>NW_027362762.1:737206202-738503272 GCF_046119375.1 Phyllobates terribilis
GGTTGCTGTGCCAGCTCCTGGTGCATCTTGCGCCGCTCCCCATCCATGCAGCCGATTCCGCCGCGGAACGACATGCTTGCACGCTGTATATTCTTTACCGTCGTCTGCTGCAAGGGCCCAGCACTGCTAGATGGGAGGCTCCTTTTTCCAGACTTTACCCCTTTATGGGTGCAGCCATTTCCTGATACTCCATCCATTTATTTTTAATTTCCTTCTGCTCCTCAGGGATCATCACTATCCTTTTTCCTTCGCCACACCCATGATGTGTGGGCATTGCCCACAGGGGGCTGCAACCTGGGCTCAGCCAGCACCTGTACCAGGTTTTCATGTTGTTTCCTTCTCAATATGCCCACGATGGGTGGAGCTATCGCCAGCCTATGCACCACTCACTGATACCTTGTCGTCGGTGTTCAGCGCCATTTTGGGACTTGTAATGACCGCCATCTTGGCTGTTTCAGGGGTTGCTCCATTTTCTGTATGTGAGGTCTTTGGATCCAGCCAACTACGCCAACTGTAAAGTGCTACAGAGCAGTAGTTGTGACCGAGCTGCTCTCTCTGGCACTTTACAGAAAGGGGGTGACCCACTCCTAATGTACTGTGGGGTGTGGGGTGCATCACACTGACTTGTGGACTGCAGGTCTCTGTTTCCTCCACACTTCTGTTCTCAGGAGCCGCCGCAAACAATTCATGGGACACCAGGTTTCTTTCAACATTCAAACTTTTACTAAACAGTCCAAGTTCATCAGGTGGGTTCAGGTGGGATAGGGCACAGCAATGCATAGTTCCTTTCTCCTTAGCGCAACTCCTCCTCTGTTCTGTCACACACTCATTCTGGACTAACCACAAGCCCACTGACTCCATCAGCCTCAGGGATTTATATCATTATAGGAGTCACTGTTATAGATCTCAGCTGGGCCTCCCACTGTCTCGCTCTATGACCAGATGCTGCTCCTAGCAGCCCACAGCATCTGAACTTGAACCTCACACTGGTCACTTCACAACCTCTGACTGAACTCCCTCCAACCAGGAAGTGCCCACTCTTATATATACTCTCCCAACTGGGAAATCCCCTAAACACATAAACTAAGCCCCTCCCACACTGGAGCTATTCTTAGAAAAATTGACTGTTATCACTGACACTACACACTTCCCATCTCTATTGTGCCCACAACTGCACTATCTAAAGTTTTAGCTTATACAGTATTTAATGTTAATCCTTATACCCATATGTTATCTGCTTATCCTTACACTAGTGAATCTAGTCATGTAATACAACACTATAGCCTGTCAATGTCAATAAAATACATTTACATCTTTCACAACATTAATAATCATAAAACCTTTGTACACATTACAACAAGAGCGTACCTATTTCAGAAGAAAGGGACGAAGGGCATGAATTGCCCCGAACACAACCTTACATTTTCATCCGGACATTTTTGCACAGAGCCTCTCAGAGCCTTTCATAGAAGAAAAAGTTACCAGGCTCCTTGCTTCTTCTCGCCCTACAACCTGCACCAGTGACTCTATTCCTTTACATATCCTCTTGTCTCTCTCCCCAGTTGTCACTACCTACCTAACTAAAATATTTAACCTCTTTGTTTCCTCCTGTATCTTTCCCGCTGTCATAAGCCCTTTACTTAAAAAAGCATCCGTCTACCAGAACTGCACTGCTAACTACAGACCTGTCTCTAATCTCCCCTTCATCTCTAAACTCCTGAAACACTTGGTCCACTCTTGGCTAATCCGATATCTCTCAGATCACTACCTTCTTGACCCTTGACAATCTGGCTTCTGCTCTTTACACTAACAGCAAAATCTAATGGCCACTACTCCATGCTGAATCTCTTGGATCTCTCTGCAGAATTCGACACTTTGGATCACTAGCTCCTCCTCACTATGTTCAATTCTATCGGCATCAAGGACACGTTCTCTCTTGGTTCTCCTCCTACCTATTATGGCTCGGTTTCAGGACTTGATCCAGTGACCTTTTACTGAGGTTTGTTTCCCTTGAGCCACAGCCTGATTCCTATCTGTCCAAATGCTGATGGTTCTTTGGTCATTGATTTCCTTTTCACTTCAGGTGTTTTCCATTTTCTCTTTTGGTTCTTTCCTATCACATTTTGGGATGGGCTTTATATTATTACCTCTCACTCTCTTTCTTTGCTGGCTATGCTTCTAAGTGGATTCTAAGGAGTTTTCTGCTCAGCAGGGAAGAGATTTTCCCTTCTAGGCAAACACTGCAGTTTCTCCTCGGATAGGTTGGTGGGAGATTGTTCTTGTTTCAATTATTATTCTCATTTTTCCTTTGTGCACGTGTTTTACGTTTCCTCACTCTGGGTTCTCATATCCCTCTGCACATTTTTGCTCTCCTGGTTAGCTGTGCGCAGAGGCCTCCCCTCTGGTCCCTCAGGAGGTATGACAAACCCCTAAATATCCTTTTAGGGAGCCATATCCGAGATAGTGTTGTTAGTTGTTGAAGGCTTTATTATTCCTGTTACCTATGTATGAGTGAGTTACGTGCATAACCCTACCTATCTGACAGCTCCTTCACTGTTTTTTTGCCGACTCTTACTCCTCTAATTTTCCCCTTACTGTTGAGGTTCCCCAAGGCTCAATCCTAGGCCTCCTACTTTTCTCCCTATATACGGCCCCTATTTGACAAACCATCAGCAGATTTGGTTTCCAGTATCATCTCTATGCTGATGACACCCGATTATACACTTCTCCTCCTGACATTACTCCTACCTTAATACAAAATACCAGGGATTCTCTATCCGCTGTCTCTAACATGATGTCCTCACTCTATCTGAAGCTGAATCTCTCTAAAACTGCACTTTTCATGTTTTCTCACTCTATTAACCAACTCATACCTGATATTACAATTGCCTTGGATGGTTCAACCATAACTCCCAAGCAAAACGCTCACTGTCTTGGGGTTATGTTTGACACAAAGCTTTAGTTTATTCCCTATATCCAGTTGCTCACTTGCTATTGTTACTGGCATCTTAAATACATCTCCAGATAGATTCTGACATTTTCTCATCTTTGCAACTGCAAAAACTCTTACAGTCGCTCTTATTAATTCTAGTCTGTCTGAACTACTGCAATTCTCTACTGATTGGTCTCTGTCTAACCAAACTTTCTCCTCTCCAATGTAACCTGAATGCAGTAGCCAGGGTTGTATTTCTGTCCAGTCGCTACATCGATGCCTCTACTGTGTGCCAGTAATTGCACTGGTTTCCCATTTGCTACAGAATACAATACAAACTTATATCTCTTACCCACAAGGGTCTCCACACTTCTGCACCACCCTACTGTATATCTCCTCTCTCATCTCTGTCAGTCTATCACTCTTCCCTTGCTCTCTGATGTCAGACTAACATCCTCCATAATCGGAACCTCCCACTTCGGTCTCCAAGACTTCTCTCGTGCTGCGCCAGTTTTCTGGAATGCACTACCCGGGACAAACCAACTAATAATACCTAGCCTCTACATTTTTAAACGTGCTTTAAAACACATCTCTTTAGACAGGCCAATTACCTCAATTCACCAACCTTACTCTCCCCTGTTCCCGCTTTCTAAATTTTACTCAGAACCTGGTCCCTCCTATTCATCTGTGTCCACTTCCTCCTTGCACCCAATAGCATTTGGCAACTGTACCTAGACAGATACTGGCTGGTGACTGGGTTATACAGCTTATTTAAAATGCTCTATTTATTATACATGTAAAGATGGCTAGACCATACATAACAAGTACTTTCTACCTATTGCCTCCCACCTATTTCCCTATAGGTTGTAAGCTTGTGATCAGGGCCCTCACTCCTACTGTAACTGTTGAATTATTTGTTACTTTGTGATGTCTTTATTGTTTGTACATGTATCCACTTAATTGCAAAGTGCTGCAGAATTTGTTGGTGTTATATATAAAAAAAATATTATTCTATAAATCTGCCAAACATTTCCAGAGATATGAGCTTTTTCATTTAATATAAATTTTTATAGTCTTTACCAGGGTATTGCTCAAAGGACTCTTTGGAGGAATGTCTCTTGGCTGCTCTGCATAATTAAGCTGTGAGCAACACCCTCATGGTAAAGAACATAAAAATCACATAAAAAGGCCTATATCTCTGGAACCATATGGTGGATTAAAAGATGGAATATATAACAGGGAAACAATGAGAATAAAATAAGAGGAAAAACTGCCTTCTTTTGACTATTTGACAGATCCTCTTTAACTCTTAAACAGAAATGGAAAGAAAATAGTAGTTGAGGGTAGAAGCTGTTCAAACAGTAGTGTGGTGGCTCAGTGTAGTTTGTAGGCTTTTCTGATTAAGTTGCTTTTCAGGTTTCTTCAGAAGGTTTAGAAACTTTCAGATACATGATAAATATATAAATGCAATGTGTAACAGCTAACTGTTAAAAAAGTTTCAAAACCTGTGTGGATGAGTCTTTAGACTTACTTGTATCCACCTTGGAGGGAAAAAAAAACTTTTCTCAAAGCTCTACATCTTTGTCGGACAAAGGCTAGGGTCACATTAATAAAGTGCTCTCCACTAAGCAATATAACAGGGTTTCTGTTGGAATGTCCAAAAACAGTTTTCCACTGGAGACCCTGTCAGAGACCTGATAGAACTCCTCGCTACTATGAGAGTCAATTTGCAAAGTGTCTAGCCTCTGTCCTGGCAGTGTTCGTCTTTTTCAGACGTGCACAAAATATAGTCTGCCGCGGTTTGTCCAAAGTGACTCAGCCTCATAGGGAATCATTCGGGACTCTTTTGGGAAAACCAATGAAAATTCCTATGCGGTGCTCAGCGGAGAGCGCTATGTATATATGTGACGCTTGCCTCAGCCCTGTCTTCTTTAGCATCTCTACATACATAGTAGAGAAAACATGGAGATTTTCAATGTGTTGTGCTTTTTTTTCTCATTATTCATTTCAAGGTTAAGAGTCCCTTTAACATGCGCAGTTTCTGGAAATTATCATGTGTTTATGAGCCAGGGAAGATACATCAGTGTTTACTAACCACATGCAATGTTCCACAAGGAGATGTCAATGAACAAAGCAAGAAAGTTTTTGTAATATCAAAGATATAAAAAGGTCAATTCTGCAGATGCCTTTGTGTACAGGTAACATGAGCGAGTGAGCGACTGGATATAGGCAGTGAATGAAAGATATGAGTCAAATATAAGCCCAAGAAAGCGAGCATATTGCTTGGGAGTTATGGTACAATCACTCATAGAAATGGCAAAATCGGGTTTAGGTAGGTTAGTACAAAAAGAGAAACTCAAGAAGGGAAGTTATGGAAACATTCAGTTTCAAATAAAGGAAAGACATGATGTTAAAGACTGCGACAGACCGTCACTGGTATCTTGTAGAAATGCAGGGGTGATATACGGATAATATGTGTATAATTGGGTATAATCAGAATAGAGAACCAATTCTGCTGATGGGTTTACCAATTGAAGCGGTGTATAGAGAAATGAGGAGAAACCCAAGACTGATTCTTTTTGGAACCCCAACAATAAGGGGAAGAGGAGAGGCAGAGGAGTTGTCAATTGATACATTGAAGGTCATAGAGGTACCGTTGGAGGAGAACCAAGAGAGCAGTTTCCTTGTGTCCAGTAGTGCAAAACATTTAGAATAGGAGCTGGTGGTCCACAGTGAGAGATCCAGGAGAATCAGAAGGGAGTAGTGACTATTAGACGTAGATATTATTGGATCGTTAGAGATCAGAGTAAGAGCAGTTTCTGTAAAATGTAAAGAGCGGAATCCAGATTATAAAGAATCAAGAAGGCAACTATCTGAAAGATAGCAGATTAGGTTATACCAAGCATTCAAGGAGTAGAGAGATGCAAGGGAGATTAGAGATAAGTCTGTAGTTAGCAGAGCAGTTGTGGTTGAGGAACATTTTTCTAGTAAAGGGGTTTTGACTGTAATTTTGAGAGAGGAGGGAAAGGTACCTGAAGAAAAAGAGAGGTTAAATATAATAGGTGGATAGTGACAGCCACTGAGAGGGAGTGGAGGAGATGTAGGTAATAGGTTCACTGATGCAGGTTGTAGGATAAGAAGAAGCAAGGAGCCTGGTAACTTCTTCTTTCATGACTAGTTCAAAGGAGGAAAGTGAATTTGATGAAGTGCGGGAGGGACGAGAATCGGTGCTATTAGGGGATTGGGAAAAAATTTCCTGTCGGATATGGTTATTTTTTTCTTTGACATAATAACACCTTTAGTTTTAGGTAGAAATTCCTCCTGACAAGTTCCCTTTAACCAGAGTCAGGGCTCCTCTTATCCTGTCTCTTGTCTACAAAGAATTTAAAAGTTCATCACAGTAAGATATTGAAAGTAACATGCGATACACCCACATTGAGTGACAGCACAATGCTATTGCGAGCCCTTGACGCATAAATCTGTAATGCCATTTTAAGAAAAACATGAAGAAATAATAAAGACAGGTATGGTATTTCTACTTTCAACTTAATTTGAAACTTTGTGTAAAATGTTGCAGATATCTGTTACATTTCTTGTTTACACCATGGAGCTGTCCTATCTCTGAACCCTCATACAATACACAAAACTCACACTGAACTTGGAAAGTATATGATGTATGACCCTGTTAGAAGGAGTTCACATACGGGTGAGGCACTAGACTGACGTGTGGTTAGAATAAGGCTGAGTTCACATGATGCGCATTTAATGCGTTTCCGCGGCGTTTTTGCAGCTGCGTAAATGCCGCGGAAATGCATTAAAAACGCATGGTAGAAGGGCAGCAATGTTCCCCAATTGAAATCCGCATGTGCTGTGCCCATGATGCGGATTTTTCCGCAGCGTAAACGCTGCGCTCAAAAATCCGCAGCATGTCAATTAATTTTGCGTAAACGCGGCGTTTTCGCCGCCATTGACTTGCATTAGAATGCGCCAATTCCGCAAGACTGCATCTGTACTTGCGTTATTGGCGCGTTCTAATATGCGGATGGTACCCGGGTGTGGAGGAGAGGAGAGTCTCATCCACACCCAGGTACCATTAAAAAAGCTGTAAAACAAGAATAAAATAAAAAATAAATATATACTTACCTTCTGTCGGCCCGCGCAGCGCTCCTGCTTGGTTCCCGGCACTTTCCAGTGAGTTGTAGGACCTGCGCTGACGTCAGAGTCATGTGACGGGTCACGTGACGCTGATGTCGGCAGGTCTTTCAATTCAAAGTTGCCGGCAGCCGGGAGAACGGATTGAGCAGGACAGCGCGGGCCATCGGAGGTAAGTATATACACTCTCTCGGGTCACACTATATAAATCCATGCTGTTTGCATGGATTTATATAGTGTGACCTAGTTGTCAAGCACTTTCCAGGTGACGCTAAAATCGCCTGGAAAGCGCTTGTCAATCTGCATGCGGAAACGCATGTGAATCCGCATGTGGATCCGCATGTATTTTGCAGGAAAAACGCATGCACAATCTGCATGCGTTTTTTCCTGCCAGGGAGATGCAGAAATGATGCAGAAATTTTCTGCTTCATTTCTGCATCGTGTGCACATACCCTAACATGTATTTCCTTATAAGTAATAATGTGTTTGGCTCTTGTCTATTAAGCGATACTTTAAAGAAGTTGTCCACTACTTTTACATTGATGGGGCATCAATGTTTGATCAACTGGGCTCCCGCACCCGGCATCCCCGCCAATCAGCTGTTATCGGTGGCGGCGGCCACTGGCCGGAATTGCTTATTTGCAGTGCTTGGCCGTCCAGCTGTAGTGGCTGCCGCAGGGTACTACAATAGGAGGCGGATGTGTACTACCCGGCCTCCAGCACCAGTAACAGCTGATCGTGGGGGTGCGGGTACGGGACCCCAGGCCAATCAGACATTGATGCCCCATCCTGATTGATGCCCCATCCTGATATTTGTTTTATACTGTACATCCTTATCTACACATCTTTCCCAGACAAGATTTTAATTGTGAGCTACTTCTGCTTTCCTTTCACTTCCCCATTCAGATGAGGCTGGTTTGGTACATGGAGAGGTGGGACATTAATGATAGGGACCATCCATATTTAAGTACACCTTGAAGTGGTTCGATGGCTTTTGCGCTCTTTAATCAAAAAACACTAGGTGAGTATTTTTAATTTATTAATCGCAGTGCGCAGATGCATCGTTTATGTATACAGGGGTGGATTAAGAGTTGCAAGGGCCCCGGGCAGTTTAGAAGGCGCGGCCCCCCCCCCCCACACACACACCTGATGTATCACATGTCACATGATCCCCTGTGATAGATCATGTGATTGTTCACGTGAAATTAATTTGGCACAATATTAATTATAATAATTTTTTTTAGGCTGTGTGCCCACTATGAGTTTTTTAAGTGTTTAAGCAGCGGCAATTCCGCTGCAGAAACACTTAAAAAATGCTTGGTAGAAGGTCTGCCATGTTCCCCAATGACAATTCGCATGTGCTGTGCACATGCTGCGGAAATTTCCGCTGCGGATTATCATTGCGGAAAAATCCGCAGCATTACCAATTATTTTGCGGAAGCGCTGCGTTTCCACCGCCATTGACTTGCATTGGAACGCATGGAATCCGCATCACTGCATCTGTACATGCAGAATCCATGCGTCTCAATGTGCGGATGGTACCCGGGTTTGGAGAAGAGGAGACTCTCCTCCGGACCCGGGTACCATAGAACCTGTAAAAAAAGAATAAAATAAAAAATAAATATTATACTTACCTTCTGATGGCCCCCGGTGTCTTTATCCGATGCGTCCTGGCTTGCCGGCAGCTCGCGATGGTCTGAAAAGGACCTGCCGTGACGTCATTTAGTCATGTGACGGATCACGCGACCGCTGACGTCGGCAGGCCATCAGAAGGTAAGTATATATTTTTTATTTTTTACCATTCTTTATGCTGGTTGCATGGATTTATATAGTGTGACCAAGTTGTCAAGCACTTTCCAAGTGATGCTAAAATCGCTTGGAAAGCACTTGTCAACCCGCATGCAGAAATGCGTGTGAAGAACGCTTCACTTCCGCTTGTACCTGGCAGGAAAAACGTATGTACAATCCACATGCGTTTTTTCTGCCAGGGAGATGCAGAAACGCTCAAAAAAAATCCGGAGCATTTCAGCATCGTGTGCACGTAGCCTTACATTAATTGTATGACTAAATATGGAGCACACGTAGCCATCTATACACAACGGGAGGCCACACGTAGCAATCTATACACAGCGGGAGGCCGCACGGTGCCATCTATACACAGCGGGAGGTCGCACGGTGCCATCTATACACAGCGGGAGGCCGCACGGTGCCATCTATACACAGCAGGGGGCCGCACGGTGCAATCTATACACAGCAGGGGGCTGCACGGTGCCATCTACACACAGCAGGGGCCGCACGGTGCCATCTATACACAGCAGGTGGCCGCACGGTGCCATCTATACACAGCAGGGGGCCACACGGTGCCATCTATACACAGCAGGGGGCCGCACGGTGCCATCTATACACAGCAGGGGGCCGCACGGTGCCATCTATACACAGCAGGGGGCCGCACGGTGCCATCTATACACTGCAGGGGGCCGCATGGTGCCATCTATACACAGCAGGGGGCCTCACGGTACCATCTATACACAGCGGGAGGCCACACGACCCCATCTATACACAGCGGGAGGCCGCACGATGCCATCTATACACAGCAGGGGGCCGCACGGTGCCATCTATACACTGCAGGGGGCCGCATGGTGCCATCTATACACAGCAGGGGGCCTCACGGTACCATCTATACACAGCGGGAGGCCACACGACCCCATCTATACACAGCGGGAGGCCGCACGATGCCATCTATACACAGCGGGAGGCCGCACGGCGCCCCCCCCAGAGACAGCAGGAGGCAGCACGGCGCCCCCCCGAGACAGCAGGAGGCCGCACGGCACCATCTATACTCAGCAGGAGGCTGCACGCAGTCACGCACACACACAAACATATACAGACATACACATACATACACGCATAAACACATTTGAAACACAAAAATACATATAAACAGACATCACACAATTATGTCTGCCTGCGCACACACACACACACACTCACTCACTCAATCACACACTCACTCTCACTCACTTTCACACACGCTCACACACTCACCATCCCCCGCCTCGGCTCCAGTCCTCCTGCTCCTCTCCGATGCAGGCTGCAGCCATGCAGGCCGGGCGCGCACTGCGTGACGTCGCAGCTAGGAGTCACGGCCGCGCACAGAGCCGTGTCTCCTAGCTGTGACGCGGCCGGGGCAGCACAGGGAAGTTAACTGCTGCAGTGTTGGCCCGGCCGAAGAAGATGTAGCGGCTGTGCGCCGTTGCTGGGGGAGCGGTCCGGGGGCCCCCCCGCCACTGTCTGCCTGTATGCCGCGTCCCTATGTATGCTGGGCCCTGCCTGACGTCATGTGGCAGGGCAGTCCCAGCATCATTCAAACTGCCCGCCCCGGGGGATCTGCAGTTGGCCGGATGGGAGCGACTGCGTGATGCAGCGTGTCTGTGAGTGGCTGCTTTGAACTTTGGGACTGCCCTGCTTGACGTCATGTGGCAGGGTGGTCCCAAAGTTCAAAGCAGCCACTCACAGACACGCTGGCTGCATCACGCAGCCCTGTATATGCACTAGCGCCGGCGGGAAATTTAAATGATGTTGGGACCGCCCTGCCACATGACGTCAGGCAGGGCGGTTCCAACAGCATTTAAACTGCACGCCCATGCTAGTGAATATACAGCCGCGGCGGCCAGATGGGAGCGTCATGTGGCACTGGCAGGGCGGGGCGACACAGTATGATTCAACCCGCCTACAGCTGCGGGCCCGCAGCGGTGATCATCTAAACCTTCGGCCAGCGCGGCGGTGACCGAAAAAAATGCGCATTTTAATGGGAGAAATTCATGGGCCCCCTGGAGCCTCAGGGCCCCGGGCGGTAGCGCATATTGCCCTCATTATAATCCGCCTATGTATGTATATGTTTATGAAAATCACAGGTCCTTACGAATTCAAACAATATTTTATTTGTGAAAACTGATAAAATAATGCCCATTTTTATTTTACACATTTCAGAAGATGGCATCAGCCACAGAAGGCTGACATAACCTCAGGCATGATCACATAAGGTTCCCCATAATTCCTTCTAGCTATCTTATGACATGATACAGCACAGCCAATTAGGAGGGACTATGATAGCCTGTAGAAAAGCCAAGGTAGGCAATGTAGCAGACATTACAGGGCGATTTATGATGGAGAGCAGGCGTCAGAGCTCACAGGTCAGCAAAAGAGATATAGAGAGAAAGCTCTAAAACCTTGGACAGACACTCCAGACAATAATATTTTGTACAACTGCAGCAGTGAAGAAGATGAATGTAGTAATCTGCAAATAATGCATAAATTCAATTAATAGGGAGGGGAAGAAATAGGAGGGGTGCACAACATTTTTGCAGAAAAAAAAATTAAATGTGTGGCATTCAGAAACAATGCTTGTATGTCACAAACAAATATACTGAGTTTTTGCATTTCTTGTGCAGTCCTTTTTGTGTTTTATGGATGAATATTTTTTTTAAATATAGGACAAAATTCACCAAAATCTAGACATTTAACTGTACCTGTGTACCGCAAAAATATTAGAAAAAAGATGGAACAGCAGGTTTGCATCAAATCATCTTTATTGTTTTTTTTCCAGATCCAAAATGACACACGTAGTCTTTTTGGGACTACACACAATCCATCTACAACTCCAACCTTCTATACTTCTTCATGATCTGAGACTTACAGGGGTTATCCACTGCTAGGACAACCCCTTCAAAATATTAAAAAAATTAAAAAAATATAAAAGTTGAAATCACCCGCCTTTTGCCCCATTCAAAATAAAACAATAAAAAAAAAACCACATTCACATATTTGGTATCGACGCATACAGAATCGCCCAATCTATCAATATAAAAAAATAATTAATCTGATCGGTAAATGGTACAACAAGAAAAAAATTCTAAACGCCAGAATTACATTTTTTGGTTGCTGCAACATTGCAATAAAATGCAATAATGGGGGATCAAAACATCGGATCTACCCCAAAATAGTATCAATAAAAATGTCAGCTCAACGCACAAAAAATAAGCCCTCACCCAGCCCCAGATCACGAAAAATGGAGACGCTACAGGTCTCGGAAACTGGCGACTTTTCTCCACTTACATAAAAAATAACCTGTACATGTTTGGTGTCTACGAACTCGTAATGACCTGGAGAATAATAATGGCCAGTCAGTTTTAGCATTCAGCGACCGTGGTAAAAAAAAAAAAAAAAAACAACTGTGGTATTGCACTTTTTTTGCAATTTCACTGCATTTGGAATTTTTTTAGCATTTTCCAGTAGATGATATGGTAAAACCAGTGATGTCTTTCAAAAGTACAACTCGTCCCGCAAAAAATAAGCCCTCACATGACCGAAAAAAAAAAGTTATGGCTCTGGGAACAAGGGGAGCAAAGAATGGAAACGCAAAAACGGAAAATGCTCCGGTCATTAAGGGGTTAAAGTGAAATAACCCATTATGCCACTTCTCACTGAAATCACCATGATCTTTTGATGTATCCTACCACTTGTTCTAGCCTGACGAAGAGTCTGTGACCCAAAACGTTGAGCTCATAAGAAAGTTTATTCACAAATGTGGTGTAACTTTTTGGATCTGGAAAAAACACAATAAAGATGTTTTGAGGCAAAGCAACTAATTATAGATGGGAGGATAGAATCAAGGAACTTCCCTCCATCGGCCAGATCAGTAGCTTCTTTGGTTGCTTTATGGAAGGTTTGAGTATCTCTTACCTTTTGGGATCCTCGGTGCAAAATCATCATTGCACAGATGCCCCAGGCCAGGGTAGGGTGCGATAGCATCCAAGGCGTTAAACTGCAGCTATCTGAGTTACTTTTGGTAACGTTCTGGTCGTATTACCCATAGTGTATGGAGCACATTTTAAGCTTGCTCCATATATGTGCACTCAATATTTCCCATATATTTATAGCAGATGTTTTGAAAAGGGTTATGGAAGGTTTAAAGTTAATTATTAATTCAGTAATCATTCACATCAATTTTTATTTCTAATGGGGCTCATATCTATCTTCCCAATCACACGAGAGGCTCATGCACATGGCAATATTATGGTTAGCTTTTACAATAGTGCTACCATAGAGCCTCTATTGTAGCTCTATATGATTTGATTTCATAAGGCGTCATGCGGGGGTATTTTTAATGCTGCTTTAAAAAAAAAAATACAATAGGAAAGCTGTGGTATTTTTCAGTATAATCGAATTATGTACAATGTTTGCAGTCTCTGTATTCCTTTCCATATATATACAGGAAGGCAGTAGTTAGTTCACATTTCTCTACTGTGCCTACTTTACAGACCGAAGTGAATAGTAAATTGCTAGTAGTGAGAGTTGAGCTGGGTCTACACCGGGACTTTGGCTGCATCACACGTCGTAAAGTCAAAGTTTACGCAGTACTGCTGCTATATCGCAGTGCAATATAAGTGAATGGGGTCGCACTGCAACCCTAAGGGTACTGCGCCCACAACAAGAAAGTCACAAAAAATCCATCCATTTCCGTTTTTTGTGACTTGTTAATCATGGTTGCAGTACCCTTGGGATTCCCATTCACTTGTATTGAGCTGCAATGTAGAATCAACACCTTCCGGGACCTGTGTCATGGCAAAAGTCACCATGTAACCCCAGCCTGACTTGTGATCCCATGGCTGAAATGTAATCTCCAGAAGATCATGTCACAGCATGAAAGGACTGGAAGTAGTCCTACAATGTAAATACGTTCTGATGATACAAAGTGATTTACAGCAAAAAATAACTTGGAATGCATTATCCAGTCTATTGCAGTCAATAATAAAATGTAAGCTCATATAATATGAGGGCAACCTGACTCCCATATAGCAACATTAGTTTGTTTGATAGAATTTCGTCTCTCCTTAGCAGTAAATAAGTCAGCTGCTTATGAATAAATGGAAGTGCCTGAAACACTGACCTTTACAGAATAAAACAGATTTGTTTAGCTAAATCGTTTCTGCTACTTCCACAGAAAGAATCCAGTATTGTACATGAGCCCAAGATCCTTAAAGGTGTAATCTCATACTATCACATAAGACGTTTGTGATCATAGAACCTTGTAGCCTTGCAGTTTTGCTCTCTTGTTCAATGCAGACGAGCTGAAGGCGGCTATCAAAGCAACCTGGGCTTCCATAACACCTCAGCAGTGCCACAGGCTGGTCGCCTCCATGTCACGCCGCATTGATGCCGTAATTGATGCAAAAGGAGCCCCGACCAAGTACTGAGAGCATTTACTGAACATACATTTCAGTAGGCCAACATTTCAGATTTTAAAAACATTTTTCAAGCTGTTGTTATAAAGTATTCTAATTTACTGAGATAGTGACTTTTGTGTTTTCATTGGCTGTAAGCCATAATCATCAACATTAACAGAAATAAACACTTGAAATAGATCACTCTGTTTGTAATGACTCTATATAATGAGTTTCACTTTTTGTATTGAAGAACTGAAATAAATTAACTTTTTGATGATATTCTAATTTAGTGAGATGCACCTGTATTATTCAGGTATTTTTCTGCTTTGAAGACTCTCTATACTTTATAACAGAAGTCAATGGGAAGGTTCAAAAGATGCCCAGCAGATGCCTGGCTGTCTTTTTAAGCTTTTTGCCAGTGTTTTTTTCTTGAAAAACCGCAAGCAGATTATTTATTCCTTAATGGAGTTGGAAATGCAAGCAGAAAATGGCAGTAAAAAATATGCCACAAAAATGCTGGGAAAACGCTAAAAAAATGCTCATGGTCAAAAATGTCAAAAAAGCAATCAGGAAACATCAACTTGGCATTTCTAAAAAATGAAGTTGTGTACACATATTCTTACTTTTAAAGGGGCTGTTTCAAGTTCTTAAATGGTTAAGACTAAAATAGGCCCGAACCCATGACTGAAAGAATGTTACTAAAGTCAGATGATTGTATTTTCATACTAGAGAATAAAAATTCTTGGCCTTTTGTTCTGCCTGGTTACAAATAAATCTATTTCCAGCAACCCCCATAGACTATTCTTTGAAAGCTTTTCTGATTCAAAGACCACTCTCCCTTAGTACTTCCAGGCTCAAACAGTCTGATTCAGGTTTACCTTTCCTTTCAGGTAAACTGCAGACAGACAAGGCCAAGGGCTCTATCAGGCAGAAAATCTGGAAAGTTATTTCTATCAATTGAGTAGAATGTATTCCCCTTGATGGTTCACATATGCTACAAAGCTTTGTATACTGCTGACAATTCTTAGAGTTGAAAAAGAGTTAAGAGGGACTGATAGCAAAATCCTTGACCTACAGAGTCTATCATATGACCCCCCCCTCCACTCCATGGGAAAGCATCTGTCAAAATTTCAAAGGAATTCAAAATTCTTCATTGGACTTCCTGACACAGATGCTCTTCCTGTGGCCACCACACACTTTCTGCGAAATTAAGGTGGTATGGTCTAGATGACCAAGATCTCTAATTCTCGACCTGCTGTTGATTTATTCATTGTGCCACCCAATGATCGTAGTAAGGCTATACTAAGGCAGATTGACATGCTGGATGTCGTCTGGCCTATGATGCAGTGGTTTCCTTCTTTTTAAGCGTGCATAAAAGCGCGGTCAGCAACAGTTTTGTGCACCTATGAGATGAAGGGCTCCGCTGAACAGAGGCCAAAAAGAGTCCATAGTAACTTTGCTGCCTCACTATAGTGAATGGATCCATCAGAGGTTTCATCTCAATCACGTCATTCAGAGATTTAGATGGAAGCCCCGATGTAAGTTCTCATTGTACAGCACAGGATAAATATGATCCAAAATGTTATGTAAAGTGTTCCCAACAAAAGCTTCAACTCAATACACAAAAAAAGCAGGTCCCCACTTCGGTCCATCATCTTTCAATGTAAATATAGGGGGCTTCCACGTTGCTGGTAGCAAAAAGGCTCTGAAAAAGCGTTATGGCTCCTCACCCCTCAAAACAAATCCAGCGAATACTGTACTACCAAATCCAAATGCCCCTCTCCCTTCTGAGCCCCACAGTGTGCCTAAACCACATTTAGCATCCATATGTTTGGCATTTCTGTAGCGATGAGAGCCCGCTTAATTTAATTTGATCTGCGGTCATTGGTTTGGCAGCAGCCAGCCAGACTCAACCTGAACCCAAGATGGCTTTCCCGGACAGGTTTTCTGAGGGGCGGGATAAATTTGTGGTGTGTAGAGAAGCTGGCAAACTTTACTTCAGGCTTTGTCTGTGTTCCTCTGCTAGTGAGGAACAGCAGGTGGAGATTGTTGTTTCTCTCCTTCAAGGGGATCCCCAATCCTCGGCTTTTTCTGTTCCGACCGACTCTCAGTCACTCCGGTCGGTAGATTAGTTTTTTGCAGCCCTAGGCCTCATATATGATGATCCTGACAGAGTCTCCCTTGCTGAGTCCTCACTACGTAAGCTTCAGCGGGGAAATTGGCCAGTGGAGGAGTTTTTTTCAGAGTTCTGCAGATGGGCCACTGACAACAGGTGGAACGACCCTGCTCTAAGAAGTAATTTTTGGCAGGCTGTCAGAAAGATTAAAAGTTTCTCTTGTTTTATTTGAAACTCCTGAGTCCTTAGATGTCACTATGGCCTTAGCCATTTGGATTGATAGACGCCTCAGGGGTAGACCTGTGATATCCCCTCTCCCAGTAGTACTCTCTAGGGGTGAAATCCCTCCCGTATGCTATGATGAACCCATGCAGTTGTGGGGGGGGTGCTCTCCCCAGCCTGGACCTCCTGCAGTTCGCCATAAGACTGGGATTTGTTTCTTTTGCGGTCAAAGGGGTTATTTCATTGGAATCTGCCCCTCCGTATCTAAACAGAAAAAAAGTCAAAAAACTTCTGACCCCAGGTTGTGTGGAGGATTACAACCTGGGCATACATATCTCCTCCGCATGTGTGTCTCGATGTGTCTTACCTGCAGAGGTTGTCGAAGATACGAAAACCAAAATTTTTTCTATCTTTTTTGATAGTGGAGCGTGGGACAATATGGTGGATGCTCAGTTTTCCCGGAACTATGGTCTCTCTTGTAGTATTCTGCCAAATCCTATCCCCATATTTGTTATCGACTATGCGCCTTTTGGTCAGGGGTGTTTCACACAAATTGTGCATAACTTAAACCTTCGAATACGGGCCCTTCACAATGAACTCATTTCTTGCCATGAGCTTCAAGGCCTTCCTACCCCTATTGTACTGGGCTTCCTTTGTTGGTTGTGAACAATCCTGTTGTTGATTGATAGTCCAGGGAGATAGTTAGGTGGAGTGATTTCTGTAAGAATAACTGCCTGAATACTCTCTACCGTCTCAACTAAAACCTTACCCTCTTTTTTGTCCAGCTTTGAGGATATATTCTCAGAAAATAAGTGTCAAGAATTGCTCCCCCCCATCGTGCTTATAATTGCCCCATTAACTTGCTCCCTTGAGCAAAACTACCCATAACCAGATTGTACAATCTTTCTGGCCCTGAAAGGCAGGCTATGAAAGATTATATCTCCGAAAGTCTTACTAAGGGACATACTAGACACTCCTTTTCTCCCGTGTCAGCAGGGTTCTTCTTTGTCAAGAAAAAAGATGGGATTCTGCATCCTTGTTTAGACTTTCATGAGATAAATCTGATTACCATCCAATACTCTTATCCCCTTCCGCTCATTCCAGATTTATTTAATCAGATTGCTGGTGCTAAATGGTTCTCCAAGTTGGAACTAATTAGAATCAGAAAAGGGGATGAGTGGAAAATGGTCATTAATACTCCTGAAGGGCATTATGAAAATCTTGTCATGCCATTTGGTTGGACTAATACTCCTGCAGTTTTCCAACATTTTGTCAATGACATTTTTTGTCATCTAGTGGGCAGATTTGTTGAATATTTCAATGATATTTTGATTTACTCTCCCGATTTTGAGACACAACAGGTACACGTCAGGCAGCTATTACAGATATTATGGACAAATAAACTGTATGCTAATCTTGAAAAATGTTTATTCACCTTACAGGAAGTGCAATTTTTAGGATACCTGGTGTCGTCTTCGAGTTTCCAGATGGACCCTGATAAAGTCCGTGCAGTACTGGAATGGGATCCTTTGGAAAATCTGAAAGCCTTACAAAACTTTCTGGGCATTGCCATTTACTATCGAAAGTTTATCCATAACTTTTCTTTGATTGTCAAACCTCTCACTGACATGACCAAAAAGGGCACAGACTTCTCTAATCGGTCTGTCCTTGCCCGCAGGGCATTTATTTTTCTGAAGAAATGTTTTCCCACAGCACCTGTAGTTATTCAGCCTGATATTTCTCAACCGTTTATTTTTGATGTTCATGCGTTTGATGAGGAGATTGGGGCTGTTTTATCACAGGGGTAGTCTCCTGGTAAGTGGCATTCATGCACTTATTTTCTCAAAAAAATTATCGCTGACTGAAAAAAACTATGATATTGGTAATAGAGAATTTAGCTATCAAGTTGGCTTTTGAGGAGTGGCGTCATTTTCTGTAGGGGGCAGCTTGCCTGTCATGGTGATTACTGACCATAAAAATCTGTTGTACAGGGTGGGCCATTTATACGGATACACCTAAATAAAATGGGAATGGTTGGTGATATCAACTTCCTGCTTGTTGCACATTAGTATATGAGAGGGGGAAAACTTTTCCAGATGGGTGGTGACCATGGCGGCCATTTTGAAGTCAGCCATTTTGGATCCAACTTTATTTTTTGGTAATAAGTGCCTTTTAAGTCTATAGTGGCCATAAAATGGTTTGGGAAGAATTAATCTATCAATTTTATAGTTTCCATCTTTATTTTCCTGTATTTAATGCATTTGTTTAGGGACTTCATATTTACTTAGTCAGAAACAGCCATTGGGATTTATTCCAAGAAACAGGAGGAAGTAAAATCTTTAATTTTCTCCCAAGGGAACAGGGATTAAAAACCTCTTTTGTCAACAGAAATTCTATCTCTGACTCTATACAGTTGACTGCTCATTTTTTACTTGTTTTAGATCCATAATAAAGAATTTTTCTAGTCCACAGGATTTTAGTTTCAATTTCAAGCTGCTTTTTTTGTTTTTATAGACTCTAGGATCCAGGAACTGGAGGAAAGTTCTGACCAGGTCTTGTGGAAAAAACATAATTTGTCTATCTTCTCCAGTCCACTAAAATTCTTGAATTATTTAAGAGTAATCTCCGTGAGATGTCAGTCTCTATGACCTGCTGCACAGGCTGATATCTCGCGCAGGCAACGATATTCCCAAGGACAGTGCTTGCGCAGTAACCTCTTTTTGAGGTTGCAAGAGCCGGAATATCCATCTGCACATGTGTTGACCCCGGGATTGATGACACCAGAGTGAGATGTCAGCCGGGTGAGCAGGTCACACAAAAAAGTGACCTGTCAATCACTGGCAGGAGGCTGGCGCCAGGAGGAGAGAAGCCGCAGAAGCCAGAGAGCTGTAAGTGCAGACCAAGCCCCTGTACTTGTGAGCTAATTTACATAAAAATTTGCCCATGGATTACAAGACAGCAAAGACATGGATTTGTAATATAAAAGTATGAAGGGAATCATCATTACAGGTACTTTACTGTTATGATGTTATAGGAACCATGGCTCTGTGCTCCCACTTGGGAATGGAGCAAGTCCGCTGCTACGCTACTCGGGTCGCTGGCGCCACCATTGTCCTGAGTCTGACCCTGGTACATGGAGACTGTCCCAATCTTATGGAGCATCACGTTCTGGTGTTGTAGGATGTGTGAGGACGCGGGACACTGTGTCCTTCACTGACTTCTCTGGTTGCCAGGAAACGCAGGATGCTACTTGTCTAGCACTATTCAATGGTGGGATGTTGTCCATTCTGCTATTCAAACTAGAAGGGAGTGGCTGTCTGGGGATGATTGGGAGGTATTCAACACCTGATCATTAGGCGAGCTATTTAATCCTGCTCCCTGCTCAGTCCTTTGCTGTTTATTGCAGTTCCTATGTGCTTGATGGTGAGTGGTGCTAGCATTAGTGTTGCTGTCTTTCAGGGGTTTTCTCACTTTCTCTTCTGGTTTCACTTCCTGGGGTTCTTGCAGAGGTACTCACCTGGTTCTTGACTAGACACCAGGCATGCCATCAGATGCCAGCTGTCCGGTGACAGTGGGCCTGGGAAGGGCTCTGCCAAAATCCCAGTTCCATTTACTGGGAGCTGGGTGAAGAGTATTTCCGGCCCTCAAGGGCTAGCTGGGCAGCTTGTGCCAAGGGCGTCTGTAGCTGTGCCTTTGTTGGTTTGGTGCCTGTCTTGCTGGGTCCCTCTACACAGCGCATAACAGATGTTACTTTGGGGTCTAAAACCTGCTAATAGGTTCTCTTTAAGAAGGAATGTCACCAATCCAGTTTTTAACCAGATTATTCTTCTAGCAGCATTTATTAAGGAAGTGGAACATTCAGAAGGTCAGACGATATCTGTGGAGGTTTCTACGAGGAAATCTGCTCCCGTCTTAATGGTAGGAAGAGAGACTAAAATCTGTTCTCTATGGGTTAGAACTCTCTGGGATTTAGGGTCCCTGCAGACAAGTATGTGAGAAATTGTCTGAGTTTCATCCAGAAAACTCGGGCAATTTTTTTTCTAATTGTTATCTGATTTTCATTCATGGACCATCCATGTGTCAGTTTTTTACGTCCACGTAACATCTTTGTCACATCCGTTTGCGATCTGTTTTCATACATTTACACTAAAAGATATACATGATCAAATACAGTTTCCTAATTTTATAATAGAAATGTATCCATAAAAATCGGATGCCCCTCAGATGTTCCATGTGAGATCTGATTTTTCTAGCACATGTCCGATTTATATGCTCCTCTGCACGAGCCCTTAAGCTGATTTTGCCTCCTTGTCTCCACAGCCAATTTTAAAGGGAATCTATCAGGTGATATTTTCATGGCATACTAATAGCATCCTGAAATAGTGCTTGGGCAATCCCCTCAGAATATGTAACGTTTATTGCTGTACCTTGGCCCATTTTCTTGTTGTAAGCTCCAGACAATTCAGAGTCGTGCACCGGCTAGTCAAGTGTGTGTAAATCAAAAGTACATATTCACCCTACCCTGTTATGATCTGCAACATGTACTAAGGAAAGATAAGGGAAAACTGTCCCTACAGTAAAACTAAGCTGAATCCCTATGATGTAGCGGGCTGCCTGTTCCTAGCGAACAGACCCGCCTTAGTCCTCGGCTAGTATGAACAAACACCTATAGCATAAGGGGAGGGGTCCCTAAAAGTACTAAGGACTGGGACAAAAATGGGACACCTCCTAAACATAGAAGTTGTTGCAGAACACAAAAAGACAAACAGACAAAAAGTACTAGAGGTCCAAGTAGGACCAAACGATCTGACAGAGAAAGGCACAGAAGCACCTGGCTAGAGAAACAGTCAAGCACTGAAGTCCAGCACAGCCAAAAGGACGGAGCTGGAATATAAAGGCAGATGGTCACGTGACCGCAAAACACAAGATGGAAAAAACAAATAGGAGGGTTCTAACAGTACCCCCTCTTTTATGAAGATCCTCTGGATCCTCCAGGCCCAGGCCTATCCGGAAAGCTTTAACAAGCCTAGGAGCAGAGACATCATCCGTCCTTTCCCAGGAGTTGTCTTTGGGACCGAAACCCTTCCAGGAGACAAGATACTGTAATCTCCCTCTGTGCCATCTAGAATTCAAGATACGAGAAATTTCATATTCGCCGTCTTCCACCACAGGAGGAACTGAGACAGTGGCATCCCTATCTGATACATCAGCCTTTTTCAACAAGGAAACATGAAACACAGGATTAATCTTCCAGGAAGTAGGGACATCCAACCTAACAGCAGACGGGTTAACAACCTGAAGCACTTTAAATGGACCCACAAACTTAGGACCCAGTTTTTTAGAGGGAATCCTCAACCGCAGGTTCTTTGAGGACAACCAAACCATGTCACCCACAGTAAACAAAACCTCCTTACGTTTCCTATCAAAATACTTCTTGGACTTCTTGTTACCCTCTTGAAGGTTGCAACGTACATTAGTCCAAACTCTCTCCAAATCACCGGAAAAATTCTCCTCCTCCGGCACCGCCGACCCCAATTTGGAGAACGAACCAAAAGACGGATGTCTCCCAGTACAACAAAAAAAGGAGAACACCCAGCTGAGGAGGATGTATGATTGTTAAGAGCAAATTCTGCGAGAGACAGAAACTCAGACCACACCTCTTGATTGTCCGCCACAAAACAACGCAAAAACTGTTCAACATCCTGGTTCTTTCTTTCAGTATGTCCATTAGATTCAGGATGATACCGAGACGAAAATGACAAATGGACTCCCAACCTGTCACAAAAAGCACGCCAAAAGCGAGCCACAAATTGAGGTCCTCTATCAGAAACAATATCCGTGGGAATGCCATGGAGCTTGACAATCTCCTTAACAGACGCCTTAGCGAGTGTCTTGGCGCAGGGCAACTTAATGAGTGGAACCAAATGACACATCTTACTAAAACGGTCCACGACCACCTAGATGACAGTAAAACCCTCGGACACAGGAAGATCAGTAATAAAATCCATTGTGAGATGCGTCCAAGGCGCACTAGGAACCTTCAGAGGGCAAAGCAACCCCGTAGCAGGAGTATGTGAAGCCTTTGACCTAGCACACACTGTACATTGACGCACCCACTTGATGACTTCCTTCTGCCATCCAGGCCACCAAAAACTGCGACTGATAAGTCTCTTAGTCTCCGAAATTCCTGGGATGACCTGCCAACCGAGACTCATGACACTCCACAAACAAATCTCTCCTAAAGGCTCTAGGCACGAACAACCTCCCATTGGGAGTGTTATATGGAGCATCATCTTCAGCTTTCAGAATCCCATTCTCCAAAACGGAGTCCAATGCCGCCACCACAACTCCTTTCTGTAAAATGCTCTCCTTCTCCTCGGCACCGACCGTAGGAGAGAAGCTGTGAGATAAAGCATCGGCTTTAACATTCTTAGTACCAGGGATATAGGTAACAGAAAAATGAAACCGAGAAAAAAAAAGTGCCCACCTAGCTTGACGGGCATTCAAGCGCTTGGCAGCATCCAGTCAAATTCTTATGATCTGTGAAAACCTGAATAGGAAATCTAGCGCCTTCCAAAAAATGATGCCAATGTTCAAACATGAGTTTAATAGCCAGCAACTCCAGATTTCCAACATCATAATTCAGTTCAGTTTCCGAAAATTTTTCCGAAAAGAAGGCACAAGGATGTACTCCATCCTTGTTTTCCTGAGACAAAACTGCTCTGTCCCCCACCGATGAAGCATCGACCTCGACCAAAAAAGGCTTGGTCTCATCAGGCTGCATAAGGATAGGGGCAGAACTGAACCTCTCTTTGAGATACTCAAACGCTTCAATGGCCTCAGTAGTCCACTGGACCATATTCGCACCTTTCCTGGTGAGATCGGTCAGAGGCTTAACAATTATAGAAAAATTCTTAATGAATTTCCTGTAATAATTGACAAAACCCAAAAATCTCTGTATAGATTTCAAACCAATAGGCCATTCCTGCACTGCCTGAACCTTCACCGGGTCCATCTCAAAGCCCTCGCTGGAGACAATGTAGCCCAAAAAACTAATTTTCTGCACAGCGAACTCACATTTCTCCAGCTTAGCAAAGCGTGAATTATCACTCAATAACTGCAAAACTTCACGTACACTATGCCAATGGGACTCTAGATCTGGTGAATAAATCAAAATGTCATCCAAATACACAACCACATTCTTACCAATCAAAGGTCTCAGGATGTCATTAATAAGGTTATGAAAAAATGCAGGTGCATTGGTAAGACCAAAAGGCATCACCAGATTCTCAAAATGACCTACCGGAGTGTTAAAACCAGTTTTCCATTCATCACCCTCCTTCACTCATAACAAATTGTATGCCCCCCGGAGATCAATTTTAGAGAACCACTTGGCCCCCACCAACTGGTTAGACAAGTCAAGAATTAACGGCAATGGGTAGGAATTGCGTACGGTATTCTTATTAATTTCACGAAAATCCAGACATGGACGTAAACCCCCGTCCTTTTTTTTAACAAAGAAAAATCCAACTGCCACAGGCGACTTAGAACGTCTAATGTGACCAGCAGCCAGGCTAGTCTGTATGTACTCCTCCAAGGCCTTTCTTTCAGGGATAGTCAGATTAAACAAGCGACTCTTGGGAATAGTAGCTCCAGCAACAAACTCAATGGCGCAATCATAATCCCTATGAGGAGGTAAAACTTGCGACTCCTCCTCTGAAAAAACCCTCCAAAAATCTTGAATAGGTACCTGTAATTCCCCTTTTTCCACAGCCGCAATGCGACCATTACAACATTTATCATAGCACTTCGGACTCCAAGACTTAATCACATTAGTAGACCAGTCCAGCAAAGGATTGTGCAGTTTTCACCAAGGCAATCCTAGAACAACCGGAGAGGGTAAATTATCTAATACAACCAAGTCCAAAATTTCTTGGTGAACTCCATTGATAGTGAGGGGAAATGCAGCAACCTTGTGAGTAATACATTTCAAGGGAGTGTTATCAATTGCAATCACAGAAATAGGTGATGACAAAGGTTTGGATTTCAATTTAAGGTTTTCCAAAAACCATTTATCAATCATATTAAGTGTTGAACCACAATCTACAAATACCTGAAATTCAATCAAATTTTCCTGCAAAGTAGTACTCCCAGAAAGAAGTACTCCTGCAGAGCGTAAACAAGCTATACGGGCGTAACTGACCTTTTTTTTCTTTACTTAAACGAAGCTCACAATACTTACTCAAATGGTCAGCTTTACCACAATAAAGACACAATCCCTCGGCGAACCTCCGGTCTCTTTCCTGAGAGGAGAGCGACTTCGCCCCACCCTCCGTCGGTTCTCTGCCATCAGAGCAGATTTTCTGGGGACTAGGACCTGGCATTACAAGAGTCTTTACCCCATTCTGTCTAAATCTCAGTCTCCTATCCACACGAACAGCTAATTGCATGGCATCCTGCAGAGTCTCAGGTGCGGGGAATGCAATTAGCAAATCCTTAACCCTTTCACTCAGACTAGCAAGAAATAGACATTTCAGAGCTGGATCATTCCATTTAACTTATGAGGCCCATCTTCTGAAGTGTGTGCAATAATTTTCAACATCACCTGACCCCTGATTCAAACGCCTGAGTTCTGCCTCAGCAGATGATATTCAATCGTCATATAATAGCCCCATAGCAGAAAAAAATTCTTCTACAGACTTTAAACATGGATCATTAGGTTGGAGAGAACAGGTCCACCCCTGTGGTTCTTTGTGCAAATGTGACATAATAAAACCAATGCGCTGTGATTAATTCCCAGAGGACCTTGGTCTCAAACGAAAATATAACAAACATTTCTAAAGGAAAAAAAAATCTTGAGGTTTACCATAAAAAACATCAAGCAGTCCTACCTTGGGTTCC
The DNA here is from genome assembly GCF_046119375.1 of Phyllobates terribilis. Taxonomy (NCBI): domain Eukaryota; kingdom Metazoa; phylum Chordata; class Amphibia; order Anura; family Dendrobatidae; genus Phyllobates; species Phyllobates terribilis. The sequence continues at coordinate 737,231,752 of NW_027362762.1, forward strand.
ACAAAATGCGCTTCAGAACAGTTACTCACGTGCTGCTGGAGCTTGGCCACCTCCAGAGACAATCCCTGCAGGCGTTGAGCCAAATCCTGGAACCATACTGATCCCCAAATTTCTTTCCTTTTAGGTTTTTTTTTTTGGGCTGGACTTACAGACAAAAAGTACTAGAGGTCCCAGAAGGACCAAATGAACTGACAGAGAAAGGCACAGAAGCACCTGGTTAGAGAGACAGTCAAACACTGAAGTCCAGTACAGGCAAAAGGGCGGAGCTGGAATATAAAGGCAGATGGTCACGTGACCGCAAAACACAAGAGGGAAAAAACAAACAGGAGGGTTCTAACATACCCACGCCGATAATACTGCTCAAGCCTCTGCACCAATTATAGTAAGGGTGCAGTCAGACTGCTGTATTACTCTCCTCACCTGAGAGTGACAGCGGCTCAAAAACTTTTATTTTTCCATCCATTGAGGTATGTGACATCTTGTTTTCTGCCTGGTGAACTGACAGCTGTATTGATACCAAATTGGGATACCAACGACATTGTGATTGCTTTTTAGTGTATTTTTATTATGAAGGTATGGTTACCGAATAACATCAATTCTGGCATTTTGTTTTCTCTTTACGGCGTCTACCATATGGGTTAGTTAATTTTACATTTAAACAAACTGGACGTATATGGATACAGCAATATCAACTATTTTAATTTGTTTCATTTTAATGAGGGAAAAGGTGATTGGAATTTTCTTTTTTCTTTCATAATTTTTAAAACTTTAGTTTTTATTTTTAAATTTATAGTTAGGTCCATTTAGGTAACTTGACCCTGCAATCATTTAATCGCCTATATTGAAAAATAATATAGTGATAAATGCGGCCTTTCTACAAAAGTCAGTTTTTTGACCGAGTTTCTTAAAAGTACCAAGATACAGTAGCTGCGACAGGGCAATTCAGAAGGCTCCCAGCTGCCATCATAACCCACCGGGGCCACACTCTTGCATCGTGGCGAGCTGATGGGAGTTGGTGCACACTGGCATTGGTAACTGCTCCATTTAAACGCTGATATTCAGAGATGGCCAGTGGCTTTTAAATGGTTAACAGCAACGACTGGAGCTGAGCTGCAGCAGCTGCTGTTAAATATACAGTACAGACCAAAAGTTTGGACACACCTTCTCATTTAAAGATTTTTCTTTATTTTCATGACTATGAAAATTGTACATTCACACTGAAGGCATCAAAACTATGAATTAACACATGTGGAGTTATATACTTAACAAAAAAGTGTGAAACAACTGAAAATATGTCTTATATTCTAGGTTCTTCAAAGTAGCCACCTTTTGCTTTAATGACTGCTTTGCACATGACGCGCCCCTGGGCCTGTGTCGCGCTGCGATGCGCACGCGGGAGCTTACCCGGAGCCGGATCTCTTGAGGGTTGTAGTCTCGTGGCGGCGACCCGGTCCGTGCCCAGGGAGTCAAACTGAGCGGCGATGTACTAGCAGTAGATGGTTGGTGACTACGCCACCCGTTGAATGCAGCTATGGAGCTGCCGCTGCAGGGCAGACCGCTGAGGCCGGTGGAAGGATGGTGCAGCGTGGATGGTATAACCCCCAACGGGAGGGGTATGGCCTCAGGGCAGCCGACGTGGATGATGGGGGTAGCAGGAACCACTCAGAGACGGTGCGGTGTAGTTCAGGGTCTTTACTGGTGACAAAGAAAGACCCTCCCGGAGTACTTGCTAGTGATAGGGGCCTGGTCAGTCCTTGAGCAGATGGGATTTCCCCTGGCCAGGCGGAGTTGTAGGCCTTCCCAACTAACTGTACTCTTCTGGCTACCTTGCTAGAGGTGGGAATAAGTAGCCCACGTCCCTGAGTGTACCGTGTGGTGCTCACCCGTATGGCCGGTGACTCGGGGCCTTCTAATGGCTTCCGCTCCACGATGGCGGTGCTGGTCCCACGCGTGTGACCGTGCCTTCGGGCTTCTGGGCCAGAGGACCTGAAATCCTCTGCCGGACGGTTTCTGCTGCTGGGTAGGAGTTAGTCCCCACAGCCTCGGACTCCGGGTCCGGTTAGAAATCTTCTCAGTCAGGGCGAGCTCTACAGCTGCCAGCCCCTGACTCGTTGTAACACTGCTCCCCACAGAGCTCCTGATGTTTCTTGCTATGCTGCTTCTCTTCTCTACTCTTGTTCTGTCTTCTTTCTCACTCACTCTGCCTCAGCCCCGGGTTTATATAGGGGAAGTCCTTCCCCTCCCAAGACTGGGCAGGAGGTGTGGCATGCACAGGATCCCTGACCAAAGGACCTCCCACCTGCTCTCAGACGTAATATCTCTATCACTGTGGCAACCAGACCCCTGGGGTGTCACATTCCCCCCTAGTGAAATTTAGTACTCCGGGACTAAACATATTTTTTTTTTTTTTTTGAAAAACATAACAAGGTATAACAATAACAATACAATAAGAAAAACACATAAGATGGTTACGGCGTGTCCGCAACCGGGTGCAGTTTTGAAAAGCGAGGTGTCCATTTCACCAAAACAGGGAGACGTAACCAGGTAGGGGCCTGTCTTGCCCCGAGTCCTTAACAGTCTTTAGTCCATCCTGGGTTACGCTCCAACTATGTACAAGGATTCCCGGTAAATCCACCAAGGACTCCTAAAAAGAACTAGAAACACAAAATTATACACAAGCAACTATAAACAAGTAAACATATAAGATAGCTTAAACATTTAGATCCTCCAACGTGCGGGTAGCTGGCCTCTAGTGGCCCTAGTGGACCTACGGAGCTGACTGTCTGGCCCTGAACTACAGGGTGTAGGAGCTGTCAAGGGTAAACTGGGCAGCTGTCTATGGGCCCTCTGGCTCACTAGGGGTATGGCAGGCTCACTATAAGCAGAGGGTTGATTTTCCGGGTCTGCTTGTGTAGAGTCTTCTGCCTCCTGGACCGGCTGTTCTTCCAGCTCTACCGGTTGCTCCGTAGGTTCTTGGGATGATGGTTGGAGGAAGGTGAGTACGGGTACCACAACTGCACCATTGACTTGAGTCCAAGACCGAGGGAAGTCCCCGAGCACGGTACTAACCATATCTTCCCTTTCCTCTACGGGTCGATGGTCTTCTTGTTCCTCTTCAGGGTTCCTCAGTTGTTCGGGACACTTCTTCAGGTGGTCCCGGGATACAATGGCTGTGGTTTCCCCTCCGTCTTTACTGATGGTACAGACCTTCGGGTTTTCGTGGCTTGAGGGCAGTACGGTGTACGGGTCCTTCTCCCACTGGTCGTCCAACTTGTGGAGCCGTCTCTTCCTCTTCAAGACCTGCTCTCCGGGTACCAGGGGAACAGCGGGAGCATACTGGTTGTAAGTTTTCTCTTGTCTTTCCCTAGCCTGACAGAGACTTTGCTCCACGCTCTCCTGTACTCTCCGGTACTGCTGCTGCCTCTCTGTGTCCCAGTCTGTTTCTGGTGAAGTGTCCTCGGGTGTCAGGACTCCCATTTCCAGGTCAACAGGTAACTTACCAGGTCTTGCCCTCATTAGATAAGCCGGGGTACAGTTGGTGGAACCTACCGGGATGTGGTTGTATAGGTCCACCAGATCGGGCAACTTTTCAGGCCACAGACTGCGTTCTTCCAGGGGCAACGTTTTTAGAAGATCCATCACCACCTGGTTCATTTTTTCACAAAGTCCATTAGTCTGCGGATGGTAGGGTGTCGTCCTTATCTTCCGGCAGCCATACAGATTGCAGAATTCCTGGAAGACCTCCGCTTCAAAGGCAGGTCCCTGGTCCGTCAGCACTTGGTCCGGGTACCCGTGTGGACGGCAAAAGTGCTGCTGGAATGCTCTAGCTGCTGTTTGAGCCGTTAAGTCCTTGACAGGGACGACAACCAGAAACCGGGAGTAATGATCCACGATGGTTAACGCGTAGACGTAGCCACTTCTGCTTGGGGTCAGTTTTACATGATCCAAGGCTACCAGTTCCAACGGTTGCCGGGTGACGATGGACTGCAGGGGAGTCTTCTGGCTGGCGCGGTCCTTCCTTCTCAGGTTGCACGGGCCACAGTCTCTGCACCACTTCTCAATGGTTCCCCTCATGCCTACCCAGTGGAATCGCTCGCGCAGCAGGAACTCCAGCTTCTTCCACCCGAAGTGTCCAGCTCCGTCGTGGTATGCCTCCATCACCATGGCTGCGTCTCTTCGTGGCACCACTACTTGCCAGAGTAATTCATGCGTCCGGGAGTTAACCATTCTGCGGCACAACTTCCCTTTGTAAAGGAACAGTCGACTCTTCTCTGCCCATAGTTGTTTGGCTTCCTCCGGAGCGTCTGGTTCAAGGCGAGCCTCCGGCCGAGTCAGCATCTCCTTCACCAGTCGGACGGCAGGGTCGCTGTCTTGCGTTTCCGCCCAGTTGTAGTGAGGTAAGGGGTTCAACGTAGCAGCCTGCTTACTCCTTACCCGGTGGGAATACTGGATAGTCCCATGACGGTGGAACGCAGGGAGTTCAATTTCTTCCAGTCCCTCCGGATCTTCTCCTTCGTCCGGCAGGTTGGGCATCCTGGACAGGGCGTCCGCGTTAGTATTGGAGCGCCCTGCCCGGTATTTGATTATGAACTCGTAGTTGGACAGACGGGCCATCCACCTCTGCTCCAGGGCACCGAGTCTTGCCGTGTCCAGGTGTGTCAACGGGTTGTTATCCGTGTACACGGTGAACCGGGAAGAAGCAAGGTAATGCTTAAAGCGCTCAGTGACTGCCCATACCACGGCCAGGAACTCTAGCTTAAATGAGCTGTAATTCTCGGGGTTCCTTTCGGTGGGTCGCAGTTTTCGGCTGGCGTAGGCGATTACTCGTTCTTTCCCCTGCTGGATCTGGGACAGTACGGCTCCTAGCCCGATGTTACTGGCGTCGGTGTAGAGGATGAAGGGCTGGCTATAATCCGGGTACGCCAAGATTTCATCCCCCGTGAGGGCCATCTTCAGCTGGCGGAAGGACTCTTCTTCTAGCTCTTCCCATTTGAAGGGCGGCTTCTGGTTCTTGGCCTTCCGGGACTGGCCTATCAGGAGGTCCTGCATAGGCGCTGCCTTTTTGGTGAAACCGGGAATAAACCTTCGGTAGTAGCCTACCAACCCGAGGAACTGCCGCACTTCTTTTACGCTGGAGGGGCTTGGCCATCCCTTAATTGCGGTGATCTTATCGGGGTCGGGAGCCACTCCGTCAGCGCTCACCACGTGTCCCAGGTACTGCACCTTTGGTTTCAGGAGGTGACACTTGGAGGGTTTCACCTTTAGGCCGTAACTCGCCAGAGCTTCGAACACCTCCGCCAGGTGTTTCAGGTGGTCCTCATAAGTTTTGGAGTATACGATGACATCGTCCAGGTACAACAGGACCGTCTCGAAGTTTCTGTGGCCCAGACAGCACTCCATTAATCGTTGGAAGGTTCCTGGGGCGTTGCAGAGTCCGAACGGCATGCAGGTGAACTCACTAAGTCCCATCGGGGTGGTGAATGCGGTCTTCTCCCGGTCCGCCTCTGCTACAGGAACCGGCCAGTACCCGCTAGTGAGATCCAAGGTAGAGAAGAAGTTAGCAGATCTTAAAGCAGCCAATGACTCCTCTATCCTTGGTAAGGGGTACGCATCCTTGTGTGTGATACGGTTGATTTTCCGGTAATCTACACACATCCTCATGGTGTTGTCTTTCTTTTTGACTAAAACTAGCGGGGCTGCCCAGGGGCTACAGCTATCCCGGATTACCCCAGCCTCCTTCATGTCTCTAAGCATCCCCTTGGCGTGTTGGTAATGTGCAGGGGGTACGGGTCGATACCTCTCTTTTATGGGAGGATGATCTCCCGTGGGGATGCGGTGTTCTACCCCCTTGACTCGCCCGAAGTCTAACGGGTGTTTACTAAACACTCTCTCATACTCTTGAACCACCCGGTAGACTCCCTGTTTCTGGTGGGAGGGAGTGGAGTCAGTTCCCAAGTGTAGTTGCTGACACCAATCCTCCATTACTTTCTTAGAGCCGTTACCTTCCTCCGGGTGAGATGGAGGCAAGGGTTCCACAGACTGTATAGAGTTTTGGTTGATGGTATATAATTTTGCTAGCGTGGCATACCGGGGCAGGTACACTTCCCTCTCCCCGATATTGATTATGCGAACGGGCACCCTCCCATGGCGTACATTGACCACCCCCCGTGCTGTCAAAATGGTGGGCCTACTGTCTGAGTAAACTGGTTCTACCATTGCCTGGTAATCTCTACCTCTCAGACCAATAGCTGCCCGGCACCAAATCATCATTTCGCTTTTTGGGGGCATGGCAATAGGGAAAGGGTCACACATTCTTACGCTACCAATCTCACCGCCTGAGAGTTCCACCTGTTGCCGTCGCATCAGTGCCCGGATCTCTTTCTGGAGCACTCGCTGCTCGCCGGAGCTGGCGTTCTTGGCAACCTGCTGTAGAAGGAAAATCACCTCTGCAAGACAATTCTCAATTACATTAGTTCCTAGAGTTATTTTTGGGTGGCTCTCATGTTTGTCAATGTCTACAATGATCAGTCCCTGTGCTGCCAGTTCGACTCTACCGATTTTGATGGTCACCTCTTTAAATCCGATCTGTGGCACGGGCTGGCCATTGCTGGCGATGATACTCAAGTCGTCGTCAGGGTAGCGGGTAATATCCGAGTCATTCCAGTACTGCTTAAAGAGCACGTACGGGATAGTGGTGACCTGTGACCCGGTGTCCAGTAGGGCACTCATGGGAATGCCATCCAGTACCACAGGCAAGACTGGACGTCCTCCCACATATCTGTCGCGCCAGTTCGATGGGCCTGGTGATCTTTTTCCTGGGGGTTGGCCCTCTACCCCAGGTTGTGCCCGTTTAAAGAACAGTACCTTTCCATATGTCCGGGTTGATTGCAGCGGCGGCAGATGGGTCGTCCGTCCTCGCTGTATCGGTCACTGGGTCTTCCTCTGGCCGGTGGGGTCCTCCTTGGTCGACGCCACGGGATGTCCTCCGGTCCGGATGCCAGCTGGATCTTCCCTGGGGTGGAAACCTGTAAAGACTGCACAGTTCGGGTTAGCGCAGCAACGCTCTTAGCCAGCTCTTGGACCTGATGGCGTAGGTCTGGAGCCGGGTCATTGTCCAAAGCCTGCGCATCAGCTCCCACAGGCCCTGCCGACAAGGGCGCCGCCTCCTGGTGGTAAGTGATAGCTGGGCGCCTGTGGGTCACAACGCCACCCGGTGCCGGTTCTCGGAGCACCCGGATGGCTCTGTCCTTGAACTGTGCAAAGTCCAGATGGGGATCCTGTAAGGCCATTGCCCGCAACTGGGTTCGGTGGGCATTGCAATATAAACCCTCTATAAATTGTTCAGTCAACAGCCTGTCCTCGTTTCCCACCCCATCAGGGTCGGTCTGCTTTATGGCCCTCAGGGCCTCTTGTAGGTTTAGTGCATAGTCCCTTATACTCTCATGCGCTCGCTGCTTGCACCCGTAGAATCTAAGCTTAATCTCGGCTGAGGTGCGGGTATCAAAGGTGTCCTTCAGCCGGGTTAGTATCCCTGCGACAGTCTTCCTCCCAGGTGGCCAGGATTTTACTTCCCTTTTGGCTGCCCCGGTTAGTTGGGCTACCAGGATGCTCACTTTTTGCTCTTCTGTGAGGGGGTACACCTGGAAGAGGCTATCCAGCTTTTCTCTAAAGTCATGCAGGGTATGTGACTCCCCTGAGTACTGGGGTAGCCAAGCTGCTCCCGGGATATAGGGCATGGTGAAGGGCATAACTGCAGCAGCGGTGGCGCTGGCGGGGGTTGAGGCAGTGAAGCTCTCCTCCGTATCCGACATCTTCCTCCCCCCTAGTGGACCGTGGCCTACCTTGCGATGATCCTGTTCCGTAGGCCGCGGCTCCGCAGTGGATCGTCAGGGTTGAGGACCTTCCGTCGCGCTCCGGTGACGTCGGCGTCTGCTGGGCTCCTTCCAGGACCTTACGCAACGTCCGGACGTGAGGCGGGGCTTCAGTTCTCGCGCGCTTTCGGAGTCCACGCCCCTCTTCTTCCCGCGCGGCGTCCTCAAGATGGCGTCCAATGGCGGGAAAACTCCACGGATGGCGGGAAGAAGGTCGAAGATGGCGCCGGATGGCGGGAAAACTTCGCGGATGGCGGGAAGAAGGTAGAAGATGGCGCCGGATGGCGGGAAACCTCCACGGATAGCGGGAATCTTCACCACTGGTAAGTTTGAACAGTCTTTGCTTTTCAGGCACGCAGTACCCGGTGGTTGCGGGCACGAGATCCTGCCGACTACGCCAAAGTTGACGCGCCCCTGGGCCTGTGTCGCGCTGCGATGCGCACGCGGGAGCTTACCCGGAGCCGGATCTCTTGAGGGTTGTAGTCTCGTGGCGGCGACCCGGTCCGTGCCCAGGGAGTCAAACTGAGCGGCGATGTACTAGCAGTAGATGGTTGGTGACTACGCCACCCGTTGAATGCAGCTATGGAGCTGCCGCTGCAGGGCAGACCGCTGAGGCCGGTGGAAGGATGGTGCAGCGTGGATGGTATAACCCCCAACGGGAGGGGTATGGCCTCAGGGCAGCCGACGTGGATGATGGGGGTAGCAGGAACCACTCAGAGACGGTGCGGTGTAGTTCAGGGTCTTTACTGGTGACAAAGAAAGACCCTCCCGGAGTACTTGCTAGTGATAGGGGCCTGGTCAGTCCTTGAGCAGATGGGATTTCCCCTGGCCAGGCGGAGTTGTAGGCCTTCCCAACTAACTGTACTCTTCTGGCTACCTTGCTAGAGGCGGGAATAAGTAGCCCACGTCCCTGAGTGTACCGTGTGGTGCTCACCCGTATGGCCGGTGACTCGGGGCCTTCTAATGGCTTCCGCTCCACGATGGAGGTGCTGGTCCCACGCGTGTGACCGTGCCTTCGGGCTTCTGGGCCAGAGGACCTGAAATCCTCTGCCGGACGGTTTCTGCTGCTGGGTAGGAGTTAGTCCCCACAGCCTCGGACTCCGGGTCCGGTTAGAAATCTTCTCAGTCAGGGCGAGCTCTACAGCTGCCAGCCCCTGACTCGTTGTAACACTGCTCCCCACAGAGCTCCTGATGTTTCTTGCTATGCTGCTTCTCTTCTCTACTCTTGTTCTGTCTTCTTTCTCACTCACTCTGCCTCAGCCCCGGGTTTATATAGGGGAAGTCCTTCCCCTCCCAAGACTGGGCAGGAGGTGTGGCATGCACAGGATCCCTGACCAAAGGACCTCCCACCTGCTCTCAGACGTAATATCTCTATCACTGTGGCAACCAGACCCCTGGGGTGTCACACACACTCTTGGCATTCTCTTGATGAGCTTCAAGAGGTAGTCACCGGAAATGGTTTTCACTTCACAGGTGTGTCCTGTCAGGTTTAATAAGTGGGATTTCTTGCCTTATAAATGGGGTTGGGACCATCAGATGTGTTGTGTAGAAGTCTGGTGGATACACAGCTGATAGTCCTACTGAATAAACTGTTAGAATTTGTATTATGGAAAGAAAAAAGCAGCTAAGTAAAGAAAAACGAGTGGCCATCATTACTTTAAGAAATGAAGGTCAGTCAGTCCGAAAAATTGGGAAATCTTTGAAAGTGTCCCCAAGTGCAGTTACAAAAACCATCAAGCGCTACAAAGAAACTGGCTCACATGAGGACCGCCCCAGGAAAGGAAGACCAAGAGTCACCTCTGCTTCTGAGGATAAGTTTATCTGAGTCGCCACCCTCAGAAATCGCAGGTTAACAGCAGCTCAGATTAGAGACCAGGTCAATGCCACACAGAGTTCTAGCAGCAGACACATCTCTACAACAACTGTTAAGAGGAGACTTTGTGCAGCAGGCCTTCATGGTAAAATAGCTGCTATGAAACCACTGCTAAGGACAGGCAACAAGCAGAAGAGACTTGTTTGGGCTAAAGAACACAAGGAATGGACATTAGACCCGTGGAAATCTGTGCTTTGGTCTGATGAGTCCAAATTTGAGATCTTTGTGTATTTGTGCGACGCAGAAAAGGTGAACGGATGGACTCTACATGCCTGGTTCCCACCGTAAAGCATGGAGGAGGAGGTGTGATGGTGTGGGGGTGCTTTGCTGGTGACACTGTTGGGGATTTATTCAAAATTGAAGGCATACTGAACCAGCATGGCTACCACAGCATCTTGCAGCGGCATGCTATTCCATCCGGTTTGCATTTAGTTGGGCCATCATTTATTTTTTAACAGGACAATGACACCAAACACACCTCCAGGCTGTGTAAGGGCTATTTGACCAAGAAGGAGAGTGATGGGGTGCTACGCCAGATGACCTGGCCTCCACAGTCACCAGACCTGAACCCAATCGAGATGGTTTGGGGTGAGCTGGACCGCAGAGTGAAGGCAAAAGGGCCAACAAGTGCTAAGCATCTCTGGGAACTCCTTCAAGATTGTTGGAAGACCATTTCCGGTGACTACCTCTTGAAGCTCATCAAGAGAATGCTAAGAGTGTGCATAGAAGTCATCAAAGCAAAAGGTGGCTACTTTGAAGAACCTAGAATATAAGACATATTTTCAGTTGTTTCACACTTTTTTTGTAAAGTATATAATTCCACGTGTGTTAATTCATAGTTTTGATGCCTTCAGTGTGAATGTACAATTTTCATAGTCATGAAAATACAGAAAAATCTTTAAATGAGAAGATGTGTCCAAACTTTTGGTCTGTACTGTAGATGCCAGATATCTAACATAACCGGCATCAGACGCATGTGGAGAGAGCTCAGCTCCTGTGCCATTTCCATACATGGTCACCCTTGCAATGACAAACTTATACGTCATGTAGCTTTAAAGGATTATTCATACTATTAAGGATCTAGCCGTACACATAGCTACAATGTTTGGCTTAATTAACACACATTAGCACAAGCTTCCCAAACCCTTTTGAGAAGGCATTGGGTTTTCCTGTCCATGGGATTCTAAAGCATGACTTAGTCATCAAAAGGTAGAAACAATCTCCCGTTGATAGGGTTGCCAATTTTCTTAGATCAGTCTCAAATCCCAGAGTCTAACTCTTCAAAAGGGTACTTTCTTTCGACATATTTGAGAGTAACACATTTTCTATCCGGCATTCTAATTTTTTCTCAATTTGAGCATTCACATTTTTTGCAAAGAAAAAGGTTCTCTTTTTTTGGCCCTCAAACATATCATCCTGTATAGATTGAAATCATTAACCAACTCTATTTTCATTGCAGATCTGAAAGCCTTAAGATTTGGTTGGTATCATCAGTGGAAAAATTGGTTTTACCCCTTTTACCATCTGAAGGAGAAGAATAGGTGGAAGAGGCCTGAAGACCAAGAGGTGATTCCAAACCACAGCCTTGGTCAACTCCATAATATATAGAGTGGACATACATGACATAATAATCATTGACCACAGGCATAGAAATACAACAAAGGTCAAGCCCTAGGTCTGGTTTCAGACACTGCATCAACACTTTGTGATTTTACCCCGTCAAGACATAACTCTAATGCAGGCCTTTGTAACACCGCTGTCCCCACCACTAGGATGAATTGCCTTTCATCAGGAATTCCTGAATCGACACATGTATACCCCAGACATTTTTACACCAGAACTTCTGCAGAGGAGCGCCATAGCTTGACCATCAATTTAGACCGCAGGACGAGATGAACAGCACAAAGACTAAGGTACCAGAGTGTCGGACAGACAGCTACTCAACCAGGTACTACTCAAAAAATGTGATGGCACACCCAATGGAGAAGAGCAAGTCAACTATACAACTTCACCCAAGCAGCACTTGGGCCCTAGATTAGTACGAGAAGCTCTCCTTTTTTTTATACCTACAGGTTTCCTTTCCTGGGCAGACGGACCATCTCTCCTGATACTGTCATGGAAAAAAACATGAAATACAAGACATGCTGCATGCAACACTTATCTAGGAGATATATGAAAACTATGACACAAACACTATGTGTCCAGCTTTTACTTGTATAAGAACATCAGCTTTTAGCATTATCATACCTGTCATTTGATGTCTAACTAAACTCAGTCCTCCTTTGTAGTTTAACTCATAGCATACTTCATAGATGTTGCAATATATGGCAGATGCAAGGTGTAGAACAAATTTGAAAATATCGTACATATTTTTTTCAAATGTACATTATGGGGCCATTTCCCTAAAGCATATTTTATCAAAATTTTGGAGCACTTTGTACATGCCCCACTGTATGTACTGTACAGTAAGAAGAATATTTGCGGTGTATAAAAAGTATAAGGGCCACCCTTTGGCATTGATTTGGTATTATCTTCAAAATTGAGTTAGGCTGTGTGCCCACGTAGCATTTTTCAAGCGTATATGCTGCGGAATTTCCGCAGTGTAAACGCTTGAAAAACGCATGTATATCCGAACCCCATGGTCCCCAATGGGATTCCGCAAGTTCTATGCACATGCTGCGGATTTTTCCGCAGCGTTTATGCCGCGTTCAAAAATCCGCAGCATGTCATTTAATTTTGCGTTTCCGCAAGCGGAATTGCCTTTGTCCAATGCATAAAAAATGCAAGGCAATTCCGCATGTGGAAAACGCGTGATAAACGCGCGAAAAATGCGCGATAAACGCGTGCGGAATTCCGCATGCGTTTTTCCGGGAGAGGACTTGCATTTATGCAGCAGAAATTTTCTGCTTCATAAATGCAACGTGGGCACATAGCCTTAAAGTGATTACTTATCCTGTTCTCTGCTTTGCTCTATTCATTTTGCACACAGCAGTGCCCTCTAGAGGACGCAAAGCTAATACACACTGTTACTTTGCAATAGAATGTTGCCATATTGCTGCAGCATTTATTTACCATTGCATATATTTACATGCAATATATACACACCCACTTTATATATAAGCCATGGGTTACAGCTCACATGTAAACAAAATCTCCCCTAAAATCTAACCTTTATTGATGTGTGTTTTTAAAAGATAAGAGAACCCTATACAATAATGGTATGTCATCCAACCAATAACTAATAGAGTGAAAAAATATACCACCAAGTGTATGTTGATAACTACAAGGGTGAGTCAAAAAGTTTCTGCACTACGGTTATATTAATACTGTAGTGTCTTATCAGCTCTTTCCGCACTGTCTTCCCCGTCATTGCTGTGCAGGTTTGAATAGGCTACATAAGTTAATTTTTGACTGTGGTGCAAGAAACAATGGCTGCCCAGCTGGTGATTTGCATGAAAAAAGAGCTGCAAGCAGTGGTTCATTTTTTGTGTGGTCTGGAACCGATATTTATCCAAGACATTTTGCACAATAAGGAGAAATTGTTTTGTTGCAAAGAAGTGTGTATGAATGGATAAAGAAGTTCAAGAACAGTCACACAAGTCTCAGCCATGAAGAAGGAGCCAGATGCCAGTACATGAGCAGTACGTGAACTGATTCTGTTGGATAAACGAGCGGCAGTGGATTATGTCTCCTGAAAGGATCGGTACGAGGATGAAGATTCCCATCTCATGAAGAGGTGAAGACAGCAGAGCAGCAGTGCATTTGTGGCTCGCAGCTCAGCCTAAAATATATTTTAATGAGGGGATATGAAGGATAAGTCGTATGCAAGAAGAAAGAAGTATGTATAGACAGGGATCACCAATATTTAATCATATACTTTTATTGAACAAACAACTGGACAAACATACGAAAGATTAAAAACATTTAAAAAGCACAAGGCTTCAATATTGTGTGGGCTAAACCTCAAGCATAGGGTCATGGTAAATATAAGCTGGCACACTCCAAAAAGTTATAACAATATATCTAATACCTGCTTGAAATACAAGGTAAGGCAAAGGGTATATAGAGTAATACTCACATTAGTACATTCTATTATGCTGTAGGCACAACCATATTTAGAAAAATGGAGAACTATTTGTTAGGTGTCATGCGTTTGCTGGATCTGAAATGGGTTCAGAATCGTCGCTGACGAAGCTGCGACTTAGCAGCGTAACGCATAGGGTCTCCAGTGCCAGCAGGTAATTATTTCCTTACATCCCTTGATTCACTTATACTCATGATTTGACCTTTCAGGAATACCTGGTTTGTTATTTATTTATATCTGACCATCTGTGCCACGTCATATATGACTGTGGTGACACAGTTTGGTTATAACTACTAAAATATGGGCCTCCAGTGCCAGTAGACCATTATCCCTATTCATTCCTTGATTCCTTGATATTTATCCTACAATTATTTAGGAGGGTCTGATTTGTTATATACACTTTGACTGGTAGTGCCGGTCTATTTATAACCAGGGTGATTCAGCTTGGTCAATACTGATTTAGTATCATGGAAAATTGATGTAAAGTATACCTGTGGCCCAAGGGGGGGATTTATTGCTTTGGAATATTATTATCACTATTATTAGTCCCCCTTCATGAAGATTGTACATGTTTTTGTCTGTTTTAAATGTTTTTAACTTTTTCTTTTGTTGTCTATGTGTAATCATGTAATAAAGATTTTTTCACTTTCTTAATATTGGGTGTGCATGGTTGCATATCCTGAGTCTTTTTTCTTCTAAATTATCCTGTAAATAGGGCTACAGATACATTATTTATCGCACATCTCTCGTGCAGTTAACGGAGATAGTGCGAATCCCTATTCCCGTTCCAGTGTGCAGTAACACAGAAGGCATTGTTATTTAAGTTGGTTGTTTTACCTTCTCACCCGGAAGGTGTTCGGCCGCAGTCCTCCAGGCTGCATCGCGGACCCCGGGTTCGGTTGCTTTCCATTATTTAATAAAGTTGTTTGCAACCGTCCCCTTAACACTTTTACCAAGAAAAAATGCCCAAAATGTCATGCATGTAATGTGTATAAAGATGCATAAAGAGGTAAAAAAAGGGGGAAACCCCCAACCCCACACGTATCGCCACTACCGGCTTCATCAGGGGAAAAAATAGTGATGGTGAAGTTCATCCAGTCAAATAGTTTATATATCGTCAAATAATTACCTTAAACAGTGTCAGCTGAGGAGAGCCGCCGTCAGACCGGCCGCCATGGTGCCCATGCGCATGATCAGTGGATCAGAGCAGAGGAACACAGGGTAATGACCGGGTTGGCACCCTAGTTATAGTTGGCGTAATGGCGCCCCCACTCCACGGCAGCTTGCCCTCACTAGCCCTGGAAGGCCCTATATATAATCCCTATGTTGTATCACAATCCAATACAACCTAAAACAGATAGGAAAAAAACAGTGACCCAAACAGGGATCTTATCTGAGATGTAAATGCTTGGCCCTAGAGGAGAAATATCCTCTACTTGCAAGTCTGATGGGAAGGAATATTCCTTTCCTCAAAACAGTTGTATTATACTATAAAAAAAAATGTTCCTATCACCCTGTGTCCCTCACAAAATTGACGTAATCGGCAAAGATTACGGCCATTAAAAATCCTAAAATGGCGAATGATCACGTGGAGGCTGGCAATAGCTCCGCCCATCTTGGGGGTCCAGCAAGTAAAATGTTGCGAAAATCCGTCTGGCGTGGGCGCTGGCCTGAGCCCAGGTTGCAGGCCCTGTACACAGTGCCTGCCCACGGTGGGCGCGGCACAAGAAAAAGAAGCCATTGTGATCCCATTGCCTGGTCAGACAAGAGCGGGGATGGAGAACTCGGACTTCTGATACCATGGCGGACCCGGCCGCGTGATGTGGAAATGGGAGCTAAGAGAGAAGAAATGTCCGGAAAGCCCTCGGAAGATGGAGGAGCCGAAGTATGACAGCTTTTCCTTGCCTCTTGGTACGCTGCATGATTGACAGCCGGGAGTCAGAAGTGGCGGAAAAGAAAGTGCAGATGGAAGGCCTGAGCACAGCAGCCGCAAAGCAAGTCCGGCGAGAAAACTAGAGCGGCTGTGAGCGAGAAGCAGACAAATTACTAACGCCATGATCGAAGTGGTCAAAGAGTTTCCGGCACAGTCTCAAGAGAGTGATGTGACGGGGATCCCTAGGGCTTGGAGGTGCGGTGGCAGCAGTAGTCCTGAAGCAGCGCGGACGAGGTGCTTAAACAGTGAGTGAAACTTGATCCCAAACCCTGCCGTACTAGCCCAGGTTCGGTAAAGCGTCCCCTCACCTGAAAGATATGAAGTATGGGGAGGGCCCATTCCCTACTACCAGTGAGAAAGAGTGGATGGCAGAGTTGGTCTTAAAGAGAAACAACGAGAGAAGGAGGTTTGTGCGACACACCGTCTCCCTGGAAGGGGGGCCATGAGCAGCAAAAGGATTAGCAGTCGACTCATGTATAACGATCCGGACCGAATGTATGTGTGGAAATGGCCAACTCCCTGCTGATGCTTCGGCATGTGCATCTGTCGTGGCTATGCCTGATTGGTTCGGAGTTAGCGAACCTGTGAGTGGCTGGCGCATCTGCGCATCAGAGGTCGGAGGCGGAGTATTCTCTATAAATGTCGGGCGTCCATGCCGCCACTCACGGCTCGCATCGTGGCCGGGAGTACAAGCTCCTGTGTATCTGTATAAGCAAAAAAAGTACAAATATAGCCTCCTGATGTGCGCAGTGAATTTATTAAATGGGTGAAATGCGTTGAGGCGTTCTAATATACTACTTTAGGATTGTATGTTTATAATCCAGCACACATGTCAGCATCTATCTATGAGCCCCTGAATGAATATGAGGGGTAATGTACGCTTGGGGGACAGATAATGAATGAGAATATTTCACCTCTAAGGAAATACTATAAAAATCATGTATGTGGCATGAAATTATATCAGAGTATCCATAACAGTGAAGTGTAGTTTAGAGGGTATACATTTATCCCTGGTATATGATATACTTTGTTGATACTCAACAACCCAACTTTCATGATAGGGCAATGTGCAATAGATTTACTCACATATTGTGGATTGCACATTATACCTCAATAGGACATATGTTAATCCCCAAAAATACTGGATACAGTCACATATGGGCTAGTAGTGATTATTGAGCTGCTTTATGATTATATAAAGGCACGTAGTTGTCAGTTTTATCTTTATTAGATCTGATACGACCTTGATACTTACCTATTAGTGGACAGACTGCAAACAAGCAGGGTGGATACGTTTATTTTATTTTAATATTGATAATTATAAGGTATATTTTAATTCTAATTTTCCAGTACACCTTAGTCAGTGAATTTGGTGGTGAATTATGCCAGTCACAAAGATGACCTGGAATAAAAACACGGCTCCTTTAAGTTTTGCAAACTTTACACAGAGATGAACTAGTTGCACTGTAAGAAAAAAACAGAACTGTTTTGTGTTCCTGAGGGCAGGAAGTCCTGAATGTGCTGGAAATTACCAGTGGTGGCCAAAATCGGTCACAGTTGAAAAATTAGTGAAGAGACTGTTCCACGTCTCTTAAAGGTGGCAAGGAGCCCCAAAGGCACCAAGAGGTATCGGTGCTGGCTAGTAGAGCCTAAAGTTAATTATGTTTGTGAGAACTGTGTCCGCCCCACTCCAAGTTGTTTTGCGCACGTTTGCGCATTCCCCTGCTGGTTTACGGGACTGAAACCCTTATAGGGTTAAAACACCCCTTGATAACGGAAAGTGTATAGCTGTTCTATGGACTGTGCTCTTTTACCCATGAACTGCCCTGATTCTTACCTTGAACTAGGAGCTTATGAGCAGCACATTTGTTTTAAAGGGGCCATACTCTCCAAAAAGGAGAGAGAGGGAAAACTGTTGGGATGACCCGAGGATGAGCCGGGTCACTGCTCCTGGTCGGTCGAAGCTGGTGTAAGTTGGCTACTGGGCCATTGTAGAGGACTTCCTGTGTTTTGCTACCTGGAACAGGATTTGTTGGCCAACTGTGTTTAAAAGAAATTGAACACTCTGTGTTGTGGTCACCACAACGATTTTGCGAAGGTTTTTTCATGACATATTGTACTTCATGATAGTGATAAAATTTATTCAATATGAATTGCATTGCTTTGTGAAAAAATCAGAAATTTGCCGAAAATTTCGCGTTTGGGGAGCCCCTGATGTGCCTAAACAGTGGAAACCCCCCACAAGTGACCCCATTTTGGAAACTAGACCCCTCAAGGATTTTATCAAGGGGTATAGTGAACATTTTGAACCCTGAGGTACGACAGAATTTGATAATATTAGGTCATCATATTGAATAAGCTGTCATTAGTCTTGATTGCAAGCGCTCGCTACTTGAGTTTGCATCGCCGCCAGCTGACAACTGGCGGCGAGCGTGCCCGCACAGTCTCTGTGTGGGTGCGATCGCCGGGGCTTAATAATATGTACCTGGTCAATAAAGCCCAGGGCACAGGTACGTATTATTACTAGTGTTGAGCGAGCACTAAAATGCTCGGGTGCTCAAAGCTCAGGCCGAGCTCACCATGATACTCGGGTGCTCAGCCCGAGCAACGAGCCCAATGTTAGTCTATGGAAGACCCGAGCAATTTTGCGGCGGCACCCTCGGCAGTCTGTAGAAAGCCTAAAAAGTGCCAAAAACGATAGTGACAGTGCTCAAATGACATGGGGACAGCATGGGGATCGCCCCAGGAAGCATTTCTAACCCCCAGGTCACTGCTGTCAACAACGTGGTCAGAGGTATTAAGCCACTTTTACGGGCTCACAATAAAACGTCCAAAAACGAAACTGAAACTGTTTTCCTGTAAAATATGTTAAGGAACATTCTTTCCAGGGTAAAGACTTGTGTGTAAGGTAAAATAAATAACCAAAAACAAAAATACTCCTCCAAACCTTGAACTATGTTCACAAGTAGCATTTTTTATGCGTTTTTGCACTTTTGTATCGCTTTCAACTGTGCATTCACCGGGAAATGTCATTTTAACATTTTACAACCTTATCTGGCCATGTGCTGTGTGACACATGCATACAGTGCTAAAAAGACATGGGAACAGCATGGGGAAGACCCCTGGAAGCATCTCTGACACCCAGGTCACTGCCTAAAAGTGTGCCCATCATTTTGCAGGCTTTAGAGACCCTACACTACCTATTTCGCAGTATAAATCTCTCCCTAGCTCAGCAGCACTCTCCCTACACTGTCTGATCCGGAGCGACTGTGTCCAAAATGGCGGCGCCCGGTTTTAAATACTCGAGGTGACGCTGTGCGGCCAGCCAATCACTGTAATGCCCACAACCAACGTGGCTGCGGCATTACAGTGACTGGCTGGCAATCCCTGCATGTTCATTGGCTCTGTAAAGAGCGCCAAACATGCAGGGCGGAGATCCGAGCTCCTGCCCTAGTAACCCGAAAATGCTCGGTGCTCTCCGAACATCCCAAGTAGTGAGATGCTCAGGCGAGTACCGAGCAGTGTCAAGCATGGTCGCTCAACACTAATTATTACACCCCACGTCTGAATGGGGTTAAAGAACACTGATTACTGAGAGTGCAAACAATGTATTATATGTAACTGTTACTTTAAATGTGTTTTTATGAAGGTTTGAATATTTTACAGTGTACACATATATTGTATTGTTGCTAAGTGTTTTAAATAATGCTTAGGTAAATAAATGTTGGTGCAGTATTCTGCCGGTACCGTGTGGTCGGGGATGACCATGTTTTAGGAGGGAGGTAGTAAGGGTATGTTGTTGTCAATGCATGCTCTATTTTTGGACAGGCAGGAGTCCTCATTTGAAAATCTAAATTTTTTCTGCTACTAGCGTGCTACAGAAAGCAGGCCACATTCATGCATCTAAATATTCTGTGCTACAAGTTTAGCTTCATCCAGGAGTACACGTTTCTGAATATAAATTCTATGTGCTAATAGCGTGCTACAGAAAGTAGGTCACATTTTAGTATATTGAGCCAGGAGTCCATTTCTGAATCTAAAATGTTTGGGCTAACAGCATGGTCCAGAAACCAGGCCACATTTTACCTTTTAATTCTTTTGTGCTCATATTGTGCTCCATCCAGGAGTCCTGATTTCAGAATCTAAATTGGTTGTGCTAATAGTGTGGTCCTGAAACCAGGCCACATTTCATCTTTTAATTCTTTTGTTCTAATATTGTTCTTCATCCAGGAGTCCTGATTTCACAATCTAGTATGGTTGGGCTAAAGTGGCATCAATATTTTTTATTTATTTACTGATTTTACTCACTTATGTAACGCCATTAATTCCACAGGGCTTTACAGACATTATCAATTTCCCCAGAGTAGAAATAGTATAATGAGGCTCTGACACCCCTTCCACTACAGCCAACCCACCAGATGGAGACCCAACTTGAATTCTCCACATTTCAAAAAATTGTTAGTAACACCTGCAGCAGTAGCATAAGCAGGCACAGAAGCCACGACAAAGGTGTCACAGACTGCAATAATGAGAGATCAATGCAGCACAACACATTGCCTAGTCTGCCCAGTCTACGACTGGGGTGCAAAAGTCATTGGAGACCCATGACTTGTTATTTTTTATGAAAGTTAGTCAGTTTACATTTTCAGGTGACAGCCGGACGCGCTCATTTGTCAGGACACCACCAGCAGCAATGAAGACACGTTCTGAGAGAATGCTGGCTGCCAGGCATGATGAAACCTCCAAGGCGTGACAGACGACCTCAGGCCATTCATCCATTTTTGAAGACCAAAATGTAAAAGGGCCAAAATCCTCACTGATGGTATTCGTATTGAGCTCTAGATAGTCCTCCACCATCCTCTCCAGTCATTCTCCACATGTCAGACTTGTACTCTGTTCTGCTGGTGCACCGGCTGGTCTAAAAAATGAGTGAAACGACTCACAGAAATTGCTTCTGCACTTACACTGCTGCTGCTAATGTTTTTGCATTGATGACTCGACGGTCCTGGGGTTGGGAGTCTAGAACAGCGATGTACACTGTGTGCCTCACTGCTGCATTGGGGAAAACCACACTTAACCACACAAGCGTGTTTAGATACTCCAGCATGCACGCGTCCCTTTCCAAGGGTTCCAGAAGTTGTCAAAATGCTGCACAATTACTCACTGCAGCAAAACAAACCTACTTCTCATCTCTCATATCTGTCTCACAACCTTAAACAGCTATTCAGTACTTTCAATTCTCTCCTCCGTCCTCCAGCTCTCCTCCTCCCTCATTCTTCAAGCCGAAGATTGACAACAAAAGGCAAAGCTTTTGCCTAAAGTCCCCACAGCCCCTCCTCATAACTACTCAACTCTCCTCCTCCAAAACCCGCTAATCCAGTTACAGAAGATCGACTTTCCTCTTTATTCTCCAAATCACATCTCACACCTGTGAACTTGAACCAATACCATCCCAACTCATTCAAAACCTTACAACAGTCTTCATCCCAACCCTAACCCACCTCTTAAACCTGTCACTAACAACTGATGTCTTCCCCTCATGCTTTAAACAAACCTCTATCACACCCATCCTCAAAAAAGCCCTCCCTTGATAGCCCCATATCACTTCTCCTCTGTGCCTCAAAACTACTGGAACAACATATCCATTTTGAACTGTCCTCCCACCTCTCCTCCTGCTCCCTCTTTGACCGCTTACAATCTGGCTTCAGACCGCACCATCCACTGAAACTGCCATGACTAAAGTCACCAACTACCTACCAACCGCCAAATCCAAATGACACTACCTTGTTCTCCTCCTGGACCTGTCATTTGCCTTCGACACAGTGGACAATTCCCTCTTACTACAGACTCTCTCATGTCTTGGCATCACAGACTTGGCCCTATCTTGGATCTCCTCATACCTAACAGACCGGACATTCAGTGTCTCCCACTCACACACCACCTCCTCGTCTCGCCCCCTATCTGTCGGTGTCCCCCAAGGTTCAGCTCTATGAACCCTGCTCTTCTCCATCTACACCTTTGTCCTTTGACAACTCATAGAGTCTCATGACTTTCAGTATCACCTCTATGCTGATTACACACATATCTACCTCTCTGGACCTGATATCACCTCCTTATTAATCAGAATCCCACAATGTCTGTCTGCTATTTCATCTTTCTTCTTTGCTAGATTTCTAAAACTTAACTTGGATAAACCGAATTCCTCAGCTTTCCACCATCTCATTCAAATCCCCCAACTGAGCTAGCCATCAAAGTCAATGGCTGCCCACTCTCCCCAGTCCTGCAAGCTTGACTCTGATCTCTCCTTCAAACCTGAGATCCAAGCCCTTTCCACTTCCTTCCGCCTCCACTCTAAAATATCTCCCGGATCTGCAAATTCAACCATGAATCTGCAAAAACACTAGTGCATGCCCTCATCATCTCCCGCCTTGACTACTGGAACCTCCTGCTCTGTGGCCTCACTTCTAACACTCTTGCACCCCTCCAGTCTATCCTAAACTCTTTTGGCCAACTAATCCACCTGTCACCCCTCTATTCCCTGGCTTCTCCCCTCTGTCAATCCCTGCACTGGCTCCCTGTTGCCCAGAGACTCCAGTCCAAACCCCTAACTTTGGCATACAAAGCCATCCAAAACCTGTCTCCTCCAAACTTATGTGACCTAGTCTCCCGGTACTTACCTGCAGGCAACCTCCGATCCTCATAAGAATTCTTTCTCTACCCCCCTGTTAACTCCTCTACCCACAATCGCATACAAGATTTGTCCTATGCATCTCCCCTACTCTGGAACGCTCTACCCCAACATATCAGACTCTTACCTACAGTGGAAACCTTCTTAAGGAACCTGAAGACTTACCTCTGCCGACAAACATACAACCTGCTGTAACCCTCGCTGCACCATAACACTGCACGACCAACTCTACCCTCACCTACTGTATCCTCACCTTGTAGATTGTGAGCTCTTGAGGGTAGGATCCTCTCTCCTCCTGTACCAGTTGGTGACTCGTTTTTGTTCAAGATTATTCTACTTGTTGTTTGCTATATATACCCCTTTTCACATGTAAAGCGCCATGGAATAAATGGCGCTATAATAATAAATAATTATATTATTTGTACTCTGGGTCAATTGATGCCAATTTTCCTGGTGTCTGCCCCGAATTTGAGCTGTTTTGGCAGCTTTTGGGCCCCTTTGAAGGTGTCTATGCGTTTGGTTTTGCTTCCCATTGAATTCAATGGGGTTCGGATATGTTCAACAAACTGTTCGGCGAACATCGGGAAATCAGTCGATCAGAACCGAACCTTGAAAGGTTCGCTCATCTCTAATTGCAACAACCTGATCTATAAAACTGTCACATTATTTAACCCCTACAGTGAACACCGTAAAAAAATAGATACAAAACATAGTAAAAAATGTTTTATCATCATACAGCAGACAAAAAAGTGTAATAAAATGCAATCAAAAAGTTGTATGCAATTAGGATTGTTATCTCTGAAAATGTCATCTTGTCCAGCAAAAAAAAATCCCCTATACAGTGTCATCAGCAGAGAAATAAAAAAGCTATAGCTATCAGAATAAGGTTGTGCAAAAACAATTTTTTTCTATGAAATGTTTTTTTTATTTGCTGCTTTTACACAAAAACTAACAATATAAATGTGATATCGCTGTAATTCTGTTGATCTAAAGAATAAAGCTGTCTTATCACTTTTACAATACTGTGAACAGCATAAAAAAAGAAAAAAAAATCCTGAATTGCTGTTTCCTGTTAATTCTGCCTCTCAAAAGGCAGAATAGAAAGCGATCAAAAAATATTATGCCCTTAAACCAGTTATGTCACACAAAAGTTATGTCACACAAAATAGTTAATAGATAACATTTAACAAATGTCTGCTTTACATCAGCATCATTTTTGAAACATCATTTTTTTTTGTAAGGAAGTTAGAAGGGTTAAAAGTTGATCTGCAATTTCTCATTTTTCCAACAAAATTTACAAAACCATTTTTTAGGGACCACATCATATTTGAAGTGACTTTAGGGGGCCTATATGACAGAAAATACCCAAAAGTGATACCATTCTAAAAACATCACTTCTCAAAGTCCTCAAAACCACATTTAAGAAGTTTATTAGCCCACCCTTAAGTTGCTTCACAGGAACTAAAGCCTTGTAGAAGGAAACAATTAACATTTTACTTTCTTTTTAACAAAAATTTTACTCTAGCCCCAAATTTTTTATTTTCACAAAGGTAACAGGAGCAAGTAGACCCCAAAATTTGTTGCGCAATTTCTCCTGAGTATGCTGATTCCCCATATGTGGGAGAAAACTACTGTTTGGGCACATAAATATTGAAACAGTACAAGGGTACCTGCAAAAATATATTCCTGAAGATATATCGGTATAGCTGTTTATTTACATTATCTCAGCAATTACCGACCAGGATTTCGGACCAAGCGTGAAGGTAATGGACAGTCGGAAAAAAGAGACGAACAAAAACAGAAGGGAAAACCCGACCATAAAGTCCCAAACATCAAATGTAGTGAAAAAATGTCACATGTTCTTTTTTCTTTTCCCCCCTTCCGTCTCTCTTCTAATGAATTTTTCTAAGATTTCTTAATTAATTCATTTGTAAATTTTGCACACCTGTGGTAACATGGGATAATGTTTACATAACTTCACACACTTTGTGAATATGTGATATATATTTGCAACTCTGCACATTCTTGGAGAAATAGTGATACATATATTGCTGCACATATACATATTGATGGAAGAGAGTTTGACATAGCATATGCATTTGCACTTTATATATTTTGGTTAATCTTTATATAGTTCTTATGTGACAATCATGTGTATACATTTATAATTTGTTGTGTATGGACTGGTAATCCTATTTATTAATTGGCTGCTCCCATTATGAATTTTTCTATACACTACCCGGATATGCTCACCTGTTTTTAAATGTTTTTAAAATATGTTTTATCATTAGCATTGTTTGCTATCCACTTGTCTGTCACCTGTAATTACTCGTAAATAAAATAATTTTTTCACTACATTTGATGTTTGGGACTTTATGGTCGGGTTTTCCCTTCTGTTTTTGTTTGTCTGTTTGGGCGCATGACAGGGCTCGGAAGGGAAGGAGTACCGTTTGACTTTTTAAATGCAAAAATGGCTGGAAATGAAAGCAGACGCCATGTCGCATTTGGAGAGCTTCTGATGTGCTTAAACATTACAAACCCCCACAACTTTTGGAAACTAGAACCCTCAAGGAATGTATCTAGATGTGTAGAGACCACCTTGAACCCCCAGGTGCTTCATAGAAGTTTATAACATAGAGCTGTGAAAATAAAAAATGAAATTTTTTCCCATAAAAATGTACTTTTAGCCCCAATCTTTTTATTTTCACAAGAGTAACAGGAGGAAATGGACCCCAAAAATTGTTGTGCAATTTCTCCTGGGTATGCCCACATGTGGGGGAAAACTACTGCACACAGCAGCGCTCGGAAAAGAAGGAGTGACATTTTGGAACGCAGACTTTGATGGAATGGTCTGCGGAAGTCATGTCACGTTTGGAGAGCCCCTGATGGGCTTAAACAGTGGAAAACCCACACAAGTGACCCCATTTTGGAAACTACACCCCTGAAGAATTTTATCCAGGGGTATAGTGAGCATTTTTAACCCACACGTACGACACATAATTTGATAACTTTAGGTCGTCATATTGAAAAATCTTAATTACTTACCGGTAATTTGATTTTCCTGAAACCCATGACAGCACCATACGAGAGAGTAGGATCCGCCCCTATTACTGGACAGGAAGCCCTGAGCACAAAATAAAAAGGCAACTCCCACTTCCTCCTTCAATGTGGTTTCCAGGAGTCAAGTAAGAGTCACCCAATTCATCATCATTCTTATTTATACATTCACTCAAGTCCATTCTTCATTGTGAGAAGAGAAGACTAAGAACCATCATCAACCAAAAACCAGAGGGAGGGAAAATTAGGGTGGTGTCATGGGTTTCAGGAAAATCAAATTACCAGTAAGTAATTATCATTTTTTCCCTCACCCATGACAGCACCATACAAGAGACGATAACAACGGAATCCTTTAATAGGGAGGGAGCACCCTTACAGGACCTTACACCTGAAGAAAGTTCCCCGGAATATCCTCCTTCAACGGACAGTGCTTCAAGAAGGAAGATTGTGAAAGTTTTAGACATTATGTTGATTGAATGATATCTGTCTATTTGGAGCTTTAACCAAAAGAGCCAACAAGAGTAAAAAGGATTTTTACAACACTCTATCTTCTTTATCTCCCAGAGAAAGGTCTATATTTAGAGACTTCACTTATATGCATGGTTGAATACCTTTCACAGATTTGATTAGATATTCTGTTCTCATTAAATCAACTAACCAACAACTGAAGTATATAAGAACTGGTACTAAGACTCAGCGTGTAATAGAAGCAGAAGTTAATCGATTTAGGGAACCTGGTAACCTTAACCAGGCTTTGACTAGGGTTTCTACCTTAATATTGTTGGCATTTTAAATTGAAGGCCCCACTTAGATAGAGCATCTCAGATTGCCAAAATGTGAATTCCAAAACCAGCAGAAATATTTAGTACTTTATATCCCTTAGGGTGTTACATTAAGTCCCCCCCCAAGAAATGTATTTAAGCCGAACGGACACTTAGAGTTCGAGATTTCCATCCTAGGGAGTTTTTGGCTACCACAAACTAGCCAAGTACCAAGAGCTAATACAACTAGAAAGGACAAAACACAGATATGAGCTATTCCAAAAGAAAAATCACAATCCACCGTTCATGCAGGGATGATCGTATTTACGCTATTCCCCTATATTAGCATAAATTCTGCAACTTAAATGGATGTTAATATAATCCAACCATGGAGATGGTTAGATGAAAATAGTTCAAATGCAAAGTAGATTAGTTTTCAAGCAAAGAAACTAAGTAAACCGAGTGATAACCATCACCTCTGATACTTTTTTTTTTCCCGAAGTAACTCATTCAGAAAGAGATATGGATCTCTAATGGCATTGGTCAAATCTCAGATGGTCTTAAGCTAAGGTATTAGCATCCCGTCCCGTTAAACATGTACCTTAAGTACGTATCATCCTGTGCTTGAGTAATAATCAGAACGGTCTTACCTCAGTGTGAAGGCATTCGTCTTAACTAGCAAAGATGTTTCTCCTTCGCCACAGGAGTCTCATGGGTACGTGGACATTTTAACTCATCCACTGATTCCTCCATTTATAGGTTTATTGCAGAGTTGCCATCTTATCACTCCAAGAGCGCACTGACTGGATATTTAACCAACTCGCCACTTAGTTGAGTCTACCAGTTTATGACTTTAATCCCAAGAATACATATTGTGTAATATGGGTCCATTGACTTAATTTCTAATAAGTCCTTCTGCCCCACTTCTAACTGGGAGGATACACTGGTCTTGAAATAATTTTACCAGATCCGGTATAATCATGTCTGTCGGGCAACTCCATTAGGAGGATGGACTGGGATATTTACTGGTTCGTCAGTCCCATACCGGCGAGTCCAAGTCGTACCTCCCTTAGGAGGGCATACCGGTAGTACTGCCTGACTCATTGCAATCAAGTTTATCTTACCATTCCGAATCAGGAGGGTAGATTGAGGCAATTTGTGGTTTATCGATCGATACTGGCGAGTCCAGCTCGCACTTCCCTTAGGAAGGCCGACCGGTAGTGCGGCCTTACTTGGCACAATCAAGTTTATCTTACAATTCCATACCAGGAGGCTAGATTGGGGCAATTGGTGGTTTCTCAGGCCCCCCACCGGTGAGTACAACTCATAGCTCCTCTTACCATTCCCTATCAGGGGGATATGGGGTATAGAGAGTTTAATCACTTAACGTCCAAAAGGTCATTCGAAGACTCCAGGTAGGAGTTTTAACTGGACTTACAGTGGTTTCTTTAAGCTTAGAGCAGTCATGTCCCTCTTGCATCTTCAACCAGGAGGGGTGGGGGTGGGGGGGGCTGAGTTGTATATGTTTATCAGCCAGTGCATCTAAAGGGATGGAGGCCTCTCATATGATGAGAGGTTGAAACAGTTGAGCTTGTTTAGCTTAGAAAAACGACTCCTCAGAGGGGGATCTCATTTACATGTACAAATATATGTGTCGTCAAGTACAAAGGACTGGCACATGACTTATTCCCTCCAAAGACCATGCTAAGGGCCAGGGGCCACTCATTACGGGTGGAAGAAAAGCAATTCCAGCACCTAAATAGGGAAGGGTCCTTTACAGTCAGACTGTGGAATTCCCTACCACAAGAGGTAGTAATGGCAGACACTAACAGCTTTCAAAAAGGGCTGGATGATTTCCTCGATACACATAACATTGTGGGTTACAGTTAAATTAGACAAAATATTACACCTAATGGTAATACATTTGATCCAGGTTTCTAGTACTGATCGCCTTTTCTCAGGGTCAAGAGGGAATTTTTTTTTCCCCTGATGCAAATTGGCTGAATGTGTCCTGGGTTTTGCCTTCTTCTGCATTAACAGTTTTAGGTATAATAATACCATTATTAGAAATAGAAAAAAAATAAAACTAATTAAAAAATTATAAACTGGTTCATTATAATTGTAATAGTGCAGTTATAATAAAAATGGTAATACATTTGTGAGGCGTAGTCCAAGTAAGTTAGTAAGCTAGTGTCGGAGTACAATTTGGGGGAGAAAGGTTGAACTTGATGGACCTAGGTCTTTATTCAACCTATGTTACGTTACTAATGATCCTAGATTGTGAAAATCAACTGGACTTAAATTGGTATTATTCTTTTTAGCGCCCCCATTCACACTTTTACCAAGACGACCACTGGGACATAGATGTTAAATGCAGACTAGTTCAATATGCTATCCAAGTATGAGGGATTGACTGGACCTGTTACTCAGCAGCTATCCTTTGAACTGTATTTAATAGAATCACCCCAGACCGTGGGCATTGTCCAAAAAACCTCCTTACCAATATCAGTAATATTGCTAGTAAAGGGTAGTGAAGCTTTGAGACCTTAGTGAAACAGAACTACAAGCCCCAAGTTGCCTGGCTAACCGGGCAACCCACCGTGAGGCAGACAGCGGAGGAAAATCATAGACCTAACATGGCAGGGTTTTCCGCAACTATGAAGAGGTCTGAAAAAACCTTCAGACAGGCCAACATGAGACATAAGCCCAGACCTGAATTGGCATGAGGCCCAGCCATGTGGCTGAATGCGCTAGCCATGAGGTCAAGCCATGTGGCTCAATGCGCTAGCCATGAGGCCAAGCCATGTGGCTCAATGCGCTAGCCATGAGGCCAAGCCATGCGGCTCAATGCGCTAGCCATGAGGCCAAGCCATGCGGCTCAATGCGCTAACCATGAAGCCAAGCCATGCGGCTCAATGCGCCAGCCATGAGGCTCTATACACAAGCCATGAGACCTAGCCATGAGGCCTATACACAAGCCATGAGGCCTAGCCATGACCTAGGCCAAACAAATGCAGGTAGGTACGGAATCATTAAATGTAGATTCTTCCAGACTGATGTTAGCATTTCAGAGCCCAACTGGGCCCCTGCTCACTGCGACTAACTAGAGGTTGCTATAGAACATAGCATGGTGTTCCATGGCTCACTGGTGTTCCATGATTCACGGCTGCTCCAGCCGTGTGCTTCAGGCTTCTACATCCTTGAGAACAGGAAACCACATTGAGGGAGGAAGTGAGAGTTGCCTTTTTATTTTGTGCTCAGGGCTTCCTGTCCGGTAATATGGTGCTGTCGTGGGCGAGGCAAAAATTTTAATTTTTTTCACAAAAATGTTATTTTAGCCCCAAATGTGTAATTTTCACAATGGATAATAGAAGAAAACGGACCCCATAAATTGTTATGCAATTTCTCCCGAACGCAATGATACGTGGTCAAAAACTTCTGTTTGGGCCCATAGCAGGGCTAGGAAATTAAAGAGCGCTATTTGGTCTGGAATAGATTGAGAATGCCATGTTGCATTTGGAGAGCCCCTGACATGTGAAAACAGCAGAAACCCCCCACAAGTGACCCCATTTTGGAAACTAGACTCCTCAAGGAATTCATCTAGGGGTGTACTTAGCATTTTTAACTTACAGATGATTCACGAAACTTTATAACATTTAGATGTGAGAACAAAAAATGTTTTTTTCCCACTAAAATACCGTTGTAGCACCAACATTATAATTTACACGAGGGGTAATAGGAGAAATTGGACACCACAATTTGTTATGCAATTTCTCCCGAATGTGACAGTACCCCATAAGTGGCTGTACACTACTGTTTGAGCACACGGCAGGGATCGGATAGTAAGGAGCGCTACTTGGTTTTTAGAAAGCAGATTCCGTTTGAATAGATTGTGGGCTCCATTAGATGAGCCCCTGAGGTGCTAGACCACAGAAACCCCCCAGGTGACCCCATATTGGAAACTTCACTGCCTAAGGAATTCATCCAGGGGTGTAGTGAGTATTTTCGTTGAATTGTTTTTATTGGTACTTTAAAACATTTTAAAGGGAGAACCACACAATATAAGGGTGAGGGGAGAGAAAAATGGAAATGGAGGAGGTAGGAAAGTTAACAAGGTTTTAATAGGGGGGGATGGAAGAAAGGGAATGAAAAGGTAATCCCTATGAAAATAGGGAAAAAGTGGCAAGTGTACAAAAAGCTGTCTTTGAATTTTACATGTAACTTACACTTAATAAATTATAACTTAGTCCTTATTATGAATTAAATGCTGAAAAAGACAGAATTTTTTTTAGTAAGACACATATGGTACATTTAAAGTAGCTAAATGATATATGTGGACACTTGCCGGGGTCGAGATGGACCCCATTGACCTGGGATGGGGGAGGGGAATTCGGTTTAAGTTTCCATTCAGTCAGAATGAAGTATGAATATAACTTTGCGGACCTAATGCAAATCTTGAAGATTGTTTCAATTGGAAGATGAAGAAAAAAGAAAGATTATGATCTTTTTGTAATCTGGTTCTTGAAGATTGAATTACAATCTATGGTAATAGTCCAAGCTGGAAAACCCAAATTGATCCATATTGTAATTCAATTTAGTGTGAATTGTAATCCAAGTGGTTATAATGTTATAATCCTGGTTATAATCCATAGATATTAGCTAAAATGTATTCTTTGATGACTTGAGTAAATTATTGAGAGAGTCACTGGAATTTTTTTTCCCGGTTGGTGCTAATTAGCATTGGAATTAGACTTGTTGGAGATATTTTGCTGTTTTAATGTTCTTAGGAGATATAATTCTTCTTCTGGAGCAGAAATGAAATGAGTCTTGCTTCCTAAATTGACCTGCAAAGTTGCTGATTCGAACCAACGGTAGCTTATTTCCACACTAAGTAGTTCTTTTGTAGTTTGTTGGAGAGATTTACTGACTCGTAGAGTGGCTCTTGATAGATCTTTAAATAAAGAGATGAAATCATAAGGGGCCGATAATTTTTTTGAGTTCCTTGTCAGTGCTAATAGGTCATTTCTTGTTTGAAAGGAGAAGAAGGTGACTATAACGTCTCTTGGAATGTCAGGAGAGATATAATGAGGCTTTGCGATTCTATAGGCCTTGGCGACTATCTTATCGTTGGGTATGTTTCAAATTAGTTGAGCTACCATTTTGATGATATAGCTATCTTATTGAATCGATTGGACTGATTCAGGAATGCCTCTTATTTTCAAATTATTCCTTCTAGAAATGTCTTCAAAATTGGACATCCAAGCTTTAAAAGATGAGACCTCTCTTTGTATAGAATGTATTGAGTTCACCATCTCCACGATTTTGTGTTGTGTCTTTTAAGATATTCTCCACCTTATCGATGCTTACTTTCGTTTTTGTAATTTCAGAGGATGTAACTAAACTATGTGAATCAGGACATTTTTGAAGAGATACCTTGATCTACATTAATATATTCTTAATGAATGTTTCTGATGGAGTCACTTTTTTCAAGTTCTCCTCATTATCTAAAGAATTGGAGTTATGATCCTTTGATTCTGATTGCTCCTCATCTGGACATATTTCAGGGAAAGCATAGATATGTGTTTCTTTATTAGGGATTAAACTCCCTATCTCTCCATTAATTCTCAACTCCTCCATGCCATTGTTTTTATCCCTATAGGGAGTTATTTGGCTGGAGTAGCAAGCTTTTATATTGGAATAGTTGTCTGTGAGCGCCACTGACAGTTCTCTGACACTCTGTTGCTGTGAACAGTCACCATCCATGGACTCATATCTCTGACAGGGAGACAATCCCTGCCTGTAATTTGTCTCCAAATCCTCTCCATTTGTCCATTTAACACCTATTTGTCTCCTCTCCATTCCTGTCAGGAGGGCCTCAGCTGTTGTACTCTCCTGCTTACTGTATAGAGACTCTGCCTCTGCATCCAGTCTCTCTCCGGCTTCTGTGTCTGCGCTGCGCTCCCCTGCACATCTACCTTCACTGGCAGTAACAGGTCTGGAAGGATCAGGTACAGGGATAAATCTTTGCCTCCAGTTTGGGGACAGTGATGCTGGAGGACGTCTTCTATACTTTATGTAGGTATAACCAAGGCCACTTGCTCTCCCCCTGTTGATCATAGACCAAGGATGAGTGATAGCTGCAGTCTCCTGTCTCACATCACAAGTCTGTTTCTCCGCATTGTTCCTCTCTCCAAAGGTCTTACCTTGTCCATTAGTTAGTGCAGCTGTACTGTTCTTGTCCTGGGATCCTTGTATTCCATGGGAATGGGCTGAATTAAGGTGATTCTTTGCAGGTCCAGGTCCATTCGTTTCTGTGATGCAGCTAATGGTATGAAGACAGGCCTTGTGGCCTTCAGCTGCTTCCCAGCCAGTTTAGAAAAAGTTTGTTTCTTCATTAATCCAGGCAATTTCCTCCCATATTGTTGCTCTGCCATAATTCTGGGAATCTTCAGCACATTAGGTGCTAAAATAGTCCAAAAAAATAATGCTTGATGTCGCTTATTTTGAAGGCTGTTCAGGAGCTCAGCAGAAACACAGCAGCTCCTGGCCCTCAGCAAACCACATCCCTTCGTGAGTATTTTGAACCGATAGGTCCCTCACAGAATTTTATACCATTGAGACGTGGAAATATGACATTTTAGTGATAAAAATAAGTTGTTTTTCTGTAGAATTCCAAATATGCCAGTTTAGTG
The DNA here is from genome assembly GCF_046119375.1 of Phyllobates terribilis. Lineage (NCBI taxonomy): Eukaryota > Metazoa > Chordata > Amphibia > Anura > Dendrobatidae > Phyllobates > Phyllobates terribilis. The sequence goes on from NW_027362762.1 coordinate 737,264,711, forward strand.
ACCATACACTGATCACCCATATAGTGTAGTGCTCCTATATATTGTAACGCCCCCATACATTGTGCCCAGCTTGTGCTTCTGGCGACACAAACCTCAAATTGTTAAGTACGCTCTCCCCACTACAATAATGCCAAACATGTGACCACTTACTGCGGTTTAGGCACAGTGGGGTTCAGGAGGGGGCATTTGGATTTGGGAACGCAGAATTTGCAGGATTTTATTTGAGGGGGCGGGAGCCATATCGCTTTTCCAGAGTCTTTGTTCTGCCAGTAACGCTGGAACCCTCTATAGTTACAGTGACAGACCTGAGTGGGGGCTGGTTTCATGCGGGATAAATTAGGGTTTTTATTGGTAATATTTAGGGGTACATAATTTTTCGATTGCTTCCAGAATGAGGCTGGGATCACAATCTTGTGCTCTATACTGAGCGCTTACGTCGAGGTTTCCATGTAAATCCCCCAACAGAACCACCCACCATAATGAGGCAGATGGAGTCACTTTGGAGTCCGTTTGGCATCTGCTCCGGTGGCATCCATCTTTTTAGGCGTGTACAGATCTGTGGTCGCCCACACTTGTGTGCTAAAAAAGACACCTAAAATGATGGGACATTGCCAAAACACAGACAAGTCCAAAATGACTTTATCTGCCTCACAAGTGAGTAGTTCCGTCGGGGGTTTTGTCTGAATCACGGTTTTGGGGAATTTACACAGAAACCACGACGTAAGTGCTCAGAGAAGAGCGCAGGATAAATGTGAGCCGAACCTTATTCCGAGTTTTCGGAGGCAGAATAAACGTATAGACAGCAGTGCAAGAATAGTTATTTTTATTTTTGCGCGGTTCACCGTGCAGTTTAAGTAATAAGGTGGACTTATTATTTGGGTTGGTGCCATTACAGCGATAGCAGATTTATATAGTTTTTTTTTTTTAAGGTTTTGCCGCTATCACAGTAAAAATGCTTTTTTTAATAAAAAGTAGTTTTTCGCATCGCCATATTGAGATCTGTAACTTTATTTTTTTGGCGAACAGGGCTATATGAGGGTTTGTTTTCTGCGGGACAGTTTGGTGCTATCATTTATACCATCTTTTTTTACATACGACTTTTGGATCGCTTTTTATTTACTTTTTTGAGTCCGTAAGATGAAAAAGTAACATTTTTGGCATGTTTTTTCTTATTTTTTTTTACAGAATAAATAACATGACAGTTTTATAGATTGGGCCGTCCCGGAAGCGGCGATATGAATTGTGCACTTTTTTTTAATTTTTGTTTTATAATAAACTGCATTTTGAGTGGCGAAATGGCTTTTCATGATTTGTGTGCGCTTTCGTTTTGTGTTTTTTCCTCAGTCCCACTGTGGGACACGTAGAATTTTTACTTTGATTTTTGATCACATACACTGCAGTACATGAAAGCAGTCAGTGAGTCACTGACTCAGCCTGTGAGACCCAGTTTATAGCTAGATCTCACAGGCCACTGAAACCTGCAGTCATCACATGACCTCAGGGTACCATGGTAACCATCGGCACCCACGATTCTCATTGCAGGAGGTCCGATAGTTACAAAGGAGGTCTTGTGACCCCCCCCTTGCAACCACTTAAATACAGCTGTCGTGATTGAGTGGTTTTAAGGGGTTAATTAGCTGCAAAATCAGCAGGTGTCACCTATCATGTACAGCTGACACCTGCAGGAATTGCAGAAGTTGGGTGGTGCTGTACCCATATTCCCGATTGCCATTTTAAAACGGCGATGAGGAATAAGGCCCCTTAACGACTGCCGTTTTAATGCGCATCCGCGGTCATTAAGGGTTATAGGCCTTGAAAGGTGGTGTTTTTAAAATGGGGTCATGTTTGGGCGGTTTATTCACATAAAGACCCACAAAAGTCACTTCAAATGTGACGCTGTCTCTTATAAAAATAGGTTTTTATAAATTTTGTTGGGAGAAATGAAAAGTTGCTGCTAAATTTTAACCCTTCAACATTTCTAACAAAAAAAGTTTAAAAAAAACAGTGCTGATGATTAGACATGTGGCAAATGGTACACTTCATATTATCTAATTTTGCCACTATGAAAACCACTGTGACATGAAAAAATAATCTCAGAATGACTCAGATATGTTGAAGTGTTCTAGAGTTATTACCACATAAAGTGACACTGGTCAATTAAAAATTTGGCCTGGTCAGGAAGGTGAAAACAGGCTTTGGTGGTAAGGGGTTAACGCGTTTGGCCCCAAACTTTACTTGGTAGTAGGAAGGTGTATAATCAGTTTACAGCAAATATATTTCACAGATTTCTTTAGGCTCCTTTTCTTTGTAAAGAATTTAATCACAGAATGAAGCTCCCAATCTCTCACTTTATTTGTAGAGCCACACTGTACTGCACTTGTCAACCAGTCACTTCCTGTGCTTGTCAGATTGAACTTCTACTGCATGTCTGAACATACCCTTAGAGCTGAGCTTTTCTGTGCATGTGCACATGATCAGTAAACGCTACGGATTAGACGCAGCGGCCAGATGTTACAGCATAGTGGATAGGATTTGTAGAAATTCCATTCCCACTATGCATCTCCGTACACCCGCAGAAACAGACATGCAGCGCGACTTTCCAGACCGCAGCATGGCAATGTCTCCTGCGGGTAAGTATGCTTTCCCCATAGAAAGTCCTCATGTGGGGGGGGGGGGGGGCGCACCTCCTCTCATTGGCATGTTGAGCGGAAGCCGCCAGCAGCTTCTCCGCAGTGTCGGGGCTGCAAGCGGTGAGACATCGTGTGCACATACCCAAATAACACAACATGCTGAGGTAGATAACTTATTGGACACCCCTCGCATTTAAATTTACTATACTCTCAACCAGGGGTCCTTGGTTCAAATCCCACAAAGGACAACATCTGTAAGGAGTTTGTAGTCTTTTCCTGTGTTTGCTCGAGTTTCCTCCAGGTACTCCTTTTTCCTCTCATACTCCAAAAACATACTGATGGTGAATTTAGATTGAGCGCCCCAATGGGAACAATATTGCGGTCGGTAAAGTGCTGTGGAGTTAATGACGCTTTATTTTAGTCCATTAAGTACCAGATTTTTCAGGTTTTAAGATGCACTTTTTCAACCCAAATTTAGAAGAAAATAAGGGTGCATCTTCTAATCCAAATGTAGCTTAACGGGGGCCACTGCTATGGAGCAGGGTGACAGGAGGCATGGTCGTTGCTGCAGGAAGCCAGTGACGGCGGGAGTGGGGCGATGCTGCAAGCCCTGGGCTGTCAGAAAATGCCAGCATTGGGTGGAGTCCCCACACTTTCCTACTGATTTCACTGTGGTGGGCTTCAGGAAAATGGCCACCGGTGGCATCACATGAAAATTGAGATCTCAGACAGCCATTCTCCTGAAGCTCCCTGCAGGGAAATCACATCGGAAAGTGCGGGGTACTCCGTTCACCGTTGACATTTTCTGACAGCCCAGGGCCCACAGAACAGCCCCTCTCCAACATTTCAGATTTTAAAAACATTTTTTCAAGCTGTTAAAAAGTATTCTAATTTACTGAGATGATGACTTTAGTGTTTTCATTGGCTGTAAGTCATAATCATCAACATTAACAGAAATAAATCACTGTTTGTAATGACTCTATACAATATACGAGTTTCACTTTTTGTATTGAAGAACTGAAATAAATTAAATTTTTGATATTCTAATTTAGTGAGACGCACCAGTAGCACAAATGCCTGCTCTATTTTACGGCTTGTGTAGAAAAACGTGGAATATACAATGGCGAGTTGTGTGGATATGAAGATCAGCCGGCTGCGGACACTATAGTATTGACCAAGCAGCTGTGTTCTGACAGCAGAGAACTTCGGCCTCTGCCGGTAACCGCTGATCATCGGGGACTGATCAGGTATTGATAGCCTATTTTAAGGCTAAGCCAATCGATAAAAAGCAGTGGAAAATGGAAGTTTCTTACCATCATTTATGCAAAGTTTTTTGAAAGTAGTTTATTTAAAAAAAAAAATAAAAAATTTATGCTGTAACCAAAACAAGATCAGTTTGGGAAAAGCTTGCAATAGACATAACCGGCTTTGCTCTTCCTCCGCAGGCATGCTCTAAGTGACTGCAGGTTTTTGTAATCGGTATGTATTAAGAGTCTGCATATGCTCATGTGGAATTGGCCAATGCTTGAGTTACAAATATATAGAATTCCAACCTTAGTTCATCTTATTTGACCAAAACCAAATAGACCAAATGAAAAAGCCAGTTTTTTTTTTTATTTTTTTAGACAAACTTTAATCCCAGAAAACATCAAGTCAGAGTGTTAAAAGATCTTGCACAAAAAGGAAAAAAAAATGCAACAATTAACAATGCTTGTTCTTTTAAGAAAAAAAAAAAACATAAGTTGGACCGCTTTACAGCTGAAACATTAGGTAATAATGGGCAGAACATCTGTAAATACAGCTCAGCATTGTGTCTACACCTGGTATAGAATACTACAACATAGTGGGGCCATCCCTCATCCTTTAACTAAAAACACCTCAAGTTGATAAAGGACAGATTTTTTTCCTAGGCGAGCTACAGAAATCTGTACTGCCCAAGTCTAATCACCATATGCAAACGGCTCTGGATCATGTTACAGAAGCTAAGGAATTACTTCTGGCACAAGGATGACATTTCTGAATGGTACATTTAGGTAAGATTTTGGCAAAAACTGTAGTCATACTTTTGAAAACTCTTCCTCCATACTTTAGGCAATTTTATTCTAGATAGTCCTGTGCATTAACAGACATGCAAATGTGAGTGATCAGGCATGCCTGCCCTTGGAAAAGTCTGACATCTCTGCATCCGTGTAATCAGACCGTCACCAAGTAATGGGTGCAGAAAGGTTAACTCACAGTTGGAGAAGAGGTGTATGAGCAACACGTTTACAGAGGTAAATTGAGTTGTACACATGGACCAGTGCTTTAACATGAACAAAAATTAAAGCTCAGTTGTAGTGTCCTGTGATTTAGCTTTTTGGTCGTGAATGAAATGAGAAAAAAATTACAGTATAAAGTTAGCACGGTTTTATTTGCCATTTCATTGGTACGAAACTATAACAACCACTTTTTTCTTCACTTGTTACAAGACAATACAAGTACACCTAATAAAAAAAAGTTTAAAAAGCATGTCAAAAAAACAAAAAAATCTTTTCCAATGTAATCTGTACAGTATCGAGTGCATTCATATTATTTTCTCTCATTTGACCTGGATCGGCTGAAAAGGAAAAAAAAAAAAAAATAAAAAAATAGATCAGTTTTACAGGAAAATATAAAAAGTATTAAACTTTTAAAGATTGATTGGATATTTCATACCCGGAGGAAATCAAAATAAAATTGGGAGCGAGGGGCGAAACAAATTACCACCATTAAAAATAGAACATACCTCCTTGATCTAGAAAATGAACGTGACAGCTTATGATTTCTATCTCTGGACAGAGACCTTTCCCTCCGGCGATCTCTAGAGAGTGACCTAAGAGAAAATAAAGTCATACTACAAAGTCAGAATTCTGCATTCATCTACCAAGCCTAACATGGAAAAATTCTGAAACTAACACTGGTTTATAAAGAGCAGGATTCATGATAATATACGATTCTGAAAGTTGGTTGCAAAGTGATAATATGGGAAGACGGGAAATGTCCAGCATGTGAACATGCACTGACACAACCTAGAGCTACCTATACGTATGGCACATTTTTAAGAGTATATCATAAAATGTCTGACAGATTTTTATAAAGAATGTATTGAATATTTTCGGTAGAAAGTAACATTTTTTTTATTATTTTAAACGGGCACTGGAAACAGAGGTTATACACTACTTTTACATTGATGTCCTAGTGCGCAAGCAAGTATTTCCGGCGAGCACTGAAGCCACCGATAACAGCTGATTACGGAGGGGGGGGCAGGCATGGGTTGTTGCCAAACCGTAGCCGATAACATATTGATGACCTATCCTAAGGATAGACCATCAATGTAGAAGTAGTGGACAACCTCTTTAAGACTGAGGACTGCTGCAAGTAAAAAAAAAAAATTTAAAATCTAGCAGTACTGACTAAACATTATACTGCAGACACTTCCAACTCCGATAATACACTGTAATATAAAGTACCTTACCTACTACGGCTACGTGAAAAGCTCCTCCGTCTTGGAGATCTAATGCAAGAGAAAGAGTAAGGAATGTCAGCCTTTTCTACAGGTCAATGATGGACTCTCCTAAGGTATACTTAATGGTGGACCCAAGTAATTTATACCTACGTAAGATAAGCCAAGGCTACCACCTAGAAGGACTGGGAAGAGAGACTGAAAATGGAATTTGAAACATAGTACGAAGTCAAATCCTCTAGTGCCCACTACTCGGCAGCCTGACAGCTTTGCACTGCTTACCCTGAACACCACTTGTGAACCCAGGCTGGCTTTAAGAAATCTAAACTCATGCAAGCCACGTGGACATAGCAAGAAATATACTGTGTGAAGTGTAAGTTCAAGAAAGATAATTAAAGATAAAATAGAATTTAGCTTTTCCAATTAAGGAAAACCTCAAGTGTCCTTTAGTGAAATATTAAATAGTCCCATAATTTGTTAGCTAAATTTAATGATGGGTTAGTAGAAAGATCCCACACATTTAAAGATGATCAAGACTTGGAGATTCGCCAGAACAGTCACACGAGTACTGTGTACAGCTCACATTTGGCTCAGGCTCATACAGATTTCTCCATCACCTTTAAACATTTCAAAGATTTCAAGCAATGTAATTTCCCTTTAGAGTTTATTGACTGCCAGCCATAAATTGATAATAGAAAATTACCTTCTTACAAAAGCTGCTTAAAGTCTCAATAAAACTAGCAGAAAACTCTGTATAAGCAGGAAAAAACTTACTAGTCTTTGGGGTTTCAACAAGCTAGAAATGGTGAGGATGCCGGACAGGTGGCCAAGTAGAATTTGTTGAAAGGTTTTTGCCAGGTGTTGCGTTGAATTTAGATGGTTTGCGAAGGGGGATGTTGTGGTTTTTCCTGCTTTTTTGGTTAGCCGTAGGCTGGCGTTGTAGTTGTTGTGAAGACATTTTGACAACGTTAACAGCCGTGCAGATTGGCCGGGTATGTGTGGGCGCTGCAGGCGGGCTGCTGCCGAGTTTTGGTTAAGGTTGGAGAGGAGGAAGGCTGAGTGGACAGCATGCTCGGGAACCATAGGGCGGTGCAACCTGATGACTGGCCATGCCTGGGTCATGTGATACAACACCAGCCAAGCTGAATGGGGCGCGCTGGTCACATGACGCTGAAAGGGCTAGTTGACTGGCTAATGTAGACCCAGAGGGTGGTGAGAAGAGACATGATGGTGACTCTGTAACGGGTTTCATTTTTATTAGATGAACCAAAGGCACAAAACAGAAATAAATACAAAAACAAAACAAGCCATCAGTATAACCAACTATACTCTAACAATTCACGGATGGGGCTGAAAAGCATTGAGCCACCGAGCATGACAGCTCAGTGGTGCTTAATACCTTACAGTTCAGTGAATTAAGACTATGCACTTCAACTTTTAAAAAGTACATGCACACGGGTCAGATACACCGTAGATTTTAAAAGCAAAAATCTGCAGGGTATTAAATTAGCAACATTGTGGATGAGATTTTATAAGTTTATCTATGTGCTGCAGAGAAAATCCACAACAGAAATTGATTGGTACGGATTTTACATCCACAACCTGTCAAATTATGTTGTGGATTTTGAAAGTCTGAGATGTGTTGTGGTAAATCCACATTTCCAAGACAAACTTGCATTGCTTTTTTTTTTTTGCTACATAAAATTTGGCAGAACGCATTTCCCGTGTGGACGTACCCTGTAGGGTATTCCCATCATAGACAATTATACATACACAATTATGCCAAAGACACTGATAGATGTTGGTCTATATATCTCCAGAATGGTATTTCCCGGATCCACCTGGCGTTTCAACGACTGAATGGAGAGATGGCCGTGCACACGTGCAGTTTCTCTATTCTACTTTATCTGAGTAACAGAGCTCGTTAAGCAAGCTTTGCTGTTCACGTCACTCCCACCTATCCATTAAATCACTGGCTGAATGCAAAGGGCAATTCACAAGCTGAGAAACCAGTGAAAAGTCCATTCTGCAGATAGATAAGGCTCCGACCTCTCAGACCTGAGCATATGCTATAATTGTCCAAGTTGGGACTACTCAAGATTGAGATTCATTAATGAGTCTTCACTTAACATAAAGATGCACACCAATAACTTTCTAAAATGAAAACCCTGTATGGAAAAGGTGCATCTAACTAGTCGTATTCATATGGCATGAAGATAAAATGAATGTACATGCGGCTTTAAGTTAAAAAAAAAAAAAAAAAAAACCTGTATGGAGGTTCAATATCACTGTCCAGTCCCTACAGATTATGCAATAAGTAAAACCCAAGAAGTAAATGGGTTCTTAATGGGCAGATCACCAAGTGTAAAAGAAAGCAATGGCTGAGACATGCAGCTGAACACATTGTGTCCACAATTTGTCAGCAGAAACCATTCATATGCAGAAAATATTTTTAAGTATTGTAAGGGCAAAAACAGATTGGAGACGCAATAGTTCAGCATTTACTAAATCGGCCTTTAATTGATCAAACTTTTCCTCCATCTAGTTTCGAGATGTGCAATACAATTATATAAACGAGCTTGAATTACTTTGGGGAATTATAAAAAATAAATAGAAAAAACAGTACAATAAGTAAGGTTCCTTTTAGTTCTGCTAAACATACACAAGGCATAACTGGAATAAGCAAGGTTAATGCCCTATGCTGTCTGCATACATATGTAAAACAAAGCTACACAGCAGTATTATGAATTAAATGATCTGCCTCCACTAAAATTGTGATCAACTATGTGCAGTGAGACAGCACAGCAAGAAATGTTACCATACCTGCGCCTCGGAGGGGGGCTCCTCCTGCGGTAATCATCCCTAGGACGCCTATTCCATGATGGTGGAGGTCCGCGATTCCTACTCCTTTTCTCACCATTTGATAATTCTACTCTAACACGGCAGCCACATAAAGTTCTAGAATATGAGATAAATTAGTAGTAGTCAAGGGGAAGAATAATTGAGTTACCAAGCTCTAAAATATTCTACAGATTTCATATTACTAATTTCAGCACTAACACATACACAAGCTGGAAAGAGTTAATCTAAGTGCTTAAGTCCACTTCACAGCTGCGAGAAAACTTACAAGATATCACTTGTCCTAGGAAAACGGAATCATAAGTGAGTCAGCTTTCTTTACGCCAATATTTTAGGTGAATTTCAATAAAGTAGAATTACCGTCCATCTAATTCTCTGACAGCATCTGCAGCATCTCTGGGATCCTCAAACTCAACAAAAGCAAAGCCAGGGGGATTCCTGGCCACCCACACACTACGCAACGGTCCATAGTAGCCAAAAGCGCGTTCCAATTCTGTCTTGTTACCATTGTTACCGAGATTTCCAACATAGACTTTGCAGTCCAGGGGACAGGAGTCACGATGCATTGCTGCAGATGGGGAAGATTTTAACATGTTTTCAATATGCTCCTCATTGCATTGCCAAGAATGCAATAAAATGCTCCTAGATCGATTTATTCAAGCTTAGAGGGTTAAGCCATGTGCCCACATAGCGTTTTTACAGCTGCGAAAATGCTTGTAAAACCGTCTGCCATGCAAAGCAATGTGAATTCGGATGTGCTGTGCACATGATGCACTAATTTGCGCACCGAATTCGCATTGCGTTGCAAAACGCAGCATGACCATTTCTACCGCGATTACGCTGCAAATTCGCAGCCATTGAGGAACATTGAAACGCAGCAAACCCGCAAGTATATGTGGATTTGCTGCGTTTCAATTAAATTCAATAGCCGCGAATTTGCAGCATAATCGCGGTGCGTGTGGTACCCGGGATGAAGAGGAGACTACAACTCCTCTTCATCCCGGCTACCACGCGGTGAAAAAAAAAATAAAAAAGTTAAAAATAAATAAAACCTGTATATTCACCTCTCCGGCGGCCCCCGGTCTGCTCTCCGGTCTCTTCCAGTCTGCTCCCGGCCACGTCCTCTCTCCTTGGCGTTCCCGCGGTGTACTGTCAGGACCTGTGGTGACGTCACCGGTGGTCAGGTGATGGTCGCGTGACCATCAGCTGACTAAATGATGTCACCGCAGGTCCTGACAGTACACTGCGGGTCGCTGAAGAGAGGATGCAGCCGGGAGAAGACCGGAGGAGACTGGAGAGGTGAGTATACAGGGTTTTTTTTTTTTTTTTAACGTTTTAATTCTTTTTTACTATAGATGCTGCATTTAAAGCATTAGTTGTTCACACATTATAAATCCATGCCAGTTGCATGGATTTATATTGTGTGACCAACTTGTCAAGCACTTTTCCAAGTGATGCTCAAAATCGCTTGGAAAACTGCTTGAAAAAACGCTGAAAAAAAAACGCATGTAAATCTGCAAGCGTTTTTTCTGCCAGAGAGGCAAAAATGCTCTGCATCAAATCTGCTACGTGGGCACATAGTCTAAACCCACCACTGATCAAACATTGAATAGCCCGTTTCTGTGATCAGTAGTAATAGGAAGAAAGCTGTGATCTGCCAGCTCACGAGACTGCTTGGGACTAGAAGACACTCACTCAATGTAAGTCTATGAGACACGGAATGAGTCGCAGACATACGAGAGGAACTAAAGGTCCATGGCATGAGCCAACAAGAGCTGTGGTCATCACGTGATACAGGAGGGAAACTGCAAAAGACAGCAACTGGCAAAATATTTTATTTCATACACACTAAATACATTACTGATAGCAAACAGTGACCCTTACCCACAGGAACTACATTTTATAAAGTGAATTTAGTAATACAATACTAAAGTCGGAGCTAATAAACTAATGAATCAAGGACAAATGTACATCTTTTAGATCTGTATACTGACATAGCTACATACCTTAGATTACTAGGTGTAAGAAATCTCAGGGAACTCTGCACCAAATTATCTATAAAAAAAAAAAAAAAAAAAAAGTACAGCTTACTTAACTAGTGACTACATTTTTTATCCCTCCCAAATTGGCACTATAAGCAAAGATAAGAAACTTTATAAAATGCCTCAGAATTGCTCAAAACTGTCTACAGTGGCAGATCATGTTACAGTTGCTGCCTTCAGATGTCAATAGAGAAGGAAGGGGTGAGGAGCCAGGAAAAAAAACAAACAGGAGAGACGTCTTGTAACTAGTGATGAGTATGTTCTGTTAACCCTTTCGACGAGCATGCTCGGGTGCTCACAGAGTTATCTTCAGCGTGCTCCGATGTTATGTTTTAGTCACTCTATGCGCATGATTTGCGACTGTTGGACAGCTTTAATACATGTGAGGAATGCCTAAGAAACCGGCATTACTCACATGTATTAAAGCTGTCAGTCGCAAATCATGCGCACAGCGTAACTCAAACATAACACCCGAGCACGCTGCAGATACTCAGAAAACACACGAGCATGCTCGTAAATCTCGTACCAAGCATGCTCGCTCATTAATACTAGTAACCAAAACTTGCAGAGGATAAATGCTAAAACTACAATGAATAAATCCAGTCAAAACATCCATAGTGTTATTCCTTGTGTGCATATACATAATTGGTTATTCTGAAAAACCACCTGAAAATGCATTTTTTTTTTGAAGCAGCCAAAAGGCTATTTGTCAATGAATGCAGATTAAGAAGAATAAAAAAATCCCAGTGCTCAGGGGAAGCAGCAGGATCAGGGCTGTGGAGTTGGAGCCCATCTTGGTGGAGTCAGAATAAGATAAACCAACTCAAGACTCCTAAAATATATAATAAATTTGGTACAGTAGTTTGATGCAGTTGTGGGGAATATTTTTTCATAAGAATTTTTGAAAGTTAAGAAATGTCCTATTCCTGATCTAAGAGTCTAGACTTTTAGCTGAGATAAATTTATCACTAACACATGAGCCATGTATGAGGGAGTTGGTGTCATGGAAATTGAGGAGTCAAAGGTTTGGCTTACAGACTCCACAGCCCTGAGCAGGGGTACACGGAGAGCAAAAACCAGATACTTGTTCGGGTCAGAGTCTCTTTAACCACTTAAGGCTATGTTCACATGCAGTGTTTTCTGCAGCCAACACCTGCACTTAGCAGTAAAACCGCTGCGTTCAAAGCAGGTTTTGCAGAGTTTTTGGGGTGTGGATTATGCAGTGAAAAGTGAGCACATATCTATAAGAAATGGATCAATGGTGATCTGACCTTCAGGTCCCTCACTGATGTGCTAGGCACTTTCATCACTGTTATAACGAAGCGGCAGTGCGTGTGCTCGACAGCTGCTCCATTCACCCACTTTCAGGCAGCCCCATAAAGAATGAATGGCGGTTGAGGCTTGGGCACAGTCCTCATTTCTAACAGAGTTAAAGACATAGCATTTTTCTCCTAACTCCTTATCTATTAAGTCCTATAATCTAAGCTATTGTCTAATATACTTGCTTAAAAATTCCTACTATTTCCTAAGCACACTAACAGATTTTGTATTATTTTTCCTACTTTTTGTCTGATGAGGATTTGTTTGAGTATCCCAGTGCATGCTGGAATACTCACAAGCAGCATCAGGGGGGCAGAAGCTGCGGTTACTGCGACAGCCTCTGCCCCCTCCCTGAAAAAGCGTCAATGACCGTCTGTTTCAGGGGCTGGTCCCTGCTCTGACCCAGAGGGTCACCCTGATGCGATGAGCGCAGTGTGCAGCCTGATTAAATGAATAATAAGCCGGCAGCAGAGCGGTGTCACTGCCCGACAGACGTCACCTGCAGGATAGGCGCTAGTCCTTCGGCACGTCAGGCATAGTGACACGGTCTGCTTAGATGAATAGTAATAAGCTGGCAGCAGAGCGGACACGGCATTCACACACTGCACAAGGGAGTCACTCAAGGACAGAGCAGGGAACAACCCCTGAAACAAGTGTCCCCGATCACTCTTCGTTTCAGGGAGGCAAACAAAGCAAGAGGAGTGTCCGGATGTCTCAGTGCGGAAAGAGGGAGTGACAGCAGTTTCAGTCAGCAGATGACGATTCTTTTGAATCTCAAACGAATCATCATAGGAAGTGAGTACTACAAATAGAACCCCAAGTTGCAATACAGAGTGAACAAAAGGGAATTTCACCATGACTTAAATTACAAACGTTATTAGTTTTTAAAGATTTATTAAATTAAGTTTACTTTTGGACTAACCCTGTAAATGCCCCATTCTGGTACTCAATGGGGGTCCAGGCAGTTGGGCCCTACAGATCTGTACTCTGCAGACATGTGAACTTTGTTTCAATGTACAAACTCTTAATGAAACACTCCTCCCATCAAAATTTTTATCCTCCTAATATATTGAAGTCATCATTTTATATAGCACTGTGCACTTACAACTGCTCATTTACCCAGCTAATTCTCCTGCTTTCTATTCGGTCTATGACATCACCTGATTAAAAATTGACTAACTGGATCCTAAGGTACTTTCACATTGCGTTTAGGACACATTCGCAAAATGGGATTCTGGACGGGGCCACAGTTTGGGAAGCATGCATCAGCTGACCATTTCCCTTTAACACAAAGCACAAATGGTGAAATCCATGGCAAAATCCGTGTGAAAAATGATTTTTCTTCATTAAAAGGTGTTATTTTAACAGAGGCAAATATTGAAATTGAGGAGGTGTTGTCCTAGTGATGGACAACCCCATAAAATTTTCTGCAGGATCATGGCATAAACCAAGTGTGTAGTTTTTTAGAGAGATTTGATATGAATGGGTCTTTATTAGTGATGAGCAAGTACGTTCTGTTAACCCTTTCGGCAAGAATGCTCAGGTGTTATGTTTTAGTCACTCAGTGCTCATGATTTGCGACTGTTTGACAGCTTTCATACATGTGAAGGATGCCTAAGAAACAGGCATCACTCACATGTATTAAAGCTGTCAAACAGTCGCAAATCATGAGCACTGAGTGACTAAAACATAACACCCGAGCAGGCTGAAGACACCCGAGCATAACATTTACTCGTAAATCTTGAGTATCCAGCTGGGGCTGTGGAGTTGGTAAGCCAAAGACTCCAACTCCTCAATTTCCATGACACGGACACCACGACTCCCTCATACATGGCTTATGTAGCACAGATTCATCTCAGCTAAAAGTCTAGCCCTTAGATCAGGAATAGGACATTTCATAATTTTCCCAAATTCTCATGAAAAAAAAAAAAATATTCCCCACAAACACTGTACCCAATTTATTATACATTTTAGGAGTCGGTCCATTTTATAAACCTCCAACAAAATGGACACAGACTCAACAGCCCTGTCAGTAACGAGAATTCTCGCTCATCACTAGTCTATCACGATTGAAAATGACCACATTATAGCTAATTGAAGCAAATATAAAAGCAAAACTCCATTTTTTCCTCCAGAGAAGCTATTTTTAACAGTACCAGCAAGAGATGAATTTCAGAAATCACATGCGCACTTTTTTTTCTGCCTAAATTTGAGAACTGCAGTATCTTTTAAGTCTGCAGAACGTAAATATTCATCGCTTTTGCAGCGAGAAAGCGAAATGCTGCAAAAAAATTGCAGCAAACCGTTCCAGCATTTTTTGCCTTTTTCTGCATCTCCCTGGCAGAAAAAACACATGCTGATTGTACATAGGTTTTTCCTGCCAGGGACAAGTGTATGTGAAGCGTTCTTCACATGCATTTCCGCATGCGGGTTGACAGGCGCTTTCCAAGCGATTTTACCATCACTTGGAAAGTGCTTGACAACTTGGTCACACTATATAAATCCATGCAAACGGCATGGATTTATAAAGTGTGACCTTAAAGAATGGTAAAAAATGTATACTTACTTTCTGATGGCCCCTGCAGTCTTTATTCATTCCGTCCTGGCTTGCCGGCAGCTCGCGGTACACTGAAGGACCAGCAGTCACATGACTAAATGATGTCAGCGCAGGTCCTTCAGTCCACCGCGATCTGCCAGCAAGCGAAGAGAGGGCCATCAGAAGGTAAATATAATATTTTATTTTTTTTTACAGGTTGTATGGTACCCGGGTCCGGAGGAGAGTCTCCTGTCCTCCACATCCGGGTACCATCCACACATTGAAACGCTTGGATTCCATATGTACAGATGAAGTGATGCGGAAGCCAAGTCAATGTCGGCGAAAACGCAGCGCTTCCGCAAAATAATTGGTAGTGCTGCGTTTTTTTCCGCAATGATAACCCGCAGCGGACATCTCCACAGCACATGCGGATTATCATTGGGGAACATGGCAGGCCTTCTACCAAGCGTTTTTAAGCGTTTCTGAAGCGTTATTGCTGCATCGTGGGCACACAGCCTTAATTGATGACTAATAGCCTCTTGGCAGCTTAAAAAAAAGAATTTTCAGAATAACCAATTATGAGCATGTACACAAAGAATAACACCATTTCTGGATGCTTATTTATGCATTTTCAGCTTTTACTTTCTGCAAGTTCTGGTGCCTCTCCACTGCATAACCCCTTTAATTGCTCACAGAATTAGAGAGATGAACTTTCCTGACAATTACTTTACAGGAACAATCAAAAATTGAGTTAGCTTTTATAGTATACACTGATCGCTCTAAAAAAAAAAAACCCTGCAAACATCCCTTTATCAGCTTACCGTATTGCCTATTCCACCAGCAACACCTCAGATCTTTGCTGACAAGACCGTCAGGGACTTCCCTACTACAGCATGTGACCTGCGCCCAGTCTTGAGGCCAAGCTGTGACTTTGTGCCCTCCTGCCTTGAGCTGCAGAGCTCTCCAGGGGGGCTTTAAAGTGATCAGTGGGGTCTCAGGACTCAGACCCCCACAGTAACTTACACATATGACAAAGCTACTTACTTTTTAAATATATTGGTCACTCTTTGGGTATGTGAACACAAAGAGCATTTGATGCAGAAATTTTTGCATCTCTTGGCAGGGGAAAAAAAAAAAAAAAAAAAAAAAAAAAATCATAAAATAGGGTTGCTTTTTGTTTTATATGCGTTTTGATGCACATTTTCCCCCACTCATTAATACGGGTGAAATCTACAGCAAATAAGCTGAAATAATTGACATACTGCAGATTTAAATCTACAAGGAAAAACAATAAGGAACGTGTGCATGAGACTTCAGGAATCTCACCCACTTTGCTGCCATTAGGAAGCCCTTCAGGTTTTGAGATATCTGCACTGAAAAAAAGTGACAAATTTGCAGTGTGTGCACAGTCTATTGTGTTTTTTTTTTTTTTATACTCTTAACCCTAGTGGCCAGTGAGAAAATTGCAAGATTCCTATTTTTTTCAATATAAAGACAGAAAAAAAAAAAAAGCTTTGCCAGAAAATTAAATTGAACACAAAAACCTGATTTAACCAATGCCATTCTCTGGTGATCGCTCCCCCTCAATGGCAGCTTGTAATAAGAAGGGAACAATGGAAAACCAGACTAAATGGGGGGGGGGCAATCAGATTCCTCCCCTCCCCCCAAATAAAGGAAATATTCGACAAAAGGGGAGAAGTGAAAACGATAAGACACATTGAAGATGCCATGGCCTCACACACACCACAAGCAGCGCTATCTGCAGCACCTCACACACACACACACACACACCACAGGCGGCGCTATCCGCTGACACGTGAGGATCTGTCCGGCCGCCACGCCGCGAACACGCGGGCTCACCTCAGGGCTGCTCCGGCTCCCGCCTGGCGGTGATGGGTTCCCTCTGTGGACAGATACAGGCAGGATTAGTACACGGCGAGGCTGCAGCCATCACAGCCCTGTCCGCACGGTCACCAGAGGCCTTTACAGCCCCTTCCCGCTTCATTACACAGACAAAATGGCGTCGTCTCTTTGTCTCTGTCCATCCGCAAACAGGTAACGCACAGAGGCACTTCCCATTACCTGGGGCCGCCAGAGTGGAAAGGGACAAGCGACAATGCACAGCGCGAACAGCAGTGATTTACCGCGGTAATCCGGGGCTCGGGTTCCGGGCTCTTCCGCGCCTCCAGTCTGCACGCACGTCCTCTGGTGAACAGGCACAAAATGGCTCTCAAGCTGTTGGGCGGCTCTGCCTCCTCCAAGCCTTGGCCAACGTGACCTCAGAGCAGCCAATCGCGACGGAGACTACAGCTGGCCACGCCCAGGCTAGTGTGTAGCGGAAGGCGCTTCTGTGGAGGCCGAGTCCGCCATGTTTGTCCTGGTTGTGTGAATCATGGCGGTTGCCCGTTATAATATGAAATGTGCACAGGCTAGAGAACAAGCTCTCTTTACAGAACGTGGGCTGACTCGGTGTCTGCTATACGAAGGTGTGCTTGAGCCCCAGCTATATGGGCTGTAGTAATGGCGGACGTGCGGGCTGTATGTGGAAGCTTACAATTATATGGTGTAATGAGAGTGAGGAGCGTGTAATGTTACCAGGGACCTATAGGAAGAATAATGGTGATGGGGGAAGCCTCTTCATCAGGGCTGCAATCAAGGTGTGCGCCCACATGTGTGGTGTACAAGGTATAGGGCTGGACTGGCCATCTGGCAATTCTGCCAATAGCCAGGTGGGCTGGTACCTACACTGGGCCACTCTGTCACATGGTGGCTCCTGGCATCTTCCACTGTGCAGGGATCAACGCCGCACTAGTCCCACATGACCTCATTGTCTCCACATTCACTATGCACGTGAAGGATAAAAGAGATGAGCGCTCAGCATGATCATTACCTATGGCCTCGCAGGCTTAGGTACGTAGCTTCCATACAAGAGCAGCTGCTTGTTAGTGCAGGAACCATCCCCTGGTCTATCTGATGAGAAGGACTTTTTCCCAGTGTGCGGGAGGACTTGTTAGGTGAAACGCTTGTCCTCTGTTCGGTCCAGCAGCTCCTGCCTCTGATCTGCTGCTCCCATCTTGCTACACATGTCGTCACTGCCATATTCCCCCAGTCAGGGGCACGCTGACATCAGCTGCCAGCCTCTGATTGGCCGGCTGTTTATAATGAAGGTAGGGAGCTGGTGGGTTCCCTATGTCGCAATACATTTCAGCTGGATGTGCGCCATTGTTGAGGGACCTCTTCAACTCTGGGCCCCGGTGCAGCTGCATCGGCGATATGTCCGCCCCTGCCATTACTAACTCCTGTTGGTAGCCCACTGTTAACTGTGACCCAATCTGAGTGTGTTTCATTAATAACCACTTTCTGTTTCCTACCACTGAGCCAGTTGTTAACCCAGTTACACATATTTCCCCCTGGTTCCATTGCTCTCATTTTATGCAGCATCTTTCGTGTGGCCTTTCAAAGGTTCATGTAGACAACATCCACTGTGTTTTCCTGGTCCAGTCTAGAACTTTCCTCCTAATAGAATCTCTGCTCAGATTAGTTTGTAGGACAGATCCCTCATAAACATATGTTGAAATTGGGAAATTATGTTATTCTTATTGAGATACCCCAGAATAGCATCTCTTAGAAAACCCTCAAAGATGTTGCCTACAGTAGAGGTTAAACTTACCAGCCTACGAATTCCAGGCTCAGATGTTGTCCCCATTTGAATATTGGCACCACATTTGCTATGCGGCAGTGACCCTGGTGTGTGAATGTAACGCTGGTAGATGTGGACCCACTGCGCCACGTGCTGGGCTTACCCTGCAGGGGGTGGGACTAGGTGTCTACTGAGTCTTCACTAGAGCCTCTGGTGGTGAGGTTAGGCTGGGCTTCCGGTAGACCCCAGATACGTCAACAGGGCAATGCCCGCTACTGCTGCAGCAGACCGGAGGGTCAGAGGCATGGGTACCAGGTACAGGAGGGCGAAGACAAGGACGAGGTCAGACGGTCTGAGATCGAGGCAGTCAGCACAAGTTCAGGATACGTAGCCGAAGTCAGGAGCGGAACACCCACACACACACCCGCTAATCTAATCTCACATGTGATACACTACACGTATCTAACCCCAGCTTACGATAAAGTGAGCAGCACTAATCGAATCGGTGCTGCCGGCCGTCCTCGATGACCGTCTACTTGTCAGTTTCACTGGCAGTCACCAACAAAATGGCTCCGCACTGTGATCCTAATCTTCATCCTCTCATCTTTTTGCAAACACCTAAAAGGAGATGAGTGATGTCACGTGCATGAGAGCAGACCCCGCCTGGGAGCAGTGGTGTAATGTGTGACCCCGCTCCTTCCACTACCGTCAGGGCAGTGGTGTAGTGTAGGGCTGTGGAGTCGGTAAGCCAAACTTCCGCTTCCTCAATTTCCATGACACTGACTCCACGATTCCGACTCCCTCATACATGGCTCATGTTTAAGTGATAAATTTCCTGTAGCACAGATTCATCTCAGCTAAAAGTCTAGACCCTTAGATCAGGAATAGGACAGACATTTATAAGACATTTCATAACTTTACCAAATTCTTATGAAAAAAATATTCCCCACAAACTGCATTGAACTACTGTACCCAATTTATTATATATTTTAGGAGTTGTAGTCGGTTCATTTTGTACCGACTCCACCAAAATGGACACAAACTCCAACTTCACAGCCCTGGTTTAATGAGTGACTCCGTTCCGTATACTTCTAAGGGAATAGTAAAATAGTGGAGAGAGCGGGGACACATATTACACTACTTCTCCCACAGAAATAGACGGAGCAGGGTCACATTTCTATGTGATCAGTGGTGTAATGTGTGACACCGCTCCGTCCACTTCTATGTGATCAATAGTGTAATGCATGACCCTGCTCCGTCAACTTATATGGGAGCAGTGGTGTAATGCGTGAACCCCGCTCCATCCACTTCTATGGGGGAAGTGTAATGCGTGACCCCCCGCTCCGTCCACTTCTATGGTAGCAATGCGTGACCCTGCTCCGCCCACTTATATGGCAGCAATGATGGAATGCGTGATCCCACTCCGTCCACTTCTATGGAAGGAGTGGTGTAATGCGTGACACCACTCTGTCCACTTATATGGGAGCAGTAGTGTAATGCGTGACCCCGCTCCTTCCACTTCTATGGGAGCAGTGGTGTAATGCTTGACCCTGCTCCTTCCACTTCTATGTGATCAGTGGTGTAATGCGTGACCCGGCTTCTTCCACTTCTATGGGAGCAGTGATGTAATGCGTGACTCCACTCTGTCTACTTCTATGGGAGTAGTAATGTAGTGGACCGGGTCTTGTCACACATTACACCACTGCTCCCATAGAAGTAGACGGAGCAGGGTCACATCTTACATACATTAGATACTGCGTATCTAATCCCATCCTGTGTGATACACTCTGATGAGCTCAATATCTAATCCCATCATGTGATAAACTCCATTTAGCCATGTAACTAATCCCAGCGTGTTGCTCTAAGTGTATCTAATCACGCACGTGATACACTCCACGTATCTAACTCCAGCTTATGATAAAGTGAGCAGCACTAACACAATCGGTGCTGCCGGCCGTCCTCTGACAGTCTACTTGTCAGTATCACTAGCAGTCACCAACAAAATGGCGCCGGACTGTGATCTTAAACTTCATCCTCTCTTATCTTTTTGCAAACACCCAGGAGGGGAGGAGATGAGTGATGTCACATTGATGAGAGCAGACCCCGCCCACATTTACTGCAGTCCTAACAAGAGTTAGTTGTACTCTAGGTTTTTATGGCAAATTCTTGCAGCTGCTCCCCCTAGTGTTTAATAATGGAAATATCAAACCTTTTTAAATTATTTTTTTTTCATGTTTTACTTCATTAAAAACAATAATATTAATATTTTTTTTAAATGAAAACATTAATACTTTACATTTTTTTAATTGTTCAAAAAAAAAAAATTTAAATGGTACCTCCCCTTTAATGTTTGCATACTCTGCTGTTTAACTGTAACTCAAACTGTCAAATCAGTCAGTAAGGATTTAGGGCACTTTTACATGACGATATTTTGCATCAGTATTTATCAGATGCCAGGAGTGGATCCAAAACACAGAAGAAGTGAAAGTGATTCTGTTATTATTTTTCTCTGTGTTTATTTCCCTCTGGTTTTTAACTTACAAATACTGGTGTCAATTACTGCCCAAAATACTCACTGTGTGAATGAGGCGAGGAAGCTGCTTGTAATATTGTAATATAAGTCCTTATTCCAAGGATGAGTGCACACTTGCAGGTGCTGTGCTGTAATGCTTGTCTTCTCTGCTTCATCATATTCCCCAGAGCAGGGGCAACTCCAGGGGCAAAACTGCGGCTGGCAGATGTCTACACATCTCTCAGTAATATGTGATGGACCCCGACTCCCAAATAAAATTAATCAGAAGCACAGAAAATAAATACACGAAGCATTGCAGTTAGGTGTCAAACGTTCTTAACTTTATTTAAATTTACATGACACCGAAAATAGCACAACCCCCGACTCACGAAGAGTCACCCTCCAGCATTCAGGAGAGGAAAACCCCCTGTGGAGGAAACCTCTAGGGAACCATGGCTAGAGGATTGCCCTTCCCTTGGGCTTAGAGAGTTAATGCTGATATATAACAGATGTAACTGCAGAAATTTACAATTTGTACATTTGACCAGATTTACAGAGAATGACATAATAAATATAGACTATAAATGTGATAAACTGGATGTGGAAGAGATCTGGCTGTGATATCTGTCATCAAATTGATTGCTAGAACAAATTTGGTTGATTTGATTGCCCAGATGGATGTATAATTTCTCCTTTACAGATCCAGGTCCAAGTCTCTAGAAGTTGAATCTCAGTTACAGTTTGTTATGGATCACCCCTAGAAGGATAAAAAAACCCTCCCCCTCCCAATTTATCACTCCTTAAAGTCATAGATCCGTCCATGAACTCCCAATGGAGAGCAGCTCTTTGTAGAGGGTAACAGAAGGGGATCCTGTGCTGGCCCCCCCTCTGTTACCTTCTCATGCCCTGGGGGTGTCTAAAGCAGACAACACCTTTCCCTGCTAGAACCTCCAAATTATACCAAGGTCGGCACATTACGTGGGGTGGTCAAGGTCCTCAGGCGCATCAGTAATGGCACTGATCATGGCAGCACGCCCTTCTTTTATGGAATCTTCTTTATGACACTTGTTTATGACCTCACAACAGTTGTCACGGTTACTACAGGGGCTGTTTCTGATGCAGGGCTCAAGTATTAACCCTTTCATCATTGGTAATTCACTTTCATTAAAGAGGCAAGTAACTGCACTTGTTTCCAAGCAGGCGCCTTATCATTACGGCTTCCTGTAGGCACCATAAGAAATACAGATTACTGATTAAAGATGAAAATCTTTCAGGAGTATTTTGCACTTTTTAGATGCAGAGATTGGGCTTGTAACTAGTACTTTACAAAGAAAAAAAATTAAGAGGAAATTGCTTGTAAAATAATAATATAGGGAATTGCATTTCAAGCATTTTCCTAATGTACAGGATGGGCCATTTATATGGATACACCTAAATAAAATGGGAATGGTTGGTGATATCAACTCCTGTTTGTGGCACATTAGTATATGGGAGGGGGAAAACTTTTCCAGATGGGTGGTGACCATGGTGGCCATTTTGAAGTCGGCCATTTTGGATCCAACTTTATTTTTTTCAATGGGAAGAAGGTCATGTGACACATCAAACTTTTTCAGAATTTCATAAGAAAAACAATGCTGTGCTTGGTTTTAACGTAACTTTATTCTTTCATGAGTTATTTACAAGTTTATGACCACTTATAAAATGTGTTCAAAGTGCTGCCCATTGTGTTGGATTGTCAATGCAACCCTCTTCTCCCACTCTTGACACACTGATAGCAACACCGCAGAAGAAATGCTAGCACAGGCTTCCAGTATCCATTGTTTCAGATGCTGCACATCTCGTATCTTCACAGCATAGACAATTGCCTGCAGATGACCCCAAAGATAAAAGTCTAAGGGGGTCAGATCGGGAGACCTTGGTGGCCATTCAACTGGCCCACGACGACCAATCCACTTTCCTGGAAACTGTTCATGTAGGAATGCTCGGACCTGACACTCATAATGTGGTGGTGCACCATCTTGTTGGAAAAACTCAGGGAACATGCCATCTTCAGTGCATAAAGAGGGCAATACATCATCATGTAGCAATTTCAGATATCCAGTGACATTGAGGTTTCCATTGATGAAGAATGGCCCCACTATCTTTGTACCCCATATACCACACTATACCATCAATTGTTGTGTTCCAACAGTCTTGGAGGGATCTATCCACTGTGGGTTAGTGTCAGACCAATAGCGGTTGTTTTGTTTGTTAACTTCACCATTCACAAAAAAGTTTGCCTCATCACTGAACATAATGTTCTGTTCCTATTTTTTATTGCCCATTCTGCAAATTCAGTGTGCCGATCTGGGTCATCCTCGTTAAGATGCTGCTGCAGCTGGATTTTGTAAGGGTGCCATTTGTGAGTAGCTAATATCCGCTGAAGTGATGTTCAACTGATGCCACTCTCCAGTGACATGCGGCGAGTGCTACGCTGTGGGCTCTTGCCGAATGAAGCTAGGACAGCCACTGATGTTTCTTTATTAATGACAGTTTTCTTGCGTCCACATTTTGGCAAATCCAACACGAAATTTGGCAAGCAGTTTGCTAACTGTAGCATGGGAGATGGGTGGTCTCGTTCACCAGACATCAACACAATTTTTATCCGCTCCTCACGTGTTAACCACTGCGACATGTCAATGGCTGTAAACAAAGAGAAACTTGTAAATAACTCATGAAAGAATAAAGTTATGTTAAAACCAAGCACACTATTGTTTTTCTTATGAAATTCTCAATAAGTTTGATGTGTCACATGACCCTCTTCCCATTGAAAAAAATAAAGTTGGATCCAAAATGGCCGCCATGGTCACCACCCATCTGGAAAGTTTTCCCCCTCCCATGTACTAATGTGCCACAAATAGGAAGTTGATATCATCAACCATTCCCATTTTAATTAGGTTTATCCATATAAATGGCCCACCCTGTACATTCTACATAGTTATATAGGTTGAAAGAAGACCTAGGACCATAGAGTTCGAACTTTCTTCAAAGTTATACATTTTCTATTGCTAGATTATTTATAACTCACAATGTCATGTTTTGTTAAAAAACTATCCAGACCTTTTTAACCCCTTTACCCCCGAAGGTGGTTTGCACATTAATGACCAGGCCAGTTTTTACAATTCTGACCACTGTCACTTTATGAGGTAATTACTCTGGAACGCTTCAACAAATCCCACTGATTCTGAGATTATTTTTTCGTGACATATTTTTCTTCATGATAGTGGTAAAATTTATTCAATATGACTTGTGTTTGTTTGTGAAAAAATTGGAAATTTGGCGAAAATTGTGAAAATTTCCCAATTTTTTAAATTTTAATTTTCATGCCCTTAAATCAGAGAGATATGCCACACAAAATAGTTAATAACATTTCCCAAATGTCTACTTTACATCAGCACAATTTTGGAGCCAAAGGGTTAAAAGTTGACCAGCGATTTCTAATTTTTTCAACAAAATTTACAAAACCATTTTTTAGGGACCACATCACATTTGACGTGACTTTGAGGGGCCTTTATGACAGAAAATACCCAAAAGTGACACCATTCTAAAAACTGCACCCCTCAAGGTGCTCAAAACCACATTCAAGAAGTTTATTAACCCTTCAGGTGCTTCACAGTAATTTTTGAAAGAAAAAAATTGACATTTAACTTTTTTCACAAAAATGTTACTTTGGACCCAATTTTTTTTTATTTTCGCAACGGTAAGAGGAAAAAGTGGATCCCAAAATTTGTTGTGCAATTTCCCCTGAGCACACAGATACCCCATATGTGGGGGAAAACCACTGTTTGGGCACACGGAAGGGTTCGGAAGGGAAGGAGCGCCATTTGACTTTTTGAATGTAAAATTTGCTTGAATAGATTAGCGGACCCCATGTTGCGTTTAGGGAGCACATGATGCTTAAACAGTGGAAACCCCCACTAGTGGCACCATTTTGGAAACTAGATCCCTCAGGGAAGTTATTTAGATGTGTGATGAGCACCTTGAAACCCCAGGTACTTCACAGAAGTTTACAACATTGAGCCGAAAAAATGCAATTTTCACATTTTTCCCACAAAAATGTTTTTCAGCCCCCAGTTTTGCATTTTCATAAGTATAAGGGTAACAGGGCAGGACTCTAAATTCCAAATATCTTTTTTAAAATGTGGAGCCCAAATTGGAATCCATATCCAAGATATGGCCTTGCAAGGGATTTATAGAGGGGTAATAATTGGGATCACAAGATTTTCTCTCTCTATTTATGCAACCAAGAATCTTGTTTGCTTTTGCAGCTGCTGCCTGACATTGAGTACTGCTGCTCAGCTTACTTGTAACCAGAATACCCCAGTCCTTCTCCTGTTCTGTAATCTATTACATTAAGGCCACGCCCCACTATCAGTATTCGGTCAGTATTTTTTCTCAGGAGCGGGAGCCAAAACCAAGAGTGGGTGATAAATGCAGAATTGGTGTCTTGTTTCTATTATACCTTTTTCTCTGATTGTTCCTCAACTGGTTTTTGTTTCCACTCCTGAGAAAAAATACTGACCGAATACTGAACAAATACTGATAATGGGGCCGTGGCCTTAATCTGTATGCAGCAGTACGATTACTCCCATTGCGGTGCATTACTCTACATTTAACATTAAACTTCATCTTCTATGTGTTTGCCCTTGCAGCAATATTTTCCAGATCCTTATAATAATATTGTAATGTCAGAGTCTGTCTCCATTGCTCCTCTCCTGTGCAGAGGAGGGGTGGAGACAGACAAAAAATCTTGAAAAGAGAGGAGTTGAGATGGATTTTCGAACTGGGAACTCTTCAACCCAGAGGATTAACCCCTTAACAACATCTGACGTACTAATACGCGTCTGTGCCCTGGGACTTAAGAGCCAGACCCGTATTAGTACGTCATCGCGATCGCGTGCGCACACAGGCTGTGCGGGCGCGATCGCCGCCGGGTGTCAGCTGATTGTCACAGCTGACACCCGGTACTATGTGCAGGGAGCGCTCCTGCACCGCTCCCAGCACATTAACCCCTGCGATGCTGCGATCGAAGTCGATCGCGGCATTGCGGGGGCAAGGGGAGGTGATCGCCGATACTCACCTCCTCTTCCGGCTTCCAGCGCAGTCTGCAAAGGCTTCCCGGGTGTTGCCATGACGACCCGATGTCGTCATGACAACATCCGGGTCACCAGACAGCAGGAAGATTGTTTGGACATGCGCAGTGCATCTCCAAACAATCTTCACACTGTGCACCGCTGACAGCCTGCATGGCATAGGGATGGTGCTCCATTCCTATGCCATGCAGGCGATCAGAGAAAAAAAAGTGAAAGTCCCAGAGTGGGACAAAGTAATAAAGTGTATAAACTGTCTGAAAGTGGAAAAAAAAAAAAAAATTGCAAAAATATAAAGAAAAAATAAAAAAAATAATCCACCAGAAATAAAAATATAATGTACCCATCAATAAATATTATTATAAAAAAAACAAAAAAAAAAAACAATAAAAGTACACATATTTGGTATCGCCGCGTCCGGAACAACCTGACCTATAAAACTGTCCCACTAGTTAACCCCTTCAGTGAACACGGTAAAAAAAAAAAAAAAAACAAAGCAAAAAGCAATGCTTTATCACCATACCGCCAAACAAAAAGTGGAATAACACGCGACCAAAAAGACGCATATAAATAAAAATGGTACCGCTGAAAACGTCATCTCGTCCCGCAAAAAACAAGCTGCCATACAGCTCCATCAGCCGAAAAATAAAAAAGTTATAGCTCTCAGAATAAAGCGATGCTAAAAAATATATTTTTCTATAAAATAGCTTTTATTGTGTATAAGCGCCAAAACATAGAAAAATGATACAAATGTGGTACCGCTGTAAACGTACTGACCCGAAGAATAAAGCTACCTCATCAATTTTACCACACGCGGAACAGAATAAAAAAAAAAAAAAACAATTCCTGAATTGTTGGTTTTTGTTTATTCTGCCTCCCAAAAATCGGAATAGAAAACGATCAAAAAATGTCACGTGCCTGAAAATGGCACCAATAACAACGTCAAGTCATCCCGCAAAAAACGAGCCGTCACATGACTGTCTGCCAAAATCTGGAAAAATTATAGCTCTCAAAATATGGCGATGCAAAAACTAGATTTTACAAAAAATACGTCTTTTAGTGTGTGACAGCTGTCAGTCATAAAAACCCCATATGATTCTGGCATTGCTGTAATCACACCGACCTGAAGAATAAAGTCGTCTAATCACTTATACCGCACAAGGAACGGCGTCAAAAATAAACTCTTGGGTTAGGATTGGGCTAGGGTTAGGGCTGGGTTTGGGGCTAGGGTTGTGCTGGGGCTAGGGTTTTGCTGGGGCTAGGGTTGTGCTGGGGCTAGGGTTGTGCTATGGTTAGGGTTGTGCTAGGGTTAGGGCTGGGGTTGGGATTTTTTTCAAAAGTAAGAAAAAAAGATGACGATATGGCGACTAGTGTTGAGCGCAAGTGCTCGCTACTTGAGTTTGCATCGGGTGCTCTGGTATGCATTGAGTATCGTGGGTATTTGAGTGACATGCTCGAGTCTCTGCCCCATATGCTTCGCTGCCAAAAAAACTTTACGGGGATTGCCTGACATGCACGAGCGATCCCCGCATGTTTTTTTTTGGGTGTCTAATAACTGTGAAACATGCGGAGCAGGGACTCGAGCATGTCACTCGAGCACACGCTGTACATGGTGCATACCTGAGTACCCGATGCAAACTCAAGTAGCGAGCACTTGCGCTCAAGAATAATGACAACTTATTCAATACGATGACCTAATGTTAACAAATTCTGTGCCGTACCTCTGGGTTCAAAATGTTGACTATACACCTTAATAAAATCGTTGAGGGGTATAGTTTCCAAAATGGGGACACTTGTGGGGGAGCTCCACTGCTTAGGCACATCACGGGCTCTCCAAACGCGACATGGTGTCCGCTACCGAATTGAATGGAAAATCGTCTCAAATTGTTAGCGGATGCCATGTTGCGTTTGGAGAGCCCCTGTGTGCCCAAACTTTGGAGCTCCCCCACAAGTGACCCCATTTTGGAAACTAGACCCCCCAAGGCACCTATCTAGATGCATAGTGAGCACTTGGAACCCCCAGGTGCTTCACAAATTGATTTGTAAAAATGAAAAAGTGAAAAAAAAAAAAACTTTTTCATTTTTATTAATCAATTTGTGAAGCACCTGGGGTTCCAAGTGCTCACTATGAATCTAGATAGGTGCCTTGGGGGGTCTAGTTTCCAAAATGGGGTCACTTGTGGGGGAGCTCCAATGTTTGGGCACACAGGGACTCTCCAAATGCAACATGATATCCGCTAACAAATTGTCGGCTCAAATTGTTAGCGGACACCATGTTGCGTTTGGAGAGCCCCTCTGTGCCCAAACTTTGGAGCTCCCCCAAAGTGACCCCATTTTGGAAACTAGACTCCCCGTATATTAAAGGTGTCAAACAGTCGTAAATGATGCACACAGTGGCTCAGACATAACATTCGAGCACTCCGCAAATAGTCGGCGAGCACCCGAGCATGCTCGACGAAAGGGCTAACAGAACACGCTCGGTCATCACTAGTGCCTGCACTATGGAGGGGTGAGCTTGAACGGCGTCAGCACCTGGGTTTCCAGGAGAACTCTGTCATTCGGTGATAAGTAGGCAGTATACACACCCTATATATGCACGCTTTATGAATTCCTGGGTATTGAATCGGAGTAAGGGATTTTTTTACATATTTATGATCATGGTTGCAGTGATTGGTGAGCCGTAACTAGAAGATGCTATTACTTGATTGGAGGATTGTCACTGCTGGATAGGAGGATTGCTATAAATCTTATATGCAAGTAATGATTTTGTAGGTTTATTTGGTGATAAATTTTGTTATTGTTTATATTATGCTAATAATATGTCACTATATAGATTTGTGTTTTTTGTATTGTACTCTGATTGTAATGTACAGTGGGTACGGAAAGTATTCAGACCCCTTTAAATTTTTCACTCTTTGTTTCATTTGGTAAATTCTAAAAAGTTCATTTTTTTTTCTCATTAAAGTACACTCTGCACCCCATCTTGACTGAAAAAACAGAAATGTAGAATGTTTTGCAAATTTATTAAAAAAGAAAAACTGAAATATCACATGGTCATAAGTATTCAGACCCTTTGCTCAGTAATGAGTAGAAGCACCCTTTGAGCTAGTACAGCCATGAGTCTTCTTGGGAATGATGCAACAAGTTTTTCACACCTGGATTTGGGGATCCTCTGCCATTCTCCCTTGCAGATCCTCTCCAGTTCCGTCAGGTTGGATGGTGAACGTTGGTGGACAGCCATTTTCATGTCTCTCCACCGATGCTCAATTGGGTTTAGGTCAGGGCTCTGGCTGGGCCAGTCAAGAATGGTCACAGAGTTGTTCTGAAGCCACTCCTTTGTTATTTTAGCTGTGTGCTTAGGGTCATTGTCTTGTTGGAAGCTGAACCTTCGGCCAAGTCTGAGGTCCAGAGCACTCTGGAAGAGGTTTTCATCCAGTATATCTCTGTACTTTGCCACATTCATGTTCCCTTCAATTGCAACCAGTCATCCTGTCCCTGCAGCTGAAAAACACCCCCATAGCATGATGCTGTCACCACCATGTTTCACTGTTGGGAGTGTATTGGGCAGGTGATGAGCAGTGCCTGGTTTTCTCCACACATACCGCTTAGAATTCTCACCAGAAAGTTCTATCTTCATCTCATCAGACCAGAGAATCTTATTTCTCATAGTCTGGGAGTCCTTCATGTGTTTTTGAGCAAACTCTATGCAG
This sequence comes from Phyllobates terribilis, assembly GCF_046119375.1. Lineage (NCBI taxonomy): Eukaryota > Metazoa > Chordata > Amphibia > Anura > Dendrobatidae > Phyllobates > Phyllobates terribilis. The sequence goes on from NW_027362762.1 coordinate 737,294,570, forward strand.
GCTTTCATATGTCTTGCACTGAGGAGAGGCTTCCGTCGGGCTACTCTGCCATAAAGGCCCGACAGGTGGAGGGCTGCAGTGAAACTTGACTTTGTGGAACTTTCTCCCATCTCCCTACTGCATCTCTGGAGCTCAGCCACAGTGATCTTGGGGTTCTTCTTTACCTCTCACCAAGGCTCTTCTCCTACGATTGTTCAGTTTGGCTGGACTTCCAGGTCTAGGAAGATTTCTGGTGGTCCCAAACTTATTCCATTTAAGGATTATGGAGGCCACTGTGCTCTTAGGAACCTTGAGTAATGCAGAAATTCTTTTGTAACCTTGGTCTGTGCCTTGCCACAATTCTGTCTCTGAGCTCCTTGGGCAGTTCCTTTGAGCTCATGATTCTCATTTGGTCTGACATGCACTGTGAGCTGTGAGGTCTTATTTTGACAGGTGTGTGCCTTTCCAAATCAAGTCCTATCAGTTTAATTAAACACAGCTGGACTCCAATGAAGGAGGAGAACCATCTCAAGGAGGATCACAAGCAAATGGACTGCATGTGACTTAAATATGAGTGTCTGAGCAAAGGGTCTGAATACTTATGACCATGTGATATTTCAGTTTTTCTTTTTTAAAAAATTTGCAAAACTTTCTACATTTCTGATTTTTTTTCAGTAATGATGGCGTGCAGAGTGTACTTTAATGAAAAAAAATGAACTTCTTAGAATTTACCAAATGGCTGCAATGAAACAAAGAGTGAAAATTTTATAGGGGTCTGAATACTTTCCTTATCCACTGTATACCCACTTGACCATTGTGGTGATTGTTAGAGGATTGTGAACCACACTACATAAGGACAGCCATGTGTTTGTTCACTTATACTTGACAAAGACCCATATAGGTTCAAAACATTGTTTATGGAATGACGGAATAAACACTTCTGCAGTTGAACACCCTGGCATGGACACTGTCTATTCTTTATTGTATGCTAATATACCCCCAAGTTGGTTCCTTGAGACTGTTGACATGCGTCCTCCACGGTAAGTGCTGCCGGCCACTACTTTCTTCGAGAGGTTATTAATCAACATATGCAGTTTGGAGGGTTCCTTGATCAATTGGAAAAGGTAAGGGTATCCAGCCGTTTTTTGGATAAAAGTGTATTAGTAGAATTGAATAAAAACAAAACATTTTGGAAAAGGTCTCACATTTTTCTATAGTACTGGGAATGTTCTGTTTTTATTTAATTCTACACATAAAATTGTTTTAAATGTTTTCTAAAACAAAATCAGCTAGATATCCTTATCTTTTCCTATTTCTGCCACCAAGCAGGAGTGGTTTTTCATCCGAGCTGAGGATTCACTGGCTAGTTCATCTTGGGTGTGCTGGATCACTCTCTCTTATTTATTGCCTTGATGCATTACTTTTAGAGTCAGAACAGCTGCAGAGTTAAAATAATAAAAGTGGACAGAGCAGGGTTACACCTTTATAAGAGAGCAGTGGTATAATGCTTGACTCTTCTCCATCCACTTCTAGTGAAGCAATGATGTAATGAGCGACCCAGATCCGTACAGGAGGTACAGGAGAACGAAGACAAGGACGAGATCAGACAGTCTGAGATCGAGGCAGTCATCAGAAGTTCAGGATACGTAGCCGAGGTCAGGAGCGGAACACCCACACACACCCGCTAATCTAATGGCACACGTGATACACTCCACGTATCTAACCCCAGCTTATGATAAAGTGAGCAGCACTAACAGAATTGGTGCTGCCGGCCGTCCTGGATGACAGTCTACTTGTCAGTTTCACTGGCAGTCACCAACAAAATGGCTCCGCACTGTGATTTTAAACTTCATCCTCTCTTACCTTTTTGCAAACACCCAGAAGGAGATGAGTGATGTCACATACATGAGAGCAGACCCCGCCTGGGAGCAGTGGTGTAATGTGTGATCCCACTCCTTCCACTTCCGTGGGAGTAGTGATGTAATATATGACTCCACTCCATGCACTTCTATGGGATCAGTGGTGTAATGTGTGACCCCGCTCCTTCCACTTCCGTGGAGGCAGTGGTGTAATGTGTGACTCCGTTCCGTATACTTCTATGGGAACAGTAATACAGTGGACAGAGCGGGGTCACACATTACACTACTCCCACAGAAATAGACAGAGCAGGGTCACGAATTACACCACCTCTCCCTTAGAAGTAGACTGAGCGGTATCACACATTACACTACTGCTCCTATAGAAGTGAACTGAGCAGGGTCACATTTTTATGGGAGCAGTGATGTAATGTGTGACACTGCTCCGTCCACTTCTATGGGAGCAGTGTTGTAATGCGTGACTCTGCTCCATCCACTTCAATGGGAGCAGTGGTGTAATGCGTGACGTCGCTCCATCCACTTCTATGGGAGCAGTGGTGTAATGAGTGACCCGGCTCCGTCCACTTCTATGGGAGCAGTGGTGTAATGCGTTCCCTGGCTCCGTCCATTTCTATAGGAGCAGTGGTGTAGTGCGTGACTCTGCTCTGTCTACTTCCATGGGAGTAGTAATGTAGTGGACCGGGTCTTGTCACACATTACACCACTGCTCCCATAGAAGTAGACGGAGCAGGGTCACATCTTACATACATTAGATACTGCATATCTAATCCCATCCTGTGTGATACACTCCACTGAGCTCAATCCCATCATGTGATAAACTCAATTTAGCTCTGTATCTAATCTCAGCATGTTACTCTAAGTGTATCTAATCGCACACTTGATACACGTATCTAACTCCAGCTTATGATAAAGTGAGCAGCACTAACAGAATCAGTGCTGCCGGCCGTCCTCTGACAGTCTACTTGTCAGTATCACTAGCAGTCACCAACAAAATGGCTCCGCACTGTGATCCTAAACTTCAGCCTCTCTTATCTTTTTGCAAACACCCAGGAGGGGAGGAGATGAGGGATGTCACATACATGAGCAGACCCCGCCCACATTTACTGCAGTCCTAACGTGAGCTAGTTGTACTTTTTGGTTTTCATGGCAAATTTTTTGCAGCTGCTCCCCCTAGTGTTTAATAATGGAAATATCAAACCTTTTTAAATTATTTTTTTTTCATATTTTACTTAATTAAAAACAATAATATTAATATATATTTTTTAATTAAAACATTAATACAATACATTTTTTCAATTGTTGAAAAAAAATGTTTTTACATGGTACCTTCCCTTTAATGCTTGCAAACTCTGCTGTTTAACGGCAACTCAAACTGTCAAATCAGTCAATAAGGATTTAGGGCACTTTTACATGACAATATTTTGCATCAGTATTTATCAGATGCCAGGAGTGGATCCAAAACACAGAAGAAGTGAAAGTGATTCTGTTATTATTTTTCTCTGTGTTTATTTCCCTCTGGTTTTTAACTTACAAATACTGGTGTAAATTACTGCCCAAAATACTCACTGTGTGAATGAGGCGAGGAAGCTGCTTGTAATATTGTAATATAAGTCCTTATTCCAAGGATTAGTGCACACTTGCAGGTGCTGTGCTGTAATGCTTGTCTTCTCTGCTCCATCATACTCCCCAGAGCAGGGGCAACTCTTGGGGCAAAACTGCGGCTGGCAGATGTCTACACATATCTCTCAGTAAAATGTGATGGACCCCGACTCCCAAATAAAATTAATCAGAAGCACAGAAAATAAATACACGAAGCATTGCAGTTAGGTGTCAAACGTTCTTAACTTTATTTAAATTTACATGACACCGAAAATAGCTCAACCCCCGACTCACGAAGAATCACCCTCCAGCACTCAGGAGAGGAAAACCCCCTGTGGAGGAAACCTCTAGAGAACCATGGCTGGAAGATTGCCCTTCCCTTGGACTTAGAGAGTTAATGCCGATATATAACAGATGTAACTGCAGAAATTTACAATTTGTACATTTGACCAGATTTACAGAGAATGACATATTAAATATAGACTATAAATGTGATAAACCGGATGTGGAAGAGATCTGGCTGTGATATCTGTCATCAAATTGATTGCTAGAACGAATTTGGTTGATTTGATTGCCCAGGTGGATGTATCATTTCTCCTTTACAGATCCAGGTCCAAGTCTCCAGAAGTTGAATCTCAGTTACAGTTTGTTATGGATAACCCCTAGTAGGTTAACAAAAAAAAACTCCCCCTCCCAATTTATCACTCCTTAAAGTCATAGATCCGTCCATGAACTCCCAATGGAGAGCAGCTCTTTGCAGAGGGTAACAGAAGGGGATCCTGTGCTGCCCCCCCCTCTGTTACCTTCTCATGCCCTGAGGGTGTCTAAAGCAGACAACCCCTTTCCCTGCTAGAACCTCCAAATTATACCAAGGTCGGCACATTACGTGGGGTGGTCAAGCTCAAGGTCCTCAGGCGCATCAGTAATGGCACTGATCATAACAGCACGCCCTTCTTTTATGGAATCTTCTTTATGACACTTGTTTATGACCTCACAACAGTTGTCACGGTTACTACAGGGGCTGTTTGTGATGCAGGGCTCAAGTATTAACCCTTTCATCATTGGTAATTCACTTTCATTAAAGAGGCAAAAACTGCACTTGTTTCCAAGCAAGCGCCTTATCATTACGGTTTCCTGTAGGCACCATAAGAAATACAGAATACTGATTAAACATGAAAATACTTAAGGAGTGTTTTGCACTTTTTAGATGCAGAGATTGTGCTTGTAACTAGTACTTTACAAAGAAAAAAATTAGGAAATTGCTTGTAAAATAATATTATAGGGAATTGCATTTCAAGCATTTTCCTAATGTACAGGGTGGGCCATTTATATGGATACACCTAAATAAAATGGGAATGGTTGGTGATATCAACTTCCTGTTTGTGGCACATTAGTATATGGGAGGGGGAAAACTTTTCCAGATGGGTGGTGACCATGGCAGCCATTTTGAAGTCAGCCATTTTGGGTCCAACTTTATTTTTTTCAGTGGGAAGAAGGTCATGTGACACATCAAACTTATTCAGAATTTCATAAGAAAAACAATACTGTGCTTTGTTTTAACATAACTTTATTCTTTCATGAGTTATTTACAAGTTTATGACCACTTATAAAATGTGTTCAAAGTGCTGCCCATTGTGTTGGATTGTCAATGCAACCCTCTTCTCCCACTCTTGATACACTGATAGCAACACCGCAGAAGAAATGCTAGCACAGGCTTCCAGTATCCGTTGTTTCAGATGCTGCACAGCTCGTATCTTCACAGCATAGACAATTACCTTCAGATGATCCCAAAGATAAAAGTCTAAGGGGGTCAGATCGGGAGACCTTGTTGGCCATTCAACTGGCCCACGACGACCAATCCACTTTCCAGGAAACTCTTCATGTAGGAATGCTCGGACCTGACACCCATAATGTGGTTGTGCACCATCTTTTTGGAAAAACTCAGGGAACGTGCCATCTTCAGTGCATAAAGAGGGCAGCACATCATCATGTAGCAATTTCAGATATCCAGTGGCATTGAGGTTTCCATTGATGAAGAATGGCCCCACTATCTTTGTACCCCATATACCTCACCTTACCATCAATTTTTGTGTTCCAACAGTCTTGGAGGGATCTATCCACTGTGGGTTAGTGTCAGACCAATAGCGGTTGTTTTGTTTGTTAACGTCACCATTCACAAAAAAGTTTGCCTGATCACTGAACATAATGTTCTGTGTAAACTGAGGGTCCTGTTCCAATTTTTGTTTTGCCCATTCTGCAAATTAAGTGCGCCGATCTGGGTCATCTTCGTTAAGATGCTGCTGCAGCTGGATTTTGTAAGGGTGCCATTTGTGAGTAGCTAATATCCGCCAAAGTGATGTTCGACTGATGCCACTCTCCAGTGACATGCGGCGAGTGGTACGCTGTGGGCTCGCTCTTGCTGAATGAAGCTAGGACAGCCATTGATGTTTCTTCATTAGTAACAGTTTTCTTGCGTCAACATTTTGGCAAATCCAACACTGAACCTGTTTCACGAAATTTGGCAAGCAGTTTGCTAACTGTAGCATGGGAGATGGGTGGTCTCGTAGGGTGTCTTGCATTGAAATCTGCTGCAATGACTCGGGTACTGCGTTCACCAGACATCAACACAATTTCTATCCGCTCCTCACGTGTTAACCTCTGCGACATGTCAATGGCTGTAAACAAAGAGAAACTTGTAAATAACTCATGAAAGAATAAAGTTACATTAAAACCAAGCACACCATTGTTTTTTCCTACGAAATTCTCAATAAGTTTGATGTGTCACATGACCCTCTTCCCATTGAAAAAATAAAGTTGGATCCAAAATGGTCGCCATGGTCACCACCCATCTGGAAAGTTTTCCCCCTTCCATGTACTAATGTGCCACAAATAGGAAGTTGATATCATCAACCTTTCCCATTTTATTTAGGTATATCCATATAAATGGCCCACCCTGTACATTCTACATAGTTATATAGGTTGAAAAAAGGCCTAGGACCATAGAGTTCGAACTTTCTTCAAAGTTATACATTTTCTATTGCTAGATTATTTATAACTCACAATGTCATGTTTTGTTAAAAAAGTATCCAGACCTTTTTAACCCCTTTACCCCCGAAGGTGGTTTGCACATTAATGACCAGGCCAATTTTTACAATTCTGACCACTGTCACTTTATGAAGTAATTACTCTGAAACGCTTAAACGGATCTCACTGATTCTGAGAGTGTTTTTTCGTGACATATTGTACTTCATGATAGTGGTAAAATTTATTCAGTATGACTTGTGTTTGTTTGTGAAAAAAATGGAAATTTGGCGAAAATTTTGAAAATTTCCCAATTTTAATTTTCATGCCCTTAAATCAGAGAAATGTCACACAAAATACTTAATAAATAACATTTCCCACATGTCTAGTTTACATCAGCACAATTTTGGAATCAAATTTTTTTTGTTAGGAAGTTGTAAGGGTTAAAATTTGACCAGCGATTTCTCATTTTTCCAACAAAATTTAGAAAACCATTTTTTTAGGGACCACATCACATTTGAAGTGACTTTGAGGGGCCTTTATGACAGAAAATACCCAAAAGTGACACCATTCTAAAAACTGTACCCCTCAAGGTGCTCAAAATCACAATCAAGAAGTTTATTAACCCTTCAGGTGCTTCACGGTAATTTTTGAAAGAAAAAAATTGACTTTTAAATTTTTTCACAAAAATGTTACTTTGGACCCAATTTTTTTTATTTTCGCAACGGTAAGAGGAAAAAATGGACCCCAAAATTTGTTGTGCAATTTCCCCTGAGCACACAGATACCCCATATGTGGGGGAAAACCACTGTTTGGGCGCACGGCAGGATTCGGAAGGGAGGGAACGCTATTTGACTTTTTGAATGTAAAATGTGCTTGAATAGTTAGCAGACGCCATGTTGCATTTGGGGAGCCCCTGATATGCCTAAACAGTGGAAACCCCCACAAGTGACACCATTTTGGAAACTAGACCCCTCAGGGAAGTTATCTAGATTTGTGATGAGCACCTTGAACCCCCAGATGCTTCACAGAAGTTTATAACATTGAGCCGTAAAAATAAAATTTTCACATTTTTCCCACAAAAATGTTTTTCAGCCCCCAGTTTTGCATTTTCATAAGGATAAGGGTAACAGGGCAGGACTCTAAATTCCAAATATCTTTTTTAAAATGTGGAGCCCAAATTGGATCCCATATCTAAGATATGGCCTTGCAAGGGATTTATAGAGGGGTAATAATACATTGGGATTACAAGATTTTCTCTCTCTTTTTATACAACCTAGAATCTTGTTTGCCTTTGCAGCTGCTGCCTGACATTGAGTACTGCTGTTCAGCTTACTTGTAACCAGAATACACAAGTCCTTCTCCTGTTTTGTAATCTATTACATTTAGGCCACAGCCCCACTATCAGTATTTGGTCAGTTTTCGGTCAGTATTTTTTCTCAGGAGTGGGAGCCAAAAGCAGGATTGGGTGATAAATGCAGAATTGGTGCACTTGTTTCTGTTATACCTTTTTCTCTGATTGTTCCTCACCTGGTTTTGGTTCCCACTCATGAGAGAAAATACTGACTGAATACTGAACAAATACTGATAATGGGGCCGTGGCCTTAATCTATATGCAGCAGTATGATTGCTCTCATTGCGGTGCATAAGGCTATGTGCCCACGATGCAGAAATGCTCCGGATTTTTCCTGAGCGTTTCTGCATCTCCCTAGCAGAAAAAACGCATGTGGATTGTACATGTGGTTTTCCTGCCAGGCACAAGCGTAATTGAAGCGTTATGCACATGCGATTTCGCATGCAGGTTGTCAAGCGCTTTACAAGTGATTTTGGCATCACTTGGAAAGTACTTGACAACTTGGTCACACTCTATAAATCCATGCAAACGGCATGGATTTATATAGTGTGACCTTAAAAGAATGGTAAAAAATAAATATTATACTTACCTTCTGATGACCCCCGGTTCCCTTATCCGATTTGTCTGGTCTCCCCGGTGTCTCGCGGTTGTGTAAAAGACCTTCCATGACGTCATTTAGTCATGTGATGGGTCACGCGACTGCTGACGTCAGCTGTCGCGTGACCCGTCAAATGACTAAATGACGTCATGGCAGGTTCTTTTAGACCATCGCGAGCTGCCGGGAAGCCAGGACGGATCGCTGAAGAGACCGTAGGCCATCAGAAGGTAAGTATGTATTTTTTTTATTTTAATTCTTTTTTTTACAGGTACTATGGTAACCGGGTCTGGGGGAGAGTCTCCTCTTCTCCAAACCCGGGTACCATCCACACATTGAATTGCTTAATATCCACATGTGCACATGTAGTGATGCGGATATTATGCGATTCAGTGCAAGTCAATGGCGGCGAAAGCGGCGCGATTCCGCAAAATAATTGGTAGTGCTGCAGATTTTTCCGCACTGATAATCCGCAGCGGAAATTTCCGCAGCATGTGCACAGCACATGCGGATTATCATTGGGGAACATGGCAGGCCTTCTACCATGCGTTTTTCAAGCGTTTCTGCAGCGGAATTTCCTAAAAAACGCATAGTGGGCACACAGCCTTACACTACATTTAACATTAAACTTCATCTTCTATGTGTTTGCCATTGCTGCAATATTTTCCAGATCCTTATAATAATATTATAATGTCAGAGTCTGTCTCCTTTGCTCCTCTCCTGTGCAGAGGAGGGGTGGAGACAGACAAAAAAATCTTGAAAAGAAAGGAGTTGAGATGGATTTTCGAACTGGGAACTCTTCAACCCAGAGGATTAAATATTGAGTATAACCTACAGAATAGTTTACTCTGAGTTTCCTTTCTTTGCTTGCTCCTTCCCTTCTTACATTATCATCAGTTTTTGTACACGTCTCTATATATACATTTTTATGAAATGTCTTAATGCTTCTCTTTTTCTTTCTCTTATAGACTTGTCTTCCGCCATATCATTGGAGCAGGGATCAGAGTGTGGGGATGAGGCTGATTGAAGTCCATGAATATTTATATATGTATGTGTGTAATTGATGTACCATGGTTTTCTCCCCATACTGTGATCTCTCTCATTCTCTTTCTTCTTTTTTGGTGTTTCTCTTTTTCCTTTTCTTTTTTATTTTTTTGAGTGGGATTTTGGCATTGTTATTGCCTTGGCTCAAGTGGATGTGCTGCTGCCTATAATCATGCAATCTATTATTGGAATGCTGGGTGGGCCTGAGCCTAGGGTGGGTTGACCCTGTAGCTCCTTCCGCCTCCTTGAGTGTCATCTGGGTTGCGATCGTTGCCTAGGTGAGACCGGGGAGGCTTCATAACAGTGTGTGCTGTCCGTGCATGCGCAGTGTGACCAGGCGTCATGTGGGCATGGTCATGTGACCACCCTTCAATGACACGACTGGATTGATTGATTGCAGAGCGTCCCTGCTAGTGATGAGTGAGCATGCTCATTACTCGAGATTTACGAGCATGCTCGGGTGTTTTCTGAGTATCTTCGGCGCGCTCGAATGTTATGTTTGAGTCACTCTGTGTCCATGATTTGCGACTGTTTGACAGCTTTAATACATGTGAGAAATGCCTGTTTGTTAGGCATTCTTCACGTGTATTAAAGCTGTCAGTCGTAAATGATGCACACAGTGGCTCAGACATAACATTCGAGCACTCCGCAAATAGTCGGCGAGCTCCCGAGCATGCTCGCCGAAAGGGTAACAGAACACGCTCGGTCATTACTAGTGCCTACACTATGGAGGGGTGAGCTTGAACGGCGTCAGCACCTGGGTTTCCAGGACAACTCTGTCATGCGGTGATAGGTAGGCAGTATACACACCCTATATGGGCGCGCTTTATGAATTCCTGGGTATTGGATCGGAGTAAGGGATTTTTTTACATATTTATGATCATGGTTGCAGTGATTGGTGAGCCGTAACCAGGCGACTGAAGATGCTGTTACTTGATAGGAGGATTATCACTGCTGGATAGGAGGATTGCTATAAACCTTATATGCAAGTAATGATTCTGTAGGTTTATTTGGTCATAAATTTTGTTATTGTTTATATTATGCTAATATGTCACTATATGGATTTGTGTTTTTTGTATTGTACTCTGATTGTAATGTACTCTGATTGTAATGTACAGTGGGTCCGGAAAGTATTCAGACCCCTTTAAATTTCTCACTCTTTGTTTCATTGCAGCCATTTGGTTAATTCTAAAAAGTTCATTTTTTTCCTCATTATAGTACACTCTGCACCCCATCTTGACTGAAAAAAACAGAAATGTAGAATTTTTTACAAATTTATTAAAAAAGAGAAACTTAAAATTGCTTTGCTGTGTTGCTTGTCTTCTCTGCTCCATCATACTTCCCAGAGCAGGCTCAATTCCTGGGATTTTTTGGATAAAAAATTTAAAAAAAATTATTAGTAGAATTGAATAAAAACAGAACATTTTGGAAAAGGTCTCACTTTTTTTATAGTACTGGGAATGTTCTGTTTTTATTCTACTAATACAATTGTTTTACATTTTTTTATCTAAAAACAGCTGGATATCCTTATCTTTTCCTATTGTTACCACCAAGCAGGAGTGGTTTTTCATCCAAGCTGAGGATTTGCTGGCTATTTCAACGTGGGTGAGCTGGATTTAGATTCAAAACAGCTGCAGAGTTAAAAAAAAATTTTTACTTAAAGGAAATCTGTCAGCATTTTTTTGCTATTTCATTTGAGAGCAACATAATGTAGGAAAAGAGACCCTGAATCCAACGATGTATCACTTAGTTTACTGAGTTCAGCCGTTCTGACGTGGAGTTTTTAGATTTAGCATGAAGCAGAGCTGAGAAATCTAACCCCGCCCACACCACAGCACTCTGCATTTTCGCAGCGTTTTTTCTGCACGGAAATTGGCCAAAAATGCTAGGGAATCCTTGTATGCATATTGCATACTTGCAGTCACATGACCCCCCACTCCTGGTGCTAGAACCGGAGAATCCTCACTGTGCGCGCAATATGAGGATTCAGTAGTCTGCAGTCATATAGTTATTGTAGATTTGCCTAAGACTGGACAATCCCTCTAAGTCCCCTTATGTGTCTGTCACTTGGATAGAAACATGTTGGAAAGGCATACTGTGCAATAAGGACATGGTAGGTACCATGACTAGGGAGTTTCTTGATTCTGTCCCTGCAGGTCACTCTGGGATTAGCAATCATATCGAACTAATAACCAGATATTTTTGGTGGCCTACCATTGTTTGGGTTGGTAGGAAGTGTATCCTGCACGACTTCTTCAGTCCTTACCTACTCCTAAAACTTATTGGACCCACGCTTCCATGGAATTCATAACTGATCTCTCAACTTCAGACTGGAAATGTATTATTTGGGTAATGGTGGACAGTGGTGCTAAGCGAGCACTAAAATGCTCAGGTCGAGCAAATCGTAATGCTCGGGTGCTCGACCTGAGTAACGAGCCCAATGTAAGTCAATGGGAAACTCAAGCAATTTTTCCGGCGCGCCCCCCGCCCGGAGGTCTGGAGTGGGCCAAAAATTGGTCAAATCGATGGAAACAGTACTCAAATGACATGGGAACAGCATGGGGAAGACCCCTGGAAGCATCTCTGATTCCCAAGTCACTGCTGTGAACAATGTTGTCAGATTATCACGCCACTTTAACGGACTCTCAAAAAAAACAAAAAAAACGAAGCCAAAATGGATTTTCCTGGAAAAAATGTTAAGGAACATTTTTTCCAGGGTATAAGGCAAAATAAATAACCAAAAACAAAACTGCTCCTCTACACCTTGGGCTATGTTCACACGTAGCATTTTTGATGCGTTTTTGCACTTTTGCATTACTTTCAACTGTTAAAAATACATTCATCAGTAAATGTAATGTTAACATTTTACTACCTTATCTGGCCATGTGGTATGTGAGACATGATCAGACACATCCAAAATGACCACTGATTTCCAGCTGGTAATACAATCTAGCACCTGTCCCTATTTTAAAAGCAGCTAACAGCATTATCAATAAGGAATATAATTTTTTTCAGTACGGAGTATAATACAATAATCCTTACTATTGGTCACCTCTACACAAATCTAAGATAAGAGAGGTAATATAGTACTATAGATAATAGAATTTAACCGACTCCGAAGAGGTTTTTTTGGTACGTTGCACCACCAAACTGTGAAGGGATATGCAAGCAACCCTGTTTACTTTCATCATTTTCTAACTACAGATCACCGTTAAAAATGATGAATCAGTCAATGAATGCATGGAAAAAATCTTATCGAGTTATGGATTGTTGTACGCATGTATGCGACCAGAATGAACACTCATTTCCAGCTGATAATACCATCAATCCAGCGTTATCACTAGGGAATTTTTTTTCAGCAAGTAGTATAATACAATAATTCCTCACTAGATGCTTGCAAGACACTATCCCAACTGCTATAGGTCACCTGTACACGAATCTCAGATAAGAGAGGTAATGTAGTACAATAGGTAATAGAATTTAACCGGCTCCGAAGAGGTTTTTTTGGTACATTGAACCACCAAACTGAAGGACCGCTAGCAACCCTGTCTGCTTTCATCATTTTCTAATTACAGATCACCGTTAAAAATTATTAATCGGTTAATGAGTTCATGGACAAAATCAAGTAATGCACTGTGGAAGAGATGTATTCGACGACAATGAACAACACTCATCTCCAGCTGATGATACCTTGCATCTGTCCCTATTGTAAATGCAACTAACAGCAGTACTAATAGGGAATAGAATAGATTTTTTTCTTTTTGCAGCAGCAGTATGCAGTATAAGGCAATAATACCTGACTGGATAGGTGTATTACGCTATCCATACTGTGATAGCTCACCCATAAGCAAATTTCAGATAAGAGAGGTAATAGTGGAGCATATAGGATCAATTTGAATTGGCCTTCCCATTATTAAGGAGTGGCTTTCCTATACTATTATTGTGTATATGTTATAATACCCCCGTTGGCACTAACAACCATGTCTGACAAAACGCTAGAGGCCAGGACCTCCAAGTCATAGAGAGACAGTTCATGCCACATGTCCAGCTTGGATACCCAATAGTTGTAAGGCACAATGGAATCACGGAGGATGCTGGTACGGTCGCCAAGATAGTCTTTCAGCATCTTCCAAAACATTTCCATACTTGTCAGAGTAACCTGCGCATCAGGGCCTGGGTGCTGGGAGGGTCTAAAAAAACTGTCTCAGACCTTTGACAGCGTTCCCCTTCCTCTGCTGCATCTGGTTTGTGTCTCCCTCGCCTGTACTACTTGGTTGTCCAAGAAACTGTGACCACTGCCGCCAGTGTTGTCAGATGGGATTTTTTCTAATAATTTTTCAACAAGGGCCATCTGGTACTGCAACATACAACATAGGAGTGGGTTTCCTATACTATTATTGTGTATACCGCTTTAAACAGACATAGTGAAGGGCCTCAGTACTCCCCCCCCCCTTATTAAGGAGTGGGTCTCCTATACTGTTATTGCGTATGCAGCAAGTTCAAGGGCTGCCAAAATTTAGGTCGCACTCCAATACCCCTTTGAAAAGACGTCGCGAAGGGCCGCATTCAAAAAAAATGTTCCCATTATAAAGGAGTGGGTCTCCTATACTATTATTACGTATGCAGTGACTGCAAGGGCTGCCAAAAATTAGGAAGCATTACAATACCCCTTTGAAGAGACTTCAAGGAGGGCCTCATTACAAAATATTTTCCCATTATAAAGGAGTAGGTCTCCTATATTGTTATTGCATATGCAGTGACTGAAGGACTACCAAAAATTAGGACGCACTTCAATACCCCTTTGAAGAAATGTCGAGGAGTGCCTCATTAAAAAAAATGTTCCCATTATGAAGGAGTGGGTCTCCTATACTGTTATTATGTGTGCAGTGACTGCAAGGGCTGCCAAAAATTAGGATGCACTCCAATACCTCTTTGAAGAGAAGTCAAGGAAAGCGTGATTAAAATTATTTTCCCATTATAAAGGAGTGGGTCTCCTATACTGTTATTGCATATGCAGTGACTGAAGGACTGCCAAAAATTAGGACGCACTTCAATACCCCTTTGAAGAAATGTCGAGGAGTGCCTCATTAAAAAAAATGTTCCCATTATGAAGGAGTGGGTCTCCTATACTGTTATTACGTGTGCAGTGACTGCAAGGGCTACCAAAAATTAGGACACACTCCAATACCCGTTTGAAGAGGCGTTGAGGAGGGCCTCATTAAAAAAATGTTCCCATTATAAAGGAGTGGGTCTCCTATACTTGTAATGCTCATGCACTAAGTGCATGGGCTGAAAAACATTTACCCCCTGGGGGGTATACTTGAACATACGGTATAACATACAGAATCTTAGAGGTAGTCCTCTAAAAATATTTCCTAAGTGCATCATAAACACCCTTAAAAAAATTATGTGGGTGTTGCATGATGGTCACCCTGTTGATGTGGTGGAGGATGAGGAGAAGGAGGAGGGTGACATAAAATAGACAAAATCATGAAGCGTATACCCATGTCTGGGTTTGAAGAGGTGCATGGGAATAGACCCCCCGCAAAAAAACTCTGGATTTGACTTTATGTTCTGCAGCTATCATCCGGTGGTGTCAAGAAGTCTGTCCCAATCCAGCCCTTTTTCATTTTGATAAGAGTCAGCCTTTTAGCATTTTCAGTTGACAGGCGGATGCGCCAATCAGTTATAATACCCCCATCCGCAGTAAAATCCCGCTCTGGCAAAACGCTAGCGGCAGGCCAGGACCTCCAAGGTGTAGAGAGCCAGTTCATGCCACGTGTCCAGCTTAGGTACCCAATAGTTAAGGCACAGAGGAGTCATAGAGGACGCTGGTGTGGCCGGCAAGGTACTCTTTCTGCATCTTCCAAAACTTTTCCCTCCTTGTCAGAGTACCACATGCATCAGGGCCTGAGTGCTGGGAGGGTCTGAGAAAGCTGTCCCAGATCTTTGACAGTATTCCCCTGCCTCTGCTGCATCTGGTTTGTGTCTCCCTCACTTGTACTCTTGCTTGTCCAAGAAACTGTGACCTCTGCCGCCATAGTTGCCAGCTGTGAATTTTTTTAATAATTCTTCAACAAGTGCATTCTAGTACTGCAACATCTTATTAGTCCTCTCCGCCACAGGAAGGAGAGATAGAAAGTTCTCCTTGTCGCACGGGTCTAGAAGTGTGACCAACCAGTAATTTCTGTCGCCCAAAATGCGTACAACGCGAGGGCCACGGGAAAGGCAGCGGAGCATAAAGTCAGCCATGTGTGCCAGACTGCTAGGAGCCAAGACTTCCCTGTTCCCACCAAGAGGACAACTGTCCATGTTCTCCTCTTCATCCTCCTCCTAATCATCCTCCTCATTCTCCTTCTTCTTAGGCCATCCATGCTGGACAGACGGTATGACTGTTGTGTGGGTAGTACCAACTGTAGCGCAGGAAACCTGTTCCTCCTTCTTCTCCTCATTATCGCCCAATCCGCGTTCAGATGAGATGAGGCTGGGATGTATAGCATTACCATGTATAGTTCCTTGCTCCATCTCATCGTGCTCCGCCTGCAATGCCTCTTCTTTGTGAGCAGCGGGCGTTTCAGTAGACAGATAAGTGGGATGGTGATGCTAATTATGGCGTCATCGCTGCTCACCATCTTGGTGGAGTCATCAAAGTTTTGGAGGATGGCACAGATTTCAGACATCCATGCCCACTCGTCAGCTTTTATGTGCGGAGGCTGACCTGAATACCGACGGGCGTGTTGAAGCTGGTACTCAACAACTGCCCTCTGCTGCTCACAAATCCTTCTCAACATATGCAACATTAAGTTCCAATGCGTGGTGACATCACACACCAGTCGGTGAGCTGGAAGCTGCAAACACTGCTGAAGCACGGCGTGGGCAGCGGAAGCTGTAGCTGACTTTCTGAAATGGGCACACGCACGGCGTACTTTCACAAGCAGCTCAGGCAGATCCTGATTTGTTTTGAGAAACCGCTGAATCACTAAGTTGAGCACATGGGCCAGGCATTGTACGTGTGCGAGGTTGCCAAACCTCAGCCGCCACCAGGTTTTGGCCATTGTCACACACGACCATGCCTATTTTGCAGCTTGCGTATTTGATCACGTCTGATGACAAATTCTTTTGCACAGTGAGGGTATAGCGATGCTATGGGTCAGCGAAAAAGTGTGAATATATTTTTGACACGCAAGTAGCTGACTTTAAATGCAGTATAATATTTTGCAGCATGCAAAAAAAATCAGGATTAATACCGCAGTATTTGATCACATCTGATGACCAATTCTTTGCTCCGTGAGGGTATAGCAATGCTATTGGTCAGTGAACAAGTGTGAATATTTTTTTGACACACAAATAGCAGACTTTAAATGCAGTATAATATTTTGCAGCTTGCAAAAAGAAACAGGATTAATGCTGCAGTAATATTTGACCACCCTAGATGATGGTCAAGTTTCTCTGCTTCTGCAATGCAGCAATGCTATTGAAATCAACCAAATCTGGCTGTATGCTGCTAACAAACAAGTGGAGAAGTAAAAATGGTGTATTGTATTGCTTTTCACCAAAATTAGAAGGATTAAGAGCAAAAAGAATATTATCAGCCCTGATATCTAGGGCTATTGATAGGAGTTCCAGCAGCAGAAAGAACAGGCAGCGGACCATATTCTGTACTTTATTAGCTCTCCACAAACTCTGCCTTACTTGTGCTATCAGCAGGATTAATATTTTCTTCAGAATTAGTCCTTACAAGGACTGTTAGAGTAGATTTCTGATAATGGTGTGTAATCTCTGTTTGAAATAACCGTCAATTCTATCCCTCAGCTGCTGCTCTCCCTACTCTGTTTCTTTGACCGGTAGACTGTGACGAGCATAGGGTCCTGGGTCTTATATAGACCCCAAGACACTAGCGGCCAGCCAATCACTGTAATGCCACAATCAACATGGCAACGGCATTACAGTGACTGTCACGCAATCCCTGCATAGGAATTTGCTGCCTAAAATGCGCCCAACATGCAGGGCGGGGGGCTCCTGCCCGAACATTTCAAAATTTCTCGCCGAGGATCGAGCACTGTGATGCTCGGGCAAGTAACAAATAGTGGCGAGCATGCTCGCTCATCACTAGTGGACAGATTTAGCAAACAGTGTAATTTTGTCTCTTTTTCTGGGTGGCCTAAAGCTGCATTTACACTGCAAGATAATCGTGAACAAACGTTGTTAAAAACGCCTGTTTCACAATTATCTTGCCTTGTAAACAGTCTACCAGTTACCTGATGAAGAAGGAAAAAGCTTGTTCATCAGGTAAAATTATCTTTGTTCTTAGGGGGACATCATCCTGTGTAAACAGGACTCACCCTGCCGAGAACTGTGGCAGCCTTTGCGCAGTCAGCAGTTTTAGTGTGCATCATTGACTTTGATCTGCCTGTGTAAATGGGCATTTAATGACCAATGATTGGTAAAAGTTTACAGATTGGTGGTCTTAATGTGCCTCAGGTCTGTCCATGTAAACGGACTCTAACTGCCAAACTTTAAGTAAGTTGTTCATTTACATGGGATTCTGAAAAATATTGTTTCCGATCAAGAAACTCAGTTTGTTTCTAAATTCTGGAGGGTACTCTGTAATAAGATTAATATTGAATGGTTCTTTTCATCAGCTTATCACACAGAGACCAAAGGTTAGACTGAATGTGCCACCCAAACACTGTAGCAATAGCTTCGTTGTTATGTTTCTGATTACCAATCTGATTAGGGGGATCACTTGACGTTAGCTGAGTTTGTCATTAATAAAATCAAGATATATTAAGATACCCCTGCATATCTGTAATCTTGGGTATCATTCTAGTTTTTTTTTCTTTTGTGATCTCTGAAGATAATACTCCAGAGGCTGGTAAATCCATAGACAAGTTGAAGCTTGTCTGGTCTAAAGTCAGAGGAAACCTAAGAATAGCACAGAGTAGGCTGAGGCTATGTGCCCACGATGCGTTTATTAAGCATTTCCGCTGCGGCAAAAGCGCTGCAGAAACGCTTAAAAAACGCATGGTAGAAGGCCTGCTATGTTCCCCAATGATAATCCGTATGTGCTTTGCACATGCTGCGGAAATTTCCGCTGCGGGTTATCATTGCGGAAAAAACCGCAGCACTACCAATTATTTTGCGGAAGCGCTGCGTTTTCGCCGCCATTGACTTTCATTGGAACGCTTGGATTCCGCATCACTGGATCTGTACATGCGGAATCCAAGCGTTTCAATGTGCGGATGGTACCCAGGTGTGGAGGAGAGGAGACTCTCCTCCAGACCCAGGTACCCTAGAACCTGTAAAAAAAGAATAAAATAAATATTATATTTACCTTCTGATGGCCCCCGGTCTCCTAGTCTTCACTTGCCGGCAGCTCGCGATGGACTGAAGGACCTGCACTGATGTCATAGTCATGTGACGGCAGGTCCTTCAGTGTAGTGTACCATGCCGGTTGCATGGATTTATATAGTGTGACCAAGTTGTCAAGCACTTTCCAAGTGATGCTAAAATCGCTTGGAAAGCGCTTGTCAACCCGCATGCGGAAATGCATGTGAAGAACGCTTCACATCCGCATGTCCCTGGCAGAAAAAACGCATGTACAATCCGCATGCGTTTTTTTCTGCCAGGGAGATGCAGAAACGCTCAGGAAAAAATCCTGAGCATTTCTGCATCGTGGGCACATAGCCCGACTTCATCCGCTAACAAGTGGTGCATGGATGGGCCAAGTTTTGCTATTGTGGACAAAGTGTGGTTATTAGTGATGAGCGAGTGTGCTCTCTACTACTCGGTACTCGCTCGGGTGGGAGATCTCTGTTTAGGCAGCGAATAAACATGCCTGCCATTCCCTGAAATGCCGCAGCCATGTTGGTTGTGTGTTGTTCAACCTATTCACACTTGGTCGCTGACCAATACTATACTACAAAGCCACTGCGCAAAACCGTCGTCATCAAACGTGATCCGATATTACTGTTGTAATAATCGTGACATTTTGGGGAGCATGCGAAATATTACACTCCATTTAAAGTCTGCCAGTTGTGTGTTGGTAAACCTATTCACACTTGGTCACTGTGTTATGTTCTGCTACCAAAGCTAAGGAAAGAGAGGAGATCTGTCCCTACTATGAGACTCAGCTGAATCCCTACGATGTAACAGGGAACCTGATCCTGCGATCAGACCTGCTAAAGTCCTAATCTAGTCTGTACGAAGACCTATAGATGTGGGGAGGGAATCCCTACAAGTACTAAGGACTGGGAGGAATATGGGACACCTCCTAACAGAAATAGTAGCAGACAGAAGAACAAACAAAATAGATAGAACATAGAGGTCCGTAGACCAAGCAAACTAACAGAGTTAGATACAGAGCACAGGCTAGCTAGAAAGTAGATATACAATGAAGTCCAGCAAAGCCAGAAGGGCGGAGCAGGATTAAATAGGCCAACAAGGTCATGTGACCAGCAAAGGAAAAAAAAACCTAACAGCAAGGTTCTAACACACTGACCAATACCATACTACAAGGCCACTGCGTAAAACCATGGTCATCAGACGTGATCCGATATTACTGTGGTAATAATCGTGACATTTTGGGGAGAGTGCCCAAATATTACCCTCCATTTAAAGTCTGCCAGGTGTGTGTTGTTCAACCTATTCATACCTTGTCATTGACCAATACCATACTACAAGGCCACTGCCCAAAACTGTGGTCATCAGACGTGATCCAATATTACCACCGTAATAATTGTGACTGTGGCTGCTCAAATATTTGGGCTTCGCTACATGCGATCTCCTCTTGCCCCGCTTGAGGCGGGCTGGGCGAGAGACCTAGATCTATAAATGGAAAAGTGAACAGCTCTTCGGAGTGTCCAAATGTGGGATCACTTGTCTCCAGACACTTGGCATGGACACATGGCATGAACTGGCTCTCTACGCCTTGGAGGTCCTGGCCTGTCCTGCCGCTAGCGTTTTATCAGCGGCTTTTTAGTGCAGCTGGGGGTATTATAACTGATAGCCTGTCAGCATTTTCAGTTGACATGCGGATATGCCTGACTCTTATAAAAATGAACAAGGGCTGTATTGGGCTAGACTTCTCAACACCACCGAATGATAGCAGCATAACATAAACTCAAATCCAGTGTCTTTTTTTTGGGAGGTCTATTCTCATGCACCTCTGTCTTCACACCCAGACATGGGTATACGCTTCATGATTTAGTCTATTTTCTGTTGTCCTCCTCTTTCTCCTTTTCCTCATCCTCCACCACCATATCATCAGGGTTACCGGGATGCAACACCAACATAATTTTTTTTAAGAGTGTTTATGATGCCCGTAGGAAATGTTTGTTATACAGTATGTTCATGTACATCAAGAGAATGTCAAGAGTGTGCAAAGCAGTCATCAAAGCAAAAGGTGGCTACTTTGAAGAACCTAGAATATAAGACATATTTTCAGTTGTTTCACACTTTTTTGTTAAGTATATAATTCCACATGTGTTAATTCATAGTTTTGATGCCTTCAGTGTGAATGTACAATTTCCATAGTCATGAAAATACAGAAAAATCTTTAAATGAGAAGGTGTGTCCAAACTTTTGGTCTGTACTGTATACTCCCCAGGAGTAAATTATAGGAGACCCGCTCCTTTATAATGGGAACATTTTTTAATGAGGCCCTCCTCTGTCACTTCCAAGGGGCATTAGAGTGCGTCCAAATTTTTGGCAGTCCTTGCAGTCACTGCATACGCAAGAACAGTATAGGAGACCCGTTCCTTTATAATTTGAACATTTTTTTAATGAGGCCCTCATCTTCGTATCTTCCAAAAGGCATTGGAGTACGTCCAAATTTTTGGCAGCCCTTGCAGTCACTGCATATGCAAGAACAGTATAGGAGACCCGCTACTTTATAATGGGAACATTTTGTTACTGAGGCCCTCCTCTACATCTCTTCAAATGGATATTGGGATGTGTCGAAAATTTAGGCAGCTGTTGCAGTCACTGCATACGCAATAACTGTATGGCAAAACTGCTCCTTTATAATGGGAACATTTTGTTACTGAGGCCCTCCTCTATGTATCTTTAAATTGGTATTGGGGTTTTTCCAAAATTTGGGAAGCCCTTTCAGTCACTACATACGCAATAACAGTATAGGAGACCCGCTCCTTAATAATGGGAAATCATTTTTTTTAAATCAGGCCCTCTATGTCTCTTCAAAGGGGTATTGGGGTTTTTCCATATTCTGAGCAGCTCTTGCAGCTCTTGTTGGGAACAACACAGCGTAGCCAGCTGATGGCCCTCTAGCAATAGTATGGGACGACTGCTGGTCCTTTAAGAATAGTAAGGGCCGCCTGATGACGCTATAAAAATAGGTTTTGTGACTTTCATTGTCCCTCCTTCATAATGAAACAGGATGTGTCTGATCATGTCTCACACACCACATGGCCAGATAAGGTAGTAAAATGCTAAAATGACATTTACTGGTAAATATGAAAAAATGCAAGAGCGCAATAGGGTCTTATCCAATTAATAATTGGTACAGAATGATTAAAAACTGCTCACCTAGTAGGGTTGTGTGGGACACAACACCTATAAATCCTGGACTCTAGATGTTGCAGCGTCCTATTGATATGTCAGAGATAGATGCTGGGAAAGGAAGTTTTTTCTGCGCTCTCGGGAGTCATGACAAACCACTAGTATGGATAAAAATGTAGGTTTATTGTCTACGCATTTCAGAGTTCACCGACTCCTTCCTCAGAACATCCATACATAACAACGTAGTAATCAACATACATGGCTCGTATAAATACAAAAGAAATTCCGAAAAAGCCACTAAGGAACAGAGGGACATACACTGTCTCCCTCTGTTCCTTGGTGGCTTTTATTGAATTTCATCTATCACATTTACTGGTAAATGTATTTTTCACCGTTGAAAGCAATGCAAACGTGCAAAAACGCATCAAAAACTCTACGTGTGAACATAGCCCAAGGTGTGGAGAAGCAGTTTTGTTTTTGGTTATTTATTTTGCCTTATGTACAAGTCATTACCTTGGAAAGGATCTTCCTTAACATTTATTCCAGGAAAATCCATTTTGGTTTCGTTTTTGTATGTTTTATTGAGAGTCCGTTAAGGTGGCGAGATACTCTGACAACATTGTTGACAGCAGTGACCTGGGAGTCAGAGATGCTTCCAGGGGTCTTCCCCATGCTATTCCCATGTCATTTGAGCACAGTTCCCATCGATGTTGGCAATTTTTAGGCCCCCTGCAGACCTCTGGGCGGGGGGGAGGGGTCTCCGGAAAAATGCTTGAGTTTCCCATGGACTTATATTGGGCTCGTTGCTCGTGTCCAGTACCCGAGCATTCCAATTTGCTCGACCCGAGCAACGAGCACCCAAGCAATTAAGTGCCCGCTCATCACTAATAAAAATGCATCCAAAATGAGTGGAATTTCCGCAGCATTTTTGCTGCCAAGAGATGCAGGACCTTGCAGAAATGCCTGAGATATTTCTGCAAGCAAACACTGATCGTGCGCACATATCCTTAAGCTTTAAAGTCCGTCATCTGTCAGTGAAAATATAGGGGGCTTTCACATTACTCGTAGTATAAAAGCTCTAGAAAAGCAAAATGACTCCTCATCCCCCAAAAGAAATCCAGTGAATTCTGCACTCCGGGGGTCCATGTTTACATAAGCACTAGCTGGGCAAAAATTATGGGTACTACAAGGTATGGGCACTACAACGTACGGGCACTACAGTGGTAGCTCTGCAATTTTCACTCCACAACATCCACTGCTGCTTGTTTCTGGCAAACACCCATGGAGTCAAAATCTTCACTGCACCTGTAGATAAATTCCCAGAGGGGTGTAATTTCCAAAATGGGGTCACTTGAGGGGATTTCTGTTCTTCTAGCACTTAGGGGCTCTGTATATGGAGTATATGGAGACTGCAAACTATTCTACGATAATTTGGTCTACAAGAATCAAATAGTGCTCAGTCCTTGCCGAGTTTCCCTGTGTGGCCAAGCAGTACAGTACAGCTACATATTGGGTATTGCCACGTTCAACAAAAATTATGTGATAATTTTTTTTGCCATTTTTACCCATTTCCCCTTGTGACAATGCAAAGTCTGGGGCTACAACAACATTTTTGTGGTAAAATCACTTTTTTTTCTTCACTGCCCAATGGTATAAAATTCTGTGACACATATGATCATATGATCACATATGATCTATATGATCACTGCACCCCTAGATGAATTCAGTGAGACGTGTTGTTTGTAAAATGAGGTCACTTATGGGGAGGTTCTGCTGTACTGGCACCTCAGAGGCTCTGCCAATGTGACATAGCACCCTCAAACCATTCCAGCAAAATGTACACTCCAATATGGTACTGCTTTTCTTCTGAGCTTTGCACTGTGCCTCAAAATTAATTTTTGACCACATTTTGTGTATTGCTATACTCAGGAGAAATTGCATAGCATATTTTGGTCCTTTTTCTCCTATTATCATTTTTGAAAATTGATAACATGAGGCCAAAGTTACATTTTAGTGGAAATGAAAGGGTAATTTTCCATTGACTCAGCCCAGTGTTATACAATTCGGTGAATCGCTTAAGGGTTAAAAATGCTCACTAAACCGCTAGATGAATTCCTCAAGAGGTGTAGTTTCCAAAATAGGGTCACTTGTGGAGGTTTCTGCTGTTTTGGCATGTCAGGGGTTTGTCAAATGTGACATGGCGCCCGCCACCTGTTCTACCCATAATTTCGCTCCCGAATTCAATTGGCACTCCTTCCCTTCCGAATCCTACCATGTGCCCACACAGTTGTTTTACAGCACATATAGGATATTGGTGTACTCTGGACAAATTGCACAACAAATTGTATGGTCCATTTTCTTCTGTTACCCTTGTGAAAATAAAAAATTTCGGGCTGAAGCAACATTTTTGTGGGAAAAATGTATGTTTTCATTTTCACGGTTCAACATTATAAAATTCTGTGAATCACCTGGAGGGTTTAGTGTGCTCACTACACTTCTAGTTCCTTAAGGGATGTAATTTACAAAACGGGGTCACTTGTGCTGGGTTTCTACTGTTTAGGCACATCAGGGGCTTTGCAAATGCGACATGGCGTCCACTATCTATTCCAGCCAATTTTGAGCTCCAAAAGTCAAGGGCGCTCCTTCTTTTCCGTGCCCTGTTGTGTGCCCAAACAGTAGTTTTTCTCAACGTATGGGGTATCAGAATACTCAGAAAAAATTGCACAACAAATTATGCCATCTATTTTCTCCTGTTACCCTTGTGAAAGAAAAAAATTTGGGGCAAAACCAAAATTTTTGCAGGAAAAATTTATTTCATTTTTGTAGCTCAACATTGTAAAATTCTGTGAAGTACCTGTGGGTTCAAGGTACTCTCTGCACCTCTAGATAAGTTCCTTGAGGGGTGTAGATTCCAAAATGGAATTTTTGTGGGGTTTCCACTGTTCAGGCACATCTAGGGCTCTGCAAACACGACATGGCGTCCGCTATCCATTCCAGCCAATTTTGCTCTCCAAAAGTCAAATGGCACTCTTTTCCTTTTGAGCCCTACTTACAGACGCCGCTCTCAGTGTACTGAGCGGTGGTTGTAGCCACATTGAAATACCTGCCTGACTAAATGCAGGTGACTTTTTATCTCTGTATTTTTGCACTGCTCTTGCTAAAATCCCTGAACTACAATTGCTGACTGTATTCCTCATTTTTATTGTGTCTTTTCCTGCTATAATGAATTGCACTCTACTGCTAATTTTTACCTTATATACCTACCATCTGCTGTATTCATGTTATCGACGCCACTTTGGTCCTGTTCCACCATCTTGCTTTTCAATGACCGGTAGTCAGAGGTAACGGTCACAAGATCTCAGTGTAAGTTTATGAGAACCTCGTGCTGGCCTCCTTCTGGCTCTCTTAGACTTACATTGAGAAGTGATTTCCAGTCCACTCAGCAAACACTGTAGCAATCCAGCAGTCCACCAGATCACAACTAGCAGAACAGGATTGGAGTGGCGCAGAGAACAGCAAAAGACAGTAGGTAGAAAATATTCTACTAATCCCAGGTAACCGGCATTAGTGATACCAATTCAGAGTTGAAATTAAAAGAAAAACACTTGAGTGTTGGAGGTGCTTTAAAGGGAAGGTGCCATCAATTTTTTTTTCTTTTTGTGAAAATAACATTATAATATTAATTTAAGCTTTGTAATGCAGTGTTTGCATAGATTGCAAACACTGCAACATGCAAAATATCTATTAAAAAAAAAAAGATTACCTATACTTGCAGCTAGGGGGAGCATCTTCCTGTATAGACCTCAAGCAGCTACAGTAATGCTTACTTGCATTACGTTAGTTGCAAAATTGGGGCAGTGTCCTTGTGACATCAATGTTTCCCTCCTCTTTTAAGAGTTATACTACACCCAAAAGTGGGGGAAGCAGAATAAAGACTAGAGACAATGCACCACCATTTTCTTGGTGACTGCACTGTGATCTAATCTCAACCAGCTGCTAAACAGGAAGTGGATCTCAGTATATTTACAGAAGAGCAAGCAGAAGGAAGACAACGGACTGTGGAGCAACGTGGACCTGAGGAGCAGAGCTGCACGCAGTGGAGAAGAGAGCAGCTGCGAGGCCAGGACCAAGGAGACTAAACAGTGCAGCGGTGAGGGTCCATAGCTTTACTGCACAGGCAGTGGAGGATGGGAGAATATGAGAGCAGAGCTGGGGTTGCTTATGTGTGTGTGTGTAAAAAGCTTCCAATTACATGTCCTCAGTGTGGAAGCTCTGGGCCACAATGAAATGGCACCTAGACACACCTACAGCTGTGAATTGAGCAGCCCACAGAGGCGTGCCCAGTTCACAGCTAATGTGGCTACAATGTTACAGATAGGGTCGGCATCCGACGCTGAAGCCTATGGACAGGGCTGCCGTATTTGAAGGAATGTGAGTGTAGTGTAGTAACTCTTACACTCCTGAAAAGCAAGATGGCAGCCTCCAGTAGCTGCAAAACAAATTAATAAAAAATAAACTATAAATACTGGGCACTTGAAAATATGTTATAACATTAAGGAATTTAACATTTTAATTTATTTTACATAATGTAAAAACGCGGCACCTTCCCTTTAAGTCTCCCAATACATAGTGCAGCAGTGAGGTGTGCATCATAAAAATAAGATGAGCTGTTAAGTGTGTTTTTCTTGACCATCAGTATACTGTCTCCAATAACCAAACACAGAAATCGGAATGCAGCTGTAATTAATCAAACATATTGTAACTCAGGACTAGTGTAAAAAATGAATTTACAAAAGTTACTTAAATTTTTATGTACATTATATCTTTGTATGATTCCTAAAATTACATTCAACTGTGGAACTACGCAATAATAAACATAATTTGCAACAATGTTATTTTTTGAGAGTATAATACAATACATGAGCTATTACATTTACATTGCATGTCAGAAATAGCAAGAATTTTTCTTCTTGTTTCTTCCAAGCATACTAGATTGTTCGCAATTCTTGTTGAAATGGATGGAGAAAGCCTCCCATGCATCGCCACCTTTTGATTAACAGGTGAGGTGGAGGTTGGAGAACCCCTATTCTGAAGATCGGTGCAGGTCTTAAAAGATGGATCCATGTCTTCAGACATACAGTAGATGTTTAAGATGGGAGTTATCCTTTAATAGACAATGTACACAACTGTATTACAGCTCTTTTTTACAAGACTATAATAAGGCTTAAAAGTGCATGAGTTGTTCACTATACTAGTGTACTACCATATGACTCCCTACTGATAAAATTGCCAGTAAATGCAGCACAATGTTTTCGTTACATTAATGTAGTACAGTCAAAGACTGCATTATGACTGCACAATGTGAATGATTACACCTTTAATAGGATGTTCTCATAAAATCTGACCTTTTTGTTGCCGTTTTTACATGCAGAATTAAGACTAAAATTATTAAAGTCTTGCCAAGTAAAGAAAGGTGATGTTCTTTAAACTGTTTAAGTGAATCCCATATACTCAAGCCACCACCTAATATACTGTTAATCACAGCAGCAAACATCAAGCTTCAAATTGACATATCATAAAGGTGAACAATGACTGCATATTAGGCAAATCGGACAAATTAATTTCTAGTCACTTTTATTCTGTCATCTTTTTACTATATGCAGAAATTTCGGATTTGTATTGCACATTTCTGTTGTTTTTCATCACACTCAGCCTCTGCTGTTCCTCAGTACTTATTCCATGTACTTCACTATGTAAATTCCTCAGGTATGGTACTTCTCTTCGGCCGGGGTTGTGAATCACTCCTAGTAAACTTTGTAGCCATCTCTGACGAGTTATTTCTTCAATAGTCTTTCCTTTATCATGCATAAGCTGGGCCTCGGCAACTGATCTCTCTCTAGAAGACAAGAGATGATAACTGTGGCACATTAAGCTAATATATTAAATTAAGATGTAAATTAAGATTTATCTGGATATATAAAGTTTATATTTTTATAAATAACATATATCTTTCCTAAGTTTGATTAGACTGGCACTGTGTCAGTTTCTTGCATCTTGCCAAATCATCCTGTTCCCAATAGCCTATATCCCTTTAGTAATAACACACAAAACCAGCCTTTGTCTTGCAGTACTGAAATGAAAGATGGTTCCAATCACATATTCAGGACCTTGATGCCTTTACAGGTTAATTTGCATGTGCCTTCAAAGCTTATTTCTCAGCATTGGCACAGGTAATCTTTAAATTAGCCTTAAATCCTGATCTGGCAACATTCTTATATTGTTTTTCAACTATTTGATTACCCCTACATTGTTAAAGAAGCCCCCTGGAGCTACAGTCTTATTCCATTACCATCCAAATCGACCTGAAGAATAAAGTTGTCTAATCGCTTATACTGCATGGTGAACAGTGTTAAAAATAAATAAAACCACATCTTCACCTGCTGTTGATTTGTTCATTCTGCCTCCCAAAGATCCCAGTAAGACTCGGTGCAAAGTTATCCTGCACTCTACGCTGAGCGCTTAAATCGGGGTTTCCTTGTAAATCTGTGAAATATGCTATTCAGACAGAGCCCCAGTGGAAGATTCCATACAATGAGGCAGATAGAGACACTGTGTCCGTCTTTTTAAGCATACATAAAAGTGTGTCATCCACACTTTTGTGTACGTCTGAAAAGAAGGACACCGCTGAACAGAGATCAGATGGAGTCTATAGTAACTCTGCTGCCTCATTATAGTGAATGTATGACTCAGGGGTTTCATCTGAATTATGTCATTCAGAGATTTAGATGGAAACCCCCAATGGAGGGGATCAGCATAGAGCGCAGGATAAATGTGAGCTGAGCCTTACTGCAAGTAGTGTAATTTCTAAAATGGGATCACTTGATGGGTAATCTTTTTTTCTGGCACTTAGGGGCTATCTAGATGGAGTCCACAAACTATTCTGCGATAACACAGATCTACAAGGGTAAAATTGTTTGAAAAGTATGAGGTGATTTTTATGTACTTTCTATAGCTGAAAAATATCGAAAAAATTCCATCACGTACAGTTTTTTCACAAACACTGACTCCATAGGCTTTTTCTTGCACAATACTATGACCCCTTTGCATGACCCTTGGTGGATGATTTTCGTGTTATTAGATTGGTTAGAAATGTTTTTTCATGGTACAGAAGCAGAGAAAAGGAATTCCTTCCATACTTTTCTCAAGACAGTGCTCTAGTGTACTGCAGTAATGTTCCTGGGCTGTTTGAAAAATTAACATTGAGTACAATGTGAGCGAGTGGAGACTCTTTATTGATTAATCTAAAAATAGTCTGAAAGCTGTACTACTGCACAATGGCAGCAAGTAAGTTTCAGTGCCTGTAGGGCATTCTGTGCACTTGAAGAAAAGTTATGAGAATTTAGACTTTATTCTCAAGAAACATAACTAAGAGGATCAAGGATGGTCAATATGTGGTGATCTGAAAGTTCTCTCTTTGCTCCTTGGGCAGCAAGGAGGATACACAAAGTACCCATGCTTTTTGTGTGAATGGGAAAGCCGGAATAGGACTCATCACTAGAGCCAAAAAAGTTGGCCAACGAGAACATCTTTGCAACCTGGACTCGAACGTAGTTGTGGAAAGTTTAGTTGATCTCACTAAAGTTCACCTGCCATCATGCCACATTAAGCTTGGACTGATGAAGCAGTTTGTGAAAGCTCTACCTACGGAAGGAGAGACTTTAAAGTAACTGTGTACCAAGTTTCAGGGACTGTCCGAAGCAAAACTAAATGAAGGCATTTTTGTGGGTCTGGATATAAGGAAACTCAAGAAGGACGACGTGTTCAAAACAAAAATGAGAGCTGTTGAGAAAAGGGCTTGGGGTTCTTTTAAAGAAGTAGTGAGCAAATTTTTAGTTAACAACAAAGATCCAAAATTTAAGTCCATTGTGAAAAACATACTGAAACGTTTCAAAGCCTTGGGTTGTATGAATAATTTGAAGTTACATTTTTTACATTCCCATTTGGACTACTTTTCTGAAAACCTTGGTGCTGTTAGCGAAGAGCAATGAGAAAGATTTGATCAGGAAATCAAGGAGATGAAACAACGATACCAAGGCAGATAGAACGTGAACATGATAGGGGACTACTGCTGGATGCTTCACAGAGCTGATCCACAGGCCTTCTAAAAGAGAAAAGGTATCAAGAGAAGCTTTGAAGAGAAAAGAAAAAGGCGCAATAATTAATTTCCAATAAAATTGCAGAATGAATGTTCTACATTTTATATATAATATTGTGTACATTCTTGTGAAAAATCCATACGTGATAGTTAAAAATAGAAGTGTTTTTTAAATCAAGGCATAAGAATACATAAGGATCAGTCATTGGATTTGAAACAATTTTCATAAACCCAAATTTTGCATACTTGTGTAATTATTTTTTTCTGTGAGAGTCAAATAGCGCTCCTTCCCTCCCGAGTCTCACCGTGTGGCTAAGCAGTAATGTACAGCCACATATGGGGTATTGCCACGTTCAGCAGAAATTGTGTGACAAATGTTAGTGCCATTTTTAGCTATTTCCCTGTGTGAAAATTTATAATCTGGGGCTAAAACAAAATCTTTGTGGTAAAATTTTTATTTTTTTTCTTCACCACCTAATGGTATGAAATGCTGTGACACACGCATGGTGTCAACATAACCACTGCACCCTTAGATGAATTCATTGAGAGGTGTAGTTTGTTAATGGGGTCACTTATGGAGGGATTTTGCTTTTCTGGCACCTCAGAGGCTCTTCCAGTGGGTCATGGCACCAGCAAATCATAACAGCAAAATCTGCTCTACAGTATGGCGTTCCTCCCCTTTTGAACTTTCCACTGTGCCTAAAAAGTAGATCCTAATTTGATGTACGGTATTGGCGACCTCAGAAGAAATTGCACAACTAACTGTGATGACCATTTTTTCCTATTAGCCTTTATAAAAATTAAAAACTTGGGGCTAAAACAACATTTTAGTGGTAAAAATATTAGTATTCTTTCTTCACCGCCCAATGGTATAAAATTCTCAAAAGTAGTTTTCAACCATAAATGGGGTATTTGAGTACTCCAGAGAAATTTCATAACAAATTGGACCATTTATTTTTTTCTATTATCCCCTACACCCCTAGATGAATTCCTCAAGAGGTGTTGTTTCCAAAATGGGGTCACTTGTGGTGGTTTCTGCTGTTTTGGCATGTCAGGGGCTCGTCAAATGTGACATGGCATCTGCAATCTATTCCAGACAGAATTGTGCTCCAGAATTCAATTGGTGCTCCTTACCTTCCAAGCCCTGCCGTGTACCTAAAAAGTAGTTTTCCACCACATATTGGGTATCGGGTACTCAGAAGAAATCGCACAAGTTTAGAGCTAAAGCAACATTTTTGTGGGAAAAATTTATTTTTTCATTTTCACCATTATAAAATTCTGTGAAGCCTCAAGGTGCTCCCCACACTTCTAGATAAGTTCCCTGAGGGTTATAATTTCCAAAATGGGGTCACTTGAGGGGGGCTGTGCTAATGCAACATGGCGTCTGCTATATATTCGAGACACTTTTGCGCTCCAAAAGTTGAATGGTGCTCCTTCCCTTCTGAGCCTTGCCATGTGCCCAAATAGTAGTTTTCCACTACATATGGGGTATCGGTGTATTCAGGAGAAACTGCACAACAAATTGTGCTGTACATTTTCTCGTGTTACTCTTCTGAAAATGGAAAATTTTGGCTAAAGCAATATTTTGTAGTAAAAAGTAAAATTTTCATTTTTTATTTCCACATTGCTTTAATTCCGGTGAAGCCTCCAAAGGGTTTATAAACTTATTGAATGTGGTTTTGAGCAGTTTGATGGGTGTAGATTTCAAAATGGTGTCACTTTTGGGTATTTTCTGTCACATAGGCCCCTCAATGTCACTTCAAATGGGATGTGGTCCGTAAAAAAATATTTTTTTGTAAATTTTGTTGGAAAAATGAGAAATTGCTCATAAACTTTTAACCCTTCTAACTTCCTAACAAAAAAAAAATATTTCAGAAATGATGCTGATGTGAAGGACATGTGGTAAATGTTATTCATTAACTATTTTGAGCGGTATAACTATCTGGTTTAAGGGCATAAAAATTGCAAAATTAAAACTTTTTGGCAAATTTTCATATTTTTATAAATAAACGAAAAATCATATCGACCAACATTTACCACTAACATGAAGTACAACATGTCACGAATAAAACATTCTCAGAATCACTGGGCTACATTGAAGTGTTCCAGAGTTATTTCCACATAAAGTGACACTGGTGAGAATTGAAAAAATTGGCCTGGTCAGGAAGGTAAAAATAGGCTGGGGGGTGAAGTGGTGCATCTTAAGACTGCAAAGAGAGAGTTAAACAGTGAGATAGTTTACGGGTGTCTATTCATCATAAGGTAAGTTGTGAATATATTAAGCACTGCTCAATAACCTCAACTCACTATTCTCTAACTCTACGTTCTTCGTCAGTCCATCCACTGGCTGCTCATTACGCAAAGGATCCAGTTCAAAACTCCTCTCATTAACCTTGAAAACCCAATCCAATATTGCCCATCTTATGTTTTTTTTTTAGAATTTACACACATTCTTCTTCTGCCAATGGCAACTGTCTCTACTAATCTAATCGCATTTCTCTTATCTGATTTTTTTTTTCGTGCTTTCTCTTTTTTTATTTTCCCTGCCTCAGTTTATCTGTTAATTTATAATTATTTTAACTCACAAGCGATCACTACCTCTTTCGAGAAATGTATATCCTGGCTTAAGGAGTCGCACAACTTATATTCCAATTTTTTCTCTACTTAACATATCGACCTTCTTACTCCATTCATTGAACTTTTGTAGTCACTACTTTTGTCTTATAGATTGCTACTCTGTTTATTTTGTCTGCATCACTCAGTATTTTCTTTTACAGTATGTTTATCTAATATTTTGCTGTGTAACTCATTTGACGCAAATTCTGTTCATATACTGTTATCACAGATTTTCAAGATTTAGATTGTTTCTAGATGTTTAATTTACTTATTGTGTGTCAAAACAGAAAGCGTTCTTCGGCCTGGGTTGTGAATGATCTCCAGTAAACTCTGTAACCATCTTTGCCGATTTATTTCTTCAATCATCTTTCCTGTATCATGCATTAGCTGAGTCTCTGCAACTGATCTCTCTCTAAAACAAATAACAGAAAGTGAAATGATTAAAGAGAAAGTATCATTCACATTACTATTCTGTGATTTTACGCTATAAAGCAGAGGTGATGCTATGTAAATTGCTTAGACACATTCTTAGCATGATAAAAGGAAATCACAAGGCCATAAACAGAATGTAACCTTATCATATACAGTATGTGATAATAAAAATTGTAGCCTAATAATGTTAGTTTACTACTTTTTCATTTGTATTAAAGGTATCATTGCTACTAGAGGTCAGAAAATATTTATTTTTACTGTTCTTCTCAAATCCCTAACTGGACCTGTCACAGGTAGGAACATTACCTCTCGCTGCCTGCTGCCACCATATTCACTCTACAGGTCATGCCGGTAATGGGTGATACGTCAGAACCAATATATATGGGTGGCACGTGTTCTGCCCAGTCAGACATACTGATGTGGTTGGGACCTGTGGTATTGCCTAGTCGGGCTCTATCGGTATGTGTGCTGTCCAGCAACTCGGGAGTAATCAGCCATCTGCTGAGGCCAATGGGGCAGTACCACTCCCTACTGGGACGTAGCATGTTTTTTCATATGGGACTAAGAACTTACCGGCCTGTTATGCCTGGTGGACCGCGCATGCCAGTGATTTTCCTTCATCTGGTGAAATCACATCGACAGTGCAGCTTTTTCTCTTCCGCTTTACTCTGTTGATGTGGCTTCACTGCCATTGTCAGGCTGATTGACAGTCGATTTCCCACTGCCTAACTGTGCAGAAGTGGCTATCAATCAGCATAATGTTCGTATTGAGGCCCTCTCGACAGAGCAGACCAGACGACAAAGACCAACTCTATTGATGAGAGGTCAAAGGAAGCAGGAGAGTCACTGCCTGAGCTGGCAAAGATCATCGCCAGGCAGAACAGGCAGGTTGTTAGCAACTAATTGCCAGTAAGTTCTTAGCACCATACAAAAAAGCCAAAGTATCAGATAACGTCATTAAAATCACAGTATAATGGTTGAAGTTGCTGGTTATTTCTTGATATTCTCCTCAGGCACCAGTTGCTCTTATCCTGATTCTGACCCTTCTTTTTACCTCACTATATTTGCTCCCTTTCCATTTTGGCTCAGAAATCAGCTACTTTGACCTCGCTTTATCTAACCACTTGGTATCTGGCCACTGCTTAATTCCTAACTACAGTTTTTCCCTGCTG
Organism: Phyllobates terribilis; assembly: GCF_046119375.1. Classification (NCBI taxonomy): domain Eukaryota; kingdom Metazoa; phylum Chordata; class Amphibia; order Anura; family Dendrobatidae; genus Phyllobates; species Phyllobates terribilis. Next base: position 737,328,933 of record NW_027362762.1, read on the forward strand.
ATTTTGTATTGTACCTGCAGTCTTTGGTTTTGACCTGTTTAGTTAACTATTCTCTGCCAAGTTCACTCCACTGGCCAGCACAGTGGCCTTACAGTTCTACCCTTTTCTATTGCATACTACTCTTAATTTGATTTTACCTTCCTGCAGATCAGCAGGAGGCTGGCATGTTAAAAAGTTTAAGTATGGCAACTATGTAGATAGTATTTTACACTTGTGACAAAATCACTGGTAGTGTGTCGGAAGGGAGGTATGTGTCGCTAAGACTCTTAGCCTCAGTGATGTGAAATCATGCAAGTTCTCCTGCACAATAGGTTCAGAGAGAGTTAATAGAACCACATTTACAAGGGAATGTTTTCAGTGGATAATGAGGTGCAGGGAGGGACGTTATCCGCCATACATTCAAACAGGGGAATGTCTGGGCTTTAAATAGCCAGCCCTGACATTCAGAAGTGTTCAGTACCTGAGGAAATCTTGCTCCAGAAAGGCGCTAACATGGACTGTGCTGAACCTGTATGTGGCTAATTGTGAGTGGACAGACTTTGGCCGAGATACAGACTGTGCTGCAAGTTTTGAATTTTGTTTTGTTTTGTTTATGACTGCTAAATAAACTAACCTGAAAATTTAAAGAGACAGTATCCCTTGTTTACCTCTGCATACAGGCGACCTTGTTGCTTTACCACACACTATATAACATCCACCAATTGTTTATGTTGGAAAACTGGCGAGGGACACAGGACTGAGAGCGTTGGGTTAAATACAAGAGGTAAATAGATTTTTTTTTAAATTTATGCAGCACCCTAAAGTTGTTAATAAGCGGTTGTCCTGTAGTAGACAACCCTTTTAACAAATTATTTTGTAACAAATGTAAATGCAGATAACTCTAATATCTATGAGGACAACAAAAATGGAACCTTGTTAACCAGCTTCACCTTTTTCACTGATCACATTCAGCCATAAAATAAAATGTACATTTAGTAAAGGAGAACTAACTAGAACTAACTAATGAATATGTCCAACTTAAAGGAAATGGATTCTTCATTAATTTTTATCCATATAACAACGTACCAAAAAACTGTTTCTGTGGAGTCACAAGGCACATTATTTTTTGAGCTGCTTATTGCTTGAGAAAAATCATTGATAAACCATGTGGCTACAGAACCAGGAAATTGGGTGAAGCACTTGAAAATACAACATCTTCGTAATAAAAGTAGCAGATTTAAAATATTTTGGAGCTACGGTCAGTCTATGAAAGGCTTTTCACACTGTAACAAAGCCAAGATGATGGTCATTTTTGTCACCACTCCATTATATTTGTTAGTACAGCCCAAATGCCTTATCCAGAAAACATTGTGTGGATTACTTAAAAAATAACTGTCCTATTATATTTGTAAAATTTACAAGATTGGAACTTGTCGCTTTATGCAAGAACTATTCTAGGAGATAAAAAGTCCAACTACTAGATATAAAAAATCTACACACTCCTATTAAAATGCTATGTAAAAAAATCATGACAAGAAGAATCATTTCAGAACTTTTTCCATCCTTAACTCCTTACAGACATAAGACACAATGGTTTGTCACATGTCGGTTACATATCTATTAGCCTGCATCTTTGCTGGCAAATGATTGCAATATTATTCAGCCATTATCTGGCTCTAACAGTCACAAGTGGAGAGGAGCTCCGCCCATGGCTGTTAATCTGTTAAATGCCGGTGTCAATCTGTGGCAACAACATTTACAGCATGCAGTCCGGATGGCGATAGGTTGCCATGATGGCCAGGGGTCTGCCGAAGACCCTGTGCCTGTCAAAACAGTACTCTTATGAAAACCAGCCTGTGGAGACCGTACTTTATCCTACATACAACAATATTCTAGTATTTCTGTATATGGCATAAGCGATCGCAAGTTCAAGTCCTTCTACAAAATACAATAAAAAGTAGAAAAAGAGTGTTTTGAAAAATATGAATCAAATAAAAATATTAATGTTTGAGTTTTGGAAAATGGCGAAAATTCTGAACATGTAAATTATGAATTTTTTCTCCACTTGAGTAAAAAACAAACTATGCATCTTTGGTATTGCCGTAAACATACTGACATGGAGAATCATACTGGCAAGTCATTTTTAATGTATAATATAAAAACTATACCAAAAAAACAATTGTGAAAATGCTCTTTTTTTGCAATTTCACAACACTTGGAATTTTTGACTTGATTCCAGTACAGAACAACCCGTTCTGCAAATAATAGCATTCATACGACAATGTTAATGGAAAAATAAAGAAAATTTATGGCTTTTGGAAGAAAAAATACAAGCGCAAAAATGGAAAATTGACCGGTCGAGAAGAAGTACATTTTGCTCCTAATTTGTTCAATTCAATTAAAAAATAAACTTAAATCTTTTCTGGTAGAAAAAGAAAAAGAAAGAATTAAAATAACGTGGTTTCTTATTTATGCACACCCTTAAACTAATACTTTGTTTAAGTATCCTTTGAATTTATGACAGCATTTTATCTATTTGGCTAGGAGTTTATTAGCATGGCACATCTAGGAGTGGCAATCTTTGTCCTCTCTTCTTTGCAGTAGTTCTCGAGTCTGTCAGATTGTGAGGGCATCTCCTGTGTACAGTCCTCTTCAGGTCAACCAACAGATTTTCAATTGGATTTAGGTTCATGCTCTGGCTGAGCCATTCCAAAATGTTGATATTTTTCAGGCAAAGCCATACCTTTGTTGATTTGGAGTTATGCTTAGGGTCGTTGTGTTGAATGGTGAAGCGCCTCTTCAGCTTTTTAGCTGGGTCCTGAAGGTTTTGTTTAAAAATTAACTGATATTTGGAACTGTTCTCAATTCCCTCCATCTTGACTAATGCCTGTACCATACCTTTTGATATTATGCACAAAATGTTCAATCTTGATGTCATCAGACTACAACACCTTTTCCCACATGCTTTTAACAGACATGATGTCGTTTTTGGCAAAACATAGCCGAGCTTGGATGGTTCTTTTAAAAAAAAAAAAAGCTTACGTCTTGCCACCCTACCCCACAGGCTAGACATATGAAGAATAAGGGAGATTGTTGTCACATTCTAGTACTTACCAAAAATTTCTCCAGCTTATTTAATGTTGCTGTAGGCAGTTTCCTGGACAAATTTTGTTCTTGCCTTGACATACCGTTTTGAGGGATGTTCAGTTCTAGGTATTCTCACTGTTTTACCAAATTTAAAGCACTTCTTGATGACTTTCTTCACAGTGTTCCATGGCATATCTAATGCCTTGGAAAAAAAATTGTTCCCTTCTCCTGATAACTTTCTATAATAATATCCCTTTGCTGTGTTTTAAGCTGTTTATGTACCATGGATTTTGCTGTAAAATGCAACTAAGAAAATATCAGGAAAATCCAAATAGAACAGCTAAACTTTATATGGGGTTAATCAGAATCACAATAAATGATGGCAGCTTTGTACTGACTACTATGCATTGAGTTTATACATGTTTGGCTAATTCTGAGTACAAGCACATCTCAAAGGTTGTTCACACTTATGCAACCACATTATTTTTATTTTGTTGTTTTTATTTTCTCCCTCAAAATGATTTCAGCTTGTTTCTCAATGGATTTGTACAGATTATATGTGACATTAAGGCCCACTATGCTTTTTCAAGCGTTTTTGCCGCGGAATTTCCGCAGCGAAAACGCTTAAAAAACGCTTGGTAATACGTGGCCCTTGGTCCCCAATGATAATCCGCATGTGCTGTGCACATGCTGCGGAAATTTCTGCTGCGAATTATCATTGCGGAAAAATACTCAGCATGTCCATTAATTTTGTGGACACGCAGCGTAATTGCCGCCATTGACTTGGATTGAATCGCTTAATATCCGCATGACTACATGTGCACATGCGGATATTAAGCGATTCAACGTGCGGATGGTACCCGAGTCTGGAGAAGAGGAGACTCCTCCAGACCCAGGTACCATAGTACCTGTAAAAAAAAAAGAATTTAAAATAAAAAATAAACATTATACTTACCTTCCGATGTCCCCCGGTCTCCTGTACGATGCATCCGGTCTCTTGTACGGCTCGCGATGGTATAAAAGGACCTGCGGTGACGTAATTTAGTCATGTGACAGGTCACGCGACCGCTGACATCGGTGGTCGCGTGACCTGTCACATGACTAAATGATGTCACCGAAGGTCCTTTAAGACCATTGCGAGCCGTACAAGAGACCGGACGCATCGTACAGGAGACCGGGGGCCATCGGAAGGCAAGTATAATGTTTATTTTTTACCATTTTTATTCTTTTTTTTTAACTATTAACTTGGTCACACTATATAAATCCATGCCGGTTGCATGGATTTATATAGTGTGACCAAGTAGTCAATCACTTTTCCAAGTGATGCTAAAATCGCTTGGAAAGCGCTTGATAACCCGCATGCAGAAATGCATCCAAAAAGGCTTGACAAACGCTTCTACCTGGCAGGAAAAACGCATGTAAAATCCACATGCGTTTTTCCTGCCAGGGAGATGTGGGAAAAGTCCGCAGCATTTCTGCATCATGGGCACTTAGGCTATGTGCCCACGATGCAGAAATGAAGCAGAAAATTTCTGCAGCGTTTCTGCATCTCCCTTGCCAGAAAAAACGCATGCAGATTGTGCATGCTTTTTTCTGCAGAATACACGCGTATTCACATGCGTATTCACATGTGTTTATGCATGCGTTTACGCATGCGGACTACAAGTACTTTCCAGGCGATAGCATCACTTGGAAAGTGCTTGACAACTAGGTCACACTATATAAATCCATGCAAACAGCATGGATTTATATAGTGACCGTAAAAAATAAAGCAATACTTACTGATCCCCCGCTGTGTGTGCTGCCGCGTGTGTTGTCACGCTCCTTCCCAGTTGCCGGCATCTCGCGAGACAGCCTGTGGTCACATGACCGCGACGTCATCTCAGGTCCTGGAAGATAAGCGCTGCAGGGGCCGCCGGACAGGTGAATATAAACTTTATTTATTATTTTATTCTTTTTTTTACAGGTACAATGGCACCCAGGTCTGGATGAGAGTCTCCTCTCCTCCAGACTTGAGTACCATACGCACATTGAAACGCATATAATCCGTGAGTACAAATGTACAGTCACGGATTATATGCGTCTCAATGCAAGTCAATGACGGCAATTCCGCTGCGGTTCCGCAAAATTAATGAACATGCTGCGGATTTATGAGCGCTGCAGAAACGCTGCGAAAAATCCGCAGCATGTGCATTGACATTGCGGAATACCATGCGTTTTTGATGCGTTTCCGCTGCGGATATTCCGCAGCGGAAACGCATGAAAAACGCATCGTGGGCACGCAGCCTTAGTCTTAAGGTGGAAAAAGGTCTGCTATGATTTTACTTGGTATGATTTTTACATGACAAAAATCTGTCATTCAAACAATGGTGTGTAGACGTTTTTATTCAATGTAGTTTTACCTTTCCGGCTTTGGCAGTGAACACCAGTGTAACGTACAGCCATTAATACAGCCATCTAACTCCATTTGTAAGTAAGCATTGAGCAAATCTGCAAGTACTTGAGAATGATTGGTCTTAACTCCTCAAATACCTAACGATTTTTCAGTAAAAAAAAAATGCATTTCCACAATTGCTTTTTGGATTTTGTTTTTACGGTATTAATTGTGCTATAAACTTGACCTGTCACTATAACACACAAGGTCAGTATGATTATGGCGATACCAAACTTGATAAAAGCTTGTGTCACCATTTTCCAAGACCCATATTTTTTCCTTTTTTTGGTCAATGAAGCTTTGTGGGGGCTTGTTTTTTCTTGGTAAGCTGACTTTTTTTATTGATAGCATTTTTGGATATATGCTACATTCACTTTTCGTTGCATTTTTTACAGACTTGCTTTGACTTAAAAACGCAACTATGGTGTTTCAATTTTTTTTCTCTTTACAGTTTTTACCAATCAGGTTAATTAATTTTATGAAGGAAAAAAAAAGAAAACAAAAAAACGCTGTCACACGTACATGACAAAAAATTCAGGAAGTGGAATTCAGCATAAAGTTCGGGATAAATCAGATCTTGCAGTGCTCTGCTTGAGAAGGATAGTGCTTAGCATAAGTTGAATAGAAAACAAAGGCTGTGGAAAGTGGCCCTCACCTCTCTTACATGAATAAAAATGTCAACTTTATTCAGTCATCACATGAATAACACAGCTGAATAACACCGCTATCATCTGCGGGAAGTTAAGCAGACTCATCTCCTGAGCTTGCTCCATACATCCGCTGCTGACAAATGCCAAAAATGGGCTCATCATCGCACGTGCAGCTTGATAGCGGCAGGGAAGCATCTGTGTAAAATATACTGACTTGAAAGAGTATCATTTGGAGTAAGAAGAATTGGCTTTACAAATGAATATCGTAGAATGGTGAGAAATATCAAACTTGACCACCACTTTGCCTCTTTTTTCTGTGAATAACATGTATTATTGAATTTCCAGATATTTTATATGAGAATGAAGAAATCCTTTATTTTAAAGTCCCTGTTTGTCTTTCTATTTAGAGAGATGAGTTGCTAGTTTATTCAACGTTATAACCCCAATGAGTGTAACTCTGTAAATGTATGTACGCACAGTGTATTTTGAGGCTCCAAAAGTGCCTGAAAAATTGTTCAAAAATGGCTTGAAAGACTCATCCTACTTTTTTCTATTGAAAAATGACTTGCAGCTCATATGTTCAGTCCTTTGAGTGTTTTTAATTAGCTTCAAGTCTTGTAAAATGCAAAGCATTTAAAAGAACTATTTATATACACATGTAACTGTTTCAAATACAAGTCCAGCCATACCCTTACATGGCCAGTCTCTTCTTCTGTTAGTGTGAAATCAGCGTTTGAGTTGATATGTGAATGAGGCTGAAGAGCAATTGTAGATCTGAAGCCTCTTTCATTCCAGCTCTCTTCACCATTCAGCGCCGCCTCCTCCTGCTTGTGCTTGTGTGTGATTTCAGGCATAGGCCACCACCCCACTATCAGTATTTGGTCAGTATTCGGTCAGTGTTTTTTCTCAGGACTGGGAGCCAAAACTAGGAGTGGGTGATAAATGCAGAATTGTTGACTTGTTTCTATGATACCTTTTCTGTGATTGTTCCTCTCCTGGTTTTGGCTCTCACTCCTGAAAAAAAAATACTGACCAAATACTGATAGTGGGGCTGTGGCCATAGGAGCAGTCTGTCATGCAGAAGACGGTGGCACTGGGCGGGGAATAAAGCTGGAATGACAGAGGCTTCAGATCGACAGTCTCATTTTTATATCAATTCAACCACTAATTTCTCAGTAATGGAGGAACGTGCTGTCTAGTTTAAGGTGTTGCTGGACATGTCTTTGAAAAAGCTATATGCACATGTATAAAAAGCTTTAAAGCTTTAGGATGAAGTTCTGCTGACAGATTCCTTTAAACATTCCATGAATGGATGTAAAATCTCATTTTTTAGTTGTCCAGGCAATTATATTTGTACAGAACAGCATGAGTAAAGCCATTAGGAAAAAACAAACTATATTTTATGCAGTAAAGAACTATACCAGTTACCACTTCCCAACGTTCTCCATATGTATAACAGGTATAATTGGAGTAATGATCCTACTAATAACTATAACAATATGTGTCCTTGATCAGGAATAGTAGCAGTTTGGATGCAGCATATTTTCGCTGTGTCCAAAATGCTGCATTCTACATGAAATGCATGTGTTTTGGAACTGTGCGGATTTACCTCATCTAATGACAGTCTATTGGGGAAAATACGCACAGGAAACAAGCGTTTTTGCTACAGATATTTATGTGCTGTGGCCGGAAACTCACACAGCAGGCGAGTTTCCGAAGTGTTAAATAGAAGCACAGCGGGTATGGGATTTCTATAAATCCCATCCACTGTGCTTGTAATGTAGAATGCAGCATTTTAGATGCAGCGAAAATACGCTGCATCCAAAACGCTATAATTCCTGATCGTGGGCACACGTACTGTATATCAACAGCTCAATCTGTCAATCGTCTGCAGATATCTTGTGTGTGTTCAGGTTATAGGTTCTGTTAGCAAAAAATTAGCTGCTGGATTGTTCAAAGACAAAAGGGATCCAAATCATAAGCATGTTTGAAACAATGAAGACAAAGTACAAAAGAGACATTACTTTTCTGTGTTCTCGAAGGCAAGTAAATAGGCAGAGGAGACAATTGCAAGGAAAGTCACCAGCTGCAGGGATTTCAGTGACAGGAACATCTCTGGAATCTGTAAAAAATAATTAAAATGTAAGAATTAGCGCATATTCAGTCTTTTGAATTACAAATATTTATGTAATTTTTAATGTCACTGAAACTGTCTCTAAAAAACAGTGCTGGAATGCCAAATTGTCTAAAGCTGGCCATACACATTAGATGAGATGGCTGTTGGCTGAATAATGCTTTGGCCGACAGTCAGTTCTGCCAACTCTCCCATACACAGAAGCACTTATTCACCCGAGCACTCCGGTGTTCTCTATGTTCTCTCAACATCTTTCATGACCATCAATATTCTGAGACCCCAATACACATTACACCGTTGGACAAACCTGTTGGCAGTCTAATGAATGTTGGGGCTTTAAGTAGAGTTGAAACAAGAACATAGAACAAATAGATTTTTACCTCTGAAGTTTACAAAATCCAAAAATGTAACTCCATTCTCCTTATGGGATCCCGTATTTTAGGACTCCTGCAGCTGCCAAAGTCCCAGAATTTATTCCCGTCCATGCAGGGAAAATCTTGCTTCATATAGTTGCCTCCACAAAAGAATGAAACTTTCCATAATCAGAAGAGTTAAAGCTGAACAAGTGCTCTCTTGCATACTGGTTTCTCTATGCACTTTCAGCAAGAACTAGTACTACATGTCTGCAATAGGGGGTAGGGTAGATAAAGCTGATGAACTCCGGTGCTACACACTGCAGGAGCAATTACACTCCTTTGGCAGTGTTAGCCAGCGGTTGTTGAGAGCAGTCACATGGATTATCTTCACGGCCGACAGGTGAGTATTATGGTGGTTTATTCTTTTTTCTCTTTTACAGGTGACAAGGACCTCCGGGATTAGGCGTTAAGGTGAGAATTATGGTGTTTTTTATTTTTTCTCTTTTAAAGGGGACAAGGACTTTGGAGATTAGACGCTAAGGAGGTGTGTATAATGCTTTTTTAGTTTTATTTCAATAATCATTTATTTAAATTTTATTTTTTCTTCACTTGGAACCCACTCGTTAGAGTTCCTTCATCTGTGAAGTATTGCCTTTACTGTGCTTTCTAATAACAATTCCTCCAATATCAAGTGACGTGAACTGTACTCCAGCTGCCCTGAGAGGCCCGAAATCTGCCTTCTCCAAAAGGAGATGAAACCTCCTCTCATACGCAAAATACTGCGTGTACCCTGTACTGAGATCTAAATCCAGTGTGCCTTTAAAAGAGACTAACCTGTTATTTCCTTCAGTAAAGAAATGTTTTGTTTGCAAGTTCACACATGTGTATGGCTGATTTCAATTGCACTAACATCACGGGCGCTCCAACAAGTGCACCCAAACGTCACCTCTATAGGAGCGCCCACTGGGTGGTCCTATACCATCTTCCTAGGTGCAACCTCCCACTATTGACAATTATTGTGGACACAAGGGAAGTGTTTAGGGGTCCAGCAGCCCACTCCAGCTACTGTGACGTTACCATCTGCTGTCAGTGGAACTACCATGTTTCCTTGAAAATAAGACATACTCCGAAAATAAGCCCTAGCATGATTTTACAGGATTTTTAGAGTATGCTTGATATATAAGCCCTACTCCAAAAAGAAATCCTAGTTACAGTCAGGACCGGAGTTTGGAGAGGGATGGACAAACCTGGTCAATTGTTCAGGGCCCCCGCTCTCTTAGGGGCCCCCCGCAATTTCTATTCCAAGGTTAAAACTGATTAAGGACCTTTAGTGACATCATGGTCATGTGATGTCTGATTAACTTGTGGCCTCTTCATGTCACGGGAAAGAGAAGAGATTGTGGGAGGGATTGAGAGAAGACCCATATGACTGCAGATGCCTCTCCTTCATTGGCTCAGCTGCCACATCACTACCTTTAGTCATCTTCCCCACTGCTGTGGTCAAATAGTCACTTACTTCATTCCAGCTTCACTTTAATCCATTTGTTTTTCTAAAACTGGTGTGGGCGATCATTATTTCAATTCTGAAAAACACTCCCCTGTCTAACTCTTAGTCATCATGTGTTTGAATATGAATCATATATTTGTTATAAAGGTATAACATGTTTGTATATGCTTACACAATAGATGGATATATATATGTATACACTCCTTTCCAATGTGTCTCTCACAGACATCCACTAACACTTATGCAGTGTCACAGTCCACGGGTGTACATATTGTATTTTTTTTTATCACTTATAAATTGACATACGGTACAGATTTTGAAATGCGCCCCATGCCAGTTATATTAAGAAACTATGCATTAACCTTTTACTGACATCCTCCATACATATACGACGGAAGTTGGGAGCAGGTGTATGGAGTGGGCTCACGGGGTGAGATCACTCCATACTCGGCAGGTGATGGCTGTGTGTTGCAACTAGGACTTGCCTCTAACAACCATGGGTGGCGCAGAGCTCCACCTGTGATTCTTAACCTTTTAAATGCCGCTGTTAATCTTTGACGGTGGCATCAACAGTGCACAGGCATGGGGGCGTGTTATTCTATGCATCCATCGGTGCACCCATGGTGTGATTGCAGGTCGCCGATGGGTTGCTATGACCGCCGATAAGTTGCTTGTCATTACAGAGGTTCCCTTGAAAGCCTGCCTGTGGCTGGGATTCAAACCAGACCAATCGCAGGTTGAAGTCCCTTAAAGGGACTAATAAATACAGGGAAAATTTTTTTTTTTTAAAACCCCAAAACATAAAAGATCAAATCAACCCCTTTTCCACCATTAATAATGAAGCAAATAAAAAAAATTACATATTTTGCATTGCCACGTCCAGAAAAGTCTGATCTATTAAAATATTTTTTAAAAATTAACACGGTTGATAAACACCGTAAACAGAAAAAAAACAACTAAATTTTTGATCGCTACAATACTACAAAAGATGCTATAACAAGCAATGAGAATGTCATATGTGTCCCAAAATGGTATCTACAAAAATATTGTCTCGCACTGCAGAAAATAAGCTCTCACACAGCTCCAATGACAGAAAAATTAAAACGCTATGGGTCTTGGAAATTTTTTTTTCCAAAGTTCTGGTTTTCTTTACAACACTAAAATAATAAAAAGATTGGCCAAGTTTTGTGTCACCGTAATCTGATAAGAATCATATTGTGAAGGCATTTTTACAACACAATGTACTCCGTAAAAATAATTACCAAAAAACAATGTCAGAATTGTGTTTTCTTTCACAATTTCTCCATGCTTTGATTTTTTTCTGCTTTTCAGTACACGATCTGGTAAAATCAATAGTGTCATTCGTCATCCCGCAAAAAACAAGCCCTCGTACGGCTATGTGGACAAAAAAATAAAAAAGTTATGGCTCACGAAAGGAAGGGGTTAAAAATGCCTCTACACAATAGCATAGCATGGGATGCAGGCGCTCAGGACATGACAAGTAAGAGCACATTTAGACAGGCTGATAATCTAGAACAAACATTCCTAGGAACGCTGGTTTCCTGATTATTCACCTCTAAATGGGCCACCAATCATCTGACGAACAAGTAACAATGTTGTGAAGAATATTGGAGATATAATCTCTTGTCAATCATTGTATCCTATTTGGCAGGGGATTATAAAGATCTACAGCATACGGTTATAACTGGACACTTCTGCAGCCAAAAAGGAGGGAGGGAACCGAGAGACAGTGAGTGACAAATATATCCCTTAGCAGCTCCAAGCTAAGGAGTTACACCCCCACCAGCTAGCTGGTATGCTTCAACAAGAAGACCCCCTGGAGATCCAAGCCATGCAGCTCCCTTTGTGTCAATGTGGAAATACTATATGTCCTAGTTATTCATAAAATAGATTTTCAAGATCCCAAGAGAATGGGGAATAAGATAAAAGAGGAGCAGCCCAGTCTAGCGTAAAGGGATGGGGAGATACCCAGCACAGCCTTTCGGAAGCCCCTAGGGCCAATGTGTTTGGTCTTCATGCATAGCAGGGACTGGGCTGGATCCAAGCGTAGCAGGGGCCCGGCTGGATTCGATGACACCAGAACCGGCTCCCTAGGACCGTCCACTACTTTCACATTGATGCCCTATCCATAGGATAGGGCATCAATGTATGATCGGCCAGGGTCCCGCACGCGGCACCCCCGCCGATCAGCTGTTATCGGAGCCGGCGGCGGCCTCTGGTCAGAAGTCCTTACCTGTGGTGCTTGGCCATCCATCTGTAGTGGCCACCGTGGGGTACTGCATATCCGCCTCCCATTCATTCCCATTTGCAGTAACAAGCACCAGCCACTACAACTTGACGGCCAAGCACCGTAGGTAAGGACTTCCGGCCGGCGGCTGCCAGCACCGATAACGGCTGATCGGTAGGGGTGCCGCATGCAGGACCCCAGCCGATCATACATTGAAGCCCTATCCTATTGATAGGGCATCAGTGTGAAAGTAGTGGACAACCCCTTTAAGGAAGTATGACCCATTTTAGTTTTTGAAGTTTATAGCTGAGGAAGGCCAGGGGTGGAGATTTAGGTCCAGCCCAGGGGGCAGGAGAGGGAGCGACCCAGAGAGGTTAAAAGCTCCTGCACCTCTAGTCCAGTGCTTTTTTCTCTAGGAGGTTGTGACAACACATCGTGTGAGGGAAGTCACGCAACATGGAGGGACCCACAAGCCTCCCATGTGGCAGCCCCTCCCCCACATGTAAGGCCTTCCATCTGACTGGTAACTGACTCTTAATATCTGCTTATATCTTTTGTACCACTACTATTGTATTTGCATCCCATTATGTATGTATAACAGTTATATATATAGTGTCTTGTCTAGTGTGCCCTTAAGGTGATTAAATATATAATTTAACCTTGGGCTGCTCTTTTATCTTGATCCACGAATCCTCACGTCTGTTGTTCGGTCCAACTAACACGCTACTGGGGCTGGTGTCTGGCCCGATATAATCCCCGTTATATCTAATAGAAACTGGTGGCAGCTCTACCAGGCTGACAAGGTTCTGTTTCACTGGGGTCTCAGCGTGTCAGTGGTGTGAGCGAGTGTGGTGCTACATCAGTGACTGAGTGGACCTCCTCTTCTCACGCCCAGTACCTTCCTGTAACCGTGTGGACAGGGGGTGTCTGTGTAGAACTGTACCAGTTTGACCTTACGCGTCCCCGAGGGGGTGCGGAACATCACGTTGGTGCAAAGGACAGATCCGTATCACGTGTTCCGTCTGACATAATTGTGACATCAGGTGGGTGGTGAGGTGTGGATCCTTCACATGTGGTGGCAGCAGTGGGATTCTGGGGGATTTCTCTGTTGCCATTCTTCACATATGGTGGTGTGGCGCCCCTGAGGGTTCGACCACCACAGTGATGCTGCACTTCTCTAATGGAGTGTAGTGTTCCTCCTCTGAGGTAAGAACAGTGCCCTGGCCCCGGAGCTCCAAGCTGCCGCCATCTCTGGAGACCTCCGTGGTCTCCCACCTCCGTTACCGGAAGACCCCGGGCCTGCTTGGGAATCTATGGGCCCCAACCAGGAAAGGCCCGCGGACTCGGGCCTGCTGCAGTGCCCCTTAATGCTGATTCCGGGCCCCACAGTTACCTGCCCGGCAGCGGAAGAGAGGGCCTGGGAAAACCAGGGGGGTAACCTAGAAGGCTCCCCCCGGGAGCCCCAGGCCGAAGAGAGGAGAAGGGAGCAGTGCCTCCAACAAATCCTCCAACTAGACCGGGAGCAGCAAGAATGGGAGGTACGGTGTGAGCAGCTCCGAGTTCAGGCCAAAGCTGTGAAGTCCAGAGACCGCCAAAGGGAGGCGTTCCGCCCGAGCCCCCGTGAAGAAGGGCAGGTGGTCCGCTTCCACCAGGAGGGAGGATGGGGCTTCATCAGGAGTCCCGGGCTGAGGCAGGACGTCTTCTTCAATCGTCACGACGTCGAGCCCCAGCTCAAAAAGGGACACCCTGGCCGGAACCTCACCCCGGGTGATATAGTGTCTTTCACCAGCCACAGTGGGGTGCGGGGGTGGTACGCCTTGGATGTTCACAGAGTCTCCAGCAGTGAGGCCCCTGCGCACCCACCTGTGGAGGGCCGGTCAGCCTCTGTTGGGAGGAATGAGCCCTTTCCCCTGCGGGAAGATATGGACTAAGCAGCCCCCGGCTGCTGTTATAGTTGAGATTAAGTTGTTTTATATTTTTAGTTGATTTACTACCCGTTACCAGAGACATTGGTCCCTATGGACTATGGCAGGCGGCAGACTTTCCTTGTATATAGTTTGCATCTTTTAAGGTGCTCCACATTGGTTTTATGAAAAACCACGTATATACCTTTTCTACCTCAAGACCTCAGAAGGAAAACCTGTCAGGATTGGCTTTATTGGAGGTCCAACTCAGGATCTTAATGCCCTGCAGCCACCCCAGGGCCCACGTTGAGGGTTTGGGGCAGGTCCCTCGCACTTCTGAACTGACTCTGCGTCTTTGCACTTTAACCCGTCTGTCTGCACAAAATGTCTCTGGAAAACGATAGCACTTTTATAATTTTATACTTTTGTATTTTTGTACTGTATGACCTGTTATGCAACGTTTAAGAAGATGTGCCTCCCATAAAGGGAAGATAGTTTATGTTTATATTAAAAATAAAATTTCCTGAGTGTTACTCTTTTGCAGCCCGCGGACGTGCTGTGTTTTACCAGGGGGAAATGTGGCGCCCCTGAGGGTTCGACCGCCACAGTGATGCTGCACTTCTCTAATGGAGTGTAGTGTTCCTCCTCTGAGGTAAGAACAGTGTGATAGTCGTGACCCAACCTTTGCATCCAACACCACATTTCTCCACCAGAGGGGGCTAGTAAGCACTAGGTGCTGCCCTCCTGGTTACAGGGAGACTGGGGAACCAAGAGTTAGGGAAACCAGTTAGTGGGTGAGGGTGGAGGACTTACAAGTTAGTTACTCTTTAAATTTATTATTTAATAAAAAAACATCTTGGGTTTTGGTTCTTTGACTGCTCTTTGATCGCTCTTTGACTGTCTTCATGCTGTCAATTGCGGAGGGTACTGTGATCTCCCACCCTAACGTGGATCCTGTGTGGGCCCGCATCGGATGGAGACCCAGCCCTCGTGCCCTGGCCTTGGAACGAGGGGTAGGTTGTAGACAAGGAATGTCTCGACCCGGTCAAGGACCACGACCAAGAAGGCCCGGAGCTTAAGAGTGTGGCTCCACAGAAAATGGATCCCAGGCAGCATGCAGACGGAGCAGTGTACGCCACCTGTCCTCGCCAACCTGATATATTCAGAGGGAGTCTGGCTGCTAGAGGGGTACCGGCCCCTGACACCCGACCTTGCTACTCCATGTCCTGGCCGGGAAAGTCCGGTAGGCCCTGCGGATCCCACCGGGTATCGGAAGGAGCGGAGCAGCCACCCGTACCGTTGTTCTGAGAGGAGCTCAGAGGGAGACCTATTTGCACACACACGGACAGGAAAGGATTTGGTCTGTAGTTCAGAACACTCTGGTGTAGGGTCCCAACTGAATGCTGGACTTACTCGGAGGTTGTCGGACCCCCATCCCTGGTGACCGCAGGACTCCGCGGGGAGCAGGGAGTCGCCTTCCTTCTGCCATCTATGTGAGTAAAGCCTTGGAAGTTCACCCCTATGGCCTCCGGACTGTTTATTCTGCGCTACACCGCACGACGCGGCGCCCGTCTTCCTCCACTACTACCTCCTCCATCCTGTCCCTCTGCCCTGAGGCCTCGCTCCGCCTGTGGGGAGTAGTAATAACATTGGCCGCCATAACATCATGCCTCAGCAGACTGCAGCGGTGCTGGTGGCCTTCACCAGGTGCCACAGGTGGCGTAGTCGTAAATCAGCCACTCAACCCGGATAAGCCCATACCATCCTTTTTTAACTGTGATGGCCCTGAGCACGGGTCGGGTCCGGGCCACGGCTGCACCCCATCTCTCCATCACAGGACCCGACTCCGAGTCCCCCATCTCCCAGGGTAAAGAAAAGGGCTTTTCGAGTAAGAACAGGCGTCAGAGTGGCAGCAGTGGGATTCTGCGGGATCTCTCTGGTGCCATTATTCACATCTGTTTATCAGATGAAATTATCTTTAAGGTGGCTGAAAAATCAGCATTCTCAGTGCCCATACACATTAGAACGCCAGCCAAAGCCTAAAATATTGGTAGATGATAATCTAATGTATATGGGGGCCAAAACCCTTTCCCTATCCCTCATCGTATCCTAGCCCTAGTCTGAACCCTCATCCAAGTCCTAATCTTAGCCCTAACCCTAATCCTTATCCTAATCATCCATTTATTTACCCTAGACCCAATCTCAGTCCTAACCATTATCATAGTCTTATTCTTAGCCCTAATCCTTGTCCTAACCCTAATCTTAGTCCTAACCCTAATTAGGGTTAGAAAAAGTATTTAGAAATGAAAAGTTCATAATAATATTAGTTTATAAAAAAAATTGTTTATTATATATATTTTTTAAACTATGAAGAGCTCTCCCCGCAAGTCTGTGTCTCCTCTCACAAAATTAGAAGTGAGAGAAGAGTCATTAATCTGTGGGAAGCGATAGAAACAATGGGGGGCTGTGGGAGAACAAAGAATGGGGAAGCTGTGGAAGACATAGACAGAATGGGAGAGCGGTAGGAGGACATAGAAAGAATGGGGGAGCTTTAGGAGGATATACACAGAATGCGGTAGCTGTGGGAGGGCATACACAGAATGGGGGAGCTGTGGTACACTGCATTATACTCTTATGGGGTGTGGTAGATCAGTTCACTCGGCTGCACATGGAGGTAGACAGAGGAATGCTGTCTCTTTAAATTTCTTATTGGTTTATTGAAGTGCGCCATAAACTAATATAAAGTTAATCAAAATAAACACGGCCCTTTATCTTCTAGACCCCAACCTGGGATGGAGATATGGTGAACAGCCTCCCACCCGCTCTACAGATGTTCACATAAAACCTAGCCAATTAAAAATGGCTGAATAACCCCTCTCAACACATATTGCGCTGCAGTAAATTTCTATGTTTCAACTCAATGAAGCTAATAGCCTCTGTGAAATATATATCCCCCCCATTACTTTGCTAGTGATGTCACATATCCCCCCCCCCTCTGCCCAAAGCCGGGGGTTTTGGCACCTTCAACCACAAACAGGGAAGTCTAGCCAGGGCATCGGCATTACCGTATAACTTTCCAGGCCTGTGATCGACATGAATACTAAAGTCCTGGAACGCTAGAAACCACCTAGTTACCCGGGCATTCTTCCCCTTCCTTTCCCTCATCAATCTCAGGGGCGCATGATCAGACACTAACCTAACAGGTAGTACCTCAGGGTGTCTATAGCCCATTTGATGGCCAAGCATTCTTTTTGCACAATAGCGTAGTTTTTCTCATAAGCAGAGAGTTTTCTGCTTAGATATAGGATGGGATTTTCCTCACCGTTTATTTCTTGGGACAACACGGATCCTAACCCGCCCTCTGTGGTGTCCATCTGGACTACGAACTCCTTCTTGAAGTCAGGTGCGATCAAGACCGGCAGCAGATGACTTCCCCAATTCGAGCTAAGGATCACAATGTCATCCAGGTAAACTGTGGCGTACTGTTTGTGAGAGGCTAGGATCCGGTCCATGGCCCTCTGGAAGGTAGCTGGGGCTCCCTGCAGACCGAACGGCATCTTGGTACATTGAAAGAACCATCAGTTGTAGAGAAGGCTGTCTTCTCCTTGGCACTTGGGGGCAGAAGAATTTGCCAGTACCCTTTTGTTGGGTCCAGGGTGGTGATGTATCTGGCTGACCCTAGCCTCTGAATAAGTTAATCAATGTGGGGCATCGGATAGGCGTCAAACTTGGACACCTCATTTAGCTTCCTGTAATCGTTACAAAAACACCATTCTCCATCAGGCTTCAGCACGAGGACAGTGGGGCTAGACCTGCTGCTCTTTGATTCCTGGATGACACCCAGGCTCCTCACCTCGTTTGAGTTGACCTCGTGGCAGGCTTCGGGAATCCGATACAGCTTTTGGTTCACGCGCACATGCGGTTTCGTCAGGATTTCCTGCTCCACAACCTGCATACATCCTGGCAACTCCAAAAACAGATCCCGGTTCCGGTGAAGCAGTTCTCTGCACTGTTGCTTCTGGGCCGGTAACAGTGTCTCTGCCACTGTGACATCCTCGACCCTGGCCTCAGGATTGGCCCCCAGACATGTAGCTTCCACCAGTTCGCTGTCTCGCCACGGTTTGAGCAGGTTGATATTGTACACTTGGTACGGCTTTCTTCTCCCTGGCTGGTGCACCTTGTAGTTTACATCGCTCTATTTGTTTGCCACTTGGCCAGAAACTTACTTTTAACCGTAGGTACCAACACCAATACCCAGTCTCCAGGGCTAAACTGTCTCAGCTTTGCTGCCCGAATGTAGACCCTTACCTGGGCTTCTTTTCCTTGAAGGAGGCTCTCCTTCACAATAAGCATGACCTTCGTGATTCTGTCCTGCATCTGGGCCACATACTCAATGACGCTCTGGTGGGGTGTAACCTCTGCTTCCCAGGTTGATTATCAAATTCTCCTATCTACATGATTGTGTGTTGTGGCAACAACTTTGGAACAGGTAGATGTGAGTTCGCATCCCGGAGAGACAGACCACAGGAGGGATAAAACATGAATAAGGCTATGTGCCCAAGATGCAGAAATGCTCCGGATTTTTCCTGAGCTTTTCTGCATCTCCCTGGCAGAAAAAACGCATGCGGATTTTACATGCGTTTTTCCTGCCAGGGACAAGTGGAAGTGAAGCGTTTTTCACATGCAATTTCGCATGCGGGTTGTCAAGCGCTTTCCAAGCGATTTTAGCATCACTTGGAAATTGCTTGACAACTTGGTCACACTATATAAATCCATGCAACAGGCATGGATGTATATAGTGTGACTAAGTTATAGTAAAACACGGTGCATCCAGTGTGTTGGGCGGCTCGCGGTGGTCTAAAAGGATCTTCCATGACGTCATTTAGTCATGTGACAGGTCACGCGACCGCTGACATCGGCGGTCGCGTGACCTGTCACATGACTAAATAACGTCATGGAAGGTCCTTATAGACCACCGCGAGCCTCCGGGAAGCCAGGACGCATCGCTATGGAGACCGGGGGTCAGCAGAAGGTCAGTATAATGTATTTTTTTTATTTTTAATTCTTTTTTTTACAGGTACTATGGTACCCGGGTCTGGAGGAGAGTCTCCTCTTCTCCAAACCCGGGTACCATCCGCACATTGAATCGCTTAATATCCGCATGTGCACATGTAGTCATGCGGATATTAAGCGATTCAATGCAAGTCAATAGCGGCAAAAAAGCTGCGATTACGCAAAATAATTGGTAGTGCTGCAGATTTTTCCACAATGGTAATCAGCAGCGGAAATTTCCGCAGCATGTGCACAGCACATGCGGATTATCATTGGGGAACATAGCAAACCTTCTACCAAGTGTTTTTTAAGCGTTTCTGCGGCGGAATTGCCGCTGCGTTAACGCTTAAAAAACGCATAGTGGGCACACAGTCTTATACAATTTAATTTATGCACTTATAAGAGGGCAGCCCTGCTCCCTGAAGAGAAAGAGCTACAGAACAATGAAGATGTTGGAGAGAAGAGAGGTGAGTATAGAGAAGCCCAGACAAAATCTCTGACTTGACGGGACATGGGACTGAGCCCTCAAAGTAGGACAGTCCCGCTCAATGCGGGACAGTCCCGCTCAATCCGGGACGGTTGGGAGCTATGTTGTTGCTCTCCGCACTGGCAGCTGCAATGGAGCAGACAAAGCACATGCTGAACACTTCACTGATTCAGTTTTCTGGTGAGAAGCTAGACAGCAGGAGAGATGTGGGAAAAGAAATCAGCAGGAAGAGCTGTGTAGAAAGAGGTGGGGGAGACTGATCTGTGCAGCCAGAAGGGAGCTTATTCAGTGAAGTATTCAGTGTTTGTGTGTTTACTTTATTGCTCTCAGTGGGAAAAACAAGATAATCTTGTTATGATACCTTTTAATGGCTAACAAAAATAAAATACATTTTGTTAGCCATTAAAAGGTATCATAACTACAAGATTATCTTTTTTTCCCACTTAGAGCAATCTTTTTTCAACTGGCTAACACGGTACCAAACCCCATTTTTTTGTGTTTACTTGATCGCTGCTGCCAGTGCAGAAAGCACATCACTTGCGAGGAGTTTGTCATCTGGTTGCTGTGATCTGTGAAGGCAGTGATCAAGATGATTAGACAAACGGACATAGAAGCCAGTAGTGCTAACGCTTGGTTGATGCTGTATGACACTTCAAAGGTACATATCATTTGAATGGGGCATCATTATTAATAGGTATAAATTACAAAAGTGTTTCTTTCCTTTATGTCTGCGGAATTACCTACGTATTATATGGTGGCACAACCCCTTTAAGGTTATTCTGAGGTTAAGACTGCTGCGTACTGTATGTACAGTGTGTATATTTGCATGTGCAGTGTGTGTGTTGACATGATCATATTTGAATAAATTTGATTTTATACGTTCAAGAATAAATGTAGATGGTTCTTCATGAAAAAAAATAAGATATCCCCTAAAAATAAGCCTTAACCCATCTTTCATAGCGAAAAATAATAAGACCCTGTCTTCTTTTTGGAGAATCACAGGACATGTCTCAGCTGGCTCCTCTGAAACATGCACCTCCCCCATAGTTCACCACAATATGATTATCTAAGTAAAAGTTTGGCAATTGACTAGTGTATATGAGCATAAGCTATCCAGGACCCCAAATTTTGAGAAACTTTCAGTATAAGATAATGAGCTGTTCATTAGTAATGAGGATATAATAATAATAATAATAATAATAATATCTAATCCAGCATGGTACAGTACTTGGAACATCGCATGGTTAGGTCCACCACATGTGTAGCTATTACCATTGGAAGCACACCTGCTAAAGCATTTAGCGGGATACCCAAGAACAAAGTGAGCTGATCTTGCTGACACCATATAAGGCCTCATTCAGACGACGTCTGTTTTTCATATCCGAATGCTATCTGTGGTTTTCATGGATATCACTCATACCTGTGATAGTCTATGTGGCCATTCAAATGTCTGTGATGTTTCGCGGACTGAACGTTCAACAGAAAATCACGGAGACATGTTTGACTTTGACCCATGGGTCAGATCAAAATTGGCAATGCAAGTCTATGGGTTTGTGAAAAAATTGGACCGCACTCGGATGACATTTTCACAGACTGTCAGGAAAGAGAAGGGTAGAATTTTTTTTTCTTCATGTACAACAAAAGCTAATGGCACTCGGACCACGCTCTGATCAAAGTCTAATCAAAATGATTTGTCCATTTTTCTCACATATGAGAAAAATGGAAGTCTGAATGAGGCCTAAGGACTTGTGCCAGAGGCATATCTAGGGGAGGGGCAGTCTGGGCATGTGTCCCGGGCGCAGCCGGCAGGGGGGGCGCAGTCGATCCTCCTAATACTGTGGTCCGCAGTGTCTGCCCCATCCACTGCATTTTGCCGCCCCCACACTGGGATTTGGAGGTTCTCTGAGCTCCCAGTGATTAATTGTACTCGCGTCTTTCAGGGGAGGTATTTACTGTGTTGGGTATTTACTGTGTGAGGTGGTATTTACTGTGTGAGGGAGATTTAGTGTAACGGGGCAGGGGAAGATTTACTGTGTGGGGAAGATTTAGTGTAATGGGGCTGGAGGAGATTTACTGTGGTGGGTTTAGATTTAATGTGTGGGGGTAAGATTTAGTGTGATGGGGCTGAGAGAGATTTCCTGTGTGTGGGAGATTTAGTGTAGCAGAGGGGGTGATTTGAGGACACAAATTTGGGGAGCAAAGAAGGGACAGGTGCAGACACAATATGGGGATCAGGGGGAGAAATTTGAAGACAATATGAGGAGCAAGGGGTGACATGGGGGCATGTATGAGGTATGGGTGCAGACACAGTATGGTGAGTGGGGGGATGGGTGCGGACACAGTATGAGGAGCAAGGGTGATGGCATTGGTTCAGACACAGTATGGGGAGTCAGAGGGATGTGTGAGGAGGCAGTATGGAAACTGAGATGGTAAATGTATGAGGAGCGAGGGGGATATGTGTGAGGAGACTATTCAGGGGAATAGTGCGAAGAGACAGTATGGAGGGAGAAAAGTGTGAATGGGCACAGAATAAAGACTGAGTAGTGTGTGTGTGGGGGGGGGGGTAGCATGAGGAGACAGAATAAGGGCATAGCCAGAAAGGGATCATAAGCTGAGGAGGGGGAGTGTGGTGAAGGGGCATAGTATAGAGTCTGGGCAATATAGGGGGGAAACAGTGTAAGAGGACAGTGTGAACAGGAGGCCCAGTATGGAAAGAAGGGGGCAGTGTGGAGAACATGTACCATAAGAGGGACAGTGTGGGGGTCATATTTTGTGCTGGGAATATCGTGAGGGGCTTTACTGAACCTATCTGAACCACCAGAACCACAGTATTACCTGCAGATACCGGTAGGTCAGTAATAAAATCCATGGACAAATGTGTCCATGGCCTCATAGGAATAGGCAGTGAAAGAAGAGAACCTGACGGATGGGAATGCGATACTTTAGAACGTGCGCAAATACTGCAAGCTGACACCTGTTCAACCACATCCTGATGAAACCCCGGCCACCAAAACAGTGAGAAACGAGGTCCGCGGTGGCCTTACCACCTGGATGACCAGCAAGCACTGAGTTATGATGTTGCCTAACTACTTTACGGCACAAATTAGATGGTACAAATAACCTCCCTGAAGGGCAGGAGGCAGGGGCATCCCCCTGATCCTCCAACACCTCACCCTTCAGGTCAGGGTACAATGCCGAAATGACTACCCCTTTCTGCAAAATTGGGACAGGGTTCTCATGGTCACCACCACCAGGGAAGCTCCGGGACAAAGCATCAGCCTTGATGTTTTTAACACTTGGACGGAAAGTGACAACAAAACCTAGTAAAAAACAGGGACCACCTAGCTTGCCTAGGGTTGAGACGTTTAGCAGACTGAAGATATGACAGGTTCTAACGGTCCGTAATAACAGTAATAGAATGGACTGCCCCCTCCAACCAATGTCGCCATTCTTTGAACGCCAATTTAATCACCAAAAGCTCCCTATTACCCATGTCATAATTTCTCTCAGCCGAAGATAATTTCTTGGAAAAGAAAGCGCATGGATGCCATTTACCAGGGAACGGACCCAGAGACAACACAGCCCCAACTCCCACCTCTGACACATCCACTTCTACAATAAAATATTGAGAAACATCGGGTTGACTGAGTATAGGTGCTGTGGCAAAACAACTCTTCAGGCAGGAAAAAGTCTGCTAGGTGGCCTTCGGCCATTAGTAAAAACAGACCCCTTCCTTGTCATGTCGGTAAGGGGTTTCACAATTACCGAATAATTTTGAATAAATTTCTGGTCAAAATTAGTAAAGCCCAGAAAGCGCTGTAATGCCTTCAGGTTCTCAGGATAGTCCCAATCAAGTACAACACGGACCTTCTCCAGATCCATCCGAAAACCCGAAGATGACAACAGATACCCCAAAAACTGCACCTCCTGGATGGCGAAAACACAATTCTCTAGTTTGGCATATAGTTTGTTATCCCTTAATATCTGAAGCACGTGTTTAACATGCCCCCGATAGGTCTCAAAATCAGGTGAGTAAACCAAAATATCATCCAGATAGACCACCAGAAACCTGCCCACCAAATGATGAAAAATTTCATTTATGAAATGCTGGAACACCGCAGATGCATTGGTCAGACCGAAAGGCATAACCAGACTCTCGAAATGCCCCTTAGGGGTATTGTACGCCATTTTCCATTCATCCCCTTCTATGATTCTAACCAGGTTGTAGGCTCCCCTTAAATCCAACTTGGAGAACACCTTAGCTCCCACAACCTGGTTGAATAAATCTGGAATCAGAGATGGAGGGTATGGATCTTGGATGGTAATTTGGTTCAATTCCCGGAAATCTAAACAGGGACAGATACTTTCTTCTTCACAAAGAAGAACCCTGCCGCCATGGGCGAAGATGGTCTGATATGTCCCTTCTTCAGACTCTCAGCAATAAAATCCTTTTTGGCTTGTCTCTCAAGGCCAAAAAGATTGTACAGTCTGGACTTTGGTAGTTTAGCTCCGGGGATCAGGTTAATAGGACAGTCATATGCATGATGAGGAGACAAATCCTGACACCCCTTCTCAGAAAATACGTCATCAAAACCAGACAAAAATGCAGGTAAGGTCTCTGTAGAGACTGCAGAAAGAGAAATGTTTAAGCAGTTCTCATGGCAGTAATCTCCCCATTCAACAATCTCTCTGGATTGCCAATCCACTATCGGATTATGTTTCACCAACCAGGGTAAACTCAGTGCGATTGGAGTGGGAAGGCCCTCCAGGATATAACAAGGAATTACCTCAGAATGAAAAGACCCCATCCTCAGTCTTATATTATGTACAATCTGAATCAAAGCTTTCTGTGCAAGTGGTGCTGTGTCAATGGCATAAATACGAATGGGCTTAGCTAAAGTACTGTAAGCAAGCCCATGAGTTGTTGCAAACTCAGCGTCAACCGTGCTGACTCCAGCACCACTGTCTATAAATACAGAAATTTTCTCAGTCCTGCTTTGTAGTACCACCTCTGCTGTCAGAACAAAGTAAGAACTGCAGGTTGAAAACAAACATACCCTTTGATTATCCAACTCCAAACTCCCAAGGGTTAATAGAGTTTCCTTTTGCTTAGGAATCGAGTGACAGGCCCCAATAAAATGCCCATTCTTCCCACGAAAAAAGGATATCACTACACTACAGAGATGAAAAGGTCAAGAAAGTGCCTGTAGAGCCAAGCGCAATGACCTTCTACAGCTGAATCCAGAACGACTGTCTGTCACACCTGACACACTAGTGACAGATTCTCTAGACCCACTCCTAGATTATACAAAAACATTGCTATGATAATGTGACCTATGACACAACTAGAAGAAGAAATAGAACAAAATATTAGAAATGTTAATATATTTAAATAACTGCCTTGTCTGCCTTAATTTATGAATATAAATAAGACAAGAAGGGGGACGTGCTAAACACAATATTATTAATCGATATAAACAGAACAGCGGTCCGATTATAGTACTCTTCCAAACGCTTAGACAAAACCAATAGAAAAATTGGCAAAAAGAGTATATGATATAAAAATCTTTCCAAACTTTATTATGAATAGATAGAAACAAATATCATAGGGATAAAAAAAGCAATAAAAAATAAGGGGAAAACAGAAGCGACACCTAAGTGCCACATCTGAACAAGGAATGTATAAGTCTAAGTACACAATCAATGAGTGCATAAGTAGAATGAGGCATGTGGTCCTGTATAAATTGGTCCTACAATATGCAGCAGTATGTCATCATAGAGGGCAGTTTTAGGTAAAAAGTCATTAGTGATTTAGATAAAGTGCTTGTGCAAAATAGACATAATGTAGCGCCGGCGTCCCTGCCCTCTGCTAGGCAGGGACGCTGTTCCCCTCACCTCCCTGCTCCGTGCCCGGCGTCCTCCTCCCGCTCTGCTGGCAGCGCGCGCTCCTTCCCGGCCACTGTGCTTAGGGCGCGCGCGCGCGCTCTCCCTCCCTCTTCAAGGGGCCGCGCGCGCCGTCCTAAGGAGTCCCCGGCCTATGGCCGGAGGACTTCACCATATATAAGGCACCTCCTCCAAAATGGAGGTGCCCGAGCAATGTTGTTGCACTGTTCTACTCTGCTTCAGCCCTCAGGTCCCGTTGCCAGTTACCTGCCAGTTACCTGCCTGATTCCTGCCAGAGTCCTGCCAGTTTGCTGTCTGTTTCCTGCCTGTTATTCCTGCTACCTGCTTGCTAGCCTGAGGTCCGACGGTCTGCCTTACAACTCCTGTCAGTCTGTCTAAGGACCAGCTTGCCCGCTCACCTGGGAGCGCTCCTCCGCTACCTGCCTGCTTGCCTGCCCGGAGGCTCCGCCATCACGTGCTGTGACCACCAGCTAATCCAGAGACTCTTGCCCGCTCACCTGGGAGCGCTTCTCCGCTACCTGCCTGCTTGCCTGCCCGGAGGCTCCGCCGTCACGTGCTGTGACCACCAGCTATTCCAGAGACTCTTGCCCGCTCACCTGGGAGCGCTTCTCCGCTACCTGCCTGCTTGCCTGCCCGGAGGCTCCGCCGTCACGTGCTGTGACCACCAGCTATTCCAGAGACTCTTGCCCGCTCACCTGGGAGCGCTTCTCCGCTACCTGCCTGCTTGCCTACCTGGAGGCCTCGCCGTCACGTGCTGTGACCACCTGCTATTCCAGAGACTCTCGCTTGCTCACCTGGGAGCACACATCCACCATCTGCCTTGCTAGCCTACCTGGAGGTTCAGCCATCACAGGTCGTACCTACCCTTTACCTAGAGACTGCCCCGGTCACTTGCCGTGACCTCCAGCCCGTTCACCCAGAGACTGTCCCGGTCACTTGCCGTGACCTCCAGCCCGTTCTTCCAGAGACTGTCTCGGTCACTTGCCTTGACCTCCTGCCCGTACACCCAGAGACTGTCCCGGTCACCAGCTGTGACTGCCTGCCTGGTCGCCACCCGCTCCCTTACAAGGACCGCCCCCTTGTATAGTAGCTCTGAGGTTCCGCCTCCCAGACCCGTTACAGTTTGCTCGGGCCATGGAACCCGGTGGCACCCAAGCTCCCTCGCTCTCGGACCTCTGTCATGAACTGTCCCGTCAGAGGTCCCAACAGGAGTCCATCCTGGGTCACCTGCGGAATGTCAATTCTCGCCTGGATACTCTGACTGCTCCACCAGCAACCACTGCCAGTGCCATGACTCGCAACCCGGCAGCTCCGCTGCCCACCAATACCATGGTATCCTACCCCGGACCCCGGCTTTCTGCACCTCCTCGCTTCGGAGGCGACCCCGCCCAGGCTCGGGGCTTCATAAATCAGTGCACCCTGCACTTTGAACTATTGTCCCACCAGTTTAACTCCGACCGGGCCAAAATTGCCTTCATCATGTCCCATCTCACCGGGGAGGCCCTGGCCTGGCTAAATCCTCTATGGGAGAGAGGAGACCCCCTGGTGTCCGACTTGCCTGCCTTCCTCACGGCTTTCCGGAAAGTCTTCGACGAACCCGGACGGAAGACCTCATCCGCATCATCTCTGCTACGCCTCCGTCAGGGAAGTCTCACCGTGGGCCAATATGCCATACGGTTCCGTACCCTTGCCTCGGAGCTGGCCTGGGATAACGACGCTCTGGTATCCGTCTTCTGGGAGGGTCTGTCCGGCCGTATTAAAGATGAACTTGCCGGTCGGGACATTCCTACCACTCTCGATGACCTAATAACTCTTGCCACCCGGATTGACCTACGGTTCCAGGAGCGTGCCAAAGAGGTCACCCGTGAGAGGAGGTTTCCACGTCTAGCTCCTACCTTTCAGAGACCCGTCACTCCCTCCGTCTCTCCCCAGGTACACTCTCCTGAGTCTATGCAGGTCGACCAGACCAAGATGGTCAAAACCCGTCAGGACTTACGCCGTGCCGAGGGGAGCTGCTTCTACTGTGGCAGTAAGGAGCACCGGATCCGTGCCTGCCCAGAGAGGTCGGGAAACGCCTGTGTCTAGGTTCGCTCAGAGAGGTCGACCTAGACAAGAATAAATCCTCTCCATCTCTGCTGCTGTCAGTTTCAATCGTCTGCGGGGAGAACCGTTATTTCGAACTAGCCCAACTGGACTCTGGAGCAGCCGGGAATCTTATTTCACAGTCCCTGGTAGAGAAATACCGCATCCCCACCAAACCTCTGGCTGTACCCTTGTCTGTTGCTGCCGTGGATGGGGGTCTCTTACCACGCCCCATCCAACTCATCACCGAGTCCATTACTCTACAGGTGGGAATGCTGCATTCTGAGAGTATCTCCTTTCATGTTCTGCCTGGACTCTCTCACGCCCTCTTGCTAGGTCTACCTTGTCTCCAGAGACATGCACCCGTGCTTGACTGGCAGACCGGAGAAGTCCTTCGCTGGGGACAGGACTGCCATAAGACCTGTCTGGTTCCCGTCCGTCCTTCTCCTACCCCAGCTAATCTACCTGGACTTCCGATTCCTTATTGGTCTTATGCTGATGTCTTTAATAAAAAGGAAGCAGAGATACTTCCCCCTCATAGACCATACGACTGCCCTATCGACCTGTTACCCGGTACTACTCCTCCCCGTGGGCGTATTTATCCATTATCCGCTGCTGAGACCCGGTCGATGTCCGAATATATTGAGGAGAATCTGGCCAGGGGATTCATCCGGAAATCTACCTCCCCGGCGGGAGCAGGCTTCTTCTTCGTAAAAAAGAAGGACGGCTCTCTCCGTCCCTGTATAGACTATAGAGGCCTAAACCAAATCACGGTAAAGAATAAGTACCCCCTTCCGCTCATTCCGGAGTTATTTGATCGTCTGAGAGGGGCTAGAATCTTCACCAAACTGGACCTCCGTGGGGCGTACAACCTGGTTCGTATCCGTCAGGGGGATGAATGGAAGACGGCATTCAACACCCGGGACGGCCACTATGAATATCTGGTAATGCCCTTTGGTCTCTGTAACGCTCCTGCCGTCTTTCAAGAGTTGGTCAATGACATCTTCCGGGACCTTCTCTACTCTTGCGTAGTGGTGTACCTGGACGACATCTTGGTCTTCTCTCCGGATCTCCAGACTCACCGGAGGGACGTTCGTCAGGTCCTGCTCAGGCTCAGGCAGAATCACCTCTTCGCTAAATACGAGAAGTGCCTCTTTGAGCAGACCTCACTTCCGTTTTTGGGCTACATTATTTCTCAGACCGGCCTACGAATGGATCCAGAGAAACTGTCTGCCATCGAGAAATGGCCTCGACCGGAGGGGTTGAAGGCCATTCAGCGGTTCCTGGGCTTCGCCAACTACTACCGCCTCTTCATACCACACTTCTCTTCCCGGACTGCCCCAATTTCCGCGCTCACCCGTAAGGGTACTAATCCCAAAGAGTGGCCGCCCGAAGCAGAGGAGGCCTTTCTTTCCTTAAAACAGGCCTTCTCTTCCGCCCCGGTGCTGCATCGCCCGGACGGCAACAAGCAGTTCTTCCTGGAAGTTGACGCCTCCTCCTCTGGAGCCGGAGCGGTACTTACTCAAAAATCATCTTCCGGGAGGATGGTAACTTGCGGCTTCTTCTCTAAACTCTTCTCCTCCTCAGAACGCAATTATTCCATAGGAGACCGAGAGTTATTGGCCATCAAACTGGCATTGGAGGAGTGGCGTTACCTGCTCGAGGGGGCTCTTCACGGGGTAATAATTTACACTGACCACAAGAACTTGGCTTACCTCCAGCATGCCCAGAGACTTAACCCGCGCCAAGCCCGGTGGTCCTTGTTTTTTGCTCGCTTTGATTTTGTTCTTCATTTTCGCCCGGCTGACAAAAACGTCAAGGCGGACGCCTTGTCTCGATCCTTTCTGGTGTCTGATCTCGAGGAAGATCCGAAACACATCATCGATCCCGCCAGAGTAATGCAGGTGGCTCCCGTGAGTCTAAATCGTCTCCCTCCCGGAAAGACGTTCGTATCAGTACCTGATCGGGAGAAGATCCTTCACTGGGGTCACACGTCTAAACTAGCTGGCCATGCCGGTCAGAAAAAGACCCTCCAGCTTATTACCCGGCACTACTGGTGGCCTACCCTGCACAAGGACGTAATGGACTTTGTTTCTGCCTGTGTGTCCTGCGCCCGCAACAAGGTTCCGAGACATCTGCCAGCCGGTCGCCTCCTTCCGCTCCCAGTACCTGCTGCCCCCTGGCAGCATATAGCAATGGACTTTATAACAGACCTCCCAGTCTCTGCCGGTTGTACGGTCATTTGGGTGGTCGCTGACCGCTTCTCCAAGATGGCTCATTTCGTTCCCCTGCCAGGCCTCCCGTCTGCACCCGAGCTAGCTAAAGACTTTATTCGTCACATCTTCCGTCTTCATGGCCTGCCCCTCCACATCGTGTCGGATCGTGGGGTACAGTTCACCTCACGCTTCTGGAGAGCCACTTGTAAACTGCTAGACGTCACCCTGGACTTCTCTTCCGCTTACCACCCACAGTCCAATAGTCAAGTGGAGCGGATCAATCAGAACCTGACCAGTTACCTCCGGCACTTCGTTAATGCCCATCATTCAGACTGGGTGGATCTCCTACCATGGGCCGAGTTCTCTTATAACAATCACGAGAGCGAATCCTCCTCCAAATCCCCGTTTTTTGTAGTCTTCGGTCAGCATCCTCGGATTCCTTTTCCTGTCTCCACCTCTGTGGACAACCCGGCTGCGGAATCTCTCGTTAGCAAATTTTCCTCCATTTGGGAGAGTACCCGATCCGCACTCCTTCAGTCGTCCGAACGGATGAAAAGACACACTGACAAAAAACGCCTGGATCCTCCACAATTTCGTCCCGGAGATAAAGTCTGGCTCTCATCTAAATATGTCCGACTCAAGATACCTTCTTACAAGTTAGGGCCTCGGTTCATCGGCCCCCTGGAGGTCATCAGTCAGATCAATCCGGTGGCCTATAAATTGAAACTCCCGGCCAACTTACGGATCCCTAACTCCTTCCATGTATCTCTCCTCAAACCTGTGGTACTTAACTCTTTTTCCAAGTCTACAGGTACGCCTCCCGCTCCGGTTTCTGCTGAGGACGAGTTTGAGGTAGAGAACATTCTTGCCACCAAAAGGGTAAGAGGAAAGACCTTTTTTCTAGTAGATTGGAAGGGGTTTGGTCCTGAGGAGAGAACGTGGGAGCCCCGGGAGAACATCCATGCCCCTCTTATCCTTGCTAAATTTCTGTCTGGCCTAAAAAAGGGGGGGCCTAAAGGGGGGGTACTGTAGCGCCGGCGTCCCTGCCCTCTGCTAGGCAGGGACGCTGTTCCCCTCACCTCCCTGCTCCGTGCCCGGCGTCCTCCTCCCGCTCTGCTGGCAGCGCGCGCTCCTTCCCGGCCACTGTGCTTAGGGCGCGCGCGCTCTCCCTCCCTCTTAAAGGGGCCGCGCGCGCCGTCCTAAGGAGTCCCCGGCCAATGGCCGGAGGACTTCACCATATATAAGGCACCTCCTCCAAAATGGAGGTGCCCGAGCAATGTTGTTGCACTGTTCTACTCTGCTTCAGCCCTCAGGTCCCGTTGCCAGTTACCTGCCTGATTCCTGCCAGAGTCCTGCCAGTTTGCTGTCTGTTTCCTGCCTGTTATTCCTGCTACCTGCTTGCTAGCCTGAGGTCCGACGGTCTGCCTTACAACTCCTGTCAGTCTGTCTAAGGACCAGCTTGCCCGCTCACCTGGGAGCGCTCCTCCGCTACCTGCCTGCTTGCCTGCCCGGAGGCTCCGCCATCACGTGCTGTGACCACCAGCTAATCCAGAGACTCTTGCCCGCTCACCTGGGAGCGCTTCTCCGCTACCTGCCTGCTTGCCTGCCCGGAGGCTCCGCCGTCACGTGCTGTGACCACCAGCTATTCCAGAGACTCTTGCCCGCTCACCTGGGAGCGCTTCTCCGCTACCTGCCTGCTTGCCTGCCCGGAGGCTCCGCCGTCACGTGCTGTGACCACCAGCTATTCCAGAGACTCTTGCCCGCTCACCTGGGAGCGCTTCTCCGCTACCTGCCTGCTTGCCTACCTGGAGGCCTCGCCGTCACGTGCTGTGACCACCTGCTATTCCAGAGACTCTCGCTTGCTCACCTGGGAGCACACATCCACCATCTGCCTTGCTAGCCTACCTGGAGATTCAGCCATCACAGGTCGTACCTACCCTTTACCTAGAGACTGCCCCGGTCACTTGCCGTGACCTCCAGCCCGTTCACCCAGAGACTGTCCCGGTCACTTGCCGTGACCTCCAGCCTGTTCGTCCAGAGACTGTCTCGGTCACTTGCCTTGACCTCCTGCCCGTACACCCAGAGACTGTCCCGGTCACCAGCTGTGACTGCCTGCCTGGTTGCCACCCGCTCCCTTACAAGGACCGCCCCCTTGTATAGTAGCTCTGAGGTTCCGCCTCCCAGACCCGTTACACATAATGTATAAAAAACAATAATTTAAGGCGATCATGAGGAGCAAACCTTCCACAATGAAGCAGGTATAGCAAGATATAATTCGAAAATGGAGATGCAAGGATGTGAGTACACCAATTCAACATAAACCAATTCAACATAAGGTACAATAAGCCGTCACTGTAACC
Organism: Phyllobates terribilis; assembly: GCF_046119375.1. Classification (NCBI taxonomy): domain Eukaryota; kingdom Metazoa; phylum Chordata; class Amphibia; order Anura; family Dendrobatidae; genus Phyllobates; species Phyllobates terribilis. The sequence goes on from NW_027362762.1 coordinate 737,361,333, forward strand.
AAGCATAAGGTATACACCAAAAAGGACACACATCAAACTTAGAGTAGAGACATGTAAAATAAATTAATAAAGACAATAATGCAAGCTTGGTGGGACGTGGACGAGCCCCAACGCACGTTTCACGTTCAGTTTCCTCTGGGGACCCTGTGCCAATTACCCTTCAAGAGTCAATTGGTGTAGAGTTATGTAGTTGCACAGGCCAGGATAAGTATTTTAAGACAGTTCTGTGTATGATAGTGGTTGAGGGTAGGAAAAGCAAGGAACAAATTCCTTTTTAAAAAGGACTAGTCACTAGGTTAAAAGTGGCCAGTCTATACTCATATTTTATAACTGTAGCTTCCCTGGTTATTCAATTTTTTTATTTTTTTAAATCCGCCATATATATGACTTTTTGTTTAGTGCTGATTTATATGGACTTTACAAGGGGGCATTGCACACATCCCCAGAGAATCCTGTGAGCAAAGCCCCTTTTTAAACATCTTAAAAATTTGTACTAAACATCTCTAGAATCGTAAAATGGATTTTTATTTTAAAAGTGAAAAATAGCATACTCTGGAGCAGCGGGAATAGAATAAGAGCAAAAACTGGTTGTAGCGCTGTCGTCCCTGTATGCCTCTCCACTCCCCCAGCAGGAACGCCGACTCACGCACCGCCATGGCTCCCGTCCTGCACTTCCTCATTCTCTGGCTGCTGCCTGGGGTCTGTGCACTGCTTGCAGATCCACGGGCACTGTGCTTAGGGCGCGGGCTCCCTCTTTCTTGGGACATTGCGCGCCATCCTAAAGTGTCCCCAGCCAATGGCTGGGAGACACTTATTATTAAAGGCACTTCCAGGCACCTCCACCTCATGGGAGGTGCCTGAGCAATATGTTAAGCCAGTAGTCAGCATGCTTGCTCTATTTCAGCCGTGTGGTCCAGCACCTGACTGCCTGCATATCAGCCGTGCACGCCAGTATCTGCCTGTATGGATCTCGGGGTGTCCGCCATCCTGAAGTGGCCCCGTCCTGACGGTCTGAAAGCTATCCAGTGATTTCTCGGATTCACTAATTATTACCACCAGTTCATTCCACATTTCTCCTCTCGGACTGCTCCTATTTCTGGTCCTGACTCGCAAGGGTGCCAACCCTAAGGTATGGAGTCCAGAGGCAGTAAACGCCTTTATCTCCTTAAAACAGGTCTTCTCCTCTGCTCTGCTCCTGTGCTGCATCGACCAGACAATAATAAACAATACTTTTTGGAAGTAGATGCTTCTTCCTCTGGGGCCAGACCCATTCTTACCAAGAAGTTTCCTTCCTGCCGTATGGAGTGGCATTTTTTGCTTGAAGGAGCAATGCATCTGGTGGTGATTTACACTGACCCTAAGAATCTAGCCTATCTGCAGTCCGCACAGTGGCTAAATCCATGTCAAGCTAGGTGGTCTCTCTTCTTCACCTGTTTAAATGTTATTCTCCATTTCCAGCCGGTGGATAAGAACGTCAAGGCGGATGCACTCTCTAGTGCCTTTCTGTCTTCCAACCAGGAGGAGGAGCCTCAACTCATCATTGAGTCCTCCAAAATAGTTACTGTTGCTCCGCTGGATGTGTCTCAAGTCCCATCCGGAAAAACCTTTGTGGCAGAACCAGACAGGAAGCAGGTTCTTCACTGGGGTCAATTGTCTAAATTGGCCGGTCATGCCAGACAGAAGAAAATGGCTCTTCTTATTTCCTGGCATTATTGGTGGCTGACCCTGCGCAAGGATATTGTGGATTTCATCTTGGCCTTTCTCTCCTGTGCCCAGAACAAGACTCCAAAACACCTTCCGACCAGCCGGTTACTTCCTTTGTCCAAACCATCTGCTCCTTGGCAGCATATTGCAATGGACTTCATTAACGACCTTCCAGTATCAGCTGGGTGCACCATCATCTGGGTAGTTGTGGATCGCTTATTTAAGAAGGCCCAATTCACTCCACTGTCCCGCCTCTCGTCTGCTCCTGTGCTTGCCGAGCAGTTCATCCAACATATTTTTCACCTCCATGGTTTACCTCTCCTCCTCCGACTGCTGCCTGGGGTCTGTGCACTGCTCGCAGATCCCTAGGCACTGTGCTTAGGGTGTGCGCGCTCCCTCTTTCTTAAAGGGACAGTGCCTAAAGTGTCCCTGGCCAATGACTGGGAGACACTTATTATTTAAAGTACCTCCACCTGATGGGAGCAATGTGTTAAGTCAGTAGTCAGCACGCTTGCTAGTTGTCAGATCCCCAGTATCCACCAGTCAGTTTACCTGTCCTGTACCTGTCTGTCCATACTTGCCTTGTGCTCAGCTGTGCATTTAAGCCGTGCTGTCTGGTATTCACCAACTTTGAGAATGTGTAGAAGAGACCTGGGATCAGATTTCGGTCTAGACATGCTTGAATCTGATGCCCAGAAAAATTCAGGCAAGGATGAAAGACAAAGGTGGATTTACAAAATACTAACAAAATAATTAAAATTGAAATTTAGATTTTTAGGACAGTACAGTAACAATGCAGTGACATGACAACAATCTGCATAACTAAACATATGTTAAATAATTGCAAGTCAAATTTATGTATGAGATAGCCAAGATGATTGTCTATGAAATGATGGTAGTCTCATGTTCAAAGCAATAGGGGGTGGTGACGAGATATGGAGCCTGAAAGTCAAAAGTTCAAAACATTGTTACCCTTTTGCTCATCACTGTATATCTCCCATAAATATCAGATTGATGCAAACCCCAATATTCATCACTGATACCTGGCTCCAGAGTGTCTGAAATAATTTCTTTGAACAGAGGAAGCCCCTGAACTTCTTTGTCTCTGAGTATATGAATCCTAGACTTGGTGGATAGTTCTCAGCAGATCTCTGCTGTTCACGGCAGGAGGTCGTACTTCAATGGAGGTTAAAGTGTCAGCTCTTTTTCACTTCCCCAGTTATAATTACGGTAATCTCATATGTTCAATGTGAGGATGATATGTCCCCTCTCTGAAGATGTATTTATGGATTTTACAATTTTTCTCTACAATACACTAGTATTTTTTTCTAAATCCCAAAGTTCCTGCCAGATTGGTGTTTGTAAGTGGTACTAATAAATGTAGAGGATGTATGGTATTATAAATTAAAAATTGCTTATAGAAATGTAGGAATAGTTAGAAGGTAAAATTAAGAAAATGTAATTAATCCATAAATAACTGGTTGTACCATGCACGCATTTATACAGTTCTGCACCATGCCGACAATATATATTCAAACAGCTCGATCTGAAAGATATTTTACACTGAAGCAGTCTGTAATTAATTGCATCTAATTACATAGATACTATTCTACAAGCCATCATTTATCAGTACATTTAATTAGTTATATTCTATAATTATCTGCCAAATCATAGAGCTTCCACAACACATTCTCTATGAGGCTTCTCTGAATTGATAGTGTGTTTTTAATTTACAACATAAATAGAGGTATTTTTAATTGATGTAATATGCTGCTAAGCATCCAAAATAAGGTGTCTCTTATTAAGAATGATGACATATATTTTAATAAGATGCCAAACATATGACTGTGCCGCTTTATGAAAACACTATGAGGCTATGTGCCCACGATGCAGAAATGCTCCGGATTTTTTCCTGAGCGTTTCTGCATCTCCATGGCAGAAAAAACCCATGCGAATTGTACACGCATTTTTCCTGCCAGGGACAAGCGGAAGTGAAGCGTTCTTCACATGCATTTCCGCATGCGGGTTGTCAAGCGCTTTCCAAGCAATTTTAGCATCACTTGGAAAGTGCTTGACAACTTGGTCACACTATATAAATCCATGCAAACGGCATGGATTTATATAGTGTGACCGAAAGAATGGTAAAAAATAAATATATACTTACCTGCCAACGTCAGCGTCACGTGACCCGTTACATGACTAAATTATGTCACCGCAGGTCCTTTAGTCTACCGCGAGTTGCCGGCAAGCAGAGACAAGGACTCCGGGGGCCATCAGAAGGTAAGTATAATATTTATTTTTATTTTATTCTTTTTTTACAGGTTCTATGGTACCCGGGTCCGGAGGAGAGTCTCCTCTTCTCCAAACCCAGGTACCATCCGCACATTGAAATGCATGGATTTTGCATGTACAGATGCAGTGATGCGGAATCCATGCGTTCCGATGCAAGTCAATGGAGGTGAAAACGCCGCGTTTACGCAAAATAATTGGTAGTGCTGCGGATTTTTCCACAATGATAATCAGCAGCGGAAATTTCCGCAGCATGTGCACAGCACATGCGGATTATCATTGGGGAACATGGCAGACCTTCTACCAAGCGTTTTTTAAGCGTTTCTGCAGCGGAATTGCCACTGCGGAAATGCTTAAAAAACGCATAGTGGGCACACAGCCTGACAATATCATTATTAAGCCATATTGTATATTTCAGTAGAATGATGCTAATGATAGTAAATGGTGTCTTTGGGTTCATTACTTTATTACCTTTTATTTATACAACATGAAGGGGAAAAGTTTCTTCTTGTTTAGAGAGCGAAGTTTACTTTAGGAGACATATAGGCCATTCTATGCCCCCCCTCCCCCACCAGAATTTAAACTCTTCTGGGAGTTTCACTTGGTTGTTAATATGCAAATGAATTCAGGATGTACAATGGAAGAGCAGTTAATGCTGTGCTGCTGCTAAGAAAGAAGTTCTGAAGTTCTTGAATTTAGAATTTTGAAGAATATCTAGTTTATTCTCAATATGCAAATGATATCTCCTTCAAAAAGTTTCTTCAGAGAGGAAGAGGACTTGAAAGGGAACCTGTCATGAGGGTTTTGCTAAGTAAACTACAGGCATTGTCATGTTGGCGCTGTTGCACTGATTAAAATGATACCTGAGGTGAAGAAATCTGTCTTGTGGTTTTTGTGTAATCAGTATTTGCAGTTTTGAGTTAATGAGATACTCATGCTCCGGGGTGAGACTGAAGGCAGGGTCTTATCCTGGTGCTCTAGGCAAGATGAGCAAGAAAAAACCTGCCCATAGAGACAGCCAGACCATTTTCAAATGAGGATAATGGATAAAACTGGCACCAAAATTTGTCCCACAATTTCTGCTGAATGTGGCAATACCTCATATGTGGCTGTACAGTACTGCTTAGCCACACAGCGACACTCAGGAGGGACAGAGTTATTTTCCTCCTGTAGCGCAAATTTTCCTAGAATAGTTTGTGGACTCCATATACAGAGCCCCTAGGTGCTAGAAGAGTAGAATCTCCCCTCAAGTGACCCCATTTAGGAAATTATACCCCTGCCAAACATGTGGATGCTAAATGTGGTTTAGGCACTCTGTGGGGCTCAAGCGGGGGGCATTAGAATTTCGGAGCGAGAATTTGCTGAATTTCTTTTAGGGGCGAGGAGCCATTTCACTTTTCCAGAGCCTTTGTGCTACTGGTAACATGGAAGCCCCCTATATTTCAATTGACAGTTGATGGACCTGAGTGAGGTTTTTTTGTGGATTGATTTGAAGCTTCTATTGGGAACATTTTACATAACATTTGGAATCACATTTATCCGGCGCTCTACGCTGAGTAATTGCTTTGGGGTTTCCATCTAAATCTCTGAGTGATATGATTCAGGTGACACCCCCCAGGGGATCTTTTTACTATAATGAGGCAGCGGAGTTACTCTGGGCTCCGTCTGGCCTCTGTTCAGCGTTGTCCTTCTTTTCAGAGGTGCACAAAATTGTGACCGACCGCGATTTTATGCACGCTTAAAAAGACGGACCACTGCCGGATCATAGGCCAGACGGCATCCCGAGTTCCTCCATCTGCCTCATTATAGGGACTCTTCCTCCAGGAGAGTCATGTGAAGGCTTGTTTTTTGCAGGACAAGCTGATATTTTTATTTATACCATTTTCGGACACATGATATATTTTGATCGCTTTCTATTCCAATTTTCGGGGAGGGAGAATGAACAAAAACCGGCAATTCAGGAATTGTTTTCTTTTTTTTTATGCTGTTCCCCGTGTGGTAAAACTGATAAGGCAGCTTTATTCTTCAGGTCGGTGCGATTACAGGGGTACCACATTCATAGCGTTTTTTTATGTTTTGGCGCTTTTACGCAAAAACTTTTATAGAAAAAATTTTTTTTTTGCATCGCTTTATATTGAGAGCTATAACTTTTTTATTTTTCCACTGATGGAGCTGTATGGCGGCATGTTTTTTGTGGGACAATATGATGTTTTCAACGGTACCAATTATATTTATATTAGTTTTTTTTATCGTGTTTTATTCCACTTTTTTCCAGCGATATGATGATAAAGCATTGTTTGCCTTGTTTCTTTGTTTTTTTTTTGGGGGGGGGGGTTACGGAATTCACTGAAGGGGTTAACTAGTGTGACACTTTTATAGATCGGGTCGTTCCGGACGCGGCGATACCAAATATGTGTACTGTTTTATTTATTTATTTTTTTTACATAAAAATGTGTATTTATTAGTGAATATTTTTATTATTATTATTATTATTATTATGTAATTTTTTTTTACAATTTATTTTAACTTTTTTGAAAGAACGCGTCAGTTTTTTGGATCTACAATAAAATAACTTTTTTATATTACGTATGGATGGATGTAAGGAAATTCCTCTTCTACTGCCAGCTGAATACTGCATCTGCATCTGCAGTATTGGTTTATTTCAAGCAGATATCTCTATTAGCAACGTTGGTGAGCTTCCCCCTCCTTTTTTGCTTTCTCATATATCAAACTATCTTTAAAGAGTTTGGAATCCACAAAGAGAGACTGATTAAAAATGAAAGAAATTCGAGACCATTATAACTCTTCCGAAGTCGCCGATCAACAAAGATCACTACAGGAGCAAGTGGTATTATAGTTTGCGAGGCCACAAAGGAACCCAAGCTAATGTCTAAGAAGCAAGAACCCCTTTTACATTCGGTAATGTTTAAAAGTACATCATCAGGAGAACACTGGACAACAATGGTGTGCATGACAGGATTGCAAGGAATAAACCACTACTTTCTAAAAAGAACATTGCTGCCTATCTGCAGTTTACTAAAGATCAGCTGGGCAAGCCACAATATTTTGTGGATGGATGAGACCAAAATAAAGCATTTTGTTTTAAATGAGATGTTATGGACTAGTGGTGAGTTGAATTCTCTAAGTTGTAGGTAAGGGTGAGCACGGACACAATGGACAGTGGGCAGGACTTTCTTGGCTGTGTGGTGATCAGTGAGAACCAGGACAGCAGGACACTCAAAATGGCAGGAAAACACAGAGCGAAGAGTGTGAATTTACAAAGGCACTATAAATATATAGTATAGTAAATATATAAATCCAGGACTTACAGCCAACAAATTGTTAATTGCAAATATATAAGTAATCAGCATATAAGTGATTAACTGCATGATGCAGTGATAAACAGGCAACTGAATACTTGATTGAAGAGAAGAGTTTTTAATGCCAACAGCCAGGGGCATACATTGAAATCATAAGGCCCCATAGCAGAAGTTCTATTTGGCAAAAAAAAAAACCTTAATATTTGGTGGAGTCACAGAAGAGCATATCTCACAACTGTTATGTTCTGCTACCAAAGCTAAGGAAAGAGAGGAGATCTGTCCCTACTATAGGACTCAGCTGAATCCCTACGATGTAACAGGGAACCTGATCCTGCGATCAGACCTGCTAAAGTCCTAATCTAGTCTGTACGAAGACCTATAGATGTGGGGAGGGAATCCCTACAAGTACTAAGGACTGGAAGGAATATGGGACACCTCCTAACAGAAATAGTAGCAGACAGACGAACAAACAAAATAGATAGAACATAGAGGTCCGTAGACCAAGCAAACTAACAGAGATAGATACAGAGCACAGGCTAGCTAGAAAGTAGATATACAATGAAGTCCAGCAAAGCCAGAAGGGCGGAGCAGGATTAAATAGGCCAACAAGGTCATGTGACCAGCAAAGGAAAAAAAACCTAACAGCAAGGTTCTAACAGTACCCCCCCTTCTAAGAGGATCCTCCGGATCCCCTAGGACCAGGCTTATCAGGAAATCTCCTGTGAAACGCTCTGATAAGTCTGGACGCGGAAACATCATCTGACCTCACCCAAGAGTTATCCTCGGGTCCGAAACCTTTCCAGGCCACAAGATACTGCAAACTACCTCTATACCGTCTAGAGTCAAGGATGCGAGAAATTTCATATTCCCCGTCCTCCACCACCGGAGGAACAGAGGCAGAGGCGTCACCATCCGACACAACAGCTTTTTTTAACAGAGAGACATGAAAGACCGGATTTTCCGCAATAGAAACACAAGCCTTCCGAAAAACGACGGTCTTTTTCTTGAGAGCGAGGTGCCACCGATCCAATCTCCATCGGTTCACCACTGTTAATACACACATTATCATAACCAGAAACTGACATAGCAGAGGATTTGCTCTCATTAACCCTAGCACGCAGTCTTCTATCCACCCGTATAGCTAATTGCATAGCCTGTTGCAAATCCTCAGGTGTAGGATAAGCAATTAGCAGGTCTTTAACCCTTTCACTGAGCCCAGCAAGAAATAGACTTTTCAGAGCAGAATCGTTCCACCCTGTTTGAGTAGACCAACGACGAAAATGTGTACAATATTTTTCCACATTACCCGATCCTTGTTTTAAACGTCTCAACTCAGTCTCAGCTGATGCGACACGGTCAGGATCATCATATAATAGTCCCAAAGCAGAAAAAAAACTATCCACTGATCTGAAGCATGAATCACTAGGTTGCAAAGAAAAGGCCCACTCCTGAGGCTCTTTGCGCAAAAGTGACATTATGAACCCTACGCGCTGGGATTCATCCCCAGAGGACTTAGGTCTCAAACGAAAATACAATAAGCAAGCATTTTTAAATGAAAAAAATTCTCGGTGTTCACCAAAAAATAAATCCGGCAAACATACCTTAGGCTCCAAGAAATGTGCTCCAGGACAGTTACTCACGTGCTGACGGAGCTCGGCCACTTCCAGAGAGAGTCCCTGCAGGTGTTTAGCCAAATCCTGAACCGACACCATGATGGAACAAAAAAAAATCTTTCTTTAGAGAATTTGCAGGCTGGACTTACTGTTATGTTCTGCTACCAAAGCTAAGGAAAGAGAGGAGATCTGTCCCTACTATAGGACTCAGCTGAATCCCTACGATGTAACAGGGAACCTGATCCTGCGATCAGACCTGCTAAAGTCCTAATCTAGTCTGTACGAAGACCTATAGATGTGGGGAGGGAATCCCTACAAGTACTAAGGACTGGAAGGAATATGGGACACCTCCTAACAGAAATAGTAGCAGACAGACGAACAAACAAAATAGATAGAACATAGAGGTCCGTAGACCAAGCAAACTAACAGAGATAGATACAGAGCACAGGCTAGCTAGAAAGTAGATATACAATGAAGTCCAGCAAAGCCAGAAGGGCGGAGCAGGATTAAATAGGCCAACAAGGTCATGTGACCAGCAAAGGAAAAAAAACCTAACAGCAAGGTTCTAACAACAACTTTGCAGCCCTTATAAAGTCATTTTCTTCCTATATAGTCCTCCATACAGTATTATGGGCACCACACGGTCCTCTATTCAGTATTATGGGCACCACATAGTCCTCCATACAGTATTATAAGTACCATATAGTCCTCCATACAGTATTATGGGCACCACATAGTCCTTCATACAGTATAATAGATACCACATAGTTCTCCATACAGTATTATGGGAACCACATAGTCCTTCATACAATATTATGGGCACTAAATAGTGCTCCATACAGTATAATGGGCCATACATACTGCTCCATACAGTATACTGTACCCCATATAGTGATAAATACAGTATGATGGGCCCCACATAATCCTCCATACAGTATTATGGGCACCACATAGTCCTCCGTACAGTATTATGTGCCCCACATAGTGCTCCATACAGTATGATGGGCCCCCTATATTGCTCCATACAGTAATATGGGACCCATATATTGCTCCATACAGTATAATGGGCCCCATATATTGCAAAATATAGTATATTAGGCCCCCTATATTGCTCCATACAGTATAATGGGCCAACTATAATGCTCCATACAGTATGATGAGCCCCATATATTGCTTCATGCAATATAATTGGCCTCATATATTACTCCATAAAGTATTATGGGCACCACATAGTGCCCCATAAAGTATGATGGGTCCTATATATTGCTCCATACAGTATAATGGGCCCCCTATATTGTTGCAGTATGATGTTCCCCTTATATTGCTTTTTCATGTTGAACTGGACACAATATGTAATAGTGGCTTCATAGCAGAAGAAAACTTTTTTTTTTTAAATATAACCTCTCTATTTGTTAAAGGGAACCTGTCACCAGAAAAAAAGCGATTAACAGATATGAAGATATGTCGTTAATTTGCAGGTTAATAGCGTTATTAACCTGCCCGGCACCCTCACTTAGCTGAAAGCTGTTGGGAAAAAATGAACTTTATTTCCCCCAGCAGCGTTTGGCTACCAGTCACGGAGTTGGCACCGGTTCGGGTTCAGTCACCGCTTTGAGTATACAGAGCAGCGGTTGTAACTGCGCCCCTGACTCTCACTGACAGCCAGCCCTAATGCAGAGCCTGTGTCGGTCAGGGCCGGGGGCGCGGTTACAGAAACCAATCTGTATACTGCAGAACCCTTCAGAAAACTCTGAAGGGTTCACTAACTTTCCAGCACCACCGTATGTGAGTGTGAGTAAACAAGGAGAGAAAAAAATATAATGATAATGAGGTGTAGGTAAAAGTAAATCCAGCATACTACTTCTGTTCTTCTTTTGTGAATTGTGAGTTAAATTCACTTGAATGAATCATAGAATCATAGAATGTTAGAGTTGGAAGGGACTTCCAGGGTCACCGTGTCCAACCCCCTACTCAATGCAGAATTCACTAAACCATCTCAGACATATGTCTGTCCAGCCTCTGTTTGAAAACTTCCATTGAAGGAGAACTCACCAACTCTTGTGGCAGCCTGTTGCACTGAGAATGAGAATGGACCAAAAGTACCGTATTTTATTGAAGGAGTGTAAGCCATTGTTTCAGAAGGCAAAGAGACTCATCAGAATAATTTAATATCACTGTCTCGATAACTTTATTGATTGCTATGGGAATTGGTGATTTCCACATTTTGCCAATTAGAAGTTTTGAAACTAAAAGTGTATGGCAGATAATATAATTGTTTTTGTGAGAAAATTTTTCAATACCTTGGGAGGGTTCATAGTTAGGACAGAAATTATTTGAATTTTGACTAGTGCTAAATTTGTCAAATGGCACTGCCTGTGGTCGCATAATTAGGGCTTCCACGGACAGGATTTGTGCTGGATACTCTGCTCTCAGGTCCCAGGGACACTTTAGTAACTTCTTTTACCCCGGTACATGGATGGGGACTTACACAAGGCTCCCTCCTCCACCTTATGATAGAGACTTCTGGACCGTTAGGATCTCTTTTATCCGGGAAAAACAAATGAAATTTCCTGATTATATTGTTGGAATTGATGTCACTCACCGGAACTCAGGATCTCTCGTTCACCAATTTCAAATTCAGCACGAACGTTGCACATTCGGATCTGTGATCAGACACCCGAGCGTTTTTACTTAAAATCAGTAAAAATCGGTAAAAGGCAGGAAAATGATTGCATTTAAACTACAATATTTTTACCACTTTGGCTAGGATAGTGGTGCTGTATGAGGAGCGGGGGGGGGACATGTTTGATGAGGGGAGGGCGTGGGGGGAGGTCAGAGTAGCGGCGTGCTGTTAATCAAATTTTTTTAAAATTTCTTAATGTGTGCAAATTCTGACAAGCCAATCAGGGCACAGGAGCCATCCACAATGTCCAGACAAAAGGGCTTATGCTATTGGCTGCTGAAGTCACATGTCCCTCTCCACATAAAGAGCGGACATGATGTTTTAGCGCCATTTTTTCAGTACAATAGGGCAGAGAGCCTTCTCCTGATGCTTCTCCTGGATACTGAGAGATTTTAAATAGTTAGCTAGGTGGTTGCTCCTAAGTCAGATAGTTTAGAAAGATAGGGTCCTGTGGGGCTGTGAAATCGACCTTCCAGCAGATCAAACATTTTTGCTATTAGGGAGGTCCAGACAGAGACAGCAGGCCACATTTCAGCATAGAACTCTGTTCTGCTCTGCTTCTATTGTGCTCCACGCACTAGTATACCTTTGAAACTCTATTTTTTCTGTTCCTACAGTGCTACATTAAGAAAGCCACATCTGACTTTGTAATTCTTTTGCGCTGAGATCCAGCTGTATCCAGGGCTCCATAGTAAAAAATCTAATTTTTCTGTTACTACTGTGATACATAGAGCAGGTCACATCTCAGCTTGAAATTTTTTGCCTCATATATTCTACTGTATACAGGCCGCGTCCACAGTAAAAAATCTAATTTTTTGTTGCTAATAGCATGCTCCAACCACCCTATCTGAGCAACATGAGTGGGAAAAAGCGAGGTTGTGATGGAAGGGGGAATAGGCTTGGTGTTCAAGGTGTACATGGGGTAGGTGGTAATGTTACTGAAAGCTGTAGTGAACCAACACGTCATGTCCTATCCAAAGACAACTAACAACTTCTTTTACTGGACGGGCTACTCCACTCCCTTTTTTTGGCAGCCGCACAGCGGTACGCCTTGTAGATGAGGTCCAGAAAGAGCATTTGCTAAGGTGGATGGCAAGCTCTGCATCAAGTGGCTGTCACGCCAGGTGGGGGAAATACTTAGTGCAACACAGAGGGAAAAGAGAAAGGGAGTCCAAACACTAGGGAAAGGGGGAAGTGGAGACTTCCTAGTCTGGTCTAGCGTCACCCTGTCTCAACTATCATCCCTATATTGCCTCTTCAGCAATCGCCGCACGCGTGCCTTGCCCTACTCTTCCTGGCATATAGCTACGACTAGGGATGGAAGGAGATGAGCACTAGTCAACCTCCACTAAACTCTATAGTCAACAAGGGTGGACAAAACAGGGGAAATGGCTTAGCTTTAGATGAACTTCAAGTAAGCACACGGCCTCAAGTACTGCTCCTGCTAAGCTTCACAAGTAGAAATAGATATAGCCGGCGACTCCCTCTCAGACACACCAGGTATATATACAGTACAGACCAAAAGTTTGGACACACTTTCTCATTTAAAGATTTTTCTGCATTTTCATGACTTTGAAAATTGTACATTCACACTGAAGGCATCAAAACTATGAATTAACACATGTTGAATTATATACTTAACAAAAAAGTGGGAAACAACTGAAAATATGTCTTATATTCTAGGTTCTTCAAAGTAGCCACCTTTTGCTTTGATGACTGCTTTGCACACTCTTGGCATTCTCTTGATGAGCTTCAAGAGGTAGTCACCGAAAATGGTCTTTCAACAATCTTGAAGGAGTTCCCAGAGATGCTACTGTACTGTACACCCAGGCCAGAGAGCTAATTAGCAAGAGAGAGGTAGCCGCTTGGTCCTAAAGACAGCCTCTATCTAGGAAGCTGTTTGCAATGCCAAATGTCCCCCCCCCCCTCTACGAGAGGCCTCCGGACACTCACGACCGGGTTTCTCAGGAAAAGAGGTGTGGAATGAGCGAACCAATCTGGGAGCGTTCACCTCTGATGCTGAAACCCACATCCTTTCCTCTGGACCATAGCCTTTCCAGTGCACCAAATATTGTAGAGAACGACATTGGAGACGAGAATCTACAATCCTCGAAATCTGGAACTCCAGATTACCATCAACCATTACTGGCGTGTGGTAGAGGTGAGGGCTCAATAGGTTCCACATACCTTTTGAGTAAGGACCTGTGGAACACATTGTGGACCTTAAGGGCCTGAGGAAGTTCAAGACGAAAAGCTGCTGGGTTAATGATGGCGGTGATTTTATAGGGACCAATAAACCTAGGTTCCTGCTTCTAAGAAGGAACTTTCAATCTTATATTCCTGGTAGACAACCAAACAAAGTCATTCACATTTAGGTCTGGACCTGGCAAGCGTTTTCTGTCAGCCATGTCATACCTGTCTCCCATGGTCTTTAAATTACATAGAACACCCTGCCATACCGAGGAGAGCGATGAAGCAAACCATTCCTCTTCAGGAACTCCTGAAGCTCCTCCCCCACTGAAGGTACCAAACTGTGGATTATAACTGTATGCACCGAAGAACGGAGACCTGCCAGTGGATTCTTTACGATGATTATTGATGGCAAATTCTGCCAGCGGTAAGTAGGATGCCCAATCCTCCTGATTTTCAGAGACAAAACACCTGAGGTATGTCTCCAAGTTCTGATCGGCACGCTCGGTCTGACTATTCAACTGATGGTGGAAGGCAGAGGAAAAGGACAGCTGTACCCCCAGTCGAGAACAGAATGCCTTCCAAAACTTGTAAACAAACTGGGTCCCCCATCAAACACCACATCGGAGGGAACCCCGTGAAGCTTCACATCTCATTTATGAACACCTGAGCAACTGTCTTGGCATTGGGAAGTGCGGGTAATGCGAGAAAGTGAACTATTCTACGGAACCTATCTACTACGACCAAAACCACCGTTTCGCGTGCAGAAACCGGTAGGTCAGTAATAAAATCCATGGACAAGTGTGTCCATGGCCTACTAAGGATAGGTAGCGGAAGAATAGTACCAGATGGACGGGTATGCGAAACCTTAGAACTCGGACAAATACTATAAGCAGCTACATGTTCAATTACATACCGATGCAACCCCGGCCACCAAAAACGACCAGAGAGGAGGTCCGCAGTTGCCTTGCCACCTGGATGCCCAGCATGTACCGAGTTATGATGTTCCTTGATTATTTTGTGGCGCAGATCAGATGGTACAAATAATTTTCCTGAAGGGCAGGAGGCAGGGGCGTCCCCCTGAGCCTCCAACACCTCACCCTCCAGTTCAGGATATAGAGCCGAAATGACTACCCCTTTCTTTAATATCGGGGCAGGGTTCTCATGGTCACCACCACCAGGGAAGCTCCGGGACAAAGCATCAGCCTTGACATTTTTGACCCCTGGAAGAAAAGTGGCAACAAAATTGAACCTAGTAAAAAACAGGCACCATCTGGCTTGCCTAGGGTTGAGACGTTTTCCCTATTACCCACGTCATAATTTCTCTCATCCGAAAACAATTTTTTAGAAAAGAAGGTGCATGGACACCATTTACCAGAGGACGAACCTTGAGACAACACAGCCCAAACCCCGACATCCGAAGCATCGACCTCCACAATAAAGGGTTGAGAAACATCGGGTTGACTGAGTATAGGTGCAGTGGCAAAATGATTCTTTAAGGAAGAAAAAGCCTGGAGGGAAGCATCCGAACATTTGGAAAAATCAGACCCCTTCTTAGTCATGTCAGTAAGGGGTTTCACTATAACAGAGTAATTTTGGATGAATTTCCTGTAAAAATTAGTAAAGCCCAGAAAACATTGTAGAGCCTTCAGGTTATCCTGTCAAGAACTGCACGGATCTTCTCCGGATCCATCTGAAAACCTGAAGATTACAACAAGTACCCCAAAAACTGCACCTCTTGAAAAGCGAAAGCACATTTTTCTAGTTTGGCATAAAGTTTGTTATCCCTTAAATCTGGAGCACCTGCTTAACATGCCCCGATGAGTCTCAAAATCGGTGAATAAACCAAAATATCGTCCAGATAGACCACCACAAACCTCCCCACCAAATGATGGAAAATATAATTTATGAAATGCTGAAATACCGCAGGTGCATTGGTCAAACCAAAAGGCATAACCAGACTCTCAAAATGTCCTTCCGGGGTATTGAACGCTGTCTTCCATTCGTCCCCTTCTCTGATTCTAACCAGATTGTAGGCTCCCCTTAAATCCAACTAGGAGAATACCTTGGCTCCCACAACCTGGCTGAACAAATCAGGAATCAGAGGAAGAGGGTATGAATGACGGATGGTAATTTGATTAAATTCCCGGAAATCTAAACAGGGTCGTAGACCGCCATCTTTTTTCTTCACAAAGAAGAACCCTGCCGCCACGGGCGAAGATGAGGGTCTGATATGTCCCTTCTCCAGACTTTCTGAAATGAAATCCTTCATGGCTTGTCTCTCAGGGCCAGAAAGATTATACAGTCTGGACTTCGGTAGTTTAGCTCCGGAGGTCAGATTAATAGGACAGTCATAAGCACGATGAGGAGGGAAATCCTAACACCCCTTCTCAGAAAAAATGTCCTCAAAACCAGACAGAAAAGCAGGTAATATTTCCATAAGACAGTAGCAATGGAAATATCTAGACAGTTCTCATGGCAGTAATCTCCCCATTCAATAATCTCCCCGGTTTGCCAATCCACCAATGGATTATGTTTAACAAGCCACGGTATACCCAAGATCGGAGTAGGAAGACTGTCCAGAACATAGCAAGGGATTTCACAATGAACTGACCCCACCCTCAGTTTTACATTATGTACAATCTGAGTAAATGCTTTCTGTGCAAATGGCACTAAGTCAATGGCAAAGATGGGAATAGGTTCAGCAAGCAAGACCATGAGTTTTCACAAACTCAGCATCAGCCATGCTGACTCCGGCTCCACTGTCAACGAACACAGAAATGTTTTCAGTTTTGCTCTCTAGCACCACCTTTGCTGTCAGGACAAAGCGGGAACTGCAGTTTGGCCACAAATGCACCCCTTGTTTATCCAACTCCAGACTACCGAGAGTTAATCGAGTCTCCTTTTGTTTAGGAATTGAAGGACAGGTCCCAACAAAGTGTCCCTTTTTCCCACACAAAAAACCATACGCCTTTTTTCTTGCGAATCTCCGGGGAGATGTATGATGTAGAGACACCCCCTAACTGCATGGGTTCCTCCACCACCCCAAGACCGCTCCCCTGGCAAAGGTACACAACCTCGGCAAGAAGGCCACGGAGAAGGTGGTCACACCCGTCTATCCCGAAGGCGTCTATCAAGACGTATGGCCAAAGACATGGCAGCCTCCAAGGACTGAGGGGTTTCATATACAGCCAAGGCATCTTTCAACCTTTCAGTAATCCCCTCACAAAATTAACTTTTGAGGGCTGAGTCATTCCATTTGGAATCCATTGCCCATGTACGGAATTCCGAACTGTATGTTTCCACTGACTGAATCCCATGCTAAAGGCGACGTAGCCTAGACTCAGCCAAGACGACTCGGTCAGGATCATCATAGATGAAGGCCAGAGCTTTGAAAAACCCCTCCACAGATTGGAGACAAACAGAGTCCTGCGGTAACGAAAACACCCATGACTGAGGATCGTCCTGCAATAGAGAGATCACAGTACCAAATTTTTTTTAGGTTGGATCCGGGGCAGGACGAAGTAGGGTCTGAGCAGTATCCTGACCCTCATCACCAGATGTTAACCACCATGGGAGGAGTTTCTCCTGATAAGACTCAGATACCTGAGGTGCAGGCAGACTGTACTGTACTGTCAGGGCAAGAAGAGGAGGAGGGTGACTTTCAGGGCGAGGAATGGAAGAACAGAGAGGATGATGATGAGGTTATAGATCCCACTTGGTGTGAACCCTGAGGCACGCAGTTGAGTAGATTATCTGAGGAGGACTATGAGAAGGTTACATTGCTGCCTACCGCACAGACACGGAGTGATGCAACCATGACAAGCACTGCATCCTTAGCCTTAACTGTGGCTGTGGCCAGCAGCGGTCACGGGTCTGCAGCTCGTAGGGACGGCAAGGGTTGTCTAGCCTGGGACTTTTTTGACACCGCAAAGGATGAGCCAACTCACGTTATCAGCCAACTTTTCAAAAAAAGATTCAGTAGTGGGAAAAATTGCAGTAATTTGACTACTACACGCATGAACCGTCACATGCACAATCAACATGCGTTACGATAAAATGCAGACCAGCGCGCCTCACCAACCATCGGCTGCCCCATCAATCGCATCTGCTGCTTCTTCCTCCTCCATCGCAGTGCCAAGTGTTCTCACTCAGGTCTCCGACCGCAGAACCTCCACTTGTTTACCCACTTCAGTAAGGCTGAGTGAGAGCCCGACAGCTGTAATGGAAGTGGACATGCCTGTGTCTGTTTTTGCTTCAACGAGCACACCACATCTTTCTCAATTTTCTCTATCCACCGTAACATCCATGCCTGCACCTCACTCATGGTCCAGCAGTTTGTCGTGTTCACGTTACTCCATCCTCTCACAGCACTGCAGCCAGCCCCCGGTCCTGCAGTTGTGGTCACGTAAAAGATTGTTTCCTCCTACACATGACAAAGCTAAGAGGTTGAACTCCACCATCTCCAATCTGTTGGCCATGGAAATGCTGCATGCTGCCTTTCCGCCTGGTGGATACAGACGGTTTCCAAAAGCTGATGGCCATCACAGTCCCCCAGTACCAGTTGCCCAGTCGCCATTACTTCTCTAAGAAAGTTGTGCTTGCGCTACACCAGCATGTCGCTCACAACATCACCCATTCCTTGACTAAATCTATGTTTGCCAGTGTGCATTTCACCACAGACACCTGAACGAGTAAGCATGCCCAGGGGCGTTACATCTCGCTGACTGGGCACTGGGTAACTCTGGGCTGTAGGGGCAGGCAGGGAAGGGGCTGCTCCACAAGTCTTGAAATTCCCAAGGCTTGCAGGACAAACCTGAGCATTTCACACTTTCTCCATTGCTTCTGCCACTTCCACCTCTAGGGCCTCCACCTGCGCACTCAACCTCTGCCTTAATGAGACACGCGTTTCAACACTGCAGAGCGAATTCCCACCACCTCCGTATTGCGCAGCCAGGGCTCACCGCAATCGGGCAGTGTTAAAATTAATATGCATTGTAGATTACAGTCATACAACTGAAGAGTTGTGGACAGCTGTCCAGGCTGAGTTAGAGCAAAGGCTGTCTCCGCTCAACCTGGAGCTAGGGAAGGCCGTGTGCGATAACAGTGCAAATCTGGTAGTGGCTCTACACTGGGGCAAGCTCACACACGTGCCTTGCATGGCTCTAATCCTCAATCTGGTGGTACAGCAATTTTTCCGCCACTATCCAGGCCTGGATGCGCTGCATGGAAGCTGTGTGCTCACTTTCACCATTCTCATTCCTTAGGTCATCGATTTGCTTCAATATAGAGGTCTTTGTCCATGCCAGTTAACAGGTTGATATGCGATGTGCCGACATGGTGGAATTCCACTCTGCACATGTTGCAGCAACCGTGTCAGCAACGAGGAGCCCTGATGCAGTATCTCAGTTCGTGTAGCCTGGGCAACGCAATACGGATGTGGTGAAAATCACACTTGCGGAGTGGGTACAGATGAAGGACTTCTGCACCCTTCTGCACAGTTTTGAAATGGCTACTAAGATGGTTAGCGCTGACGATGCCGTCATCAGCATCACTATTCCGGTCATCTACATGCTGGAGCACACTTTGAATAGTCTATGGGAGGAGCTGATGGAGGAAGAGGAGGAAGCAGAGGAGGATGCGGAAGGGATAACAATGTTTCTAAGTTCCAGACTGTCGTCACACAGGCAGGTGCCAAGTGAGGGTGAATTACAGGGATCGAGGGGGGCTGGTGATATCAGTCAAACTGTTAGTGAAGGTGCAGGAGCTGAGGAACAAATGGAGGACGAAGAGGTGATGAGCGAGCAACATTCAGGAGATGAAGAGGATAATCATCCCCACCCTGGCAGGATGAGACGGAGGAAACAAGCATCAATGTTACCCAGCCACCAACACACCATTGGCTTGGACCTCATGGAAGAGCCTGACACATGAGCACATTCTTGCTGCACTATCTGCAACATGATCCCCGTATAGTTAGGATTAGAAATAGTGGTGATTAAAGAGTTGCAACACTGTTAGATCCACATTACAAGAGTAAATTTTGCCAGATGCTTCCCGCCCTGGATAGGGACCAGCACATGCTGGAGTATCGAAGGAGGCTTTTACACAACCTTATAAGATACGTTTTCCCCAACACAGCAGTGAGGCACACAGTGTGCATCGCAGCTCTAGACTTCCAACCACAGGAACATCACTTTGTCAACGCAAAAACATTAGCAGCAGCAGCAGTGTAAGTGGCAGAAGCATTTTCGGTGAGTCCTTTCACACATTTTTTAGACCAGCTTGTGCACCAGCACAACAGAGTACAAGTCTGACATGTGGTGAACGACTGGAGAGAATGGTGCAGGAGTATCTCGAGCTCAATATCAATACCATCATGAAGGGTTCGGATCCTTTTACATTTTGGTCTTCAAAAATGGAAGAGTGGCCTGAGCTCACCTTTCATGCTTTGGAGGCCTTGGAGGTTTTATTATGTCCAGCAGCCAACGTTCTCTCAGAACGTGTCTTCAGCGCTGCTGGTGGTGTCCTGATGGATAAGCGCAGCCGGCTGTCCCCTGAAAATGTAGACTGCCTAACTTTCATCAAGATGAACAAGTCATGGATCTCCAAGGACTTTTGCACCCCAATCGCAGACTGTGCAGACTAGGCAATGGTGTAGTTTTTAGTGTGCTGCATTGATCTTGCATAATTGCAGTCTGTGATATCTTTGTTGTGGCTTCTTTGACTGCTGTTGCTGCTGCCGCTGCAGATGTTAACAATACCTTTTTGAGATTTGGAGACTCCTGATTGGGTCTCGATCTGGTGGGTTGGCTATAGTAGAAGGGTGTCGGTCCCCATTATACTTGTTTTACTCTGGTGAAATTTCTGCCACTTTGGTGGTGTCTGCCCCTAATTTTTTGAAATGTGGAGACTCCTGGTTGGGTCTCCACCTGCTTGGTTGGCTGTAGTGGAAGGGTGTCGGTCCCCATTATACTATTTCCACTCTGGTGAAATTGATGCCACTTTGGTTCTGTTTTCCCCTAAATTTTATGGAGACTCCAGATTGGGTTTCCTTCATGTGTATTGCCTGTAGCAGTAGGGCTCCCAGACCGGCAGGCCTCCATTTACTTTCAGTCAACTACCTGTGTTACTATCCTTCAATTTTTTTTACCAATAGTACTCTATGAAACTGATGTTTATGCCACCTGAATGTGGCAGAGCAGAAAAGCATCTTGAGCTGTTTCATGTCGTATCAGGGCTTCCAGCACAGCATGCCTACACTGATGCCTCACCCATCTCATCTTAATTTAAAGTTAAATTCAAAGCTGTAAATGCTAACCCAGGCCCCGATACCTCATGCATGGCCCATGGCTAACTGCTGCTGTGCCATTATAAAATTTGTACTGTGGGTCAATTGATGCTACTTTTCCTGGTGTCTGGCCCTAATTTGAGATGTTTGGCAGCTTTTGGGCCCCTTTGAAGATATTGTGTATGCGTTTGATTTTGCCTCCCACTGAATGCAGTGGGATTTGGATATGTTCGACGAACTGTTCAACGAATTGTTTGGAGAACTTAGGGAAGTTTGCCTATCTGAAACGAATCAAACCTTGAGAGGTTCGCTCATCTCTACTGGCTGCTAATCAAAGAGTGTTATTAATCCCAGGACACCTGCGAGAACTGAGTGATGGGATTCCTGTAGGAACTGAGGAGAAACAAACAATTATTTGGTTGGAGTATTGTCCATGGCTAGATCTTGAGCTCTACAGATCTTTTCAGCCAGAACTAAAGAAACAGAGGACACAACTATAGCTTAAGCAATAATAGGAACTGGTTCACACTACTCAGACTAAGATTACCATAAACTTTGGGAGAGGACGTTGTCAATACAGAATTAGGTCTAGAGAAGAACAAAGCTCATCTAGCTTGCCTACGTTGAGTCTTTTGGCTGATTCTAAATAAGTCAAATTTTTGTTATCTGGTTACAGTGATTTTTTGTTTGGCACCTTCAAGAAAGTAACACCAGTACTCGAAGGCCGCTTAATTGCTAATAATTCACAATTAACAATGTAAGTATTCCTCATAGCTGATGAAAACTTTCGTTAAAAGAAGCCACATGGATAAAATCGAGTGACAGACTGGTTACTTTGAAATAGCACTGTTTCAACTCCCACTTCAGAGGCATTTACCACCACTATAATAGGATATTCTAGATCAGGCTGAACCAATACAGGATTAGACAAGTAATGTTCTTTTAATTCTGTGAAAGTATGGGTCAACCTTCCAGCAGATCACTTCATCCACTTTCTTAGGAAATCTTGGAATTTTTTTTTTGTGAATTTATGATTAATTAGCGAACCCAAGAAACCGCTATAAAGCACTCAAAAACTTGGGTTGTACCCAATTGCCAGCACCTTAGAGGGGTCCATTCAGAGATTTTTTTAGGACAAGATATACCCCTGGTAGATTACTTCTTGAACCAGAAAAAAACACATTTTTTCAAGTTTAGCAAACAAAGACTTGTCTCAGCATCTTTGCAATATAATACGTACATGTCAGATTTACAATTCATGATCGGGTGATAATATCTAAAAATACAACCACATATTTTCCACATATTTTTAAATATGTAATTAACAAAATTTTGAAAACCAGCTTGGGCTTTACTTAGACTAAAAGCCATCACTAGATAGTGACCCTCAAACGTATTAAATGCAGTCTTCCAATCACTCTCTTCCCTGAAAGGAATAAGACTATACACCCCCTGACTTTAGTGAAATAATGGGCTCCAAACAGTTGGTCATAGAGATCATGAGATGAATGGTGGAGGATATTGGTTCTCTACAGTAATTTTGTTCCCAGGAGTCAATATATGCTCCTAAACCATCATGTTTATTTACCAACAAAAAAGAAACCTGCCCCTGCTGTGACGTGGAAGGACTGATAAATCCCCTTTTCAGATTGTTTGCTATCTAATCTTTTGTGGCCTGCTTGATGTTCTGGACTTGAAAGGTTATATATTTTACCCTTGAGGAAAGAGTAGTTTGGTACCAGATTTATGGGACAATCATACTGTCTGTGTGGCGGTTATTTTTCAAACGTGAACACAGTAAAAATATAAAAATGTTCAAATTTTTCAGCTAAACCTCTGGTTAAGGTTTTAGACAAGTTCACAGATAAAGACATACAGTTCTTCTGGCACTCAGGGTTCCTGCGCAAAATATCGCCGAGGTGCCAGTCAACAACCGTGTTATATCTACATAACCATGGCATGCCCAAGACCACAGCCACACTCAGATTTTCAAGAACACAAAAATTAATGGATTCAAGATGTAGAGTACCAATATGGAAGGACACCTCCTTTGTGACAAACCTCACCACTCCCTGGGTTAGAAATGTATTATCAATTACAGTTAAATTTATAGGAAAACATAATTTTAGTAAGGGTAAACTATTTACAGGCCACAGCCAAAGCGTATGTGCATTGTTCCAGTAGTTTTAACACTACCACGCTTGTGACGACTAGGGTTGCATGATTTTCCAAGACTAGTACATAGTATAGTATGTAAATTGCAGGAATTTGACTGTCGTTAATGTTGTAACCCTGTTATACACTATGCACTTTATTAGGACTTATCTTTAATTTTATGTTATGAATCGATTCTTCTATGTTATTTATTACATATATGTATGTTTTTTATCTCTACCTACTGTGTCTTATCTTGGTGCCTCATGTATATCTTAGCATATGTTCAGATCTAAAAAATTTACTCATTCAAACTTACATATAAATTCAATATAGAACAAACCTACAGAACCTATCTTGTTCATAACCTGGGGACTGTGTGTACTGATTTGTTTTAAAATATTTTTATTAAGTTTTCAATTAACAAAACTGTAAATACTTTATATATTATATTATACAGAGTGGTAATTGTAGATGTAACATATGTGAGTTATTATCATATAATACAGATATATCTATGCAATATGTTTTAATCACAGATTTACAAGGAAAGAACATAAATTTGGGGAAAGGGAAAAAACAGACAACATAAAAGGAACTTACAACATAATCATACAAATTGGTTAACCAAAAGGGTAATACATTACTTATAACATCCCGAATTCTTACAAAGAGTATCATAGCCTAAGTTTCGGAACTACATTCAGTTAGTGAATTAAACAAAATTATATAAATACACCGCTATTGAATCAGAATTCAAAAATCGTAATTTCACAATATTAATGGAGTGTCAAGAAATTAAGTTTGGCATACAGTTTTGTGACCAAATATCCCATTTAAATTTATATTTATTCAAGTCCTTCTGTCTAAGGGCTATATTGTATTCATAGATATTGTGGATAGAAACTCTGTCTATTACATCTGCTATGGTTGGAACTTCAACTAGTTTCCAACGTGAAGCTATCAACAATTTAGTAGTTATTAAAATGTGACAAATTATGTGCCTTAGATTGTTGGGGAAAGTATCTATACCTAACATCAGAAAAAACAATTGTGAATTAAGGGAAATTCGGAAGCTAGTGAGGTTTTTAATAAGGTTTCTAACCTCTGTCCAAAGATTATTGAGCTTAGGACAACCACAGAAAATATGTGAGAGGGTCCCCATCTTCCCGCAACCCCTCCAACAGTCGGATGATGTCGATGGTGAGATTTGATAAATTCTCTCCGGTGTCCAGTACCATCTAGACAAGATCTTATAATGGGACTCATGTAGAGAAGCACACAGTGTTCGAGTAAATGATGTCTAGAGATGAAGAGAGTTGTGATATGTCTATTTGAACTTGGAGTTCTTTTTCCCAAGTTATTATGTTTTTAGTCTTTAGTAGTTCTATGTTATCATTGTAAATCCTATACAGATGGTTTGTCACCCATTTGGGGCTATCGAAGGGTTTAGATAAAAGGTCAAAAGTGAATTCTGGAAGAGAAAAGAGAATGTTTTTTGAAGTCAGGAATAATTGTAATTTTAACCATGTCGAAATTTGTTTGTTAGGTAAAGTATATTTATCCTGGAGGGATTGACAAGTAATAAGATTATTATCCAGAATTATATCTTGGATTACTGAGATACCCAATTCCAACCATGTACTCAATTTCAGCTTAGCGATTAAAATTTCTAAAATTTGGATTGGAAGAGAATTAAGCTGCAAATCTTTAAATTTTGACTTTGTTTTTTTGAGCAGATTTCTCTAGACGGTGATAACTGCCTTGAGTGTCTGAAAATTTGGTAGAGGTTTACTAGGGTCTATAAGATAAGCTGTGATAACTAGCTTCAAGTCACTGTAATTTATTTGGGCCTTTTCCAAGGAGACCCAGGGAATAGGATCGACTCTTAGTAACCAACCATTTGAGAGTTTAAATATCGTTGCTTGATAATAACTAAAAAGATTTGGGAGACCCAATCCACCTCGTCTCTTATGTTTTTCTAAAAGAGTGATTGATATTCGTGGCTTGCTTTTGTTTCAAATAAAAGTTCTGAGTTGTGTTTGAAATTTATTGAACCATTTTCCAGGTATAGGCAATGGGATACATCTAATTACATATAAAAGTTTAGGAAGGGCCATCATCTTGTAGGTAATGATTTTCCCCAGCCACGATAGGTCTATTTTACTCAGACGGAATAATTCGGTTTGGAGGGGTTTATGAAGAACCGACAGGTTGTCATTGACCACAGATGATGGAGATTTTGTCAGAATTATACCCAAGTACGAAATCTGCTGCTGTTGCCAGTTAAAGTCGAATTGTACCTTCAAGGCAGTGGCCAAGTTGTCTTCTAAGTTGAAACTCATACATTGAGTTTTTGAAAAGTTAATTTTATAAAATGAAACATTAGCAAAATTTTTTATCAGGGAATTTAAACGCTTAAGTGACAAAAGGGGGTTTGAGAAAAAGTGTGACTTTCGAGCATGTTTGTTTAAAGTTTATACCTTCAATAAATAGGTCAGACCTAATTTTTGCAGCTAGGGGTTCAATAAATAGGGGAAAAAGTATAGGCGAGAGGGGACATCCCTGTCTGGTGCCGTTAGGTAAAGGAAACTTAACTGAAAGAAAATTATTTGTGTACACCCGGGCCGATGGATTCGAATACGTAGCCGTAATGCTGTTGAATATCCTGCCTTGAAATCCAAATTTTTCAAGAGTTTTAAACATATAAGACCAGTTCACCAGGTCAAAAGCTTTCTCCGCATCTAGGGCCAACAATACTGCTGGAGATTTCTTTTTGCTTATAATCGAGATAATATTAAGGGCTTGTCTTGTGGCATCTGATGTCGATCTTCCCTGAATAAAACCCACCTGGTCTGGGTTAATTAGTTTGTGAACAAAATTTTGAAGTCTTTGAGCCACTAATTTAGCCAATAATTTGGTGTCACTGTTCAAAACAGAAATAGGCCTGTAATTTTTTGTGTCATTCGGATCACCTTTGGGTTTGGGGATGACGATAACCAAAGCCTCCAGCATCTCAGCAGGCAAGTGGCCCTCAATTGCGGATGTATTTGCTAATCTAACTAGAGGATCTTCCAACAAGTTTTCAAAGCACTTATAAAACTCATTTTGAAACCCATCTGGGCCAGGTGATTTCCCATTTTTAAGGTTTTTAATTAGAGAAGAAATTTCTAATTTAGTATATGGGGAAGTCAATTCTTCCAGCTCAGACTTAGAAAGGGAAGGGAGGTTTATGGAATTTAAAAAAAGAGTCTATCACTTCACATGAGGGGTTAGAAAAGTTGGGATTATCCTTAAGATTATATAAATTTTTCTGCCTCAATGTCAATATTTGAGATTGCAAATCTGGGGAAGGGTTATTAAATAATTTTTCTTCTAAAGCTATAATTTCTTTAGTGATTTCAACTGTTTTGTCTCTATTGTTTTTCTTTAATTGGGAATTTAGTTGGATAAGATGACCCCTTAGCACCGCCTTAAAAGCCATCCATAGTAAATAACTTGGAGTATTATCAGAATCATTCTCTCTAAAGTAATTCTTAATTGATTGTTTTTTTGCACATCTGTATTTAGGATGGGTAAATAAGTAACTGTTGTTACGCCACAGCCTATTCTCTACTAAAACTGGGCCAATAATTATTTCAGATAAGACAGGGGCATGATCAGACCATAACCTTGGCTCTATCCGCACAGATTTGAATTTGGTTAAAGAAAATATGTCTGTCAGGATCAGGTCAATACAGGAGTATGAGTTATGCCTTCCTGAGTAATGGGTAAACTCTATAGAAGATGTGTTGAGGCATCTAAATACATCATACAGCTCATTCTTATTAATCCTCTGGTCTAAATTAGAGAGAAACTGTCTTGATCTAGTGGAGGAGTCCATTAAGGCGTTAGGTACCATGTTAAAATCCCCAAACAAAACCAATTTGCCCCTCTTGGTTTGATGAATAAGCTTCATTATTTTCTCCAAAAAAGTTATTTGACCACTATTAGGGACATAAACATTAGCTAGGGTGAATTCTACACCATTTATTTTACATATTAAAATTAGATATCTTCCATCTTCATCGGCTATCAGAAGTTTTTCAAAAGTTACTGTTTTTTATAAGGATTGCTACACCTCGTTTTTTCTTTGGATTGGAGGCATAGAAGATGTTGGGAAACTTCTTATTAGTGAATTTTGGCTAGTTGGCAGCTGCAAATTTGGTTTCTTGAAGACCAATAATATCTGCTCTAGAGTCTCTTATCTGTTTCCATACTAGCTATCACTTTCTTGGGCTATTCAGACCATTAACGTTATGGGATAAAATCTTAACTGCCATGGGAGAAGGTGTCAGTAGTGATGCTTGTCATTTGAGCACGGTGTTTTAGAAATATGAAAAAAAGGGATGGAGACATTGTAAAGATTCTGAAAACAACTTAATGAATCAATAATAAAAAAAAAATGTACTATCAGTAGTAAACCACTAAAAACTGAATCTAGCCTAAAATAACCTTAACTGCTGAAGATTAGTTCCTCTAGAGGATCTTCTAATCGTAGGAACTAACTCCTCTAGGAAAGGGATTAAGTTCTGGCCCGAAACCTCAATTCAAATGCATAAAATTAACTTCTCAGGAAATAGAATTACCAAGTTCTTTTAGAATCTGTAGACCTTCCTCTACATTGCTTATGGCGACAGTCCAGCCCTGGAAAGAAAACAACACCTTCGCTGGGTTAAAACCCCACTTATACAGGAGGTGTTTCTGCCGAAGAAGGTCTGTGATTTTTGCTAAGTTTTTCCTTTGTAACATGGTCTCTTTTGAGAGATCAGCAAACGTTTTAATGTTCTCATAGGGGTGAGGTAGGATTTTGTTAGTTCTTATAAATTCTTTTAACCTTTCTTTTGTATGAAAGAAATGGAATTTGACAATTACGTCTCTTGGAATGACCGGTCTGATATGTTTAGGTTTTGGAAGTCTATGGACTCTAACAATAGTGACATCTAGATCTGTCAGAGATGGCAAGGACTTCTTTAGAAGACCTTTTACATAAAGATCTAATTGGTCATTTTTGACTGACTCAGGGATCCCTCTCGGCTTCAGATTTTGTCTTCTATCCCTGTCTTCTAAAACCGTCATCTTATTTTTAATGAATTTTAGATTTTCCCTTAGAGTACTTTGCTCCTTCCCCAACTTATCAGTCACTTTTCCTAATTCAAAAACGTCAGCTTCATTTCTTTCTACTCTATGTGAGATGGAATAAATCGAGGTCTGAGGTTTCTCAAATCTCCTATCTAGGTCTTTTTTTGTGTCCAGTCTCATGGATTTTTTAAAAGCTGTAAACAGACTCTTGAAAAATGTTAGGTCTAATGGCTGCTCCCATTTGAAACTTTGAAGAGCATCATTTGGGTCAGTATAGGATGAATTGTCTCTCCTAGATCTCTGCTTATCCGGGCTTACAGTTGGTGAGGAGGTCTCATCCTCTTCAGAGCTCTCCTCCGTCACCTGCTTTGTATGAGATGATTTCTTAGATTCCCTCTCCTTCCTCTTTTTTGAGGATGACTGAGATTCAATGAACATTGAGTCGTCATCAGATATTTCTTTGTCCTAAGACCGGGCGTTCTTAGCAGAAGTTTTATATGGAGATCTTGACCTGTCCCTAGGTTTGTTGTTGGGAATAGATTTAGGTTTCGATGAAGACATTATGTTAATTGTGATCCCTCACAAGATGAAATTGGAAAATAATTACCAAACAATTAGGACAGAGTGGTTCAGATAAATTGCAGAACACCAGAGTCTTTATGCTGTACTAAACTATCATAGCAATGAGTATTATGAATTAGGAGAGTAAGGAATGAGTGAAAATCCTAGCCAGAGCGATAAGATTTAAAATCTCAACCTCTAAAGAGATAAAACAACCTATAAAATAAAATAATAATGTATATAATATATAATACTATAATAATAATATGTTTTCACAAAGAAGACATGAGAAAAAAGAACATGAGAATCTAAAGACCCCTGGCTGCAGTATCAAAAATCAGCCACCAGAGCCTGCCACTGAGGCGAAAAATTTAAGAGAGAGAAATATAGCTTTCATACATCCAGTAAATTAGTTATGTATAAAGTAGAGATATTTCTAACAAAGAAATGTATGTTATTAAAAACAATTACCTTAGGCATTACAATAAAAGTAGATAATATCAGCTGTCTTCAGATATTAGCTAATCAAATCTGCTCATTTTTCTCCCATTCACTATTACACACAGTATGAAGAGAAGGCAACATCTTAGCTACACCAAGAACCACGGCACCAAGACATGTACATATATATAATAATAAAGATGTTCGTTGGAAACCTAATGATTTCATTTGCTCACGGAGAGTTCTCTCGTCTCTGTACCGAAATTGTTGTTTATAATGATAATCAACTATCGCGGCCAAAGATATTAATAAATATTTTTCAAGAACTGTAATATCTCTTGTTAGTCATACATTTGTAGATCTATATCAGGAGTAAAAGGGATGTCAAGTCCATATGTAGTCTTTTCAGTTAGATCATCACAGTTTTACATAAAATGGCGGAGTTAAGAACCGTAAAGCACAAGATGGCGGCACCAAAACTCAGTGAAGATCCCACAGTCATGCAATAAATGGTACCTATGTGTAACAGATTTAAATAAGACTACTTAAATCCTTTTAGATCATAAAACCTCTGTTATCACACAAGATGGCGTAGTTGAATATGATGAAGTACAAAAATGGCGTCAATGTAAAATTTGTGACACAGCAAAAAAAAAAAATCTTCAAAGCTTCTATGTAGTACGAGATGAACCCCAAGGTCAAATCAAAAACCAGGTGATGAAATAATGAGGTAATAAGATCTCAAGATAGGTCAAATCTTTAAGCTTCCCTCAAGAAAATTACTCAGCATAGTTGTGAGGTAAAATTTTTCAGATAATATCAAAGAAGGTCTCAAAATGTTTCTGAAGCATCCTGAGTTAGTTTAGTAGCTTTTTATAAGAGTTCAATGTCTTTAAAAAGGCATTTCATCCCAGTTGCTTATTCTGAGGCAGGAGCACAAGAAAACACGTACCTACTCCATGACTAGCAGGCCACGCTCCCCTGTGTACTGATTTGTGAATGTTCCATAATGTAATGTAATGTAATTTAACTTAAAATAGCCTGGTGGGTGGCTTTTTAAGTCATATTAAAAAGATGGCAAATGTATCACATATTGGCTGTTCCTCCATGTCCTTAGGGCCTGATTAAAGATAGAATTTTTGGAGGTTACAATTATTCAGGCATAGTCAGTTCACATTAACTGGCCAATTTTGAACTTGTTGAAATTTGTAAGGTGGAATTGTCTACGAGAAACAAGTCGATCCTAGAGAATGATTTATGTCTATCAGAGAAGTAGGTATATTCTCTATTGCAGGGTTCCCCAACTCCAGTCCTCAAGGCCCACCAACAGGTCATGTTTTCAGGATTTCCTTAGTATTGCACAGGTGATGTAACTATTGCCTGTGCTGATGATGGAATTATCACCTGTGCAATACTAAGGAAATCTTGAAAACATGACCTGTTGGTGGGCCTTGAGGACTGGAGTTGGGGAACCCTGCTCTATTGGATGCGTTAAAACATTTTAAAGATTCTCAGAGTTTTTCCCATAGTTAGCCAAATGGATAAGATGGAGAAGGGGCCATTGCTCTGGGAGATGGAATCAAGGAGTGTGTCAAGAATTAAGTTAAAGTCTCTACAAATGATTACAGATGCAGTTAGTTTTTTTACTTGAAAAATATGCTAGTCCAGCACTGAATCGAGGAAATAAAAACCATTCAACTCCTCTTGGTCCTTTTACTTTCCTTATACCCAATCAATGGTCTTGTGTGCTTTTGTTCCCTTAAAGTTTTTTCTACCAAAGTCTCTACAAAGAATTAGATTGCCCTTTTTTATTTATTTTTTTTATTATTTTTTTTAGAAAGAATGTGAAAAGCAGATTTTTAAGCTGTTATAGATATCCTGAGAGCTATGTATACTTTAAGTTATGTCCCAAAACATAATATTATTTTTTTCTGCTACTGTCTTCCTTGTCTGCCAATTTCAGTTTAGGTGCACTGATTTCTCCCAGTAATAAGTTCCCTTGCCGAGATATTAGCAAGCAAAGTATTTGGCACTTAATGAGTTAACTTTTTTATATCCATGCACTTCTTCTTCTTTTACAATGTTAACCAATCATAGGCAAGCAGCAACACTCAATTGAAGAACAGATTTCTCTGTGTGTAAGATGTAATGATACAGTTGTGATCTCCTGGTTTAACCTCCTCTATGAGTTCAGACTGGAGGATCAGTGCACCCGTATTTATCTGTCTCACATTACAAACCCTTTTATGAGTTCTCCTGTTTACTGTGTCAGTCAGTAATTACACTAATGTCTGCTGTGCTCAAGGAACTTGTACTCTCTTCTGAGATCTTGCTCTGATCTCACTACAGAGCAAGTAAAAGTTGAACTCAACAAACATAAGTGTTATACTGACACTTTGAGTTTGGCTCTCCAGACAGGCAGCATGGGGGTGGGTCAGTACCAGCAGAGCTGATAGTGCTAGAAGAGGAGAGCTGATAGAAGAGTTCATAATGTGACACAGCTAAACTCAGCTGTGCTGCCCGTCTCCCCGCAATGACCTCTTCTGAAAGGTTTTAGTCATCTGTGTTTTCTAATCATGCAGGAGGT
Source organism: Phyllobates terribilis (assembly GCF_046119375.1). NCBI lineage: Eukaryota > Metazoa > Chordata > Amphibia > Anura > Dendrobatidae > Phyllobates > Phyllobates terribilis. Next base: position 737,393,287 of record NW_027362762.1, read on the forward strand.
TAGACCAGGAGACCAGGGCTTTCTTTCATTATACATCTCACACACTGAGAAATCTTTTTTAAACTATAGTAGGGGTGTTTGTCTTTTTTCCTTTCAGTGTTGCTGCCTGCTTATGATTGGTCAGCATCATACAGGGAGAAGAAGTGTATGCACCCAGTAAAAATTTTCTGATAACACGCACTTGGACTAAGCAAAAACTTAACTCATTAGGTGCCAAATACTTTGATTGCTAATATCTGCATGGAGATGCAGAATTAAAAAAAAAAAAAAAAAAGTTTTATTCCTTTCTGCAGCCACTATTACATTGTGTATCCAGTTCAGCATTAAAAATGTGGTGAAAGGTCCTCTTTAAGACTAACACAAGTTCATTTCCGTAAGAGTCTGACTTGACTGATGGATGGGAAGTGCAATAGAGGATCTTGTAGCATTTGCTCGGTGATGTGTTTAAATCGCTCCCATGTGCATGATTTGTGACTGTTTGACAGTTTTAATACATGTGAGGAATGTCAATTTCTTACACATTCCTCACAGGTAATAAAGCTGTCAAACAGTTGCAAATCATACACACGGGAGTGATTCAAACATATCACCGAGCAGCTGTAAATACTCGGAGCTCGCCCGAGTATACTCGGAACAGAACATACTCACTCAACACTAGTCTTTATATTGGGTTGTTATGACCTCTTCTGTTCACTTCTAATAGCCGAAATGGAGTTTTAGGCATTGGGCAAAGGCTTTCTGCTCCTTGGCTAGATTCCTACACTGCTCCTTTAGGGTCTTTATGAAAATGATGACCTTGCGGTCTTGATGTTAGATTTGAGCCATATAGTGGTCAGTACTAGATTTAAGCCAACAAACTTACATCTAACAACACATTATAGAGATTCTCATTCCTATTGGCAAATTTATGACTGTGGCACTAAACCATACAAGCTAATGTAGCTTCACTGTACTGCTGACCACGTATCTTCAATATTCCTGCTTTCTCAGATATTCCTGCTGTTTTATATTTTTGTACAATTTTAGAATTCTCTTTCAATAGGCAAATCCTGGGTAGATGAATGAAACATCCATTTCCTGATAATTGAGCCAATACCCACCAAGATATCCCAACACTTGGATATTATTTCATGCCCCTCAATTTATTCTTGAATTTGCTGTATTCCAATATTCTGCTTTGTGTTTTGGCTTTTATTTTCACACGTACTTATATAAAGATCGTGTTTCAGTTCTACAGTTTTCAAACTTAGTAGCGGAAAATTATTTTTTGCTTCTTAGTTTTACATATTAACCTGTTAAGGGGATGGGGACAACTTTATTAATAATGGAAAACAACCGAACCCGGGGTCCACGATGCAGCCTGGAAGACTGCGGCCGAACACCTTCCGGGTAAGAAGGTAAAACAACCAATTAATATATAAATCCCTCCAGTGTTACTGCACTCCGGGACGGGAAAAGGGATTCACATTATCTCCGTTAACTGCACGAGAGATGTGCGACAAATAATGTAGCCGTAGCCCTGTTAACTGCACAGAGGCTACGCAGTAGACGCTAGGACGTGTGTGTGACTCACACCGGTGTATACGTGCTCCCAGCCGGTGTGCTACCGGACTGCGGAGTAACTCTCCACGTGGCTAACAGGCGGTGCCAGGAATACGGAGTCCGCAGTCTGCTCGGGGTGTATAGCGACCCCCTAGTCGGAGCCAGACTGTGAAACAGAACTACCTGCCTCCCTCCAGCTGAGACTGCCTATCCCCAGCTAAACCTGCCTTTCCGAAGCTAAAGCAGCAAGAGAGCACTTTTGGCTCAAACATACAAGCGTCGACACATAAAAACAACCATAGCTCAATGATCAGAGCGCACCGCCATGTTTGTGGGCGGGCTATTTAAAGACTAAGCCCTGCCCACCATCGCATTATTGGTCGCGCTACTGATGACTTCACCCGCGGCCAATCAGTCGGTGCCAGGTCACCGGATCAGTTGACACCAAACCACCAATCACGGCGTTTATCATGTCTCACCTCACTGGGGAAGTACTGGCATGGCTTAATCCCTTGTGGGAATGAGGGGATCCCCTGGTGTCCGATCTATCATCTATCCTCGCTGCTTTCCGGAAAGTCTTCGATGAACCAGGACGAAAATCCGCTACTGCCTCCTCTCTGCTCCGTATCCACCAAGGGAGTCTCACCGTGGGCCAATATGCCATACGGTTCCGTACCCTCGCTTCTGAGCTTGCCTGGGACAATGAGGCCCTAGTGTCCATCTTCTGGGAGGGCCGGATTAAGGATGAGTTAGCCGGCCGGGACATTCCTACCACCCTGGATGACCTCGTGTCGCTCGCTACCCGGATCGACATCCGTTTCCTGGAACGTGCTAAAGAGACTACCTGGGAGAGAAAGTTTCCTCGCCTTGCTCCTACTTTCCAGAGACCTGCCTTTCAACCAGCTACTCCCCGGGCACGCTCGGCCGAACCTATGCAGATCGACCAGACCAAGATGGTCAAATCTCACAAGAGTCACGCCGAGCCGAGGGAAGCTGTTTCTATTGTGGCAGTAAGGAGCACTTCATCCTTTCCTGCCCAGAGAAGCCGGGAAACTCCAGTGTCTAGGACCGCTCGGAGAGGTCGTCCTGGGCAAAAGTAAACCCTCTCCGTCCCTGATCTTGTCTGTCTCTATCTCCTGGGGAGAGAACCGTTACTATGAAATGGCTCACCTGGATTCTGGATCTGCTGGAAACCTCATTTCCCAGTCCCTGGTAGAGAGATACCGGATTCCCACCAAACCTCTGACTGAACCAGAGTCAGTCACCTCCATGGATGGAAGACTCCTTCCGGTGACCATCCTGCTCATCACTGAACCCATAACCCTGCAGGTGGGAATGCTGCACTCTGAGAAGATCTCCTTCCATGTGCTGTCCGGACTCTCTCACTCCCTATTGCTAGGTCTACCCTGGCTCCAGAGACATGAACCCGTCCTGAACTGGCAATCCGGTGAAGTACTCTGGTGTGGGCAGGATTGCCATAGGACCTGCCTGGTTCCAGTTCGCCTGGCTCGTCCTCCACCTACCTCGGCTAATTTACCCGGTCTACCGGCACCTTACTGGTCCTATGCAGATGTCTTCGATAAAAAGGAAGCAGAGACACTGCCACCTCATAGGCCATATGATTGCCCGATCGACCTGGTACCCGGCGCCACTCCACCCCATGGGCGTATTTACCTGTTGTTGTCGGCCGAAACCCGGGCCATGTCAGAGTACATCGAGGAGAATCTGGCCAGGGGTTTCATCCAGAAATCTACCTCCCCGGCTGATTCCGGATTCTTCTTCGTCAAGAAGAAAGATGGTTCATTACGCCCCTGTATTGACTATAGAGGACTCAACCAAATCACGGTAAAAAACAAATACCCCCTGCCGCTCATCTCTGAGTTGTTTGACCGTCTTAAGGGAGCTAGGATCTTTACCAAGCTAGATCTACGTAGGGCGTATAACCTGGTCTGAATCCGTCACGGAGACGAGTGAAAGACGGCATACAATACCCGGGACGGTCACTATGAATGCCGTGTGATGCCATTCGCTCTGCAATACTCCCGCCGTCTTCCAAGAATTGGTCAACGACATCTTCCGTGATCTTCTTTACTCTTGCGTGGTGGTGTACCTGGACGATATCTTGGTCTTCTCTCCGGATCTTCCCACTCACCGGAGGGATGTTCTTCAGGTCCTGCTTAGGCTCAGGCAGAATCACCTCTATGCAAAATTCGAGAAGTGCCTCTTCGAACAGACCTCTCTTCAATTCCTGGGCTATGTTATCTCCCAGACAGGCCTACGAATGGATCCCGAGAAGCTCTCTGCTGTCCTAAAGTGGCCCCGTCCGGAGGGGTTGAAGGCGATTCAGCGATTCCTGGGCTTCGCCAACTACTATCGTCTCTTCATCCCGCACTTCTCTTCCCGGACTGCTCCCATATCTGCGCTCACCCGTAAGGGAGCAAATCCCAAGGAATGGTCGCCCGAAGCTGAGGAGGCCTTCCTTTCCTTAAAGCAAGCCTTCTCCTCTGCCCCAGTGCTGCACCATCCAGACTGCAACAAACAGTTCTACCTGGAGGTTGATGCTTCCTCCTCCGGAGCTGGAGCGGTGCTCACCCAATAGTCTTCTTCCGGGAGAATGGTAACCTGCGGCTTCTTCTCCAAACTCTTCTTCTCGTCTGAGCGCAACTACTCCATAGGAGACCGAGAACTGTTAGCCGTTAAATTGGAGCTGGAGGAGTGGCGTTACCTGCTTGAAGGGGCTCTATACCCATGGATCATCTATACGGATCACAAAAACCTGGCATATCTCCAGAATGCCCAAAGACTCAATCCGCGTCAGGCCCGGTGGTCTTTGTTCTTCGCCCGCTTTGACTTCATCCTACATTTCTGCCCGGCGGACAAGAATGTCAAAGCAGACGCCTTGTCCCGATCCTTCCTGTCCTCCGATCAAGAGGAGGAGCCTATGCACATCATCGACCCCTCCAAAGTGATGAATGTTGCCCCCTTGGATCTGACTCGTCTTCCACCCGGTAAGACGTTTTGTAGTGGTACCAGATCGTGAGAAGGTTCTTCACTGGGGTCATTCATCTAAACCAGCCGGCCAGGCTGGCTAAAAGAAGACCTTCCTGCTCATTACCCGGCATTACTGGTGGCCTACCCTGCGCAAGGATGTGGTAGACTTCGTCTCGGCCTGTTCGTCCTGTGCCCGCAACAAAGTTCCCAGACATCTTCCAGCCGGTCGCCTCCTGCCTCTTCCCGTACCTGCTGCCCCATGGCAGCACATTGCCATGGACTTTATTACTGATCTCCCTGTTTCTGCCGGTTGTACAGTCATTTGGGTGGTCGCCGACCGCTTCTCTAAAATGGTCCACTTCATCCCTCTGCCTGGTCTCCCGTCTGCATCGGAGCGGCATATCTTCCGTCTCCATGGCCAACCCTCCACATTGTGTCGGATCGAGGGGTTCAGTTCACTTCACGCTTCTGGAGAGCTATGTGTAAGCTGCTGGATGTCACCCTGGATTTCTCCTCCGCCTACCATCCACAATCCAATGGCCAAGTGGAGCGTATCAACCAAATCCTTACCAGCTACCTCTGGCACTTTGTTAACGCTCACCATACCGATTGGGTGAAGCTCCTACCATGGGCCGAGTTCTCCTACAACAACCATGTGAGCGAATCTACTTCTAAATCCCCGTTCTTCGTGGTCTACGGTCAACTTTCCCGGATTCCATTTCCCATCTCCGCCTCGGTGGACAACCCTGCCGCGGAGTCTCTTGTCAGCGAATTCTCCACTATTTGGGAAAATACTAGGTCCGCACTTCTTCAGTCCTCCGAGCGGATGAAGAAACATGCTGACAAGAGACGTCTGGATCCGCCTCAATTCCGCCCGGGAGAAATAGTCTGACTCTCTTCCAAACATGCCCTACTCAAAATATCCTCCTATAAGTTGGGTCCTCGGTTCATTGGTCCATTTGAAGTTCTCAAACAAATCAACCCAGTGGCCTACAAGTTAAAACTCCCGGCCACCTTACGGATTCCCAACTCCTTCCATGTATCTCTCCTCAAACCAGTTGTGTTTAACTCTTTTTCCAACAATCCAGGTACTCCCCCTGCTCCGGTTTCCGCTGAGGACGTTTTTGAGATAGAGAACATTCTGGCCACTAAGAGGGTAAGAGGAAAGACCCTTTTTCTAGTGGATTGGAAGGGGTTTGGCCCAGAGGAGAGAACTTGGGAACCCAGGGAAAACATTCATGCCCCACTTCTCCTTGAAAAATTCCTTTCTGGCCTAAAAAAGAGGGGGCGTAAAGGGGGGGTACTGTAGCATCGGCTTCTCTGCCCCCTGCCAGGCAGAGATGCCGTTCCACTCACCTCCTCGCTCCCCGCACTCCCCGCTCTGCATTCTACAGCGCTCCTCTTCCTCCTGCCGGCGCGCGCAGCTCCCTGGGCACTGTGCTTAGGGCGCTCTCCCTCCCTCTTAAAGGGGCCGCGCGTGCCATCCTAAGGACTCCCCGGCCAATAGCCGAGGATCCTCCCATATATAAGGCACCTCCTCCAAAATGGAGGTGCCCGAGCAATAGTTGTCGCACAGTGTTACTTACCTCTGCTTCAGCCCTCAGGTCCCGCTGCTAGCCTGACTACTAGTCCTACCTGCCTGTTACCTGCCTGTTACCTGCCGTGCCTGCCAGCCCGCTTACCTGGAAGCACCTGCCTGTTACCTGCCTGTTACCTGCCGTGCCTGCCAGCCCGCTTACCTGGAAGCACCTGCCTGTTACCTGCCATACCTGCCAGCCCGCTTACCTGGAAGCACCCACCGTCACTTGTAGTGACCACCTGCCGAGCCTACCCGGAGGCTCCTGCTGTCACTTGCCGCGACCACCTGCCAGCCTACCTAGAGACTCCTGCCGTCACTTGCCGTGTCTACCTGATAGCCTACCTGGAGGCTTCTGCTCTCCAGTCTGCCTGCTGTGCCCATCTGCAATTCCGGTCAGTCTCTGCCATCTGTACCGTGGGAGTCACCTGCTCCCTTACAAGGTCGTCCCCAGAGTAGCACCTGGTCCCTCTGCTCGGTCCCTCCCTGGTCACGGAGTCGTTAGCTGCCGTACGACCAGGGTCAGTCCGAGTTGATACTTAGTTATGCCCCTCTGGGTCCCTCCCTGCACCGCAGCACAGAGGTTCCACCTCCCAGACCCATAACAGGAGCACAGATTAATAAAACCTCTGCAGGATCTGCTGTCACCAGAAATTTTTTCCGGGAGAGCAAAACGGGGTAGTGGGGCAATTGCGGCTGCAGCAGCATTCACCGCCGCCGTGTTAACCAGATTGGCCGCCTGAGAAGCTGCCTGGGTCGCTACTGCAGTGATATCAGCCACCGGGGCAGCTTGTTCCAGAGTCCTAAGTCTGGCCTCAAGTTGCTGTATATAGCGCTGCTGTTGCTGGTTGTCAGCCATGTTCGGCAAGACCCTGGCGCTCTGATACTGTTAAGGGGACGGTTGCAAACAACTTTATTAATAATGGAAAGCAACCGAACCCAGGGTCCGCGATGCAGCCTGGAAGACTGCGGCCGAACACCTTCCGGGTGAGAAGGTAAAACAACCAATTAATATATAAATCCCTCCAGTGTTACTGCACACCGGGACGGGAAAAGGGATTCGCACTATCTCCGTTAACTGCACGAGAGATGTGCGACAAATAATGTAGCCGTAGCCCTGTTAACTGCACAGAGGCTACGCAGTAGACGCTAGGACGTGTGTGTGATTCACACTGGCGTTTACGTGCTCCCAGTCGGTGTGCTACCGGACTGTGGAGTAACTCTCCACGTGGCTAAGGCGGTGCCAGGAATACGGAGTCCGCAGTCTGCTCGGGGTGTATAGCGACCCCCTAGTCGGAGCCAGACTGTCAAATGGAACTACCTGCCTCCCTCCAGCTGAGACTGCCTATCCCCAGCTATATCTGCCTATCTGAAGCTAAAGCAGCAAGAGAGCACATGGAGCTCAAACATACAAGCATCCACACATAAACACAACCTTAGCTCAATGATCAGAGCGCACCGCCATGTTTGTGGGCGGGCTATTTAAAGACTAAGCCCTGCCCACCATCGCATTATTGGTCGCGCTACTGATGACGTCACCCGCGGCCAATCAGTCGGTGCCAGGTCACCGGATCACTTGACACCAAACCACCAATCACGGTCCGCCATGTCACGGGTATGCTCAGTGCAGTGCATCCTGAACTTAGGCTGTAGCAGCCCTTGTTCCCCTCCACAACCTATGCTTAACACTACTAGGAACAAGGACCCAAGAGACAGCCTGTACTTCTCGTGCACTGGCTAGGCGTCGGGACTGATGGCATGCTAAGCAGCATCTTCTCTGGCTGGACCAGAATGGGAGACCACAGTTGGGTCTGACCCAATTTCAGGTCCAGCAACCACCTGACGCTTAACATTAACCATAGTAATATTCTAACTATCATAGTATATCTCGATAGAAAGAATGGTACAGGTGTGTGAAATCACATGTATTTATAAAATATGTCTTAATAGTTTTGCCTGGGAAAAGTGCACTGCTTCATTAAACCTGGAGTATAAAGAAAAATTCTACAGCTGCAATAAATAAAGATCATTGTAATCCGAAATGATAGCAGCACCTTATGTCTATAGCTAACACACTCTTGTTATGTCATTATCATTTATGACCTGTTGAAAGCTAGTTTTCTCGTTTTCACAGTGAAGAAGAGCACTGTGGTTGTTATTATGATTGTTACTGTTGTAACGTGAAATTGTTAAGGCTAACGCTAACTATAACCTTCAGTGTTATAGTGGCATCAATTGTGGCTGTCAAGCAATGTGTGTGCCCATGCAGTATATGGTGAGTTTGGCAATGCAGTTTCTGGTCATGCCATACTTTTTAAAAATATAGCACACATTATAGCATTACTGAGCGAGTGTGCTTGATGCTACAGAAATTTCTCACTGCTTTAATTGGAATCACATATATTGATATATTGTACAATATTCTGGAAAGTAAACCATGTTCACACATAAATCATAGAAATTTGATTTTAAAACATTTTTATAATGTACTGTATATAATATACTTATAACTGATACACTAAATGTGTGCAGAATTACTATTAAATTAAAAAACTATTATTTTACATAATTAAATATCCTTGTTAGAAATACCATATCTAAATCAAAACAATATATAAATCAAAATAGGAAATAAATTTTCGATATATCAGACAAAAATCCTGAAGACAATTCCTTTTCATGTCATATATTGTATTTTACGCTAAAAAATCATATAATCATATACAGTCATCTATCTATCTTGATCTAATATATCTCATTATCTAAATCACTAATTTACCTAAAACTTTTTTTTTTATCTATTATCTTTATCAAAGTATCTACATTCACATCTTTCAGCTATCAACATATGTCAATATACATCCACACATTGATAGATGAAATATATATTATACTGCAATGTTAACAGACATTGAAAATGATTGATTCAAGAGTTATCATTGTTTTAAGTTGTAGTTATGTAATTAGTTATGTCTTTTAACATTGTATGTAATCTTTCATAATTACATAATATACATTTCTTGTATTATTTAATTTACTGTTTATCAATGAAGAGTGAATATTTCACTGTCTCTGTGCATTTTTCATTCTTGATGCCCCCAACCATATTGTAATGTTTATTTCTTTAGTTATTTATGAACCTATACCAGTTTTCCCCATAATAAAACAGTCACATTCAATGTATTGATTCATTGCAGTACTTACAGTTAGTAGAAATATCAGGTCACTTAGAGTTTCTGTAGCCTCCGTCACGAATACACAGATAATCCTCTGGCCACTTTGAGGACAGGGAATTCCTCCCTGGCTCTTATATATGCTCAGTTGCTCACGATTCATTCAAACAATGTAACAACCATTATGACAAAAACACTTCATTGTTGGAGGAACCCAGACGCCTGTTAATTTCCAGATTTCACGTAGGTTGTATTGTGGTCTCATGACAAACGCAGTCCAGACTGGAGCTGAATATTTAGATTTCCAATATATATCTGTATTCTATTTCAATATAGTTCAGTGGTTTATTTTGTTGTTAATAGGCAAAGAGGCTGTGAAGGCTAAAACACAGGAAAAACACTTTTATATGGGGAATTTGCATTCTATACATCACCTGCTACCTGTTATTGCTACCTCAAGTGTGCCCACTTTCTCTGCAAACTATTTAGATATCTATTTTTTACACATTTTTGCAGCTTATGTTATGTTTATTCTCAAAGATGATTTTTATGCCATCTCACTGATGTGTGATTAGCTGAACGTTAGGTCCATGTAAATCCCAAATGAACTGCTATGTACACCTGCTATTACTTCCAGAGACTGTTAGACAATTTCCATTTTGGCTACTCCTTTTTCACAATTGCTCCTTGAACACCTAAGATCAAATGGGCAATAATTCAATTAAGACTAGTCAACTAATGTGCAAAACACATGGGATGCATAACAAGGATTGAACATGAGCTATACCTGCTATTACATAGTTTGCCATACTCTTTGCGGGTAGTTATTTCTATTTCCTTTAAAAAGTTGTAATGGCTATGCAATGATAACATTAATAGTGAAAAGTTTTTAGTTACAATGTAAAGTTTTTTTTCTTTAATGTAGAATGACTCTTAGAAGGGGTTGTCTGGTTGGATAAGTGTTAACTTGTTGATCAGTGGGTGTATGAGCACTGGGACACACACTAGGTGGCAGATTGGGGAATTTTTATGTCTGTTGGGGAACTTTTATCCCTATTGCTCATTCATTCTCTATGGGGCTTCCGGAAAAAGCCGAGAACAGCTGACTCATAAGGAATGAATGGAGCATAGGTCAAGCATACGCACTGCCGTTCCAACCTATTAGGGATAAAAGATCTGCCAATCAATACATTCCCAGCGCTCATATATCCTGTGGATACCTGATACTAGACAATCCCTTTAACAAGCAAGCTTTGTTTAATTTGGCAGTGAGCATTTCTCAGTAGCAGCTGTTATGGGAACCGTCTGTCGAAGGGCGCCTACATCCACTCAGCGGTAATATGCATTTTTTTAATCCCTTAAATAAAAGCAGTCAGAATGATATTTAAGATTTATCTCTAAAAGACCAAAAAAAAAAGATAAAACACATGAAACAGTCAAATCTAAGGACAGGCCCACATGCAACAGAATAATTAGCTTCAAATTCTCAGTAAAATTGACAGGTGTCACATCTGAATTTTGTTGCCAATTTGCAGTGGAAAAACAAGCCCCTATTATGAAGGGTGAAGGGTGCAGTGAAAATCAGCATCAAAAATTGACTATAAATTTACTGTAAATTTCCGTGTTCACCATATAGATGAGATTTGTCCATATCTTCACATCTCTGGTATTGTAACCTGTTGCCTATTTCCTCCTCGTAATTCCTCCTGGAAAATTTGCAGCATTCCCATCCAACGTGGACGTACCCTTAAAGTTTTTCCATGTCCTGAATTCACTTGCTTCTGAATATAACTACAGCTCTGGCAAAAAATTAAGAGACCACTGAACAGTTTTCTATTGGAAAGCATGGAAAGACTGGTGGAAAGCATGCCAAGACGCATAAATGCAATGATTAAAAATCATGGTTAGTCTACCAAATATTGATTTCTGAACTGTTCCTGAGTTAAAACATGAGTAATTTGAGGTCTGAAAGCACTGTTTCTTTTTTAGTATTTTGACGCTTTATCATTTGCTGCAAATAAATGCAAAATTTTTAGCTTTGAATTTCGGAGACATGTTGTCAGTAGTTTATAGAATAAAACAACAATGTACATTTTACTCAAAAATATACCTATAAAGAGAAAAATCAGAGAAACTGAAAATTTTGCAGTGGTCTCTTAATTTTTGCCAGAGCTGTATATTCTATCTGTTGCAATAGTGGCCCTGTTGTTTCTTGGCAAAGTCCTATAATAACTACTGTACTCTTGGTTGTCTAGACTGACAATCTACAGTTTGGCCTTGGAGTATTCCCTAAAATAATATGTAACCATTTATGGGGTACATCAAAGCTTCAAGAAACAAGCTTTTTCTATAACTAGCTACAACAGCAACTCCGCTGGTGGTAAAATATATAAGGCAATAATATAACCTATATTATCTAACATATCCAATGTCCTAAAATGTAATTTACAGTTCTACATGAATAAAAAAATACTTAATACGCTAACTATAATGTAACCTTCTTGCATAATCTCTTATTGCAAAAACGTTAGTATTAAGATTGTCCAGATAAAGCCGTCATTAAATTTAGTTAGTAAAATGAGTCAAGATTGTTTCCTCTTATTGAAATATTAAATCTTTCATTTACAGCTTATTAAAACTGTACATTGTGTAAACTTTGATAATTGCCCATGGTCTTATGTGTGGCTCTACTGCATGTTAAAGTGAGATTTAAGAACTCAAAGGCGCTGCAGATGTCAGCTTTGGTTGCTAGGATATTTAAAACTCGTATTAAACCATTCTCATCTGCTTGGTTACAAGACATGCATCCTGTAATTATGGAGTAAAGTTGTGTCTAAAACATCTACTTTATATTATCATTGGACATTCATCTCCTGTGTCCAAAGTGTATTGACATAAAACAATCACTAATGTTTTCTTCATTCTTTAGAGCAATTGAAATTGCGAATATAGAAGCTAAAAATGGAAGCCTGGAGGTGCGCGCTTCATCTTGCATTGTTTGCAGACTCTTGCGCATCTCCTGGGCTACGCTGCTAATTTAGACATTCTATTTTCATCCACAGTACTTAATCTAATCAAATCTGGCACAATTTGTCCTTTCATTTTTACAATGTGGGATATGTGACTTTTGTTAAATGTTTTTGTCACTCTGTTTATGGGGAATGATAGTTCTAAATGTGGAAGTGGACTGTACAGTGAAAGTAAAGTTTCAATAATCAATGAACGAGTGACCGGGGAAGAAATCGTTTGTTAAATAAAGTGAATGTTAATCTTTACTAAGTGGGGTTGGGTTAGTCTGTATACTCTTATGCACCCCCCAACCTGCCCAGGAGCTGTGGTATGATCAGACCATGTTCCTGTACGGTCAGACGCAGCCATTACACAGGACACAACAGGGGCACATTTATAAGATTATCTCAGCACAGGAATATTTTTTTTAAACACATCCAATTGTGGAACTCATTATTATTCAAAGATCTATTGATTAAAATGTTGTTTAAAATTAACTTTGTTCGTGGGAAAACCCCATTAACAAATGCATTATGGATTATCCTCTGTCATTCTTTCTATAAATTTATGAATAAACTGACAACTGTTACCAGTTAAGAGTGCATCCCTATACAGTCTGCTGCTAACATCAAATTGTGTTAAAAGGAGAAGAGTAACACTCATTTGTCAATTTGTTAACAATTTTCCAGGCGGAATACATAGACCAGAACAAAGATGCAGAAATCCATCACGATTGTTCTTTGCTCAAATTTTATGGGTATCATAGATATTAACTGAGGAGTGGTAATCAGTATTCATTAACCTCTTCCCGACATGCGCTGTACATTTACTGCTCTGCGAGAGCTGCGTTCCCGCAAAGAGCAGTATATGAACGGCGCAGTGATCGCGTGGGCTCACACTGAGAGCCACTGCAATCACATGTGGGTGTCAGCTCTATGTGAGAGCTGACACCCAGCAGCAACATGAACTCTGATGCCGATCACGTTGTGTTGCTGGTCTCCATTGTGACCCCCGGTCCCAAGATGGCTGCGAAGTCCTTCAGGGTCCTGCAGGAAGGTGGTTACTCAGCGCCTGCTCAGAGAGTAGGAGCTGAGACACCTCCTTCCTTCCTCTCAGACGCTGTGCAGATGCATTGCAGAGCATCAGATCAGTGATCTGACAGTTTGAAAATGATGTTCCATCCTGGGACAATGTAAAAAAGTAAAAAAAAAAGTAAAAATATTTTTTAAAAAATCACAAAATAAAGAAAAAATATTAATCCAATAAATATATTTATCTTTGAAAAAAAATAAACAAAAAAGTACACATATTTGGTATTGCCGCGTCCGTAACAACCTGACCTATAAAACTGTTCTACTAGTTAACACCTTAAGTGAACACCGTAAAAAAATAAATGAAAAAAAAGGCAAAAAACGATGCTTTATGATTAGTGTTGAGCATTCCGATACTGAAATATCGGGTATCGGCCGATATTCGCGGTATCGGAATTCCGATACTTAATTCCGATACTTTTGCAATATCGTATACCGGAATCGGAAGTTCCCATAATGCAATAAGCCATTTTCATTTTATTCAGCCAATGAGGATCCTAAGAAGTGTGGGCACATCCTGTTAGGCATGTAGGCATCTTAACTAATGGCATGGCTGTGATTGGCTGCTGAAATGATGTCATGATGCACTATAAAAGCCGCCGCCGCCATTTTGAGCTCACTCTGCTGTGAATTCAGTTAGGGATAGGACGCTGTTGTTCTGAGGGACAGTTTTAGCTACCTATTTGGTCTATTCTGCTTTACCCAAGCTACTTTATAAATCGCTGTGACTTGCAGCGCTAGTGCACAGTTCTCTGTGCTGTTCACCGCTGTCTGCAAGGTCTGTGTGTGTGAGTGCAGCTCACCCTGTAGTGTGTGCTTCAACCACGTCTGGTTGTAGTGCACTCAGTGTGTGTCACTGCCTCATACATTGTGCTTTTTTGCCAATTCATAATTTTTCCTGATATCTCCTATTAGTGTGGTGGTTCCATCCGTATTCAGCTAAATTGGTTCCAAACACACTATATAGGAGTAGATAGAGAATTTTTTTTGGTCTTGCAGCGCTAGTGCACAGTGCTCTGCATCTGTACTGTTCACCGCTGTCTGCAAGGTCTGTGTGTGTGAGTGCAGCTCACCCTGTAGTGTGTGCTTCAACCACGTCTGGTTGTAGTGCACTCAGTGTGTGTCACTGCCTCATACATTGTCCTTTTTTGCCAATTCATAATTTTTCCTGATTTCTCCTATTAGTGTGGTGGTTCCATCCGTATTCAGCTAAATTGGTTCCAAACACACTATATAGGAGTAGTTAGAGGAGCCTTTCTGCAGCATTGGGCCCTGCAGCCCCAGCCAGATTAGTATTAGCCTATTTTTTGCAGCCTCATCTATTGCATTGTAGGTTACCTTCCTACATTGTAATAGCTACAAAAAGTTTGTGATACTATCGTTATTACATCTTTAGGCATATCCAGTGTCTTTTTGTGACAAAAAAACCTAAATAAAGTTCACCAAACACTCCACTTTACAGTTGTGTAGGCCACATTAGCTCATATTAAAGTCTAGTCCACACTTTATAAAATTAGTGTTTCTTATACCTGTTAGCAGCTGTTCAGGAATAAGCACACTAAGCCCTTAGTACTTTTCTGCCTATCTTTATCAGTCTACCAAGATGAAGAAGGCAGGGAGTAAGGCATGTGGTCGTGGGCGTGGGCGTGGGCATGGAGTTTCTGCAGGGAGAGGACGTGAGGATTCTGTGCCTGCAGGGAGAGGACGTGGGGATTCTGTGCCTGCTGCGGGCACCAGTGACTCAGCATCCCCCAGTTTTACCAGGGAACAGTGCTTTATGCGCAGCTTTGTAGGAGCTAGCCGTACCCCACTGCTGCGCGAGGACCAAATTGAAGCCGTTGTCGGATGGATGGCAGCTAACGCATCGACTGCAATTAGTTCCAGATCCTCTCAGGTCCTGAGCACTGAAGAGCACCCATCTGTCTCTTCACCACCTGCCAAATTGCCCAGGCAGTCAGAGAGCCCTGGACAGGAGCCATCTCTACTTCTGTTCTCTGAATCTCTTGGCTTGGAAAGAGGGGGCCAGCCAAGCAGAATTCGAGAATTTGAAGAAGAGGTAGTATGCAGTGATGCGCAACCGTTTTGTCTCTCTGAATCTGAAGAGGCGGGTGGGCCAGTGCCTATGGTCAGCAGCACACCTCAGTACGCATCTGATGATGAGACTCAGGTGCCACTTTCTGGTGCGTACTGTGCTGTCGAGACTACCCAGGAGAAGCAGTTGTTTTTGAAGAGGGTGGTGTAGATGATGAGGTCCTTGACCCATCATGGCGTGAGGGACAGGAAGGTGGTGGGAGCAGCTCTGAGGAAGAGATTCCCCGAACAGCCCAAAAAGGAGGGAGAGGGAGGGGGCAGACTTGGTTGCCTGTAGCCTCCACTTCGGCACCCATTAGGAGCATGGCTCTTCCAAAATCCAAAGCGGGCGCTCCCAAGACTTGCAGTGCCTGGTCCTTTTTTGACACAGTTGCAGATGACATTTGCTTTGTCAAATGCAAGCTGTGTAATCAGAAGGTGAAAAGAGGGAAAAGTGTCAGCAACCTCAATACCACAAATATGTGGAAACATGTGCGGACCAAGCACGTGGTGGAGTTACAAAAACACACTGAAGACCTAGGCCAACTTACAGCGCCACCTACCACCTCTTCAGCTCGTGTTGTAGCCTCTTCCTCCAGCTCACACACAGCTGGTTCGGCTTCCTCACAGGATCGCCATGGAAGAATCTCTGGCACTGTTGTACAGAGACACAGTGTAATTCCACCCACAGCACCACTTTCCCAGTCATCCTCACACTCCCAGGCCAGTCTACAGCCATCGTTAGCACAGGCATGGGAGAAAAGGCGCCCATACTCGGCAAACCACCCCCGAGCACAGGCTCTGAATGCTGGCATTGCTAAACTACTGGCCCTTGAAATGCTATCATTCAGGCTGGTGGAGACTGACACATTCCGTAACTTTATGGCATTGGCAGTCCCACAATACAATGTGCCCAGCCGATTTTATTTCAGCAGGCAAGCCGTCCCTGCCCTGCAACATCATGTGGAGGGAAAAATTAAACATGCGCTACAAAACGCCGTCAGTAGCAAGGTCCACCTGACCACCGATGCGTGGACCAGTAAGCATGGACAGGGGCGATACCTTTCCCTCACTGCCCATTGGGTAAATGTTGTGGAGTCGGGTACAGATCTTGAGAGTGGCGCTGTACGTGTTCTGCCAACTCCAAGGATTGCAGGAATCCAGTCTGTACACATTGACTCCTCCTCATACTCCAATTCCTCTGAATCAGCGCTGCAGGAGCCGTCATGGTCTACCTCCACATCGACCCTTGAACGGTTACCTGTTATGGTGACCAATATGAGCACAGCCGTGGCCAAACGTCAATAGGCCGTATTAAAATTAATTTCTTTGGGGAATCGAAGCCACACAGCGCAGGAGCTCTGGAATGCCATCAAGCAGCAGAGCGACGTGTGGTTTGTGCCAGCGAATCTCCAGCCAGGCATGGTAGTGTGTGACAATGGCCGAAATCTGGTGGCAGCTCTGGGCCTAGGCAACCTCACTCACATCCCATGTCTGGCACATGTGCTCAACTTGGTTGTGCATAGTTTTTTGAGGGACTATCCGGATCTTGATGCACTGCTTCACAAGGTCCGCATAGAGTGCACTCACTTGCGGCATTCCAGCAATGCAAGATCACGCATTGCAGCTCTGCAGCGCCGATTATGTCTTCCGGAACATCGCATCATATGTGACCTACCCACCAGGTGGAATTCAACGTTACATATGTTGGAGAGGTTGTGTGAGCAGCAGGCAGCAGTAATGGAGTACCAGCTGCAGCAGGCGCAAACAAGTCGCAGTGCGCGCCGTTCACACTTCACCACCACTGAGTGGGCCTCTATGAAGGACATTTGCCACGTTTTGCGTGCCTTCGATTATTCCACGCGGATGGCGAGTGCAGATGATGCACTAGTCAGCATGACTATCCCCCTTATCTGCCTGCTTGAAAAAACACTGCAAGCACTAAGGGACGAGGTTTTGGAAGAGGTGGAGGATGAGGAGTCACAAATGCCATCTGCTTCTCTACAGTCTGCGCAACGTGGTTCCTCACAAAGGCCTAGGCAGGGGACACTTTGTGAGGAGGATGAGAAGGAGTCAATGGATGAGGAAGACATCTGTCCAGAGGAGGGAGGTACACAATGCTCTAGTAGTCAGTATCTAGAGCGAGGGTGGGGTGATGCAGAGCAGGCAGAGATCACGCCTCAAGCAGGGGACAGCGTTTCTTGGCCAGTTGGCAGTCTGCAGCACATGGTTGATTTCATGCTGCAGTGCCTGAGAAACGACCGCCGCATCGCCCACATTCTCAACACGGCTGATTATTGGGTGTCCACCCTCCTAGATCCTCGCTACCGGGACAACTTACAAAGCCTCATAACACCGTTGAACCGGGAGCGTAAAATGCAGGAGTACCAAGACGCACTGGTGCATTCCATCATGTTCTCCATTCCAACCGAGAGCAGTGCTGCTAGTGCTTTACAAAGCAGCTCAGTGCGTCGAGGCAGTGGAGGAAGCTCTGCACAAAGAGGGAGCAGAAGCAGCGCCTCAGCACAAGGCAAGACCAGTATGGCCGAAATGTGGCAAAGTTTTGTGTCCCCGCCGCCACAAATGTCTACACCATCACAGACGGCTGCAGTTAGCAGGAGGCAACGTTTCCGTCAGATGGTGACAGACTACATGTCTTGCCCTCTTAGTGTACTCCCAGACGGCTCTTCTCCCTTCAAGTTTTGGGTCTGTAAGCTGGATACATGGCCAGAGCTTAGTCAGTATGCATTGGAGTTGCTAGCTTGCCCTGCTGCTAGTGTATTATCGGAACGCGTCTTTAGTGCCGCAGGTGGTGTACTAACAGACCGTCGCATGCGACTATCCTCCGATAACGTTGACCGGCTTACTTTTCTCAAAATGAACAAGGCCTGGATCTCTCATGAATTTGCCAGTCCTCTTCCAGAATAAATAATTGGTTGGCAACAGTATCCAGGTCTCCTGTTGTGTTCATGTTTCTACCACCTGAACTGTAATCCCTGAGCTCCAACACCGCCAGTTGGCGCTCGGAAGTGCCGTCTGCACAGTCAACACTTGCTGCCATGTTATTGGGGTTCAGTAACGTCAGCTGTTCCCCTGCTGTGCGGACGGCAATTTCTCCTGCTCTGTCCACATTCTCACTACTACAGATTTTAAAGTTGCTCCAATTACACCTCTGGCTCCTCTGTTTTCAGTATTATCCCTGAGCTCCAACACCGCCAGTTGGCGCTCGGAAGTGCCGTCTGCACAGTCAACACTTGCTGCCGTGTTATTGGGGTTCAGTAATGTCAGCTGTTCCCCTGCTGTGCGGACGGCAATTTCTCCTGCTCTGTCCACATTCTCACTACTACAGATTTTAAAGTTGCTCCAATTACACCTCTGGCTCCTCTGTTTTCAGTATTATCCCTGAGCTCCAACACCGCCAGTTGGCGCTCAGAAGTGCCGTCTGCACAGTCAACACTTGCTGCCGTGTTATTGGGGTTCAGTAACGTCAGCTGATCCCCAGCTGTGTGTCCGGCAAATTCTCCTGCTTTGTCCACATCCACTGTACTACGGATTTAAAACCTCCTCCAAATACACCTCTGGCTCCTCTGTTTTTAGTATTTACCCTGGGCTCCAATACCGCTAGTTGCTGCTCAGAAGTGCCGTCTGCACAGTCAACGCTTGCTCCAGTGTTATTGGGGTTCAGTAACGTCAGCTGATCCCCAGCTGTGTGTCCGGCAAATTCTCCTGCTTTGTCCACATCCACTGTACTACGGATTTAAAACTTGCTCCAATTACACCTCTGGCTCCACTCTGTTTTTAGTATTCACCCTGGGTTCCAGCACTGCCAGCTGGATCTCGGTAGTTCCATTTGCTCTTGTACCTTCTACTACCCATCCGGGTTCCAGTACCGTCAGCTGGTTCTCGGCAGTGACTTTGGCATGGGTACTCCCTCCTGCCCAGCCTGGTTCCAGCACGCCAGCTGTTTCCGGGTAGTGTCAACGTCACTTTGCCTCCAATGCGTTGTCCTGTCGTGTTGCGGTCGGGTTAGCCGACTCTATGGTGCCTGCAGTTTAGGTGACTCCTATATGGGCTGGGGGAACTGGCAATGAAGGCTGGGTCCATAGTGCCAATAGGACAAGCACCCCCTGTAGGACTGTGGGTTTTGGTAACTGCGGCCGGCTCGCGGCCTTGAACTTTTTTTTACATGGGTACCTTCTGCTACCCATCCGGGTTCCAGTACCGTCAGCTGGTTCTCGGCAGTGCCTTTGGATTAGGTGCCTCCTTCTCGGTATCCAAGTTCCACCAACGTCTGCTGGTCCTTGGTAGTGCTTTCTGGCACAGGTACCTCCTGCTTAGTAACCGAGTTCCAGTACCGTCAGCTGGTCTTCGGCAGTTCCATTGGCTCTTGTACCTTCTGCTACCCATCCGGGTTCCAGTACCGTCAGCTGGTCCTCGGTAGTTCCATTTGCTCTTGTACCTTCTACTACCCATCCGGGTTCCAGTACCGTCAGCTGGTTCTCGGCAGTGACTTTGGCATGAGTACTCCCTCCTGCCCAGCCTGGTTCCAGCACGCCAGCTGTTTCCGGGTAGTGTCAACGTCACTTTGCCTCCAATGCGTTGTCCTGTCGTGTTGCGGTCGGGTTAGCCGACTCTATGGTGCCTGCAGTTTAGGTGACTCCTATGTGGGCTGCGGGATCTGGCAATGAAGGCTGGTTCCATAGTGCCAATAGGACAAGCACCCCCTGTAGGACTGTGGGTTTTGGTAACTGCGGCCGGCTCGCGGCCTTGAACTTTTTTTTACATGGGTACCTTCTGCTACCCATCCGGGTTCCAGTACCGTCAGCTGGTTCTCGGCAGTGCCTTTGGATTAGGTGCCTCCTTCTCGGTATCCAAGTTCCTCCAACGTCTGCTGGTCCTTGGTAGTGCTTTCTGGCACAGGTACCTCCTGCTTAGTAACCGAGTTCCAGTACCGTCAGCTGGTCTTCGGCAGTTCCATTGGCTCTTGTACCTTCTGCTACCCATCCGGGTTCCAGTACCGTCAGCTGGTCCTCGGTAGTTCCTCAGCTTTCTTGTACCTTCTGCTACATTTCCAAGTTCAAGCTTTTTTAAATGTTTCTTGGTAATCACTCTAGATCTCCCTGACGGGGACCCTGAAGACGAGGACCCTGAAGACCAACCCTAAGAAGACGAGGACCCCGAAGATGACGACCCTGAAGACGAGGACCCTGAAGACCACCCCGAAGAAGACGAGGACCCTGAAGACCACCCCGAAGAAGACGAGGACCCCGAAGACGAGGACCCAGAAGACCAACCCGAAGAAGACGAGGACCCCGAAGACGAGGACCCCCGAAGACGACGACCCTGAAGACCACCCCGAAGAAGACCAAGAAGATGACCCTGAAGAAGTTGTCCAAGAGGACAAAGAAGAGAAGACAAGCACCAAGATACAGAAGAACAAGAGACAGAAAACCAAGAAGCAGAAATACAAGAAGCTGCAGAACAAAAAGTGGAAGAACATTAAGCATAAGACTAAAAATCAGAGCAAAAGATAATATCTAAATTATAAGCAGAAGATGACTAAGCAGTGTATGGGGGTGAGTACGTTCCTCCTCGTGGTGCCCCTGGAAAAGACCTGCTGCTGCAGGCCAAACTGAACGCGGACAAATCCTGTTGTAAATCTTTTGTGACGGGCAGAACGAAAGGTGTAATGTCCAACCTTTTATAGATAACAACTACAGGAATGCCTGCCACAAATAAGAATATGATGAAGAAGAAGAAGATGAAGAAGATGAAGAAGTAGAATATGAAGAATGTAAAAAAAAAGAATAATACGAAGAAGGTGAAGAAGTAGAAGATGAAGAAGGTGAAGAAGAAGTGGATGAAAAAGATGCTGAGGATGATGAAGGAGAAAGTGTGGGAGAAGTAAAAAAGAAGGTGAAGAGCATGGAAGTAGTGAAACATAAATATCTGACAAAATATAAAAATACTTAACATAGTCAATATTTCCGTAACTCAGAACTTCTTAAAAAAAAAAAATTAATTCCTGCTATTCCATTTGATTTGGCTAAACCTCTATGCCTTTATTGTCTCCCCCACCTCCCCCAATACATTCTACATTATTCTTAGTTGTTTTCCTTCATGTAGAATTAACCTACAAGGAAAGAAAGGGTTTATTTTCATTCCGATATTTCTGTCGGCGATATCCGATACTTTTTCGGTATCGGTCCGATCCAATCCGATCCGATATTTCCAGATATCGGAAGGTATCGCTCAACACTATTTATGATCATACCATCAAACAAAAAGTGGAATAAAAAGCGATCAAAAAGACGCCTGTAAATAAGTATGGTACCACTGAAAACGTCATCTTGTCCCACAAAAATCAAGCTGCCATAAAGCTCTATCAGCAGAAAAATAAAAAAGTTACAGCTCTCAGAATAAAGAGATGCGAAAATAATTATTTTTTCTATAAAATTGTTTTTATTGTGTAAAAGCGGCAAAACATAAAAAATTATATAAATGTAGTATCGCTGTAAACGTACTGACCCAAAGAATAAAGCTGCTTTATCAATTTTACAACACGCAGAACACGAGAAAAAAAATCCCCCCCAAAAAATTCCTGAATTGTTGTTTTTTGTTTATTCTGCCTCCCAAAAAATGAAATAGAAAGCGATCAAAAAATGTCATGTGCCTGAAAATGGTACCATTAAAAACATCAAATTGTCCCACAAAAAACAAGCTGTCACATGACTGTCGGCAGAAATATGGAAAAATTATAGCTCTCAAAATATGGCGATGCAAAAACTTGTTTTTACAATAAAAAGCGTCTTTTAGTGTGTGACAGCTGTCAATCATAAAAACCCGATATAAATATGGTATCGCTGTAATCGCACCGACCCGAAGAATAAAGTTGTCTAATCAATTATACCGCACGAGGAGGAGTGTAAAAAAAAATAAAACCAATTATTCATCTGCAGTTGATTGTTTCTTTCTGCCTCGCAAAGATCGTAGTAAGGCTCGGCTCACATTTATCCTGTGCTCTGCACTTAGGTCTTACAACGGGGTTTCCGTGTAAATCTGTGAAATACGTCATTCAGACGGAACCCCCGGCGGAAGATTCCCTATAATGAGGCAGATGGAGACACTGTGGACGCCGTCTAGTCTATGATCCGGAGGTGTGCGTCTTTTCATTAGGTGTGCATAAAAGTGCCGTCTGCCACAGTTTTGTGCATTTCTGAAAAGAAGAACAATGCTGAACAGAGGCCAGATGGAGTCCAGAGTAACTCTGCTGCCCCATTATAGTGAATTGATCCATTAGGGATTTCATCTGAATCACGTCACTCGGAGGTTTAGATGGAAACCTTGTTATAAGTTCTCAGCGTAGAGCACAGGATAAATGTGATCCAAAATGTTATGTAAAATGTTCCCAATAAAAGCTTCAACTCCATTCACAGAAAAAGCAAGTCCCCACTCAGGTCCGTCATCTGTTAGCAAAATATAGGGGCTTCCACATTACTTGTTGCACAAAGGCTCTGTAAAAACAAAATGGGTCCTCGCCCTCCAAAAGAAATCCAGCATATTCTGCGCTCCAAAATCCAAATGTCCCCCACCCTTCTGAGCACCAGTGTGTGTCTAAACCGCAGTTAGCATCCACATGTTTGGCGTTCCTGTAGTGATGAGAGCCTGCCTAATTTACGGGTGCATATCTCCAGAAGAAAGAGCTGGGCATACCGTACTGGTCGATACAGCTTACTGTTCGCTACAGCGTACTAGTCACTATAATGGCAGTTTGCAATCTTTATTTACCAACATCCACTGCTGGTTGTTTCTGGACAACACCCATGAAGTCAAAATAGTCACTACACCTGTAGATAAATTCACAAAGGGGTATCATTTCCAAAATGGGTCACTTGAGGGGCATTCTGCTCTTCTAGCACATAGGGGCTCTGTATATGGAGTCTGCATACTATTCTAGGAAAATCTGCGCTCCAGGAGGCAAAAAGTGCTCCATCCCTCCCAAGTCTCGCCATGTGGCTAAGAAGTACTGTACAGACACATATGGAGTATTATTACATACAGCAGAAATTGTGTGACAAATTTTGGTTCCATTTTTACTAATTTTCCAGTGTGAAAATATATAATCTGGGGCAAATAAACAAAATTTTCATAGTAAAAATGTAATTATATTTTCTTCACTGCCCAATGGTATAAAATTCTGTGACATAACTGTGGTGTCAATATGACCACTGCACCCCTAGGTGAATTCATTGAGAGGAGTAGTTTGTAAAATGGGGTCACTTATAGGGGATTTGGCTCATCTGGCACCAGAAATCCTGAAAAAACCTGAAATAATATATGCAGCAAAGAGGGCTCCTACTTTAGGAAATTTTCTTTCACCCAGCTTGTTTAATACATGTAAGCAAACTCCCTCATCTACATGGCTTTCCTTGCAGGGATTTTATAAATATGGACATCACCCTTGTAAAGCATTATTGCATGCGGAAAAAAAAAATGAAATTTAAGTCTTTGGTTACAAATAGCGAATTTGCAATTAATAGTTTTATTAATTGAAATACTACAGGTGTCATATACCTTGTAGAATGCAAGCAATGTGCGTTACAATATGTTGGTTGTACTATGGGACCCCTGAGGAAACGGATTTGTAGACATTTATCAGATGCAATTAATCCCACAACTTGCAACATGTCAGCGGTATCTAAACATTTCTCCTTTATACATAGGGGAGATGTTAGTGCAATGAAGTTTTCAGGTATAGAAAAAGTTTTTAGACCAGTATGGTCTAATGGGATTTAAGGAGAAAGGTATTAAATACTTTTTGGATTTTTAAGTTACATACTAGAGTACTGCAAGGTATGAATACCCGCCAGGATCTTATACTACAATATAATTAATCAAAAGGATTCTTAATTAGTGATGAGCGAATATGTTCGAGATCTGATCTCAAATGTTAAGTTCGATACGAATGTGGCACATTTGGATTCGTGATCGGAAAGGCGAGCAAAATTTGTTAAATTCGGGAAAATCAGTAACGTTCGGCGAATTTCCGTGTTTACGCGATTGCGGGGCAACTACTGCTTTTTTTTTACAGTTTTGCTAGCATAGTGCTTGAGCGGGGAGACGTGGCAGATGAGTGGGGGGGGCTGTTGATAGCTTTTTTTCTTCCTGTAGGCAGTAACTTTAAGTCAGGAAAGCGCGGCTAGCCAATCAGAGAGCAGGAAGCATCCGCAGTGTCCCAGACACAAGGGCTTCTGCAATTGGCTGCTTAAATCACATGTCCTCCCTATATATAAAGTAGCCATGTTCCCTCAGCGCCATTTTTTGCATGTCATTGAAGGAGATAGACGCTGCTCAGTGTGCTGTGTCCTGTGTAATGAGTAGTGTTGAGCCACCCCCGTAGTGTTCGAGTTCGGTTCGGTTCGTCGAACACCCGTGTGTTCGCCGAACTGTTCGTCGAACACCGTTAAAACCAATGGCAGGCAAACAAAAACACATAGAAACACATAGAAAACACCTTCAAAGGTGTCCAAAAGCTGACAAACTGCTCAGAAGACATAACTAACACATGGAAAAGTGACAAGTACATATAGTCATGAGAAAAGAAAAGAGGTGGAGGAGTAAAAGGAGGGGGAGACACAGATATAGGCATGTCATGCCCTTCTAAAATCCAAAAAGTGAGAAGCCGACACGTTCAGTCCGCTCCTGCCCGTGCCACCTCCGTGTCGCCGGGTTTGTGCCAGAGCCGCGGTGAACCCTGACAGCCAGCCCCCCTCTCCCAATACTGGTGCCTGTCCGCTGGTGGGTCGAGCGAGCCCCCCTGTGGTGGAGGCAGCTCTAAGCTTTTTAATTTAAATTGTCTCTCTAATTTGAATGAATACACTTTAAATCCATTTACAAGGATCTATTGGAGGGCAAGTCTCATGCCAGCAGCCGCGTAATTCCAGCTCCAGTAGCGTCCACTAAAGCTGCTGCAGTTAAAAAGCTTTTATAAGGATCGAGCTCGGCTGTCCACCGCAAGGCATCCTACTGCCAGTCCCAGCCCCTATGCCTTGGGGTGCCTCCTGATGCTCTTCACTGAGTATCCCGTGGTCCCGAAGCATTTCCTTTGAAAAAATTAAGTGTCCAAACTACAGGTGGTGTAGCTTGCTTAACAGCCGGGATAATCCGCTGACTAGCAGACACTGCTACTAGGCACAAAGTATTTCCTGGGCTAGATGCAGTTAAAAATTTGTAATTAGATACTCTCGTTGGATGCTGAGAAAGCATTCCATAGAGTCTCCTGGCATGCCATATATGATTCTCTTAAAAAGCTTGGGGTAGGGGTCTAGGGGAACCCTTTTATAGCCAAAATCACGGCCCTGTATCGCAATACGTCACCTTGGCTGAAGATGAATGGAACTATAGCA
Organism: Phyllobates terribilis; assembly: GCF_046119375.1. Lineage (NCBI taxonomy): Eukaryota > Metazoa > Chordata > Amphibia > Anura > Dendrobatidae > Phyllobates > Phyllobates terribilis. Next base: position 737,419,145 of record NW_027362762.1, read on the forward strand.
CCCTGAGGGCTCGGTTGCTACAGAGGTATTGCACCTCACCCAGAGGTGTGATATCTCACTCTCAGGTAAGGATGGAGTGTGGATCAGGACCCGACACCTGCATGCATTACACCACATTGCCGTGGGGCAGGGCGACCAATATGCCCCTGAGATGGGCACGACAGTCCCTGTCCCTGGCTGGAGTGGGGGGAGGGAACACTGAGGAAGGGGAACCCTGTAGTGCAGGAGCAGGGAGGAAGCAGTTCCTGGGTGCATTGAGAAGGGAGTATAAAAGGTAGGCAACATCTTAGTTCAGTGCAGAGAAGTCTGAGCAGAAGTGGCAGGGAGCAGGGGCTCTGCATGAGCTCAGCTCTGGAGGCGGGCCTAGTAACAGAGGCCCAGGCCTGGAAGAGGGAGAAGGAAGGAAGAGGAGCGGAGAAGGCTCCAGGAACGAGGAACGAAGGGATCCCAGGGGTGCGGACGGGCGAGTCGCCACCGCACGCCCGAATCCACCTGCATGGAGGGGTCAGGCCAAAGGGGGAGACCGGTCCCCGAAACTAGTGGAGGCAGGAAACGACCCTCAGCTAGAAACCGGAGGCTGTGACATTTTATGTGGCGCAGCCCCTCGCTACACCCGCTAGGAGGGCAGCACATAGGGTCAGGGAAACTGGCGCCAAGTTTACCAAGAGGAGGCCCGAGGCAGCCGGACAGAAGGGTTGGTAAGAAAGGCCAGACAAAGGACACACAAAGGGGTCCTGTGAAGCGCTCCAAAGTTATCTGGGAGTTGTCTGAGCCCCTCACCTGGTGAGCACAGTACGACGTGGGCAGCCGTTACCTGCAGACGTGGTCTGGATAATAAGAACTGTGAGTAAAGGCCCTGGACTGCATCACTGACTCCGTGTCGTTACTGCTGCTGCCCTGCACCATCACCCCCATCCTCCGCATACACTGCCCTGAGGCTATACTCCTCCCGTGGGGAGTTATGCTCCGCTCTGCTGCACCCACAACACCAGCCTCAGCGGTCTGCCCTGGAGCGGCGGTTCACTCTGACCGCAATCTACGGGTGGCGTAGTCGGACATTTAAACATCAAAACCACATAAATAGTTCCGCCACTGGTTTGACCACCCTGAGCCACGGAACCGGGTCGCCGCCACGAAGACTACAACCACCAGCATCCACCAAAAAGGGTCCGGCTCCGGGTGTCCCAAGGCCCAGGGGGTGCATCAGAACATTTTCATCACCTTTCACAATCACCAATGGGACAAGGCAGGGATGTCCTCTGTCCCCTCTCTTATACATCCTAGTGACGGAGCACCTGCTCTCATCAATTCGCCATAACCCCAATATTAGGTGGATTGAGGTGGGAGGCACCGAGTACAAGTGCTCTCTATTTGCTGATGATGTCCTAGTATATATCACTCAATCACATATATCCATCCATGCTGTTATGGCTGAAATAGATCACTTTGTTACATGGTCAAATTTTAAAATCAATGCAGCGAAGTCTGAGGCCCTCGATGTCTCCCTCCCCAAATCCATATAGGATTCTATCCAGTCCAACTTTCCCTTTGCCTGGCCCTCACAGGGTATCAAATACTTAGGAATTCCTATTCATAGAGACCTCTCCCATCTATGTTATCTTAATTTTGGGCCCTTTATTGAACAACTCCATACAGACCACGGTTGGCAAGTTAGAACTGTAAGATTCACTACGTGAACCACTGGTGTTTTGTGGAAAAGCACATGTACACTGTGTTCCAAATTATTATGCAAAAAGTGTTTAGGAGTGATAAGGGAAGAATTTGTTTGTTTGTCAGTTAAACTCATTGATGGTGATGTGTGTCAGGGCTCTTTATATCACTGTAAGCAATTGCAGACACCTGTGCTAATTAGTTTGGCAGGTGTGTCCAATGAAAGGCAAGACTACTTAAGAAGGCTGTCTCACATTATTAAGCAGCCTACATTTTCTGCCAAAATGGGAAAGAAAAAGGATGTGTCGGCTGCTGAGAAGCAACAAATTGTGGAGTGTTTAGGTCAAGGCATGACTACAATCAACATTGTGCGATGATCAGGATGAAGTGTCTTGGCAATCAAGAAGTATGTAGCTGATTCACAGTACACACTGCAGGGTCCTTCAGAGGTTTGCAGCTGTGCATATGCCATCCTGTCGACCTCCTCTATCCACTTCACACAAGCAGAAACGGCTCCAGTGGGCCAAACATTACATGAAGACTGATTTCAAAACTGTTTTGTTCACGGATGAGTGCCGTGCAGCGCTCGATGGTCCAGATGGATGGAGTGGAGGATGGCTGGTTGATGGACACCCCACGCAAACACGGCTACAGCGCCAACAAGGAGGAGGTGGAGTAATGTTTTGGGCTGGAATCATGGGGAGAGAGATTGTCGGCCCCTTTAGGATCCCTGAAGGCGCTAAAGATGAACTCCATAATGTATGTGGATTTTCTCAAACAGCACTTCCTGCCATGGTTCAAGAAGAAGAACCATGTATTTCACAGCAAGATCATTTTTTTGCATGATAATGCACCATCTCATGCTGCACATAAAACATCTGCATCTCTGGCTGATATGGGCATAAAAGGGGACAAACTTATGGTGTGACCCCCATGCTCCCCTGACCTCTACCCCATTCAGAACCTCTGGAGCATCATCAAAAGGAGTGTCTATGATGGCGGGAGGCAGTTCACATCTAAGAAACAGCTCTGGGAGGGTATTCTGTCCTCATGCAAAACAATTGAAGCAGAAACTATCCAAAACCTGACAAATTCAATGGACGAGAGAGTTCAGAAGCTCCTTTCGAACAAGGGGTCCTATGTGAAAATGTAACATCACCTAGAATAAAGTTTTGAGTTGAAAACTGTTTGATTTTGTAGCGCCGGCGTCCCTGCCCTCTGCTAGGCAGGGACGCTGTTACCCTCACCTCCCTGCTCCGTGCCCGGCGTCCTCCTCCCGCTCTGCTGGCAGCGCGTGCTCCTTCCCGGCCACTGTGCTTAGGGCGCGCGCGCTCTCCCTCCCTCTTAAAGGGGCCGCGCGCACCGTCCTAAGGAGTCCCCGGCCAATGGCCGGAGGACTTCACCATATATAAGGCACCTCCTCCAAAATGGAGGTGCCCGAGCAATGTTGTTGCACTGTTCTACTCTGCTTCAGGCCTCAGGTCCCGTTGCCAGTTACCTGCCAGTTACCTGCCTGATTCCTGCCAGAGTCCTGCCAGTTTGCTGTCTGTTTCCTGCCAGTTATTCCTGCTACCTGCTTGCTAGCCTGAGGTCCGACGGTCTGCCTTACAACTCCTGTCAGTCTGTCGAAGGACCAGCTTGCCCGCTCACCTGGGAGCGCACATCAGCTACCTGCCTGCTTGCTAGCCTGAGGTCCGACGGTCTGCCTTTCTACTCCTGTCAGTCTGTCTATGGACCAGCTTGCCCGCTCACCTGGGAGCGCTCCTCCGCTACCTGCCTGCTTGCCTGCCCGGAGGCTCCTCCGTCACGTGCTGTGACCTCCAGCTATTCCAGAGACTCTTGCCCGCTCACCTGGGAGTGCTTCTCCGCTACCTGCCTGCTTGCCTGCCCGGAGGCTCCGCCGTCACGTGCTGTGACCACCAGCTATTCCAGAGACTCTTGCCCGCTCACCTGGGAGTGCTTCTCCGCTACCTGCCTGCTTGCCTACCTGGGGGCTTCGCCGTCACGTGCTGTGACCACCTGCTATTCCAGAGACTCTCGCTTGCTCACCTGGGAGCACACATCCTCCATCTGCCTTGCTAGCCTACCTGGAGGTTCAGCCATCACAGGTCGTACCTACCCTTTACCTAGAGACTGCCCCAGTTACTTGCCGTGACCTCCAGCCCGTTCACCCAGAGACTGCCCCGGTCACTTGCCGTGACCTCCAGCCCGTTCACCCAGAGACTGCCCCGGTCACTTGCCGTGACCTCCAGCCCGTTCACCCAGAGACTGCCCCGGTCACTTGCCGTGACCTCCAGCCCGTTCTTCCAGAGACTGTCCCGGTCACTTGCCGTGACCTCCTGCCCGTACACCCAGAGACTGTCCCGGTCACCTGCTGTGACTGCCTGCCTGGTCGCCACCCGCTCCCTTACAAGGACCGCCCTCTTGTATAGTAGCTCAGAGGTTCCGCCTCCCAGACCCGTTACAGTTTGCTCGGGCCATGGAACCCGGTGGCACCCAAGCTCCCTCGCTCTCGGACCTCTGTCATGAACTGTCCCGTCAGAGGTCCCAACAGGAGTCCATCCTGGGTCACCTGCGGAATGTCAATTCTCGCCTGGATACTCTGACTGCTCCACCAGCAACCACCGCCAGTGCCATGACTCGCAACCCGGCAGCTCCGCTGCCCACCAATACCATGGTATCCTACCCCGGACCCCGGCTTTCTGCACCTCCTCGCTTCGGAGACGACTCCGCCCAGGCTCGGGGCTTCATAAATCAGTGCACCCTGCACTTTGAACTATTGTCCCACCAGTTTAACTCCGACCGGGCCAAAATTGCCTTCATCATGTCCCATCTCACCGGGGAGGCCCTGGCCTGGCTAAATCCTCTATGGGAGAGAGGAGACCCCCTGGTGTCCGACTTGCCTGCCTTCCTCACGGCTTTCCGGAAAGTCTTCGACGAACCCGGACGGAAGACCTCATCCGCATCATCTCTGCTACGCCTCCGTCAGGGAAGTCTCACCGTGGGCCAATATGCCATACGGTTCCGTACCCTTGCCTCGGAGCTGGCCTGGGATAACGACGCTCTGGTATCCGTCTTCTGGGAGGGTCTGTCCGGCCGTATTAAAGATGAACTTGCCGGTCGGGACATTCCTACCACTCTCGATGACCTAATAACTCTTGCCACCCGGATTGACCTACGGTTCCAGGAGCGTGCCAAAGAGGTCACCCGTGAGAGGAGGTTTCCACGTCTAGCTCCTACCTTTCAGAAACCCGTCACTCCCTCCATCTCTCCCCAGGTACACTCTCCTGAGTCTATGCAGGTCGACCAGACCAAGATGGTCAAAACCCGTCAGGACTTACGCCGTGCCGAGGGGAGCTGCTTCTACTGTGGCAGTAAGGAGCACCGGATCCGTGCCTGCCCAGAGAGGTCGGGAAACGCCTGTGTCTAGGTTCGCTCAGAGAGGTCGACCTAGACAAGAATAAATCCTCTCCATCTCTGCTGCTGTCAGTTTCAATCGTCTGCGGGGAGCACCGTTATTTCGAACTAGCCCAACTGGACTCTGGAGCAGCCGGGAATCTTATTTCACAGTCCCTGGTAGAGAAATACCGCATCCCCACCAAACATCTGGCTGTACCCTTGTCTGTTGCTGCCGTGGATGGGGGTCTCTTACCACGCCCCATCCAACTCATCACCGAGTCCATTACTCTACAGGTGGGAATGCTGCATTCTGAGAGTATCTCCTTTCATGTTCTGCCTGGACTCTCTCACGCCCTCTTGCTAGGTCTACCTTGGCTCCAGAGACATGCACCCGTGCTTGACTGGCAGACCGGAGAAGTCCTTCGCTGGGGACAGGACTGCCATAAGACCTGTCTGGTTCCCGTCCATCCCGTCCGTCCTTCTCCTACCCCAGCTAATCTACCTGGACTTCCGATTCCTTATTGGTCTTATGCTGATGTCTTTAATAAAAAGGAAGCAGAGACACTACCCCCTCATAGACCATACGACTGCCCTATCGACCTGTTACCCGGTACTACTCCTCCCCGTGGGCGTATTTATCCATTATCCGCTGCTGAGACCCGGTCGATGTCCGAATATATTGAGGAGAATCTGGCCAGGGGATTCATCCGGAAATCTACCTCCCCGGCGGGAGCAGGCTTCTTCTTCGTAAAAAAGAAGGACGGCTCTCTCCGTCCCTGTATAGACTATAGAGGCCTTAACCAAATCACGGTGAAGAATAAGTACCCCCTTCCGCTCATTCCGGAGTTATTTGATCGTCTGAGAGGGGCTAGAATCTTCACCAAACTGGACCTCCGTGGGGCGTACAACCTGGTTCGTATCCGTCAGGGGGATGAATGGAAGATGGCATTCAACACCCGGGACGGCCACTATGAATATCTGGTAATGCCCTTTGGTCTCTGTAACGCTCCTGCCGTCTTTCAAGAGTTGGTCAATGACATCTTCCGGGACCTTCTCTACTCCTGCGTAGTGGTGTACCTGGACGACATCTTGGTCTTCTCTCCGGATCTCCAGACTCACCGGAGGGACGTTCGTCAGGTCCTGCTCAGGCTCAGGCAGAATCACCTCTTCGCTAAATACGAGAAGTGCCTCTTTGAGCAGACCTCGCTTCCGTTTTTGGGCTACATTATTTCTCAGACCGGCCTACGAATGGATCCAGAGAAACTGTCTGCCATCGAGAAATGGCCTCGACCGGAGGGGTTGAAGGCCATTCAGCGGTTCCTGGGCTTCGCCAACTACTACCGCCTCTTCATACCACACTTCTCTTCCCGGACTGCCCCAATTTCCGCGCTCACCCGTAAGGGTACTAATCCCAAAGAGTGGCCGCCCGAAGCAGAGGAGGCCTTTCTTTCCTTAAAACAGGCCTTCTCTTCCGCCCCGGTGCTGCTTCGCCCGGACGGCAACAAGCAGTTCTTCCTGGAAGTTGACGCCTCCTCCTCTGGAGCCGGAGCGGTACTTACTCAAAAATCATCTTCCGGGAGGATGGTAACTTGCGGCTTCTTCTCTAAACTCTTCTCCTCCTCAGAGCGCAATTATTCCATAGGAGACCGAGAGTTATTGGCCATCAAACTGGCATTGGAGGAGTGGCGTTACCTGCTCGAGGGGGCTCTTCACCCGGTAATAATTTACACGGACCACAAGAACTTGACTTACCTCCAGCATGCCCAGAGACTTAACCCGCGCCAAGCCCGGTGGTCCTTGTTTTTTGCTCGCTTTGATTTTGTTCTTCATTTTCGCCCGGCTGACAAAAACGTCAAGGCGGACGCCTTGTCTCGATCCTTTCTGGTGTCTGATCTCGAGGAAGATCCGAAACACATCATCGATCCCGCCAGAGTAATGCAGGTGGCTCCCGTGAGTCTAAATCGTCTCCCTCCCGGAAAGACGTTCGTATCAGTACCTGATCGGGAGAAGATCCTTCACTGGGGTCACTCGTCTAAACTGGCTGGCCATGCCGGTCAAAAAAAGACCCTCCAGCTTATTACCCGGCACTACTGGTGGCCTACCCTGCACAAGGACGTAATAGACTTTGTTTCTGCCTGTGTGTCCTGCGCCCGCAACAAGGTTCCGAGACATCTGCCAGCCGGTCGCCTCCTTCCGATCCCAGTACCTGCTGCCCCCTGGCAGCATATAGCAATGGACTTTATAACAGACCTCCCAGTCTCTGCCGGTTGTACGGTCATTTGGGTGGTCGCTGACCGCTTCTCCAAGATGGCTCATTTCGTTCCCCTGCCAGGCCTCCCGTCTGCACCCGAGCTAGCTAAAGACTTTATTCGTCACATCTTCCGTCTTCATGGCCTGCCCCTCCACATCGTGTCGGATCGTGGGGTACAGTTCACCTCACGCTTCTGGAGAGCCACTTGTAAACTGCTAGACGTCACCCTGGACTTCTCTTCCGCTTACCACCCACAGTCCAATGGTCAAGTGGAGCGGATCAATCAGAACCTGACCAGTTACCTCCGGCACTTCGTTAATGCCCATCATTCAGACTGGGTGGATCTCCTACCATGGGCCGAGTTCTCTTATAACAATCACGAGAGCGAATCCTCCTCCAAATCCCCGTTTTTTGTAGTCTTCGGTCAGCATCCTCGGATTCCTTTTCCTGTCTCCACCTCTGTGGACAACCCGGCTGCGGAATCTCTCGTTGGCAAATTTTCCTCCATTTGGGAGAGTACCCGATCCGCACTCCTTCAGTCGTCCGAACGGATGAAAAGACACGCTGACAAAAAACGCCTGGATCCTCCACAATTTCGTCCCGGAGATAAAGTCTGGCTCTCATCTAAATATGTCCGACTCAAGATACCTTCTTACAAGTTAGGGTCTCGGTTCATCGGCCCCCTGGAGGTCATCAGTCAGATCAACCCGGTGGCCTATAAATTGAAACTCCCGGCCAACTTACGGATCCCTAACTCCTTCCATGTATCTCTCCTCAAACCTGTGGTAGTTAACTCTTTTTCCAAGTCTACAGGTACGCCTCCTGCTCCGGTTTCTGCTGAGGACGAGTTTGAGGTAGAGAACATTCTTGCCACCAAAAGGGTAAGAGGAAAGACCTTTTTTCTAGTAGATTGGAAGGGGTTTGGTCCTGAGGAGAGAACGTGGGAGCCCCGGGAGAACATCCATGCCCCTCTCATCCTTGCTAAATTTCTGTCTGGCCTAAAAAAGGGGGGGCCTAAAGGGGGGGTACTGTAGCGCCGGCGTCCCTGCCCTCTGCTAGGCAGGGACGCTGTTCCCCTCACCTCCCTGCTCCGTGCCCGGCGTCCTCCTCCCGCTCTGCTGGCAGCGCGCGCTCCTTCCCGGCCACTGTGCTTAGGGCGCGCGCGCGTGCTCTCCCTCCCTCTTAAAGGGGCCGCGCGTGCCGTCCTAAGGAGTCCCCGGCCAATGGCCGGAGGACTTCACCATATATAAGGCACCTCCTCCAAAATGGAGGTGCCCGAGCAATGTTGTTGCACTGTTCTACTCTGCTTCAGCCCTCAGGTCCCGTTGCCAGTTACCTGCCAGTTACCTGCCTGATTCCTGCCAGAGTCCTGCCAGTTTGCTGTCTGTTTCCTGCCAGTTATTCCTGCTACCTGCTTGCTAGCCTGAGGTCCGACGGTCTGCCTTACAACTCCTGTCAGTCTGTCGAAGGACCAGCTTGCCCGCTCACCTGGGAGCGCACATCAGCTACCTGCCTGCTTGCTAGCCTGAGGTCCGACGGTCTGCCTTCTGCCATGCGTTTTTTAAGTGTTTCTGCAGCGTTTTTGCCATGCGTTTTTTAAGTGTTTCTGCAACGTTTTTGCCGCTGCGGAAACGCTTAAAAAACGCATCGTGGGCACACAGCCTTACTGAGATTCTGACACAAACAGCAGGGCTTATGGCTCAGAACAGTGCTGTGCATCGGTTGTACAGTCTGTGCTCCATACAGCCCTTCAGTCTATTTTTGCACTTGCTAATGTAATAAAGCAAGCAAGCCCTTGTAGGCCACTTTTTTTTGTGTGGTTGAAATTCAGCTATCTGCAGAGCTTGTCAGTGCAGAGCTTCTGAGTGCAGAAGTTTGCTAATGTGATAGTGCAAGCTGTGTTTGCCCAGTTTGGCATTTTTTGGTGGATGAACTTCAGCTTTATGCACAGTAAAACAGATATTTTTTTGCTGTTGCTAGCCACAGTCCACCAAAGATTTTTTTGTGTCGCAGACGTGTTACACTCTGCTATAAGCCACCTAGTGCTTTTAGTGGTGGCGAAATTCATCTGTTTTCTGAGTAAAAAAATAGATTTTTTTCTGTTGCTAGCCAGTGCCACAGTCCACCAAAGATTTTTTTGTGTCGCAGACGTCATACACTCTGCTATACCTCAGATACTACGTTAGTGGTGGTAAGCTTCAGCTGTTTTCAGAGTAAAATTTTTTTATTTTTTTCTGTTGCTAGACAGAGTCCAAAAAATATTTTTTTCTTTCGCAAACATGTTACACTCTGCAATAAGCCACCAAGTCCTTTTAGTGGCGGTGAAATTCAGCTGTATTCAGAGCTTGTGCAGAGTCAAAAAAATCTATGTTTTGCTGTTGCTAACGTTATACAGCAGCCTAGATCTGAGTTTGAAATAGTTTGGAGAATATCTCCTATGTTATACAGGCCTCATCCACAGTTAAAAAATACTTTGTTCGGTTACTAACGTTATACAGCAGGGATATCTCAGTTTGAAATAATTTGGAGAAATCTATGTTATACAGGCATCATCCTCAGTAAAAAAAAATACTATGTTCGGTTATTAACGTTATACAGCAAGCCATATTTTACCTTGTCATTTATTGCTGCTGAAATTCAGGTGTGTGCAGAGCTGTTGCAGAGGAAAAAATATAATTTTGTTTTGCTATTAGCGTGCTCCTACTACAGTATCTGAGCAACATGAGTGGGAAAAAGATAGGTCGTGGTGGAAGGGGGAATAGGCTTGGTGTTCAAGGTATACGTGGGTAGGTGGTAATGTTAGTGAAAGCACTAGTGAACCAACACCGTCATGTCCTATTCAAAGACAACTGACAACTTCTGTTACTGGACGGGCTACTGCACTCTCTTTCTCTGGCAGCCGCACAGTGATACGCCTTGTTGATAAGAGCCAGAAAAAGCAGTTGCTCCAGTGGATGGCAAGCTCTGCTTCAAGTGGCCTCTCCTCTTCTTCCTCCACCTCAACATCACACACAGTACAGTCCACAGAGGTGGCACCCCAATTACCCTTGCTTGCCCCCGCGTCACAGCTGTCCAACTGCCCAACTGACTGAAGGGAACCACAGATTGGTGAGTCTGTAGAATTTTTCACACATTCTATACCATGGGCATCAGAAGTGTACAGCAAACATTCACAGAGTCAAGAAGAGGAGGAGAGCATCTGCACCAATGCCCAAAAATTTTTTACGTTAGATCTGAGGCAGAACGGAGTAGGATCAGAGCAGGTTCCTGACCCTCGTCACCAGACGTTAACGACCGGGGAGGGAGGTGATCCTGATGAGAATCCGATACCTGAGGCTCATGCGGACTGCACTGTGCTGTCAGGGCAACAAGAGAAGAAGGGTCACTCTAAGGCCGAGGAATGGAATAACATATTGGATGATGACAAAGTTGAAGATCCTACTGTTAGAACCCTCTTGTTTGTTTTTTCCATCTTGTGTTTTGCGGTCACGTGACCATCTGCCTTTATATTTCAGCTCCGCCCTTTTGGCTGTGCTGGACTTTAGTGTTGTTTGACTGTTTCTCTAGCCAGGTGCTTCGGTGCCTATCTCTGTCAGTTCACTTGGTCCTTCTGGGACCTCTAGTACCTTTTTGTCAGTTTGTCTTTTTGTGTTCTGCAACAACATCTCTGTTTAGGAGGTGTCCCATTTTTGTTCCAGTCCTTAGTTCTTTTAGGGACCCCTCCCCTTATGCTATAGGTCTTCGTTCAGACTAGCCAAGAACTAAGGTGGGTCTGTTCACTAGGAACAGGCAGCCCGCTACATCGTAGGGATTCAGCTTTGTCTTACTGTAGGGACAGCTTTCCCCTTCCTTTCCTTAGTACATGTTGCAGATCATAACACCTACTTGGTGTGAACCCAGAGTCACTCAGCCAAGTAGCTTATCTGAGGAGGTGGAGGAGGAAGATGAGGAGGTTACCTTCTGCCCTATGGCGCAGACATGGAGTGATCCAAGCACGAGGAGCACTACATCCTTAGCCACAACTCTGGCTGTGGCCAGCAGCGGTTGCGGGTCTGCAGCTCGCAGGGGTGGCAAGGGTTGCCTAGCCTGGGCCTTTTTTGAGACTGCAGAGGATGAGGCAACTCAGGTAATCTGCACACTTTGCAATAAAAAACTCAGTAGAGTGAAAAATTGCAATAATTTGACTACTACATGCATGAACCTTCACATGCGCACACAACATGCGTTATGCTGGGAATCTCACTGCGCTAAAATGCAAACCAGCGGACCTCAACAACCATCAGCTGCCCCATCAAGGCATCCGCTGCTTCTTCCTCCTCCTCTGTTACTGTGGCAAGTATTGGCATGCAGGTCTCCCACCGCAAAACTTCTGGTTCTCTACCCACTCCAGTCAGGCTGAGTGAGAGTCTGTCAGCTGTAACGAAAGCGGATATGCCTGCTGTGTTCGTTTCACCGAGCACACCACACGTTTCTCAATCAACCGTAACATCTGCACCTGCACCTCACTCACAGTCCAGCAGTTTGTCTGTTTCACCGTACTCCGCCCTCTCTCAGCACCAAAGCCAGCCCTAGGTCTCGCAGTTTTGGTCACGTAAAAGATTGTTTCATCCTACACATGACAAAGCTAAGAGGTTGAACTCCACCATCTCAAATCTGTTGGCCACGGAATTGCTGCCTTTCCGCCTGGCATATACAGACGGTTTCCGAAAGCTGATGGCTGTCGCAGTCCCCCAGTACCAGTTGCCCAGTCACCATTACTTCTCTAAGAAAGCTGTGCCTGTGCTACACCAGCATGTCGCAGACAACATCACCCGTTCCTTGACTAAATCTATATCTGCCAGGGTGCATTTCACCACAGACACCTGGATGAGTAAGCATGGCCAAGGGTGTTGCATCTCACTGACTGGGAGAATCTGGTGGCTGTGGGGACAGGCAGGGAAGGGGCTGCTCCACAAATCTTGGAAACCCCAAGGCTTGCAGAACAAACCTCTGTATTTCACACTTCCTCCACTACTTCTGCGTCCTCCACCTCCTTTAGGGCCTCCACCAGCGCAATCAACCTCTGCCTTAACAAGACATGCGTTCCAACAGTGCAGAGTGAATCCACACCACCTCAAAATTGCGCAGCCAGGGCTCACCGCAATCAGGTAGCCTTGAAATTAATATGCCTTGGAGATCGCAGTCATACAACTGAAAAGCAATGGCTTTATCCGCTGAACCTGGATCCAGGGAAGGCCGTGTGTGATAATGGTCCTAACCTGTTGGCAGCCATACGCCGAGGCGAACTCACACACGTGCCTTGCATGGCTCACGTCCTCAACCTGGTGGTACAGCGATTTCTCCACCACTATCTTGGCCTGGATGAGCTGCTTCAGAAAGTACGGAGCTGTGTGCTCACTTCCGCCATTCGCATCCCTCATGTCATCGATTTGCATTGATACAGAGGTCTTTATCCATGCCAGTTAACAGGTTGATGTGCGATGTGCTGACGCAGTGGAAATCCACTCTGCACATGTTGCAGTGACTGTGGCAGCAGCAGCGAGCCCAGATGCTGTACGTCATGTCATATAGCCTAAGCCAACGCAGTACGGACGTGGGGCATATCACGTTTACGGAGTGGAAACAGATTAAGGACCTCTGCACCCTTCTGCACAGTTTTGAAATGGCTACTAATCTAGTTAGCGCTGACAATGCCATCATCAGCATCACTATTTTAGTCATCTACATGCTGGAGAAGACTTTAAATAACATGCGACAGGAGGTTGTTGTTCCAGAAGAAGAGGAGGATGTGAAAGGGATAAGAATGTCTCAAAGTTCCCGATTATCGTCACACAAGCGGATGCCAAGTGACGGTGGCTTCCTGCGATCGAGGGGGTTTGGTGATACCAGACATACTGTTAGTGAAGGTGCAAGAGCCGAGGAACAAATGAAGGAGGAAGAGGTGATCCCCTCTCTGTAGAACGAGGTTGACAGGAGGGGATGGAGGAAACATGCATCAGTGTTACACAGCCAACAATAGACTCTCTAGGATTATCTAGCGCTCAATACGAATACCATCAGTGATGATTTTGACCCTTTTCCATTTTGGTCTTCAAAAATGGATAAATGGCCTGAGCTCGCCTGTCACACCTTGGAGGTTTTGTCATGCCTGGCAGCCAGCGTTGTCTCAGAACATGTGTTCAGCACTGCTGGTGGTGTCCTGATGGATAAGCGCACCCGGCTGTCCCATGAAAGTGTTGACCGCTTAACTTTCATCAAGATGAACAAGTCATGGATCTCAAAGGACTTTTGCACCCCAATTGCAGACTGTACAGAGTAGACGATGTTGTAGTTTTTAGTTTGAAGCATTGATCTTGCGGAATTGCAGTCTGTGTTATGGCTTGTGTGCCTGATCTTGCTGCGGCTGCAGGTTTTAGGCCCTAATTTTTGGAAATGTGGGGAATCCTGATTTTGTCTCCATCTATTGGGTTGGCTGTAGTGCAGTGGTTCTCAACTCCAGTCCTCAAGACCCACCAACAGATCAGGTTTTCAGGATTATCTTAGTTTTGCACAGGTGAATGAATTATTACCTGTGCAATGCTAAGGAAATCCTGAAAACATGATCTGTTGGTGGGTCTTGAGGACTGGAGTTGAGAACCACTGCTGTAGTGGAAAAGGTGTCGGTCCCCATTATACTACTTATTCTCTAGTGAAATTGATGCCACTTTGGTGGTTTTAGGCCTAAATGTTTTCAAATGGGAGTAGTCCTGATTGGGTCTCAATCTACTGGGTTGACTGTAGGGGAAGAGGTGTCGTTCCTAATTGTACAATTTCTACTGTACTGAAATTGATGCCACTTTGTTGGTGTCTGCTAGTAATTTTTGGAAATTTGGGGATTCCTGATTGGGTCTCCATCTAATTTGACTACTACACGCATGAACCTTCATATGCGCAATCAACATGCGTTACTCTGGCAATCTCACTGTGATAAAATGTGGACCAGCGGACCTCAACAGCTATCAGCTGCCCCATCAACCGCATCCGCTGCTTTTTCCTCCTCCTCTGTTACCATGCCAAGTATTGGCACGCAGATCTCCCACCACAGAACCTCTGCTTCTCTACCCACTCCAGTCAGGCTTAGTGAGAGCCCGTCAGCTGTAACGGAAGCGGAAATGCATGGTGTGTTTGTTTCACCGAGTACACCACACGTTTCTCAATCTACCGTAACATGTTCACCTGCTCCTCACTCACGGTCCAGCAGTTTGTCTGTTTCACCGTACTCCGCCCTTTCTCAGCACCGCAGCCAGCCCTCGGTCCCGCATTTGTGGTCACGTAAAAGATTGTTTCCTCCCACATATGACAAAGCTAAGAGGTGGAAATTCACCATCTGTTGGCCACGGAAATGGTGGTGTCAGTCCCTAATTTTTTGAACTGTGAACACTCCTGTATGGCTGCTTTTTTACCCAGGAGATAACCGGAGAACCTGAAGGAAACCCCCGCAAACACGGGGAGAACATACAAACTACTTGCAGATGTTGTCCTCTATCATCAAAAAGGAGTTAGCTCGTTGTCTAGGAGACCGACCACCGCTGCTGTCTAACTTGTGAACATTGTGTTGAAGCTTGCAAGGTGTCACGGGTTTACTGTGACAGAGAGAAACCAGAAGACCGCAGAGTCTGATTCCTCCCACTCCTGCAGTCAATAAAAAGAAACCTTTCGCCTTCATATTAATCCGTGCAAGGGTTAATCTGCTCAGTTTTGAGCTCCTGGAAGTTTAATGTGATTTAGGCTCCTGGAAGTTTAATGTGATTTAGAGAGATTTGTCCTGTGCATCTCCCCTACTGTGATAACTCTGTACCCCAACACATCAGACTATTGCCTACCGTGGAAACCTTTAAAACGAAGCTGAAGACCCACTTCTTGTGATAAGCGTACAATCTGCAGTAAGCCTCGCTTCAGCATACTGCTGCATGACCTACTGTATCCTCACCCATCCCTTGTAGATTGTTTGTGCGCCCTCGCGGGCAGGGTCCTCTCACCTCTTGTACCAGTCAGTGACCCCTTTTGACATGTAAAGCGTCACAGAATAAATGTCGTTTAAATAGTAATAATTATAGTACTAGTACACTGGGTCAATTGATGGCACTTTCCAGGTGTCTACCCCTAATTTGATGTGTTTTGGCAGCTTTTGGACTGGTTTTAAGGTGTTGTGTATGTGTTTTTTTTGTCCCCTCATTGAATCCAATGGCGTTTGGTAACGTTCGACGAACATTCAACGAATAAATCGGCGATTATCGCAAATTCGGCGATCGTAATCCGAATCGAATATTGAAACATTCGCTCATCTCTATTCTTAATCTTCGTGGTAGATTTGTACTTCACATGGTACAATGAAATGGTTTAGATCAAAGCATATTCATGTGTTTGAATGGCTCAGTCAAAGTCCAGACCTAAATCCCATTGAAAATCTGTGGCAAGTTTTGAAACTCTCTGTTCACAGATGCTTCCATCCAATCTCACTGAGCTAGAGCTAGTCTGCAAAGAAGAATGGATAAATATTTCAGCCTATTGATGTGCAAAGCTGGTAGAGACACTCCCCAAAAAACTTGCAGCAGTAAGTAGAGCAATAGGAGGTCTTACAAAGTATTGACTGAGGGGGGTTGAATACAAATGCATGTCACAATTTTCAGATTAATATTTTTAAAATAATTAGAAAACCATTTTTCTTTTCCTTTACACTTCACAAATACTTCCTAATTTTTGTTGGTATATCATATAAAATCCAATTATAAAAATTTAAGTTTGTGGGTGTAACATGAAAAAAATGTGGAAAAATTCATTAGGAATGAATAGTTTTTCAAGGTACTGTACTGTACCTGCCCAATACATTCTCAATCACTTCAACTAGATAAGACACATTAAGATGTCTGCAAAATTTATTGTTCATCCTTTAGGATTTGTTAACATAATGTATTTGTCGTGTTGTTCTTAAACTTTGAAAGCTCAATAAAAATATATTAAACAAAAAAAAGTATAGAAACCTTTTAGATTTGGATTTTAAAAAAAGTCACTTAATATTAAGTTCAAGAAAGCATTGCACATTTCTGTGAAGAAACTACAGCCAGAAAGTATCATAAATTAGTAGCTTACTACTAAAAAGGGTTTTCAACTTCTTTCATGAAACTTCAGGTCATCAAATCTGCATAATTATTAAGATGCAGAAAAACATGCAACTATATGACACCATAAATGATTAGAAACAGTTGAGATTTTGATCTTGAAATATAATTTCATTATATGAATTCATTATAAAATTCGCTATGACTTTCGCAAAATAATTGAAGTTTAATAATTAAAGAAAATATGGAGAAGAGCTTTCAACAACTTGAAGCTTCAACCGTAAATATTTTAAAGTAAAGTTGCTCCCCTTACCTTCATGGACAGGTTTAAAATTCCTATCTATTTCTTGACAGTTTTCTGCCAATCTTTGCTGCATTTAAGAGATTCTCAAATTCTGCATACGAACAATATTTTTGAAGTTGCAGCTTTGTTTTCCAGTTTTTCCCTAGCTTCAGAAATTTTAAATTCAGTTTCTTATAGTATTTTTTAATAAAATGTCAAATTATAGAACCAGTAAAACAATAGACATAGAAGAGCACAGCATGAAAAGCACCTGATGGTCTAAAGGGATATTCCAATGAAGGTGGGGGGTCTCAGTGCACTCCTGCTGTGTTGCTCCGGGACCGCTCCTGTGCTATGCTTCTTGGTCTGGTCACATGGGCACAAGATCTGGTCACGTGATAGCACTAAACAGGACGTGACGTCGCTGCAGGTCTTGATGTCTGGAGATGCTCTCTAGAGCCCCAAGCTGCTCCAGCCAAAATCCCTCAATAGGAATATCAAAGTTTTAAGGAAAAATATTTGTGGTCAATTGGAGGAGCGCTATGGCTAGAGAACACACTGTAATGGATAGATAATAATAAACCTTTCATTGAACCACTACGCGTTTCGGCAGGCCGCTGCCTTCCTCAGGTGGATTTACAAACAATGGAGGAAGTGACACATTAAATAGGGGTAGTGACCATTAAGATGGAAGCATTCGATAATGTCAATTATCCCTTTGAATATTCTTAGGTGAGCTATCAGAAATGCAGCAATTAAAACCAAAAATTAAAAAATTAATCAAAACAAGTGATATAAAATATATAAAATATGCATGTATAAATGTAAAAATAAAAATAAAAATGTGAATATAAAAGATATAAATCCTAAAAATGCTTATATTTCAAAATAATTCAACCACCTAATCACCTACAAAATGTTTTGTTGCTAAATATTTATCATCCACATTGTACTGTTACATGTAAAAGGAATATGACAATTTTTTTTTGCAAAAAAATGTTTTTTCAAAAATTTATTTTATTTTTTTTCTTTTTCCTAAAAAATTCCTTTAAAAACTATAACACAAAGAAAATCTAAAAAAAAAATAAAAAATCCCTTTTGTCTTTTCTTTCATATCACAACTCAGGGTCCTCAGTTAGTCTCCTATGATGGTACTAGCCCAGCCTCAACCTGCTTAACATCTACAATCTGACAAGGACATGCATATTCAGTTTTTTCCTCCAATTCTTTTCTAAGCATTGCCATACACTGCATGTATTGTATACCCTTACTTCTGTTACTTAGCAACATTCTCAATAGTTGGATTCAAACCCTCAGGACTCAAAGTGCCCAATTTGAAGATCCAGAAACTTTCTTTCTTTATCAAGTTGCTATAACGGTTCAGAGCAGTGACAGCTACTTGATCTATAATTATAAGTTTTAGGAATTTTGAATCTTTTTGATGGAAGGTGAAAAAATGTTTAGACACACTATGTTGTTGGAACCCATTGCGTATTTTATGACGATGCTTGTTTAGTCTAGCATGCATCGTCTGAATAGTGCGACCTACATATTGTAAGCCGCACGTACATTGTAGGAGATAAACAACATAAGTGGACTGATAGTCCACCCTACAATTGATGGTGAAGCTCTCCCCAGTGGTTTGTGATCTAAAATAGGTGGTTCCACCGACAATTGCGCTACAGCTCAGACATTTTGGGGTGTTACAAGTATAACAACCCAAGTTGAAATGCATGGGTTTCACCTTTTGTGCTTTTCGATTCCAAAGCAATGCTGCTACGTGACACCATGCTCCGCAAATTGCGGTTCCTTCTATAAACAATATTTGGCTTGTTAAGCAAATGGTTTGAAAGAATTGTATCAGCCTGTAAAATGAACCAGTACCTACTTAACAACCTTTGAATGCTTGCTCGAGATTGGTTGTAAGTGGTTACCATACTCCATTCCCTAGATTTGGTTTCATTAATCTTTTTAGCGGAGAGGATTTTTGCAATACAAGAATCTTGTGTGAGTGGTTGAGTTCTCTTATAGGCATCTATTAATACAGGTCATATGGAATAATCAGACCTAAAAGAAGACGAAAGCGATTTAATAAGGATTAGAATAGATAATACTAATATTGATCCAACTGGTATTTTTAACCTTTCCAGCTAAGAGTTTAATAGTGGAGAAATCTCCTTTCTAAAAAAGGGTCTTTCAATTTGTCCTAACTCTATGTTAAATACTTTTAAGTTGTATTTAGACTTAAATGAGTTCTTCAGGAAGATCATGATTAAACGTAATTTTATTACAGAAGATAAGAGCAAGATCAGGTCAACCCCCCTGTTAGCCATGGTAGATGAAGGTGGAAACCATCCTATGACCCCTGACATTCAATTTGCACATGTACCGGTGAAGTGGACTTCAAGTAATTTTTATCCCTTACACCATAAAGGTGCTCATGTTGAAACCTTCCAACAGTTAGTATTAAAAAAGTTGCGCTCTATTGAACATTGTAAAAAATGGATAATCTTAAAGTGGAAGAAAGGAAAGCAATAATATCTTTGAGGGAGAATGAAGAGATTATAATAAAAAGTGCAGACAAGGGGGGTAGAGTTGTCATAATGGATAGGACTTGGTATCTGAATGAGGGGAGACGAATTTTGGGTGATCAGGATTACTACCAAAGGTTAGATTCAGATCCTTCAATATCAATATATTTGAATTATAATACTCTGGTAAAAAAAAGCTTGGGAAAAAGGGATCCTAAATAAAAATGAGAACATTTTTTTTGATATCCCCCGTTAAAAAACCCCCTTCTTTTATTTCCTCCCTAAATTGCATAAAAACGCAACCAACACCCCTGACCACCCAATTATCTCGCGCATAAACTCGATAACTGCCAACTTATCACATCATATAGATCTATTTCTGCAAAAGTTTGTATTGGTGGCGTTGCCTTCCTTCTTCTCCTCATCCAGGGGACATCCTCAGGGCTGTCGGCAAGTAGGATCCTTCCTTCCGGCTCGGGCTCCGTCTGTAGCTGCAGGGTGCTCAGGACAGTGGCCAGGGTTTTACTTAGCTGACGCACTTCAGAGCGCAGGCTGTCCAGCTCGCTAGGGGGCACTGTTTGCATTTTTGTTTCAGCCGTTAATGAAGGAGCAGTGGGTGCTGCAGGCACTGGGGTGGCCCCACCCTGGTAACGCTGGATAGCAGTCCCTGATGTTTCCAGTGGCTGTAGACCCTTAATAGCCATGTCCTTCAGGGTGTCAAAGGTGGCATCTGGATGATCTAAAGCCCACCACTGTACAGTTCTGCTCTCCTCCTGGGACCTCAACCCCTGGATGAACTGTTCTGTCAGAATTTTATTCTCATCTTGTATGCTGGCTGGACTAACCTGTTTAATGGCCCGCAAGGCTTCCTGTAAGCGCCAGGCATAGTCCCGGATACTGTCCTCAGGTTTCTGGGTACAGTGGTAGTATCTCATCCAGAGATCTGTCTCAGTGCGGTTTTCAAAGACAGTTTGCAGTGTCTTAAAGATAATGGATACTGATTCCTGGTCTGTGGCTGGCCAGGTTTCAATTTCCCGCTCTGCGGCATCAGTCACTTATCCCAGCACAACAGCGGCTCTCTGTTTACCAGTCATTGAGTACATATCCAGTACACCGCATATCTTTCTCTTGAATCCAGACAGGGTGTCTGGTTTGCCGTCATACTGGGGAAGCCATTTTGCTCCAGGAATATACGGCAGGGCCATGGGTATCATCGGAGTCACGACCCCTGCCGAGCAGCGCCGGGCGCAAGTTGAGCATCAGGAGCGTTAACCGTTTTGTTGGTCGTCGGCCATGGTTGCGCCCCCCTAGTGAACCGTAGCCTACCTCCTGTTTATTTAATCGGGTAGGCCGCAGCTCCGCAGACGATGGTCTCCTTCCAGGACCTGACGCTTCCTGGTGCTGCGTCAGAGCGTGAGGCGGGGCTTGAGCTTCGCGCGCTTCCAGCAGTCACGCCTTTCCGATTCCCGCGGTTATGCCCCTCTTCTTCCCGCGCGGCGACTCGAAAATGGCGGACAATGGCGGGAAACAGCGGCAATTGGCGGGAAAACTTCACCACGGTATGCAACACAGTTCTTTAAGGCGCACAGTACCCGGTGGCAATGGGAACGCAATCCTGTTCGTGACGCCAGAAGTTGACGCGCCCCCGGGACAATGGGGTACTCGGCAGCCGGGCCTATGGATGCTGGGGGGGATATGTCACAGTGGCTGGCCTGGTCCGTGGCCCAGGGCAGTCAACCAAAAAGGGGATTGCAACTTGAATAGTGATAAAAATAAAGTAAATAGTTTGTGACGCCACCTATGGTACCTGGTAAGGTTTCCCAGCGCTGCTGCAGACCTCCGGGGAATGATGGGATGGCAGCTGAGGTGTTTCTGCTCCCCACAGGTGGAGCGGGCTCCCGGGGCAGTGTGGAGTTTGGTGGGTGGTGATGCTGGGACTTGTAGTGCAGGCGGGATGGCTCAGCAGTAGTAATTGACAGAGACAGGGGATTTGCTTCAATACCTTTACTGGTGCGGATGTCAGGTGCGGTCCAGGGTACTCAGGATGGGTGCACTTCAGGACTTCTCCCCAGTGAGTGGGTATAAGGCCTCCTGGTCCGTGTCTGCCTCTCTGTATGCTCCTGGCCAGCCTGCAACTGGGCCTAGCTTATGTGTCGTGCTGTTCCTTCACCTGTCGCTTGATAGTAGGACCTTCTGCTGGCAACCACTATCCCTGGTAACGCTGGGGCCTTCGTGGTTCCTGATCCTGTTAAGAGTTTAGCTTCAGGTCGGCCAGGGACTTGTAGTCCTCCTGGTATGCCGGTGATCCCTACTGGGTATAAAGGACCTTGTAGGCGCGGATCCGGTGTCCGGTTTGTATATTCGGGGTGAGCCTATGATGCTCCTCTGCCCCCTCAACTCCTCTCTCCTCACCTCCTTGCCGTCGGCCATACTCGGGGCCCTCAGAACTCAGCAGCAGAAGTGTTGCGTCTTCGCTGCTCTCAGCGTCAGCACGCTCTCAGACTCTCTGACTCTGTCTGACTAAACAACTAACTGACTGCCTGGCTCCACCATCCATATATATATCCTTAACGGGCTCACTCTGGTGGTATGAGGTGGAAGGGTGGAGGTGTTTGTATGTAATGAGGGCCTCTTGTGGAGAAGACCATCCATGCACCCTTTTGGGTCCTGTGGTACCTGTGAACAGCAGGGTGCCACATGACTACACAGAAAATAAGATTTATAACTGGAATAAATTACCTCTTTCCAATCTGAAGAAACGTCCCTATAGGTGACCATTCAGGCCTGGTAGTCAGCTTTAAGGATATGATAGCACTACGGATAATTCCTTTGTGGCTACATCAGATGATCACTCAGACTCCTATATGAGTTCTATGGTAGAGATGCAGCAACCTTCATTTGGCAAAAATAAACTATCTAGTGCTGGTGGAGCTATTACAAAAGACGGAGGAAGAGGACAGGTCGTAAGTAGTGTTGAGCCACCCCCGTAGTGTTCGGGTTCGGTTCGGTTCGTCGAACACCGGGATGTTCGAGGAACTGTTCGTCGAACTGTTCGTCGAACACCTTAGAACACCGTCGAACACCGTTAAAACCAATGGCAGGCAAACAAAAACACATAGAAACACATAGAAAACACCTGCAAAGGTGTCCAAAAGCTGACAAACTGCTCAGAAGACACTCTCTTTAAAAAAGCCGGCCGGCAAATTCAGCAGCGGCATACACCGGTACCCGACAATTTAGACAAGAAGGAATAGAGCATCACACATAGATTAGATAGATAGAAACATGTCAGTCACACATATAAGAAGCACAGTGACAGTGTTGCTTACTGTACTTGTCATTTAGTGTAAAGGATTTATCAAAAAAAATAATAGTGTTTTCATGCACCGTCTCTTTAAAAAAGCCGGCCGGCAATTCAGCATCTGTACCCGACAATTTAGAACAGAAAGAATAGAGCTTCACACATAGATTAGATAGATAGAAACATGTCAGTCACATATATAATAAGTACAGTGATAGTGTTGCTTACTGTACTTGTCATTTAGTGTAAAGGATTTATTTAAAAAAATAATAGTGTTTTCATGCACTGTCTCTTTAAAAAAGCCGGCCGGCAATTCAGCAGCGGTACCCGACAATTTAGAACAGAAAGATAGAGCATCACACATAGATTAGATAGATAGAAACATGTCAGTCACATATATATGAAGTACAGTGATAGTGTTGGTTACTGTACTTGTCATTTAGTATTAAAATAAAGGATTTATTATTAAAAAAATTGGCGTGGGGTTCCCCTTAATTTTAGGCTCTAGCGGAGGTTAAGCAGACGGCTGGGGCAGATGTTTGAAGCCTGGGAAGGGGGTAATACCCACGGAGCTTCCCAGGCTACTAATATCAGCCCCCAGCTGAATACATAGCCTTTACTAGCTATTAAAATGGGGGACCCCCCAAAAAAAATGACGTGGGGTCCCCCCTAATTTAATAGCTAGCAAAGGCTAGGCAGACAGCTGGGGGCTGATATTAATAGCCCAGGAAGGGAGCCATGAATATTGGCCCCCTCCCAGGCTAGAAACACCAGCCGTCAGCCGCCCCAGAAATGGCGCATTCATAGGATGCGCCAATTCTGGCACTTAGCCTCGCTCTTCCACGCTGCCCTGGTGCGGTGGCAGGGGGTAATAGGGTTGGGGTTGATGTCAGCTTATAATGCCAGCTGACATCAAGCCCAGGTTAGTAATGGAGAGGCGTCTATAAGACACCCCCATTACTAACCCCATAGTCAAAGTTAAAAAAAACACAAACACCCAGAATAAAGTCCTTTAATTGAAATAAAGACACAATCCTTTATTGTTCTAAATTAAACCATACTTACCATCACACCCATTCCAGCTGAAGCCAACGATCTCCTGCAATAAAAGAAAAATAATAAAGCAACCTCATCCTTACCTTTCCATGGTTCCCACGACAGCTTCAGCTCTGCTACATCGAGATGACAGGCTGGACCGCAGCAGAACGCTGCCATCCAGCCTGTCATCCCGCAGACACTGAGAAGCGCAGGCATGCTTGCGCTGCTCAGCGTCTCTCTGTGACGACATCCAGATGAGCCGAGTTCATGTCCAATGAACTCGGCTCACCTCATGCACGTCACTGACAGCGTGGGAAAATTCTCACGCTGAAGCGCTGATTGCAGGAGAATTTTCCCACGCTGTCAGTGACGTGCAGGAGGTGAGCTGAGTTCATTGGACATGAGCTCACCTCATGCACATCACTGACAGCGTGGGAGAATTCTCCTGCACTCAGCACTTCAGCGTGAGAATTTTCCCACGCTGTCAGTGACGTGCATGAGGTGAGCCGAGTTCATTGGACATGACCTCGGCTCATCTGGATGCCGTCACAGCGAGACAGTGAGGAGCGCAAGCATGCCTGCGCTTCTCAGTGTCTGCGGGATGACAGACTGGATGGCAGCGTTCTGCTGCGGTCCAGCCAGTCATCTCGATGTAGCAGAGCTGAAGCTGTCGTGGGAACCATGGAAAGGTAAGGATGAGGTTGGTTTATTATTTTTCTTTTATTGCAGGAGATCGTTGGCTTCAGCTGGAATGGGTGTGATGGTAAGTATGGTTTAATTTAGAACAATAAAGAATTGTGTCTTTATTTCAATTAAAGGACTTTATTCTGGGTGTTGTGTTTTTTTTAAATACTTTACTAGAAATTCATGGCGGTCATGTCTAATACTGGCGTGACCCCATGAATTTTGGGCTTGGGGCCAGCTGATAATACCAAGCTGGCCCTAACCCCTTTATTACCCAGTGAGCCACCGCACCAGGGCCCTGGATGAGTTGGGTACAGCGCCAGAAGATGGCGCTTCTATGAACGCGCCATTTTCCGGGGTGGCTGCGGACTGCAATTTGTAGCGGGGGGGGGCCCAGAAAGCTTGGGCCTCCCTGCGCTGCAGATTCCAGCCCCCAGCTGCCTAGTTGTACCTGGCTGGACACAAAAATAGGGCGAAGCCCCACGTACTTTTTTTTTAATTATTTCATGAAATTCATGAAATAATTAAGAAAAAAAGGCCTTCCCTATATTGTTGTGTCCGGCCAGGTACAAATAGGCAGCTGGTGGTTGGGGGCAGCCCGTTCCTGCCTGCTGTACCTGGCTGGACACAAATATAGTGCGAAGCCCCACTTCAATTTTTTTTAATTATTTCATGAAATTCATGAAATAATTAAGAAAAAAAGGGCTTCCCTATATTGTTGTGTCCGGCCAGGTACAAATAGGCAGCTGGTGGATGGGGGCAGCCCGTTCCTGCCTGCTGTACCTGGCTGGACACAAATATAGTGCGAAGCCCCACTTCAATTTTTTTAAATTATTTCAGGAAATTCATGAAATAATTAAAAAAAAATTGACGTGGGGCTTCGCACTATATTTGTGTCCAGCCAGGTACAGCAGGCAGGAACGGGCTGCCCCCAACCACCAGCTGCCTATTTGTACCTGGCCGGACACAACAATATAGGGAAGCCCTTTTTTTCTTAATTATTTCATGAAATAATTTAAAGAAAATTGACGTGGGGCTTCGCCCTGTTTTTGTGTCCAGCCAGGTACAACTAGGCAGCTGGGGGCTGGAATCCGCAGCGCAGGGAGGCCCAAGCTTTCTGGGCCACCCCCGCTGCAAATTGCAGTCCGCAGCCACCCCGGAAAATGGCGCGTTCATAGAAGCGCCATCTTCTGGCGCTGTACCCAACTCATCCAGGGCCCTGATGCGGTGGCTCACTGGGTAATAAAGGGGTTAGGGCCAGCTTGGCATTATCAGCTGGCCCTAAGCCCGAAATTCATGGGGTCACGCCAATATTAGACATGACCACCATGAATTTCTAGTAAAGTATTTAAAAAAAACACAACACCCAGAAAAAAGTCCTTTAATTGAAATAAACACACAATTCTTTATTGTTCTAAATTAAACCATACTTACCATCACACCCATTCCAGCTGAAGCCAACGATCTCCTGAAATAAAAGAAAAATAATAAAGCAACATCATCCTTACCTTTCCATGGTTCCCATGACAGCTTCAGCTCTGCTACATCGAGATGACAGGCTGGACCGCAGCAGAACGCTGCCATCCAGCCTGTCATCCCGCAGACACTGAGAAGCGCAGGCTTACTTGCGCTCCACAGTGTCTCTCTGTGAGGGCATCCAGATGAGCCGAGTTCATGTCCAATGAACTCGGCTCACCTCATGCACGTCACTGACAGCGTGGGAAAATTCTCCTGCACTCAGCGCTTCAGCGTGGGAGAATTCTCACACTGAAGCGCTGAGTGAAGGAGAATTCTCCCACGCTGTCAGTGACGTGCAGGAGGTGAGCTGAGTTCATTGGACATGAGCTCACCTTATGCACGTCACTGACAGCGTGGGAAAATTCTCCTGCACTCAGCGCTTCAGCGGGAGAATTCTCACGCTGAAGCGCTGAGTGCAGGAGAATTCTCCCACGCTGTCAGTGACGTGCAGGAGGTGAGCTGAGTTCATTGGACATGAGCTCACCTTATGCACGTCACTGACAGCGTGGGAGAATTCTCCTGCACTCACCGCTTCAGCTTGAGAATTTTCCCACGCTGTCAGTGACGTGCATGAGGTGAGATGAGTTCATTGGACATGAACTCGGCTCATCTGGATGTCGTCACAGAGAGACGCTGAGCAGCGCAAGCAAGCCTGCGCTTCTCAGTGTCTGCGGGATGAGAGGCAGGATGGCAGCGTTCTGCTGCGGTCCAGCCTGTCATCTCGATGTAGCAGAGCTGAAGCTGTCGTGGGAACCATGGAAAGGTAAGGATGAGGTTGCTTTATTATTTTTCTTTTATTGCAGGAGATCGTTGGCTTCAGCTGGAATGGGCGTGACGGTAAGTACGGTTTAATTTAGAACAATAAAGGATTGTGTCTTTATTTCAATTAAAGGACTTTATTCTGGGTGTTTGTGTTTTTTTTTAACTTTGACTATGGGGTTAGTAATGGGGGTGTCTTATAGACGCCTCTCCATTACTAACCTGGGCTTGATGTCAGCTGGCATTATAAGCTGACATCAACCCCAACCCTATTACCCCCTGCCACCGCACCAGGGCAGCGTGGAAGAGCGAGGCTAAGTGCCAGAATTGGCGCATCCTATGAATGCGCCATTTCTGGGGCGGCTGACGGCTGGTGTTTCTAGCCTGGGAGGGGGCCAATATTCATGGCTCCCTTCCTGGGCTATTAATATCAGCCCCCAGCTGTCTGCCTAGCCTTTGCTAGCTATTAAATTAGGGGGGACCCCACGTCATTTTTTTGGGGGGTCCCCCATTTTAATAGCTAGTAAAGGCTATGTATTCAGCTGGGGGCTGATATTAGTAGCCTGGGAAGCTCCGTGGGTATTACCCCCTTCCCAGGCTTCAAACATCTGCCCCAGCCGTCTGCTTAACCTCCGCTAGAGCCTAAAATTAAGGGGAACCCCACGCCAATTTTTTTAATAATAAATCCTTTATTTTAATACTAAATGACAAGTACAGTAACCAACACTATCACTGTACTTCATATATATGTGACTGACATGTTTCTATCTATCTAATCTATGTGTGAAGCTCTATTCTGTCTGTTATAAATTGTCGGGTACCGCTGCTGAATTGCCGGCCGGCTTTTTTAAAGAGACAGTGCATGAAAACACTATTATTTTTTTAAATAAATCCTTTACACTAAATGACAAGTACAGTAAGCAACACTATCACTGTACTTATTATATATGTGACTGACATGTTTCTATCTATCTAATCTATGTGTGAAGCTCTATTCTTTCTGTTATAAATTGTCGGGTACCGCTGCTGAATTGCCGGCCAGCTTTTTTAAAGAGACGGTGCCTGAAAACACTATTATTTTTTTTGATAAATCCTTTACGCTAAATGACAAGTACAGTAAGCAGCACTTTCACTGTACTTCGTATATATGTGTCTGACATGTTTATATCTATCTAATCTATGTGTGAAGCTCTATTCTTTCGGTTCTAAATTGTCGGGTACAGGTGTATGCCGCTGCTGAATTGCCGGCTTTTAATGTTTCACTGTGGGCACTGTTCCCATCGATTTGGGCAATCACTGTAATGCCACAACCACCATGGCTGTGGCATTACAGTGAGTGGCAGACAATCCCTCCATGATTAGTGCTCTAAATAGCGCCAGACATGCAGGACACGCTTTTGGTGCACGAACAGTTATCGAACATAACCTCGAACAGCCGAATTTTTTGCAAATCGTTCGGGTTCGTCGAACAACTCGAACACCGCCCAAAACAGCTCGAATTTGAGATTGGCGAACAGTTCTAGTCGAACACCGCTCATCTCTAGTCGTAAGCATAAATGCAAGCAAGAACCGACACTATTAGAAACACCTGTCTGGAATCTCTCCAGCTACATTTTATCTGAAAACCAAGTATCTTTATTAACCAAAGGACTGAGCTTTTCACCTACGAATGCATTCAATGTTTTCAGGACAATTTTGGATGTAAATAAACTAGCACATAATTTGACTGTCAGATGCCATTTCCTGGATATGGATAAAACCCCAACCACTCCTGAGGATGAAATTCTTCCTCAGGTTACTCAGGACTCGATGTTATCATTTATTGAACAACGATCACTTTTACAGATGAGACTTCTAGAAACTGAATCATTATCTTCAAATACAAATTTAAATGTCAATTTTTAGACTGGAAATCCATTTTTTTATCCACTTCAGTCCAGGCCCCTGGTATTGGATCAGTTTCAGGACTTGATTGAGAAGGAACTTGTGGAGTTAAAGAATGAGTGAATAAATGGGATAGCAATTCAACTTACAAAGAGAAAAATGCTTTGAAAAAATTGAAAGCCAACTCTGACCTTATAGTGTGTCCAGCTGATAAGGGGGGCACAATTGTTTTGTTAGATGCAGGGCTATATAAGAAATTAAATTTGCAGGATCTGGAAAATGGGGATCTTTATTTAGAATTATCTAAGGATCCCACTTCTGATTATAATATTGCCATGCTGGATTTATTAAATGAGGGTGTGAAGAAACGGCACCAGGGGGGCCCCGCAAAATTCCGCTGTTGCCGCTTCTTGCGGTGGATCCACACCCCGCCACCCGCCTGACGTCACACTACGCCAGACGGAGCACGTGATATGAATCTACCCTTTGCACCAACGTGACATTCCGCATCCCCCTTTAAGGACGCATAAGGTCAGATTGGTACAGTTCTACACAATCACCTCCTGTCCACACGGGTACAGGGAGGCACCAGGGAGCGAGAAGAGGTGGTCCACTCAGTCACTGACATGGCCCCACACTCACTCACACCCCCTGACAGGCTGAGAGGCTGTTCCACTACTCCAGTGAAGCAGAGCCTTGTCGGCTTGATAGAGCTGCCACCAGTCTCTATTTGATATAACAGATTTATATCGGGCTAGAAACCAGCCCATTAGCGTGTTCATAGGACCGAACAACAGACGTAAGATTCGGGGTTTGAGATAAAAGAACAGCCCAAGATTAAATTATATATTTAATCATCATAAGGGCTCACTAAATAATCTACTATATACATGGGTGAGGAAACCATCATGTCTGGCCCTGTCCTTTCAAAGACCACACATTCCCCAGGTTGTTGAGGCAGCTAACCGTGCAGAATCCATGAAGGTCAACCATGTTTGGCATGCTGAGCAGAAGCTGGAACTCAGTCATGAGATGGGATTGCGATATCGCTGTGGTTGTGTGGAACATGCTGATGGTCTTTGTCCACTGAAGTTTAGAAAACTCCAAAACCTTGGGCCCATGGAGAAGCTGCCCTTGGCAGGAGAAATCCCTCTCCACATATGACTGTGACTGTATCCGTGGCAAGAGGAGGCTTTTGGTCAGCGGGAAAATTCGTGCTGAAAGCCGTGAAGAGTCAGTGTCTGAGTCAGTGTCTGATTCCCGTCTGACAGCTCCAGAATCCAGTGAGGTAGGGTGTTGTCAAGTGAAAGATGAGTCCTACTTAGAAACATTGTCCCCTGGTCCTGGTGCGGCTAGTCCTGTTCCCAAATTCCCCTGGTCCCGGTGCGGACAATATCTGAACATTGTCCCTATCTGAATCTTCGTGTCAGTACTGTTCTTCAGTGATTATGAACTTAACCTATTAGTCTGAACGGAGCCCTATTATGTGTCAGGTATCCTGACTCCTGGGGTCAGCTGCTGCCATACCGGCATCTGCCTAGGAGTTGTACCTAGTGGCTACCTGCAGCCCAGCCTGTCTCTACCATCTGGAGCTGCAGTGAACACCAGGTAGCCACTTAGCTATGCCCCTACCTAGGCAGACCTGGCCCTGTGTGCACTGTGGGACCACTAATTCACATGTGCCACCGGGTGGTGTAACAGAAGTGTAGCAAAATTTTGGCGCAACTCTAAACAAAAGTTATGCTAGTTATATACATCAGTCCTTCACTGGAGTAACATTTCTGGAGGTGACGCATGGAAGCTGAAAGATATGCCAAATTCATCAAAAAGTTCTGGTTCTATTAGGAGACAAAAGAGAAAACCAAATCATAAATGTGAAAATTAGCTCTGGCAAGAAGAGGTTAAAGGGGTGTTCCAAAACATAAATTAATTTTCATCTTAAATGCCCATCTCTTATCTGTTTTTTAATATACTTTAATTAAAAAGTCCCTAACATTCTGTCACTACACTATCTAACTGCTTTTTTTACTACTTCTTTTTAGATGACGCTTTGTTTGTCATTAGGAGCAGAAGCTGGAATCACTGCTGCAGCCTCTGCCCTCTCCTTAAAGTGAAGCATCATCAGTGGTGTCCATTTCAGGGATTGGCCTACTCCCTGCTCTACTGAGCATGCGTCAGTTTTGAATTCCAAAGGGTGCTCAGTAGATTTTTGTCACTGTGCAATATGCAGTATGCACAGTGACATTGCGCTCCCTTGCTGGCTCTTATCGGAAGTAACTTGTCGGCAAGAGAGCGCACTCTCAGTGCACGTAAGAATAGCTGACATGCAGACACTAGCATCACGCCTGTAAGTGACGATATTTGAGGGGACAGTGCTGGTCTGTGCATGCTGGGTATTCTTCTTACAACTCACATGAACAGTGTGCTCTCCTGCTAGCTCACTACTTCTGATTAGAGCTGGCGAGAGAGTGAACAATCTACTGAGCATCATCAGAATTGACAGCTGACGCATGCTCAATAGAGGAGGGACTAGCCAAGGCCCTGAAATGGAGGTCACTGATGACACTTTATTCCAGAGAGGAGGCAGAGGCTGCAGCAATGACTGCAGCCTCTGCCCCCTGAAAATGCTTCAATTCAGTGTCCCAGCATGCACTAGGATTCTCAAACGACGTGTCATGAAAAAGAAAGTAGTAAAAAAAAAGCAGTTAGAAATTGAAGTGAGGGAATAGTAGGGACTTTTTTCTTTAAAGTATATTAGAAAATAGATTAGATTACGGCATTAAATAGCTGAATAGATGAAAATTAATTTGTTTTTCAGACCACCCCTTTATAACTCTTATGTGTGAGAACTGTTTATAGATGACAGGTTATGTAGACTACAAAGACTGTTTATGTTTTTATCATCCTAATTATAACAAATAATATATACGGTACCTTATTCCTTCTCGGACACATGCTATCCCCATAGTTGTAAGTAATTTCTTCTGTAGGTGGATAAGGAGATGTTTTACATCTCACCAAGGCAGATGTTTCAGATTCAGATGTTTTACAGCTCACCCATCAAACACATCAGACCACCTGGCACAGCAGGATTAGGCCACGTCTCTACTAGCAGTATTTGGTCAGCATTCGGTCAGTATTTTTTATCCAGAGTGGGAGCCAAAACCAGGAGTGGGTGATAAATGCTGAATTTTTACACTTGTTTCTATTATACCTTTGCTCTGATTGTTCCTCACCTGGTTTTGGCTCCCACTCCTGAGAGAAAAAAACTGACCGAATACTAATAGTGGGGCCGTGACCTTAGTCTCGACACAGCAATCAAAATATAGAGGATCCAGTATTCCATCTTCAGATGCAGTTAAAATTTGGTTTATTTCTTCATCATAAAAACATGAGAGTGTGACACAACAGGATGCAAAAGAAAATACACACTGAAGCGTTTCAAGTGTTGGTAACTCTATCGATCACAGAGATTAGCTGTGTGCACACCAACTGTAAATCCTTGACCTAGATTCCGGCTCCATCCTTCCAAATGAGATATAGAATCACAATAACACATATTTGTCACAACAAAAAAGATGAATTAATTTTTCTTTTCTATTGACACCAAAGGGGATGCAAATGTTCAACAGGAAGATCCAAAAGGCCTTCCTGTTGAACAACTGGTGGCAATGATCCCCATCCTCAGGGGCACCCTCTCAATTCACGGCACTATATTAGGCCAGTAATGTTCTCCTCACCAGTTAAAAGTTAAGGCAATGACTCTGGTCTTTCTGATGATTTTCATCTGAGACTTGTCAGTAGTTTATATTTTTGCAATTTATATTTTTTGTTAGGATAGAAGATGTAGGTGTTCCCAAACCGGTAGATCTTGTTGACACTGGCGATATGAAGTGAGGTGAAATTTGTTGCTTTGGCAAGTATTTTACCATGCCCATTGGTATATAGTGCTCCATAACTGTGAGGAGGTCATCAAAAAGAATGTATAAAATGTAAAGAGAGCAATTTCTCATATTAACGAATCATATGAGATTAATTTACATGCGCCATCAACATTTCTGAAGAATGGCGTGTTGCTAACAGCAGTATCTCAAAAACATGAAAGATCACCCTCTCATTCTCCTGGTCATTTACTCTCCTCTTGAGTTGACAGGTGACCGAATTTATGTAAATTCAAGAAATAATGTTACCTGTATCGGTCACTAGGCTGTAGTTTTGCACTAGAAATGTAGGTTGTTCAGATCACAAACTCTAATGCTCAAGCTAGGATGTCAAACTCTGATCTTGTACAGAGCAAAAAAATTCTGTTTCAGAATCAGTTACTTGTTGGCACTGCAGCGAGGTTAGGTGCCAGTATATTTGAATATTAGCTGTGCTATAATATTCCAGGCAATCCAAGGTCCAAGGATATGAGTTATAATAACTCAACCACTAGATGGTGATGTTACATAACAAATACAGTAGTGTTGCTATATGACTAGGTGGTTTTCTGTTAATGAAGCTCAGCTGTTTCTTCAGCATTAGGGCAATCTAAGCAGACTGGCAGTAGATTGCGTTATATGTAAATCAAGGACACTGAAGACTGGGAAACTGTCTGCCTTATCTTGAAGCATGTACAGCTATGTCCCATCTCCCAGTTCAGGGAGCTGCCACAGTAACAACCACAGTACCTCACACCTGAAGGAGTAGTTGCATAGCTCCCAACCGTCCCGTATTCGGCGGGACTGTCCCGATTTGAGGGCTCAGTCCCGCATCCTGTCAAGGCACAGCTGGAGCCATGAGGAAGCGGGGGCCCAGACACCATCGGGGACCCTGGCACTCTATGGGCCCGGTGAGTAGGGAGAGCCCGGTGCCACCGCCTGCGAGTGGGCCCCCATTTCCTCAGGGCCCCAGCACTTGCAATAGCAACTTACCTCTCCCCTTTCCTTCGCAGTTCTGGCATCTTCCGCATCTCCTGACTCTGTGACGCTGACTACACTGAGCCCTCTGCTCTGATAATGCAGAGCTTGGAAAGACACTGAGGAGTCCTGACCTGCTGCCAGCAAGGAGAGGTGAGTATTTGATTTTTTTATGTATATACAGTGGGTACGGAAGGTATTCAGACCCCTTTACATTTTCACTCTTTGCTTCATTGCAGCCATTTGGTAAATTCTAAAAAGTTCATTTTTTTCTCATTAAAGTACACTCTGCACCGCATCTTGACTGAAAAAAACTGAAATGTAGAAATTTTTGCAAATTTATTAAAAAAGAAAAACTGAAATATCACATGGTCATAAGTATTCAGACCCTTTGCTCAGTATTGAGTAGAAGCACCCTTTTGAGCTACTACAGCCATAAGTCTTCTTGGGAATGATGCAACGAGTGTTTCACACCTGGATTTGGGGATCCTCTGCCATTCTCCCTTGCAGATCCTCTCCAGTTCCGTCAGTTTGGATGGTGAACGTTGGTGGACAGCCATTTTCAGGTCTCTCCAGAGATGCTCAATTGGGTTTAGGTCAGGGCTCTGGCTGGGCCAGTCAAGAATGGTCACAGAGTTGTTATGAAGCTACTCCTTTGTTATTTTAGCTGGGTGCTTAGGGTCATTGTCTTGTTGGAAGGTGAACCTTCGGCCAAGTCTGAGGTCCAGAGCACTGTGGAAGAGGTTTTCATCCAGGATATCTCGGTACTTGGCCGCATTCATGTTTCCTTCAATTGCAACCAATCGTCCTGTTCCTGTAGCTGAAAAACACCCCCATAGCATGATGCTGCCACCACCATGTTTCACTGTTGGGATTGTATTGGGCAGGTGATGAGCAGTGCCTGGTTTTCTCCACACATACGCTTAGAATTATCACCAAAAAGTTCTATCTTCATCTCATCAGACCTGAGAATCTTATTTCTCATAGTCTGGGAGTCCTTCATGTGTTTTTGAGCAAACTCTATGCAGGCTTTCATATGTCTTGCACTGAGGAGCCAGCATACATCCATTACTTAAAAAAAACATCCCTCGACCAGAACTGTGCTGCTAACTACAGACCTGTTTCCAATCTTCCCTTTATCTCTTAACTCCTGGAATACCTGGTCCACTCCCGTCTAATCCGTTATCTCTCAGATAATTCTCTTCTTGACCCTTTACAATCTGGTTTCCACTCTTCACATTCTACTGAAACTGCCCTCACCAAAGTCTCTAATGATCTACTAACAGCTAAATCTAATGGTCACTACTCCCTGCTGATTCTCCTATATCTCTCTGCAGCATTTAACACTGTGGATCACCAGTTCCTGCTCACTATGCTCCACTCTATCGGGCTAACTTTTCCAATCCTGGTGATAAATGCCAAGCGTCCTGCACGGTGTTGGGCTGTGAGCACAATCCACATCTGTGGACGTCGGGCCATCATACCACCCTCATGGAGTCGGTTTCTAACCGTTTGTGCAGACACATGCACATTTGTGGCCTGCTAGAGGTCATTTTGCAGGGCTCTGGCAGTGCTCCTCCTGTTCCTCCTTGCACAAAGGCGGAGGTACTGGTCCTGCTGCTGGGTTGTTGCCCTCCTAGGGCCCCCTCCACGTCTCCTGGTGTTCTGGCATGTCTCCTTGTAGCACCTCCAGCCTCTAGACACTACGCTTACAGACACAGCAACCTTCTTGACACAGCTCGCATTGATGTGCCATCCTGGATGAGCTGCACTACCTGAGCAATTTCTGTGGGTTGTAGAGTCCGTCTCATGCTACCACTAGCGTGAAAGCACAACCAACATTTAAAAGTGACCAAAACATCAGCCAGAAAGCATTGGTACTGAGATGTGGTCTGTGGTCCCCACCTGCAGAACCACTCCTTTACTGAGGGTGTCTTGATAATTGCCAATAATTTCCATCTATTGTCTATTCCATTTGCACAACAGCATGTGAAATTGATTGTCAATCAGTGTTGCTTCCTAAGTGGACAGTTTGATTTCACAGAAGTTTGATTTACTTGGAGTTATATTCTGTTTAAGTGTTCCCTTTATTTTTTTGAGCAGTGTATAACAAAGTATTGAGATGAACTTTTGTAATTGACCAAATACTTATTTTCCACCAAAATTTAAAAAAAATTTCTTTCCAAATCAGACAATGTGATTTTCAGGATTTGTTTTCTCATTTTGTCTCTCATAGTTGAGGTCTACCTATGATGTTAATTACAGGCCTCTCTCATCTTTTTAAGTGGGAGAACTTGCACAATTGGTAGCTGACTAAATACTTTTTTCCCCACTGTGTCAGCAAAGCATAATAAGCAGTAAATAATAAGTAATCACTAGTGTTGAGCGAGTATGTTGTGTTAACCCTTTTGCCGAGTATGCTCGGGCCGAGCTCCGAGTATTTACAGCTGCTCGGTGATATGTTTGAATCGCTCCCATGTGCATATTTCTTACACAGTCCTCACATGTAATAAAACTGTCAAACAATTGCAAAACATGCACAAGGGAGCGATTCAAGCATAACACCGAGCAGCTGTAAATACTCGGAGCTCGGCCCGAGCATACTCAGAACAGAACATACTCGCTCAACACTAGTAATCACTAGCGTTGAGCGAACATGCTCGACACTGCTCGGTACTCACCCGAGCATCACGCTACTCGGGATGTTCGGCGAGTACCGAGCATTTCTGGGTTACTCGGGCGGGAGCTCGGGTCTCTGCCCTGCATGTTTGGCGCTCTTTACAGAGCCAATGAACATGCAGGGATTGCCAGCCAGTCACTGTAATGCCGCAGCCATGTTAGTTGTGGGCATTATATTGATTGGCTGGCCGCACAGCGTCACCTCGAGTATTTAAAACCGGGCGCCGCCATCTTGGACACAGACGGCTGGGATCGGACAGTGTACGGACAGCGCTGCTGATTTAGGGAGAGATATATACTACAAAATAGTTAGTGTAGGGTCTGTAAAGGCTGCCAGATCAAACAAACAGTCCTTCTCAGGACTAATATCCATCCCAGATAACAGGCAGGCAGACAGGCTGTATAGGAGACGCAGTGGTTATACCAGAAAACGCTGCATTACAGTCCTGTGTGCTCCTGTTGCTGAATTTGCTGGACTTAGCTCCAGGTCTCGGGGGCCAGGAAAAATCCTTTTTTTTTCATCTAAATCCTCTTTTTTTTTCCCCTCCTTCACACTGTACAAATACCCATCTTATTAACCTTTTGGTGTCCCCCGCCCCCCCCCCCAAAAAAGTGTGTCTGTGACAGTTCAGACACAAATATATTTTTTTAGAAGAGTCTGGTGTAGACCAGAGAAATAGAAGTGTGGTTTTGCAGTTCCACGGTTCAAACCTCTGTATTATCCACTTTTTGGAGATTTTTACCTAAAAAAAACCAGTTTGAGTGTGTCGCTCACTGTTGAGCGGCAAATATATCTATTTAAAAAAGTCTGGTATACACCAGTAAATTATAACTGTGGTTTTGCCGTTCCACGGTAAAAAATCTGTATTATCCAGCTTTTGGTATTTTTTCCGCAAAGAAAAACAGTAATAGTGTCTCCTGATTGTTCAGACACCAATATATCTGTTTAAAAGAGTCTGGTGTACACCAGTAAATTATAACTGTGGTTTTGCCGTTCCACGGTGAAAAATCTCTATTATCCTGCTTTTGTCATTTTTTGCCGTAAAGAAAAACAGTAATAGTGTCTCCTGATTGTTCAGACACAAATATATCTGTTCAAAATAGTCTGGTGTAGGCCCGAGAAGTAGAACTGTGGTTTTGCAGTTCCACGGGTCAAATCTCTGTATTATCCAGCTTTTGGTATTTTTTCCCGTAAAGAAAAACAGTAATAGTGTCTCCTGATTGTTCAGACACCAATATATCTGTTTAAAAGAGTCTGGTATACACCAATAAATTATAACTGTGGTTTTGCCGTTCCACGGTAAAAAATCTCTGTTATCTTGCTTTTGGCATTTTTTGCCGTA
Source organism: Phyllobates terribilis (assembly GCF_046119375.1). Lineage (NCBI taxonomy): Eukaryota > Metazoa > Chordata > Amphibia > Anura > Dendrobatidae > Phyllobates > Phyllobates terribilis. The sequence continues at coordinate 737,456,482 of NW_027362762.1, forward strand.
AAAAAAAAAAAATTAATAGTGTCTCCCTGATTGTTCAGACACAAATATATTTGTTGAAAATAGTCTGGTGTAGGCCAGAGAAATAGAAGTGTGGTTTTGCAGTTCCACGGTTCAAACCTCTGTATTATCCACTTTTGGGCCATTTTTACCTAAAAAAAACTGTTTGAGTGTGTCGCTCACTGTTCAGCCGCAAATATATCTATTTAAAATTGTCTGGTATACCCCAGTAAACAATAACTGTGGTTTTGCCATTCCACGGTAAAAAATCTCTATTTTTCAGCTTTTGGTATTTTTTCCGTAAAGAAAAACAGTAATAGTTTCTCCCTGATTGTTCAGATTGTTTAAAAGAGTCGGGTGTAGGCCAGAGAAATAGAACTGTGGTTTTCCTCTTCCACGGTTCTAATCTCCTTTTTATTACCCTTTTTCCATTGATAGTGCGAGTGTAAGCTATTTTACTTCCTTTACAATGGGCAAGGCGCGTGGCAAGGGACGTGGAAGTGGACGTCCTGTTGATGGTGCATGCAGAGGACTGGGCCGTGGCCAAGGTGAAAATGTGCCACAACGAACAGCCACATCTTCTCGCTCCCACTTCTTGACTGAATTACTAGGGAAACATAGAACAACACCAGTATTGCGAACTGATCAGTGTGAACAGGTTATTAATTGGATAACAGATAATACTTCCAGTTACCTGGGCACCACCACCTCTGGTCTGTCTTCCACACGGTCAGATCTTAGTAGCCGTGAGTCTCGACCGCATACTCCTCCTCACCCTGATGCTCCTTCCTCCCACCATGCCGAGTGTCGTCAGACAGCAACTTGATCCCACACTTGGACACTCTGAAGAGCTGTTCACTAGTCCATTTCCAGATTTGTGCCCCTCGCCTGCTCCGCTTGAAGTGGTGGAAGAGGAGATCCCATGCAGCGATGGCCAAATATTTGAACACCCACGGCCACAGGAAGTCGACGCTGGCAATTTGTCACAAGAGGTGGACGATGATGAGACACAATTGCCAGGAAGTGAGGAGGATCGTGGTGCGCAAGTGGAAGAGGAGGAGGTGGTGGATGATCTAGTAACTGACCCAACGTGGCAGGAGAACATGCAGAGTGAGGCCAGCAGCACACAGGATGAGGGAGGCAGTGTACCCCAACAGGCAGGAAGAAGCAATGTGGTGGCTGCACACAGAAGGCAGGCAACAGTTCCCCGTAACACCAACACGAGGGATGTTGCCAGTACAACCTGTAGGTCTTCCAGAGTCTGGAATTTTTTTAAAGACTCTGCTGATAACCCCAAAATGTCCACTTGTACCACCTGCCATGCCAGCATCAGCAGGGGTGACAAAACTACCAGCCTGACTACCACCAGCATGATCAGGCACATGGCAGCAAAGCACCCGACTTTGTGGGGTGAAACCCAGGGTCCACAACCAGTGTCAGCGGGTGTCACCACTGCTTCTTCCACTGTTGTGCGTGCAATAGAACCCCCTGTTGTGTGAGCAAGGCAATCCCCTGTCCCTACTGCATGCAAAGATGCCCCCTCCTCTCAGTCTTCACTTGTTATGGCAGTTTCTCAAGGATCAGCATCAACGTCCACGTCCACGTCCCACCGCAGCGTTCAATTGTCCTTATCCCAGACCTTTGAACGAGAGCGGAAATTCGCAGCCAACGCCCCACTGGCCACAGTCCTAAATTTGCATATTTCACGACTGCTTGCGTTGGAAATGCTGCCTTTTAGGCTGGTGTAGACGGAATCCTTCTGCAACCTTATGGTGGTTGCCGTCCCTCGATACTCGGTCCCCAGCCGACACTATTTTGCCCGGTGTGCCATCCCCACACTACACAAGCACGTGTCCCAAAACATCTGCCGTGCCCTCAACAACGCAGTTACTGGGAGAGTCCACCTGACAACGGACACGTGGACAAGTGCTTGTGGCCAGGAACGGTACATCTCCCTGACGGCACACTGGGTAAATATAGTGGAAGCCGGGACCCAGTCGGACGTTGGGACGGAACACATCCTCCCCACACTGAGGATTGCGGGCCCTATGTCAGTCAGAGTTGCCCCCAGAGTGTACAGCTCCTGCAGATCATCCTCCTCCTCCTCCTCATGTTCAGCCTCCATCTCAGATATCACCACATCAGTTACAAGCTGGAAGCACTGCAGTACTGCCTCCGCCAAGCAGCAACAGGCTGTGCTGAAACTCATAAGCTTAGGTGAGAAACCTCACACTGCTTGTGAGTTGTGGACAGCTGTGAAAGAGCAGGCAGATCTGTGGCTGAGACCGCTGAACATACATTCAGACATGGTCGTGTGTGACAATTGCCGTTCCCTGGTGGCAGCTCTGAGGCCAGGTGAGATCACACATGCCTGGCTCATGTGCTTAACCTCATGGTTCAGCGGTTTCTTAAATCGTACCCGGAGTTGCCAGATCTGCTCGTCAAAGTACGCCGCCTGTCAGCTCATTTTCGCAAGTCGGCTACAGCTTCCGCCGCCCTTGCTGTGTTGCAGCAGCGTTTGCAGCTTCCGTCACACCGACTGGTGTGTGATGTCCCCACATGTTGGAACTCTACCCTCCACATATTGCAAAGGATTTATGAGCAGAAGAGAGCAGTTGTGGAGTACCAGCTGCAACAAGGCCGTCGATATTCAGGTCAGACTCCACACATAAGACCTCAGGAGTGGACCTGGATGTCTGACATATGTACCATCTTGACAAACTTTGAGGAGTCCACCAAGATGGTGAGTGGCGATGACGCCATCATTAGCGTCAGCATTCCACTTGTCTGTCTTTTGCAAAGCTCTCTGCAAAGAGTTAAAGAGGAGGCATTGCAGCCAGAGTATGATGAGATGGATCAAGAAGCCATAGCCGTCGATTACACACAGCCCAGCCTCATCTCATCCCAACGTGCATTGGGGGACAATGAGGGAGAGGAGGAGGAGGAAGAGGAGGAGGAAGAACAGGAGCTTGTATCATGCGCTGTAGACGGTAGTACCTGTACAACTGTCATACCGTCGGTTCAGCGTGGGTGGCCTGAGGACAGGGGGGAGGAGGAGGAGGAGAGCATGGTCAGTCGTCATTGAGGACACGGAAGTCTTGCCCGTTAACAGTCTGGCACGCATGGCTGACTTTATGTTACGCTGCCTTAACCGTGACCCTCGCGTTGTCAAAATATTGGTTGACAGTCATTACTGGTTGGTGACACTTTTAGACACCCACTACAAGGAGAACTTTCACTCTCTTATTCCTGAGGTGGAGAGGTCTACAAAAATGGGGCAGTAAAAGAAGGCCCTTGCTGGAGAACTGTTAAAAAAATTCCCATCTGAACACGCTAGCGGCAGAGGTCACAGTTCGTTGCCCAACCAAGGCGTACATGCAAGAGAGACGCAACTCCAATTCAGCAGAGGCAGGGGAACACTGTCAACGTTCTGGGACAGTTTTCTCAGACACTCCCTTCGGACAGACCCTGAGGCGTGGGGTACTCTCACAAGGAGTGGAAAGTTTCAAAAGATGGTGAGGGAGTACCTTGCCGACCGTACCAGTGTCCTCTGTGATTCCTCTGTGCCTTTTAATTATTGGGTATCCAAGCTGGACACTTGGAATGAACTTTCTCTGTATGCCTTGGAGGTACTGGCCTGCCCTGCGGCTAGCGTGTTATCGGAGCGTGTTTTTAGTGCTGCTGGGGGAATTATAACTGAAAAGCGCACTCGCCTGTCATCTGACAATGCTGACAAGCTGACCCTTATCAAAATGAACAAGGGCTGGATTGGGCCACACTTCTCATCACCACCAAATGACAGCAGAGTAACATAAAGTCAAATCCACTGTGTTATTTCGGGAGGTGTATTCACATGCACCGCTTCACACCCACACATGGGTATATGCTTCCTCATTTCGGCTGTTTTATGTTATTCTCCTTATCCTCAGCCTCCACCACCACTATACCACCAGGGTGACCGTGGTCCGTATTGCCATTATTGAAAGTTCCTCCGTCCTTATTTTTATCAGCTTTTGCTTGGAAGGCATAAGCAAAGACTATGGGAGACCCACTTCCCAATAATGGGAATAATGATTTTAAGATGCTGTACTGTATGGCTCTTGTAAGGGGCATTAAAACTGTCTTGTTAAGCTACTGCGATCTCCACCACTTTTCCAAGGGGCATTCAAACCGTCTTGTTAAGCTACTGTGACCTCCACCACTTTTCCAAGAGGCATTAAAACCATCTTGTTAAGCTACTGCGACCTCCATGTCTCTTCCGAGGGGCATTAGAACCATCTTGTTAAGCTACTGCGACCTCCACGTCTCTTCCGAGGGGCATTAAAAGCATCTTGTTAAACCACTCTGAACTCCACAGCTCTTCCAAGGGGCATTGAAATGTTGTTTTTAATTAACTCTAACCTCCACGACTCTTCGAACGGGCATTGCATTTCATCCTAATTTTTGGCAGCTTTTGCTTGGAAGGCATAAGCAAAGACTATGGGAGACCAACTCCCCAATAATGGGAATAATGTTTGCAATATGCTGTACTGCATGGCTCTTGTAAGGGGCATTACAAGTTCCTCCGTCCTAATTTTTGGCAGCTTTTGCTTGGAAGGCATAAGCAAAGACTATGGGAGACCCACTCCCCAATAATGGGAATAATGTTTTTAAGATGCTGTACTATATGACTCTTGTAAGGGGCATTAAAACCGTCTTGTTAAGCTACTGCAACCTCCACTACTTTTCCAAGGGGCATTCAAACCGTCCTGTTAAGCTACTGTGACCTCCATGTCTCTTCCGAGGGGCATTAAAACCGTCTTGTTAAGCTACTGTGACCTCCACCACTTTTCCAAGGGGCATTCAAACCATCTTGTTAAGCTACTGTGACCTCCACCACTTTTCCAAGGGGCATTAAAACCGTCTTGTTAAGCTACTGCGACCTCCACGTCTCTTCCGAGGGGCATTAAAAGCATCTTGTTAAACCACTCTGAACTCCACAGCTCTTCCAAGGGGCATTGAAATGTTCTTTTTAATTAACTCTAACCTCCACGACTCTTCGAACGGGCATTGCATTTCCTCCTAATTTTTGGCAGCTTTTGCTTGGAAGGCATAAGCAAAGACTATGGAAGACCCACTCCCCAATAATGGGAATAATGATTGTAATATGCTGTACTGCATGGCTCTTGTAAGGGGCATTACAAATCCTCCGTCCTAATTTTTGGCAGCTTTTGCTTGGAAGGCATAAGCAAAGACTATGGGAGACCCACTCCCCAATAATGGGAATAATGTTTGTAATATGCTGTACTGCATGGCTCTTGTAAGGGGCATTGCAAGTTCCTCCGTCCTAATTTTTGGCAGCTTTTGCTTGGGAGGCATAAGCAAAGACTATGGGAGACCCACTCCCCAATAATGGAAATAATGTTTGTAATATGCTGTACTGCATGGCTCTTGTAAGGGGAATTGCAAGTTCCTCCGTCCTAATTTTTGGCAGCTTTTGCTTGGAAGGCATAAGCAAAGACTATGGGAGACCCACTCCCCAATAATGGGAATAATGTTTGTAATATGCTGTACTGCATGGCTGTTGTAAGGGGCATTGCAAGTTCCTCCGTTCTAATTTTTGGCAGCTTTTGCTTGGAAGGCATAAGCAAAGACTATGGGAGACCAACTCCCCAATAATGGGAATAATGTTTGTAATATGCTGTACTGCATGGCTCTTGTAAGGGGCATTGCAAGTTCCTCCGTCCTAATTTTTGGCAGCTTTTGCTTGGAAGGCATAAGCAAAGACTATGGAAGGCCCACTCCCCAATAATGGGAATAATATTTTTAAGATGCTGTACTGTATGACTCTTGTAAGGGGCATTAAAACCGTCTTGTTAAGCTACTGCAACCTCCACCACTTTTCCAAGGGGCATTCAAACCGTCCTGTTAAGCTACTGTGACCTCCACGTCTCTTCCGAGGGGCATTAAAACCGTCTTGTTAAGCTACTGTGACCTCCACCACTTTTCCAAGGGGCATTCAAACCATCTTGTTAAGCTACTGTGACCTCCACCACTTTTCCAAGGGGCATTAAAACCGTCTTGTTAAGCTACTGCGACCTCCACGTCTCTTCCGAGGGGCATTAAAAGCGTCTTGTTAACCACTCTGAACTCCACAGCTCTTCCAAGGGGCATTGAAATGTTCTTTTTAATTAACTCTAACCTCCATGACTCTTCGAAAGGGCATTGCATTTCCTCCTAATTTTTGGCAGCTTTTGCTTGGAAGGCATAAGCAAAGACTATGGAAGACCCACTCCCCAATAATGGGAATAATGATTGTAATATGCTGAACTGCATGGCTCTTGTAAGGGGCATTGCAAATTCCTCCGTCCTAATTTTTGGCAGCTTTTGCTTGGAAGGCATAAGCAAAGACTATGGGAGACCCACTCCCCAATAATGGGAATAATGTTTGTAATATGCTGTACTGCATGGCTCTTGTAAGGGGCATTGCAAGTTCCTCCGTCCTAATTTTTGGCAGCTTTTGCTTGGAAGGCATAAGCAAAGACTATGGGACACCCACTCCCCAATAATGGGAATAATGTTTGTAATATGCTGTACTGTATGGCTCTTGTAAGGGGCATTAAAACCGTCTTGTTAAGCTACTGCGACCTTCACCTCTTTTCCAAGGGGCATTAAAACCGTCTTGTTAAGCTTCTGCGATCTCCACGTCTCTTCCGAGGGGCATTAAAATCATCTTGTTAAGCTACTGTGACCTCCACCACTTTTCCAAGGGGCATTCATACTGTCTTGTTAAGCTACTGTGACCTTCACCACTCTTCCAAGGGGCATTAAAACCGTCTTGTTAAGCTACTGCGACCTCCACGACTCTTCCAACGGGCATTGCATTTCCTCCTAATTTTAGTCAGCTCTTGCTTTTCATTGCATAGGCGAACACTAAGGGAGACCCACTCCCCAATAATGGGTAGAAGGTTTTTAATATGCTTTAATCCACGTCTGTTTCAAGGGGCATTGCAGTTCCTCATAATTTTTGGAAAGCCTTCCATTCACTGCTTAGGCCAACAGTGCACAGGAGACCCAGTTGCTAAAAATGGAAAAAATGGTTTAGATAAGGCCCTCTGACCTCCATGTCACTTCCAAGGGGCATTGAAGTGCCCCTAAATTTTTGGTAGGCATTGCACTCACTGTATGCCCTATAACTGTGTAGCCGAACCGCTCCTTTTGGTACAGAAACATATCCTACAAGACATGTGTGGTTGACTGAGTATGGATACCAGGCCGCCGAAGCAGCCATGGGGTAGTGGCCAGCTTCGGCCTCCTCCAAACTAAAAGGCCCCATTTCAAGTGCAAGCTAGCAGTGTGGCATTGCAGCCTGGGGGTGGGTGGGTGGCAGGCTGCACACTTACGCTTGCATTAAAAGAAAGCAAAGCAGATGCTAACTTCTATCATCATCATCATGCTTCTCACCTTGGCACTCTCAACTCCCCTGATCGAGAAGCCAGGGCCCACTGGAGGAGTCTGGTTCTCTGGTGGGCTCGTCCAATGCTGCCCTAAAGCAGGCCAGGCTAAGAAAAGTGTGTGGGAAGGTGACAGGTGAAATATGGGTGGCTGGGGACTGTTTATAGACACCCGGCCGCCCCCAGGCGGCTGGGGACCGAGCGTGGACACCCGACCGCCGGGTGGCTGGGGCTGAGTATGGATACCTCGCTGCCGAAGCAGCCATGAGGTAGTGGCCAGCTTCGGCCTCCTCCAAACTAAAAGGCCCCATTTCAAGTGAAAGCTAGCAATATGGTATTGCAGCCTGCGGGTTAGTGGGTGGTTAGCTGCATATTTGCGTTTGCATTGCAAGGAATGGGGAGGTACAATTGAACACTGCCCTGGGCCAAGGACTTGCACTGGGATAGTAGCAAGTCTGCATCTTCTGATGCAGCAAGGATCACTTCTGATGGGCATACTTTTAGGCAGTGACCTAGGAGTCAGAGATGCTTCCAGGGGTCTTCCCCATGCTGTTCCCATGTCTTTTCAGCACTGTATGCATGTGTCACACAGTACATGGCCAGATAAGGTTGTAAAATGTTAAAATGACATTTCCAGGTGAATGCATTTGTCACGGTTGAAAGCAATACAAAAGTGCAAAAACGCATATAAAATGCTACTTGTGAACATAGCCCAAGGTGTGGAGGAGTATTTTTGTTTTTGGTTATTTATTTTACCTTATACACAAGTCTTTACCCTGGAAAGGAAATTCCTTAACATATTTCACAGGATAAGCGTTTCAGTTTCGTTTTTGAATGTTTTATTGTGAGCCTGTAAAAGTGGCTTAATACCTCTGACCACGTTGTTGACAGCAGTGAACTGGGAGTCAGAAATGCTTCTATGGGTGATCCCCATGCTGCCCCCATGTCTTTTGAGCACTGTCACTATTGTTTTGGGCACTTTTTAGGCTTTCTACAGACTGCCGGGGGTGCCGCCGCAAAAATGCTCCGGTCTCCCATAGACTAACATTGGACTCGTTGCTCGGGTCGAGCACCCGAGTATCACGGTGAGCTCGGCCCGAGCTTCAAGCACCCGAGCATTTTAGTGCTCTCTCAACACTAGTAATTACCCATTCGAAAGACTTTCCTCTGAGCATAGTTGAAGGAATATCATGAAGTGATTTATTTTACTCTGCTGCCATCTAATGACAATTTATTTGCATTACAATGTAACATTTTCTAAGCCAGAGACTAAATGATGGCTGTACCCTGAATGAAGTACAAGTCTTTGCTTTTATTTTTGCTTTTAAAAGGGTATTCAGATCTCATACATTAGTTCAATATACCATGAGTATGCCATAAATGTATAGGAACTTTTTAGAAAATGGAGCTACGACGTGTGTTTCCTTTAGTTGAGAGGTGGCCTGAATACGCGTATAAATGAATAGGAATTCTGACCACCTCTCCACTGACAGTGGCGTGCTTCAGGGCCCAAAACTTGAGATAGATAGTGGTCATTTTGTGGAGATCTGCATTTACTATATGTTTATTGCATATCTTTTGAAATATGTCATAGTTGTTTGAATGGAAACATCCCTTTAATCCCTTCACGACATGCACTATACATGTACAGCGCAAGTCAGAAGCAGAAGTATGGAGCAGGCTCATGGGGTGAGATTGCTCCATACCCTGCAGATGATGGCTATGTGTTATAGCCAGGACCAGCCTCTAACAGTCACGGGTGTTGAATGCCGCTGTCAATCTCTGACAGTGGCATTTAACACGCGCTGATAAGGGGGCACTTCATTCCGTGCGCCCACTGGCAGGCCCGTGACATGATAGCGGGTCGTCAATAGGTTGCTATGACAGCATGGGGTCAGCTCAAGACCTCTGTGCTTGTCATTATGGAGCGCCTTTGAAACCCCGCCTGTGACCGTGCTTCAAATGAGACCGTGAATTTTTCTATATGCAGCGATGCAATACCATTGCTGTATATAGCACAAGTGATCAGATGATCACAGTTTTAAGTTCCCTAAGGGGACTAACAATAACAGTGAAAAGTAGAAAAAAATGTTGCAAAAAATATAAAAAAAATTTAAAAAACATGAAAATGCAAATCAACCCCCTTTTTCTCCATTAAAATAAATATGTAAAAAAATACACATATTTGGTATTGCCGCATTCAGAAAAGTCCGATATATCAAAATATAAAAATAATTAACCCGATCGGTAAACATTAAAAATTTAAAAAATTGAACGCAAAAAATATGTTTTTTTGCTTGCTGCAATTCCACAAAAAATGCAGTAACATGCAATCAAAATGTCACATCCATCCCAAAATAGTATCAATACAAATGTCATCTCGACCTGCAAAAAATAAGATATCACATAGCTCCATCAACTGAAAAATAAAACTTAACGGTTCTCAGAAAATGGCAACACAACACAAGTTCTGATTTTTTTCACCATTAAAATAATAAAAAAATAGATATGTACGGTATCTCTGTAATCGTACTGATGAGCTGAATCATATTGTTATTATCTCAAAATGTACACCATAATAACAATTCTCAAAAAACAATTTCAGAATTGCGTTCTTTTCACTATTTCTCCCCACTTGGAATTTTTTTCTCGCTTTCCAGTACACTATTTGGTAAAATAAATGATGTCATCACTAGAGAAAATGTATGACCTCACTCCACACTATATATTATCATATTATAGCAGGTTATGATATAGTATGGGGATTGTGGACTCCATCATTGGCCAATTATATTTTATTTTAATGATATGCTATATTCTATTTTTGTGAAAAATAACACAATAGAAGATAATTTAGCTATGATATTAGTGTTCTTATTGGATGCATTTGTTTTTTATAGCTTGCTCATACATAGTTTACATATAAAATAATCTATTTGAGGTTTTTCAGCTTTTTGTTTTCTTAACATTATATATATATATATATATATATATATATATATATATATATATAGTACAGACCAAAAGTTTGGACACACCATCTCATTTTAAGATTTTTCTGTATTTTCATGACTATGAAAATTCTACATTCACACTGAAGGCATCAAATCTATGAATTAACACATGTGGAATTATATACTTAACAAAAAAGTGTGAAACAACTGAAAATATGTCTTATATTCTAGGTTCTTCAAAGTAGCCACCTTTTGCTTTGATGACTGCTTTGCACACTCTTGGCATTCTCTTGATGAGCTTCAAGAGGTAGTCACCGGAAATTGTTTTCACTTAACAGGTGTGCCCTGTCAGGTTTAATAAGTGGGATTTCTTGCCTTATAAATGGGGTTGGGACCATCAGTTGTGTTGTGCAGAATTCTGGTGGATACACAGCTGATAGTCCTACTGAATAGACTGATAGAATTTGTATTATGGCAAGAAAAAAGCAGCTAAGTAAAGAAAAACGAGTGGCCATCATTACTTTAAAAAATGAAGGTCAGTTAGTCCGAAAAATTGGGAAAACTTTGAAAGTGTCCCCAAGTGCAGTTGCAAAAATCATCAAGCGCTACAAAGAAACTGCCTCACATGAGGACCGCCCCAGGAAAGGAAGACCAAGAGTCACCTCTGGTTCTGAGGATAAGTTTATCCGAATCACAAGCCTCAGAAATCGTAGGTTAACAGCAGCTCAGATTAGAGACCAGGTCAATGCCACACAGAGTTCTAGCAGCAGACACATCTCTTCAACAACTGTTAAGAGGAGACTTTGTGCAGCAGGCCTTCATGGTAAAATAGCTGCTAGGAAACCACTGCTAAGGACAGGCAACAAGCAGAAGAGACTTGTTTGGGCTAAAAAACACAAGGAATGGACATTAGACCAGTGGAAATCTGTGCTTTGGTCTGATGAGTCCAAATTTGAGATCTTTGGTTCCAACCACCGTGTCTTTGTGCGACGCAGAAAAGGTGAACGCATGGACTCTACATGCCTGGTTCCCACCGTGAAGCATAGAGGAGGAGGTGTGATGGTGTGGGAGTGCTTTGCTTGTGACACTGTTGGGGATTTATTCAAAATTGAAGGCATACTGAACCAGCATGGCTACTACAGCATCTTGCAGCGGCATGCTATTCCATCCGGTTTGCGTTTAGTTGGACCATCATTTATTTTTCAACTGGAAAATGACCCTAAACACACCTCCAAGCTGAAGAAAGACCAAGAAGGAGAGTGATGGGGTGCTACGTCAGATGACCTGGCCTCCACAGTCACCAGACCTGAACCCAATCAAGATGGTTTAGAGTGAGCCGGACCGCAGAGTGAAGGCAAAAGGGCCAACAAGTGCTAAGCGTCTCTGGGAACTCCTTCAAGATTGTTGGAAGACCATTTCCGGTGACTACCTCTTGAAGCTCATCAAGAGAATGCCAAGAGTGTGCAAAGCAGTCATCAAAGCAAAAGGTGGCTACTTTGAAGAACCTAGAATATAAGACATATTTTCAGTTGTTTCACACTTTTTTGTTAAGTATATAATTCAACATGTGTTAATTCATAGTTTTGATGCCTTCAGTGTGAATGTACAATTTTCATAGTCAAGAAAATACAGAAAAATCTTTAAATGAGAAGGTGTGTCCAAACTTTTGGTCTGTACTGTATATATATTCCTGTAACATATAATCCCACTTTTCACCTACTAAAAGCCTCAGTAAATGATGTATCAGGGTTCACCCCTTTCAGCAGCACTTAACTGTGCATAATTCCCAGCTCTCACATCACTTCCATGTTATCAATTTACCAGTAATGTAACCTACTACAAGCAGTATTTTAATGGTTTGTGATGTATATGGCCAGGAAGATCTAATATAGTTGCTCCTATTTCGATTACTGTGTGTGTATCCACTGCTCATTATGGATGTTATTATCTAAATGGAGTGCTAGAACCCCATTCAGTTTGCTCATTTGGACTGCAGGGCCTAACACTTTCCATTATTGAATCTGAACTATGACGTTGTGGTCGGTTGGTCTCAGGAGAATGTCTACAATGGCTCTGTGAATGGTAAAGAAAAAGGTAAAGAACCCGTGGTCTTTTCATTGATATCCACACTTCTCATTGTCACGTCCTGGATGGATAATGTGTTCACACGTACTGCATACCTTTCATACATTCTGGTCCATTCCTCATGTAACAACCTCCTGAACCTCAACAGAAATGGTTCTAGAATTCTATAGATATTTTAAGATATTACAAAAGAAATGTTATTACGTATATGCATGTAACAGGATCAAAAAATGCAAATCAGTAGGAGCTAAGGTTGATTAGCTGGATATACACAGATCAGTTTTAGTTTTAACCCTGTAAGGGCCATGCTTAATTTAACCTTAATGTCCACATATCATTTTTCATTGTTACATTGACATTATGATATTGCTGTTAGAACTCTCCTGTTAGGTTTTTTCTAGTTTGCTGGTCACATGACCATTTTTGCCTATTTAATCCGGCTCCGCCCTCCTGGCCTTGCTGGACTTCATTGTATTTACTACTCTTGAGCTAGCTTGGTACTCTGTTACCGTTCTCTGTTAGTTTTGCTAGGTCTTCGGACCTCTATGTTCTTTGTTGTATGTTTGTCTTTGACTGCTACAATTTCTGCTAGGAGGTGTCCAACTTTATCCCAGTCCCTAGTTCTTGTAGGGATTCCTCCCTTGCATCTATAGGTCTTCGTACAGACTAGCCGAGGACTTTAGCGGGTCTGATCGCAGGATCAGGTTCCCCGTTACATCGTAGAGATCCAGTTTATTTCGATTGTAGGGACAGATCTCCTGTCTTTCCTTAGTGCTTGTAGCAGATCATAACAGTAAGTCCAGCCCAAAAAATTTCTCTAAGGAAAGACCTCCAGTTTCCATCATGGTCTCGGTTCAAGATTTGGCTCAACGCTTGCAGAGACTCTCTCTGGAGGTGGCCGAGCTCCAACAACACGTGAGTAGCTGTTCTGGAGCACATTTGGTAGAGTCAAAGGTACGTCTGCCTGATCTATTTTTTGGTGAACAACAAGATTTTTTTTCTTTTAAAAATGCTTGTTTATTGTATTTTCGTTTAAGACCCGGATCCTCTGGTGATGAATCACAGCGCATAGGGTTCATAATGTCACTTTTGCACTAGGATCCTCAGGGATGGGCTTTTTCTCTCCAACCTAGTGATCCGTGCTTTAGATCAGTGGATAGTTTTTTTTCTGCTTTGGGTTTGTTGTGCGATGATCCTGATCGTGTCTCATCTGCTGAGTCTGAATTGAGACGTTTGAGGCAGGGATCAGGTAACGTGGAAAAGTATTGTTCTCACTTCCGTCGGTGGTCTGCCCAGGTGGGGTGGAACGATTCAGCTTTGAAAAGTTTGTTTCAGGCGGGGCTAGGTGAAAGGGTTAAAGATTTGCTGATTGCTTATCCTAAACCTGGAAACTTGCAGGAGGCTATGCAATTAGCTATACGGGTGGACAGGAGACTGCGTGCAAGGGTTAATGAGAGCAAATCCTCTGCTATGTCAGCTCCGAGTCTTGAGAGGGTCTGTGCTGACAAAGGAGAGCCGAAGGAGATTGGGGCGATGACACCCCGCTCTCAGGAAAAAGACCGCAGGCTTTCTGAAGGTTTGTGCTTCTATTGCGGAAATTCTGGTCATTTTATTAAGAACTGTGTGCTTCGTATGAACAAAGAAAAAAAAATGGTCAGTTATGCCCGTATTGCCTGTTTAAATACAAAGGGAGTATTCCTATCTGCTACTACCGCTGCTCAGGAAGAATTAATTGAATTTCGGGTATTTGTGGATTGTGGTTCTACTCTGAATGTGATTGATGGGGGATTCTTGGAAAAACTTACATTAAAACCTAAACCTTTGTCATCCCCTATTGCTGTGGTTTCTGTCGATGGCTCTCCCTTGAAGAGTGTTACTCACAAGGTCTGTGAATTTCCCCTCACTATTAATGGTATTCATCAAGAGAATTTGGATTTGTTGGTATTGAATAATTTGCCTTCTCCAGTAATATTGGGGTTGCCCTGGTTAAAATTGCATAATCCTGTACTGGATTGGTCTACCAATGAAATTAAGTCCTGGAGCCCTAAATGTTTTGACAAGTGTTGTAACGGACGTATTGCTGCGGTGGAAAAAGGGGAATTACCTGTACCTATTCAGGATTTTTGGAGAGTTTTTTCTGAGGATGAGTCACAAATTTTGCCTCCCCATAGAGACTATGATTGTACCATTGAATTTGTCCCTGGAGCGACTCTTCCTAAAAGTCGTTTATTTAATCTTACTATTCCTGAGAGAAAGGCTTTGGAGGAATACATACAGACAAGCTTGGCCGCCGGTCACATTAGGCCTTCCAAGTCTCCTGTGGCTGTTGGATTTTTTTTTGTTAAAAAAAAAGATGGCGGTTTACGTCCTTGTCTGGACTTTCGTGAGATTAATAAAATTACTGTACGCAATCCTTACCCACTGCCATTGATTCCTGATTTGTTTAACCAGTTAGTGGGGGCCAAGTGGTTCTCTAAAATTGATCTCCGGGGGGCATACAATTTGTTGCGCATGAAGGAGGGTGATGAATGGAAGACTGCTTTTAAGACTCCTGTGGGTCATTTTGAGAATCTGGTTATGCCTTTTGGTCTTACCAATGCTCCAGAATTTTTTCAGAATCTTATTAATGACATCCTTAGACCTTTGATCGGCAAAAATGTGGTTGTGTATTTGGATGACATTCTGATTTATTCGCCTGATCTGGAGTCTCATTGGCGGAGCATACGTGAGGTTTTACAGTTATTAATGGACAATTCGCTTTTTGCTAACCTAGAGAAATGTGAGTTCGCTGTACAGAGAATTAGTTTTTTGGGTTACATTATCTCCATTGAAGGTTTTGAGATGGACCCGGTTAAAGTTCAAGCTGTGCAGGAATGGCCTAGGCCTATTGGTTTGAAATCGATACAGAGGTTTTTGGGTTTCGCCAATTATTACAGAAAATTCATAAAAAATTTTTCTATTATTGTCAAACCACTGACCGATCTCACCAGGAAAGGTGCTAATGCGGTTCAGTGGACTTCTGAGGCCATTGAAGCTTTTGTGTTTCTAAAGGAGAGGTTCACCTCTGCTCCCATCCTTATGCAGCCTGATGTGACTAAGCCGTTTTTGGTTGAGGTTGATGCTTCTTCTGTGGGGGTCGGTGCGGTGTTGTCTCAGGAAAGCAAGGATGGAGTACATCCCTGTGCCTTTTTTTCAAAAAAATTTTCTGAGACTGAACTTAATTACGATATTGGTAATCGGGAATTGCTGGCTATTAAACTCGCATTTGAACACTGGCGTCATTTCTTGGAAGGTGCTGAATTTCCCATTCAGGTTTTCACTGATCATAAAAATCTGATCTATCTTGATACTGCCAAGCGCTTGAATGCCCGTCAGGCTAGGTGGGCACTTTTTTTCTCGCGGTTTAATTTTTCCGTTACTTACATCCCGGGTACCAAGAATGTTAAAGCGGATGCTTTGTCTCGCAGCTTTTCTCCTATGGTCAGTGCTGAGGAGGAGGAGGAGAGCATTTTACAAGAAGGTGTTGTGATTGCTGCTTTGGACTCCGTTTTGGAGGATGAGATTTTTAAAGCTCAGGAGAATGCCCCATCTAGCACTCCCCATGGGAGGTTGTTTGTGCCTAGGACCTTTAGGAGAGATTTGTTTGTTGAGTGTCATGAGTCTCGGTTGGCAGGTCATCGGGGAATTTCTGAGACCAAGAGACTTGTGGGTCGCAGTTTTTTGTGGCCTGGATGGCAGAAGGAAGTCATTAAGTGGGTGCGTCAATGTACTGTGTGTGCTAGATCTAAGTCTTCGCATGCTCCTGCTGCGGGGTTGCTTTGCCCTCTGGAGGTTCCTAGTGCACCTTGGACACATCTGGCTATGGACTTTATTACTGACCTTCCCCCCTCTGAAGGTTTCACGGTCATCTGGGTGGTCGTGGACCGTTTTAGCAAGATGTGTCACTTGGTTCCCTTCATCAAACTGCCTTGTGCTAAGACACTCGCTAAGGCCTTTGTCAAGGAAATTGTCAGACTACAAGGCGTTCCTACTGACATTGTTTCTGATAGGGGACCTCAGTTCGTGGCTCGTTTTTGGCGTGCCTTTTGTGACAGGTTGGGAGTTCATTTGTCGTTTTCATCCGGATATCATCCTGAGTCTAATGGCCAGACAGAAAGAAAAAACCAGGATGTTGAGCAGTTCTTGCGTTGCTTTGTGGCAGATAATCAAGAGGGGTGGTCTGAGTTTCTGCCACTTGCTGAATTTGCTCTTAACAACCATACATCCTCTTCTGCTGGGTGTTCGCCTTTTTTTTGTTGTACTGGGAGACATCCGTCTTTTGGGTCATTCTCCAAATTGGTATCGGCTGTGCCGGAGGAGGAGAGTTTTTCCGGTGATTTGGAGAGAGTTTGGACGGATGTGCGTGATAATCTTCAGGAGGCTAACAAAAAATCTAAGAGGTACTTTGATAGGAAACGGCAAGAGGTTTCGTTTGCTATTGGTGACATGGTTTGGTTGTCCTCTAAGAATCTGCGATTGAGGATTCCTTCGAAAAAATTGGGACCCAAGTTTGTAGGGCCCTTTAAGGTGCTTCAGATAGTTAACCAATCTGCTGTTAGGTTGGAGGTTCCTACCTCCTGGAAGATTAATCCGGTGTTTCATGTTTCTCTGTTGAAAAAAGCTGATGTGTCGGTTGGTGACGCCTCTGCCACTGTTCCTCCGGTGGTGGAGGATGGGGAATATGAAATTTCCCGCATCCTAAATTCTAGACGGTATAGAGGGAGTTTGCAGTATCTCGTCGCTTGGAAGGGTTTCGGACCCGAGGATAACTCATGGGTGAGGGCGGATGATGTTTCTGCTTCCAGACTTGTCAGAGCATTTCACAGGAGGTTTCCTGATAAGCCCGGTCCTAGGGGATCCGGAGGATCCTCTTAGAAGAGGGGGTACTGTTAGAACTCTCCTGTTAGGTTTTTTCTAGTTTGCTGGTCACATGACCATTTTTGCCTATTTAATCCGGCTCCGCCCTCCTGGCCTTGCTGGACTTCATTGTATTTACTACTCTTGAGCTAGCTTGGTACTCTGTTACCGTTCTCTGTTAGTTTTGCTAGGTCTTCGGACCTCTATGTTCTTTGTTGTATGTTTGTCTTTGACTGCTACAATTTATGCTAGGAGGTGTCCAACTTTATCCCAGTCCCTAGTTCTTGTAGGGATTCCTCCCTTGCATCTATAGGTCTTCGTACAGACTAGCCGAGGACTTTAGCGGGTCTGATCGCAGGATCAGGTTCCCCGTTACATCGTAGGGATCCAGTTTAGTTCGATTGTAGGGACAGATCTCCTGTCTTTCCTTAGTGCTTGTAGCAGATCATAACAATTGCAGAACGATCTGGATAAGATGACTGAATGAGCAAACACTTGACGATGAGGTTTAATGTAGATAAATGTGGAGTAATGCACGCAGGATGGAGTAATCCTATTGCTGCATACACATTAAATGGGAGTGTACTCGGAACAACAGAACAGGAGAAGGACTTGGGCATTCTGGTTACAAGTAAGCTGAGCAGCAATACTCAATGTCAGGCAGCAGCCACAAAAGAAAATAAGATTTTAGGATGTATAAAAAGAGAAATCAAATCCTGAGATCCCAACATATTGTTACCCCTTTATAAAGCATTGGTGAGGCCACTTGGAATATGGGATCCAGTTATAGGCTCCACATTTTTAAAAGGATATTCAGAAGTTAGAGTCAGTTCAAAGGCGGCAGCTAGATTATTACAAGGAATGAGAGGTTGAAAAAGTTGAGCTTCTTAAGCTTAGAAAAACGACTTCCAAAGACCATACTAAGGAGAAGGGGGCACTCATTATGGGTGGAAGAAAGATGATTCTGTCAGATAAATAGTAAAGGGTTCTTTACAGTTAGAGCAGTCGGACTGTGGAATGCCGACCACGAGAAATAGTGATGGCAGATACTATAACAGCTTTCAAAAAGGGCTGGATGACTTCCTCGATACTCATAACATTGTGGGTTACAGTTAAATTAGATAAAATGTTACAACTATAGTAGTACATTTAGTAGGGTAATAGTAACTAACTAGTAATATAATTAGGTTTGATCCAGGGTTCTAGGACTGATCGCCTTTTCTCGGGGTCAAGAAGGAATTTTTCCCCTGTGACACAAATTAGTTGAAGGTGTCCTGGGGTTTTTGCCTTCTTCTGGATCAACAGATTAAGGCTATGTGCCCACGATGCAGAAATGAAGCAAAAAATTTCTGCAGCATTTCTGCATCTCCCTGGCAGAAAAAACGCATGCAGATTGTGCATGCGTTTTTCCTGCAGAATACATGCGGAATACATGCGGATTCACATGCGGATTCACATCCTTTTCCGCATGCAGATTGACAAGCGCTTTCCAGGCGATTAGCATCACTTGGAAAGTGCTTGACAACTAGGTCACACTATATAAATCCATGCAAACAGCATGGATTTATATATTTATATAGTGTGACCGTAAAACAATGCTTAAAATAAAGCTATACTCACCCCCGATGCCCCGGCGTGTGCTGCAGCGCTCGTTCCTGTCTGGTTCCCGGCTGCCGGCATATCGCGAGACACAGCGGTTAAGGGCCTGCGGTCACATGACTGTGACGTCACCGAAGGTCCTTCAGCGCTGCCGGCATGCCGAGAGAAGCCGTTGGACAGGTGAGTATAAACTTTATTTATTATTTTATTCTTTTTTTCACAGGTACAATGGTACCAAGGTCTGGATGAGAGTCTTCTCTCCTCCAGAACTGGGTACCATCCGCACATAGAGACGCATAGAATCCGCTTGTACAAATGTACAGACGCGCATTCTATGCGTCTCAATGCAAGTCAATGGCGGCTCTTCCGCTGCGCTTCCGCAAAATTAATGAACATGCTGCGGATTTATGAGCGCTGCAGAAACGCTGCGGAAAAATCCGCAGCATGTGCATTGACATTGCGGAATGCCATTGGGGACCATGGGGTGCGGATTACCATGCGTTTTTGATGCGTTTCCGCTGCGGAAATTCCGCAGCATAAACGCATGAAAAACGCATCGTGTGCACGCAGCCTTAGGCATATGGATTTTAGTAATACCATTATTAGAATCAAAAGAGTAATACAAAATATAAAACAAATAAAAAAAATGTAATTATAAACGGGTACATTTTTAATTGCAATAGTACAATAATAATAAAAATTGTAATAATAATAATACATTTGTGAGGCCTAGTCCCAGTTAGTAAGTTAGTGTAGGGAGTACAATTGGGGGAGGAAGGTTGAACATGATGGACCTAGGTCTTTAATCAACCTATGTTACTATGTTACTATATTTGAAGGTGCCTTATATATATATTTTTTTTCGACATAGCAGTATGAGAGCTTTGTTGTATCTCTACCTAGACCTGTACCATCACTGCCTGCCTCTGAAGCCTGACTCCACCACATTCACTCTGCAGGCAGCACTGGTGATGAAGGAGGCAGCATTGCCGATATCACTAGGCAGCAGATGTGATGGTATGGATGTGACTTATGGTGCCAATCAATCATGGAGAATGTATGTGGTTGCTATCCAGCTTTATAGCAATGCTAATCAGCTCCCTTCTATGACATATGTGGCAGTACCACACTCTATTTAAAATCTCAACAGAATGCTTGGGGTTAGTAGTTTTTATATTTGGCTTCTTATACTACTGGTGTGCTTTTAGGATATTCTGTTCCTGATCCTTAACCAGCTTGATTCCCGACCTCGTATTTTCCGTAATCCCACCTGACTTTGACCCCGGATTGTCTGACTTCGCTCTTGAATTACCTCTTAGTACCTGATCACAGGTATTTCCCTGACTACAGTTTGTCTCCTGATTCCATAACTGGTTCTGTCCCTCAATTTAAAGGGGTTATCCAAGACTTTTAATTTTTTCCGTATGGGGCTAAGAACTAACAGGCAGGTAATTGCTAACTACTTGCTTGTTCTGCCCGGCACTGATCTCTGTCGGCTCAGAGCGGTCACAGATCACTAATGCTGGTGATTCTGCGACTTACGCTGACATCATATTGACAGAACAACATGTTCTCTTCAACTCTGCTGTCGCCATGACATCTCTGCCAGTGTCATGCTGATTGTCTAACTGCGGGGATCCGGCTGTCAATCATCATAATGTTGGCAGTGATGCCCCATCGACAGTAGACCGGAAGAGAAAACGATACTATGTTGATGAGTGATGAAATGAACAAGGGGTTTGCCAGCTGAGCTGGGAGAGATCATCCTTGTGCAGAACAGGCAGGTATTCAGCAACTACTTTCCTGCTAGTTCTTAGCCCTATACACAAAAATAGTAAAATTCCTGGATAATCCCTTTAATTACGTGGCTTGTATGGCAACTCTTGCCTTCTCTGTCCAGCATCTACTTCGTGGATGCAACCCAGCGGGCCTTGTTGTATGGGTGGGTTCCTCTGGGACTTATCAGGTGGCGTGGATAGTGTCAAATCTTTCTGGTGGGACGGCTTGTATACTTTTTTTGATCAAAAATAGTTCACTAAGTACCCTATATGTCATATGCAACTTTGCTTTACATTTATATATAATGATGGTAGGGTATGAGATATATTTTTTGTCTTTTGTAGGTTTTGCTTCTTTTTGCTAGTGTGAACATGCTCCTATTTCTTGCATGTGTACCATCTTAGACCTCAGTTCACATTGCTTGGTTTAAAAGATTAGTAGCTGCTGGGTAAAAAAACTGATCGCATACGCACCCCAAGCTCAAATCCGTGTTCCTGCACATGCGCAGTGACAATGGGGAGTCCAGCGGCTCAATGTGGGTATGGGCACACGTTGATCTCCGGCTAATTTCATTTCTGAAGGGTACTGGGTTTTGGCCACACACTAGCAGGAACTGGAAATCAGCGTCAGGTGTGTCTCTGATCTCCAGCTTCTGGAATGCCAAATGGTATGTGGGCAGTAGGATAATGAGAAAAAAAGAAAAGAAAATTCTATAACATTTCTAAAATGCATGACATTTCACCTCCATGGGAACTAACATTTACTAAATTATAATTATGACTGAAGGGGGGATTAACTACAGCCTATAGACATGTACATAGTTAATTCTAAAACAGTGGATGGGATTTGTAGAAATATCCTACCTAGTGATGGGCGAGCACTAAAATGCTCAGGTGCTCGATGCTTGGGTCAAGCACATTAGAATACTCGGGTGCTCAACCCGAGGAACGAGCCCAATGTAAGTCTATGGGAAACTCGAGCATTTTTTCAGGCGGCTCCCCCCGGTGGTCTGCAGAGGACCTAAAAATTGCCCTAATCGATGGGAACAGTGTTCAAATGACATGGGAACAGCATGGGGAAGACCCCTGGAAGCATTTCTGACTTCCAGGTCACTTCTGTCAACAACGTTGTCAGAGGTATTACGCCACTTTTACGGACTCACAATAAAACATACAAAAATGAAACCAAAATGGATTTTCCTGGGAAATATGTTAAGAAACATCCTTTCCAGGGAAATGACTTGTATATAAAGCAAAATAAATAACCAAAAACAAAAATATTCCTCCACACCTTGGGCTATGTTCACACTTAGCGTTTTTCATGTGTTTTTTCACTTTTGCATTGCTTTCAACCGTGACAAATGCATTCACCAGGAAATGTCATTTTAACATTTTACAACCTTATCTGGCCATGTGGTGTGTGAGATATCATTAGACACATCGTGTTTCATTTATGAAGGAGGGACTCTGAAAGGCACACAGCCTATTTTTATAGGGCCATCAGTCGGCCTTTACTATTTTTAAAGGGCCAGCAGTCTGCCCTCACTATTCTTAGAGAGCAATCAGCCGGCTATGTTTTATTGTTCCCATTACTAAAGAGTGGGTCTCCTATACTGTTATTGCGTATGCAGTGAGTGGCAGGGCTACCCAAAATTTGGATGCACCCCAATACCACTTTGAAAATTTGGACGCACCCCAATACCCCTATGAAGAGACTTAGAGGAGGGCCTCCTGAAAACAAAGTTCCCATTATTAGGAAGTAGGTCTCCCATTGTGTTTGCCTATGCAGTGAATGCAAGGGTTGCCAAAAATTTGAAGGCACTCCAATGCCCCTTGGAAGAGACGCGGAGGTCAGAGGGCCTCCTGAAAACAATGTTCCCATTATTAGGAAGTGGGTCTCCCATTGTGTTTGCCTATGCAGTGAATGCAAGGGTTGCCAAAAATTGGGAGGCACTCCAATGTACCTTGGAAGAGACGTGGAGGTCAGAGGGCCTCCTGAAAACAATGTTCCCATTATTAGGAAGTGGGTCTCCCGTTGTGTTTGCCTATGCAGTGAATGCAAGGGTTGCCAAAAATTGGGAGGGACTCCAATGCCCCTTGGAAGAGACGTGGAGGAGAGCCTCAGAAAAAATGTTCCTATTAGAAAGGAGCGAGTCTCCTATACTTGTGATGCCCATGCACTAAGGCTGACAAACATTTCCTCCTGGTGGTATACATGAACATACTGTATAAAATTTTTTTTTACAGGCATCATAAACACCCTTTAAAAAATTATGTGGGTGTTGCATCACGGACCACGGTCACCCTGGTGATATGGTGGTGGAGGATGAGGAGAAGGAGGAGAACAAGAGCAAATAGCCAAAATCTGGAAGCGTATACCCATGTGTAGGTGTGAAGAGGTGCATGGGAATGCACCTCCCAAAAAAAGACACTGGATTTGAGTTTATGTTACGCTGCTATCATTCGGTGGTGTTGATAAGTCTGGCACAATCCAGCCCTTGTTCATTTTTATAAGAGTCAGCCTGTCAGCATTTTCAGTTGACAGGTGGATGTGCTTATCAGTTGTAATTCCACCAGCGGCACTAAAAGCCCGCTCTGATAAAACACTGGCAGCAGGGCAGGCCAGCCCAGTACCTCCAAGGCATAGAGAGCCAGTTCATTCCACGTATCCAGCTTGGATACCCAATAATTATAAGGCACAGAGGAATCACGGAGGATGTTGGTACGATCGGCAAGATACTCCCTCAGCATCTCCCCAAACTTTGCACTCCTTGTGAGAGTACCCCGCGCCTCAGGGCCTGTGCGATGGGAGGGGCTGAGAAAATTCTCCCAGAACTTTGACAATTTTGAGAACGCGAGGGTCATGGGAAAGGCAGCGTAACATAAACTCAGCCATGCGTGCCAGTCTGCTAACAGGCAAGACTTCCGTGTCCTCACCAAGAGGATAACTGACCATGCTCTCCTCATCCTCCTCCTCTTCTCTGTCCTCTGGCCATCCACGCTGAACAGACGGTATGACAGTTGTGCAGGTAGTACCGTCTATAGCGCATGAAACTAACTCCTCTTCTTCCTCCTCCTCTTCCTCATTGTCACCCAATCCACATTGGGATGAGATGAGGCTGGGCTGTGTGTAATCACCCTGTAGGGTTCCTTGCTCCATGTCATCGTGCTCCGCCTGTAATGCATCCTCTTTGATTGTGAGAAGCGGGATGGTGGTGCTAATTATGGCGCCATCGCCGCTCATCATCTTGGTGGAGTCCTCAAAGTTTTGGAGGTTGGTACGTATGTCTGACATCCATGTCCACTCTTGAGGTCTTATGTGTGGAGTCTGAACTGAATACCGACGGCCTTGTTGATGCTGGTACTCAACAACTGCCCTCTTCTGCTCACAAATCCTTCCCAACATCTGCAGTGTACAGTTCCAACACGTGGGGACATCACACACCAGTCTGTGAGCCGGATGCTGCAAACGCTGCTAAAACACGGCAAGGCCGGCGGAAGCTGCTGGTGACTTTCCAAAATGGGCACACAGGCGGCATACTTTAACAAGCATATGCGGCATCTACAGGTAGGATTTGAGAAACCGCTGAACCACGAGGTTAAGCACATGGGCCAGGCATGGTACGTATGTGAGCTCGCCTCGCTTCAGAGCCGCCACCAGGTTCCGGCCATTGTCACACGACAATGCCTGGCTGTAGGTGTAGGTTCAGCGGTGTGAGCCACAGATCTGCCTGCTCTTTCAGAGCTGTCCACAACTCTTCAGCATTGTGCGGTTTGTTACCTAAGCATATTAGCTTCAGCACAGCCTGTTGCCGTTTGGCCGAGGCAGTGCTTCCAACTTGTGACTGATGTGGTCATCTCAGAGATGGAGGCTGAAGAGGAGGAGGAGGCTGAGGAAGGAGGATGAGGTGCAGGAACTGTAGACTGTGGGGCAACCCTGATTGACCTAGGGTCGGCAAACCTTGGTATCGGGAGGATGTGTTCCATCCCAAGGTCCGACTGGATCCCAGCTTCCACTATGTTAACTCAGTGTGCCATCAGCGAGATGCACCGTTCCTCCCACAAGCACTTGTCCACGGTTAGGTGGACTTTCCCAGTAACTGCGTTGTTAAGGGCATGGCTAATGTTTTGGGACACGTGCTTGTGTAATTTGGGGATGGCACACGGGGAGAAATAGTGGCTGCTGGGGACCGAGTACCGAGGGACGGCTGCTGCCATCAGGTTGCGGAATGCTTCCATCTCCACGAGCCTAAAAGGCAACATTTCAAGCGCAAGCAGTCGTGAAATGTGGGAATTTAGTAGTGTGGCCTGTGGGGCGTTGGCTGCGTATTTGCGCTTGCGTTCCAAGGACTGGGGTATGGAGAACTGAATGCTGCGCTGTGACAAGGACATGGACGTGCTTCCTGATGCTGCTACTTGAGTGCGCAGTGAGAGGTGCAGGGCAGGAGGCATCTTCGCATGCATCATGGACAGGGGATTGGCTTGCATGCACAACAGCGGAAGAAGTAATAGTGCCACCCACAGACACTGTTCCTGGACCCTGGGGTTCGGCCCACAAAGTCGGGTGCTTTGCTGCCATGTGCCTGATCATGCTGGTGATGGTCAGGCTGCTAGTTTTGCCACCCCTGCTGATGCAAATTGCCTTTTTGGGGTTATCGGTAAAGTCTATAAAAAACAACCAGACTCGGGAAGACCTATCAGTTGTACTGGCAACTTCCTTCGTGTTGGTGTTACGGGGAACGGTTCCCTGCCTTCTCTCTGCGGCCACCACACTGCTTCTTCCTGCCTGTTGGGGTGCTCTGCCTCCCTCCCCCTGTGTGCTGCTGTCCTCACTCTGCATGTCCTCCTGCCAGGTTGGGTCAGTTATTATATCATCCACCACCTCGTCTTCCACTTCCGCACCCTGGTCCTTCTCCTGACTTTCTGGCAATTGGGTCTCATCATCGTCCACCTCTTGTGTCACTTTCCCACTGTCGCCTTCGTGTGACCGTGGCTGCTCAAATATTTGGGTATCACTACATGCGATCTCCTCTTGCCCTGCTTCAAGTGGACCGGGCGAGCGGCCCGAATCTGTAAATGGAAAAGTGAACAGCTCTTCAGAGTGTCCAAGTGTGGGATCAGTTGTCTCTGGGCACTCGGCATCGTGGGAGGAAGGAGGATCAGAGTGTGGAATATGCAGTCCAGACTCATGGCTACTGAGACTTGACCGTGTGGAAGACAAGGTGGTGGTGGTGGTGGCTAACTGACTGGAAGCATTATCTGCTGACCAACCAACAACCTTTTGATACTGCTCTGGGTTCAATAATGGTGTGCTGCGGTCCCCTAGGAATTGGGACAGGAAGGTCGGGCGAGAAGATGTGGGTGTTTGTTGTGGCACAATTTCAGATTGCCCACAGCCTCGGCCTCGGCCTCTGCATGCATCATCACCATCACGTCCAGTTCCCCATCCCTTGCCACGTGCCTTGCCCATTTTAAATGGAGGACAATATCTTTCATGCTCACTACAAATGGCTGAATTTGGAGTGAAGCTATATGTAATTCTTGTGATGGAGAAACCACAGGTTTAAATACCTGGCCTGTAGGTAACTATTTTGAACAGCAAACCGGTGTCGAAAACTTTGCTGACACAGTGGAAAAAAATTATAATGGAGGCCAGAAATGGCAGAATTTTCAGAAAACGTATATGTGATCGGTGTGACGGACAAACCACAGTTTTAAATAGCTGGATTTTTAGGGCTGTAATATGGAAAGGACCTAGCTGTATTCTGCAGTGCCAACAAGCAAATGGCATAGAAAAATGGTGTTCTCTTGATTGCTTTTTAAGCAAATAATGAGGATTAAGATCCAAAAAAATTATTCTTGGTCCCTGAGACCTGGGCCTTTGTCTAGAAACATCTAACAGCAGCAGAAGGCAGAACTGGAATGGAGCCTCTTGTGCTATATGCACTGCAGTCTGCTATATACACTGCCTGCCTGATATCTCTGCAGATGGATTAGTCCTCAGAAGGACTGTTTGTTGAGAAGGATATGTGTAATGTACTTATTTTCTCCCTACACTACCTAATACACAGCCAAATCTCTCCCTAGCTCAGCAGCACCTCTCCCTACACTGCCTGATTGTGGAGTAGACTGACGAGCACAGCGGCGCCAGGTCTGATATAGACCTGATGACGCTGTGCGGCCAGCCAATCGCTGTAATGCCACAACCAACGTGCCTGCGTCATTACAGTGAGTAGCAGGCAGTTTCTGCATATTGATTGACGCTCTAAAGAGAACCAAACATGCAGGGAGGGGAACCGAGCATCTGCCTGAGCATCTCGCAAGTACTCGGCAAGCTCCGAGCATCTTGAGTACTGAGATGCTCGGGCGAGTACTTGCGAGTATGCTCACTCATCACTAATCCTACCCACTGTGCTATTTTTTTACAATGTGTAGAGTGACTTGCTGTGTGTGTTTGAAATCCGCAACATATCAATTTCTCTTATGGGTATGCTGAGTTTTATATGCAGATTGTCACTATAGAATTACATTAGATGCGGGGATCTAATGAATTTTGGCTATGGAGACACATTAAAAACACATGTAATCCACACATGACTATCAAAGTTTTGTCAAAAGCCAAATAGCAGGAAGTATCAAAAACAAAGCAGCTATAATTAAACCATGGGAAGACAAGACTGGAAACAAATGTGCTGTGCGTTAATCATGGCTTCTCCTGATGAAGAAGCTGTAAAGTTCAAAACGCGTTGATGATTAAACCGCTTTCATTTGGATTCTGCATCCTCATTCTTCTTCGACAGCAGCTCAGATTAACCCATTTGTTTCCAGTCTGGTCTTCACATTTTCCTCGTATGTTTGCAGCAGCCTCAAGCACTATCAGTGGTTGTGTCCACAAAACCTTGCCAGGTGAGCACCATTCTGCATGGCCTTTAACATTTTTATACAGAGATAAGACCCTATTTGCGCTTTTTGTCTTTTCCATTATTTTCCCTTCATTTTATAATTAAAACATGACATACCAAAAAGAGACAAAAACCGCAATAAAAGTGCATATTTAAAAGCACTTAAAGGCACAATAAAAAACACAAGTAACCTAATTGACACAGCTAGAAGAAATTATTCTTGGTATGAGAAGAACACCAGTACCCAGACAAGAGCCTGAATACTATAATTAGTCAATTTATTGATATAAACACACGATGCACAATAACAATTAAAACCAATTAAAACCAAAAAACAAAAGGAATTTTTGTTTTTCTAAGAAACACCAAAGCTCCACATTAAGGAGAATATGTAGAATGTGGAGATGTAAACACACTCCCTCAAGGATAAGCAATAATGTACAAGGGTAATAAAGTCAAATGAGAAAGTAAGTAATAATGCTATACAAAATTATACGTTTTGTGGTCTCAGTCTGTGGATGAATTTAACAGGTTTGTAGATGGTCTTAATACTAATGAATTGGGTATATGTTTCACAAAGGAGATCCATGAGTAATGTCCACAGTTTTTGGATATTTAATTCAAAAATGATCAAAAGGGTGTAAGGTGCCCAAACGAGGTAGTCGTGGGGGAGCTGTAGCCCCTGCTTGCTTTGGTACCCTACAGACAAAGTGTCCTCGTCCTGGAGTGCTGCTGGCTCTGTGGTGTCTCCCACTTACTTCTGGCCTGCAGGCCTCTTCTGACTCCAGGAATCCTTCTTCTGGAACCAGGGCAGCAACCATTTTGGTGGGCAAAGGGTTCATAAAAACAACCAATACTGGCAGTATTTACAGGCAGGTATAAAGAATAAGGCCCAATGGGTTGTCATCTTTCCCACAGGTACCGGTTACAACTTCAGCCCTGGTTCCCAATCTAGGTGAAGCATCTCTGTTGCTTTCTTTTCTAGCCCTATGGATTCTTGCTCACCAATGACAGTATATCTGGATTCTATTTCACTCTGCCTCTGAGTGTTTGAGTCCTAAAACTTCTGCAGCCTCGCAGACAGAATGTGCCCCCGCCATCTACCTCGAGGTTCTCAGGCCAGCTAAGGGGACTCATTTGGGGGGATTCTTTGGTGACCCACTGTCCGGGATTCTAGGCGCACGTCTACCCTAGCAGCCCTTAATGAGAGCATGTGACATTTTGCTGTACTGCACAACTACTGGCTGAACTTACTTCCTGCACTAGACTCTAACACTCAATTCCACCTCCCCTGGCTGGGCTGGCTGTTACAGTTAAGCCTTCCCTGGCCAAACTGTAGCCCTAGAGGGTTCTAGGTTCAGGTACATGCATTTAACCCTTCCAAGTATCAAAAGGCAGACTATTAATTCCACCATATATATATATATATATATATATATATATATATATATATATATACAGTACAGACCAAAAGTTTGGACACACCTTCTCATTTAAAGATTTTTCTGTATTTTCATGACTATGAAAATTCTACATTCACACTGAAGGCATCAAAACTATGAATTAACACATGTGGAATTATATACTTAACAAAATGTGAGAAACAACTGAAAATATGTGAAAATATGTCTTATATTCTAGGTTCTTCAAAGTAGCCACCTTTTGCTTTGATGACTGCTTTGCACACTCTTGGCATTCTTTTGATGAGCTTCAAGAGGTAGTCACCGGAAATGGTCTTCCAAGAATCTTGAAGGAGTTCCCAGAGATGCTTAGCACTTGTTGGCCCTTTTGCCTTCACTCTGCGGTCCAGCTCACCCCAAACCATCTCGATTGGGTTCAGGTCTGGTGACTGTGAAGGCCAGGTCATCTGGCGTAGCATCCCATCTCTCTCCTTCTTGGTCAAATAGCCCTTACACAGCCTGGAGGTGTGTTTGGGGTCATTGTCCTGTTGAAAAATAATTGATGGTCCAACTAAATGCAAACCGGATGGAATAGCATGCCGCTGCAAGATGCTGTGGTAGCTATGCTGGTTCAGTATGCCTTCAATTTTGAATAAATCCCCAACAGTGTCACCAGCAAAGCACCCCCACACCATCACACCTCCTCCTCCATGCTTCACGGTGGGAACCAGGCATCTAGAGTCCATCCGTTCACCTTTTCTGCGTCGCACAAAGACACGGTGGTTGGAACCAAAGATCTCAAATTTGGACTCATCAGACCAAAGCACGGATTTGCACTGGTCTAATGTCCATTCCTTTTGTGCTTTAGCCGTCTCTTCTGCTTGTTGCCTGTCCTTAGCAGTGGTTTCCTAGCAGCTATTTTACCATGAAGGCCTGCTGCACAAAGTCTTCTCTTAACAGTTGTTGAAGAGATGTATCTGCTGCTAGAACTCTGTGTGGCATTGACCTGGTCTCTAATCTAAGCTGCTGCTAACCTGCGATTTCTGAGGCTGGTGACTTGGATAAACTTATCCTCAGAAGCAGAGGTGACTTTTGGTCTTCCTTTCCTGGAGCGGTCCTTATGTGAGCCAGTTTCTTTCTAGCGCTTGATGGTTTTTGCAACTGCACTTGGGGACACTTTCAAAGTTTGCCCAATTTTTCGCACTGACTGACCATCATTTCTTAAAGTAATGATGGCCACTCGTTTTTCTTTACTTAGCTGCTTTTTTCTTGCCATAATACAAATTCTAACAGTCTATTCAGTAGGACTATCAGCTGTGTATCCACCAGACTTCTGCACAACACAACTGATGGTCCCAACCCCATTTATAAGGCAAGAAATCCCACTTATTAAACCTGACAGGGCACACCTGTGAAGTGAAAACCATTTCCGGTGACTACCTCTTGAAGTTCATCAAGAGAATGCCAAGAGTGTGCAAAGCAGTCATCAAAGCAAAAGGTGGCTACTTTGAAGAACCTAGAATATAAGACATATTTTCAGTTGTTTCACACTTTTTTGTTAAGTATATAATTCCACATGTGTTAGTTCATAATTTTGATGCTTTCAGTGTGAATGTACAATTTTCATAGTCATGAAAATACAGAAAAATCTTTAAATGAGAAGGTGTGTCCAAACTTTTGGTCTGTACTGTATATACAGGTGCATCTCACTAAATTAGAATATCATCAGAAACGTAATTTATTTCAGTTCTTCAATGCAAAAAGTGAAACTCATAAATTATATAGAGTCATTACAAATAGAGTGATCTATTCCAAGTGTTTATTTCTGTTAGTGTTGCTGATTATGGCATACAGCCAATGAAAACACAAAATTCATTACCTCAGTAAATTAGAATGACGTCATTTGCCGGCATCGCATGCGCAGGAGAATTCTCCCACGCTGTCAGTGACGTGCATGAGGTGAGCCGAGTTCATCTGGATGCCGGTCACAGCGAGACACTGAGGAGCGCAAGCACCCTTGCGCTCTCAGTGTCTCTGCGGCATGGCAAGTTGGATGGCAGTGTTCTGCTACAATCCAGCCTGCCATCTCAATGTAGCAGAGCTGGAGCCGTCGTGGGAGCCATGAAAAGGTAAGGATGAGGTTGGTTAATTATTTTACTTTTATTGCAGGAGACATGGGATTCAGCTGGATTGGGCAATATGGTAAGTAGAGTTTAATTTAGAATATTAAAGTATTGTGTGTTTATTTCAACTAAAAGATTTTATTCTGGGTGTTGGTGTTTTTTTTTACTTTCACTATGGGGTTATTAATGGGGGCGTCTTATAGATGCCTCCCCATTACTAACCTGGGCTTGATGTCAGCTGGCATTATAAGCTGACATCAACCCCAGCCATATTACCCCACTGCCACCGCTACAGGGCAGTGAGAAGAGCAAGGCTAAGTACCAGAATTGGCACATCCTATGGATGCGCCATTTCTGGGGAGGCTGGCGGCTGGTATTTCTAGCCTGGGAGGGGGCCAATATTCAGGGCACCCTTCCTGGGCTATTAATATCAGCCCCCAGCTATCTGCCCAGCCTTTGCTAGCTATTAAAATAGGGAGATCCCACGTCATTTTCTTTTGGATCCCCCATTTTAATAGTTAGTAAAGGCTAGGTATTCAGCTGGGGCTGATATTAGTAGCCTGGGAAGCTCTGTGGGTATTACCCCCTTCCCAGGCTTCAAACATCTGCCCCAGCTGTCTGCTTAACCTCCGCAAGAGACTAAAATTACGGGGAACCCCACGCCAATTTTTTTTTAATAAATCCTTTATTTTAACACTAAATGACAAGTACAGTAACCAACACTGTCACTGTACTTATTATATATGTGACTGACATGTTTCTGTCGATCTAATCTATGTGTGATGCTCTATTCTTTCTCTTCTAAATTGTTGGATACCGATGTTATAACTATACGCGGCTGCTGAAATAGCCGGCTTTTTTAAACAGACGGGTGCATGAAAATCAGAGGGCACTAATGTGTTCCAAGTGCCCTGCTATGTTTTTCATGCGCCCTACTATATACCCTGCCTGCCTGTCCGCCTATATATTCTGCCTACCTGCCTGACATGTTTCATTGAGCACTGTTCCCATCGATTTGGGCAATTTTGGACCTTCTGCAGACCGCCGGGGGGGTTCCGCCAGAAAAATGCTTGAGTTTCCCATAGACTTACATTGGGCTCGTTGCTCGGGTCGAGCACCCGAGTATCACGATGTGCTCGGTCCGAGCTTCGAGCACCCGAGCATTTTAGTGCTCGATCAACACTAATCGTGACATTGAGCAGATCTTTTTACACTGTCATGTTGATTTAAATATTTAAGAAAATTTACAATTCTCATGCCTAGTTACTTATATGTAGGGAGATAATCAGTTACCAGAGTTATCTGGCAGTGACTTATTTGTGTGAAGGCGTTCTCCTTTACATTGATCAGCCAACAACCTATCTAAGCTTGTTTGTTGGCTTCCCAGATCTTTAATGGTTTATTCAGTACTGTAACATACATACACAAAAAACATATTACATTTAAAAACATCCTTATATCATTTTAGAGTAAAGGAAAACCAAAAAATATTCACTCCCTCAGCCATAATGAAGTAATATGTATACATATCAGTGATCCTCATTTCAAGGAATGCCACATCTATGATGCAGACCATTCTAAAGAATGCAAGGTATGTGACTAGGTGCTCCTTTATATTGTCCTCTCCTGCATAAATATGAATGTAGTTGCATAGAATATCACAGAAGTTTTGATGAGCAAAATAATAGTTTTCTCATCAATCTGTATCTATCTGCAATACATATTATTTAGTGGTAAGTTCAATGAACTGTAGAGGTAGTAGTTGAAAATGCAATTTTGGTCACCCCAGCCTCGTCAAGGAAAAGACAAAGATAAAATGATGTTAAAAATATGTAATTTTATTAGTAAATATAATTTAAAATATGTAAAATAGTGGGGAGCAATACACAGAAGAAATATAAGAACGTGCATGACAAACGTATGCATTAAATGTATAAGTAAGATGGGCTAAAGACTATATTCTCATTGCATCAGTTATATATATGATGAAAGAGTCTAAATCTATTAAATCAATCAATAAATGTGTAAATAAAAAAATATATAAATAGATACGCTGCATATACATATTACAAGAACGACATACTATGTAAGAGAGAAATAGCATAAATCATAGGAGTGTAGGACTCCAAGACTCCGAAGTACGTTTCGCCCTTGGCTTTCTCCCATTATGGCACATAACTAGTGTTGAGCGATACCTTCCGATATCAGGAAATATCGTATCGGATTGGATCGGGCCGATACCCAAAAAGTATCGGATATCGCCGATTCCGATACCGGAAACCAATGCAAGTCAATGGGACACAAATATCGGAATGAAAATAAACCCTTTCTTTCCTTGTAGGTTAATTCTACATGAAGTAAAACAACTAAGAATAATGTAGAATGACATGAAAAGCCGGCAATTCATCAGCGCATACACCGGTACCCGACAATTTACAACAGAAAGAATAGAGCATCACACATAGATTAGATAGATAGAAACATGTCAGTCACATATATATGAAGTACAGTGACAGTGTTGCTTACTGTACTTGTCATTTAGTGTAAAGGATTTATTAAAAAAAATATTAGTGTTTTCGTGCACCGTCTCTTTAAAAAAGCCGGCCGGCAATTCAGCAGCGGTACCCGACAATTTATAACAGACAGAATAGAGAATCACACATAGATTAGATAGATAGAAACATGTCAGTCACATATATATGAAGTACAGTGACAGTGTTGCTTACTGTACTTGTCATTTAGTGTAAAGGATTTATTTAAAAAAATAATAGTGTTTTCATGCACCGTCTCTTTAAGAAAGCCGGCCGGCAATTCAGCATCTGTACCCGACAATTTAGAACAGAAAGAATAGAGAATCACACATAGATTAGATAGATAGAAACATGTCAGTCACATATATATGAAGTACAGTGACAGTGTTGATTACTGTACTTGTCATTTAGTGTTAAAATAAAGGATTTATTTAAAAAAAAATTGGCGTGGGGTTCCCCTTAATTTTAGGCTCTAGCGGAGGTTAAGCAGACAGCTGGGGCAAATGTTTGAAGCCTGGGAAGGGGGTAATACCCACGGAGCTTCCCAGGCTACTAATATCAGCCCCCAGCTGAATACCTAGCCTTTACTAGCTATTAAAATGGGGGAACCCCCCCAAAAAAATAACGTGGGGTCCCCCCTAATTTAATAGCTAGCACAGGCTAGGCAGACAGCTGGGGGCTGATATTAATAGCCCAGGAAGGGTGCCATGAATATTGGCCCCCTCCCAGGCTAGAAACACCAGCCGTCAGCCGCCCCAGAAATGGCGCATCCATAGGATGCGCCAATTCTGGCACTTAGCCTCGCTCTTCCACGCTGCCCTGGTGCGGTGGCAGGGGGTAATAGGGTTGGGGTTGATGTCAGCTTATAATGTCAGCTGACATCAAGCCCAGGTTAGTAATGGAGAGGCGTCTATAAGACACCCCCATTACTAACCCCATAGTCAAAGTTAAAAGAAAACACAAACACCCAGAGTAAAGTCCTTTAATTGAAATAAAGACACAATTCTTTATTGTTCTAAATTAAACCATACTTACCATCACGCCCATTCCAGCTGAAGCCAACGATCTCCTGCAATAAAAGAAAAATAATAAAGCAACCTCATCCTTACCTTTCGATGGTTCCCAGGACAGCTCCAGCTCTGCTACATCGAGATGACAGGCTGGACCGCAGCAGAAAGCTGCCATCCAGCCTGTCATCCCGCAGACACTGAGAAGCGCAGGCATGCTTGCGCTCCCCAGTGTCTCTCTGTGACGTCATCCAGATGAGCCGAGTTCATGTCCAATGAACTCAGCTCACCTCATGCACGTCACTGACAGCGTGGGAAAGTTCTCCTGCACTCAGCGCTTCAGCGTGAGAATTCTCCCACGCTGTCAGTGACATACATGAGGTGAGGTCATGTCCAATGAACTCAGCTCACCTCATGCACGTCACTGACAGTGTGGGAAAATTCTCACGCTGAAGTGCTGAGTGCAGGAGAATTTTCCCACGCTGTCAGTGACGTACATGAGGTGAGCTGAGTTCATTGGACATGACCTCGGCTCATCTTTATGCCGTCACAGCCAGACATTGAGGAGCACAAGCATGCCTGCGCTTCTCAGTGTCTGCGGGATGACAGGATGGATGGCAGCGTTCTGCTGCGGTCCAGCCTGTCATCTCGATGTAGCAGAGCTGAAGCTGTCGTGGGAGCCATGGAAAGGTAAGGATGATGTTGCTTTATTATTTTTCTTTTATTGCAGGAGATCGTTGGCTTCAGCTGGAATGGGCGTGATGGTAAGTATGGTTTAATTTAGAACAATAAAGAATTGTGTGTTTATTTCAATTAAAGGACTTTTTTCTGGGTGTTGTGTTTTTTTAAATACTTTACTAGAAATTCATGGTGGTCATGTCTAATATTGGCGTGACCCCATGAATTTTGGGCTTAGGGCCAGCTGATAATACCAAGCTGGCCTTAACCCCTTTATTACCCAGTGAGCCACCGCACCAGGGCCCTGGATGAGTTGGGTACAGCGCCAGAAGATGGCGCTTCAATGAACGCGCCATTTTCTGGGGCGGCTGCGGACTGCAATTTGCAGCGGGGGTGGCCCAGAAAGCTTGGGTCTCCCTGCGCTGCGGATTCCAGCCCCCAGCTGCATAGTTGTATCTGGCTGGGCACAAAAATAGGGCGAAGCCCCAAGCATGTTTTTTTTTAATTATTTCATGAAATTCATGGAATAATTAAGAAAAAAGGGGCTTCCCTATATTGTTGTGTCCGGCTAGGTACAAATAGGCAGCTGGTGGTTGGGGGCAGCCTGTTCCTGCCTGCTGTACCTGGCTGGACACAAATATAGGGCGAAGCCCCACGTCAATTTTTTTTAAAATAAATCCTTTATTTTAACACTAAATGACATTTGAGGAGTTAATAAAGATGCAGTCCCTAAATTATTATTTATTTTTTAATTAATTTTTCCCAAAACTTTTGACGTGGGCTTCGCCATATTTTTGTATGCCAGCCAGGTACAGCATCCAGCTTCTATGAACGCGCCATTTTCCGGGGTGGCTGCGGACTGCAATTTTCAGCGGGGGGGGGGGGGGGGCAGAAAGCTTGGGCCTCCCTGCGCTGCAGATTCCATCCCCCAGCTGCCTAGTTGTACCTGGCTGGACACAAAAATAGGGAGAAGCTTCACGTATTTTTTTTTTTTAATCATTTCAGGAAATTCATGAAATAATTAAAAAAAATTGATGTGGGGCTTCGCCCTATATTTGTGTCCAGTCAGGTACAGCAGGCAGGAACGGGCTGCCCCCAACCACCAGCTGCCTATTTGTACCTAGCCGGACACAACAATATAGGGAAGCCCTTTTTTTCTTAATTATTCCATGAATTTCATGAATTAAAAAAAAAAAAACGTGGAGCTTCGCCCTATTTTTGTGTCCAGCCAGGTACAACTAGGCAGCTGGGGGCTGGAATCTGCAGCGCAGGGAGGCCCAAGCTTTCTGGGCCCCACCCGCTGCAAATTGCAGTCCGCAGCCGCCCCGGAAAATGGCGCGTTCATAGAAGCGCCATCTTCTGGCTCTGTACCCAACTCATCCAGGGCCCTGGTGCGGTGGCTCACTGGGTAATAAAGGGGTTAAGGCCAGCTTGGCATTATCAGCTGGCCCTAAGCCCGAAATTCATGGGGTCACGCCAATATTAGACATGACCACCATGAATTTCTAGTAAAGTATTTAAAAAAAACACAAACACCCAGAAAAAAGTCCTTTAATTGAAATAAACACACAATTCTTTATTGTTCTAAATTAAACCATACTTACCATCACGCCCATTCCAGCTGAAGCCAACGATCTCCTGCAATAAAAGAAAAATAATAAAGCAACCTCATCCTTACCTTTCCATGGCTCCCACGACGGCTCCAGCTCTGCTACATCGAGATGACAGGCTGGACCGCAGCAGAACGCTGCCATCCAGCCTGTCATCCCGCAGACACTGAGAAGCGCAGGCATACTTCCACTCCTCAGTGTCTGGCTGTGACGGCATCCAGATGAGCCGACAATGAACTCGGCTCACCTCATGTACGTCACTGACAGCGTGGGAGAATTCTCCTGCACTCAGCGCTTCAGCGTGAGAATTTTCCCACGCTGTCAGTGACGTGCATGAGGTGAGGTCATGTCCAATGAACTCGGCGCACCTCATGCACGTCACTGACAGCGTGGGAGAATTCTCACGCTGAAGCGCTGAGTGCAGGAGAATTTTCCCACGCTGTCAGTGACGTGCATGAGGTGAGCTGAGTTCATTGGACATGACCTCGGCTCATCTGGATGCCGTCACAGCGAGACACTGAGGAGCGCAAGCATGCCTGCGCTTCTCAGTGTCTGCGGGATGACAGGCTGGATGGCAGCGTTCTGCTGCGGTCCAGCCTGTCATCTCGATGTAGCAGAGCTGAAGCTGTCCTGGGAACCATGGAAAGGTAAGGATGAGGTTGCTTTATTATTTTACTTTTATTGCAGGAGATCGTTGGCTTCAGCTGGAATGGGCGTGACTGTAAGTATGGTTTAATTTAGAACAATAAAGAATTGTGTCTTTATTTCAATTAAAGGACTTTTTTCTGGGTGTTTGTGTTTTTTTTAAATACTTTACTAGAAATTCATGGCGGTCATGTCTAATATTGGCGTGACCCCATGAATTTCGGGCTTAGGGCCAGCTGATAATGCCAAGCTGGCCTTAACCCCTTTATTACCCAATGAGCCACCGCACCAGGGCCCTGGATGAGTTGGGTACAGCGCCAGAAGATGGCGCTTCTATGAACGCGCCATTTTCCGGGGCGGCTGCGGACTGCAATTTGCAGCGGGTGGGGCCCAGAAAGCTTGGGTCTCCCTGCGCTGCAGATTCCAGCCCCCAGCTGCCTAGTTGTACCTGGCTGGACACAAAAATAGGGCGAAGCGCCACACATTTTTTTTTTTAATTATTTCATGAAATTCATGGAATAATTAAGAAAAAAAGGGCTTCCCTATATTGTTGTGTCCGGCTAGGTACAAATAGGCAGCTGGTGGTTGGGGGCAGCCCGTTCCTGCCTGCTGTACCTGACTGGACACAAATATAGGGCGAAGCCCCACATAATTTTTTTTTAATTATTTCATGAATTTCCTGAAATAATTTAAAAAAAATTGACGTGGGGCTTCACACTATATTTGTGTCCAGCCAGGTACAGCAGGCAGGAACGGGCTGCCCCCAACCACCAGCTGCCTATTTGTACCTGGCCAGACACAACAATATAGGGAAGCCCTTTTTTTCTTAATTATTCCATGAATTTTATGAAATAATTAAAAAAAAAAAAACGTGGGGCTTCTCCCTATTTTTGTGTCCAGCCAGGTACAACTAGGCAGCTGGGGGATGGAATCTGCAGCGCAGGGAGGCCCAAGCTTTCTGCCCCCCCCCCCCCGCTGAAAATTGCAGTCCGCGGCCGCCCCGGAAAATGGCGCGTTCATAGAAGCTGGATGCTGTACCTGGCTGGCATACAAAAATATGGCGAAGCCCACGTCAAAAGTTTTGGGAAAAATTTATTAAAAAATAAATAATAATTTAGGGACTGCATCTTTATTAAGTCCTCAAATGTCATTTAGTGTTAAAATAAAGGATTTATTTAAAAAAAAAATGGCGTGGGATCCCCCATAATTTTAGTCTCTAGCGGAGGTTAAGCAGACGGCTGGGGCAGATGTTTGAAGCCTGGGAAGGGGGTAAAACCCACGGAGCTTCCCAGGCTACTAATATCAGCCCCCAGCTGAATACCTAGCCTTTACTAGCTATTAAAATGGGGGACCCCCCCCCAAAAAAATGACGTGGGGTCCCCCCTATTTTAATAGCTAGCAAAGGCTAGGCAGACAGCTGGGGGCTGATATTAATAGCTCAGGAAGGGTGCCATGAATATTGGCCCCCTCCCAGGCTAGAAACACCAGCCGTCAGCCGCCCCAGAAATGGCGCATCCATAGGATGCGCCAATTCTGGCACTTAGCCTCGCTCTTCCACGCTGCCCTGGTGCGGTGGCAGGGGGTAATAGTGGTGGGGTTCATGTCAGCGCCAGCTGCCATGAAGCCCAGGTTAGTAATGATGGGTGTCTATAAGACACCCCCATTACTAACCTACAAAGTGTTAAAAAGAAAAAACACACTACACCCAGAAAAAAATAATTTATTTGAAATAAAACACCATTTTATTTAATTCTTAGTTTACTAAAAAAAAATAGTTACCTGTCCACGTTCCTGCGCTGATCTCCCATGCACAGCTGTCACATCTGGAGATGGTGACAGCTGTGCATGGCTGCTGTAAGCTCACGCTGCCGGGAACACGTCCGCTCCCGGCAGCGGGAGCCACTGACTGAGGTTACCGGAGTGCATTCAGGCAGCGCAGCTCCGGAGACCTCCTTTACGGCAGTGCTGTACCGTGGGAATTTCTCACGATACAGCAGTGCCGTAAAGCAGCTAACCGGAGCAGCGCTGCCTTAACTCTGGTGAACCCTTA
Source organism: Phyllobates terribilis (assembly GCF_046119375.1). NCBI lineage: Eukaryota > Metazoa > Chordata > Amphibia > Anura > Dendrobatidae > Phyllobates > Phyllobates terribilis. The sequence goes on from NW_027362762.1 coordinate 737,496,170, forward strand.
CGGCCCCGTCATTCTAGCGGCGGCAGCGGTTCAGAGCGGTCACATTCTATGTGGCTGCTCTGAACTGGAGATCTTCGTGGGACACTCGTGGACTGCTACGGAGGGGTAAGGATAAGGTTGTGGTTTATTATTTTATATTTTATTACAGGAGATCGATGGCTTCGGGGAATTAGGTGTCTAGGTGAGTATAGGTGTAGTTTTTTATTTTTTACTTTATTTTAGGTGACGATCGGCGGGGACAGGTAATGTATAAACTAATTTCTTTTAGGTAACCACTGGCCACCAATGACATGTATCTAACATTTATTGGGGACACAGTAGGGCAATTTATATAGCAGGATCAGGCTGATGGGAACTATTGCTCCCATCGAGCTGATCCTGCTGGCACGAGTGGATGGGGGACAGACATAGGCCGATGGGAGTAGTAGTGTCACATCGGCCTATGTCTGCCTGCACGCACAGACACCCCGCACACACACCCCGCACACACACACACCCCGCACACACACACCCCACACACACACACACCCCGCACACACACACCCCGCACACACTAATCATGACGGGTCTGGGAGGTGAGGCTGACCTGTGCGGCCGTGGGAAAGTTCATGTGAGTTCATGCAGTCAAGCATGAACTCACATGAACCCTCTGAGGGCACTGCGGCTACTTTAAATGAACAGCTGATCGGCATCACCTGATACCTCAGCTGTTCATTTGAAATAACCGGCGGGAAAGCGCAGCACAGAACGGGAAAGCCGGCGGTGAAGTCTTTTCACTGCCGGCTTCCCCGCCCGGGTCCTTCGCTCCTTGGTGCTGCGCTCCCCGCCCGGTCCTAATTTACGATTGGGATTGGAGGTGGCGAGGGGAGCGGAGGATCGGGGTGGGAGGCTGCGGGGAAGCAGTATGGGGCTGTGTGATTGTTTAAAAGCCGGCGGCTTTTTACCGCCCGCCGGCTTTTAAACAATCAGGAGAATTCTCCCACGCTGGGATGGCATTCTGATGACAAGCTGGATCGCAGCTGAGCGCTGCCATCCAGCTTGTCATCCTTCACAGACACTGCAGAGCGCAGGCATTATGGGAACTTCCGATTCCGGTATTCGATATTATAAAAGTATCGGAATTAAGTATCGGAATTCCGATACAGTGAATATCGGCCGATACCCGATATTTCAGTATCGGAATGCTCAACACTACACATAACCTTATCAAGCACATAAAATTTAAAATTAGAAATATCACCGTTAGAAATATTCACAATATTCTCTTCGCACCTAGCTATCACCCCAGCCATACTTCAAAGTCTATTCCATATGGTGAGCTGGTGTGTGCCAGACGCATTTGCTCCATTGACCATATTTTCAATGTAGAGAAAGAAATAGTATGTAATAGATAAAGAGACAGAGGATACAAAACATATACTATTAACTCAGCACTTAAAAAAGTAAAACCAAAAATTTAGAAAAGAATATTTGTACCATAATAAACCTAGTTCCAACAATTCTAATTCATGTCCTGTTACGTTTTCCACCCCATATAGCTTACAAATTGATCAAATCAAATCTATCATAGCAAAATATTTACAAGTTATAAACCAAGACGATGCCTTGAGGCACAAATTAAATGATGGTTGTCGTCATGTTGCAAGGTGGGGACGTTCTCTGGGAAACACTTTATCACCGAGTTTATTCAGACTACACCCTTCTAAGGACAATTGGCTGTCACAAAAGGGCTTTTTCAAATGAGCAGGAAAGCTCTGTAATGTATCTAAACGTCATTTTTGCTACCTACAGGTGCCTGTCACACTATTAATGCTTTAATTAATTGTGACACGCACCATGTTGTGTAATGTATTGAGTTTACTGCCTGTCAAAATCGTTAAGTTGGATGTACAACGAAGAAATTGAAAAGGACGGATAGCAGAACATTTAACCAATATAAGAATAAAATAAGCTCGTACTCAGGGGCAGTCAAACATTTTGTAAATATTCATAATGGTGATATTTCTAATTTAAAATTTTATGGGCTTGATAAAGTTGTGTGCCCCAATAGGGGAGGTAACTGGCAAAGGCAATTGACCAAATGTGAAGTCCAACAATAAAGGTACACTTTGACGTTAGCTGTTGGGCTCATATACATTGGCCAATTTATGTGCTATGTACTTTCCTTCTACTGTGAATTTTCCTAGAGCAAATATTTTTGCTGTTCCATTGTTCCAAAAATTCCACATGTACATTATGTAACACATCTATTTTTCATGGCAAAACAAGAAAACTTGACAGACACCATATGCCACACTACTGGAGCTTCAGAGAGCAGACGAACATTATTTTGTGTTGCTGCGTGGGCCTCCCATAATGCCCTGTAGCTATGACAACTAGAAGATTATCATACCTTGTACAGTGGTGGTCAGTACCTGGGCCATTATAGATCAGCGGTTCCCAGTGGGGCCCAGTTGTTACTCCATCTGGGTACGTCTCTCTCTCCTGTAGAGTGTAAGCTCCTTTGTTCAGCAGAGGCCTCTCGCTGTTATAAGATTCAGTCAGTTTGTGAATGTATATCTTAAGACAGTGACAATTCTACCCCTCCTTTTACTTTATTCTGTTTTTTTTTTACTTGTGGCTTTTGAACATGGGATCACATTTACTACAGATTATTACTTTCCCTAAAAAATTGTCATGCTTTAAGTCAGAATTTAGTAAATCATGAGTGGCTTAATTCTTCCTTTTGTGGGAAAGAACAAGTAAATATAAAACGTTGTTCAGATTAAACAAAAAAGTTGTTGGCTTCTATGCGATAGGAATTGTGTGTCCACCGGGTGTAAGATTTAGATAAACCTTATATGCTTTAAAAAGCAGAGTATGAGAAGTTTCTGTCATTGGATTGGCAATGGCCATTGATTGGGTACACTTTCATAAAATTTAGTTTATTATCCAGAATGCACATGGGATCTAGTACCTCAAAAACACTGCCTACAGGAGATGTTAAAGATATTTCCAATTATACAATGTCAGAAATCTTAAGAACATCTAAGTTGTTAGTTAAATATTTTGTGTATACTTTTTTTTATTGATTGAGATAAAAATTAACCATCCTCCACACCATCACCGCATATGCATGGTAATACATTTAGGACTGCCTTACACTGTGGAGTAATTGTGAAAGATGTTATTGATTTGCACAGAGCATTGGCTTGTAACACCTATTAAAGTGGTTGTCCAGTTGTTTCACTAAATTCTACAGTTAATCTATATGAATGCAGATTTGTAAATCCTCACATCATGCATACAGCATGGTGTGAGGATTCTACTGTGACCGAGAGGTCATATGACTGCAAGTATGCAATATACATACTTTTGTGCCTAAACAGTGGAAACCCCCTCACAAGTGACCCCATTTTAGAAACTAGACCCCTCAAGGAATGTATCTAGATGTGTGGTGTGCACCCTGAACCCCCAAGTGCCTCACAGAATTTTATAACGTTGAGCCATGAAGTTAAAAAATCAAATTTTTCCCACAAAAATTGTTTTAGCCCCAAATTTTTTTATTTTCACAAGATTATTACACTGATACCCCATATCTGGTGGGAAAGTACGGTTTTGACACACTACTGAGCTCAAAAAGGAAGGAGTCACGTTTTGTAGCGCAGACTTTGATCGAATGGTCTGCAGGTGCCATGTTGCGTTTGGAGAGCACCTGATATGCCTAAACAGTGGAAGTACATCAGACTATAAAAGTGTGTTGTGTCAACAGGGTAAAAATCAAATGGTATCAATTCATGGACGTGTGGTATGCTTTGAAGCAATCCTTAATGCAAAGGCCAGGTTTCTGAGGACAGGTTTCACAATGGTAAATTGTTTCCTTTCATATTCCCCACTTAGAGCATACTCTGCATATTTTTTGTGTTCTTCCCTTCCTCACAGTTTGACGAACCTCACCTGGAAAATGTTGATCTGGTAGAATAAGGCACCATCAGCTTTAGAAGTGCTGGGACCCTCACCTTCCTGACTGCAAAACATTAGGGCTTTGATGACTTGCTCCTGAAACTGAAGGAAGCTCCCCGTATTGCCTGAACATTGAAACAGCAGAAAAGCATTGTACAGTGGCATCTGTACAATGTGCACAGTAAACTTTGGAGTTTAACAGATATTTCTGGCTCCTGTTGCCAATGACAATGCCTGAAGTACTTTTTATGTTAACCTTCTCTGATCTGATGTTCACTGATGTTTCCTTTCTGTAAATTTCCAAAAAAGGACGTCCAAGAAGTTCAACCACTCTCTCCCCACTTTGTAGGTAAGTTTTATATTCATCTCATTATTATTTATTGTCCACATAAAGAGTTCAAGGTCCCTTGTGTTACAGAAAAAGATAACATCATCTACAGTGGTGGCCAAAAGTATTGGCACCCCTGCAATTCTGTCAGATAATACTCAGTTTCTTCCTGAAAATGATTGCAATCACAAATTCTTTGGTATTATTATCTTCATTTAATTTGTCTTCAATGAAAAACCACAAAAAGAATTATCCTAAAGCCAAATTGGATACCATTCCACAGCCAACCTAAAAAAGGGGGTGGACAAAAGTATTGGCACTGTTTGAAAAATCATGTGATGCTTCTCTAATTCATGTAATTAATAGCACCAGTAGCTTACCTGTGGCACCTAACAGGTGTTGGCAATAGCTAAATCACACTTGCAGCCAGTTAACATGGATTAAAGTTGCCTCAACCTCTGTCCTGTGTCCTTGTGTGTACCACATTGAGCATGGAGAAAAGAAAGAAGACCAAAGAACTGTCTGAGGACTTGAGAAATCAAATTGTGAGGAAGCATGAGCAATCTCAAGGCTACAAGTCCATCTCCAAAGACCTGAATGTTCCTGTGTCTTCCGTGCGTAGTGTCATTAAGAAGTTTAAAGCCCATGGCACTGTGGCTAACCTCCCTAGATGTGGACGGAAAAGAAAAATTGACGAGAGATTTCAACGCAAGATTGTGCGGATGGTGGATAAAGAACCTCGACTAACATCCAAACAAGTTGAAGCTGCCCTGCAGTCCGAGGGTACAACAGTGTCAACCCGTACTATCCCTGGCATCTGAATGAAAAGGGACTGTATGATAGGATACCCAGGAAGACCCCACTTCTTACCCCGAGACATAAAAAAGCCAGGCTGGAGTTTGCCAAAACTTACCTGAGAAAGCCTAAAACGTTTTGGAAGAATGTTCTCTGGTCAGATGAGACAAAAGTAGAGCTTTTTGGGAAAAAGCATCAACATAGAGTGTACAGGAAAAAAAAAGAGGCATTCAAAGAAAAGAACACGGTCCCTACAGTCAAACATGGCGGAGGTTCCCTGATGTTTTGGGGTTGCTTTGCTGCCTCGGGCGCTGGACTGCTTGACCATGTGCATGGTCAAGACTGAAGACTACCAAAAAATTTTGCAGCATAATGTAGGGCCCAGTGTGAGAAAGCTGGGTCTCCCTCAGAAGTCATGGGTATTCCAGCAGGACAATGACCCAAAACACACTTCCAAAAGCACTATAAAATGGTTTAAGAGTAGTGTTGAGCCACCCCCGTAGTGTTCGGGTTCGGTTCGGTTCGTCGAACACCGGGATGTTCGAGGAACTGTTCGTCGAACTGTTCGTCGAACACCTTAGAACACCGTCGAACACCGTTAAAACCAATGGCAGGCAAACAAAAACACATAGAAACACATAGAAAACACCTTCAAAGGTGTCCAAAAGCTGACAAACTGCTCAGAAGACGCTTTCTTTAAAAAAGCCGGCCGGCAATTCAGCAGCGGCATACACCGGTACCCGACAATTTCGACAAGAAGAAATAGAGCCTCACACATAGATTAGATAGATAGAAACATGTCAGTCACATATATATGAAGTACAGTGACAGTGTTGCTTACTGTACTTGTCATTTAGTGTAAAGGATTTATTAAAAAATATAATAGTGTTTTCATGCACTGTCTCTTTAAAAAAGCCGGCCGGCAATTCAGCATCGGTACCCGACAATTTATAACAGACAGAATAGAGCTTCACACATAGATTAGATAGATAGAAACATGTCAGTCACATATATATGAAGTACAGTGATAGTGTTGGTTACTGTACTTGTCATTTAGTATTAAAATAAAGGATTTATTATTAAAAAAAATTGGCGTGGGGTTCCCCTTAATTTTAGTCTCTAGCGGAGGTTAAGCAGACAGCTGGGGCAGATGTTTGAAGCCTGGGAAGGGGGTAATACCCACGGAGCTTCCCAGGCTACTAATATGAGCCCCCAGCTGAATACATAGCCTTTACTAGCTATTAAAATGGGGGACCCCCCCAAAAAAATGACGTGGGGTCCCCCCTAATTTAATAGCTAGCAAAGGCTAGGCAGACAGCTGGGGGCTGATATTAATAGCCCAGGAAGGGAGCCATGAATATTGGCCCCCTCCCAGGCTAGAAACACCAGCCGTCAGCCGCCCCAGAAATGGCGCATTCATAGGATGCGCCAATTCTGGCACTTAGCCTCGCTCTTCCACGCTGCCCTGGTGCGGTGGCAGGGGGTAATAGGGCTGGGGTTGATGTCAGCTTATAATGCCAGCTGACATCAAGCTCAGGTTAGTAATGGAGAGGCGTCTATAAGACACCCCCATTACTAACCCCATAGTCAAAGTTAAAAGAAAACACAAACACCCAGAATAAAGTCCTTTAATTGAAATAAAGACACAATCCTTTATTGTTCTAAATTAAACCATACTTACCATCACGCCCATTCCAGCTGAAGCCAACGATCTCCTGCAATAAAAGAAAAATAATAAAGCAACATCATCCTTACCTTTCCATGGTTCCCACGACAGCTCCAGCTCTGCTACATCGAGATGACAGGCTGGACCGCAGCAGAACGCTGCCATCCAGCCTGTCATCCCGCAGACACTGAGAAGCGCAGGCATGCTTGCGCTCTGCAGTGTCTGGCTGTGACGGCATAAAGATGAGACGAGTTCATGTCCAATGAACTCGGCGCACCTCATGCACGTCACTGACAGCGTGGGAAAATTCTCACGCTGAAGCGCTGAGTGCAGGAGAATTCTCCCACGCTGTCAGTGACGTGCATAAGGTGAGCTCATGTCCAATGAACTCAGCTCACCTCCTGCACGTCACTGACAGCGTGGGAGAATTCTCCTGCACTCAGCGCTTCAGCGTGAGAATTCTCCCACGCTGAAGCGCTGAGTGCAGGAGAATTTTCCCACGCTGTCAGTGACGTGCATAAGGTGAGCTCATGTCCAATGAACTCAGCTCACCTCCTGCACGTCACTGACAGCGTGGGAGAATTCTCCTGCACTCAGCGCTTCAGTGTGAGAATTCTCCCATGCTGAAGCGCTGAGTGCAGGAGAATTTTCCCACGCTGTCAGTGACGTGCATGAGGTGAGCCGAGTTCATTGGACATTAACTCGGCTCATCTGGATGCCCTCACAGAGAGACACTGTGGAGCGCAAGCATGCCTGCGCTTCTCAGTGTCTGCGGGATGACAGGCTGGATGGCGGTGTTCTGCTGCGGTCCAGCCTGTCATCTCGATGTAGCAGAGCTGAAGCTGTCATGGGAACCATGGAAAGGTAAGGATGATGTTGCTTTATTATTTTTCTTTTATTTCAGGAGATCGTTGGCTTCAGCTGGAATGGGCATGATGGTAAGTATGGTTTAATTTAGAACAATAAAGAATTGTGTGTTTATTTCAATTAAAGGACTTTTTTCTGGGTGTTGTGTTTTTTTTAAATACTTTACTAGAAATTCATGGTGGTCATGTCTAATATTGGCGTGACCCCATGAATTTTGGGCTTAGGGCCAGCTGATAATGCCAAGCTGGCCCTAACCCCTTTATTACCCAGTGAGCCACCGCATCAGGGCCCTGGATGAGTTGGGTACAGCGCCAGAAGATGGCGCTTCTATGAACGCGCCATTTTCCGGGGTGGCTGCGGACTGCAATTTGCAGCGGGGGGGGGCCCAGAAAGCTTGGGCCTCCCTGCGCTGCGGATTCCAGCCCCCAGCTGCCTAGTTGTACCTGGCTGGACACAAAAACAGGGCGAAGCCCCACGTCAATTTTCTTTAAATTATTTCATGAAATAATTAAGAAAAAAAGGGCTTCCCTATATTGTTGTGTCCGGCCAGGTACAAATAGGCAGCTGGTGGTTGGGGGCAGCTCGTTCCTGCCTGCTGCACCTGACTGGACACAAATATAGTGCGAAGCCCCACGTCAATTTTTTTTTAATTATTTCATGAATTTCCTGAAATAATTTAAAAAAATTGAAGTGGGGCTTCGCACTATATTTGTGTCCAGCCAGGTACAGCAGGCAGGAACGGGCTGCCCCCAACCACCAGCTGCCTATTTGTACCTGGCCGGACACAACAATAAAGGGAAGGCCTTTTTTTCTTAATTATTTCATGAATTTCATGAAATAATTAAAAAAAATTGAAGTGGGGCTTGGCACTATATTTGTGTCCAGTCAGGTACAGCAGGCAGGAACGGGCTGCCCCCAACCACCAGCTGACTATTTGTACCTGGCCGGACACAACAATATAGGGAAGGCCTTTTTTTCTTAATTATTTTATGAATTTCATGAAATAATTAAAAAAAATTGAAGTGGGGCTTCGCACTATATTTGTGTCCAGCCAGGTACAGCAGGCAGGAACGGGCTGCCCCCAACCACCAGCTGACTATTTGTACCTGGCCGGACACAACAATATAGGGAAGGCCTTTTTTACTTAATTATTTCATGAATTTCATGAAATAATTAAAAAAAAAATACGTGGGGCTTCGCCCTATTTTTGTGTCCAGCCAGGTACAACTAGGCAGCTGGGGGCTGGAATCTGCAGCGCAGGGAGGCCCAAGCTTTCTGGGCCCCCCCCCCCCGCTGCAAATTGCAGTCCGCAGCCACCCCGGAAAATGGCGCGTTCATAGAAGCGCCATCTTCTGGCGCTGTACCCAACTCATCCAGGGCCCTGGTGCGGTGGCTCACTGGGTAATAAAGGGGTTAGGGCCAGCTTGGTATTATCAGCTGGCCCCAAGCCCAAAATTCATGTGGTCACGCCAGTATTAGACATGACCGCCATGAATTTCTAGTAAAGTATTTAAAAAAAACACAACACCCAGAATAAAGTCCTTTAATTGAAATAAACACACAATTCTTTATTGTTCTAAATTAAACCATACTTACCACCACGCCCATTCCAGCTGAAGCCAACGATCTCCTGCAATAAAAGAAAAATAATAAACCAACCTCATCCTTACCTTTCCATGGTTCCCACGACAGCTTCAGCTCTGCTACATCGAGATGACAGGCTGGACCGCAGCAGAACGCTGCCATCCAGCCTGTCATGCCGCAGACACTGAGAAGAGCAGGCATGCTTGCGCTCCTCAGTGTCTCGCTGTGACGGCATCCAGATGAGCCGAGGTCATGTCCAATGAACTCGGCTCACCTCATGCACGTCACTGACAGCGTGGGAAAATTCTCACGCTGAAGTGCTGAGTGCAGGAGAATTCTCCCACGCTGTCAGTGACGTGCATGAGGTGAGCTCATGTCCAATGAACTCAGCTCACCTCATGCACCTCACTGACAGCGTGGGAAAATTCTCCTGCACTCAGCGCTTCAGCGTGAGAATTCTCCCACGCTGTAAGTGACGTGCATGAGGTGAGCCGAGTTCATTGGACATGACCTCGGCTCATCTTTATGCCGTCACAGAGAGACAATGTGGAGCGCAAGCATGCCTGCTCTTCTCAGTGTCTGCGGGATGACAGGCTGGATGGCGGCATTCTGCTGCGGTCCAGCCTGTCATCTCGATGTAGCAGAGCTGAAGCTGTCGTGGGAACCATGGAAAGGTAAGGATGAGGTTGCTTTATTATTTTATTTTTATTACAGGAGATCGTTGGCTTCAGCTGGAATGGGCGTGACGGTAAGTATGGTTTAATTTAGAACAATAAAGAATTGTGTCTTTATTTCAATTAAAGGACTTTATTCTGGGTGTTTGTGTTTTTTTTAACTTTGACTATGGGGTTAGTAATGGGGGTGTCTTATAGACGCCTCTCCATTACTAACCTGGGCTTGATGTCAGCTGGCATTATAAGCTGACATCAACCCCAACCCTATTACCCCCTGCCACCGCACCAGGGCAGTGGGAAGAGCGAGGCTAAGTGCCAGAATTGGCGCATCCTCTGAATGCGCCATTTCTGGGGCGGCTGACGGCTGGTGTTTCTAGCCTGGGAGGGGGCCAATATTCATGGCTCCCTTCCTGGGCTATTAATATCAGCCCCCAGCTGTCTGCCTAGCCTTTGCTAGCTATTAAATTAGGGGGGACCCCACGTCATTTTTTTGGGGGGGTCCCCCATTTTAATAGCTAGTAAAGGCTATGTATTCAGCTGGGGGCTGATATTAGTAGCCTGGGAAGCTCCGTGGGTATTACCCCCTTCCCAGGCTTCAAACATCTGCCCCAGCTGTCTGCTTAACCTCCGCTAGAGCCTAAAATTAAGGGGAACCCCACGCCAATTTTTTTAATAATAAATCCTTTATTTTAATACTAAATGACAAGTACAGTAACCAACACTATCACTGTACTTCATATATATGTGACTGACATGTTTCTATCTATCTAATCTATGTGTGAAGCTCTATTCTGTCTGTTATAAATTGTTGGGTACAGATGCTGAATTGCCGCCGGCTTTCTTAAAGAGACGGTGCATGAAAACACTATTATTTTTTTTGATAAATCCTTTACACTAAATGACAAGTACAGTAATCAACACTGTCACTGTACTTCATATATATGTGACTGACATGTTTCTATCTATCTTATCTATGTGTGATGCTCTATTCTTTCTATTATAAATTGTCGGGTACAGATGCTGAATTGCCGGCCGGCTTTTTTAAAGAGACGGTGCATGAAAACACTAATATTTTTTTTGATAAATCCTTTACGCTAAATGACAAGTACAGTAAGCAGCACTTTCACTGTACTTCGTATATATGTGGCTGACATGTTTCTATCTATCTAATCTATGTGTGAAGCTCTATTCTTTCGGTTCTAAATTGTCGGGTACCGGTGTATGCCGCTGCTGAATTGCCGGCTTTTCATGTTTCACTGTTGGCACTGTTCCCATCGATTTGGGCAATCACTGTAATGCCACAACCACCATGGCTGTGGCATTACAGTGAGTGGCAGACAATCCCTGCATGATTGGTGCTCTAAATAGCACCAGACATGCAGGACACGCTTTTGGTGCACGAACAGTTATCGAACATAACCTCGAACAGCCGAATTTTTTGCAAATCGTTCGGGTTCGTCGAACAACTCGAACACCGCCCAAAACAGCTCGAATTTGAGATTGGCGAACAGTTCTAGTCGAACACCGCTCATCTCTATTTAAGAGTAAGCACTGGAGACTTCTAAGGTGGCCAGCAATGAGTCCAGACCTGAACCCCATAGAACACCTGTGGAGAGATCTCAAAATGTCAGTTTGGAGAAGGCACCCTTCAAATATCAGGGACCTGGAGCAGTTTGCCAAAGAAGAATGGTCTACAATTCCAGCAGAGCATTGTAAGAAACTCTTTGATGGTTACCGGAAGCGGTTGTTCGCAGTTATTTTGGCTAAAGGTTGTGCAACCAAGTATTAGGCTGAGGGTGCCAATACTTTTGTCTGGTCCATTTTGGGAGTTTTGTGTGAAATGATCAATGATTTGATTTTTGCTTCATTCTCTTTTGTGTTTTTTCCTTGCAAGCAAATTAAATGAAGATAATAATACCAAAGAATTTGTGATTGCAATCATTTTCAGGAAGAAACTGAGTATTATCTGACAGAATTGCAGGGGTGCCAATACTTTTGGCCACCACTGTATATATCTGGCCCATATATGTATGTTTTCCATCATAGGTGTACCTTCTGTCATGAAGATCCATTCACAGCCCCAGGAAAAGGTTAACAAATGAGGGCGTACAAGACGCCCCCTTCCCTGTTCCATGGAGCTATAGTAGGAGGATCTACCTGAAAAAGAACTAGTTATGAGCGAAAAGTTGGAGAATAAAATCACAATTGTTTTTGTCTATATTGGACATAGAAAAATGTACCTACTGTAAGCTATCCTTTTGGAGTATTAATGTATATTGTGACTCATCTGCGGTCATCAACATGTCATTATCAAGGTGAAGATCTTCCATTTTCTGTAGGACATCTTTATTATCTCTCATTAGGGATAGAAGTGTTTATACTAAAAGGTATAGTGCAAATGAGTTCACACATGTTGTTACAACTGATACAACTGGTCGTCCAGGAGGTGCAATATTGTTCTTTTGAATCTTGGGCAACATTTAAAATGTAATGATGGTAGGTTGATGAATCAGTAAATAATTCACCTCCTTTGGAGGTATCACTCCTTTTTTCACTCCTATGATTAGAATTTCCTTTAGTTGTGTCTGGAACTGGGTTAGAGGGATTGGAAGCAAAAACGTTAATAATAACATGTATCCTTTAATTGTCTTAATGCCTCATTTTGATACTGTTTTTTGGCCAAATAACAACAGGGCCCCCCTTCTCTAAAGGTTTTGTAACAAAGGCCTTCATTTGTGTAAGTTCTTTTAGAGCTTTCCACTCTGATTTCGTACAATTACCATATTTTGTGGTCGTTGGGATCTTATCAAATTCCTTGCTTACTAGTTGGACAAAGAGGTTAATGTTTGAACATGATGAGAGAGGAGGAGATTTCTAAGATTTGTGCATTATGAACCTTTCTTTCAATTTTTTGGTATTGTTCCCCATTCAATTCTTCAAGTATTTTCATGGCGTCTTGTTCACGCTTCATTGGAAAACATGTTTTGAAATATTCATCATGATGATATTTCTTTAGAAGAAAATTTCTTGAAAAAAATCTATTATTGCTGAAAAACAATTACATTTAGAAAATGGAGAAAAAGATAGTTCTTAGAACCCTAACTTCCATATTTGATAATTTAACATCTAATAGATTTATTACCTTGAGTGACAATGTCGAGTTGTCCTGTTCATTATTCGCATAATATCAACATTTTCCAGTTGGTTGTGTTCTTGGATAAAATTTCCTTTTGGCACTTCTGGCGTCTGGTCCCTCATTCTGTTAATCAGTAGCTAATGATTCACTGCTGGTAGAAATACATGAAGATACTGAAGAACTCCTTTTATTTTTCTGTGGTATCTTGTATTTTCATTTATGTACACGATTAGATCCTGTAAATCTCTATGTAACTTTTTGTTTCACTGATATGTTTCTCCTAGGACTTTGTTTTGCCATCAATTAGACTTGCTGCACCCCTTTCTGCGTGTTGGTAGTTAATGTATGCTGCTTGCATTTCACTCTTGCCGAATTCCTTCTTTCTTTGTTAACAATGTACAGATACAGTTTGGAGGAGCATGTTCTCATTTTGAAAACCTATTGGAAAACCGAGCCCTTAAATAGGTGCCAAGGTGAGTTTCTAAAGAAGTTTGGAGGTCAAAATCCGCCATCCAACCTGTAATTCTGTCATTGGTGAATAAACTAGAACATACAGGAACATTACTGGATAAGCATGATGGAGGACATCCGAAAATGTCTGAGAAAACAATTCAAGATGTTAAGCAGCGACTTCTGGCATCGCCACATAAATCGTTGCACAGGCTGTCTCAGGAGACAGGTAGGTCATATTCCATATTCCATATTCATTATTATTGGTGTGGAGTCGCATAATGTATGGTAGCCGGACCCTCTAGTTTTCATTCAAGGTACTGTAACACCTCGACATGACATTGGTCTTAAAATCGGAGTTACAGACATTTCTCCAAAGTGTCCCTGAAGCCGTTTTTCAACATAATAATGCCAGGACGCATGTTGCTCATGCCACTGTGAGCAGATTACATGGTCTAATGATACCATGGCCTGCAGCATCTCCAGACTTGTCTCCCAAGAAGCATACATATCGTAATGATTTACTCAACATAAAGTGTGGCAGAACATTCATTAGACAACTACGAATAACCTCATTGATAGCATGCCTTGGTGTGTAAGTGCGGGTATTTCTGCGTGTGGTACTTATCCTCGATACTAAATAAATCAAAATGCTTTGAAAATTTTTTACCCTTTGCATGTCATTTGCATGTCTATACGTCCTGTGATTTCCATGAGTCCATGATTTTTTCTTCTTGATGTTGCAATTTCAGTGTTGAGGAGTGAAGAATAAAATACTGATTTATAGTATCTTCATTTACGAATCATGCCATTGTAAAAACCTTCTGTCCTTACTCATGGTATGCCAGAAATATTTAAAAAGCCTAGGTTTGAGTGGTTTGTGGGCCGATGTAGAAGCATGATTTTTTAAATGGAAATCTTAATGAGCTGTGAAACCATTTAGCTTAATAATATGATGAAATAATGCTTCATACTTGTTTTTTTCTTAAAGAATCCATTTATGATATATAATAAAGATAGGAATTCACTCATGTATAACAGAAAGGTAACAGGTGTACATCAATACATATAGAAATATACATTTTAAAACAGCATTCATATTTATGTAAAACAGACATTTTCAGCTGGAAATACAGCTTTGTGAACAAGTAGTCGGCTACTTTATATTTCAACAGAGAGCTTGTAATGGAGTGTATTCAGAGTCGTATCATATGTTCAGGTGATTATAGGCAGTAAGTATATATATAAGCCATAACAGGTGTCATCTGCCATCAAATTGAATTTTTAAAGGCAAAGAAAGCCCACAAAGCTCTTTAAGAGCCAACCCCCCATGAATTCATGAATGACATAGTTGAAGATGTATTGCATATTGCCTGAAAAGAACGGCAAACCTTTTGCTTGAGACGACCTAACCTCCCAAGGAATATAGCGATAATGCCTAAACATGACAGACGAGGTTATTCATCTTCAAGAAACATGTTTCTGTTGCTAGCCAACTGCTACTTCAATTAATTGCAATTTTATTTAGAACCAGGATATTTTTATGAATTTTTACTGCTCACCTATCTTTGTTTGTTTTATATCGCAGAAATATATATATTTATACAGTACATTTCTGGCTTCAAACATAAAGATATAAAATTCTAATTTTTGGGGGAAGAATCAACAACAAGTGGGACACAATCGTGAAGTGGAACGAAATTTATTGGATATTTTAAACTTTTTTAACAAATTAAAAGCTGAAAAGTGGGGCGTGCAATATTATTCGGCCCCCTTGAGTTAATACTTTGTAGCGCCACCTTTTGCTGCAATTACAGCTGCAAGTCGCTTGGGGTATGTCGAGAGGCTGAAATTCTTGCCCATTCTTCCTTACAAAACAGCTCGAGCTCATTGAGGTTGGATGGAGGGCGTTTGTGAACAGTTTTCAGCTCTTTCCACAGATTCTCGATTGGATTCAGGTCTGGACTTTGACTTGGCCATTCTAACACCTGGATACGTTTATTTTTGAACCATTCCATTGTAGATTTTGCTTTATGTTTGGGATCATTGTCTTGTTGGAAGATAAATCTCCGTCCCAGTCTCAGGTGTATGGTTAATCAGTTACATCACAGCTGTGCATGTCTAATGGATGCACGGGTAATCAGAGTTATGTCTTTAGCTGTGCATGCCAAAGAAGCACGTCTCATGGATGCACAGGTAATCAGAGTTACTGTACGTCATTAGCTAAGCATACTAGAGAAGCACGTCTCATAGATGCACAGGTAATCAGAGTTACGTCATTAGCTGAGCATGCTACAGAAGCACGTCTCATGGGTGTATAGGTAATAATAATAATGATTTTTTATTTCTATGTTGCCAATATATTCACTTTAAAATTCAGAGGGTACTGTTAAACTGTGGATACTGGGAATTAACCAAATTGTCCAGGGTAGTGTATTCCTGGAATTGGATGTTTCGTCCCCAGCAGTTCGCCCCCAGGTACATTTCGCCCCCGCACATTTCGTCCCCGGCATCGAAATGATAGGGGCGAAATGTGCGGGGGCGAAATGTACCTGGGGGCGAACTGATGGGGGCGAACTGCTGGGGGCAAATTGCTGGGGGCGAAACTTCCTATAACCGTGTATTCCAGAGAACTGGCGCAGCGCAAGAGAAGACTGGCAGTGTGAGGTTCGGATTATAGAGGATATTAGTCTTAGGTCATTAGTTGAACGGAAAGCACGGGTAGGGTGGTAGACAAATGAGAGAGGAGATTTAAGGTGGTGCAGAACTGTGGAGAGCTTTGAGGGTGAGAGTGATAAGTTTATATTATACTCTGTAGTGGATGAGAATCCAGTGCCACGACTGGCACAGGGTGGAGGCATTAGTGTAGCAGTTAGACATATGATCCTGGCTTCTGCATTCAGGATGGATTGAAGAGGGGAGTGTTTAGAAAGAGGGAAACTAACTAGTAGGGATTTGCAATAGTCCAGAGGAGAATAAAGAAGCGCAACAGTAAAAGTTTTTGCAGAGTCAAAGATAAGAAACGGTTGAATTCTAGAGATGTTTTTGAGATGCAGGTGGCAAGATCGAGCAAGTGATTAGATATAGGGAGTGAAGGAAATATCTGAGTCAAATATAACCCCAAGACAGCAGGCATACTGCTTGGGAGTTATGATAGAACCACAAATGGAAATGGGAATGTTGGGGTTGGGTGGGTTAGTGCAGGGAGGAAACATAAGGAATTAAGTTTTTGACAGATTCAGCTTTAGATACAGGGAGGACATGACGTTAGAGACAGCGAACAATCACTGGTGTTTTGTAGTAATGCTGGGGTGATGTCTGGAGAAGAGGTGTTTAATTAGGTTTCAACAGCATATAGATGGTGCTGAAAACCAAATCTGCTGATGGTTTGTCCAAAATGGATGGTGTATAGAGAAAAAAGGAGGGGGACATAGAAGTAAACCCTAGGAAACCCCACCATTAAGGGGAAGAGGAAGAAGGTATCTTGAAGGCGTGGTTAGAGAGATAAGAGGAGAACCAAGAGAGAGCTGTAGCCTTGAAACCGATAGAGCGGGGCATAGTGAAGAGGAGCTGGTGATCCACAGTGCCAAATGCTGCAGAGAGATCCAGGAGAATCAGAAGAGAGTAGTGGCCATTAGATTTAGATGTTAGTAGATTATTAGAGACTTTGGTAAGGGCAGTTTCAGTAGAGTGTAAAAATCGGAAAATGAATTTTAAAGGGTCAAATAGAGAGTTATCTGACAGAGTGGATCAGATTGGAGTAGACCAAGCATTCCAGTAGTTTAGAGATGAAGGGGAGATTAGAGACAATTCTGTAGTTACCAACGCAGTTCTGGTCAAGGGATGTTTTTTTAGGAATGGGTGTATGATGGCGTGTTTGAAGGAGGAGGGAAAGATTCCAGAAGAAAGAAAGAAAGGTTAAATATTTTAGTTAGCTGGGTGGTGACAGGCAGGGAGAGGGATTGGAGGAGGGGAGAGGAAATAGGTTCAGTAGTGCAGGTAGCAAGACAAGTAGTGAGGAGCATGGTCACTTCTTCTGTGACTGGTTCAAAGACAGAAAGTGAACTTGATGAAAGGAAAATAATGAAGGATATTAGGGGATTTGTAAAAATTTTCCTGTTCGATATGGTCAGTTTTTTGTTTAAAATAATTGGCCACAACTTCAGCGCTGAGATTGGTGGTGGAGGCCTGCACTTTAGAAATGAGGAGGAAGTGAAAAGTGTCCAAAGAGTCATTTAGGATTGTTGTATAGTGAAGTGATGAGAGCAGTGAAGTAGGTTTGTTTGGCGAGGTGAAGGGAAGATTTACATGTTTTATGCATAAATTTTTAATAGATGAAATCTTCGGCTAAAAGGTATTTTTTCCACAAACATTTGGCACACCTAGAGCACCGGTGTGCATAAACGCTTTTGCAGTGTGTGTCAGGGTTTCTGGCATTTGTGCAGGAGTATTCTATGTGTAGTGGGTGCAGTTTCATCAAGAGCACTTTCCAATGACTTATGTTAAAGAGCTGAGTTGGGACATGAGAGCGATTAGATTGAGACTAATGATGTCTTCAAATTCTTCATAGGTTGGCCGATGTTGATGGCACATATATGTCTATACGTGTGGAAAGTAGGGATGTCCTACGTGGGAAGAAAGTTCTTGACAGCGGCATAGAATGAAAGAAGGTCATGGTCATGCATTTTAGAAGAATTGGGAGAAGTGTATTTCCTTCTTCATGTGTAGGAAAGTTAGTTTGCTGTGATAAGCCAAGAGAGGAAGTTAGAGATGAAAGATGAGTGGCAGATGGAGAGAGTGGATCATCAAATAGGGAGAGTGGGAATATTACAGGATAGAAAGTGTGAAAGCCGGGTGGCAAAGTGATCTAGAAACTGGTGGGATTGGCCTGGAGGGCAGTACATAACCGCCACTCGCAGGGTAAAAGGCCAGAAAAGTCTGATGGTGTGGTCCTCAAAAGAAGGAAAGGTAAGTAAATGTACTGGGAGGATGACTTAAAAGGACATTTTGTTTAAAAAAGCAAACCAACACCTCCACCTTGTCTGTTCTCAGATTTGGATGTATGTGAAAAGTATAGACCACATTATGATAAGGCAGAAGTGATGGTGATGTCCAACTACTTGATCCATGTTTCAGTAAGAGCCAAAAGGTTAAGAGAATTTGTAAGGAAATAGTCATGGATGCAAGTGAGTTTGTGCGGCCTGCTGGAAGCTGGTTAGGCTAAAATTTAAGCCGTAGGCTAAACTAGAATTCCAGCTCTGCCAGAGAACCAGGAGTAGTGTTGAGCCACCCCCGTAGTGTTCGAGTTCGGTTCGGTTCGTCGAACACCCGTGTGTTCGCCGAACTGTTCGTCGAACACCTTCGAACACCGTTAAAACCAATGGCAGGCAAACAAAAACACATAGAAACACATAGAAAACACCTTCAAAGGTGTCCAAAAGCTGACAAACTGCTCAGAAGACACAACTAACACATGGAAAAGTGACAAGTATGTATAGTCATGCGAAAAGAAAAGAGGCGGAGGAGTAAAAGGAGGGGGAGACACAGATATAGGCATGTCATGCCCTTCTAAAATCCAAAAAGTGAGAAGCCGACACGTTCAGTCCGCTCCTGCCCGTGCCACCTCCGCGTCGCCGGGTTTGTGCCAGAGCCGCGGTGAACCCTGACGGCCAGCCCCCCTCTCCCAATACTGGTGCCTGTCCGCTGGTGGGTCGAGCGAGCCCCCCTGTGGTGGAGGCAGCTCTAAGCTTTTTAATTTAAATTGTCTCTCTAATTTGAATGAATACACTTTAAATCCATTTACAAGGATCTATTGGAGGGCAAGTCTCATGCCAGCAGCCGCGTAATTCCAGCTCCAGTAGCGTCCACTAAAGCTGCTGCAGTTAAAAAGCTTTTATAAGGATCGAGCTCGGCTGTCCACCGCAAGGCATCCTACTGCCAGTCCCAGCCCCTATGCCTTGGGGTGCCTCCTGATGCTCTTCACTGAGTATCCCGTGGTCCCGAAGCATTTCCTTTGAAAAAATTAAGTGTCCAAACTACAGGTGGTGTAGCTTGCTTAACAGCCGGGATAATCCGCTGACTAGCAGACACTGCTACTAGGCACAAAGTATTTCCTGGGCTAGATGCAGTTAAAAATTTGTAATTAGATACTCTCATTGGATGCTGAGAAAGCATTCCATAGAGTCTCCTGGCACGCCATATATGATTCTCTTAAAAAGCTTGGGGTAGGGGTCTAGGGGACCCTTTTATAGCCAAAATCACGGCCCTGTATCGCAATTAGAGATGAGCGGTGTTCGACTAGAACTGTTCGCCAATCTCAAATTCGAGCTGTTTTGGGCGGTGTTCGAGTTGTTCGACGAACCCGAACGATTTGCAAAAAATTCGGCTGTTCGAGGTTATGTTCGATAACTGTTCGTGCACCAAAAGCGTGTCCTGCATGTCTGGTGCTATTAAGAGCACCAATCATGCAGGGATTGTCTGCCACTCACTGTAATGCCACAGCCATGGTGGTTGTGGCATTACAGTGATTGCCCAAATCGATGGGAACTGTGCTCACAGTGAAACACGAAAAGCCGGCAATTCAGCAGCGGCATACACCGGTACCCGACAATTTAGAACCGAAAGAATAGAGCTTCACACATAGATTAGATAGATATAAACATGTCAGCCACATATATACGAAGTACAGTGAAAGTGCTGCTTAATGTACTTGTCATTTAGCGTAAAGGATTTACCAAAAAAAATAATAGTGTTTTCATGCACCGTCTCTTTAAAAAAGCCGTCCGGCAATTCAGCAGCGGTACCCGACAATTTAGAATAGAAGGAATAGAGAATCACACATAGATTAGATAGATAGAAACATGTCAGTCACATATATATGAAGTACAGTGACAGTGTTGCTTACTGTACTTGTCATTTAGTGTAAAGGATTTATTAAAAAAAATAATAGTGTTTTCATGCACCGTCTCTTTAAGAAAGCCGGCCGGCAATTCAGCAGCGGTACCCGACAATTTATAACAGACAGAATAGAGCTTCACACATAGATTAGATAGATAGAAACATGTCAGTCACATATATATGAAGTACAGTGATAGTGTTGGTTACTGTACTTGTCATTTAGTATTAAAATAAAGGATTTATTATTAAAAAAATTGGCGTGGGGTTCACCTTAATTTTAGGCTCCAGCGGAGGTTAAGCAGACAGCTGGGGCAGATGTTTGAAGCCTGGGAAGGGGGTAATACCCACGGAGCTTCCCAGGCTACTAATATCAGCCCCCAGCTGAATACATAGCCTTTACTAGCTATTAAAATGGGGGACCCCCCCAAAAAAATGACGTGGGGTTCCCCCTAATTTAATAGCTAGCAAAGGCTAGGCAGACAGCTGGGGGCTGATATTAATAGCCCAGGAAGGGAGCCATGAATATTGGCCCCCTTCCAGGCTAGAAACACCAGCCGTCAGCCGCCCCAGAAATGGCGCATTCATAGGATGCGCCAATTCTGGCACTTAGCCTCGCTCTTCCACGCTGCCCTGGTGCGGTGGCAGGGGGTAATAGGGCTGGGGTTGATGTCAGCTTATAATGCCAGCTGACATCAAGCCCAGGTTAGTAATGGAGAGGCGTCTATAAGACACCCCCATTACTAACCCCATAGTCAAAGTTAAAAAAAACACAAACACCCAGAATAAAGTCCTTTAATTGAAATAAAGACACAATTCTTTATTGTTCTAAATTAAACCATACTTACCGTCACGCCCATTCCAGCTGAAGCCAACGATCTCCTGTAATAAAAATAAAATAATAAAGCAACCTCATCCTTACCTTTCCATGGTTCCCACGACAGCTTCAGCTCTGCTACATCGAGATGACAGGCTGGACCGCAGCAGAACACTGCCATCCAGCCTGTCATCCCGCAGACACTGAGAAGCGCAGGCTTGCTTGCGCTCCACAGTGTCTCTCTGTGAGGGCATCCAGATGAGCCGAGTTAATGTCCAGTGAACTCGGCTCACCTTATGCACGTCACTGACAGCGTGGGAAAATTCTCCTGCACTCAGTGCTTCAGCGTGGGAGAATTCTCACGCTGAAGCGCTGAGTGCAGGAGAATTCTCCCACGCTGTCAGTGACGTGCAGGAGGTGAGCTGAGTTCATTGGACATGAGCTCACCTTATGCACGTCACTGACAGCGTGGGAGAATTCTCCTGCGCTCAGCGCTTCAGCGTGAGAATTTTCCCACGCTGTCAGTGACGTGCATGAGGTGCGCCGAGTTCATTGGACATGAACTCGTCTCATCTTTATGCCGTCACAGCCAGACACTGCAGAGCGCAAGCATGCCTGCGCTTCTCAGTGTCTGCGGGATGACAGGCTGGATGGCAGCGTTCTGCTGCGGTCCAGCCTGTCATCTCGATGTAGCAGAGCTGAAGCTGTCGTGGGAACCATGGAAAGGTAAGGATGATGTTGCTTTATTATTTTTCTTTTATTGCAGGAGATCGTTGGCTTCAGCTGGAATGGGCGTGATGGTAAGTATGGTTTAATTTAGAACAATAAAGGATTGTGTCTTTATTTCAATTAAAGGACTTTATTCTGGGTGTTTGTGTTTTCTTTTAACTTTGACTATGGGGTTAGTAATGGGGGTGTCTTATAGACGCCTCTCCATTACTAACCTGGGCTTGATGTCAGCTGGCATTATAAGCTGACATCAACCCCAGCCCTATTACCCCCTGCCACCGCTACAGAGCAGCGTGGAAGAGCGAGGCTAAGTGCCAGAATTGGCGCATCCTATGAATGCGCCATTTCTGGGGCGGCTGACGGCTGGTGTTTCTAGCCTGGGAGGGGGCCAATATTCATGGCTCCCTTCCTGGGCTATTAATATCAGCCCCCAGCTGTCTGCCTAGCCTTTGCTAGCTATTAAATTAGGGGGAACCCCACGTCATTTTTTTGGGGGGGTCCCCCATTTTAATAGCTTGTAAAGGCTATGTATTCAGCTGGGGGCTCATATTAGTAGCCTGGGAAGCTCCGTGGGTATTACCCCCTTCCCAGGCTTCAAACATCTGCCCCAGCTGTCTGCTTAACCTCCGCTAGAGACTAAAATTAAGGGGAACTCCACGCCAATTTTTTTTTAATAATAAATCCTTTATTTTAATACTAAATGACAAGTACAGTAACCAACACTATCACTGTACTTCATATATATGTGACTGACATGTTTCTATCTATCTAATCTATGTGTGAAGCTCTATTCTGTCTGTTATAAATTGTCGGGTACAGATGCTGAATTGCCGGCCGACTTTTTTAAAGAGACGGTGCATGAAAACACTATTATTGTTTTTAATAAATCCTTTACACTAAATGACAAGTACAGTAAGCAACATTGTCACTGTACTTCATATATATGTGACTGACATGTTTCTATCTATCTAATCTATGTGTGAAGCTCTATTCTGTCTGTTATAAATTGTCGGGTACAGATGCTGAATTGCCGGCCGGCTTTTTTTAAAGAGACAGTGCATGAAAACACTATTATATTTTTTAATAAATCCTTTACACTAAATGACAAGTACAGTAAGCAACACTGTCACTGTACTTCATATATATGTGACTGACATGTTTCTATCTATCTAATCTATGTGTGAGGCTCTATTCCTTCTTGTCTAAATTGTCGGGTACCGGTGTATGCCGCTGCTGAATTGCCGGCCGGCTTTTTTAAAGAAAGCGTCTTCTGAGCAGTTTGTCAGCTTTTGGACACCTTTGAAGGTGTTTTCTATGTGTTTCTATGTGTTTTTGTTTGCCTGCCATTGGTTTTAACGGTGTTCGACGGTGTTCTAAGGTGTTCGACGAACAGTTCGACGAACAGTTCCTCGAACATCCCGGTGTTCGACGAACCGAACCGAACCCGAACACTACGGGGGTGGCTCAACACTAATCACAATACGTCACCTAGGCTGAAGATAAATGGAACTGTAGCACCCTGAGGGCTCGGTTGCTACAGAGGTATTGCACCTCACCCAGAGGTGTGATATCTCACTCTCAGGTAAGGATGTAGTGTGGATCAGGACCCGACACCTGCATGCATTACACCACATTGCCGTGGGGCAGGGCGACCAATATGCCCCTGAGATGGGCACGACTGTCCCTGTCCCTGGCTGGAGTGGGGGGAGGGAACACTGAGGAAGGGGAACCCTGTAGTGCAGGAGCAGGGAGGAAGCAGTTCCTGGGTGCATTGAGAAGGGAGTATAAAAGGTGGGCACCATCTTAGTTCAGTGCAGAGAAGTCTGAGCAGAAGTGGCAGGGAGCAGGGGCTCTGCATGAGCTCTGCTCCGGAGGCGGGCCTAGTAACAGAGGCCCAGGCCTGGAAGAGGGAGAAGGAAGGAAGAGGAGCGGAGAAGGCTCCAGGAACGAGGAACGAAGGGATCCCAGGGGTGCGGACGGGCGAGTCGCCACCGCACGCCCGAATCCACCTGCGTGGAGGGGTCAGGCCAAAGGGGGAGACTGGTCCCCGAAACTAGTGGAGGCAGGAAACGACCCTCAGCTAGAAACAGGAGGCTGTGACATTTTATGTGGCGCAGCCCCTCGCTACACCCGCTAGGAAGGCACCACATAGGGTCAGGGAAACTGGCGCCAAGTTTACCAAGAGGAGGCCCGAGGCAGCCGGACAGAAGGGTTGGTAAGAAAGGCCAGACAAAGGACACACAAAGGGGGTCCTGTGAAGCGCTCCAAAGTTATCTGGGAGTTGTCTGAGCCCCTCACCTGGTGAGCACAGTACGACGTGGGCAGCCGTTACCTGCAGACGTGGTCTGGATAATAAGAACTGTGAGTAAAGGCCCTGGACTGCATCACTGACTCCGTGTCGTTACTGCTGCTGCCCTGCACCATCACCTCCATCCTCCGCATACACTGCCCTGAGGCTATACTCCTCCTGTGGGGAGTTATGCTACGCTCTGCTGCACCCACAACACCAGCCTCAGCGGTCTGCCCTGGAGCGGCGGTTCACTCTGACCGCAATCCACGGGTGGCGTAGTCGGACATTTAAACATCAAAACCACATAAATAGTTCCGCCACTGGTTTGACCGCCCTGAGCCACGGAACCGGGTCGCCGCCACGGAGACTACAACCACCAGCATCCACCAAAAAGGGTCCGGCTCCGGGTGTCCCAAGGCCCAGGGGGCGCGTCAGAACATTTTCATCACCTTTCACAATCACCAATGGGACAAGGCAGGGATGTTCTCTGTCCCCTCTCTTATACATCCTAGTGACGGAGCACCTGCTCTCATCAATTCGCCATAACCCCAATATTAGGTGGATTGAGGTGGGAGGCACCGAGTACAAGTGCTCTCTATTTGCTGATGATGTCCTAGTATATATCACTCAATCACATATATCCATCCATGCTGTTATGGCTGAAATAGATCACTTTGTTACATGGTCAAATTTTAAAATCAATGCAGCGAAGTCTGAGGCCCTCGATGTCTCCCTCCCCAAATCCATATAGGATTCCATCCAGTCCAACTTTCCCTTTGCCCGGCCCTCACATGGTATCAAATACTGAGGAATTCCTATTCATAGAGACCTCTCCCATCTATGTTATCTTAATTTTGGGCCCTTTATTGAACAACTCCATACAGACCACGGTTGGCAAGTTAGAACTGTAAGATTCACTACGTGAACCACTGGTGTTTTGTGGAAAAGCACATGTACACTGTGTTCCAAATTATTATGCAAAAAGTGTTTAGGAGTGATAAGGGAAGAATTTGTTTGTTTGTCAGTTAAACTCATTGATGGTGATGTGTGTCAGGGCTCTTTATATCACTGTAAGCAATTGCAGACACCTGTGCTAATTAGTTTGGCAGGTGTGTCCAATGAAAGGCAAGACTACTTAAGAAGGCTGTCTCACATTATTAAGCAGCCTACATTTTCTGCCAAAATGGGAAAGAAAAAGGATGTGTCGGCTGCTGAGAAGCAACAAATTGTGGAGTGTTTAGGTCAAGGCATGACTACAATCAACATTGTGCGATGATCAGGATGAAGTGTCTTGGCAATCAAGAAGTATGTAGCTGATTCACAGTACACACGTGTGCGTGCTGATAATGGCAAATTGAGGACTCTTTCCTACAGGCAATTACGTCAGGTTGAAAGAGCAGCGGCAAAAAAGCCTTGTCATAGCAGCAGACAAGTTTTTGAAGCTGCTGGTGCCTCCAACGTCCCCCGAACAACAAGATGCAGGGTCCTTCAGAGGTTTGCAGCTGTGCATACGCCATCCTGTCGACCTCTTCTATCCACTTCACACAAGCAGAAACGGCTCCAGTGGGCCAAACAGTACATGAAGACTGATTTCAAAACTGTTTTGTTCATGGATGAGTGCCGTGCAGCGCTCGATGGTCCAGATGGATGGAGTGGAGGATGGCTGGTTGATGAACACCCCACGCAAACACGGCTACAGCGCCAACAAGGAGGAGGTGGAGTAATGTTTTGGGCTGGAATCATGGGGAGAGAGATTGTCGGCCCCTTTAGGATCCCTGAAGGCGCTAAAGATGAACTCCATAATGTATGTGGATTTTCTCAAACAGCACTTCCTGCCATGGTTCAAGAAGAAGAACCGTGTATTTCACAGCAAGATCATTTTTTTGCATGATAATGCACCATCTCATGCTGCACATAAAACATCTGCATCTCTGGCTGATATGGGCATAAAAGGGGACAAACTTATGGTGTGACCCCCATGCTCCCCTGACCTCTACCCCATTCAGAACCTTTGGAGCATCATTAAAAGGAGTATCTATGATGGCGGGAGGCAGTTCACATCTAAGCAACAGCTCTGGGAGGGTATTCTGTCCTCATGCAAAACAATTGAAGCAGAAACCATCCAAAACCTGACAAATTCAATGGACGAGAGAGTTCAGAAGCTCCTTTCGAACAAGGGGTCCTATGTGAAAATGTAACATCACCTAGAATAAAGTTTTGAGTTGAAAACTGTTTGATTTCAGTTTCTAACAACCTGCTAATGCTTATAATTTCAAAAATGACCATTTTTTTGGTCTTTATTAAAATGAAAAGGTTGATCGAAAAGTTTGGGGGATCTAAGAGTGTGGCAACCCAGTAGTCATGATTACTTCGAATTCTGACAATATGAGGGTCATGCTGCAGGTAGTGCAGCAAGAAGGCACTTATGTGTCTTGCGCATCTCGGAGCCCCAAAATTATTTTCCGGGCTAGATGCAGCTAAAAATTATTATTAATTTTAAATCTGGTGAAGCTTTAGTATAGATGGCCTAATAGGATCAGTGCTGCACACTGCTACAAAGCCCAAATTATTTTCCAGTCAAGATACAGATAAACATGATTAGTAATTTTAAATCTGGTGGAGCTTATTATAGATGGCCTAATAGAATCAGTGCTGCACACTGCTACAAAGCCCAAATTATTTTCCAGCCAAGATACAGATAAACATGATTAGTAATTTGAAAGCTTAAAACGGTTGGTAGGGTGATTTTAACCAATCATCAAGCTTTTACTCTCCCCAGGATGACACAGGGGTAGAAAAGTCGTTTCGGATCCATGATTTGTTCATCTTTATGAACGTGAGTCTGTCTACATTATCAGTGGAGAGCCGCGTGCGCTTATCTGTCAGCACACCACCAGCAGCGCTGAACACACGTTCAGACAGAACGCTGGCTGCGGGGCATGACAAGATCTCCAAGGCGTAAGTGGCTAGCTCCGGCCATTTATCCAGATTGGAAGCCCAAAAAGAGCAAGGGTCCAGTGACACAGTCATGGCTTCAATGTTTACTTGGAGATACTCCTGTACCATCGTCTCTAGGCGTTGACTATGTGTCAGACTTCTTGTCTCCTGTGGCCTTGCAAAGGATGGGCTAAAAAAGTGGTGAAATGATTCCGCAAAATTGATGTTACCAGCAGATACTGTGGTTCTGTTACGGTTTGAGTGCTGAACACTTGACGGTCCCACGGTTGGCAAGTTGGAACTGTGAGATTCACTACGTGCACCACTGGTATTTTGTGGAAAAGCACATGTAAGATTCTGCAACAGTCTCTGCTGATACTCCTGCATGCGTGCATCCCTTTCTATGGCAGGAATAATTTCTGCAAATTTACTTTTGTACCGGGGATCTAACAGTGTGGCAACCCAGTAGTCAGGATTATTTCTAATTCTCACAATTCGAGGGTCATGTTGCAGGTAGTGCAGCAAGAAGGCACTCATGTGTGTTGCGCATCCAGGAGCACCAAGTCCCTGTTGTGTTGGTGGCGAGGTAACAATCATGCTTCCTTCCTCTGTCCTCTCCCCCCAACCTCGCACAACAGAAATGTGATCAAGGTCTCCCTCATCTGATGAGTCTTCCATCAGTTCGTCCTCCACTTCTTCCTGGGCTCCTGCACCTTCCTCACTAGTTTGGCTGCTACCATGCGCCCTGGTAAAACCATCTCCCCCACCCTCACATGCCTGCCGCCTTGGTGCTGCCGACCGTCTGGACCTTGCAGATGTTAGCCCTTCCGCATACAACTCCTCCTCCTCTACTTCCTCCACCTCCTCTTGTGCCACCACCTGACTCCGAATTCTGTTTAACATGTGCTCCAGCATGTAAATCACCGGAATAGTCATGCTGATAATGGCATCGTCAGCACTAAACATCTTCGTCGCCATTTCAAAACTGTGCAGAAGGGTGCACAGGTCCCTGATCTGAGACCACTCCTCCAGCGTGATTTGCCCCACCTCTGGATCTCGTTGGCCCAGGCTATACGTCAGAACGTATTGCACCAGGGCTTGTCGGTGCTGCCACAGTCGCTGCAACATGTGCAGAGTTGAATTCCACCTGGTAGGCACATCGCATTTTAGCCGGTGAAGTGGCAGGCCCAACGACTTCTGTAGAGATGTAAGTCGCTGAGCTGCGGGATGCGAACGGCGGAAGTGAGCACAAAGCGACCGTGCCCTCTGCAGAAGGCCATCTAGTCTGGGATAGTGGGCTAAAAATTGCTGGACAACCAGGTTCAACACGTGAGCCATACAAGGCACGTGTGTGACATTGCCCCGGCGAAGAGCCGCACCCAGGTTTGCAGCATTGTCGCACACGGCCTTCCCTGGTTTCAGGTCCAGTGGAGACAACCATTCATGAAATTGGTTCTCCAGAGCTGACCACAACTCCTCAGCTGTGTGACTCACATTTCCCAGACATTTCAATGTAAAAACCGCCTGATGACGTTGAGCCCTACTGCCAGCATAGTAAGGAGGTGTGCAGGATCCCTTCTGCGCAGTTAGAAAGCTTGTGGCATGACCAGACAGGCTTTGGGTGCAGGTGGAAGACCGAGAGGAAGTTGAGGAGGCAGAAGCAGTGGAGGAACTTTGACATAAAGAGGATTGACGCACAACTCGTGGGGACGGCAAGACTTGGACAGCAGCCCCTTGTCCTGCTGTTACCATAGTTACCCAGTGCCCAGTCAGCAACATGTAACGCCCCTGTCCATGCCTACTCGTCCAAGTGTCTGTGGTGAAATGCACCCTGTCACACACAGAGTTTCTCAAAGAAGCGGTGATGTTGTGTGCGACATGCTGGTGGAGCGCAGGCACACCTTTCTTTGAGAAGTAGTGCCGACTGGGCATCTGGTACTGGGGCACTGCGACGGACATAAGGTCTCGAAAATCCTCTGTGTCCACCAGGCGGAAAGGCAGCATTTCTGTAGCCAAGAGCTTGCAGATGGTGAAATTCAACCTCTTAGCTTTCTCATGGCTAGGAGGAAATGGTCTTTTACTTGTCCACATCTGAGGGACCGAGGGCTGGCTATTGTGCTTAGACGGGGTTGATAAGGGTGTCCCCGGCAAACTGCCGGTCTGTGAGGAAGATGCAGGCGGACATGTTAGGTTGCCTTGATCCAAAGGTGGTGCTATCGATGTCGGACAGCGCTCAACACCAGCTGGTGTTACCACCTCCAAAGAAAATGATGACCTGCCAATCACGCTGGCTGTTGCGGGTAAAGAGGTGGCAGGTCTGCGCCCCAAAACAGGTGTGACTGCTGTCCCCCCAGTCACAGAGGATGAAGAGGCCGCGGATGCACAAGATATGGCAGACGGTGGTTGGCCCGGCCGGCTAGGCCGCATTGTAGCACACTGAGCTTCCCACTGCAACTTATGCTTCATGTCCATGTGCCGGTTCATGCATGAAGTACTCAAACTATGTATTTTTTGGCCTCTACTTAGCTTTTGCTGACAAATGTTACAGATAACACGAGTTGGATCATCTTTATCGATCTGAAAAAATGCCCAGGCTATGCAAGGCTTAGCACCCATGCGACCTGAAGAGCCACCACGACTTGTGGTGAGAGGCAGAGTTGTGTTTGAGGATGCAGTTGTTGACGTGCTTCCAGTACTACGTCTCTGTCCAGGAAGGCGCAAACTGACCTCGTCGTCACTAGCATCTTCCTCCACCTCCTCTGCTGACCTCATCTCTTGGCTGACTGTGGGTTGACAGTAAGTGGGATCTCCAACCTCATCATCATCACCCTGTGCGTTATCACACCCGTCGTCCTCAGAGCCAACCTGTTCCTGCCCTGACAAAAAACTAAAGTTGTTGCTCCAATCAGGTATTTGAGTGTTATCATCGTCTTCCTCATTGTCTCCACCAACAGGAGTTACAGTTTGGGAATGAGGGTGTACATTATGGTCAGAACCTTCTGCGTCTGGTCCTGGATCCGACTCATAAAGATTCTGGGCATCAGTGCAGATCATTTCCTCGTCTGGATTCACAGAAGCGCTGGAGTCGACCTCTGATTCCCAGGCTATAGTATGAGTAAACAGCTCTGCAGACTCAACCATCTGTTCTACCTCATACTCAGACGGGCAGCTGGAGATTTGGGAGCTGTGAGGAAGCAAGTGCGATTGGGGTGACACCTTTGAGGACTGGAGTATTTGTGATGTTGAAGTTGATGTGGAGGAGAGCCCACTTAAAGGAGCACTTGATATCCGTTGAAGCACCTGCTGTTTTTGTGCCTCATCTGGAATTTGTAGCGATTGGCGTGGCCGTAAGAAAGGGATCTTATCACATTGTCCGCTAAAAGAAGTAGACATTTTAGTTTGGCTGGAAGATGGTCTTTCTTCTGCAGATGTTACTGTTGCTTTAACACCTACCCCACGGACACAACCTTTTTCCCCTTCCCAACACGCCTATTCCCCTTTCCACCAGCAGCAGGACTTTTTCCACTCATTTTGGTGGTTAACTAATTCACAACTCTGGAGTTGTTTGCACAAAAAAACAATGGATGGGAACCGAGCAGAGCTGAGTGGCCAAACTGTGGTATTAGGCCAAAACTATTGGCTGGGTTAGATGCAGAAAAAAATTATATTCAATTTGCAACCTGATGGAGGTCAGTATAGATGGACTAATAGAACAAGTCCCACACACAGCTAGAAGCCCAAATATTTTTTCAGAGGTAGATGCAGAAAAATTTTTTATTCAGTTTGCAACCTGATGGAGGTCTGTATAGATGGATTAATAGAACAAGTCCCACACACAGCTACAAGCCCAATATTTTTTCAGAGGTAGATGCAGAAAAAAAATATATTCAGTTTGCAACCTGATGGAGGTCAGTATAGATGGACTAATAGAGAAAGTCCCACACACTGCTAGAAGGCCAAATATTTTTTCAGAGCTAGATGCAGACAAAAAATTATTTTGAATTTGCAACCTGATGGAGGTCAGTATAGGTGGACTAATAGAACAAGTCCCACACACTGCTAGAAGGCCAAATATTTTTTCAGAGCTAGATGCAGAAAAAAATTATATTCAGTTTGCAACCTGATGGAGGTCTGTATAGATGGATTAATAGAACAAGTCCCACACACAGCTAGAAGCCCAAATATTTTTTCAGAGGTAGATGCAGATAAAAATTATTTTTAATTTGCAACCTGATGGAGGTCAGTATAGATGGACTAATAGAGAAAGTCCCACACACTGCTAGAAGGCCAAATATTTTTTCAGAGCTAGATGCAGATAAAAATTATATTCAATTTGCAACCTGATGGAGGTCAGTATAGATGGACTAATAGAGAAAGTGTCACACACTGCTAGAAGGCCAAATATTTTTTCAGAGCTAGATGCTGATAAAAATTATATTCAATTTGCAACCTGATGGAGGTCAGTATAGATGGACTAATAGAACAAGTCCCACACACAGCTAGAAGCCCAAATATTTTTTCAGAGGCAGATGCAGAAAAATTTTATATTCAGTTTGCAACCTGATGGAGGTCTGTATAGATGGATTAATAGAACAAGTCCCACACACAGCTACAAGCCCAATATCTTTTCAGAGGTAGATGCAGAAAAAAAATATATTCAGTTTGCAACCTGATGGAGGTCAGTATAGATGGACTAATAGAGAAAGTCCCACACACTGCTAGAAGGCCAAATATTTTTTCAGAGCTAGATGCAGATAAAAATTATATTCAATTTGCAACCTGATGGAGGTCAGTATAGATGGACAAATAGAACAAGTCCCACACACAGCTAGAAGCCCAAATATTTTTTCAGAGGTAGATGCAGAAATTTTTTTTATTCAGTTTGCAACCTGATGGAGGTCTGTATAGATGGATTAATAGAACAAGTCCCACACACAGCTACAAGCCCAATATTTTTTCAGGGGTAGATGCAGATAAAAATTATTTTTAATTTGCAACCTAATGGAGGTCAGTATAGATGGACTAATAGAGAAAGTCCCACACACTGCTAGAAGGCCAAATATTTTTTCAGAGCTAGATGCAGATAAAAATTATATTCAATTTGCAACCTGATGGAGGTCAGTATAGATGGTCTAATAGAGAAAGTCCCACACACTGCTAGAAGGCCAAATATTTTTTCAGAGCTAGATGCAGATAAAAATTATATTCAATTTGCAACCTGATGGAGGTCAGTATAGATGGACTAATAGAACAAGTCCCACACACAGCTAGAAGCCCAAATATTTTTTCAGAGGTACTGTAGATGCAGATAAAAATTATTTTTAATTTGCAACCTGATGGAGGTCAGTATAGATGGACTAATAGAGAAAGTCCCACACACTGCTAGAAGGCCAAATATTTTTTCAGAGCTAGATGCAGAAAAAAAATATATTCAGTTTGCAACCTGATGGAGGTCAGTATAGATGGACTAATAGAGAAAGTCCCACACACTGCTCGAAGGCCACATATTTTTTCAGAGGTAGATGCAGAAAAAAACATATTCAGTTTGCAACCTGATGGAGGTCTGTATAGATGGATTAATAGAACAAGTCCCACACACAGCTAGAAGCCCAATATTTTTTCAGAGGTAGATGCAGAAAAAAATATATTCAGTTTGCAACCTGATGGAGGTTAGTATAGATGGACTAATACAACAAGTCCCACACACAGCTAGAAGCCCAATATTTTTTCAGAGGTAGATGCAGAAAAAAATATATTCAGTTTGCAACCTGATGGAGGTCTGTATAGATGGATTAATAGAACAAGTCCCACACACAGCTAGAAGCCCAATATTTTTTCAGAGGTAGATGCAGAAAGAAATATATTCAGTTTGCAACCTGATGGAGGTCTGTATAGATGGATTAATAGAACAAGTCCCACACACAGCTAGAAGCCCAATATTTTTTCAGAGGTAGATGCAGAAAAAAATATATTCAGTTTGCAACCTGATGGAGGTCAGTATAGATGGACTAATACAAGAAGTACCACACACAGCTAGAAGCCCAATATTTTTTCAGAGCTAGATGCAGAAAAAAATTATATTCAATTTGCAACCTGATGGAGGTCAGTATAGATGGACTAATAGAATGATGCTATGCCCAAAAGATTTTACTTCACTAGGTGCAGTAAAAAAATTGGTATTCTATACACAGGTGGTATATCTTGCAACACAGATAGGCTACTCCACTGACTAACACACTCTGCAATAGGCCAAAAAGGATTAGCTTTGTTAGATTCAGCCAAATGCTGTGAAAAAAAACTTGCACAGCACTGGCACAGACCTGCCTGGCAAAAACTGATAGGAACTGA
Organism: Phyllobates terribilis; assembly: GCF_046119375.1. Lineage (NCBI taxonomy): Eukaryota > Metazoa > Chordata > Amphibia > Anura > Dendrobatidae > Phyllobates > Phyllobates terribilis. The sequence goes on from NW_027362762.1 coordinate 737,529,627, forward strand.
TGTAACCTAGTCCTGAAAAGGACTCCAATTACAATTAGTCTTTACTCCCACAATCTATCTATTTAAGAGCACAGACCTGCCTGATAAAAGTCGTAGGAAATGCTGTAACCTAGTCCTTAAAAGGACTGCAATCACAACTATTCCCTACTCCCAAGCTATCTGTAGATTTGTGCGAAAATTGGCTTGAAATTAACAAGGTATAGCGCACACAGCAACAGCGGTGCCGTCTAACACGCAGCTGCAGCAGTGAGAAAATGGTGGCGACGGGGAAAATGGCTTGGTCTTATAGGGCAAGGACATGTGACATACACTGCCAATCACACATGCCCTTGCTTGTGTGAAAAAAAGCACTTCGCTCCGTGTGTGCGCTGCTGATAGGCTGACAGATTGCACCTCCCCACTGTAAATGCGGGAAAGAGAAAAAAAAAATGGAGATCTTCATTATTCCTGCAGAGATCCATCCCCTGCCCCTCCCCCCACCCCGCTGTACACTCAAACTGCGTATTAACATTAATTTTCATCATTACTGAGAAAAAATCCAGTTATGATTTTGGTGCACGAACAGTTATCGAACATAACCTCGAACAGCCGAATTTTTCTCAAATTGTTCGTGTTCGCCGAACGGCTCGAACACCGCCCAAAACAGCTCGAATTTGAGATTGGCGAACAGTTCGAGTAGAACAACGCTCATCTGTAACCAGGAGCGCAGACAGAAGCGATGGGGATCACGTGCCAGGGTACCTGATCAACAACTGTGTCAAGGTACTATGATTCTGCGATCCTGATGTAAAAGGATATAGACAAAACACTATAAGCTGTTCTGTCCATCTCGAATGGGGTGAGCAGGGTGGCCCATCCTGCTCTGTTACTGAAACTTAAAGGAGGAAGAAGAGCAGTAAAACAATAGAGACAATACAAGATGGAAAAGACAGTACTAGATCCCAGATCTGCGTCTGCCTCCTAGGTAACACTTAGCTAAAAAATGAGTAGCTTGGTGCCAATAGGCCTGATGCAGCCTGATGAGGAGCTTTTTTTTAGGCTGTGTTAGTCTTGTGGTGGCAGAAGACTTCACACATGGTTGTGTTCCCAACTGAGGCATATATTTAGCCTTTGATTTATAAATACTTAAAGACTAGTGATCAGAGACCCTGCTATAGTACTGTATTAGTTAGAGGACTGCATGCAGTAGTTCTCATACAGCAGTTTTTTACCAGCACTTGTGAGCTTAGGAGTCATCCCCATTATGTGCTTGTGATGCCTAGTCCTTGATATAGCTGTGGTTCCACTATCCCAATGTTTGCTACATTTGCATATATAAAAATGGACTGTACATTTATTTACAGAACCAGGCCTGATTATGTTATTTTTTATGTAAGATCACTAGATACAGTTTTAAGTTTTAATCAATTTGGATATAATAAAGAAAATTATTTTATCAGTACCTATTTTCTTCTTGTCCATGTGTTTCTTTTTATCCTTTTTAAGTGACCTTGCAAATGCCCTTTAATCTACATAGGCACGTATCAGGGGCGTACATAGAAAATATAAGACCCCATATCAGAAGTTCTATTTGGGCCCCACCTCCCCCTGCCCAAAAAAAAAAAGCCTTAATTTTTGATGGGTCACAGAAGAGCATAGCTAACAACTTTGTAGCCCTTACAAAGTCATTTTCCTTCTATGTAGTGCTCTATACAGTATTATGGGCACCACATAGTCCTCCATACAGTATTATGGGCACCACATAGTCCTCTATACAGTATTATTGGCACCACAGAGTCCTCCATACAGTATAATGGGCCCCATACAGTGCTCCATACATAAAAATAAATCAACAAATACTCACCTTTCCCCGTTCCCCACTGCTCCAGTCTCTGCAGTCTCTGGTCTTCTGACCCTCTGCACTGCTCGGCACAGAGGGTGCACTTTAGTGATGTCATCGCACCCTCTGCACTGAGATGCCAGAGAGCTCAGAAATAGAGAGGGAATGATGGGAGAGGAAGCATCAGCTGACGGCTTCCTCTCCCATCATTGTTTTCAACTGTGTTGGCATCCAGAAACAGTTGAAAGTACGATGTGGGAGGGGGGCCCAGTGCCGGAGCTGGCCCGACTCATGGGCCCAATAGCGGCTGTGTGGTCTGCCGCCATTGAAGGCACGCCACTGGCACATATTCACATTGAAATACTATGAAGTCTTGTGGAAAGCTTTTTCCAGAAGAGTGAAGATGGTTATAGTCATAAAAAGGAACCTATTTCCATTTTCCATGTATGACGTGTACAATAACAGCTTTGCTCCAATGTGGTTCTCTTATGATGGTCCTTGTGAAGACAATGAGATGGTTCACGATTCCTTATAATTATATTATGTGTTTTTGCTTTAATTTCTTACCCTTGAGATTACTGCAAGAAGGGGAAGCTGAACATGATGTGAACTTTGCATTGAGTCTAATCTTAAGAGAGACAGGTTACCGATATTGCTGAGGTTTAGGGGATCTATGCACAATCGATAACTATTCGCCAAAATATGGTTCAGCCGATCACTTTGCTGGTAGCTATACCTCCTGATACATCCATACACAGGAGTCCTCCATTATTTTGGACCAAGCCTGCACAACACATGGCCCGCAGGCCGCATGCAACCCACTAAAGGATGTTGTACGGCCCGTGAAGCTTTCCGTGATGCGCTGGCTCCGTCTTATATTCAAATGTATTTGCGTCTTTCATACACGAATATATCTGAACACAGTGGCACCAGGACAGGAGCAGCGCAGCGCTCATCAGTCTCAGCCCCTACGAGTAGCAATGTGATGAGGTTAGTATGGCGCCGAAGACAAGCAGCGACGGCGTGGCCAAAGGTAAGCTCTCCATCAGGAAGCAACAGATTGAATGCCTTATCATTGTGGACAAAGTGGGGAGGGTGTCACAGGTGTGTCAGGTTTGACAGACAGTCATACGGAGTCTGGATGTAGAAGGTTGCTGCCTTTGGCCTTGCAAACATGTTCCTGATCCTTTCATGATCCCTCTCTCTCTAGGACCACGCAGTGATCCTCATCTTGCTTGGGAATTACACCTTTAGGACCCAGCGGTGATTCTCACCTTCTGCTGCTAATTACCACACCTGTGCTATATCCTTAAATACACTCAGTTTCTCCAGAAAGTTGCTGGTGATAGAGTGTTATTCTTCTATTCAAGCCTGGAATTCCAGTAGTCAGCTAGTATTTCCTTGGAGTTCCTTGTTGCCATGTTCTCTCTGGTGTCATCTTAAGCTACGTGTATTCACTTGTTTGTTTTCCTTGTGTGTACTTTAGTTTGCAGTGGGGCTGATTAGTGCTCACCCCTCCCTACCTAGGGCCTAGCTTTAAGGTCAGCTAGGGCCAGATCTCCTGCTTGGAGATAGGTGCAGAATAGTGATAAGTGAACATGCTCGCCACTACTCGGTACTCGCCCTTGCATCACAGTGCTCGACAAGCTCGGCGAGTATTTCCGGGTTGCTCGGGCGGTAACTCGAGTCCCCTCCCTGCATGTTTGGCGCTTTTTAGAGAGTCAATGAACATGCAGGGATTGCCTGTCACGCACTGTAATGCCGTAGCCATGTTGGTTGTGGCATTACAGTGATTGGCTGGCCGCACAGCGTCATCAGGTCTATATAAGACCTGGCGCCGCTATGCTCGTCACAGTCTACCCCGGAACCCGGCAGAGTAGGGAGAGATGCTGCTGAGTCAGGGAGAGATTTGCCTGTTTATAGTTAGTATAGGTATTCCACAACATTTATATATCAATCTGAACTAACAGTCCTTCTGAGGACTAATCCAGCTGAATATATTCAGTGGTGATAGCAGCAGTTAGGCAGGGAGGCAGGGTATATGACAGACTGCAGTGCATATAGTGCAAGAGGGTCCATTGAACGTCCTGTTAATATAGGTATTCCACAACATACAGTATATATATATATATATATATATGTATATATATCCATCTAAACTAACAGTCCTTCTGAGGACTAATCCAGCTGCATATAATCAGTGCTGGGCAGGAGTTAGGCAGGCAGGCAGTGTATGTGGCAGACTGCAGTGCATATAGAGGTTCCATTGAACATCCTGTCTGCTGCTGCTGTAAAAATTACAGATATTTGTAGACATAGCCCCAGATATCAGGGCAATTTTTTTTTAATCTTAATCCTGGTTATTTGCTTAAAAAGCAATTCAGAGAACATAATTTTTCTGCTCCATTTGCTTGTTAGCACTGCAGAATACAGCCAGATCTGTTCCATATTTCAGCGATAAAAATCCAAAAATTTGAACAGAAAATGGAAAATATTGGCCTCTTTTAGTATTCTGTTGCAGTGTGTCGGTCAAGCTATTCACACTAGGTGTGTGTGAAGAATAGCATTAGTAAATTACAGGCCTGCTATTTAAAACTGTGCTTCTCTGTCAGACATATCATCTATAAGACTGTTCCAAAATCAGCCATTTCTTCCATTTTCATTTTGTTGCAGTGTGTCAGTCAATCTATTCACACTAGGTCTCTGTAGAATAATATTAGTAAATTACAGGCCTGCTATTTAAAACTGTGGTTCTCTGTCAGACATATCACCTATAACAGTGTTCCAAAATCAGGCATTTCTGCCTTACAATTCGTTGCAGTGTGTTGGTCAAGCTATTCACACTAGGCCTCTGTGTAGAATAATATTAGTAAATTACAGGCCTGCTATTTAAAACCGTGGTTTTCTGTCAGACATATCACCTATAACAGTGTTCCAAAAGAAATTTCTGCCTTCCATTTCTTTGCAGTGTGTTGGTCAAGCTATTTACACTAGGTCTCTGGTGTGAGGCAGTGGCGGGAATCATATGAGAGGGACGGTATGTTTCTCCTAGAATGTGCATAGAGGCATATTAAACCCGCTGCAGTGCATTGCAGTCACAGATATAGCTGTGATTGCAATGCAGAATAAAAGTAAGTTTGGACTTAGTCAAACTAGTTGTCCAAGGCAGATTTGGTAAAACCCGACATAGGCTTTTATTTTCGGAGTGGACTACATGAATGGCAGTGGGGCGGTCAACTCCCTCCAGCCCTCATGGCTCATGGCAACAGATTCCTGTTTAAAACCTGCAACAAAGGTTTGGGTGTGTCAGTCTTTGATTTTGCAGACTGCAGAGCAAGAGGCTCTGTGCTGTTGAGGCCTGTGTGAAGGGAACACAGAGCCCAGGACGGCCAAGCTTCTGACACATCTTAGAGTGAAACAGCGGTGCAGTCGTCCCCGGCAACGGTTGTTGTTGTATGGACTATTGCGGACAACCCGGCTGTGATCCGGAGGATAAAGCGGCCTTCACTGTGTGAGTTTTTGCTGAATAAAGCTGTTTAAGTTGGACTTTTCTTGGGTCACTGCCTCATTACTGCACAGTGTAAACACCTCCGCACTATACTGGGTAGAATAATATTAGTAAATTACATGCCTGCTATCTAAAACCGTGGTTCTCTGTCAGACGTATCACATATAACTGCGTTCCAAAATCAGCCATTTCTCGTGAAGGTGGAAAATATTGTCCTCCATTTAAAATGGGCAAGGTGCTAGGCAAGGGACGGGGAAGTGGATGAGATGGAGATGGTGCATGCAGAGGCCGAGGACGTGGCCGTGGGCAAGTAGAAATTGTTCCACAACAAACATACACATCTTGTCCCTCGACCTTCCTGTCCCAATTACTAGGGGACCGCAGTACACCACTATTGAACCCAGAGCAGTGTCAAAAGGTTGTTGGTTGGTTAGCAGATAATGCTTCCAGTCAGTTTTCCTCCACCACCCTGTCTTCCACAGGGTCAAGTCTCAGTAGCCTAGGACTGCATATTCCTCACCCTGATCCCCCTTCCTCCCACCATGCTGAGTGCCCAAAGACAACTGATCCCACACTTGGACACTCAGAAGAGCTGTTCACTTTTCCATTTGTAGATTAGGGCCTCTCGCCTGGCCAGCTTCAAGCGAGTCAAGTGGAGAACACGAGTAGCGATGCCCAAATATTGGAGCAGCCACGGTTTCATTAAGGGAACGGTGGGAAAGTACAATTACTATCGCAAGAGGTGGATGATGATGATGAGACACAATTGCCAGAAAGTCAGGAGGAGGACCAGGGTGCGGAAGTGGAAGACAAGGTGATGGATGATATAGTAACTGACCCAACCTGGCAGGGGGACACACAGAGCGAAGACAGCAGCACACAGGGGAAGGGAGGCGTAGCACCACAACAGGCAGAAAGAAGCAATGTGATGGCCGCAGGCACAAGGCAGGAAAGTGTTCCTCGTAACACCAACACGACGGAAGTTGCCAGTACAACTATTAGGTCTTCCCGAGTCTGGTTGTTTTTTAAAGACTCTGCAGATAACCCCAAAAAGGCCATTTGCATCACCTTCCAGGCCAGCATCAGCAGGGGTTGCAAAACTAACAACCTGACTACCACCAGCATGATCAGGCACATGGCAGCAAAGCACCCGACTAAGTGGGCAGATCCCCAGGGTCCAGAAACAGTGTCTGCGGGTGACACCACTGCTTGTTCCGCTGTTGTGCGTGCACACCAATCCCCTGTCCATGGCGCATGCCAAGATGCCTCCCACCCTGCATTTGTCGTTGAACAGTCTCAACAAGCACCATCAGCAAGCACCTCCACGTCCTTGTCCCAGCACAGCGTTCAGTTGTTCCTACCCCAGTCCTTGGAACGCAAGCGCAAATACGCAGCCAACACCCCACAGGCCACAGTCCACACTACTAAATTCACACATTTTACGAATGCTTGCACTCAAAATGTTGCCTTTTAGGCTCGTGGAGAAGCTTTCTGCAACCTGATGTCGGTGGCCGTCCCTCAGTACTCAGTCCCCAGCCGCCACTATTTCTCCCGGTGTCTCATCCCCGCATTACACAAGCACGTGTACCACAACATTAGACGTGCCCTCAACAACGCAGTTACTGGGAAAGTCAAACTAACCACGGACACGTGGACAAGTGCTTGTGGGCAGGGACGGTACATCTCGAAGACGGCACACTGGGTTTATGTAGTGGAAGCCGGGACCCAGTCAGACCTTGAGACGGAACACGTCCTCCCAATGCCAAAGATTGCAGGCCCTGGGTCAATTAGGATTGCTCCAACATTCTACAGCTCCTGCACCTCCTCCTCCTCTTCAGCATCCATCTCCGAAATGACCACATCAGTCGCAAGCTGGAAGCAATGCAGCACTGCCTCGGCCAAGCAGCAAAAGGCTGTGCTGAAGCTAATATGCTTAGGTGACAAACCGCACAACACTGAAGAGTTGTGGACAGCTCTGAAAAAGCAGGCAGATCTGTGGCTGACCCTCACCCTGACGCCACTGACCCTACAGCCAGGCATGGTCATGTGTGACAATGGCCGGAACCTGGTGGCGGCTCTGAGGCAAGGCGATCTCACACACGTACCATGCCTGACCCATGTGCTTAAACTCGTGGTTCAGCGGTTTCTCAAAACTTACCCGGATCTGCCGGATCTGCTTGTCAAAGTACGCCACCTATGTGGCCATTTTAGAAAGTCAGCTACAGCTTCTGCCGCCCTTGAAGTGCTTCAGCAGCATTGGCAGCTTCCAGCTCACTGACTGATCTGCGATGTCCCCATGTGTTGGAACCCTACATTGCAGATGTTGGGAAGGATTTGTGAGCAGAGGGCAGTTGTTGAATGCCAGCATCAACAAGGCCGTCTGTATTCTTGTCAGACTCCACACATAAGACCTCAGGAGTGAACATGGATGTCAGACAAATGTACCATCCTCCAAAACTTTGAGGACTCCACCAAGATGGTGAGCAGCGAGGATGCCATAATTAGTGTCACCATCCCGCTTCTCTGTCTTCTGAAACGCTCTCTGCTCACAATTAAAGAGGATGCATTGCAGGCGGAGCACGGTGAGATGGAACAAGGTACCATACAGGGTGATTACACACAGCCCAGCCTCATCTCATCCCAACGTGGATTGGGTGACAATGAGGAATAGGAGGAGGAGGAAGAACAGGAGCTAGTTTCTTGCGCTATAGACTGTACTACCTGCACAACTGTCATACCGCCTGTTTAGCATGGATGGCATGAGGACAGGGAGGAGGAGGATGAGGGGAAGAGCATGGTCAGTCATCCTCTTGGTGAGGACAAGGAAGTCTTGCCTGTTAGCAGTCTGGCACATATGGCTGAGTTTATGTTACGCTGCCTTTCCCGTGACCCTCACGTTGTCCAAAATTTTGGGTGACAGTCATTACTGGTTGGTGGCACTTCTAGACCCACGCTACAAGGAGAACTTTCTGTCTCTTATTCCCTTGCGAGACAGGCCTAATAAGGTCACAGAGGTCACAGTTCGTTGGACAACCAAGGAGTACAGGCAAGAGAGACACATGTGTGGTAACCCTGCGGGTTCAGTCGCCACAGAGGTACTGCATCTCACCCGGAGATGTGGTATCTCACTTTCAGGTAAGGATGGAGTACTGCCCAGGACCCAAACACCTGCATCCAACACTACACTACTCCAGACCAGCAGGAGGGGCAAGATGCACTGCTGCGCTGCTAAGCCCTGACCGTGGCTAGAGTGGGGGGGAACCAAGAGAGGGGGAACCATGTAGTGGGTGTGGGTGGAGGAAGATGATCAGGGGAGCACTTGAGAAGGAGTAGTATAAAAAGGGAAACCATCTTGAGTGTGTGTGGAGTGGAGTGGTGTTCAGTCAGAGGTGGACAGTGAAGGGAGCAGGAGCTCTACAGGAGCTCTGCTCAGGAGAAAGAGAGACTGAAGAGAGGAGAGGAGCAGGAAGCAAGGCTCCAAAAGGAAAGAGTGGATCCTAGGGGTACGGGAAGTGCTGGAGGCCACCCGTACGCCCGAATCTACCAAGAGTGGAAGGATCAAGCTGCAGAGGGGACCGGCCCCTAACTAGTGAGAATTGCATATTCAACTAGAAACCAGAGGCTTCTGCACTTTCAGGGTGTAGTTACCACAGCCACAATTAATCGCCAAAAAGGTAGCTGCACAGGATCCAGGGAACTCCAGGTTGCCCGCCAAGATCTGAGGTTACCAGCTTGGGATACTGATTGTGAGGCGCAGGGCAGGAGGGTGAGAGCCAGCGCAGGAAGACGACTGAGAAAGGCACACAGAGCGGGATCCCGTTAAGTACTTTGAACATACCTGAGGGATTGCTGAACCCCTGCCTCGGTGAACGCAGAATGACGTGGGTGGTGATAATTGGCCATTGTAACCAGGAGCAATGTGATAACAGTGAGTAAACTCTGAAGACTGCACCCCATTGTCTCTGTGAGTTATTGCTGCGCCATCATCCCCTGCACCACACTGCACAACAACATCTGCCTCATCTAAAATTACCACAGCAACGCTCTGGAGCTTAGCTCTACCTGTGGAGAGCTGAACCAACTCTGCTGCATTACCAATGGCTCCAGATGACCTGCTCCGCAGAGGCAGCTCCCTTTAGCCGCATACCACAGGTGACGTCACGAACATTAGACTATAAAAACTTTATTCTACCTTTTACTATAAATCCCTTTTTAATGACCGCCCTGTGTCACGGACCGGGTCACCGCCACTGTGACATCTCCCCTAGCAACGACCGGCCCAGCTACCGAGTACCCCACAGCCCAAGGGGGTGCGTCACATGCAATCCAGCAGAGGCAGTAGAACACTGTCAAAGTTCTGGGACAGTTTTCTCAGACCCTCCCCCATCGCACAGGCCCTGAGGCGCGGGGTACTCTTCCAAGGAGAGAAAAGTTTCGGAAGATGGTGAGGGAGTACCTTGATGACCGTACCAACGTCCTCCTCTGTGCCTTATAATTATTGGGTATCCAGGCTGGACAAATGGCATGAACTGGCTCTCTACGCCTTGGAGGTCCTGGCCTGTTCTGCCACTAGCGTTTTGTCAGAGGGGATTTTTAGTGCCGCTGGTGAAATTATAACCGATAGGCGCATCTGCCTGTCACTGAAAATGCTGACAGACTGACTCTTATAAAAATGAACAAGGGCTGGATTGGGTCAGACTTCTCAACACCACCGAATGATAGCAGCATAACATTTTTGGAAGGTCTAACTCTATTCCCATGCACCTCTGTCTTCACACCCAGATATGGGTATACATTTCCTGATTTTGTCTGTTTACTTTTGTCCTCCTCCTTTTCCTCATCCTCATCTTCCACATCCTCTTCCATATCACCACCATATCTACCATATTGTAATGCACACGCCCGGACTGACTGGCGTGTGCGTGTTTAGTGGTTCCACTGCGCCATGAACCGGAGAGTGCCTGGAGGGGCTAACTAAGTATCTGCACGATCCGAACAAGGTCGCACGACAGCATACGACGCCAGTGCACCAGGGAGGAACCGAGCAGAGGGACCAGGGTCTACTCCAGGTCAGACTCCGGACACGGCTGTTGACCCACACCAGGGAATACAGGAACAGGCAGACTAGAGCGCAGGCTGGGTAGGGTCCAGTACAGACTGGGAGAAGAGTTCAGAGCCGCAGACGCGGTAAACAAACAGAGTAAAGCGAAACCACAGACGCGGTAGACAAGGCTGAGCAGAGCGAAACCGCAGACGCGGTGGACAAGGCTGAGCAGAGCAAAACCGCAGACGCGGTGGACAAAGCTGAGCAGAGCGAAACCGCAGATGCGGTGGACAAGGCTGAGCAGAGCGAAACCGCAGACGCGGTGGACAAGGCTGAGTAGAGCGAAACCGCAGACGCGGTGGACAAGGCTGAGCAGCGTGAAACCACAGACGCGGTGGACAGGGCTGAGCAGAGCGAAACCGCAGACGCAGTGGACAAGGCTGAGCAGAGCGAAACCGCAGACGCCGTGGACAAGGCTGAGCAGAGCGAAACCGCAGACGCGGTGGACAAGGCTGAGCAGAGCGAAACCGCAGACGCGGTGGACAAGGCTGAGCAGAGTGAAACCGCAGACGCGGTGGACAAGGCTGAGCAGAGCGAAACCGCAGACGCGGTAGACAAGGCTGAGCACAGCGAAACCGCAGACGCGGTGGACAGGGCTGAGATAAATCGCCGAAGAGGTAAACAAAGACAAAGCAAAAGGGATAGGGCTCTGTTCACACGGAACAGACTGGAAAAGAAAAGCAGAACCAGATACACACAAGGTACTTGCAAAGAAGTAGCGAAAGGACTCCAACTCACAAACGGAAGTACAATGACAACGAGTAGAAGTTAGGTGCAGGTTCAGACTCTACAGAAAAAGGGAGCAAACGGACATAAAGACAAAACAGGTAAGAAGCTAGGAGACAGTTCAGACAAGAACAGTTACTGCAGCAAAATGCAGGAACGAGCCTAGGTAAAGCCAAGTGCTGGTTCAGACACTGCAGAAAAAGGGAGAAAACGGACATAAAGAAAAAACAGGTAAGAAACTAGGAGACAGTTCAGACAGGAACTGTACTGCAACAAATACAGGAGCAAGTCTGGGTATGCGGCCCCCAGAGGGCGAGACAAACAGGCTAGGAGCGTGTTCAGACAGGCCTGGAAATACAGCCTCCAGGAAGGCAGAGAGACAGCTGGCTAGAGTGCACAGACAGGACACAGTTCAGACACGGGAACTGATACCGTAAGGAAGGAAACATAGACAGGACCTGGCATGTCAGCAACCAGAAGCCAACTGACAGAACAAGATGCTCAGGCATGGATTCCAAGAAAGAGCTGGTTTAAATACCAGGTGACAGACAGCAATAGGCTGAGGACACATTAGGGGTCTGTCTGCAGCAGCTACAAGAATCAGGAAGTTCGGCGGGCGTCGCCCTAAACAGCAAGAGCAAAGCAAAGCAGACAACATGGAAAGAAGCCAGAGTGGCAGTCTGGACTGGAGATCAAGTGCGCGCTCTTGCACTGTTGGAGATGGACCACTATGCAAGGACGCCGCCAGGTATGTTATACATATCACCATATCTACTGCATGTCTCTTGCAAGGGGCATTGGAGTTCCTCCAAATTTCTGGCAGCCGTTGCATTCACTGCATAGGCAAACAGTATGGGAGACCCACTTCCTAATAATGGGAACATTGTTTTCAGGAAACCCTCCGACCTCTACGTCTCTTGCAAGGGGCATTGGAGTTCCTCCAAATTTTTGGCAGCTGTTGAATTCACTGCATAGGCAAACAGTATGGGTGACCCGCTTTCTAATAATGGGAACATTGCTTTCAAGAGGCCCTCCAACCTCTACGTTGCTAGCAATGGGCATTGGAGTTCCTCTAAATTTTTGGCAGCCATTGCATTCATTGCCTAGGCAAACAGTATGGGAGATACACGTCCTAATATTGTGATAATTTTTTGCAGGAGGCTCTCCGACCTCTATGTCTCTTGCAAGGGGCATTGGAGTTCCTCCAAATTTTGGGCAGTCGTTGCATTCACTGCATAGGCAAAGACTATGGGAGACCCACTTCCTAATAATGGGAACATTGTTTTCAGGAGGCCCTCCGATCTCTACGTCTCTTGCAAGGAGCATTAGAGTTTCTCCAATTTTTTGGCAGCCGTTGCATTCACTGCAAAGGCAAACAGTATGGGAGACCCACTTCCTAATAATGGCAACATTGTTTTCAGGAGGCCCTCCGACCTCTACGTCTCTTGCAAGGGGCATTGGAGTACCTCCAAATTTTTGGCAGCCGTTGAATTCACTGCATAGGCAAACAGTATTGGAGACCCGCTTCCTAATAATTGGAACATTGCTTTCAAGAGGCCCTCCGACCTCTACGTCTCTTGCAAGGAGCATTAGAGTTTCTCCAAACTTTTGGCAGCCGTTGCATTCACTGCAAAGGCAAACAGTATGGGAGACCCACTTTCTAATAATGGGAACATGGTTTTCAGGAGGCCTTTCAACCTCTACGTCTCTTGCAAGGGGCATTAGAGTTCCTCCAAATGTTTGGCAGGCGTTGCATTCACTGCATAGGCAAACAGTATGGGAGACCCACTTTCTAATAATGCGAACAAGGTTTTCAGGAGGCCCTCCGACCTTTACGTCTCTTGCAAGGGGCATAGGAGTTCCTCCAAATTTTTGGCAGCGTTTGCTTCACTGCATAGGCAAACAGTATGGGAGACATACTTACTAATAATGGGAACATTGTTTTCAGGAGGCCTTTCGACCTCTATGTCTCTTGCAAGGGGCATTGGAGTTCCTCCAAATTTTTGACAGCCATTGCTTCACTGCATAGGCAAACAGTATGGGAGACCCACTTTCTAATAATGGGAACATTGATTTCAGGAGGCCCTCCGACCTCTACATCTCTTGCAAAAAATGCTCCCATTATTAGGAAGTGGGTCTCCCATAGTGTTTGCCTATGTAGTGAAGCAACGGCTGCCAAAAATTTGGAGGAACTCCAACGCTCCTTGATAGAGACGTAGATATGTTGATATGGTACATATGGTGGTGATATGGTGGTGAAGAATGAGGATGCGGAGAAGGAAGAGGATAAGAGCAAATAGACAAAATCAGGAAGCGTATACCAATGTCTGGGTGTGAAAACCGGCTTTGACAAAACTCTAGCAGCAGTGCAGGCCAGGACCTCCAAGGCGTAGAGAACCAGTTCATGCCACATGTCCAGTTTGAATACCCAATAATTATAAGGCATAGTGGAACCACGGAGGACGTTGGTACGGTCGGCAAGGTACTCCCTCACCATCTTCCGAAACTTTGCACTCCTTGTGAGAGTACTCCCTGCCTCATGACCTGTGTGATGGGAGGGTCTGAGAAAACTGTCCCAGAACTTTGACAGTTTTCCTCTGCATCTGCTGGATTGCATTTGTGGCTCTCTCGCCTGTACTCCTTGGTTGTCCAATGAACTGTGACCTCTGCCGCCAGCGTTTTCAGATGGGAATTTTTTTAATAATTCCGCAACAAGGGCATTCTGGTACTGCCCTATTTTTTTAGGTCTGTCCTGCAAAGGAATAAGAGACTTAAAGTTCTCCCGGTAGCGTGGGTCTAGAAACGTCACCAACCACTAATGAGTGTCATCCAAAATTTGGACAATGCGAGGGTCACAGGAAAGGCAGCGTAACATAAACTCAGCCATGTGTGCCAGACTATAAAAGAGGCAAAACTTTTGTGTCCTCACCAAGAGAACGACTGACCATGCTCTCCTCCTCCTCCTCCTCCCTGTCCTCAGGCCATCCACGCTGAACAGACGGTATGACAGTTGTGCAGGTAGTACCGTCTTTAGAGCAGGAAACTAGCTCCTGTTCTTCCTTCTCCTCCTCCTCTTTCTCGTTGTCACCCAATCCACATTGGGATGAGATGAGGCTGTGCTGTGTGTAATCACCCTGTATGGTTCCTTGCTCCATCTCATCGTACTCCGCCTGCAATGCATCCTCTTCAATTGAGACCAGAGAGCGTTTCAGAAGACAGAGAAGCAAGATGGTGACGCTAATTATGGCGTCATCGCCACTCTCAGTCAACAACGGCCCTCTTCTGCTCACACATCCTTCCCAACATCTACAATGTAGAGTTCCAATGCGTGGGGACATCACAGATCAGTCGGTGAGCTGGATGCTGCAAATGCTGCTGAAGCACTGCAAGAGCGGCGGAAGCTGTAGCTGACTTTCTAAAATGAGAAAACAGGCAGCATACTTTGACAAGCAGATCTGACAGATCTGGGTAGGTTTTGAGAAACCGCTGAACCACGAGGTTAAGCACTTGGGCCAGGCATGGTACAGGTGTGAGCTCACCTCGCCTCAGAGCCGCCACCAGGTTCCAGCCTTGGCACACACGACCATGCCTGGCTGTAGGTTGAGCGGTGTCAGCGACAGATCTGCCTGCTCTTTCAGAGCTGTCCACAACTCTTCAGCATTGTGTGGTTTGTCACCTAAGCATATTAGATTCAGCGCAGCCTGTTGCCGCTTGGCTGAGGCAGTGATGCAGTGCTTCCAGCTTGTTACTGATGTGGTCATTTCAGAGATGGAGGTTGAAGTGGAGGAGGAGGAGGAGGATGAGACGCAGGAGCTGTAGAATGTGGGGCCAAACCTAACTTAACCCAGGGCCCGCAATCTTTGGCATCGGGAGGACGTGTTCCGTCCCAAGGTCTGAATAGGTCCCGGATTCCACTATGTTAACCCAGTGTGCCATCAGCGAGATGTACCGTCCCTGCCCACAAGCACTTGTCCATGTGTCCGTGGTTAGGTGGACTTTCCCAGTAACTGCATTGTTGCGGGCACGGCTAATGTTGTGGGACACGTGCTTGTGTAATACAGGGACGGCACACCAGGAGAAATAGTGGCGGCCAGGGACTGAGTACCGAGGGACTGCTGCCGCCTTCAGGTTGCAGAAAGCTTCCGTCTCCATGAGCCTAAAATGCAACATTTCGAGCACAAGCATTTGCGAAATGTGTGGATTTAGTAGTGTGGCCTGTGGAGCATTAGCTGCGTATTTGCACTTGCGTTCCAAGGACTGAGGTAGGGACAACTGAATGCTGGGACGTGGACGTGCTTGCTGATGGTGCTAGTTGAGTGTATTCAATGACATGTGCAGGGCGGGAGGCATCTTGGCATGCGCCATGGACAGGGGATTGGCGTGCACCCACAACAGTGGCAGAAGCAGTGTTGTCACCCGCAGACACTGTTGCTGGACCCTGGGGTTCGGCCAACTTAGTCGGGTGCTTTGCTGCCATGTGCAAAAGCCCTTTTTGGGGTTATCGGCAGAGTCTTTAAAAAACAACCAGACTCAGGAGGACCTAATAGTTGTACTGGCAACTTCCGTCGTGTTGGTGTTACGAGGACCACTTTCCTGCCTTGTGCCTGCGGCCATCACACTGCTTCTTTCTGCCTGTTGTGGTGCTACGGCTCCCTTCCCCTGTGTGCTGCTGTCTTTGCTCTGTGTGTCCCCCTGCCAGGTTGGGTCAGTTACTATATCATCCACCATCTCGTCTTCCACTTCCCCACCCTGGTCCTCTTCCTGACTTTCTGGCAATTGTCTCTCATCATCATCCACCTCTTGTGACAGGTTCCCACCGTTGCCTTCATAAGACCGTAGCTGCTCAAATATTTGGGCATTGCTACATGCGATCTCCTCTTGCCCCGCTTCAAGTGGACCGGGCGAGAGGCCCGAATCTATAAATGGAAAAGTAAACAGCTCTTCGGAGTGTCCAAGTGTGGGATCAGTTGTCTCCGGGCACTCGGCATGGTGGGAGAAAGGAGGATCAGGGTGAGGAATATGTAGTCCAGACTCACGGCTACTGAGATTAGACCGTGTGGAAGACAGGGTAGTGGTGGCTAAATATCTGGAAGCATTATCTGCTATCCAACCAATAACCTTTTCACACTGCTCTGAGTTCAATAGTGGAGTTCTGTGGTCCCCTATTAATTGGGGCCGGAAGGTCGAGCAACAACATGTGGGTATTTGTTGTGGCACAATTTCAGCTTTCCCACGGCCTCAGCCTCATCCTCTGCATGCACCATCACCATCGCGTCCACTTCCCCATCCCTTGCCACACGCCTTGACCATTTTAAATGGAGGACAATATTTTCCACGTTCACTACAAATGGCTGGATTTGAACTGCAGTGATATGTGATACATGTGACGGAAAGCCACAGTTTTAAATAGCTGGCCTGTAGTTACTATTTTTCACAGCGACCTCGTGTCAATAACTTCACTGACACACTGCAACAAAATTTAAATGGAGGCCAGAAATGGCTGAATTTGGAGTGCACTTATATGTGATACGTGTGACGGAAAACCACAGTTTTAAATAGCTGGCCTGTAGGTTACTATTTTTCACAGCGACCTGGTGTTAATAACTTCACTAACACACTATCAAAATTTAAATGGAGGTCAATATTTTCCACGTTCACTACAAATTTCTCGATTTTTATCGCTGTAATATGGAAATAATCTGGCTGTATTCTGCTGTGGCAACAAACAAATGGTGCAGAAAAAAAACGGTGTTCTCTGGATTGCTTTTTAAGCAAATAATCAGGATTAAGATCAAAAAAATAATTATCCCTGGCCCCTGATACCTTTGGCTATTTCTAAAAATATCTGTAACAGCAGCAGCAGCAGACAGAACTGGAATAGAGCCTCTTGTGCTGTATTATACACTGCATTCTGCCACATACACTGCCTGTCTGCCTAGCTCTGATATATATATATATATATGTTGTGGAATACCTAGACTAACAGGATGTTCAATGGACCCTCTTGCTATATGCACTGCAATCTGCCACATACAGTACACTGCCTGCCTGCCTAACTCCTGCTATCATCTTCACCACTGAAAATATGCAGCTGGACACAGGAGTCCGAGGCTGTGGGGACTGATATTCACCCAGCAGCAGAAACCAGCCGGCAGGGGATTCCAGGTCCTCTGGCCATAGAAGCCCAGAGGCTCAGTCACAAGGAAGGGACCAGCACCGCCATCCAGGAGCGGAGGCTAACAGAAGGCCCCAAGTCACCAGCCATACGGGTGAGCACCACACGGTATACTCAGGGACGTGGGCTACTTCTACCCGCTTACAGCAAGGTAGCCAGAAAGAGTGCAGATAGACGGGGAGGCCTACAACTCCACCTGGCCAGGGGAACTCCTGTTTGCTTGCAGACTGACCAGGCCCCTTATGTTACCCAGTACTCCGGGGAGGGTCTGCCTTAATATCACCAGTAAAGAGCCTGAACTGCACTGCAAAGACTCTGAGTCGTTCCTGCTTCATCGCCGCACCAGCACTACTAGTGCTGGGACTCCCGTGCACTATCACCCTCACCATCAACTACACTGCCCTGGGGCTCCACTCTACCCATGGGGAGTCACACTACCTCAGCTGCACACACCATCAGCCCCAGCGGTCTGCCTTGCAGCGGCGGTCGGTGCTGACCGCAATCCACGGGTGGCGTAGTCGGACAATTAACCTAAAACCTCCACAAAATACCGCCATCGGCCTGACCACCCTGAGCCACGGGACCAGGTCACAGCCACGGATTCTACAACCCCCAGAGACCCGGCTCCGGGTATCCCACACACGTCCACACTAGGCCCAGGGGGCGAGTCAGCTTTGGCGTAGTCGGCAGGATTTCGTGCCCGCAACCACCGGGTACTGCATGCCTTCAAAAGACTGTCATACCTGCCGTGGTGAAGGTCCCCGCCATCCGGAGCCGTTTCCCGCCATCTTCAAAAGTTTCCCGCCATCTTCAAAAGTTTCCCGCCATCCACAGTCGTTTTCCCGCCATCGGACGCCATCTTAGGGACGCCGCGCGGGAAGAAGAGGGGCGTGGACGCTGAAAGCGTGCGAGACCCGAAGCTCCGCCCCACGCATCGACGCTGCGCAAGGTCCTGGAAGGGAGAGAGAGAGCGACGCTGACGTCACCAGAGCGCGACGCAAGGTCCTCCACCCTGACGATCGTCTGCGGAGCCGCGGCCTACGGAGAAGAAGCAACAGAAGGTAGGCCACACTTAACTAGGGGGGAGGAAGATGACGGATTCGGAGGGACCCTCTACCACCAGCGCGGCCGCTGCCGCAGTAATGCCATTTACAATGCCCTATATCCCCGGGGCGGCCTGGCTGCCCCAGTACTCAGGGGAGTCGCATACCCTAAGCGACTTTAAAGAGAGACTGTACAGCCTGTTTAAGGTATACCCCCTGACAGAAGGACAAAAAGTGAGCATATTGGTAGGCCAGCTAGCCGGGGCAGCCCAACGTGAAGTAAAGTCCTGGTCAGTCCGGGACAAGGAGACTGTAAAAGAAATATTAACCCGTCTGAGGGACACTTTTGATACCCGTACCTCAGCAGAGATCAAAATGAAATTCTATGGGTGCAAGCTGCGGGCCCAAGACAGTATAAGTGACTATGCTTGGAATTTGCAAGAGGCCCTGGGAGCCATTAAACAGGCAGACCCTGACAGTGTGCGGAATGCAGATGAACTGTTAACTGAGCAATTCATTGAGGGTCTGCTGTTCAACGCCCACCGAACCCAGATGCGTGCAATGGCCTTGCAGAACCCTGGTTTAGACTTTGCAAAGTTCAAAGACAGGGCCATCCGGGTGCTTCGAGAACCGGCACCGGGTAGCGCTGTAACCCACCGGCGCCCTGCTATTACCTATCACCAGGAGGCGGCGCCCTTGTCTACAGAGTCTGTGGGAGCTGGTGCGCAGGCTTTTGATAACAACCCGGCTACAGACCTGCACCATCAGGTCCAAGAGTTAACCAAAAGTGTAGCCGCGCTAACCAGAACTGTGCAGTCTTTACAGGTTTCCCCTCCAGGGAAGATCCAGCTGGCATCCGGACCGGAGGACGTCCTGTGGCGCCGACAGAGGAGGATCCCAACGTCCAGAGGAACACCCAGCGACCGATACAACGAGGACGGACAACCCATCTGCCGCCGCTGCAATCAACCCGGACACATGGCAAGGCACTGTCATTTAAACGGGCACAACCTGGGGTAGAGGGCCAACCCCCAGGCATAAGATCATCAGGCCCATCGAACTGGTGTGATAAATACGTAGGGGGACGTCCGGTCTTGCCTGTGGTACTGGATGGCATTCCTATGAGTGCCCTACTGGACACTGGGTCACAAGTGACTACCATCCTGTACGTGCTCTTTAAGCGGTAATGGAATGACTCGGACATAACCCGCTACCAAGATGACGACCTGAGTATCATCGCCAGCAATGGTCAGCCCGTGCCGCAGGTGGGATTCAAGGAGGTGACCATTAAGGTCGGTAAAGTCGAACTGGCGGCACAAGGACTGATTATTGTGGACATAGACCGTCATGAGAGCCACCCTAGAATAACCATGGGAACTAACGTGATTGAAAATTGTCTTGCAGAGGTGATTCTCATTTTACAGCAGGTTGCCAAGAATGCCAGTTCCAGCCAGCAGCGTGTGCTCCAAAAAGAGATCCGGGCACTGATGAAGCGGCAACAAGTGGAATTATCTGGTGGTGAGATAGGTAGCGTGAGAATGTGTGACCCGTTCCCTATTGCCATGCCCCCAAAAAGTGAGATGATGATCTGGTGCCGGGCAGCTATTGGTCTGAGAGGTAGAGACTACCAAGCAATGGTAGAACCCGTCTACTCAGACAGTAGGCCCACCATTTTGACAGCACGGGGGGTGGTCGATGTACGCCATGGGAGGGTGCCCATCCGCATCATAAATATCGGGGAGAGAGAAGTATACCTGCCCTGGTATGCCACGCTAGCCAAATTGTTCACCGTAAACCAAAATTCTGTAAGGGCCGTGGAACCCTTGCCTCCATCTCAACCAGAGGAAGGTAACGGCTCTAAGAAACAAATGGAGGACTGGTGTAAGCAACTGCATTTGGGTACTGACTCCACTCCCTCACACCAAAAACAGGGAGTCTACCGGGTGGTTCAGGAGTACGAAAGAGTCTTTAGTAAACACCCGCTAGACTTCAGGCGAGTAAAGAGGGTAGAACATCACATCCCAACAGGAGACCATCCACCCATAAAGGAAAGATACCGACCTGTACCCCCTGAACACTATCAGCATGCAAAGGGGATGTTGCGGGACATGAAGAAGGCTGGGGTAATCAGGGACAGCTGTAGCCCCTGGGCAGCTCCACTAGTTCTAGTGAAAATGAAGGACAACACAATGAGAATGTGTGTAGACTACAGAAAGGTCAACCGTATCACACACAAAGATGCGTACCCGTTACCTAGAATAGAAAAATCTTTAGCTGCATTAAAATCTGCTACCTTCTTCTCCACTTTGGATCTCACTAGCGGGTACTGGCAGGTTCCTGTAGCAGAGGCGGACAAGGAGAAGACTGCGTTCACCACCCCGATGGGTCTCAGCAAATTCAATTGTATGCCGTTCGGGCTCTGCAACGCACCAGGAACCTTCCAGCGGTTGATGGAATGCTGTCTGGGACACCGGAACTTCGAGACGGTCCTGTTATACCTGGACGATGTCATCGTTTATTCCAAAACCTACGAGGACCATCTGAAACACCTGGCAGAAGTGTTTTACGCCCTGGCAAGCTACGGCCTAAAGGTGAAACCCTCCAAGTGTCACCTCCTGAAACCAAAGGTGCAGTACCTGGGACACGTGGTGAGTGCTGACGGAGTGGCTCCCGACCCCGATAAGATCACCGTGATTAAGGACTGGCCAAGACCCTCCAGCATAAAGGAAGTGCGGCAGTTCCTCGGGTTGGTAGGCTACTACCGAAGATTCATTCCCGGTTTCACCAAAATGGCAGCCCCTATGCAGGACTTCCTGATAGGCCAATCCAGGAAGGCCAAAAACCAGAAGCCGCCCTTCAGATGGGAAAAGCTGGGAGAGGAGTCCTTCTGCCAGCTGAAGATGGCCCTCACGGGGGATGAAATCCTGGAGTACCCTGACTACAACCAGCCCTTTATCCTCCACACGGACGTGAGCAACATCGGGCTAGGAGCCGTACTGTCCCAGATCCAGCAGGGGAAAGAACGGGTAATTGCTTACGCCAGCCGAAAACTACGGCCCACAGAGAGAAACCCTGAGAATTATAGCTCATTCAAGCTAGAGTTCCTGGCAGTGGTGTGGGCAGTGACCGAACGTTTCAAGCATTACCTTGCCTCTTCCAAGTTCACCGTGTACACGGATAACAACCCGTTGACACACCTGGACACTGCAAGACTTGGTGCCCTGGAGCAGAGATTGATGGCCCGCCTGTCCAACTATGAATTCACCATCAAATACCGGGCGGGACGCTCAAATGCCAACGCGGATGCCCTGTCCAGAATGCCAAACTTACCGGACGTAGGGGAAGATCTAGAAGAACTGGAAGAAGTCGAACTCCCTGCGTTCCACCGTCATGGGATTACCCTGTATTCCCACCGTGTAAGGGACAGGCGCTCTGCCACGTTCAATCCCTTACCCCACTACAGCTGGGCGGAGACACAAGACAGTGATCCCGCAGTCCGTTTGGTGAAGGAAATGCTGACACAGGCTGATGCCCGTCTTGACCCAGACGCTCCGGAGGAGACCAAGCAACTGTGGAAGGAGAAAAGCAGGCTGTTTCTTTACAAGGAGAAGCTGTGCCGGAGAATGGTCAACTCTAGAACACATGAGCTGACCTGGCAGGTAGTGGTCCCAAGACGAGACGCGGGTATGGTTCTGGAGGCATACCACAACGGAGCAGGACACTTCGGATGGAAAAAGCTGGAGTTCTTGTTGCGTGAACGGTTCTACAGGGTAGGCATGAGAGGAGCCATCGAGAGGTGGTGCAGAGACTGTGGCCCGTGCAACCTAAGAAGAAAGGACCGTGCCAGCCAGAAGAGTCCCCTGCAGCCCATCATCACCAGGCAGCCACTGGAACTGGTAGCCCTGGACCATGTGAAACTGGCTCCAAGCAAATCTGGGTACGTCTACGCCCTCACCATCGTAGATCACTACTCCCGGTTCCTAGTGGTGGTCCCTGTCAAGGACTTAATGGCCCAAACAGCAGCCAGGGCCTTCCAGCTGCACTTCTGCCATCCACACGGGTATCCGGAGCAAGTGCTGACGGACCAAGGACCAGCCTTCTAAGCGGAGGTCTTCCAGGAGTTCTGCAATCTGTATGGCTGCAGGAAGATAAGAACAACGCCCTATCACCCTCAGACCAACGGACTATGTGAGAAAATGAACCAGGTGGTGATGGACTTGCTGAAAACGTTGCCCCTGGAGGAACGCAGTCTGTGGCCTGAAAAACTGCCTGAATTGGTGGACTTGTACAATCACATCCCCGTAGGCTCCACCAACTGTACCCCGGCTTACCTAATGAGAGCAAGACCTGGTAAGCTGCCTATTGACCTGGATATGGGAGTCCAGACACCTGAGGACACCTCGCCAGAGGCAGACTGGGATACAGAATGGCAGCAGCAGTACCGGAAAGCACAGGAGAGCGTCGAGCGGAGTCTGTCTCAAGCAAGAGAAAGGCAAGAGAAGGCTTATAACCAGTATGCTCCCGCTGTTCCCCTGGTACCTGGAGAGCAGGTCTTGAAGAGAAAGAGACTGCTCCACAAGTTGGATGACCAGTGGGGGAAGGACCCGTACACCGTACTGCCCTCAAGTCATGAGAACCCAAAAGTCTGTGTCATCAGTAAGGATGGAGGAGAGACCACAGCCATTGTCTCCAGAGACCACCTGAATAAGTGTCCCGAGCAGCTGCAAAGCCCTGAAGAAGATCAAGGAAACCCCCAACCCGCAGAGGAAAGGGAAGAAATGATCAGTACCGTACTCGGAGACTTTTCCTGGTCCTGGACTCAGATTAACAACGCAGTCGTGGTACCCGTCCTCACCTTTCTCCAGCCAGCCCCTCAAGGACCTACAGAAGAACAGGGAGTGTCAGAAGAGCAGCCGGTCCAGGAGGCAGAAGAATCCATACCAGCAGCCCAGGAGAATCAACCCTCTGCTAGTAGCGAGCCTGCCATGCCCCTAGTAAGCCAAAGAGAACGCAGAAAGCTGCCAGACCTACCCGTGACACCTCCTACACCCTGTAGTGCAGAACCAGATAGTGGGTTACGTAGGTCCACCAGGAGCACTAGAGGACAGATGCCCGCTCGCTGGAGAATCTAAAATGTCATCTGTAACTTGCAAATGTTGAAAATGGTTTATGTTTGTTGCCTGGTTACTAATTATATTTCTCTAGTTACCCTTCAGGTTTATTTGGACTGACAGGTTATGGACGCTGAATAACCGGAACTACATGTAGATAGTTGCACCTTGGTGTCTCTTGCGAAGATGGCCGCGGAAGAGAAAACCTGTCTGGCGTGGCCTCCTTGTGGCTCAAAGTAGCTAGCCTCAGCCTTGCAGCCACGCCCAGGGCCAACGCTTGGGGTTTGCTTTGGACAGGTCCCCTACTCTGTGCCAAGACTTCACCTTGTTGGGTGATATGGACACCCGGTTACGGACACACCGTGACCTCTAAAGACTAAAGCTTCTTGTATATATGTTATTGTATTATTGTTTATACCCTGTATTTGTGTTTTCTTAAAAATGTGTTTAGTCTAGGAGTACTAAAATTCATTAGGGGGGAATGTGGCACCCCAGGGGTCTGGTTACCACAGTAATAGAAATATTACGTCTGAGAGCAAGTGGGAGGTTTCTCTGGTCAGGAGCCCTTAAGCATGCAACACTTCCTGCCCAGACCTGGGAGGGGAGGAATCTGCCCTTATAAACTAGGTCTGGGGTGGGATTAGTGAGTTGAGTCAGAGCCTGGAGACAGTTCCAGACACAGGGAAAGAAACAGCAGGAGCTCTGTAGGAGCTAGGAGCAGAAGACCAGGGGCTGAAAGCTAAGCAGAGATATAGCTCGCCCTGGCAGAAGAATCTAGGAACCGGACACAGGAGTCCGAGGCTGTGGGGACTGATATTCACCCAGCAGCAGAAACCAGCCGGCAGGGGATTCCAGGTCCTCTGGCCATAGAAGCCCGGAGGCTCAGTTACAAGGAAGGGACCAGCACCGCCATCCAGGAGCGGAGGTTAACAGAAGGCCCCAAGTCACCAGCCATACGGGTGAGCACCACACGGTATACTCAGGGACGTGGGCTACTTCTACGCGCTTACAGCAAGGTAGCCAGAAAGAGTGCAGATAGACGGGGAGGCCTACAACTCCACCTGGCCAGGGGAACTCCTGTTTGCTCGCAGACTGACCAGGCCCCTTATGTTAGCCAGTACTCCCGGGAGGGTCTGCCTTAATATCACCAGTAAAGACCCTGAACTGCACTGCAAAGACTCTGAGTCATTCCTGCTTCATCGCCGCACCAGCACTACTAGTGCTGGAACTCCCGTGAACTATCACCCTCACCATCAACTACACTGCCCTGGGGCTCCACTCTTCCCGTGGGGAGTCACACTACCTCAGCTGCACACACCATCAGCCCCAGCGGTCTGCCTTGCAGCGGCAGTCCATGCTGACCGCAATCCACGGGTGGCGTAGTCTGACAATTAACATAAAACCCCCACAAAATACCGCCATCGGCCTGACCACCCTGAGCCACGGGACCGGGTCACCGCCACGGATTCTACAACCCCCAGAGACCCGGCTCCGGGTATCCCACACACGTCCACACTAGGCCCAGGGGGCGAGTCACCTACACTAATAAACAACCGAATCTCTGCCTAGCTCATCAGCACCTCTCCCTACATTGTCTCATTTCATTACGGAGTAGACTGTGACGAGTACGGCGGCGCCAGGTCTTATATAGACCTGATGACGCTGTGTGGCCAGCCAATCATTGTAATGCCACAACCAACATGGCTACGGCATTACAGTGTGTGGCAGGCAAACCCTGCATGTTCATTGTCTAACTAAAGAGCGCCAAACATGCAGGGAGGGGACCCGAGCTCCGGCCCGAGCAGCCAGGAAATACTTGCAGAGTGCTGAGCATCTCGAGCAGTGACATGCTCGGGCGAGTACCGAGAAGTGACAAGCACGCTCGCTCATCACTACTATTGAAGTTAGCACATCTCTTTTGAGACTTTCAAATAAAATTAAAGAATTTCTTCTGAAAACCACATAGAATTTAAAGTTTACATTTATTTTTTGTTTTTCAGTACAGCAGAGCATTAATATGAGACTAATGTTACAAATAGTATAAAAGGAAATTCCGCTATAATTATGTGGTGATAAAATCATGTATCTGGCTGGTATCATATTTCATAATTATATCAGAGAAGATAAATGTAATGGCTTGGAAATATAATATTTACACACACAGTTCTTATCGAACTACATCCTGATGACGGATGTTAAAGTAGTGCACAGGGGCGTACATAGGAATCATGGGGCCCCATAGCAGAAGTTCTAATTGGGCCCCCCCCTCCCAAAATATGTAAATAATTGTCTTGGTCACTGAAGAGCAGATCTCACAACTTTCCTGCTTTTACATAGTAATGTTCCTCCTGCAGAAGTCCTAGATTCCTCTTTCTTTGCCCCATAAAGTATGATGCCAACAAAGGTGCCCCCCAAACACAATATGATACCCCCATGGTGAAATCCTCCACATGCGTAGTATAATGACTAGTGTTGAGCGAACATGCTCGACAGTGCTCGGTACTCGCCCGAGCATCACGCTACTCGGGATGTTCGGTTAGCACCGAGCATTTCCGGGTTACTCGGGCGGGAGCTCGGGTCTCCGCCCTGCATGTTTGGCGCTCTTTACAGAGCCAATGAACATGCAGGGATTGTCAGCCAGTAACTGTAATGCTGCAGCCATGTTGGTTGTGGGCATTACAGTGATTGGCTGGCCGCACAGCGTCACCTCGAGTATTTAAAACGGGGCGCCGCCATCTTGGACACAGTCGCTCCGGATTAGACAGTGTAGGGACAGCGCTGCTGATTTAGGGAGAGATATAAACTGCGAAATAGTTAGTGTAGGGTCTGTAAAGGCTGCCAGAACAAACAAACAGTCCTTTTCAGGACTAATATCTATCACAGATACCAGGCAGGCAGGCTGTATAGGAGACACAGTGGATATACCAGCAAACGCTGCATTACAGTCCTGTGTGCTCCTGTTGCTGAAATTGCTGGACTTAGCACCAGGTGTCGGGGGCCAGGAAAAATCCTTTTTTTTTCATCTAAATCCTCCTTTTTTTTTCCTCCTTCACACTGTACAAATACCCGTCTTATTAACCTTTTGGTGTCCCCCCCCCATAAAAAAGCGTGTCTCTGATTTTTCAGACACAAATATAACTGTTGAAAATAGTCAGGTGTAGGCTAGAGAAACAGAAGTGTTGTTTTGCACTTCCACGGTTCAAACCTCTGTATTATCCATTTTGGGCCATTTGTATCTAAAAAAAAAAACAGTTTGAGTGTGTCGCTCACTGTTCAGCCGCAAATATCTCTATTTAAAAAAGTGTGGTATACCCCAGTAAACAATAACTGTGGTTTTGCCATCCCACGGTAAAAAATCTCTATTATTCAGCTTTTGGTATTTTTTTCCGTAAAGAAAAACAGTAGTGTCTCCTGACTGTTGTGACACAAAAATATATCTGTTGAAAATAGTCTTGTGTAGGCCCGACATCCCAGTGTGGTTTTGCAGTTCCACGGGTCAAATCGCTGTACTATCCAGTTTTGGGCCTTTGGTATCTAAAAAAAAGCAGTTTGAGTGTGTTGCTCACTGTTCAGCCGCAAATATCTCTATTTAAAAAAGTGTGGTATACCCCAGTAAACAATAACTGTGGTTTTGCCATCCCACGGTAAAAAATCTCTATTATTCAGCTTTTGGTAGTTTTTTCCGTAAAGAAAAACAGTAGTGTCTCCTGACTGTTGTGACACAAAAATATATCTGTTGAAAATAGTCTTGTGTAGGCCCGACATCCCAGTGTGGTTTCGCAGTTCCACGGGTCAAATCGCTGTACTATCCAGTTTTGGGCCTTTGGTATCTAAAAAAAAGCAGTTTGAGTGTGTCGCTCACTGTTCAGCTGCAAATATCTCTATTTAAAAAAGTGTGGTATACCCCAGTAAACAATAACTGTGGTTTTGCCATCCCACGGTAAAAAATCTATATTATTCAGCTTTTGGTTGTTTTTTCCGTAAAGAAAAACAGTAGTGTCTCCTGACTGTTGTGACACAAAAATATATCTGTTGAAAATAGTCTTGTGTAGGCCCGACATCCCAGTGTGGTTTCGCAGTTCCACGGGTCAAATCGCTGTACTATCCTGTTTTGGGCCTTTGGTATCTAAAAAAAAAGCAGTTTGAGTGTGTCGCTCACTGTTCAGCCGCAAATATCTCTATTTAAAAAAGTGTAGTATACCCCAGTAAACAATAACTGTGCTTTTGCCATCCCACGGTAAAAAATCTCTATTATTCAGCTTTTGGTAGTTTTTTCCGTAAAGAAAAACAGTAGTGTCTCCTGACTGTTGTGACACAAAAATATATCTGTTGAAAATAGTCTTGTGTAGGCCCGACATCCCAGTGTGGTTTCGCAGTTCCACGGGTCAAATCGCTGTACTATCCAGTTTTGGGCCTTTGGTATCTAAAAAAAAAGCAGTTTGAGTGTGTCGCTCACTGTTCAGCCGCAAATATCTCTATTTAAATAAGTGTGGTATACCCCAGTAAACAATAACTGTGGTTTTGCCATCCCACGGTAAAAAATCTCTATTATTCAGCTTTTGGTAGTTTTTTCCGTAAAGAAAAACAGTAGTGTCTCCTGACTGTTGTGACACAAAAATATATCTGTTGAAAATAGTCTTGTGTAGGCCCGACATCCCAGTGTGGTTTCGCAGTTCCACGGGTCAAATCGCTGTACTATCCAGTTTTGGGCCTTTGGTATCTAAAAAAAAAGCAGTTTGAGTGTGTCGCTCACTGTTCAGCCGCAAATATCTCTATTTAAAAAAGTGTGGTATACCCCAGTAAACAATAACTGTGGTTTTGCCATCCCACGGTAAAAAATCTCTATTATTCAGCTTTTGGTAGTTTTTTCCATAAAGAAAAACAGTAGTGTCTCCTGACTGTTGTGACACAAAAATATCTCTGTTGAAAATAGTCTTGTGTAGGCCCGACATCCCAGTGTAGTTTCGCAGTTCCACGGGTCAAATCGCTGTACTATCCAGTTTTGGGCCTTTGGTATCTAAAAAAAAAAGCAGTTTGAGTGTGTCGCTCACTGTTCAGCCGCAAACATCTCTATTTAAAAAAGTGTGGTATGTCCCAGTAAACAATAACTGTGGTTTTGCCATCCCACGGTAAAAAATCTCTATTATTCAGCTTTTGGTAGTTTTTTCCGCAAAGAAAAACAGTAGTGTCTCCTGACTGTTGTGACACAAAAATATATCTGTTGAAAGTAGTCTTGTGTAGGCCCGACATCCCAGTGTGGTTTCGCAGTTCCACGGGTCAAATCGCTGTACTATCCAGTTTTGGGCCTTTGGTATGTAAAAAAAAAGCAGTTTGAGTGTGTCGCTCACTGTTCAGCCGCAAATATCTCTATTTAAAAAAGTGTGGTATACCCCAGTAAACAATAACTGTGGTTTTTGCCATCCCACGGTAAAAAATCTCTATTATTCAGCTTTTGGTATTTTTTTCCGTAAAGAAAAACAGTAGTGTCTCCTGACTGTTGTGACACAAAAATATATCTGTTGAAAATAGTCTTGTGTAGGCCCGACATCCCAGTGTGGTTTCGCAGTTCCACGGGTCAAATCGCTGTACTATCCAGTTTTGGGCCTTTGGTATCTAAAAAAAAAGCAGTTTGAGTGTGTCGCTCACTGTTCAGCCGCAAATATCTCTATTTAAAAAAGTGTGGTATGCCCCAGTAAACAATAACTGTGGTTTTGCCATCCCACGGTAAAAAATCTCTATTATTCAGCTTTTGGTAGTTTTTTCCGCAAAGAAAAACAGTAGTGTCTCCTGACTGTTGTGACACAAAAATATATCTGTTGAAAATAGTCTTGTGTAGGCCCGACATCCCAGTGTGGTTTCGCAGTTCCACAGGTCAAATCGCTGTACTATCCAGTTTTGGGCCTTTGGTATCTAAAAAAAAAGCAGTTTGAGTGTGTCGCTCACTGTTCAGCCGCAAATATCTCTATTTAAAAAAGTGTGGTATACCCCAGTAAACAATAACTGTGGTTTTGCCATCCCACGGTAAAAAATCTCTATTATTCAGCTTTTGGTATTTTTTTCCGTAAAGAAAAACAGTAGTGTCTCCTGACTGTTGTGACACAAAAATATATCTGTTGAAAATAGTCTTGTGTAGGCCCGACATCCCAGTGATGTTGTGCAGTTCCACTGGTCAAATCGCTGTACTATCCAGTTTTGGGCCTTTGGTATCTAAAAAAAAAGCAGTTTGAGTGTGTCGCTCACTGTTCAGCCGCAAATATCTCTATTTAAAAAAGCGTGGTATACCCCAGTAAACAATAACTGTGGTTTTGCCATCCCACGGTAAAAAATCTCTATTATTCAGCTTTTGGTATTTTTTTCCGTAAAGAAAAACAGTAGTGTCTCCTGACTGTTGTGACACAAAAATATATCTGTTGAAAATAGTCTTGTGTAGGCCCGACATCCCAGTGATGTTGTGCAGTTCCACTGGTCAAATCGCTGTACTATCCAGTTTTGGGCCTTTGGTATCTAAAAAAAAAAGCAGTTTGAGTGTGTCGCTCACTGTTCAGCCGCAAATATCTCTATTTAAAAAAGTGTGGTATGCCCCAGTAAACAATAACTGTGGTTTTGCCATCCCACGGTAAAAAATCTCTATTATTCAGCTTTTGGTAGTTTTTTCCGCAAAGAAAAACAGTAGTGTCTCCTGACTGTTGTGACACAAAAATATATCTGTTGAAAATAGTCTTGTGTAGGCCCGACATCCCAGTGTGGTTTCGCAGTTCCACAGGTCAAATCGCTGTACTATCCAGTTTTGGGCCTTTGGTATCTAAAAAAAAAGCAGTTTGAGGGTGTCGCTCACTGTTCAGCCGCAAATATCTCTATTTAAAAAAGCGTGGTATACCCCAGTAAACAAAAACTGTGGTTTTGCCATCCCACGGTAAAAAATCTCTATTATTCAGCTTTTGGTAGTTTTTTCCGTAAAGAAAAACAGTAGTGTCTCCTGACTGTTGTGACACAAAAATATATCTGTTGAAAATAGTCTTGTGTAGGCCCGACATCCCAGTGTGGTTTCGCAGTTCCACGGGTCAAATCGCTGTACTATCCAGTTTTGGGCCTTTGGTATCTAAAAAAAAAGCAGTTTGAGTGTGTCGCTCACTGTTCAGCCGCAAATATCTCTATTTAAAAAAGTGTGGTATACCCCAGTAAACAATAACTGTGGTTTTGCCATCCCACGGTAAAAAATCTCTATTATTCAGCTTTTGGTAGTTTTTCCGTAAAGAAAAACAGTAGTGTCTCCTGACTGTTGTGACACAAAAATATATCTGTTGAAAGTAGTCTTGTGTAGGCCCGACATCCCAGTGTGGTTTCGCAGTTCCACAGGTCAAATCGCTGTACTATCCAGTTTTGGGCCTTTGGTATCTAAAAAAAAAGCAGTTTGAGTGTGTCGCTCACTGTTCAGCCGCAAATATCTCTATTTAAAAAAGCGTGGTATACCCCAGTAAACAATAACTGTGGTTTTGCCATCCCACGGTAAAAAATCTCTATTATTCAGCTTTTGGTATTTTTTTCCGTAAAGAAAAACAGTAGTGTCTCCTGACTGTTGTGACACAAAAATATATCTGTTGAAAATAGTCTTGTGTAGGCCCGACATCCCAGTGATGTTGTGCAGTTCCACTGGTCAAATCGCTGTACTATCCAGTTTTGGGCCTTTGGTATCTAAAAAAAAAAGCAGTTTGAGTGTGTCGCTCACTGTTCAGCCGCAAATATCTCTATTTAAAAAAGTGTGGTATGCCCCAGTAAACAATAACTGTGGTTTTGCCATCCCACGGTAAAAAATCTCTATTATTCAGCTTTTGGTAGTTTTTTCCGCAAAGAAAAACAGTAGTGTCTCCTGACTGTTGTGACACAAAAATATATCTGTTGAAAATAGTCTTGTGTAGGCCCGACATCCCAGTGTGGTTTCGCAGTTCCACAGGTCAAATCGCTGTACTATCCAGTTTTGGGCCTTTGGTATCTAAAAAAAAAGCAGTTTGAGGGTGTCGCTCACTGTTCAGCCGCAAATATCTCTATTTAAAAAAGCGTGGTATACCCCAGTAAACAAAAACTGTGGTTTTGCCATCCCACGGTAAAAAATCTCTATTATTCAGCTTTTGGTAGTTTTTTCCGTAAAGAAAAACAGTAGTGTCTCCTGACTGTTGTGACACAAAAATATATCTGTTGAAAATAGTCTTGTGTAGGCCCGACATCCCAGTGTGGTTTCGCAGTTCCACAGGTCAAATCGCTGTACTATCCAGTTTTGGGCCTTTGGTATCTAAAAAAAAAGCAGTTTGAGTGTGTCGCTCACTGTTCAGCCGCAAATATCTCTATTTAAAAAAGTGTGGTATACCCCAGTAAACAATAACTGTGGTTTTGCCATCCCACGGTAAAAAATCTCTATAATTCAGCTTTTGGTAGTTTTTTCCGTAAAGAAAAACAGTAGTGTCTCCTGACTGTTGTGACACAAAATATATCTGTTGAAAATAGTCTTGTGTAGGCCCGACATCCCAGTGTGGTTTCGCAGTTCCACGGGTCAAATCGCTGTACTATCCAGTTTTGGGCCTTTGGTATCTAAAAAAAAAGCAGTTTGAGTGTGTCGCTCACTGTTCAGCCGCAAATATCTCTATTTAAAAAAGTGTGGTATGCCCCAGTAAACAATAACTGTGGTTTTGCCATCCCACGGTAAAAAATCTCTATTATTCAGCTTTTGGTAGTTTTTTCCGCAAAGAAAAACAGTAGTGTCTCCTGACTGTTGTGACACAAAAATATATCTGTTGAAAATAGTCTTGTGTAGGCCCGACATCCCAGTGTGGTTTCGCAGTTCCACAGGTCAAATCGCTGTACTATCCAGTTTTGGGCCTTTGGTATCTAAAAAAAAAGCAGTTTGAGTGTGTCGCTCACTGTTCAGCCGCAAATATCTCTATTTAAAAAAGTGTGGTATACCCCAGTAAACAATAACTGTGGTTTTGCCATCCCACGGTAAAAAATCTCTATTATTCAGCTTTTGGTAGTTTTTCCGTAAAGAAAAACAGTAGTGTCTCCTGACTGTTGTGACACAAAAATATATCTGTTGAAAGTAGTCTTGTGTAGGCCCGACATCCCAGTGTGGTTTCGCAGTTCCACGGGTCAAATCGCTGTACTATCCAGTTTTGGGCCTTTGGTATCTAAAAAAAAAGCAGTTTGAGTGTGTCGCTCACTGTTCAGCCGCAAATATCTCTATTTAAAAAAGTGTGGTATACCCCAGTAAACAATAACTGTGGTTTTGCCATTCCACGGTAAAAAATCTCTATTATTCAGCTTTTGGTAGTTTTTCCGTAAAGAAAAACAGTAGTGTCTCCTGACTGTTGTGACACAAAAATATATCTGTTGAAAGTAGTCTTGTGTAGGCCCGACATCCCAGTGTGGTTTCGCAGTTCCACGGGTCAAATCGCTGTACTATCCAGTTTTGGGCCTTTGGTATCTAAAAAAAAAGCAGTTTGAGTGTGTCGCTCACTGTTCAGCCGCAAATATCTCTATTTAAAAAAGTGTGGTATACCCCAGTAAACAATAACTGTGGTTTTTGCCATCCCACGGTAAAAAATCTCTATTATTCAGCTTTTGGTAGTTTTTTCCGTAAAGAAAAACAGTAGTGTCTCCTGACTGTTGTGACACAAAAATATATCTGGTGAAAATAGTCTTGTGTAGGCCCGACATCCCAGTGTGGTTTCGCAGTTCCACGGGTCAAATCGCTGTACTATCCAGTTTTGGGCCTTTGGTATCTTAAAAAAAAGCAGTTTGAGTGTGTCGCTCACTGTTCAGCCGCAAATATCTCTATTTAAAAAAGTGTGGTATGCCCCAGTAAACAATAACTGTGGTTTTGCCATCCCACGGTAAAAAATCTCTATTATTCAGCTTTTGGTAGTTTTTTCCGCAAAGAAAAACAGTAGTGTCTCCTGACTGTTGTGACACAAAAATATATCTGTTGAAAATAGTCTTGTGTAGGCCCGACATCCCAGTGTGGTTTCGCAGTTCCACGGGTCAAATCGCTGTACTATCCTGTTTTGGGCCTTTGGTATCCAAAAAAAAAGCAGTTTGAGTGTGTCGCTCACTGTTCAGCCGCAAATATCTCTATTTAAAAAAGCGTGGTATACCCCAGTAAACAATAACTGTGGTTTTGCCATCCCACGGTAAAAAATCTCTATTATTCAGCTTTTGGTAGTTTTTTCCGTAAAGAAAAACAGTAGTGTCTCCTGACTGTTGTGACACAAAAATATATCTGTTGAAAATAGTCTTGTGTAGGCCCGACATCCCAGTGTGGTTTCGCAGTTCCACGGGTCAAATCGCTGTACTATCCAGTTTTGGGCCTTTGGTATCTAAAAAAAAAGCAGTTTGAGTGTGTCGCTCACTGTTCAGCCGCAAATATCTCTATTTAAAAAAGTGTGGTATACCCCAGTAAACAATAACTGTGGTTTTGCCATCCCACGGTAAAAAATCTCTATTATTCAGCTTTTGGTAGTTTTTTCCGCAAAGAAAAACAGTAGTGTCTCTTGACTGTTGTGACACAAAAATATATCTGTTGAACGTAGTCTTGTGTAGGCCCGACATCCCAGTGTGGTTTCGCAGTTCCACGGGTCAAATCGCTGTACTATCCAGTTTTGGGCCTTTGGTATCTAAAAAAAAAGCAGTTTGAGTGTGTCGCTCACTGTTCAGCCGCAAATATCTCTATTTAAAAAAGTGTGGTATACCCCAGTAAACAATAACTGTGGTTTTTGCCAACCCACGGTAAAAAATCTCTATTATTCAGCTTTTGGTAGTTTTTTCCGTAAAGAAAAACAGTAGTGTCTCCTGACTGTTGTGACACAAAAATATATCTGTTGAAAATAGTCTTGTGTAGGCCCGACATCCCAGTGTGGTTTCGCAGTTCCACGGGTCAAATCGCTGTACTATCCAGTTTTGGTCCTTTGGTATCTAAAAAAAAAGCAGTTTGAGTGTGTCGCTCACTGTTCAGCCGCAAATATCTCTATTTAAAAAAGTGTGGTATGCCCCAGTAAACAATAACTGTGGTTTTGCCATCCCACGGTAAAAAAATCTCTATTATTCAGCTTTTGGTATTTTTTTCCGCAAAGAAAAACAGTAGTGTCTCCTGACTGTTGTGACACAAAAATATATCTGTTGAAAATAGTCTTGTGTAGGCCCGACATCCCAGTGTGGTTTCGCAGTTCCACGGGTCAAATCGCTGTACTATCCAGTTTTGGGCCTTTGGTATCTAAAAAAAAAGCAGTTTGAGTGTGTCGCTCACTGTTCAGCCGCAAATATCTCTATTTAAAAAAGTGTGGTATACCCCAGTAAACAATAACTGTGGTTTTTTGCCATCCCACGGTAAAAAATCTCTATTATTCAGCTTTTGGTAGTTTTTTCCGTAAAGAAAAACAGTAGTGTTTCCTGACTGTTGTGACACAAAAATATATCTGTTGAAAATAGTCTTGTGTAGGCCCGACATCCCAGTGTGGTTTCGCAGTTCCACGGGTCAAATCGCTGTACTATCCAGTTTTGGGCTTTGCTATCTAAAAAAAAAGCAGTTTGAGTGTGTCGCTCACTGTTCAGCCGCAAATGTCTCTATTTAAAAAAGTGTGGTATGCCCCAGTAAACAATAACTGTGGTTTTGCCATCCCACGGTAAAAAATCTCTATTATTCAGCTTTTGGTAGGTTTTTCCGCAAAGAAAAACAGTAGTGTCTCCTGACTGTTGTGACACAAAAATATATCTGTTGAAAGTAGTCTTGTGTAGGCCCGACATCCCAGTGTGGTTTCGCAGTTCCACGGGTCAAATCGCTGTACTATCCAGTTTTGGGCTTTGGTATCTAAAAAAAAAAGCAGTTTGAGTGTGTCGCTCACTGTTCAGCCGCAAATATCTCTATTTAAAAAAGTGTGGTATGCCCCAGTAAACAATAACTGTGGTTTTGCCATCCCACGGTAAAAAATCTCTATTATTCAGCTTTTGGTAGTTTTTTCCGCAAAGAAAAACAGTAGTGTCTCCTGACTGTTGTGACACAAAAATATATCTGTTGAAAGTAGTCTTGTGTAGGCCCGACATCCCAGTGTGGTTTCGCAGTTCCACGGGTCAAATCGCTGTACTATCCAGTTTTGGGCCTTTGGTATCTAAAAAAAAAGCAGTTTGAGTGTGTCGCTCACTGTTCAGCCGCAAATATCTCTATTTAAAAAAGTGTGGTATACCCCAGTAAACAATAACTGTGGTTTTTGCCATCCCACGGTAAAAAATCTCTATTATTCAGCTTTTGGTAGTTTTTTCCGTAAAGAAAAACAGTAGTGTCTCCTGACTGTTGTGACACAAAAATATATCTGTTGAAAATAGTCTTGTGTAGCCCAGACATCCCAGTGTGGTTTCGCAGTTCCACGGGTCAAATCGCTGTACTATCCAGTTTTGGGCCTTTGGTATCTAAAAAAAAAGCAGTTTGAGTGTGTCGCTCACTGTTCAGCCGCAAATATCTCTATTTAAAAAAGTGTGGTATGCCCCAGTAAACAATAACTGTGGTTTTGCCATCCCACGGTAAAAAATCTCTATTACTCAGCTTTTGGTAGTTTTTTCCGCAAAGAAAAACAGTAGTGTCTCCTGACTGTTGTGACACAAAAACATATCTGTTGAAAATAGTCTTGTGTAGGCCCGACATCCCAGTGTGGTTTCGCAGTTCCACAGGTCAAATCGCTGTACTATCCAGTTTTGGGCCTTTGGTATCTAAAAAAAAAGCAGTTTGAGTGTGTCGCTCACTGTTCAGCCGCAAATATCTCTATTTAAAAAAGTGTGGTATACCCCAGTAAACAATAACTGTGGTTTTGCCATCCCACGGTAAAAAATCTCTATAATTCAGCTTTTGGTAGTTTTTTCCGTAAAGAAAAACAGTAGTGTCTCCTGACTGTTGTGACACAAAATATATCTGTTGAAAATAGTCTTGTGTAGGCCCGACATCCCAGTGTGGTTTCGCAGTTCCACGGGTCAAATCGCTGTACTATCCAGTTTTGGGCCTTTGGTATCTAAAAAAAAAGCAGTTTGAGTGTGTCGCTCACTGTTCAGCCGCAAATATCTCTATTTAAAAAAGTGTGGTATGCCCCAGTAAACAATAACTGTGGTTTTGCCATCCCACGGTAAAAAATCTCTATTATTCAGCTTTTGGTAGTTTTTTCCGCAAAGAAAAACAGTAGTGTCTCCTGACTGTTGTGACACAAAAATATATCTGTTGAAAATAGTCTTGTGTAGGCCCGACATCCCAGTGTGGTTTCGCAGTTCCACAGGTCAAATCGCTGTACTATCCAGTTTTGGGCCTTTGGTATCTAAAAAAAAAGCAGTTTGAGTGTGTCGCTCACTGTTCAGCCGCAAATATCTCTATTTAAAAAAGTGTGGTATACCCCAGTAAACAATAACTGTGGTTTTGCCATCCCACGGTAAAAAATCTCTATTATTCAGCTTTTGGTAGTTTTTCCGTAAAGAAAAACAGTAGTGTCTCCTGACTGTTGTGACACAAAAATATATCTGTTGAAAGTAGTCTTGTGTAGGCCCGACATCCCAGTGTGGTTTCGCAGTTCCACGGGTCAAATCGCTGTACTATCCAGTTTTGGGCCTTTGGTATCTAAAAAAAAAGCAGTTTGAGTGTGTCGCTCACTGTTCAGCCGCAAATATCTCTATTTAAAAAAGTGTGGTATACCCCAGTAAACAATAACTGTGGTTTTGCCATTCCACGGTAAAAAATCTCTATTATTCAGCTTTTGGTAGTTTTTCCGTAAAGAAAAACAGTAGTGTCTCCTGACTGTTGTGACACAAAAATATATCTGTTGAAAGTAGTCTTGTGTAGGCCCGACATCCCAGTGTGGTTTCGCAGTTCCACGGGTCAAATCGCTGTACTATCCAGTTTTGGGCCTTTGGTATCTAAAAAAAAAGCAGTTTGAGTGTGTCGCTCACTGTTCAGCCGCAAATATCTCTATTTAAAAAAGTGTGGTATACCCCAGTAAACAATAACTGTGGTTTTTGCCATCCCACGGTAAAAAATCTCTATTATTCAGCTTTTGGTAGTTTTTTCCGTAAAGAAAAACAGTAGTGTCTCCTGACTGTTGTGACACAAAAATATATCTGGTGAAAATAGTCTTGTGTAGGCCCGACATCCCAGTGTGGTTTCGCAGTTCCACGGGTCAAATCGCTGTACTATCCAGTTTTGGGCCTTTGGTATCTTAAAAAAAAGCAGTTTGAGTGTGTCGCTCACTGTTCAGCCGCAAATATCTCTATTTAAAAAAGTGTGGTATGCCCCAGTAAACAATAACTGTGGTTTTGCCATCCCACGGTAAAAAATCTCTATTATTCAGCTTTTGGTAGTTTTTTCCGCAAAGAAAAACAGTAGTGTCTCCTGACTGTTGTGACACAAAAATATATCTGTTGAAAATAGTCTTGTGTAGGCCCGACATCCCAGTGTGGTTTCGCAGTTCCACGGGTCAAATCGCTGTACTATCCTGTTTTGGGCCTTTGGTATCCAAAAAAAAAGCAGTTTGAGTGTGTCGCTCACTGTTCAGCCGCAAATATCTCTATTTAAAAAAGCGTGGTATACCCCAGTAAACAATAACTGTGGTTTTGCCATCCCACGGTAAAAAATCTCTATTATTCAGCTTTTGGTAGTTTTTTCCGTAAAGAAAAACAGTAGTGTCTCCTGACTGTTGTGACACAAAAATATATCTGTTGAAAATAGTCTTGTGTAGGCCCGACATCCCAGTGTGGTTTCGCAGTTCCACGGGTCAAATCGCTGTACTATCCAGTTTTGGGCCTTTGGTATCTAAAAAAAAAGCAGTTTGAGTGTGTCGCTCACTGTTCAGCCGCAAATATCTCTATTTAAAAAAGTGTGGTATACCCCAGTAAACAATAACTGTGGTTTTGCCATCCCACGGTAAAAAATCTCTATTATTCAGCTTTTGGTAGTTTTTTCCGCAAAGAAAAACAGTAGTGTCTCTTGACTGTTGTGACACAAAAATATATCTGTTGAACGTAGTCTTGTGTAGGCCCGACATCCCAGTGTGGTTTCGCAGTTCCACGGGTCAAATCGCTGTACTATCCAGTTTTGGGCCTTTGGTATCTAAAAAAAAAGCAGTTTGAGTGTGTCGCTCACTGTTCAGCCGCAAATATCTCTATTTAAAAAAGTGTGGTATACCCCAGTAAACAATAACTGTGGTTTTTGCCAACCCACGGTAAAAAATCTCTATTATTCAGCTTTTGGTAGTTTTTTCCGTAAAGAAAAACAGTAGTGTCTCCTGACTGTTGTGACACAAAAATATATCTGTTGAAAATAGTCTTGTGTAGGCCCGACATCCCAGTGTGGTTTCGCAGTTCCACGGGTCAAATCGCTGTACTATCCAGTTTTGGTCCTTTGGTATCTAAAAAAAAAGCAGTTTGAGTGTGTCGCTCACTGTTCAGCCGCAAATATCTCTATTTAAAAAAGTGTGGTATGCCCCAGTAAACAATAACTGTGGTTTTGCCATCCCACGGTAAAAAAATCTCTATTATTCAGCTTTTGGTATTTTTTTCCGCAAAGAAAAACAGTAGTGTCTCCTGACTGTTGTGACACAAAAATATATCTGTTGAAAATAGTCTTGTGTAGGCCCGACATCCCAGTGTGGTTTCGCAGTTCCACGGGTCAAATCGCTGTACTATCCAGTTTTGGGCCTTTGGTATCTAAAAAAAAAGCAGTTTGAGTGTGTCGCTCACTGTTCAGCCGCAAATATCTCTATTTAAAAAAGTGTGGTATACCCCAGTAAACAATAACTGTGGTTTTTTGCCATCCCACGGTAAAAAATCTCTATTATTCAGCTTTTGGTAGTTTTTTCCGTAAAGAAAAACAGTAGTGTTTCCTGACTGTTGTGACACAAAAATATATCTGTTGAAAATAGTCTTGTGTAGGCCCGACATCCCAGTGTGGTTTCGCAGTTCCACGGGTCAAATCGCTGTACTATCCAGTTTTGGGCTTTGCTATCTAAAAAAAAAGCAGTTTGAGTGTGTCGCTCACTGTTCAGCCGCAAATGTCTCTATTTAAAAAAGTGTGGTATGCCCCAGTAAACAATAACTGTGGTTTTGCCATCCCACGGTAAAAAATCTCTATTATTCAGCTTTTGGTAGGTTTTTCCGCAAAGAAAAACAGTAGTGTCTCCTGACTGTTGTGACACAAAAATATATCTGTTGAAAGTAGTCTTGTGTAGGCCCGACATCCCAGTGTGGTTTCGCAGTTCCACGGGTCAAATCGCTGTACTATCCAGTTTTGGGCTTTGGTATCTAAAAAAAAAAGCAGTTTGAGTGTGTCGCTCACTGTTCAGCCGCAAATATCTCTATTTAAAAAAGTGTGGTATGCCCCAGTAAACAATAACTGTGGTTTTGCCATCCCACGGTAAAAAATCTCTATTATTCAGCTTTTGGTAGTTTTTTCCGCAAAGAAAAACAGTAGTGTCTCCTGACTGTTGTGACACAAAAATATATCTGTTGAAAGTAGTCTTGTGTAGGCCCGACATCCCAGTGTGGTTTCGCAGTTCCACGGGTCAAATCGCTGTACTATCCAGTTTTGGGCCTTTGGTATCTAAAAAAAAAGCAGTTTGAGTGTGTCGCTCACTGTTCAGCCGCAAATATCTCTATTTAAAAAAGTGTGGTATACCCCAGTAAACAATAACTGTGGTTTTTGCCATCCCACGGTAAAAAATCTCTATTATTCAGCTTTTGGTAGTTTTTTCCGTAAAGAAAAACAGTAGTGTCTCCTGACTGTTGTGACACAAAAATATATCTGTTGAAAATAGTCTTGTGTAGCCCAGACATCCCAGTGTGGTTTCGCAGTTCCACGGGTCAAATCGCTGTACTATCCAGTTTTGGGCCTTTGGTATCTAAAAAAAAAGCAGTTTGAGTGTGTCGCTCACTGTTCAGCCGCAAATATCTCTATTTAAAAAAGTGTGGTATGCCCCAGTAAACAATAACTGTGGTTTTGCCATCCCACGGTAAAAAATCTCTATTACTCAGCTTTTGGTAGTTTTTTCCGCAAAGAAAAACAGTAGTGTCTCCTGACTGTTGTGACACAAAAACATATCTGTTGAAAATAGTCTTGTGTAGGCCCGACATCCCAGTGTGGTTTCGCAGTTCCACAGGTCAAATCGCTGTACTATCCAGTTTTGGGCCTTTGGTATCTAAAAAAAAAGCAGTTTGAGTGTGTCGCTCACTGTTCAGCCGCAAATATCTCTATTTAAAAAAGCGTGGTATACCCCAGTAAACAATAGCTGTGGTTTTGCCATCCCATGGTAAAAAATCTCTATTATTCAGCTTTTGGTAGTTTTTTCCGTAAAGAAAAACAGTAGTGTCTCCTGACTGTTGTGACACAAAAATATATCTGTTGAAAATAGTCTTGTGTAGGCCCGACATCCCAGTGTGGTTTTGCAGTTCCACGGGTCAAATCGCTGTACTATCCAGTTTTGGGCCTTTGGTATCTAAAAAAAAAAGCAGTTTGAGTGTGTCGCTCACTGTTCAGCCGCAAATATCGCTATTTAAAAAAGTGTGGTATGCCCCAGTAAACAATAACTGTGGTTTTGCCATCCAACGGTAAAAAATCTCTATTATTCAGCTTTTGGTAGTTTTTTCCGCAAAGAAAAACAGTAGTGTCTCCTGACTGTTGTGACACAAAAATATATCTGTTGAAAATAGTCTTGTGTAGGCCCGACATCCCAGTGTGGTTTCGCAGTTCCACAGGTCAAATCGCTGTACTATCCAGTTTTGGGCCTTTGGTATCTAAAAAAAAAGCAGTTTGAGTGTGTCGCTCACTGTTCAGCCGCAAATATCTCTATTTAAAAAAGCGTGGTATACCCCAGTAAACAATAACTGTGGTTTTGCTATCCCACGGTAAAAAATCTCTATTATTCAGCTTTTGGTAGTTTTTTCCGTAAAGAAAAACAGTAGTGTCTCCTGACTGTTGTGACACAAAAATATATCTGTTGAAAATAGTCTTGTGTAGGCCCGACATCCCAGTGTGGTTTCGCAGTTCCACGGGTCAAATCGCTGTACTATCC
Source organism: Phyllobates terribilis (assembly GCF_046119375.1). NCBI lineage: Eukaryota > Metazoa > Chordata > Amphibia > Anura > Dendrobatidae > Phyllobates > Phyllobates terribilis. Next base: position 737,571,187 of record NW_027362762.1, read on the forward strand.
AGTTTTGGGCCTTTGGTATCTAAAAAAAAAGCAGTTTGAGTGTGTCGCTCACTGTTCAGCCGCAAATATCTCTATTTAAAAAAGTGTGGTATACCCCAGTAAACAATAACTGTGGTTTTGCCATCCCACGGTAAAAAATCTCTATTATTCAGCTTTTGGTATTTTTTTCCGTAAAGAAAAACAGTAGTGTCTCCTGACTGTTGTGACACAAAAATATATCTGTTGAAAATAGTCTTGTGTAGGCCCGACATCCCAGTGTGGTTTCGCAGTTCCACAGGTCAAATCGCTGTACTATCCAGTTTTGGGCCTTTGGTATCTAAAAAAAAAGCAGTTTGACTGTGTCACTCACTGTTCAGCCGCAAATATCTCTATTTAAAAAAGCGTGGTATACCCCAGTAAACAATAACTGTGGTTTTGCCATCCCACGGTAAAAAATCTCTATTATTCAGCTTTTGGTAGTTTTTTCCGTAAAGAAAAACAGTAGTGTCTCCTGACTGTTGTGACACAAAAATATATCTGTTGAAAATAGTCTTGTGTAGGCCCGACATCCCAGTGTGGTTTTGCAGTTCCACGGGTCAAATCGCTGTACTATCCAGTTTTGGGCCTTTGGTATCTAAAAAAAAAAGCAGTTTGAGTGTGTCGCTCACTGTTCAGCCGCAAATATCTCTATTTAAAAAAGTGTGGTATACCCCAGTAAACAATAACTGTGGTTTTGCCATCCCACGGTAAAAAATCTCTATTATTCAGCTTTTGGTATTTTTTTCCGTAAAGAAAAACAGTAGTGTCTCCTGACTGTTGTGACACAAAAATATATCTGTTGAAAATAGTCTTGTGTAGGCCCGACATCCCAGTGTGGTTTTGCAGTTCCACGGGTCAAATCGCTGTACTATCCAGTTTTGGGCCTTTGGTATCTAAAAAAAAAAGCAGTTTGAGTGTGTCGCTCACTGTTCAGCCGCAAATATCGCTATTTAAAAAAGTGTGGTATACCCCAGTAACAATAACTGTGTTTTTTTGCCATCCCACGGTAAAAAATCTCTATTATTCAGCTTTTGGTAGTTTTTTCCGTAAAGAAAAACAGTAGTGTCTCCTGACTGTTGTGACACAAAATATATCTGTTGAAAATAGTCTTGTGTAGGCCCAACATCCCAGTGTGGTTTCGCAGTTCCACGGGTCAAATCGCTGTACTATCCAGTTTTGGGCCTTTGGTATCTAAAAAAAAAAGCAGTTTGAGTGTGTCGCTCACTGTTCAGCCGCAAATATCTCTATTTAAAAAAGTGTGGTATGCCCCAGTAAACAATAACTGTGGTTTTGCCATCCCACGGTAAAAAATCTCTATTATTCAGCTTTTGGTAGTTTTTTCCGCAAAGAAAAACAGTAGTGTCTCCTGACTGTTGTGACACAAAAATATATCTGTTGAAAGTAGTCTTGTGTAGGCCCGACATCCCAGTGTGGTTTCGCAGTTCCACGGGTCAAATCGCTGTACTATCCAGTTTTGGGCCTTTGGTATCTAAAAAAAAAGCAGTTTGAGTGTGTCGCTCACTGTTCAGCCGCAAATATCTCTATTTAAAAAAGTGTGGTATGCCCCAGTAAACAATAACTGTGGTTTTGCCATCCCACGGTAAAAAATCTCTATTATTCAGCTTTTGGTAGTTTTTTCCGCAAAGAAAAACAGTAGTGTCTCCTGACTGTTGTGACACAAAAATATATCTGTTGAAAATAGTCTTGTGTAGGCCCGACATCCCAGTGTGGTTTCGCAGTTCCACAGGTCAAATCGCTGTACTATCCAGTTTTGGGCCTTTGGTATCTAAAAAAAAAGCAGTTTGAGTGTGTCGCTCACTGTTCAGCCGCAAATATCTCTATTTAAAAAAGTGTGGTATACCCCAGTAAACAATAACTGTGGTTTTGCCATCCCACGGTAAAAAATCTCTATTATTCAGCTTTTGGTAGTTTTTCCGTAAAGAAAAACAGTAGTGTCTCCTGACTGTTGTGACACAAAAATATATCTGTTGAAAGTAGTTTTGTGTAGGCCCGACATCCCAGTGTGGTTTCGCAGTTCCACGGGTCAAATCGCTGTACTATCCAGTTTTGGGCCTTTGGTATCTAAAAAAAAAGCAGTTTGAGTGTGTCGCTCACTGTTCAGCCGCAAATATCTCTATTTAAAAAAGTGTGGTATACCCCAGTAAACAATAACTGTGGTTTTTGCCATCCCACGGTAAAAAATCTCTATTATTCAGCTTTTGGTAGTTTTTTCCGTAAAGAAAAACAGTAGTGTCTCCTGACTGTTGTGACACAAAAATATATCTGGTGAAAATAGTCTTGTGTAGGCCCGACATCCCAGTGTGGTTTCGCAGTTCCACGGGTCAAATCGCTGTACTATCCAGTTTTGGGCCTTTGGTATCTTAAAAAAAAGCAGTTTGAGTGTGTCGCTCACTGTTCAGCCGCAAATATCTCTATTTAAAAAAGTGTGGTATGCCCCAGTAAACAATAACTGTGGTTTTGCCATCCCACGGTAAAAAATCTCTATTATTCAGCTTTTGGTAGTTTTTTCCGCAAAGAAAAACAGTAGTGTCTCCTGACTGTTGTGACACAAAAATATATCTGTTGAAAATAGTCTTGTGTAGGCCCGACATCCCTGTGTGGTTTCGCAGTTCCACGGGTCAAATCGCTGTACTATCCTGTTTTGGGCCTTTGGTATCCAAAAAAAAAGCAGTTTGAGTGTGTCGCTCACTGTTCAGCCGCAAATATCTCTATTTAAAAAAGCGTGGTATACCCCAGTAAACAATAACTGTGGTTTTGCCATCCCACGGTAAAAAATCTCTATTATTCAGCTTTTGGTAGTTTTTTCCGTAAAGAAAAACAGTAGTGTCTCCTGACTGTTGTGACACAAAAATATATCTGTTGAAAATAGTCTTGTGTAGGCCCGACATCCCAGTGTGGTTTCGCAGTTCCACGGGTCAAATCGCTGTACTATCCAGTTTTGGGCCTTTGGTATCTAAAAAAAAAGCAGTTTGAGTGTGTCGCTCACTGTTCAGCCGCAAATATCTCTATTTAAAAAAGTGTGGTATACCCCAGTAAACAATAACTGTGGTTTTGCCATCCCACGGTAAAAAATCTCTATTATTCAGCTTTTGGTAGTTTTTTCCGCAAAGAAAAACAGTAGTGTCTCTTGACTGTTGTGACTCAAAAATATATCTGTTGAACGTAGTCTTGTGTAGGCCCGACATCCCAGTGTGGTTTCGCAGTTCCACGGGTCAAATCGCTGTACTATCCAGTTTTTTCGGCCTTTGGTATCTAAAAAAAAAGCAGTTTGAGTGTGTCGCTCACTGTTCAGCCGCAAATATCTCTATTTAAAAAAGTGTGGTATACCCCAGTAAACAATAACTGTGGTTTTTGCCAACCCACGGTAAAAAATCTCTATTATTCAGCTTTTGGTAGTTTTTTCCGTAAAGAAAAACAGTAGTGTCTCCTGACTGTTGTGACACAAAAATATATCTGTTGAAAATAGTCTTGTGTAGGCCCGACATCCCAGTGTGGTTTCGCAGTTCCACGGGTCAAATCGCTGTACTATCCAGTTTTGGTCCTTTGGTATCTAAAAAAAAAGCAGTTTGAGTGTGTCGCTCACTGTTCAGCCGCAAATATCTCTATTTAAAAAAGTGTGGTATGCCCCAGTAAACAATAACTGTGGTTTTGCCATCCCACGGTAAAAAAATCTCTATTATTCAGCTTTTGGTATTTTTTTCCGCAAAGAAAAACAGTAGTGTCTCCTGACTGTTGTGACACAAAAATATATCTGTTGAAAATAGTCTTGTGTAGGCCCGACATCCCAGTGTGGTTTCGCAGTTCCACGGGTCAAATCGCTGTACTATCCAGTTTTGGGCCTTTGGTATCTAAAAAAAAAGCAGTTTGAGTGTGTCGCTCACTGTTCAGCCGCAAATATCTCTATTTAAAAAAGTGTGGTATACCCCAGTAAACAATAACTGTGGTTTTGCCATCCCACGGTAAAAAATCTCTATTATTCAGCTTTTGGTAGTTTTTCCGTAAAGAAAAACCGTAGTGTCTCCTGACTGTTGTGACACAAAAATATATCTGTTGAATGTAGTCTTGTGTAGGCCCGACATCCCAGTGTGGTTTCGCAGTTCCACGGGTCAAATCGCTGTACTATCCAGTTTTGGGCCTTTGGTATCTAAAAAAAAAGCAGTTTGAGTGTGTCGCTCACTGTTCAGCCGCAAATATCTCTATTTAAAAAAGTGTGGTATACCCCAATAAACAATAACTGTGGTTTTTGCCATCCCACGGTAAAAAATCTCTATTATTCAGCTTTTGGTAGTTTTTTCCGTAAAGAAAAACAGTAGTGTCTCCTGACTGTTGTGACACAAAAATATATCTGTTGAAAATAGTCTTGTGTAGGCCCGACATCCCAGTGTGGTTTCGCAGTTCCACGGGTCAAATCGCTGTACTATCCAGTTTTGGGCCTTTGGTATCTAAAAAAAAAGCAGTTTGAGTGTGTCGCTCACTGTTCAGCCGCAAATATCTCTATTTAAAAAAGTGTGGTATGCCCCAGTAAACAATAACTGTGGTTTTGCCATCCCACGGTAAAAAATCTCTATTATTCAGCTTTTGGTAGTTTTTTCCGCAAAGAAAAACAGTAGTGTCTCCTGACTGTTGTGACACAAAAATATATCTGTTGAAAATAGTCTTGTGTAGGCCCGACATCCCAGTGTGGTTTCGCAGTTCCACGGGTCAAATCGCTGTACTATCCAGTTTTGGGCCTTTGGTATCTAAAAAAAAAAGCAGTTTGAGTGTGTCGCTCACTGTTCAGCCGCAAATATCTCTATTTAAAAAAGTGTGGTATACCCCAGTAAACAATAACTGTGGTTTTGCCATCCCACGGTAAAAAATCTCTATTATTCAGCTTTTGGTAGTTTTTCCGTAAAGAAAAACAGTAGTGTCTCCTGACTGTTGTGACACAAAAATATATCTGTTGAAAATATTCTTGTGTAGGCCTGACATCCCAGTGTGGTTTCGCAGTTCCACGGGTCAAATCGCTGTACTATCCTGTTTTGGGCCTTTGGTATCCAAAAAAAAAGCAGTTTGAGTGTGTCGCTCACTGTTCAGCCGCAAATATCTCTATTTAAAAAAGCGTGGTATACCCCAGTAAACAATAACTGTGGTTTTGCCATCCCACGGTAAAAAATCTCTATTATTCAGCTTTTGGTAGTTTTTTCCGTAAAGAAAAACAGTAGTGTCTCCTGACTGTTGTGACACAAAAATATATCTGTTGAAAATAGTCTTGTGTAGGCCCGACATCCCAGTGTGGTTTCGCAGTTCCACGGGTCAAATCGCTGTACTATCCAGTTTTGGGCCTTTGGTATCTAAAAAAAAAGCAGTTTGAGTGTGTCGCTCACTGTTCAGCCGCAAATATCTCTATTTAAAAAAGTGTGGTATACCCCAGTAAACAATAACTGTGGTTTTGCCATCCCACGGTAAAAAATCTCTATTATTCAGCTTTTGGTAGTTTTTTCCGCAAAGAAAAACAGTAGTGTCTCCTGACTGCTGTGACACAAAAATATATCTGTTGAAAGTAGTCTTGTGTAGGCCCGACATCCCAGTGTGGTTTCGCAGTTCCACGGGTCAAATCGCTGTACTATCCAGTTTTGGGCCTTTGGTATCTAAAAAAAAAGCAGTTTGAGTGTGTCGCTCACTGTTCAGCCGCAAATATCTCTATTTAAAAAAGTGTGGTATAGCCCAGTAAAGAATAACTGTGTTTTTCCTCTTCCGCGGTTCTAATTTACTCTTTATTACCCTTTTTCCATTGATAGTGCAAGTGTAAGCTATTTTACTTCATTTACAATGGGCAAGGCGCGTGGCAAGGGACGTGGAAGTGGACCTTCTGGTGATGGTTCGTGCAGAGGAAGGGGCCGTGGCCAAGGTGAAAATGTGCCACAACCAACAGCCACATCTTCTCGCTCCCACTTCTTGACCGAATTACTAGGGAAGCACAGAACAACACCAGTATTGAGAACTGATCAGTGTGAACAGGTTATTAATTGGATAGCAGATAATACTTCCAGTTACCTGGGCACCACCACCTCCGGTCTGTCTTCCACACGGTCAAATCTTAGTAGCCGTGAGTCTCGACCGCATACTCCTCCTCACCCTGATGCTCCTTCCTCCCACCATGCCGAGTGTCGTCAGACAGCAAGTGATCCCACACTTGGACACTCTGAAGAGCTGTTCACTGGTCCATTTCCATATTTGGGCCCCTCGCCTGATACGCTTGAAGTGGTGGAAGAGGAGATCCCATGTTGCGATGCCCAAATATTTGAACAGCCACGGCCACAGGAAGTCGACGTTGGCAATCTGTCACAAGAGGTGGACGATGACGAGACACAATTGCCAGGAAGTGAGGAGGAGGATTGTGGTGCACAAGTGGAAGAGGAGGAGGTGGTGGATGATCTAGTAACTGTCCCAACGTGGAAGGAGGACATGCAGAGTGAGGCCAGCAGCACACAGGGGGAGGGAGGCAGAGTACCCCAACAGGCAGGAAGAAGCAGTGTGGTGGCCGCAGACAGAAGGCAGGCAACCGTTCCCCGTAACACCAACACGAGGGACGTTGCCAGTACAAACGGTAGGTCTTCCAGAGTCTGGAATTTTTTTAAAGACTCTGCTGATAACCCCAAAAAGGCCATATGTTCCACCTGCCATGCCAGCATCAGCAGGGGTGACAAAACCACCAGCCTGACCACCACCAGCATGATCAGGCACATGGCAGCAAAGTACCCGACTTTGTGGGGCGAAACCCAGGGTCCACGACCAGTGTCAGCGGGTGTCACCACTGCTTCTTCCACTGTTGTGCGTGCAATAGAACCCCCTGTTGTGTGTGCAAGGCAATCCCCTGTCCATACTGCATGTAAAGATGCCCCCTCCTCTCAGTCTTCACTTGTTATGGCAGTTTCTCAATAAACAGCATCAACGTCCACGTCCACGTCCCACCGCAGCATTCAATTGTCCATATCCCAGACCTTTGAACGAAAGCGGAAATTCGCAGCTAACGCCCCACAGGCCACAGTCCTAAATTCACACATTTCACGACTGCTTGCATTGGAAATGCTGCCTTTTAGTCTGGTGGAGACGGAATCCTTCCGCAATCTTATGGCGGTGGCCATCCCTCGGTACTCGATCCCCAGCCGACACTATTTTGCCCGGTGTGCCATCCCCGCACTACACAAGCACGTGTCCCAAAGCATCTACCATGCCCTCAACAACGCAGTTACTGGGAGAGTCCACCTGACAACGGACACGTGGACAAGTGCTTGTGGACAGTACATCTCTCTGACGGCACACTGGGAAAACATAGTGGAAGCCGGGACCCAGTCGGACCTTGGGACGGAACACATCCTCCCCACACAGAGGATTGCGGGCCCTATGTCAGACAGAGTTGCCCCCACAGTGTACAGCTCCTGCGCATCCTCCTCCTCCTCCTCCTCCTCATGTTCAGCCTCCATCTCAGATATCACCACATCAGTTACAAGCTGGAAGCATTGCAGTTCTGCCTCCGGCAAGCGGCAACAGACTGTGCTGAAACTCATAAGCTTAGGTGATAAACCTCACACTGCTTATGAGTTGTGGACAGCTGTGAAACAGCAGGCAGATCTGTGGCTGAGACCGCTGAACCTACATCCCGGCATGGTCGTCTGTGACAATGGCCGTAACCTGGTGGCGGCTCTGAGGTGAGGTGAGATCACACACGTACCATGCCTGGCTCATGTGCTTAACCTCGTGGTTCAGCGGTTTCTTAAATCGTACCCCGAGTTGCTAGATCTGCTCGTGAAAGTACGCCGCCTGTCAGCTCATTTTCGCAAGTCGGCTACAGCTTCCGCCGCCCTTGCTGTGTTGCAGCAGCGTTTGCAGCTTCCGGCACACCGACTGGTGTGTGATGTCCCCACACGTTGGAACTCTACCCTCCACATGTTGCAAAGGATTTGTGAGCAGAAGAGAGCAGTTGTGGAGTACCAGCTGCAACAAGGCCGTCGATATTCAGGTCAGACTCCACACATAAGACCTCAGGAGTGGACCTGGATGTCTGACTTATGTACCATCCTGACAAACTTTGAGGAGGCCACCAAGATGGTGAGTGGCGATGACGCCATCATTAGTGTCAGCATCCCACTTGTCTGTCTTTTGCAACGCTCTCTGCAGAGAATTAAAGAGGAGGCATTGCAGCCAGAGTATGATGAGATGGATCAAGAAGCCGTAGCGGGCGATTACACACAGCCCAGCCTCATCTCATCCCAACGTACATTGGGGGACAATGAGGGAGAGGAGGAGGAGGAGGAAGAGGAGGAAGAACAGGAGCTGCCATCATGCATTGTAGACGGTAGTACCTGTACAAGTGTCATACTGTCGGTTCAGCGTGGGTGGCCTGAGGCCAGGGGGGAGGAGGAAGAGGAGGAGGAGGAGGAGGAGAGCATGGTCAGTCGTCATCTTGGTGAGGACACGGAAATCTTGCCCGTTACCAGTCTGGCACGCATGGCTGACTTTATGTTACGCTGCCTTAACCGTGACCCTCACGTTGTCAAAATGTTGGGTGACAGTCATTACTGGTTGGTGACACTTGTAGACCCCCGCTACAAGGAGAACTTTCACTCTCTTATTCTTGAGGTGGAGAGGTCTACAAAAATGGGGCAATACCAGAAGGCCCTTGCTGCAGAACTGTTAAAAAAATTCCCATCTGAACACGCTAGCGGCAGAGGTCACTGTTCGTTGCCCAACCAGGGTGTACAGGTGAGAGAGATGCCACTCCAATCCAGCAGAGGCAGGGGGACACTGTCAACGTTCTGGGACAGTTTTCTGACACCCGCCCAGCTTACAGGCCCTGAAGCGCGGGGTACTCTCACAAGAAGTGGAAAGTTTCAAAAGATGGTGAGGGAGTACCTTGCCGATCGTACCAGCGTCCTCTGTGATTCCTCTGTGCCTTTTAATTATTGGTTATCCAAGCTGGACACTGGGAATGAACTCGCTCTGTACGCCTTGGAGGTCATGGCCTGCCCTTCCGCTAGCGTGTTATCGGAGTGTGTTTTTAGCGCCGCTGGGGGGATTATAACTGATAAGCGCACTCGCCTGTCAACTGACAATGCTGACAAGCTGACCCTTATCAAAATGAACAAGGGCTGGATTGGGCCAGACTTCTCATCACCACCAAATGACAGCAGAGTAACATAAAGTCAAATCCACTGTGTTATTTCGGGAAGTGTATTCACATGCACCGCTTCACACCCACACATGGGTATACGCTTCCTCGTTTCGGCTTTTTAATCTTCTTCTCCTTATCCTCAGCCTCCACCACCACTATACCACCAGGGTGCCAGCATTGCAAGTTCCTCCGTCCTTATTTTTTGCAGCTTTTGCTTGCAAGGCATAAGCAAATACTATGGGACACCCACTCCCCAATAATGGGACTTATGTTTGTAATATGCTGTACTGCATGTCTCTTGTAAGGGGCATTGCAAGTTGCTCCGTCCTAATTTTTGGCAGCTTTTGCTGGGAAAGCATATGCAAATACTATGGGACACCCACTCCCCAATAATGGGACTTATGTTTGTAATATGCTGTACTGCATGGCTCTTGTAAGGGGCATTGCAAGTTGCTCCGTCCTAATTTTTGGCAGCTTTTGCTGGGAAAGCATAAGCAAATACTATGGGACACCCACTCCCCAATAATGGGACTTATGTTTGTAATATGCTGTACTGCATGGCTCTTGTAAGGGGCATTGCAAGTTGCTCCGTCCTAATTTTTGGCAGCTTTTGCATGGAAAGCATAAGCAAATACTATGGGACACCCACTCCCCAATAATGGGACTTATGTTTGTAATATGCTGTACTGCATGGCTCTTGTAAGGGGCATTGCAAGTTGCTCCGTCCTAATTTTTGGCAGCTTTTGCCTGGAAAGCATAAGCAAATACTATGGGACACCCACTCCCCAATACTGGGACTTATGTTTGTAATATGCTGTACTGCATGGCTCTTGTAAGGGGCATTGCAAGTTGCTCCATCCTAATTTTTGGCAGCTTTTGCTGGGAAAGCATAAGCAAATATTATGGGACACCCACTCCCCAATAATGGGACTTATGTTTGTAATATGCTGTACTGCATGGCTCTTGTAAGGGGCATTGCAAGTTGCTCCGTCCTAATTTTTGGCAGCTTTTGCTGGGAAAGCATAAGCAAATACTATGGGACACCCACTCCCCAATAATGGGACTTAGGTTTGAAATATGCTGTACTGCATGGCTCTTGTAAGGGGCATTGCAAGTTGCTCCGTCCTAATTTTTGGCAGCTTTTGCTGGGAAAGCATAAGCAAATACTATGGGACACCCACTCCCCAATAATGGGACTTATGTTTGTAATATGCTGTACTGCATGGCTCTTGTAAGGGGCATTGCAAGTTGCTCCGTCCTAATTTTTGGCAGCTTTTGCATGGAAAGCATAAGCAAATACTATGGGACACCCACTCCCCAATAATGGGACTTATGTTTGTAATATGCTGTACTGCATGGCTCTTGTAAGGGGCATTGCAAGTTGCTCCGTCCTAATTTTTGGCAGCTTTTGCTGGGAAAGCATAAGCAAATACTATGGGACACCCACTCCCCAATAATGGGACTGATGTTTGTAATATGCTGTACTGCATGGCTCTTGTAAGGGGCATTGCAAGTTGCTCCGTCCTAATTTTTGGCAGCTTTTGCATGGAAAGCATAAGCAAATACTATGGGACACCCACTCCCCAATAATGGGACTTATGTTTGTAATATGCTGTACTGCATGGCTCTTGTAAGGGGCATTGCAAGTTGCTCCGTCCTAATTTTTGGCAGCTTTTGCTTGGAAAGCATAAGCAAATACTATGGGACACCCACTCCCCAATACTGGGACTTAGGTTTGTAATATGCTGTACTGCATGGCTCTTGTAAGGGGCATTGCAAGTTACTCCATCCTAATTTTTGGCAGCTTTTGCTGGGAAAGCATAAGCAAATACTATGGGACACCCACTCCCCAATAATGGGACTTATGTTTGTAATATGCTGTACTGCATGGCTCTTGTAAGGGGCATTGCAAGTTGCTCCGTCCTAAGTTTTGGCAGCTTTTGCTGGGAAAGCATAAGCAAATACTATGGGACACCCACTCCCCAATAATTGGACTTATGTTTGAAATATGCTGTACTGCATGGCTCTTGTAAGGGGCATTGCAAGTTGCTCCGTCCTAATTTTTGGCAGCTTTTGCTGGAAAAGCATAAGCAAATACTATGGGACACCCACTCCCCAATAATGGCACTTATGTTTGTAATATGCTGTACTGCATGGCTCTTGTAAGGGGCATTGCAAGTTGCTCCGTCCTAATTTTTGGCAGCTTTTGCTGGGAATGCATAAGCAAATACTATGGGACACCGACTCCCCAATAATGGGACTTATGTTTGTAATATGCTGTACTGCATGGCTCGTGTAAGGGGCATTACAAGTTGCTCCGTAATAATTTTTGGCAGCTTTTGCTGGGAAAGCATAAGCAAATACTATGGGACACCCACTCCCCAATAATGGGACTTATGTTTGTAATATGCTGTACTGCATGGCTCTTGTAAGGGGCATTGCAAGTTGCTCTGTCCTAATTTTTGGCAGCTTTTGCTTGGAAAGCATAAGCAAATACTGTGGGACACCCACTCCCCAATAATGGGACTTATGTTTGTAATATGCTGTACTGCATGGCTCTTCTAAGGGGCATTGCAAGTTGCTCCATCCTAATTTTTGGCAGCTTTTGCTGGGAAAGCATAAGCAAATACTATGGGACACCCACTCCCCAATAATGGGACTTATGTTTGTAATATGCTGTACTGCATGGCTCTTGTAAGGGGCATTGGAAGTTGCTCCGTGCTAATTTTTGTCAGCTTTTGCTGGGAAAGCATAAGCAAATACTATGGGACACCCACTCCCCAATAATGGGACTTATGTTTGTAATATGCTGTACTGCATGGCTCTTGTAAGGGGCATTGCAAGTTGCTCCGTCCTAATTTTTGGCAGCTTTTGCTGGGAAAGCATAAGCAAATACTATGGGACACCCACTCCCCAATAATGGGACTTATGTTTGTAATATGCTGTACTGCATGGCTCTTGTAAGGGGTATTGCAAGTTGCTCCGTCCTAATTTTTGGCAGCTTTTGCTTGGAAAGCATATGCAAATACTATGGGACGCCCACTCTCCAATAATGGGACTTATGTTTGTAATATGCTGTACTGCATGGCTCTTGTAAGGGGCATTGCAAGTTGCTCCGTCCTAATTTTTGGCAACTTTTGCTGGGAAAGCATAAGCAAATACTATGGCACACCCACTCCCCAATAATGGGACTTATGTTTGTAATATGCTGTACTGCATGGCTCTTTTAAGGGGCATTGCAAGTTGCTCCGTCCTAATTTTTGGCAGCTTTTGCTGGGAAAGCATAAGCAAATACTATGGGACACCCACTCCCCAATAATGGGACTTATGTTTGTAATATGCTGTACTGCATGGCTCTTGTAAGGGGCATTGCAAGTTGCTCCGTCCTAATTTTTGGCAGCTTTTGCTGGGAAAGCATAAGCAATTACTATGGGACATCCACACCCCAATAATGGGACTTATGTTTGTAATATGCTGTACTGCATGGCTCTTGTAAGGGGCATTGCAAGTTGCTGCATCCTAATTTTTGTCAGCTTTTGCTTGGAAAGCATAGGAAAATACTATGGGACACCCACTCCCCAATAATGGGACTTATGTTTGTAATATGCTGTACTGCATGGCTCTTGTAAGGGGCATTGCAAGTTGCTCCGTCCTAATTTTTGGCAGCTTTTGCTGGGAAAGCATAAGCAAATACTATGGGACACCCGCTCCCCAATAAAGGGACTTATGTTTGTAATATGCTGTACTGCATGTCTCTTGTAAGGGGCATTGAAAGTTGCTCCGTACTAATTTTTGGCAGCTTTTGCTGGGAAAGCATGAGCAAATACTATGGGACACCCACTCCCCAATAATGGGACTTATGTTTGTAATATGCTGTACTGCATGGCTCTTGTAAGGGGCATTGAAAGTTGCTCCGTCCTAATTATTGGCAGCTTTTGCTGGGAAAGCATAAGCAAATACTATGGGACACCGACTCCCCAATAATGGGACTTATGTTTGTAATATGCTGTACTGCATGGCTCTTGTAAGGGGCATTGCAAGTTGCTCCGTCCTAATTTTTGTCAGCTTTTGCTGGGAAAGCATAAGCAAATACTATGGGACACCCACTCCCCAATAATGGGACTTATGTTTGTAATATGCTGTACTGCATGGCTCTTGTAAGGGGCATTGCAAGTTGCTCCGTCCTAATTTTTGGCAGCTTTTGCTGGGAAAGCATAAGCAAATACTATGGGACACCCACTCCCCAATAATGGGACTTATGTTTGTAATATGCTGTACTGTATGGCTCTTGTAAGGGGCATTGCAAGTTGCTCCGTCCTAATTTTTGGCAGCTTTTGCTGGGAAAGCATAAGCAAATACTATGGGACACCCACTCCCCAATAATGGGACTTATGTTTGTAATATGCTGTACTGCATGGCTCTTGTAAGGGGCATTGCAAGTTGCTCCGTCCTAATTTTTGGCAGCTTTTGCTGGGAAAGCATAAGCAAATACTATGGGACACCCACTCCCCAATAATGGGACTGATGTTTGTAATATGCTGTACTGCATGGCTCTTGTAAGGGGCATTGCAAGTTGCTCCGTCCTAATTTTTGGCAGCTTTTGCTGGGAAAGCATAAGCAAATACTATGGGACACCCACTCCCCAATAATGGGACTTATGTTTGTAATATGCTGTACTGCATGTCTCTTGTAAGGGGCATTGCAAGTTGCTTCGTCCTAATGTTTGGCAGCTTTTGCTGGGAAAGCATAAGCAAATACTATGGGACACCCACTCCCCAATAATGGGACTTATGTTTGTAATATGCTGTACTGCATGGCTCTTATAAGGGGATTTGCAAGTTGCTCCGTCCTAATTTTTGGCAGCTTTTGCTTGGAAAGCATAAGCAAATACTATGGGACACCCACTCCCCAATAATGGGACTTATGTTTGTAATATGATGTACTGCATGGCTCTTATAAGGGGATTTGCAAGTTGCTCCGTCCTAATTTTTGGCAGCTTTTGCTGGGAAAGCATAAGCAAATACTATGGGACACCCACTCCCCAATAATGGGACTTATGTTTGTAATATGATGTACTGCATGGCTCTTGTAAGGGGCATTGCAAGTCGCTCCGTCCTAATTTTTGGCAGCTTTTGCTGGGAAAGCATAAGCAAATACTATGGGACACCCACTCCCCAATAATGGGACTTATGTTTGTAATATGCTGTACTGCATGGCTCTTGTAAGGGGCATTGCAAATTGCTCCGTCCTAATTTTTGGCAGCTTTTGCTGGGAAAGCATAAGCAAATACTATGGGACACCCACTCCCCAATAATGGGACTTATGTTTGTAATATGCTGTACTGCATGGCTCTTGTAAGGGGCATTGCAAGTTGCTCCGTCCTAATTTTTGGCAGCTTTTGCTGGGAAAGCATAAGCAAATACTATGGGACACCCACTCCCCAATAATGGGACTGATGTTTGTAATATGCTGTACTGCATGGCTCTTGTAAGGGGCATTGCAAGTTGCTCCGTCCTAATTTTTGTCAGCTTTTGCTGGGAAAGCATAAGCAAATACTATGGGACACCCACTCCCCAATAATGGGACTTATGTTTGTAATATGCTGTACTGCATGTCTCTTGTAAGGGGCATTGCAAGTTGCTTCGTCCTAATTTTTGGCAGCTTTTGCTGGGAAAGCATAAGCAAATACTATGGGACACCCACTCCCCAATAATGGGACTTATGTTTGTAATATGCTGTACTGCATGGATCTTGTAAGGGGCATTGCAAGTTGCTCCGTCCTAATTTTTGGCAGCTTTTGCTGGGAAAGCATAAGCAAATACTATGGGACACCCGCTCCCCAATAACGGGACTTATGTTTGTAATATGCTGTACTGCATGTCTCTTGTAAGGGGCATTGAAAGTTGCTCCATCCTAATTTTTGGCAGCTTTTGCTGGGAAAGCATAAGCAAATACTATGGGACACCCACTCCCCAATAATGGGACTTATGTTTGTAATATGATGTACTGCATGGCTCTTGGAAGGGGCATTGCAAGTTGCTCCGTCCTAATTTTTGGCAGCTTTTGCTGGGAAAGCATAAGCAAATACTATGGGACAAACACTTCCCAATAATGGGACTTATGTTTGTAATATGCTGTACTGCATGGCTCTTGTAAGGGGCATTGCAAGTTGCTCCGTCCTAATTTTTGGCAGCTTTTGCTGGGAAAGCATAAGCAAATACTATGGGACACCCACTCCCCAATAATGGGACTTATGTTTGTAATATGCTGTACTGCATGGCTCTTGTAAGGGGCATTGCAAGTTGCTGCGTCCTAATTTTTGGCAGCTTTTGCTGGGAAAGCATAAGCAAATACTTTGGGACACACAGTCCCCAATAATGGGACTTATGTTTGTAATATGCTGTACTGCATGTCTCTTGTAAGGGGCATTGCAAGTTGCTCCGTCCTAATTTTTGGCAGCTTTTGCTGGGAAAGCATAAGCAAATACTATGGGACACCCACTCCCCAATAATGGGACTTATGTTTGTAATATGCTGTACTGCATGGCTCTTGTAAGGGGTATTGCAAGTTGCTCCGTCCTAATTTTTGGCAGCTTTTGCTTGGAAAGCATATGCAAATACTATGGGACGCCCACTCTCCAATAATGGGACTTATGTTTGTAATATGCTGTACTGCATGGCTCTTGTAAGGGGCATTGCAAGTTGCTCCGTCCTAATTTTTGGCAACTTTTGCTGGGAAAGCATAAGCAAATACTATGGCACACCCACTCCCCAATAATGGGACTTATGTTTGTAATATGCTGTACTGCATGGCTCTTTTAAGGGGCATTGCAAGTTGCTCCGTCCTAATTTTTGGCAGCTTTTGCTGGGAAAGCATAAGCAAATACTATGGGACACCCACTCCCCAATAATGGGACTTATGTTTGTAATATGCTGTACTGCATGGCTCTTGTAAGGGGCATTGCAAGTTGCTCCGTCCTAATTTTTGGCAGCTTTTGCTGGGAAAGCATAAGCAATTACTATGGGACATCCACACCCCAATAATGGGACTTATGTTTGTAATATGCTGTACTGCATGGCTCTTGTAAGGGGCATTGCAAGTTGCTGCATCCTAATTTTTGTCAGCTTTTGCTTGGAAAGCATAGGAAAATACTATGGGACACCCACTCCCCAATAATGGGACTTATGTTTGTAATATGCTGTACTGCATGGCTCTTGTAAGGGGCATTGCAAGTTGCTCCGTCCTAATTTTTGGCAGCTTTTGCTGGGAAAGCATAAGCAAATACTATGGGACACCCGCTCCCCAATAAAGGGACTTATGTTTGTAATATGCTGTACTGCATGTCTCTTGTAAGGGGCATTGAAAGTTGCTCCGTACTAATTTTTGGCAGCTTTTGCTGGGAAAGCATAAGCAAATACTATGGGACACCCACTCCCCAATAATGGGACTTATGTTTGTAATATGCTGTACTGCATGGCTCTTGTAAGGGGCATTGAAAGTTGCTCCGTCCTAATTATTGGCAGCTTTTGCTGGGAAAGCATAAGCAAATACTATGGGACACCCAATCCCCAATAATGGGACTTATGTTTGTAATATGCTGTACTGCATGGCTCTTGTAAGGGGCATTGCAAGTTGCTCCGTCCTAATTTTTGTCAGCTTTTGCTGGGAAAGCATAAGCAAATACTATGGGACACCCACTCCCCAATAATGGGACTTATGTTTGTAATATGCTGTACTGCATGGCTCTTGTAAGGGGCATTGCAAGTTGCTCCGTCCTAATTTTTGGCAGCTTTTGCTGGGAAAGCATAAGCAAATACTATGGGACACCCACTCCCCAATAATGGGACTTATGTTTGTAATATGCTGTACTGTATGGCTCTTGTAAGGGGCATTGCAAGTTGCTCCGTCCTAATTTTTGGCAGCTTTTGCTGGGAAAGCATAAGCAAATACTATGGGACACCCACTCCCCAATAATGGGACTTATGTTTGTAATATGCTGTACTGCATGGCTCTTGTAAGGGGCATTGCAAGTTGCTCCGTCCTAATTTTTGGCAGCTTTTGCTGGGAAAGCATAAGCAAATACTATGGGACACCCACTCCCCAATAATGGGACTGATGTTTGTAATATGCTGTACTGCATGGCTCTTGTAAGGGGCATTGCAAGTTGCTCCGTCCTAATTTTTGGCAGCTTTTGCTGGGAAAGCATAAGCAAATACTATGGGACACCCACTCCCCAATAATGGGACTTATGTTTGTAATATGCTGTACTGCATGTCTCTTGTAAGGGGCATTGCAAGTTGCTTCGTCCTAATGTTTGGCAGCTTTTGCTGGGAAAGCATAAGCAAATACTATGGGACACCCACTCCCCAATAATGGGACTTATGTTTGTAATATGCTGTACTGCATGGCTCTTATAAGGGGCTTTGCAAGTTGCTCCGTCCTAATTTTTGGCAGCTTTTGCTTGGAAAGCATAGGCAAATACTATGGGACACCCACTCCCCAATAATGGGACTTATGTTTATAATATGCTGTACTGCATGGCTCTTGTAAGGGGCATTGCAAGTTGCTCCGTCCTAATTTTTGGCAGCTTTTGCTGGGAAAGCATAAGCAAATACTATGGGACACCCACTCCCCAATAATGGGACTTATGTTTGTAATATGATGTACTGCATGGCTCTTGTAAGGGGCATTGCAAGTCGCTCCGTCCTAATTTTTGGCAGCTTTTGCTGGGAAAGCATAAGCAAATACTATGGGACACCCACTCCCCAATAATGGGACTTATGTTTGTAATATGCTGTACTGCATGGCTCTTGTAAGGGGCATTGCAAATTGCTCCGTCCTAATTTTTGGCAGCTTTTGCTGGGAAAGCATAAGCAAATACTATGGGACACCCACTCCCCAATAATGGGACTTATGTTTGTAATATGCTGTACTGCATGGCTCTTGTAAGGGGCATTGCAAGTTGCTCCGTCCTAATTTTTGGCAGCTTTTGCTGGGAAAGCATAAGCAAATACTATGGGACACCCACTCCCCAATAATGGGACTGATGTTTGTAATATGCTGTACTGCATGGCTCTTGTAAGGGGCATTGCAAGTTGCTCCGTCCTAATTTTTGTCAGCTTTTGCTGGGAAAGCATAAGCAAATACTATGGGACACCCACTCCCCAATAATGGGACTTATGTTTGTAATATGCTGTACTGCATGTCTCTTGTAAGGGGCATTGCAAGTTGCTTCGTCCTAATTTTTGGCAGCTTTTGCTGGGAAAGCATAAGCAAATACTATGGGACACCCGCTCCCCAATAACGGGACTTATGTTTGTAATATGCTGTACTGCATGTCTCTTGTAAGGGGCATTGAAAGTTGCTCCATCCTAATTTTTGGCAGCTTTTGCTGGGAAAGCATAAGCAAATACTATGGGACACCCACTCCCCAATAATGGGACTTATGTTTGTAATATGATGTACTGCATGGCTCTTGGAAGGGGCATTGCAAGTTGCTCCGTCCTAATTTTTGGCAGCTTTTGCTGGGAAAGCATAAGCAAATACTATGGGACAAACACTTCCCAATAATGGGACTTATGTTTGTAATATGCTGTACTGCATGGCTCTTGTAAGGGGCATTGCAAGTTGCTCCGTCCTAATTTTTGGCAGCTTTTGCTGGGAAAGCATAAGCAAATACTATGGGACACCCACTCCCCAATAATGGGACTTATGTTTGTAATATGCTGTACTGCATGGCTCTTGTAAGGGGCATTGCAAGTTGCTGCGTCCTAATTTTTGGCAGCTTTTGCTGGGAAAGCATAAGCAAATACTTTGGGACACACAGTCCCCAATAATGGGACTTATGTTTGTAATATGCTGTACTGCATGTCTCTTGTAAGGGGCATTGCAAGTTGCTCCGTCCTAATTTTTGGCAGCTTTTGCTGGGAAAGCATAAGCAAATACTATGGGACACCCACTCCCCAATAATGGGACTTATGTTTGTAATATGCTGTACTGCATGTCTCTTGTAAGGGGCATTGCAAGTTGCTCCGTCCTAATTTTTGGCAGCTTTTGCTGGGAAAGCATAAGCAAATACTATGGGACACCCACTCTCCAATAATGGGACTTATGTTTGTAATATGCTGTACTGCATGGATCTTGTAAGGGGCATTGCAAGTTGCTCCGTCCTAATTTTTGGCAGCTTTTGCTGGGAAAGCATAAGCAAATACTATGGGACACCCGCTCCCCAATAATGGGACTTATGTTTGTAATATGCTGTACAGCATGTCTCTTGTAAGCGGCATTGAAAGTTGCTCCATCCTAATTTTTGGCAGCTTTTGCTGGGAAAGCATAAGCAAATACTATGGGACACCCACTCCCCAATAATGAGACTTATGTTTGTAATATGATGTACTGCATGGCTCTTGTAAGGGGCATTGCAAGTTGCTCCGTCCTAATTTTTGGCAGCTTTTACTGGGAAAGCATAAGCAAATACTATGGGACACCCACTCCCCAATAATGGGACTTATGTTTGTAATATGCTGTACTGCATGGCTCTTGTAAGGGGCATTGCAAGTTGCTCCGTCCTAATTTTTGGCAGCTTTTGCTGGGAAAGCATAAGCAAATATTATGGGACACCCACTCCCCAATAATGGGACTTATGTTTGTAATATGCTGTACTGCATGGCTCTTGTAAGGGGCATTGCAAGTTGCTCCGTCCTAATTTTTGGCAGCTTTTGCTGGGAAAGCATAAGCAAATACTTTGGGACACCCACTCCCCAATAATGGGACTTATGTTTGTAATATGCTGTACTGCATGTCTCTTGTAAGGGGCATTGCAAGTTGCTCCGTCCTAATTTTTGGCATCTTTTGCTGGGAAAGCATAAGCAGATACTATGGGACACCCACTCCCCAATAATGGCACTTATGTTTGTAATATACTGTACTGCATGGCTCTTGTAAGGGGCATTGCAAGTTGCTCCGTCCTAATTTTTGGCAGCTTTTGCTGGGAAAGCATAAGCAAATACTATGGGACACCCACTCCCCAATAATGGGACTTATGTTTGTAATATGCTGTACTGCATGGCTCTTGTAAGGGGCATTGCAAGTTGCTCCGTCCTAATTTTTGGCATCTTTTGCTGGGAAAGCATAAGCAGATACTATGGGACACCCACTCCCCAATAATGGCACTTATGTTTGTAATATGCTGTACTGCATGGCTCTTGTAAGGGGCATTGCAAGTTGCTCCGTCCTAATTTTTGGCAGCTTTTGCTGGGAAAGCATAAGCAAATACTATGGGACACCCACTCCCCAATAATGGGACTTATGTTTGTAATATGCTGTACTGCATGGCTCTTGTAAAGGGCAATGCAAGTTGCTCTGTCCTAATTTTTGGCATCTTTTGCTGGGAAAGCATAAGCAGATACTATGGGACACCCACTCCCCAATAATGGCACTTATGTTTGTAATATGCTGTACTGCATGGCTCTTGTAAGGGGCATTGCAAGTTGCTCCGTCCTAATTTTTGGCAGCTTTTGCTGGGAAAGCATAAGCAAATACTTTGGGACACCCACTCCCCATTAATGGGACTTATGTTTGTAATATGCTGTACTGCATGTCTGTTGTAAGGGGCATTGCAAGTTGCTCCGTCCTAATTTCTGGCAGCTTTTGCTGGGAAAGCATAAGCAAATACTATGGGACACCCACTCCCCAATAATGGGACTTATGTTTGTAATATGCTGTACTGAATGTCTCTTCTAAGGGTCATTGCAAGTTGCTCCGTCCTAATTTTTGGCAGCTTTTGCTGGGAATGCATAAGCAAATACTATGGGACACCCACTCCCCAATAATGGGACTTATGTTTGTAATATGCTGTACTGCATGGATCTTGTAAGGGGCATTGCAAGTTGCTCCGTCCTAATTTTTGGCAGCTTTTGCTGGGAAAGCATAAGCAAATACTATGGGACACCCGCTCCCCAATAATGGGACTTATGTTTGTAATATGCTGTACAGCATGTCTATTGTAAGGGGCATTGCAAGTTGCTCCGTCCTAATTTTTGGCAGCTTTTGCTGGGAAAGCATAAGCAAATACTATGGGACACCCACTCCCCAATAATGGGACTTATGTTTGTAATATGCTGTACTGCATGGCTCTTGTAAGGGGCATTGCAAGTTGCTCCGTCCTAATTTTTGTCAGCTTTTGCTGGGAAAGCATAAGCAAATACTATGGGACACCCACTCCCCAATAATGGGACTTATGTTTGTAATATGCTGTACTGCATGGCTCTTGTAAGGGGCATTGCAAATTGCTCCGTCCTAATTTTTGTCAGCTTTTGCTGGGAAAGCATAAGCAAATACTATGGGACACCCACTCCCCAATAATGGGACTTATGTTTGTAATATGCTGTACTGCATGGCTCTTGTAAGGGGCATTGCAAGTTGCTCCGTCCTAATTTTTGGCAGCTTTTGCTGGGAAAGCATAAGCAAATACTATGGGACACCCACTCCCCAATAATGGGACTGATGTTTGTAATATGCTGTACTGCATGGCTCTTGTAAGGGGCATTGCAAGTTGCTCCGTCCTAATTTTTGTCAGCTTTTGCTGGGAAAGCATAAGCAAATACTATGGGACACCCACTCCCCAATAATGGGACTTATGTTTGTAATATGCTGTACTGCATGTCTCTTGTAAGGGGCATTGCAAGTTGCTTCGTCCTAATTTTTGGCAGCTTTTGCTGGGAAAGCATAAGCAAATACTATGGGACACCCACTCCCCAATAATGGGACTTATGTTTGTAATATGCTGTACTGCATGGATCTTGTAAGGGGCATTGCACGTTGCTCCGTCCTAATTTTTGGCAGCTTTTGCTGGGAAAGCATAAGCAAATACTATGGGACACCCGCTCCCCAATAATGGGACTTATGTTTGTAATATGCTGTACTGCATGTCTCTTGTAAGGGGCATTGAAAGTTGCTCCATCCTAATTTTTGGCAGCTTTTGCTGGGAAAGCATAAGCAAATACTATGGGACACCCACTCCCCAATAATGGGACTTATGTTTGTAATATGATGTACTGCATGGCTCTTGGAAGGGGCATTGCAAGTTGCTCCGTCCTAATTTTTGGCAGCTTTTGCTGGGAAAGCATAAGCAAATACTATGGGACACCCACTTCCCAATAATGGGACTTATGTTTGTAATATACTGTAGTGCATGGCTCTTGTAAGGGGCATTGCAAGTTGCTCCGTCCTAATTTTTGGCAGCTTTTGCTGGGAAAGCATAAGCAAATACTATGGGACACCCACTCCCCAATAATGGGACTTATGTTTGTAATATGCTGTACTGCATGGCTCTTGTAAGGGGAATTGCAAGTTGCTCCGTCCTTATTTTTGGCAGCTTTTGCTGGGAAAGCATAAGCAAATACTATGGGACACCCACTCCCCAATAATGGGACTTATGTTTGTAATATGCTGTACTGCATGGCTCTTGTAAGGGGCATTGCAAGTTGCTCCGTCCTAATTTTTGTCAGCTTTTGCTGGGAAAACATAAGCAAATACTATGGGACACCCACTCCCCAATAATGGGACTTATGTTTGTAATATGCTGTACTGCATGTCTCTTGTAAGGGGCATTGCAAGTTGCTCCGTCCTAATTTTTGGCAGTTTTTGCTGGGAAAGCATAAACAAATACTATGGGACACCCACTCCCCAATAATGGGACTTATGTTTGTAATATACTGTACTGCATGGCTCTTGTAAGGGGCATTGCAAGTTGCTGCGTCCTAATTTTTGGCAGCTTTTGCTGGGAAAGCATAAGCAAATACTTTGGGACACACACTCCCCAATAATGGGACTTATGTTTGTAATATGCTGTACTGCATGTCTCTTGTAAGGGGCATTGCAAGTTGCTCCGTCCTAATTTTTGGCAGCTTTTGCTGGGAAAGCATAAGCAAATACTATGGGACACCCACTCCCCAATAATGGGACTTATGTTTGTAATATGCTGTACTGCATGTCTCTTGTAAGGGGCATTGCAAGTTGCTCCGTCCTAATTTTTGGCAGCTTTTGCTGGGAAAGCATAAGCAAATACTATGGGACACCCACTCTCCAATAATGGGACTTATGTTTGTAATATGCTGTACTGCATGGATCTTGTAAGGGGCATTGCAAGTTGCTCCGTCCTAATTTTTGGCAGCTTTTGCTGGGAAAGCATAAGCAAATACTATGGGACACCCGCTCCCCAATAATGGGACTTATGTTTGTAATATGCTGTACAGCATGTCTCTTGTAAGCGGCATTGAAAGTTGCTCCATCCTAATTTTTGGCAGCTTTTGCTGGGAAAGCATAAGCAAATACTATGGGACACCCACTCCCCAATAATGAGACTTATGTTTGTAATATGATGTACTGCATGGCTCTTGTAAGGGGCATTGCAAGTTGCTCCGTCCTAATTTTTGGCAGCTTTTACTGGGAAAGCATAAGCAAATACTATGGGACACCCACTCCCCAATAATGGGACTTATGTTTGTAATATGCTGTACTGCATGGCTCTTGTAAGGGGCATTGCAAGTTGCTCCGTCCTAATTTTTGGCAGCTTTTGCTGGGAAAGCATAAGCAAATATTATGGGACACCCACTCCCCAATAATGGGACTTATGTTTGTAATATGCTGTACTGCATGGCTCTTGTAAGGGGCATTGCAAGTTGCTCCGTCCTAATTTTTGGCAGCTTTTGCTGGGAAAGCATAAGCAAATACTTTGGGACACCCACTCCCCAATAATGGGACTTATGTTTGTAATATGCTGTACTGCATGTCTCTTGTAAGGGGCATTGCAAGTTGCTCCGTCCTAATTTTTGGCATCTTTTGCTGGGAAAGCATAAGCAGATACTATGGGACACCCACTCCCCAATAATGGCACTTATGTTTGTAATATACTGTACTGCATGGCTCTTGTAAGGGGCATTGCAAGTTGCTCCGTCCTAATTTTTGGCAGCTTTTGCTGGGAAAGCATAAGCAAATACTATGGGACACCCACTCCCCAATAATGGGACTTATGTTTGTAATATGCTGTACTGCATGGCTCTTGTAAGGGGCATTGCAAGTTGCTCCGTCCTAATTTTTGGCATCTTTTGCTGGGAAAGCATAAGCAGATACTATGGGACACCCACTCCCCAATAATGGCACTTATGTTTGTAATATGCTGTACTGCATGGCTCTTGTAAGGGGCATTGCAAGTTGCTCCGTCCTAATTTTTGGCAGCTTTTGCTGGGAAAGCATAAGCAAATACTATGGGACACCCACTCCCCAATAATGGGACTTATGTTTGTAATATGCTGTACTGCATGGCTCTTGTAAAGGGCAATGCAAGTTGCTCTGTCCTAATTTTTGGCATCTTTTGCTGGGAAAGCATAAGCAGATACAATGGGACACCCACTCCCCAATAATGGCACTTATGTTTGTAATATGCTGTACTGCATGGCTCTTGTAAGGGGCATTGCAAGTTGCTCCGTCCTAATTTTTGGCAGCTTTTGCTGGGAAAGCATAAGCAAATACTTTGGGACACCCACTCCCCATTAATGGGACTTATGTTTGTAATATGCTGTACTGCATGTCTCTTGTAAGGGGCATTGCAAGTTGCTCCGTCCTAATTTTTGGCAGCTTTTGCTGGGAAAGCATAAGCAAATACTATGGGACACCCACTCCCCAATAATGGGACTTATGTTTGTAATATGCTGTACTGAATGTCTCTTGTAAGGGTCATTGCAAGTTGCTCCGTCCTAATTTTTGGCAGCTTTTGCTGGGAATGCATAAGCAAATACTATGGGACACCCACTCCCCAATAATGGGACTTATGTTTGTAATATGCTGTACTGCATGGATCTTGTAAGGGGCATTGCAAGTTGCTCCGTCCTAATTTTTGGCAGCTTTTGCTGGGAAAGCATAAGCAAATACTATGGGACACCCGCTCCCCAATAATGGGACTTATGTTTGTAATATGCTGTACAGCATGTCTATTGTAAGGGGCATTGCAAGTTGCTCCGTCCTAATTTTTGGCAGCTTTTGCTGGGAAAGCATAAGCAAATACTATGGGACACCCACTCCCCAATAATGGGACTTATGTTTGTAATATGCTGTACTGCATGGCTCTTGTAAGGGGCATTGCAAGTTGCTCCGTCCTAATTTTTGTCAGCTTTTGCTGGGAAAGCATAAGCAAATACTATGGGACACCCACTCCCCAATAATGGGACTTATGTTTGTAATATGCTGTACTGCATGTCTCTTGTAAGGGGCATTGCAAATTGCTCCGTCCTAATTTTTGGCAGCTTTTGCTGGGAAAGCATAAGCAAATACTATGGGACACCCACTCCCCAATAATGGGACTTATGTTTGTAATATGCTGTACTGCATGGCTCTTGTAAGGGGCATTGCAAGTTGCTCCGTCCTAATTTTTGGCAGCTTTTGCTGGGAAAGCATAAGCAAATACTATGGGACACCCACTCCCCAATAATGGGACTTATGTTTGTAATATGCTGTACTGCATGGCTCTTGTAAAGGGCATTGCAAGTTGCTCCGTCCAAATTTTTGGCAGCTTTTGCTTGGAAAGCATAAGCAAATACCATGGGACACCCACTCCCCAATAATGGGACTTATGTTTGTAATATGCTGTACTGCATGTGACGCTCCCCCTGGGCCGTGAGTACACGTGTGTGGGATACCCGGTGCCGGGTCTCTGGGGTCTGTAGTCTCCGTGGCGGTGACCCGGTCCCGAGACTCAGGCTGGTCAAACCAGTGGCAGTCTTTCTTAGGTTTTGAGGTTAGTTGCCCGACTGCGCCACCCGTGGATTGCGGTCAGGGAGTACCACCGCTGCGAGGCAGACCGCTGAGGCTGGTGTTGTGTGCGCAGCATAGAATGGGATAACTCCCCTCGGGAGGAGTATAGCCTCAGGGCAGTGAGTGTGGATGATGGGGGTGATGGTGCACAAGGAATGACTCAGAGTCTTTGCAGTACAGTTCAGGGTCTTTACTGATGATTATAAGGTAGACCCTCCCGGCAGTACTGGCTAGCATATGAGGCCTGGTCAGTCTGTGAGCAAGCAGGAGTTCCCCTGGCCAGGAGGAGTTGTAGGCCTCCCCGTCTTTCTGCACTCTTCCTGGCTACCTTGCTGTAAGCGGGTAGAAGTAGCCCACATCCCTGAGTGTACCGTGTAGTGCTCACCCGTATGGCTGGTGACTTGGAGCCTTCTGTTAGCCTCCGCTCCACGACGGCGGTGCTGGTCCCTTGCTTGTGACTGAGCCTCCGGGCTTCTATGGCCAGAGGACCTGAAATCCCCTGCCGGCTGGTTTCTGCTGCTGGATATATAAGTCCTCACAGCTTCGGACTCCTGTGTCCGGTTCCTATTGTCTTCTGCCAGGGTGAGCTCTGCTCAGCTTCCAGCCCCTGGTCTTTAGCTCCTAGCTCCTACAGAGCTCCTTGCTGTTACTTTCCCTTGCTCTCACTCTGACTCTGACTGTTCTCTGACTCACTCAACCCCGCCCCAGATCCAGTTTATAAGGGCAGAATTCTCCCCTCCCAGGATTGGGGCAGGAGGATGTTGCATGTTTAAGGGATCCTGACCAGGAAACCTCCCACTTGCTCTCCGACGTAATATCTCTATTACTGTGGTGACCAGACCCCTGGGGTGCCACACATGGCTCTTGTAAGGGGCATTGCAGTTCCTCATAATTTTTGGAAAGCCTTCCATTCACTGCTTAGGCCAACAGTGCACGGGAGACCCAGTTGCTATAAATGGAAAAAAAGGTTTAGTTAACGCCCTCTGACCTCCATGTCATTTCCAAGGGGCATTGGAGTGGCTCGAAATTTTTGGTAGGCATTGCATTCACTGTATGCCCTATAACTGTGTAGCCGAACCGCTCCTTTTGTTACAGAAACATATCCTACAAGACATATCTGGTTGACTGGCCTGATATTGATGTGAATGGTCCCTGTTCCTCCTGCTCTTTCTCCTTTGCCACTACCTCATCCATCATTTATCACCTGAAGCTTTGTTTTAACGGGAGTCATAGAACGTGGATAGTAGCAGGAAAACATCCAGCAATCCTCGGAGGAGGTAGGATATGCGCCAAAACGCTGACCACCTCAGGCCTAGCCGCTACTACATACATGCGCTTGCATTACAACAAAACAAAGCAGATGCTAACTTCTATCATCCTCATCATGCTCCTCACCTTGGCACTCTCAACTCCCCTGATGGAGAAGCCAGGGCCCACCGGAGGAGTCTGATAGTCCGGTGGGCTCGGCCAATGCTGCCCTAAAGCAGGCCAGGCTAAGAAAAGTGTGGGAAAGGTTACCGGGACAAATAGGGGTGGCTGGGGACCGAGTATGGACACCCGGCCACCCCCTGGAGGCTGGGGAGCATGCGGGGACACCCGGCCACCAGGCGGCTGGGGACTGAGTATGGATACCAGGCCGCCGACACAGCCATGGCGTGGTGGCCAGATTCCGCCTCCACATGCCTAAAAGGCCCAATTTAAAGTGCAAGCAAGCAGTATGGTATTGCAGCCTGGGGGTGGGTGGGTGGCAGGCTGCATACTTGCGCTTGCATTGCAAGGAATGGGAGAGGTACAATTGAACACTGCCCTTGGACAAGGACTTGAATGGGGATAGTTGCAAGTCTGCAACGACAGGTGCAAGGTGGGAGGCATCTTCGCATGTACCATGAACAGGGGTTTGGCATGCACACACTACAGTGGAATAGGCTCTCCTTCCCACTAAATGCACTGAGGAGGGCACAGGTAATGTCTTGGTATACGCGCTTAATCTTATGTATAAGGCACACCAGGACAAATATGGGCGGCTGGGGATTGAGTATGGATACCTCGCTGCCGAAGCAGCCATGAGGTAGTGGCCAGCTTCGGCCTAATCCAAACTAAAAGGCCCCATTTCAAGTGCAAGCTAGCAGTATGGAATTGCAGTCTGGGGGTGGGTGGGTGGCAGGCTGCACACTTACACTTGCATTAAAAGAAAACATAGCAGATGCTAACTTCTGTCATCATCATCATGCTCCTCACCTTGGCACTCTCAACTCCACCGATGGAGAAGTCAGGGCCCACCGGAGGAGTCTGGTTCTCTGGTGGGCTCGACCAATGCTGCCTAAAGCAGGCCGGGCTAAGAAAAGTGTGTGGACGGATGTTCCAAGGAGAAATAGGGGTGGCTGGGGACCGTTTATGGACACCAGGCTGCCCCCAGGCGGCTGGGGACCGTGTGTGGACACCCGGCCGCAGGGCGGCTGGGGACCGAGTATGGACACCCGGCCGCCGGGCGGCTGGGGACTGAGTAGGGATTCCAGGCCGCCAACACAGCCATGACATGGTGGTCAGATTCCGCCTCCACATGCCTAAAAGGCCCAATTTCAAGTTCAAGCAAGCAAGCAGTATGGTATTGCAGCCTGGGGGTGGGTGGGTGGCAGGCTGCATACTTGAGCTTGTATTGCAAGGAATGGGGGAGGTACAATTGAACACTGCCCTGGGACTAGAACTTGCATGGGGATAGTTGCAAGTATGCATCTTCTGATGCGGTAAGGATCACTTATGATGGGCACACTTTTAGACAGTTACCTGGGAGTCAGAGATGCTTCCAGGGGTCTTCCCCATGCTGTTCCCTTGTCTTTTCAGCACTTTATGCATGTGTCACACAGCACATGGCCAGATAAGGTTGTAAAATGTTAAAATGACATTTCACGGGGAATGCATTTGTCATAGGTGAAAGCAATACAGAAGTGCAAAAACGCAAAAAAGATGCTACTTGTGAACATAGCCGAAGGTGTGGAGGAGTATTTTTGTTTTTGGTCATTTATTTTAACTTATACACAAGTCTTTACCCTGGAAAGGATGTTCCTTAACATATTTCACAGGAAAAAAGTTTCACTTTCGTTTTTGAACGTTTTATTGGGAGCCTGTAAAAGTGGCTTAATACCTCTGACCACGTTGTTGACAGCAGTGACCTGGGGGTCAGAAATGCTTCCTGGGGCGATCCCCATGCTGTCCCCATGTCATTTGAGCACTGTCACTATCGTTTTGGGCACTTGTTAGGCTTTTAAAAGACTGCCGGGGGTGCCACCGCAAAAATGCGATCACGGCCCGAGCTTCGAGCACCCGAGCATTTTAGTGCTCGCTCAACACTAATAATGACCCTACTGTGCCCCACCTCAACTCGCAAAGCAAAGTATGGTGACCCCAACACAGTATGATCCCCCAACTGTGACCACCACACAGCTCTCCATGCAGTATAATGGCCCCCACACCTCTCCACACTCCACAGAGTATAATTCACTCTCCATGGTCCTCCACACAGTATAATGCACTCCCCATGGTCCTCCACACAGTATAATGCACTCGCCATAGTCCTACACACAGTATAAGACACTCGCCATGGTCCTCCACACAGTATAATGCACTCACCATGGTCCTCCACGCAGTATAAGACACTCGCCATGGTCCTCCCAACAGTATAATGCACTCCCCATGGTACTCCATGCAGTATAAGACACTCACCATGGTCCCCCACACAGTGTAAGACACTCGAGACACTCTCCATGGTCCTCCACACAGTATAAAACAATCGCTATGGTC
Source organism: Phyllobates terribilis (assembly GCF_046119375.1). Lineage (NCBI taxonomy): Eukaryota > Metazoa > Chordata > Amphibia > Anura > Dendrobatidae > Phyllobates > Phyllobates terribilis. The sequence continues at coordinate 737,600,987 of NW_027362762.1, forward strand.
CTCCACACAGTATAAGACACTCGCCATGGTCCTCCACACAGTATAGGACGCTCATCATGGTCCTCCACACAGTATAGGACGCTCATCATGGTCCTCCACACAGTATAGGACACTCGCCATGGTCCTCCACACAGTATAATGCACTCGCCATGGTCCTCCACACAGTAAAATGCACTTGCCGTGGTCCTCCACACAGTATGATGGACTCTCCATGGTCCTTTATGCAATATAATGAACTCCCTATGGTCCTCCACGCAGTATAATGCACTCCCTATGGTCGTCCACGCAGTATAATGCACTACCTATGGTCCTCCACACAGTATAATGCACTCCCTATGGTCCTCCACACAGTATAATGCACTCCCTATGGTCCTCCACACAGTATAATGCACTCCCCATGGTCCTCCGCATAGTATAATGTACTTCCCATGGTCCTGCACATAGTATAATGCACTCCCCATGGTCCTGTACGCAGTATAATGCAGCCCCCCATAAGGTAAATGCGGCCCCCCACCATAGGGTAAACTGCAGCCCCAGTCCTCCAGTATTATCAATACACACTGATTAAAAAATAAATAAAGAAATACATACTTAATGCTCCTCATTCCACGCTGCTTCAGTCTCTACAGTGCGTCTCTCTCATCACCTCGGGAGCTGCCAGCTCCACTGTCTGACAGCGTGGCGCATCATCATGCCGCTGCGTCAGACGCAGATGAGGAATGATGTGAGAGAGTGTCACATGACGCTCCCTCTTCCATCATTTCTTTCAACCAGGACTGGCTCCAGGTTTTCGTGGTCCCCGGGCGAAAGAGTCTCAGTGGGCCTGACGTGCCCCCTGGCCGTGGTGTACTCGGTGCCGAGCCGGTCGGTGCAGGGGATGTCACAGTGGCAGTGACCTGGTCCGTGACCCAGGGCGGTCAATAAAAGGGGATTATAGTTTTTATAGTTTAATGTTCGTGACGCCACCTGTGGTATGCGACTATATGGAGCTGCCGCTGCGGAGCAGATCCTCTGGAGCTGATGGTGACACAGCAGAGTTGGTTCAGCTCTCCACAGGTAGAGCTAAGCTCCAGGGCGGTGCAGTGATGATAAATGAGGTAGATGTTGCTGTGCAGTGTAGTGCAGGGGACGGCGCAGATAATAATTCTAGGACACAGTGGGGTGCAGTCTTCAAGGTTTACTCACAGTTGTTGAACTTCAGGTTACCAGGGCCAGTGTGTAACCTCCCACGTCATCCTGCATTCACCAAGGAAGGGGTTCAGCAATCTTTCAAGTAACTCAGGAGTACTTAAACAGGACCCCGTTCTATGTGCCTTCCCGAGTCGTCTTCCTGCGCTGGCTCTCACCCTCCTGCCCTGTCCCAAGCCGGTAGCCTCTGATCTTGTCGGGTGACCTGCAGTTCCCTGGACCCTCTGTGGCCACCTTTTCAGTGATGTAATTGTGGTGGTTGGCAGCTGCACCTTGAAAGTACAGAAGCTTCCGGTTTCTAGCTGAGCCTTGTAGTTCTCCACTAGTTTAGGGGCCGGTCCCCTCTGCGGTCTGATCCCCCTACGTTCCTACAGATTCGGGCGCACGGGTGGCATCCGCACTTTCCATGCCCTAGGATCCCTTTTGTTCCTTTTGGAGCCTTTTTCTGCTCCCGTCTTCTCTCTCTCTCTCTCCTGGGCCTCTCTTACTAGGCCCCACTCCTCTCAACTCCTGCACCAAGCACTGGAGCCAGGAGCCTAGACCTCCTCCACTGCTCTCCTGAGCAGGACTGGCTGCTTCTAGATGGTTCCATCCCTTCTTATACTCCTACTGAAGTGCTTCCCTAAACTACTTCCTCCACCCACGCCCACTACATGGTTCCACCCTCCAGCCAGGGACCAGGTACTGTGTTCTCCCTTAGGAGCAAGCTCACCCTTCCCTCCTGAAGTGTAATGGATGCAAGTGTGTGGGTCCCGGGCAGTACTCCATCCTTACCTGAGAGTGAGATACCACACCTCTGGGTGAGATGCAGTACCTCCATGGCGACTGAACCCGCAGGGGCGCCACATACCCCCCTGGTAAAACACAGCACGTCCGTGGGCTGTAACAGAGTAAAACAAATTTTAGACATATAACATTTTTAGAATGCATTCACTTAGAAGAATAGTACACAACTTTTTCTTCCCTTTATGGGAGGCACATTTCTTGAACATTACATGTTTCTGTATCAGCTTATAAAACATTATGAAACTTTCTTCCAATAAAATTCTCTTCACATCAATAAAACATCTTCCATATCAAACATTTTCAATAAACTACAGTGAAATCTATAGCCGGGTGTCCATTTCACTGAAGAAAGTGAAATTTTAAGGGACCCATCCGAAAACCCCCAACGTAGGCCCTGGGCGTGGCTGCAGGGCATAGGTTATCCAGCTGTTGGACCACCTCTTCGGCCATGCCAAACAGGTTTTTGTTCTGCGGTCTGCATAAAACCAATAAGAAGCACCTTAAGAAGTGCAAACTATATACAGTTTAAAGTTTTTGGCTGCTCACAGTACTCAGCCTGTCAGTTCTTATACCCTTACTGGGTAACTGTATACAGTCTCTTTCACTTTTCACTGATGGGTCAATAGTGGTGCTCCCTCCTGGGTGACACCTGTCCACTATAGGCTGGCCCAGCCGGGTCGTCAGCTCTAGATGGCAGGGGTGCGTTCACCTCCTCCTCCATTCTGCACATATTCAGGGCGTACCACCCACGCTCTCCTCTTTGCCTGGTGTAGATGACCCTGTCTCCAGGGTACTTAGCTGCAGCCGGAGCATAAGCTGCTTGTGACAGCCAGGGTCAGCGAAACCAGAAGTCAGGGGCATGACCTCCGTGCTCGCCTTCTGTACATCAATCACATACCACCCCCTCTCTCCTGAGTATTGTGGTAACCAGGACGCTCCTGGGATGTATGGCATAGACATTGGCAGTATGAGGGCTGCGGCAGCACCCGCTGATGGAGCTTCTCCTTAGGTGGGCATCTTTCTTACCCCCTAGTTCACACTTGCCGGGGTAGGACTCACCGCTCGAGATGCTTATGTCGTCGCTCCTTGTACAGCCGGTCACCGAGACTGCTCTGCTAGTCACTGTACAGACGCACTCTTGCTGCACAGCTTCTCACACTTGTATTGTATTCACAGAGCTGCAGCAGCTGGGATTAATGGGATGGATGGGATCACACAGCACAGAGCTGCAGCAGCTAGATGGATGAGAACACAGTCCTTTGCAGGGGGAGGCGACAATCTCCCCTCCCTCAGTCCGATGCAAAGGGGAAGGCTGTCACCTCTCAGCCTAAGTGACCGACAACTCTGGTACAGTCTATGCAAGTGGGAGGGGCCTATTTTGGCGCCGTTTCCAAGGCTCAGACCCACGATGGGACACCCCACATATCATTAACTCCACATGTGCTACAGTAAGGGCTGCAGTTATACAGTTATACACAGTCTTTGTGGCACACAGGACCCTGTTATAACGGGCTTCGAATCCTGTTCGTGACGCCAAAATGACGCGCCCCCTGGGCTGTGGGATACTCTGTGCCGGGCCGGTCGGTGCAGGGGATGTCACAGTGGCAGTGCCCCGGTCCGTGACCCTGGGCGGTCAATAAAAGGGGATTATAGTTTTTATAGTTTAATGTTCGTGACGTCACCTGTGGTATGTGGCTATATGGAGCCGCTGCTGCGGAGCAGATCCTCTGGAGCTGATGGTGACACAGCAGAGTTGGTTCAGCTCTCCACAGGTAGAGCTAAGCTCCAGGGCGGTGCAGTGATGATAAATGAGGTAGATGTTGCTGTGCAGTGTAGTGCAGGGGATGGTGCAGATAATAATTCTAGGACACAGTGGGGTGCAGTCTTCAAGGTTTACTCACAGTTGTTGAACTCCAGGATACCAGTACTAGAGTAACCTCCCACGTCGCCCTGCGTTCACCAAGGAAGGGGTTCAGCAATCTCTCAAGTAACTCAGGACTACTTAAACGGGACCCCGTTCTATGTGCCTTCCTCGGTCATCTGCCTGCGCTGGCTTTCACCCTCCTGCCCTGCGCCTCACAGTGTCCCAAGCCGGTAGCCTCAGATCTTGTCGGGCGACCTGCAGTCCCCTGGACCCTCTGTGGCCACCTTTTCGGCGATGTAATTGTGGTGGTTGGCAGCTGCACCTTGAAAGTACAGAAGCCTCCAGTTTCTGGCTGAGCCTTGTACTTCTCCACTAGTTTAGGGGCCGGTCCCCTCTGCGGCCTGATCCCTCTAATTTCCTGCAGATTCGGGTGCACGGGTGGCATCCGCACTTCCCGTGCCCCTAGGATCCCTTCTGTTCCTCTTGGAGCCTTCCTCTGCTCCCGTCCTCTCTCTCTCTCCTGGGCCACTCTTACTAGGCCCCACTCCTCTCAACTCCTGCTCCAAGCACTGGAGCCAGGAGCCTAGACCTCCTCCACTGCTCTCCTGAGCAGGACTGGCTGCTTCTAGATGGTTCCATCCCTTCTTATACGCCTACTGAAGTGCTTCCCTAAACTACTTCCTCCACCCACACCCACTACATGGTTCCACCCTGTGCTCTCCCTTAGGAGCAATCTCACCCTTCCCTCCTGAAGTGTAATGGATGCAAGTGTGTGGGTCCCGGGCAGTACTCCATCCTTACATGAGAGTGAGATACCACACCTCTAGGTGAGATGCAGTACCTCTGTGGCGACTGAACCCGCAGGGGCGCCACAGTCCCCTTTAACACATACCATGATTCATAATGCACAGATACGGCAGAGAAATATATATATATAGTACAATGCCAAAGATTTCACTGACTTGTTACTTTACATGAGTGATATCTATTGTAAATTCTACAATAGCCCAGAAACCGGTGAATCCTAGCAGTGCACAGTGCAGAATGGACAGTATAGTCCTCCATAGAGTATTATGACACCACTGATTCCTCCATACAGTATTATAAGCCCCATATAATACTCCATACAGAATAATGGCCCCCATATAATGCTCCATACAGGATACTGGCCCCAATAAATGCTCCATACAGGATACTGGCCCCCATATAATGCTCCATACAGAATACTGGTCCCCATATAATGCACCATAGAGAATACTTCCTGGCCCCCATATAATGCTCCATGAAAGCTGGGCCCCATATAATGCCCCATGCAGGCTTGGCCCCATGTAATGCCCCATGTAGGCTGGGCCCCATGTAATGCCCCATGCCCCCTGGGCCCCATATAATGCCCCATATAATTCCCCATATAATGGCCTATGCCTCCTGGGCCCCATATAATGCCTCATGCCTCCTGGGCCCCATATAATGCCCCATATAATGCCCCATGCCTCCTGGGCCCCATATAATGGCCCATGTCTCCTGGGCCACATATAATTCCCCATGCCCCATATAATGCCTCATGCCTCCTGGGCCCCATATAATGCCCCATACCTCCATACATAAAAAAATAAATAATAAAATACTCACTTCACCTGCTGCCCTGCTCCAGACTCCTCAGCGTAACCATCTTCCCGCCCCCTGCTGCACTGTGACTGCTCAGCAGAGGGCGCAGTGGAAAGACGTCATTGCACCCTCTGACCTGAGACGTCACAGTCAGGAGACACGGAAGACACTGGAGATGCGGAGGAATGGGGAGAGGTAAGTATTTTGCCGGCCGAGGCCCTGAGCAAGTGGGGGGGCCCATAGCGCGTCGGGGTGCCCGACGGAGAGTGGGCCCCCCTACCTGCTCAGAGCCCCGGAACTTGCCTGGGTGCTGATGCCGGGCCTGGGGGTGGGGATTACACGGTGCAGGCGACTGGTCCTATAGCAGTCACGTGGCCTGCCGCCATTGACGGTACGCCACTGGTAGTGCAACAGGACAGGAAGTCAACAACTTAGTTATTGGATTAAAAAGTTTTGTAGATAATTGCAACTGCATGGCTCCAATTTCATACATACATATTTTTTCACCACTTAAATAATATAAAAAGCTATACAAAGTTTGGTATCACCAGAATTGTAGTGACCTAGAGAATCATATAGCCAGTTAATTTTTACAAATAATGAATAAAACTTAAAAACAAAGCCTAAAAAAAATTGCAAAATTGTGGGTTGTTTTTTTCCACAATTTCACTGCATTTAGAATGTTTTTCCTCTTGTACTAACACGGAATGGTAAAATAAATTTACCTTTCAAAAATGTATTATTCACAACTTCTCCTTGTCCCACAAAAACATTCTATCAACAGAAAAATAAGAAAGTTATGACTACTGGAACAAGGCGAGTAAAAATAAAAAGCACAAAAAAGCAACATTACCATGTTTTTCTGAACTGAAAGGTTCATTCTGCCTCTCAGGTCCATGCTTCTACTAAGGGTTCAGTCTCTCAGCCCTTATCCATATGTATGTCACTTGACAAATGGTAAGGTTTTAATATTAGGTTTGGACTGTCCCATAAGTGTTGCCATGACGTGGCGGGATGGCTTTTACATTATTTTGATCAAAATTTATGTTAACTAAATACCCTTTATTATTTATCATTACTTTTATACACTTTGCGATTTATCCATTTACTTTTGGGTATGTATGTATTGTGCTTTTGTCCTTGGTTTTTTCATGTTGGGAAGGTGTTATGGGATAATATACGCATAACATTAATCTGTACATAGACATGATATAGTGGCATATGCAGTGCCTGAGCCTCTGAAATGTGCATGGAGTCCGGTATTGCTTGATTAGAACAATCATGTGTTTTACCTGAAAAAAAGGAATGTAAAACATTACTGAAACACAAAATATTGTAAAAGTGACGTATATTAGGAGATGGCATGAATAAATTAATGTTGATCATCGGTTTTCATGAACTCTTTGTTATCCCATCTGCAGGCACTTACTTTATGTGAATAAACATCTCTTGACATTTCTGGTATACGAGGTACGTTAGAGATGATACCCTGCTTCATATGAGCTTTCAGATTTATAACAGCAATGCTAATAACTTAGAATAATTTTCTTGAACGTGCCTGGTATGTTATTGGGAATTATTAACTTTCTAAGATCTATCACATCAACCTCCCAAGATGACACTAAGGAAATGAAAAAAAAAACAGTTTCAAACAAATCAGATTTCTAAAGAAATTGCAGAACAGGAGCTTATCTGTGTTTCTCTAATTATTTGATACATAAAAGATCATTTCTTCGTGTCAGTGAAATTGGATTACTGTGTCTTTGTGGTTTCATCCTCGTGATATATTGTTGTCCATCTGTAATGGAGGTGAAAGTAGCAAACCGCCCATACAACCGTCTTGATCCAAATAGACCTGTGGATATCTGGTCCATCTACTTTGCAGCAGTTTTTTTTTTAAATAAAGCTGACTGAGTAGAAGCTACATAATCAAATGTCAATAAATCTTCAACAAAAACTACCAAGGATGGGAATCCCATTTCTAAGTTCTCCTTGTTTGATAAGGTGAGAATATTAAGGCATGTCCATGTATTTATTTCCACTGTTTCTGCTAAAACATCCTGGATTTACAGTGGTCAATTTTTCTGATACTTAGCTTAAATGGGTTATCTACTTTAATTTTAACAAATAGGGACATTATTTTTTGGCACTTACTAATATGTAAGTGTTAAGTTCTTCTCCTGCATTTAATAGTGCAGCTTTCCTCAAAGACTGCACAGCTTTCTTATTCCCAAAATGTCTACTGCTGGACGAGACTATGACCAGACCTGTCCATCAGCTTCCTTCAATAAGAAAGCACTAAGCATGGGAAAGCTGAGAAAATTGGCAAAGAACTGGGGGGTTATTATATTGTGTGTGGGAATGTTTTGTGGGGGCATCAGACTGTGTGTGGGAATGTACTGTGGATGCATCAGACAGTGTGTGTTGGGGTATGTATTGTGTGGGTCAAGAAAGGAGTACTGTACTATGTAGGGAAACTAATGGGCTTCACTAGGAGGAGATTTTGGTGTCGACACATATAAATGACTAAGCAAGGTTAGGGTACTGGCTTAGCACAAAATGAATAAGAGGGACATACATTGCAATGTGCAATGTTGCAGCAATTTTTACCGTTCAAAGTGGAGTGGTACGGTACATACTGTATATCCACCTTTTACGTTTGTAGAAAATCTATACCAAGCAATCTGAGGACAGAAGACTGACAGTTATTGTTCCATGAATTCTAGTCTGCTAACTATCCTACAGGAGTCTACTGTCTGGTGTGCCAATTGTAGATGTATCGGAATATTACATTTTAGCTAGAAGAAACATCAAAACCTTGATATTTAGACAATACTTGAATAGAAGCTGAAATACATCTTTATTCCATAACAGTCTAAGGACTCATGTACATACAGTAGTGTTCAAAATAATAGCAGTCCAATATGACTAACCAGATTAATCACTGTTTTTGGTATAAATTATATTACCACATGTCAAACAATTTACCAGTTGGTGCAGTAGATTCTAAGAAAACCAACAGACTCAGCATTCATGATCTGCAGGTTTTTGAGTCTGTGGATTTGAATATTTAATTGAAAGTGGGTGTGTTCAAAATAATAGCAGTGTGGAGTTCAATTAGTGAGGTCAATCATTCTGTGAAGAAACGGGTGTGAATCAGGTGGCCCTTATTTAAGGGTGAAGCCAGCACATGTTGCACATGTATTTCTCCTTGAAAGCCTGAGAAATATGGGTAGTTCGAGACACTGTTCAGAAGAACAGCGTACTTTAAATTAAAAAGTTGTTTGGAGAGGGTAAAACTTATAAAGAAGTGCAGACAATGATAGGCTGTTCAGCTAAAATGATCTCCAATGCTTTAAAATGGAAAGCATAACCATAGAGACGTGGAAGAAAACGGAAGACTACCACTTGAATGGATCGAAGAATAGCCAGAATGGCAAAGGCTCAGTCAATGATCAGCTCCAGGAAGTTACCTGTGAGTACTGCGACAGAAGATGCCTGTGTGAAGCTAATCTCTTAATAATAAGTCTCCGCAAAGTTTCATTGTTTAAAAAAACACATGTACTAAAGAGGATACAATTTGGAAAAGAACACATCAACTGGCCTAAAGAGAAACGGAGAAACATTTTGTGGACTGATAAAAGTAAAATTGTTATTTTTGGGTCCAAGGGCCATAGGCAGTTTGCCAGATGACTCCCAAACTCTGCATTCAAGCCATGGTACACTCTGAAGACAGTGAAGCATGGTGGTGCAAGCATCATGATATGGACATGTTTCTCTTAATATGGTGCAGGACCTATTTACCGCATACCAGGGATCATGGACCAGTTTGCATATATTAAAATACTTGAAGAGGTCATGTTGCCTTACGCTAAAGAGGATATGCCCTTGAAACGGGTGTTTCAAACAAGACATTGACCCTAAACACACTAATAAATTAGCAAAATCTTGGTTCCAGTCCAACAAAATTGAGGTTATGGAGTGGTCAGCCCAATTCCTGGACCTTAATCTGATAGAACACTTGTGGGGTGAAATCAAAAATTCAGTTTCTGAGGCAAAGCCAACATATGGCAAAAAATTTTGACAAGTGCCAGAAGTTGACAGGTGCCAGAAGTTGGTTACCTCTATGCAACATAGATGTGAAGCAGTTCTGAAAAAACTGTGGGTATACAACTAATTAGGTTAGTGATTCACAGGAATGCTAAATCCTCAAAAAAAAGTACAAATTGTGAGTTTGTAAAGAGAAATGCAGACACTGCTATTTTTTAGAACAGACCAATGTTCATTTTTTATTTTCTGTAAAGTAGTTAAAAATTATATACATTTCTCTTCATGTATGAATTAGAAAACAGTGTGCAATGTTCCCAATGCTTGGAAATAAAAACTAGTATAAAGATTTTGTGCTTAACTCATGTTTTTGAACACACTGCTATTATTTTGAACACTACTGTACATTGTATGCCTTCTTAGAAGCTAAGCTTTAAAGAGAGAGAATACTTCAACAGTATAGCATGCAATGGATTATTTTCAAGTTTTTTTTCAGATGGATTGCATATGAAGCCATGAAAAAACATATGCTTCTACAGTGGTGGCCAAAAGTATTGGCACCCCTGAAATTCTGTCAGATAATACTCAGTTTCTTCCTGAAAATGATTGCAATCACAAATTCTTTGGTATTATTATCTTCATTTAATTTGTCTTCAATGAAAAAACACAAAAGAGAATGAAGCAAAAATCAAATCATTGATCATTTCACACAAAACTCCAAAAATGGGCCAGACAAAAGTATTGGCACCCTCAGCCTAATACTTGGTTGCACAACCTTTAGCCAAAATAACTGCGAACAACTGCTTCCGGTAACCATCAATGAATTTCTTACAATGCTCTGCTGGAATTGTAGACCATTCTTCTTTGGCAAACTGCTCCAGGTCCCTGATATTTGAAGGGTGCCTTCTCCAAACTGCCATTTTGAGATCTCTCCACAGGTGTTCTATGGGATTCAGGTCTGGACTCATTGCTGGCCACCTTAGAAGTCTCCAGTGCTTTCTCTCAAACCATTTTATAGTGCTTTTGGAAGTGTGTTTTGGGTCATTGTCCTACTGGAAGACCCATGACCTCTGAGGGAGACCCATTTTTCTCACACTGGGCCCTACATTATGCTGCAAAATTTGTTGGTAGTCTTCAGACTTCATAATGCCATGCACACGGTCAAGCAGTCCAGCGCCAGAGGCAGCAAAGCAACCCCAAAACATCAGGGAACCTCCGCCATGTTTGACTGTAGGGACCGTGTTCTTTTCTTTGAATGCCTCTTTTTTTTTCCTGTACACTCTATGTTGATGCATTTTCCCAAAAAGCTCTACTTTTGTCTCATCTGACCAGAGAACATTCTTCCAAAACGTTTTAGGCTTTCTCAGGTAAGTTTTGGCAAACTCCAGCCTGGCTTTTTTATGTCTTAGGGTAAGAAGTGGGGTCTTCCTGGGTATCCTACCATACAGTCCCTTTTCATTCAGATGCCGACGGATAGTAAGGGTTGACACTGTTGTACCCTCGGACTGCAGGGCAGCTTGAACTTGTTTGGATGTTAGTCGAGGTTCTTTATCCACCATCCGCACAATCTTGCATTGAAATCTCTCGTCAATTTTTCTTTTCCGTCCACATCTAGAGAGGTTAGCCACAGTGCCATGGGCTTTAAACTTCTTGATGACACTGCGCACGGAAGACACAGGAACATTCAGGTCTTTGGAGATGGACTTGTAGCCTTGAGATTGCTCATGCTTCCTCACAATTTGGTTTCTCAAGTCCTCAGACAGTTCTTTGGTCTTCTTTCTTTTCTCCATGCTCAATGTGGTACACACAAGGACACAGGACAGAGGTTGAGTCAACTTTAATCCATGTTAACTGGCTGCAAGTGTGATTTAGTTATTGCCAACACCTTTTAGGTGCCACAGGTAAGTTACAGGTGCTGTTAATTACACGAATTAGAGAAGCATCACATGATTTTTCAAACAGTGCCAATACTTTTGTCCACCCCCTTTTTTAGGTTTGGTGTGGAATTATATCCAATTTGGCTTTAGGACAATTCTTTTTGTGTTTTTTCATTGAAGACAAATTAAATGAAGATAATAATACCAAAGAATTTGTGATTGCAATCATTTTCAGGAAGAAACTGAGTATTATCTGACAGAATTGCAGGGGTGCCAATACTTTTGGCCATCACTGTATATAAAATGGAAAACATAAAAGTATAGTATATGAGCCCATAGATAAATATCGCTGCTGTATGACATATGGTGATACAAGTTATTGTGTGAACAGTAATAACTGTATAAGTGACAGAGTATAAAAAAAGTTACATCCTAGTAAATTTTTGTCCTGTTGAAAGTTTACCCAAACATGTACAAAACATGTTTGTAATTCCTTCTATATGATGCCCAACAATGAATGGTAGAACACACATAAATGAGCAGCCAGCTTAGATTTTGACACACCTCCAATCATAAGGGGCATGGTTTACTTTTCTGAACAGTGCTCCATCCTTATTTTCTTGCTTGTAGACTATTCTCCATGACTTGAAAATGTCCAACAGTTGAAGAGAAGAATACTAATTCTCTGGACTTTAGTATATGATCTCAGGATGGTAGTAGTATTAAAACCCATGTAGTTATATCAGGATTTTATAAAAAAAAAAAATACAAAATATAAAGTCATTTATTATGAACACATGGTGGCACTGTCACTTTTTTTATCCGAAATCAACAAAAAACAGACCACTGAAAAAAAAATGGATTTTTTTGTCATTTTGTGTGAATACATTTATTTTTGCCCTTTTAATAAATTAGCCACTGCTTAATATGTATAAATATAGTCATAAAATTAGAATATGTATATATTCACATATTTTGCATTGTAATTACAAATTTACATAGATGTTATTGCGGTTCAAATCCACGTCAGCTTAACGATTGTGTTAAACTGTCATTTATTATTAAACTGGACACTAGAACAAAGTGGTTATTAGCTTTATCATATTTTAGATGACATTTTTTGAACATGACCTTTCAATGTTTGTAGTATTTGCTCTCTTAAGTTCTCGTCCGCTTTTGCAGCAGAAATATTTCTTCCAAATATACAAAAATGTAGATCGGAATTTTTCAATACGGAATGCGTAGACAATGGGGTTCATCGCTGAATTTCCATGGGTCAGGAAAATGGCGATATAAGTGATGATCATCGGCGTGTTACAAGTCTGACAGAACAACGTAATGCAATTCAGGGTATGGAGAGGTAGCCAGCTTAAAGCAAATAAAAACAGGATTAAAGCTAATGACTTTGCAATTTTTAGTTCTTTTCCATAGTATTTTTGAGGATCTTTAGAGCTGGAAGATACTTTTTTATTAAGTTGTCTTTGAATTAAATTGAACACTTCCAAATAAATTATTAACATGAGAAAGAGTGGAGGAAGGACCCAGACAAAGAAGTTAAAGTAAACCATATATTCCATACTGATCACGGTTTCAAAACTACAAGTTATAACGATTTCACCATAGCTGGAGTTACTTTGTCTTCTCAAATTGTTTATGTTGTTCCAGCCAAACATAGGAACTAAACCAACGATGAATGAGAGGATCCAGCATCCTGTGATCGCAATCACCGCTCTTCTAGCCGTCACAACACTTTTGTAACTGGAAAACAAAATGGGAGAGAAATTACATTAGGACCAATAATTCATCATCCAAAACACACAACATATTAGACTTAGGGAGGTAAAATGGGTTGAAAAAAAATTCAAAAGGCCGTCAAAGGAGGGCATGATTTGATCTATAAACAGTTTTCCATATATACTGTGATCATGAGACAGACATATAAGCAGTCAGCTAGAAATTAGAAAAAATGTTCATGGTAATCAGTTCCGACCTCTTGTCGGGTCCTCTGTTGCAGCCAAACTTTACTTTTGCACCCAGCATCCTCATCCTGGAATCTTCGGGTGTCTGTCGCTTCCTAGGTCCTGCAACTTCTAGGCAGCGATAGTGGCAATCTGGAGATCCCAGGCCAAGAATGCCGGTCTCATAAGTGGAGTCTGACTGCAACAGGGGACTGGAGATAGGCACCCAGGAGATGCCATGCCGAGAATGCCCATGTCCCATCTGAGGCTGAAATTTGATATACAAGGACAAGCCAAACTAAGGATGCTGGGGTCGGAACGGAGTACCGCAAATCCTTTTGCTCATCTCTACTGTTAGCAAAAAGACAGCCCCAAACTAAATAACTTACTAAAATAATTAGGATTTCAAAAGCTCCTAATCTTTCAGATACAAACAGGGAAAAAACTGTAGGGAAGAGTTTGACTATGCAAATCTCATTCCATTTAGCCATTCAAATTATATATTTGCTTGGGTAAAGGTGCATTGGACACTACAGATGCGGAACTGATTTATACAGGAGTATACATTTAGTGAATGAAGAGTTCTGTTGTTCTGATCCAGTCAAAATGTAAAAAAAGGATACTGGGCCATATTCATATACAGCAAATACTTTGTTAACCGAGAAGCCCTTCTACTCCAACGATGAAATGGTACACCAATTCATAAGTTCGCAGAATAAACAACATTAAATACATGTATTATTTACTGTTGGAAAGACATGATTGTATATATTAGGTAAATCAGAGGTCACTTCTCAATGTAAGTCTATGATAGCCAGAGTGAGGCCAGAATAGACTTACATTGTATCACTTAGTTTATTGCGTACAACCATTCTGACACCGAGTTTTTAGATTTAGAATGAAGCAGAGCTGAGAAAGCTAACCCCGCCCACACCAGGCTCTCTGAGTACGAATTCCATAGGTAGTGAGGTGCTTATCACAGGGGAAGGGGCACATCCCTGAATTCGGTGTTTCTGCCTCAATATAATGCTGTTTTCAAATTAAATAGCAAAAACCTGCTAACAGATTCCATTTAAAGCGGACCTTTCGCCAAATATTTCATGTTGAACTGGGCACATGATATAATAGTGGTTGCAGTGCAGAATAAAACTTTTTTTTTTCTAATTTTGCCTGCAGAGATATTAGCAGTCAAAATATTTGGCACCCAGTTAGTTAATTTTTGTTAAGTCCAAGTAAGTGTTATAACATAGCAACTAATACAGAGATAACACCCACATAGATTTAAAGTTAACTCATTAGGTACCAAAACTTTGACTGCCAATATTTGCGCACCAGAGAGGTAAAATAAAAGAAAACAAAAAAAAACAAAAAACATTTTATTCCACTCTGCAGCCACTATTACGTTGTGTGCCACTATAACATGGAATATTTAGTGAAGGGTCCTCTTTAAGGGTATGTACACAGAGCATAAAAGTTAAGGCTATGCTCACATGTTCAGTATTTGATCAGTAATTTTCCTCAGTATTTGTAAGCCAAAAACAGGAGTGAAACAGTCAGAGAAAAAGTATAATAGAAACACGTCACCACTTCTGTATTTATCACCCACTCCTAGTTTTGGCTTACCAATACTGATGAAAAATACTGACCAAACACTGAACTTGTGAACATGACCTTATGCTGTGAATCTGGCCTAAAAATAAAATTACATGTCTTAAATGTAAATTCTGATGTTAGTTTAGCAAGGAAATGAATAACAGGTTTAATAGCCGTGCCGATCATTGGCCCTTGTAAACATACCAGCGATCAGCTGTCAAGGTTGTTGGTTTGCTATCAAGGTTGTTGGATTTTAAGTGGGAATAAAAATCATCTTTGTATGACGATCATTTATCCCCATTCAGTTGACACATGATTGCTGGATGTAAGTGGAAGTTCCAAATACCAACTGCAATGCTATACAGCCAATCATTGCTCTTCACTAGCAGGTTATCTGCTCGTGTTAAAGGACCTTTTAGATTCTTTACACTCAATGCAGACACGAGTTTAGATTAAATAACTACTTCATACTTCCAATAAGGGCATTCTAGATCTTTTCATCTAAATTCTTGTCTGCAAAATAAAAAGGGAGAAAACCTCATACAGAGGATCAAAGTGCTGGCAGTCTTTCTTCAGTGCGGAACGTGCTGTTGGACTGCAGAGTCGTGCAGCGGCGGGGAGCCCTGATGATCTATGCATCATGGGTTCAGTGAGCTGATCCTTTCAAGTGTGCCTGCTTCATTACAAAGAGAAGGTTTGATAGAAGGATATAATGTAGAAGGTCACTTTCTTTCAGATATCAAAACCATTTTGGGCAAACAATTCCCTTAAAATAACTTGTCATAAATGGATTTATTTTGACGGCCCTGTCTGCATCGGTGTGACAGTAAGCTCGACAGATCTGCGCCGGCACAAAATATTCAGCTGCAGAAGAGGTCGGTTTGGTCTAATAAAATTTATTCAGTGCAGGATGGGTTACTCTTATCAGTATAAAGTAGCAAACCATCAGCTTCACTGGAACAAAGTCTGTGTAGGAAAACTTCCAGAGAGACAACTATGGATTTCGAAGGGAAAAAAGGGGAATGCTTACTTTATATGTTCCAGTCCAAAACATTTAAAACCTACCTACTGGATAGGTAGAAATGCTGGATCATTAAGAGTCTCATGGTTGAGACCTCTGCCGATTGCCAAAATGGGGGACCTGGGTCAATGGCACCCATGGAAAGAGATGAGCAGAGCCTTGACTGTTACTATCAGCTCTAACTTTAAATTGAGCGGCAGTGAGCATGCCCAATCATTACTTCATTCAAACTCCTCATAGCTGTCCCCCAATTATTTAGGTATAGGAATCCATGTATCTTAGGGTAAGTTCACACAATTTTTGACATGTACTTTTTGACGCAGAATCAGTGCCAAAAACCATCATATTGATACATCCCAAATTATAGTATAAAACACATTAAAAAGCACACTGAAATACCTTGGCAAAACCACATCAAAATGTGCCAAAAATCACGTCTTCTAGAATGGTTTTTGGATGTGGACTTTTCAGCCACAGTAAAACATGTAAAAAATCTGTGTGAACAGACTCTTATTAGTAGGTTTATTTGTATGTTTATTTCAAACAATATTTTCACTTCCTTAATCTTTACTATGCCTCAGATTTAAAAAGATATACTCCTATGGGCAATTTTCTCATGGAAGCATATCTTCTAAGGGAAAATCTCTCCAACAGAGTTTATCCAAGAGTGTGCAATGCAATGTCCTTATACCTTTAGAGCAATGCTTCTTGGCTTCTCGAGCTACGAGACTGGCCTCTCCAATGAGGAGCCCCCCCTAGTGTTGGTGAAAAGCAAGGTAGGAAGCCGGTATTCACTGAAATAATATGTTGCACTCCTACTTTTTAAGGGGGCAGAAAACTTTTATTTAGCAACTTAAGGCTAGGATCAAATGACCATATTTTCGCTCATTGAGAAAATCGGTCCAACTACGCTAATCATACTCTTATCAGTGTTTGATCAGAGTGATCATAGTGAGGTCTGATTTTCTCAGAAAAGAAGATGTAAAAAAAAAATCATCTCCATCCTCTCCATTCTGTCAGTCCGAGATGTCATCCGATTGCAGTTCGATATTTTCCACAGACTCTTTGACTTGAGTGGCCGAGTGCAATCCGAATATTGGATGCAATTAGTGGATGTTGCGATTTTTGCCTCGCATAGATTCTGTCCCTGGAAAAAATGGACATGTGCATGGCCCCATAGAATAACATCCATCTGAGTGCGCTCCTATGTTTTGTCGGATAGCACTCGGAACGAAAATGCAGTCATGTGCAAAAGCCCTAAAGAGAAGCCATCATAAGAAAATTACCTATTGTTTAAATATGTTTTTTTGAATCTCATCTTTATTAAAAAAAATATATAGCAATTTTACAATTTTCATACTGGCTTTTTTAAACATATACCTCCTGTACTTTCAGAAAAAGTTTACAGCAGGCTCGACATCAGAGGCAGGATTACAATGACTGATAATACCTCAATAAACTGCTGATAACACAGCATCCACCCATCACAAAACGCCATATCACAGCTATGCTCCCCTCCTTCACAATGACTTTTGCACAGGCTCATTAAAACACCAATACAAAAGATAGGGTTGAGGTTTGAACATTGTGGCTATGTACAAGTGTTGTTTCCTGAAACAATAAGAAGATAGAGTCTAAAAAAGCTCCATTTGCCAATGTGAAAACTGCAAAATTTCTAGTTTTATTTTTAATAGAAATTGTGATATGTTTAAATACAGTTGTGCTCAAAACTTTACATACCCTGGCAGAATTTTTCCATTCTCGGCCTTGTTTCAGAGAATATGAATCATAACAAAAAAACTTTTCATCCACTCATTGTTATTGGTTGGGTGAAGCCATTTATTGTCAAACTACTGTGTTTTCTCTTTTTAAATATTAATGACAACACATCTTAATGAGCACAACTGTAAATCCTCAAAGTATTTAGAAAGTATATTTAAACACAAAAACCTGATTTAAAGATGAACCCCTTCCCAACCTTGGATGTATCCCTACGTACAGGTCGGTAGGTACTTACCGACCTTGGACATATCCACACGTACAGGCAATTTAACGCGCACAGAGGCTGTGAACGCGCGATCGCTGCCGGGTGTCAGCTGATTCTGCAGTGCTGACAGCTTGTAAAGCATAGCACTGCTGTATTCTATAAGCAATCAGCCTACAAAAAGTGAAACTGAAAGTCCCAAAGTGTGACAAAGTAAAAAAGTGAAAAACAAATTGTAAAAATATTAAACAATAAAAGTACAAAAAAAATAAAAAAATAAAAATATATTGCACTCATAAATAAATATTTAAAAAAAAAAAAAAAAGTACACGTATTTGGTATCGCTGCGCCCTTAACTACCCGACCTATAAAACTGTCCCACAAGTTAACCCTTTTAGTGAACACCGTAAAAAAAAATAAATAAAAAACAAAGCATTATAATCATATCGCCGAACAAAAAGTGGAATAAAATGTGATCAAAAAGACAAATTAAAATATAAATGGTACCGCTGAAAACAACATCTTGTCCCTCAAAAAAAAAAAAAAAAAGGTGCATTAATGGAGGAATAAAAAAGTTAAAGCTCTCAAAATAATTTTTGCATTGCTTTATTCTTTCTATAAAATAGTTTTTATTGTGTAAAAGCGCCAAACCATAAAAAAACTATATAAATGTGGTAGCGCTGTAATCGTACTGACCTGAAGAATAAAGCCGCCTTACAAATTGTATCCCATGTGGAACGACATAAAAAAAAAAAATTCCTGCATTGCTGGTTTTTGTTCATTCTGCCTCCTAATAATTGGAAGAGAAAGCGATCAAAAAAGGTTATGTGTCCGAAAATGGTACCAATAGAAACATCAACTCATCCCACAAAAAACCCTTACATGACTGTCAGACGAAATATGGAAAAAATTGTAGCTCTCAAAATATAGTGATGCAAAAACTAATATTTGCAAAAAAAGCGTCTTTTAGTGTAGTGTGTGACAGCTGCCAAATGTAAAAACCAATATAAATCTGGTATCACTGTAATCGCACCAGCCTGGAGAATAAAGTCGTCTAATCATTTATACTGCACAAGGAACGGAGTAAAAAATAAATAAAATCAATTCTTCACCTGCTGTTGATTTGTTCATGATACCTCCCAAAGATCGCAGTAAGGCTCGGCGCACATTTATCCTGCGCTCTGCGCGCTTACACTGGGGTTTCCATGTAACTCTCTGAAATAAGTGATTCAGACGGAACACCGGTGGAAGATTCTCTATAATGAGGCAGATGGAGGCACTGTGGAGGCCCGTCTGGCCTGTGAGCCTGCAGTGTCTATCTTTTTAGGCGTGCATAAAAGCACGGTCAGCCACAGTTTTGTGCATCTCTGAAAAAAAAGGACACCGTTGAACAAAGGCTAGACTGAGTCCAGAGTAATCCGCTGCCTCGTTATAGTGAATGGATCCCTCGGGGGTTTCATCTGAATCACGTCACTTGGAGATTTAGATGGAAACCTTGATGTAAGTGCTCAGCGTAGAGCATCGGATAAATGTGATCGCAAATGTTATGTAAAATGTTAAAAGCTTCAACTCCTCAATCCACAAAAAAAGCCCCCACTCAGGTCTGTCATCTGTTATCGGAAATATAGGGCCTTCCACGTTACTGGTTGCACAAAAGAGAAATGGCTCCTTGACCCCCAAATGAAATTCAGCAAATTCTGCACTCCTAAATCCAAGTGCCCCCTCGTTTCTGAGCCCCAGTGTGCCTAAACTGCAGTTAGTGTCCACATGTTTGGCATTTCTGTAACGATGAGAGCCTGCCTAATTTATGGATCCATGTCTCCAGAAGCATGAGATGGGCACCACAACGTACTGGTCACTACAATGTACAAGTCACTACAATGGCAGTTTGCAATTTTCACTCAGCAACATCCACTGCTGCTTGTTTCTGGAAAACACCCATGCAGTCAAAATTGTCAATATACCTGTAGATAAATTCCCAATGGGGTATCATTTCCAAAATGGGGTCACTTGAGGGTGGATTCTGCGTTTATAGCACTTACAGGCTCTAAATATTGAGTCTGTAAACTATTCTAGAAAAATCTGCGCTCCAGGAGGCAAATAGTGCTCAGTCATTCCCAAGTTTCACCGCGTGGCTAAGCAGTACAGTACAACCACATATGGGGTACTTCTACATTCAGCAGAAATTGTGGGACAAATTGTGGTGCCATTTTTACCCATTTTCCAGTATGAAAATGTGAAATCTAGGCTAAAACCAAATTTTGGTGGTAAAATTGTCATTTTTTTCTTCATTGCCCAATGGTAAAAAAATCTGTGACCCACTTGTGGTGTCAATATGATCACTGCACCACTAGATGAATTAATTGAGAGGTGTAGTTTTTAAAATGAGGTCTCTGCAGTTCTGGCACCTCAGGGGCTCTGCAAATGTGACATGGCACCCTCAAACCAGTCCAGCAAAATCTGAATTCCAATATGGCAATCCTTCTCTTCTGAGCTTTGCACTGTGCCTCAAAAGTAGTTTTCGACCACATATAGGGTATCGGCGTTCTCAGGAGAAATTGAGCAACAAATTTTGGGGTCAATTTTCTCCTACTATACTCATGAAAATAAAAAAATTGGGGCTAAAACAACATTTTTATGGGAAAACCAGAACAGCTCATTTCCCAAATAGTACCGTTATAGGAACACGGAAAGTGTATATAAACAGGCGTTCTATCTATACTGTGTGTGGAGCCAGAGAAAAGGCTACAGAGTGCACACAGCAAGTATGACTGTGTATATGTATGTATGTATATATAATTATATATATCGACGCAGCACTCCGGTGGAAATAATTTCCATTGGAGTGCTGCCTTCATCCTATTTTTCTTATACTCGGAGGCTTTTGTCTGGTTTCTTGGGGAAGTATTGAACCCACAATAGTACTGTGCTGCTATTATAAACACACCTATAATATAACCAGAGATGTTATGCAGTGTGGCGCTGGTGTCAGCACATGTACATATCACACTATGGCACCGTAGTGCGGACGCTGCACAAAGTCTCCTCTTAGTTGTTGTAGAGATGTGCCAGCTGCTAGAACTCTGTGTGGCATTGACCTGGTCTCTAATCTGAGCTGCTGTTAACCTGCGATTTCTGAGGCTGGTGACTCGGATAAACTTATCCTCAGAAGCAGAGGTGACTCTTGGTCTTCTTTTCCTGGGGCGGTCCTCATGTGAGCCAGTTTCTTAGTAGCACTTGATGGTTTTTACAACTATACTTGGGGACACCTTCAAAGTTTTCCCAATTTTTTGCACTGACTGACCTTCATTTCTTAAAGTAATGATGGCCACTCGTTTTTCTTTACTTAGAATTTGTATTATGGCAAGAAAAAAGCAGCTAACAGTCTATTCAGTAGGACTATCAGCTGTGTATCCACCAGACTTCTGCGCAACACAACTGATGGTCCCAACCCCATTTATAAGGCAAGAAATCTCACTTATTAAACCTGACAGGGCACACCTGTGAAGTGAAAACCATTTCCGGTGACTACCTCTTGAAGCTCATCAAGAGAATGCCAAGAGTGTGCAAAGCAGTCATCAAAGCAAAAGGTGGCTACTTTGAAGAACCTAGAATATAAGACATATTTTCAGTTGTTTCACACTTTTTTGTTAAGTACAGTAATTCCACATGTGTTAATTCATAGTTTTGATGCCTTCAGTGTGAATGTACAATTTTCAAAGTCATGAAAATACAGAAAAATCTTTAAATGAGAAGGTGTGTCCAAACTTTTGGTCTGTACTGTATATACAGTGCTCAAAAAAATAAAGGGAACACTGAAATAACACATCCTAGATCTGAATGTATGAAATATTCTCATTGAATACTTTGTTCTGTACAAATTTGAATGTGCTGACAACAAAATCACACAAAAATCATAAATGGAAATCAAATGTATTAACCAATGGAGGTCTGGATTTGGAGTCACCCCCAAAATTAAAGTGAAAAAACACACTACAGGCTGATCCAACTTTGATGTAATGTCCTTAAAACAAGTCAAAATTAGGCTCAGTATTGTGTGTGGCCTCCATGTGCCTGTATGACCTCTCTACAATGCCTGGGCATACTCCTGATGAGGTTGCGGATGGTCTCCTGTGGGATCTCCTTCTAGACCTGGACTAAAGCATCCGCCAACTCCTGGACAGTCTGTGGTGCAACGTGACGTTGGTGGATGGAGCGAGACATGATGTCCCAGATGTGCTCAATCGGATTCAGGTCTGGGGAATGGGAGGGCCAGCCCATAGCTTCAATGCCTTCATCTTGCAGGAACTGCTGACACACTCCAGCCACATGAGGTCTGGCGTTGTCCTGCATTAGGAGGAACCCAGGTTCAACCGCACCAGCATATGGTCTCACAAGGGGTCTGAGGATCTCATCTCGGTACCTAATAGCAGTCAGGCTACCACTGGCGAGCACATGGAGGGCTGTGCGGCACTCCAAAGAAATGCCACCCCACACCATTACTGACCCACTGCCAAACCGGTCATGATGAAGGATATTGCAGGAAGCAGATCGCTCTCCACGGCGTCTCCAGACTCTGTCACGTCTGTCATATGTGCTCAGTGTGAACCTGCTTTCATCTGTGAAGAGCACAGGGCGCCAGTGGCGACTTTGCCAATCCTGCTGTTCTGTGACAAATGCCAAGCATCCTGCATGGTGTTGGGCTGTAAGCACAACCCCCATCTGTGGATGTTGGGCCGTCATACCACCCTCATGGAGTCGGTTTCTAACCGTTTGTGCAGACACATGCACATTTGTGGCCTGCTGGAGGTCATTTTGCAGGGCTCTGGCAGTGCTCCTCCTGTTTCTCCTTGCACAGAGGAGGGGTTAACAGTCCTGCTGCTGGGTTGTGGCCCTCCTATGGCTCCCTCCACATCTCCTGGTATCTGCTCCATGCTCTGGACACTGTGCTGACAGACACAGCTACCCTTCTTGCCACAGCTACCCTTCTTGCCACAGCTCACACTGATGTGCCATCCTGGATGAACTGCACTACCTGAACAACTTCTGTGAGTTGTACTGTAGACACTGCCTCATGCTACTGTACCTCTAGGGATGAGAGCAATGGCAAAATGAAAAAATGACCAAAACAACAGCCAAAAAGGATGAGAACAGAGAAATGGTCTGTGGTCACCACCTGCAGAACCACTCCTTTATAGGGGGTATCTTGCTAACTGCATATAATTTCTACCAGTTATCTGTTCCAATTGCACAACAGCAAGAGAAATTGATTCACAATCAGTGTCGCTTCATGATTGGACAGGTAGATTTCGCAGAAGTGTTATTGACTTGGAGTTACATTGTGTTGTTTAAGTGTTCCCTTTATTTTTTTGAGCAGTGTATATGTATATACATATTATATATATATATTTATTACACACACACGGAAAATATATTATATATATATATATATATATATATATATATATATACACACACACACACACACACAAACACACATATATACACAAACTCACATATATATACTGTAATGCAGCGGCTTGCGGCATTACTGTAATGGTCCAGGGTGTGTTTTGGCTGACCATGTACCTCCCCCTCAGGTGACTGATCACATGACTGTGACATCAGCACAGGTCCTGTGTGTGCACTGGAGGATATATAAACCCTGGTAGTTTTGAAACAGGGAGAAAGGCGTGAGGCCTATTCCCCGTGTGTGGGACACCGTGAGAGTGTGAAGCCTGGTGAAGCCTGAAAGGCAGACGTTGGATCCCCGTGTGTGGGGGATGCCAGTAGCCTTGGAGGGCGAGAGGCCTGGTCCCTGTGTGGGACTCCACTAGCCTGGAAGGCCGAGGCTGGATCTTCCCTGTGTTTTGAGATACCAGTAGCCTTTGAAGGTAGGAGGCCCGGAGGCCCATCTGGGAAGCCGTGAAGGCACAGCGGTGGCAGAACCGAACTGACTGAAGCAGCTACGACCCAGCAAAGGTAAAAACACTGCTTGATGTGGACATTTATATTGTTACCTTGCTGAAGGCTGTATCTGGAGCCAAGTGGACAGATCTGTTACTGGAAAGGCTTTTGGACATTATATGTGTAATATGTCGGCGAGCCACTGAGATGGACTCGGTTATAAGCAGTTATGAAGTGCAATAAACTGCTGGATTGTGAAATATCGGAAAGTCGTCGCATGTGTGCTTTAATTGACCCGGTGAAGTGAGTGTCCCCCAGCATGATGACTAGCGCTGCCTTACATGTGGTGGAGAATGCGGGCAACTGCAGCCCGGTTGCTAGGGGCAACTGCAGCCCGGTTGCTAGGGGCAACGGCACAGGATGACGAGTGTGGATACAAGCATTTTGCTGTGGCTCAGCGGGGTCATGAAGATTAAAGCATCTGGCTGTAACTCGGCGGGGTTACAAAAATTGTCCTCGCACTCAAATTTTCCGGGGAGAGCGGTGTGAAGTGTCTAGTGTGAATAGTGTACCGCGATGGCCATGAATGGTGCAGTAGCTCCAGACGGAATGGAGAAGGGGTTAGATTACCGGCTGCAAACGTCCTGCAGAAAAATGGAGTGTCCTGAAGAAATGCAGGAGCAGATAAAGATGGCTGTGTAGGAAGCAGCAAATGAGACTGAAGCTATTGAGCGATTATTATTGTGCCTGTTAAAATCGCAGCAGCAGGCATTTGAGAAACAGCAGGTATTTGAGAAACAACAACAGGTCGTGGTGCAGGAAGGGCAGGAGCTGTTGGCCCCTTACCGAAAGGCGGCAGTGGACCATTCAGTGAGTTCTCCTGGGGCGCCAGTGCTATCCCAGAGAGCCCGGGGAGGTGGTAAGAGATGTTGTGAACTGGGTCCTAAGACTATTGCTGATTTTTTTTGTAAAAATCCCCCTACAGGTGTGGGTGTCCAAAAGGGGGTGGAGTCTCAAAAGGGGTGGAGTCTCAAAAGGGGGCGGATTTTCAAAAGAGCATGGAGTATAGAAAACCAAAATTTGTTACTAGTTGTGGGTTGGTACCGCCTAAAAATGACATTCTGACCGTTGATAACGGGATAGCTCCAGTAGAAGGGGTTGACGTCAAACACCATGGGGAGTGACACAGACCCCGTAGCTGACGGTGACACTATGAAAGTAGAAAGAGATTTCAGTCAGGAGGGGCTAGACGAGGGGAGAAAGTCCCCCTCTCGTCGTCGACGGCGCAAGGGCCACAAAAAAGTTGCTCCTGTATATTTTGCTGAAAGGGCAAATAAAGAAAATGCAAGGCTGTGTGCCTTTATTCCGAGTTTGGATCCTCTTTTAGAAGAAGAGGAGGTGACGTTGCCAGTAGCAACCTCTGATACAGTACTGAGACAGAAGGATCAGGATCCGACAGCCCTGAAAGAGGAGGCGGCCAGTCATGACCAAGACCTGGAGCCTATCAGGCAGCAGTATCAGAGTGACGTGCAGCAACAAAGGGAAAACCTGGAGAACGTGTCCTCAGACCAGCTGAGCCTGGAGTCTGAAAGGCAGAAAATAAACCAGGTTGTAAGGAACTTGCAGCGAGAACTGGAAGAAAGCAGCGAGGAAATCAACAAATGGAAAGATAGGTTCGAGAGAAATAAAGAGGAGGTTTCTTAATTGGAGCTTGATAAAGCGGAGTGTGAAGATGAGTTGTGCGAGGTGAAAGATCGCTTCTCCCTGGTACAGTTAGAGCTGAGGCAGGTGAAGCAAAAGCTGGATGAGGGTCTACAACAAAGGGATAGGGAGCTGTCTGCCCTAAAAGACGCGCTGCAGGATGAAGTTTCTGGATGTGATCAAAACCTAGAACGACTGTGCGAACAGTTCAACCAGGAGCTGTGTGAATCCAAGAAGGAGTGTGGTGAACTCCGTAAGGAACTGCAACAAATTAAGAGAGACTATGAGGATCTCCTCAAGATTAAGGAAAAGGTCAAGATGAAAATTCTTGAATTTGTAGCTGTGAGTCAGCTCAGGGGAAGCATACAGGGTGAAGAAGCTGAAAGTCAGTAGCCCCTGAAAGCTGAGCCGGTTGATCGTCTGGAAACCACTGGTGAGACAGAAACGTCTCGGTACAAGTGCCTCATAGATGTACCCGAGGATTTGAGAAAGGAATGCACCAGTGACTCCGTGCATGAAGAGTTTAAGAAGGCCGTGGGAGCCTGTAAGGTGTATTCGACCTCAGAAGCTAAACAGCTGGTGGTCCACAACCGAAGTCACAGTGAAGAGGGTGGCTATCCTAAGTGACATGCACTGGCGATGTATTCGCACAAAGCGGTTTGTCCGGTTGAAGACGGAACAAACCATTAGACAACTGGAGCTTATGAGAAAAGCTCAGTCTGCGTGAAGAGGTCATCCGGGTGCCTCAGGCTATGGTAAGAAAGCTCATTGGGAGAAATGACCGAACCATGCAAAAGATGGTAAAGAAGTCTGGTGTGATGAAAGTAAGCAGTCCACGTGATCGTCAGGACTGGACCAGATGAAGATGGCATGGTGTCATTCTCCACTGTAGGAATGGAAGAAAGTCTTGCATATATACGCATGCTGATGGGGTACCGAGTGACCTACCTGCGAGAGGTAGAACAGTTGAATCTCGCTAGACTGCGAGTGGAAAGACAGAATCGCCTGAGCAGCAGAAGGTGGCAGCCATCTAGAAATTGTGAGACCAGACAGAGAAAGGGCCCCCTAAATAATAGCACGGCTACAGTAGAAGTTAGAGAGTTTCCAAGATGTCCGGAGGATAGTGGGCGTGGGTTTAGAGGTTGTGAGACCTCCAGTAACTCAGGTCTGAGTGGCCCATACAAACGACCCAATAGAGTACGGGACAGTATGGAGTCGAACCGGACCTTAGATACCAGGGCATGTGAGTCACACTGCTGTATTGACCGCTGGGAGCGGGGGAGGTCTGACAAGGTTACGACCGACCGCTGGGAGTGGGGGAGGTCTGACAAGGTTACGACTGACCGCTGGGAGCGGGGGAGGTCTGACAAGGTTACGACTGACCGCTGGGAGTGGGGGAGGTCTGACAAGGTTACGACCCGGAAATGTGACTTGATGAAGTCAGTGACAATGACAGATGGTAGGTCCCTAAGGAATAGGCTAATGTCGTTGACTAATGTTCCAGGGGCTGAACAGCGCAATTGTCAAGTACATGGTCTCTGTGTGAACTGTGGGTTATAATGTGATTGTATATATTATGTGTTCAACCCCACAAGTTTGAACAGAGGGGGGGGATATGTAATGCAGCGGCTTGCGGCATTACTGTAATGGTCCAAGGTGTGTTTTGACTGACCATGTACCTCCCCCTCAGGTGACTGATCACATGACTGTGACATCAGCACAGGTCCTGTGTGTGCACTGGAGGATATATAAACCCTGGTAGTTTTGAAACAGGGAGAAAGGCGTGAGGCTTATTCCCCGTGTGTGGGACACCGTGAGAGTGTGAAGCCTGGTGAAGCCTGAAAGGCAGACGCTGGATCCTCGTGTGTGGGGGATGCCAGTAGCCTTGGAGGGTGAGAGGCCTGGTCCCTGTGTGTGTGGGACTCCACTAGCCTGGAAGGCCGAGGCTGGATCTTCCCTGTGTTTTGAGATACCAGTAGCCTTTGAAGGTACGAGGCCCGGAGGGCCATCTGGGAAGCCGTGAAGCCACAGCGTGGCAGAACCGAACTGACTGAAGCAGCTTCGACCCGGCAAAGGTAAAAACACTGCTTGATGTGGACATTTATATTGTTACCTTGCTGAAGGCTGTATCTGGAGCCAAGTGGACATATCTGTCACTGGAAAGGCTCTTGGACATTATATGTGTAATATGTCGGCGAGCCACTGAGATGGACTCGGTTATAAGCAGTTATGAAGTGTAATAAACTGCTGGATTGTGAAATACCGGAAAGTCGTCGCATGTGTGCTTTAATTGACCCGGTGAAGCGAGTGTCCCCCAGCATGATGACTAGCGCTGCCTTACAATACATATACACACGTGTGTGTGTGTGTGTGTGTGTATATATATATACATACACACACACACACGTTTGTATGTGTATATATATGTGAGTTTGTATATATATATATATATATATATATATATATATATATACTGTATGTATACATACACACACACTGCACGTTTACATACAGTTCTTGCATACACTATACACTCATGCATGCAATCTCCACATATATGCAAGCATTTAACACAAGTATATACACACACACTGGCCATATACATAAACTGGAAATAAATAAACCCCCTCTTGTCTGTCAGGGGTTCCTTCAGTAGGTAGTTTCTCTTTCCCACAGCTCTCCTCTCAGCCCTGCTTGCTGTCAAACAGTGGGGGATGGGCACCATCACTACCCCAGAGGTTGCAGGAGTCTTCAGAAGAGCTGAACTTCAGTGCTGGACAGTGTGTGGGGGGAATAGGCAGCCCACAGCAAAAACATGTGCAAGAATTTACCACAAAAGAGTGAAAGCCAAGGGCAGCGCTCCAGCTCACTGCCTGGTGAGTTAGGCTGCGTGCCCACTATGCGTTTTTCAAGCGTTTTTGCCGCGGAATTTCCACAGTGAAAACGCTTAAACGCTTGATAATACGTGCCCCATGGTCCCCAATGATCATCCGCATGTGCTGTGCACATGCTGCGGAAATTTCCGCTGCGTATTATCATTGCAGAAAAATACGCAGCATGTCCATTAATTTTGCAGACACGCAGCGTAATCGCCGCCATTGACTTGCATTGGACCGCGTGACATCCGCATCACTGCATCTGCACAAGCGAATATCACACGGTTCAATGTGCGGATGGTACCTAGGTCTGGAGGAGGGGAGACTCTCCTCCAGACCTGGGTAGCATAGAACCTGTTAAAAAAAGATTTAAAATAAAAAATAAAGATTATATTTCCCTTCCGATGTCCCCCGGTGTTTTCTCCCCTCCGTCTGGTCTGCTGTATGGTATCTCTCTTCAGTGAATACAGATTTTGCCATTACTGAGATAGGAGATGGCAGTACTTTGGAGATCTGGAACTGTCATTTCAGGAGATCTTGCAGTAGAATTCTTTTGTCTACCTCAAACCACTCTTCCTCTTCATAGAATTTTAAATGCACCAACATTTTTAATTGTAATAGTGCAGCAATAATAAAAATGGTAATAATACATTTGTGAGGCCTAGTCCCAGTAAGTTAGTAAGTTAGTGTATTGTGAGTGTAAGGAGTACAATTGGGGGAGAAAGGTTGAACTGTATGGACCTAGGTTTTTATTCAACCTATGTTACTATGTAACCGTCATCCATATCAGTAATAAGAAAATGTGTCTTCACTGAAAACAGATTTTTTACATATTTGTGAAATAAAAAACAGCAGTTACTCTATAACTAATAGTTTTCTGACTATAATCAATCTATAGGTTCCCTTTTATAGGCTCATTTTGTACATATTTTAATGTTATACAGGGTTCAGGAACCAAAAAATGTAAATTGAGCAGTATCTTTCATTTTGACATAACCCCACACCATTAGGCTAAGTGCCCACGTTGCGGAACTGAAGCATATTTTTTACGCATGCGGATTTTACATGCGGTTTTCCCGCCAGGTAGAAGCGTTTGTGAGGCGTCTTTGCAGCGTCTTTGCATGCATTTCCGCATGCGGGTTATCAAGCACTTCTCCAAGTGATTTAAGCATCACTTGGAAAAGTGCCTGACAACTTGGTCACACTATATAAATCCATGCAACCGGCATTGATTTATATAGTGTGACCAAGTAATAGTTAAAAAAAAGAATCAGAATGGTAAAAAATAAAAAAATAAAGTTTATACTCACCTACCGATGCATTCTCGGCCCCGTCCGGAGTCTTGAGCGGCTCACGCTGTTGTGTGCAGGACCTGCGTTGACGTCATTGAGTCATGTGATGGGTCACATGATTCAATGACGCGGCAGGTCCTTCAGACAACAGCACGACGGAGGGAAAACATCAGAAGATAAGTATAAACTTTATTTTATTCTTTTTTTACAGGTTCTTTGGTACCCAGGTCTGGATGAGAGTCTCCTCTCCTCCAGACTTGGGTACCATCCGCACATTGATTCCGCATGCGGAAACGCAAAATTAATGAACATGCTGCGGATTTTTGACCGCAGCATATACGCTGCGGAAAAATCCGCAGCATGGGCATTGACATTGCAGAATGCCATTGGGGACCATGGGGTGCGGATATACATGCGTTTTACAAGCGTTTACGCTGCGGAAATTCCGCAGCATATACGCTTGTGATACGCAACGTGGGCACGCAGCCTTATTAGTGAGCCTCATGCATCATCATATTGGTCTATCTGGTGAGACCACAAAAGGAAAGAGGTTGAGAAGCCCTGTTTTAGAGTATTAGGTGGTACAGTAGGGAATTATGACCATGGCAGTTTATGTAACTTCTTATGTTGTTTTTTTTTTTTTTTCCCTTTAAAAAATAATAATAACACAATCATAAATATAAAACATATGAGACACAGACACATTGTTGTGAAATGTACCCCTTTGCTAACATAATATTCTCGAGACTTGGCTTGGAACAACAGCCATCTGTGGCTCATGGATGACAATAAGTAGTATTGAGCCAGTTTAGACACATCATTACAATTGTGATTGTTGTAGCACAAACGCTTATTATCTTACCCATAACTATCGTTATGTGCTAAGCTGTGCTTTCAGTGAGGTCTTAAGACATTGTTTACTGGTGCCTTGGCAGCATTTGTCAGGAACCCTTAATATTATGGGCAGATTTGTGCCCATAATGCGCACATATACAGTTGTGCTCAAAAGTTTACATACCCCGGCAGAATTTTTCCTTTCTTGGCCTAGTTTCAGAGAATATGAATGATAACAAAAAACTTTTTCTCTACTCATGGTTATTGGTTGGGTGAAGCCATTTATTGTGAAACTACTGTGTTTTCTCTTTTTAAATCTTAATGACAACCAAAAACATCCAAATGACCCTGATCAAAAGTTCACATACCCCAGTTCTTAATACCGTGTTTTGCCCCCTCTATCATCAATGACAGCTTGAAGTCTTTTGTGGTAGTTGTGGATGAGGTTCTTTATTTTCTCAGATGGTAAAGCTGACCATTCTTCTTGGCAAAAACCCTCCAGTTCATGTAAATTCCTGGGCTGTCTAGCATGAACTGCGCGCTTGAGATCTCCCCAGAGTGGCTCAATGATATTGAGGTCAGGAGACTGAGATGGTCACTCCAGAACCTTCACTTTATTCTGCTGTAGCCAATGACAGGTCGACTTGGCCTTGTGTTTTGGATCGTTGTCATGTTGGAACGTCCAAGTACGTCCCATGCGCAGCTTCCGGGCTGATGAGTGCAAATTTGCCTCCAGTATTTGCTGATAACGTGCTGCATTCACCTGTTCTTCAACTTTTACCAAGTTTCCTTTGTATCTCACACATCCCCAAAACATCAGCAATCCACCTCCGTGCTTTACTGTAGGAATGGTGTTCCTTTCATCATAGGCCTTGTTGACCTCTCTGCAAAAGTTACGCTTATGGTTATGGCCAAAAAGTTCAATTTTGGTCTAATCACTCCAAATTCTCTTGTTCCAGAAGTTTTGAGGCTTGTCTTTGTGCTGTTTGGCGTATTGTAGGCGAGATACTTTGTGGCATTTGCTCAGTAATAGCTTTCTTCTGGCAACTCGACCATGCAACCAATGGTGAAATCCAAGGCAGCAATAATAAGACATTGAAAACACCTGAAGGGAAAAAAAAAACCTAAAGGGGTTTTCATTGTCTTAATTATTGCTATCTTGAATTTCACCATTGTTTTATTATATTCTTGTTTGTGATTGATCCTTTCAATCAATTTAATGTGTGCTGATGTGATTTTTACTATGCTATGATTAAGAGCAGTTTACAGCCCGGAACGCATTGGTTTTTTATAACCCCTTGTATGTTTTTTTTTTAATGGATCTACAATAAAATAACTTTTTTTATATTACCTACAGATGGATGTGAAGAATTTCCTCTTCTACTACCTAAAGTTTAAAGTCTTTATACACTCATCATTAAAATTTCAAAACCAAGAAGGAAAAGTCGTGGATGCATAAAAATCACAAGATCGATATACACGTTATTGATATGTAAATAATGAAAAAATAGAGACAAAATGTTCAAAACATCTTGATTTGTTCAGTATCAAGTATGAGTACCATATACAGAAATAAATACACTTAAAACCACTGGTACAGTCATTTCTTCAGTGTCCCAGTATCTATTAACAAAGAAATGGAATGTCGAACTGTTATTGTACCTGGAATGAAGACTAGAGGGGTCCAGTTACTATATGTTATGCCATCTCACACCATAATGCCAGCGAGTAGGACCAGTGTGTGACATCGTCTCATGAAGGTCTCTGCATATGTGTTGCCTACATGGTCTCCAGATCAATCTTCAGCTATCATTGCATCCAAGACAAAAGCAAGACTCATCACTGAAG
Source organism: Phyllobates terribilis (assembly GCF_046119375.1). Lineage (NCBI taxonomy): Eukaryota > Metazoa > Chordata > Amphibia > Anura > Dendrobatidae > Phyllobates > Phyllobates terribilis. The sequence continues at coordinate 737,633,368 of NW_027362762.1, forward strand.
AGGATAGACCTCCATTCCAGTCTCCACTTCTACCTTTCAGCCTCGGGTCTTCATCTGCAAACTACAGTGGCAACGCCGTAAAAAGGCCTTTATGTGTGGAATATCACACCAGTCATAATTCCAGGATTATGGTGTGGTGGCATAATGTACAATAACAAGACCCCTGTACTTTTTATTCGAGGTACACCAATAGCTCAGTGTAACATTGATTTTGCCATGTAACCGGTGGTGCAGCCATTTCTCCGAAGTGCCCCAGGAGTTGTTTTTCAACACGACAATGCCAGGCAGCATGTTGCTTGGCCTATTGTGAGCAGCCTGCATGACCTAAACGTCCTACCATGGCTTTCAGCATTTCCAGACTTTTTTTTCCATCAAACACATCTTGGACATCATTGATCAGTAATTGCAAAGGGAGCAGCCAGTAGTGGATCTTGAAGATGTGTGTGCCCAAGTGTATTAAGTGTGGCAGATCATTCCCCAGACAACTATTAAAAACCTCATTGATACGATTTCAAGGCATGGAAGTACTTATATGTCTGCCCATGGCACTCATACTTAATACTAAATAAATCAAGATGTTTTAAAAATGTTATTTCCACTTTTTCATCATTCACATATCATTAACATGTCTATTGATCCTGTGAATTCCATGATTTCACATATTTTCCTTCTTGGTGTTGTGCTCGAATTTACTTCAATGTGACTTAATAGTGGTTATCCAGGATGCAAGTGCCACCCATATCTACGAGTCGTATGTAGATTTCCAGCTGTTCAGGATGCCGCTGGAGCAGAGGGAAGGTCAGTAGATTCCTTTATCTTTTTTTATGTATGTGGCGTGAGGGGACCATATATACAAGGGTGGGGATACGTACCATGTATACCAGGATGTGGGGCCATGTATACCAGGATGGGGATGGGGACATGTATACCAGGATGGGGATGGGGGGCCATGTATACCAGGATGGGGATAGGTGCCATGTATATCAGGATGGGGATGGGAGGCCCCGTATACCAGAATGGGGATGAGGGCCATATATACCAGGTTGGTGGGCCATGTATACCAAGATGGGGATGGGTGGCTATGTATACCAGTAAGGAGGCCATGTATACCAGGATGGGGAGCATGTATACCAGGATGGGGGGGCATGTATACCAGGATTGGGCGGCATGTATACTAGCATGGGGGGGCCATGTATGCCAGGATAAGGGGGCCATGTATACAATGTTCTGGAAGTCACTTTTTCAATACAAGTCTAGGGGGCTACAGAGCCTCATTCTGAATTCCTATAAACTTGCATTGAGAAGATTTAAAAAGTGATCTCCACTTTACAACCACAACCACTGTGTGATTTGGCAGGTCACAACTGCAGTAACATAGTCCCGGAGCGGGGCTGAAAACGGATGAAGACAGCTTCTGGTGAGTATGTGACTATATGCATTACATTTACATACATGATCTTTAACAAAAGAATAAAAAAAAATAAAAAAATCTCTGGAGTAGTGCTTTAATCTTTTAGTGACAGAACTAATTTTAACCTTAATGACCACACCAAATTTTAGAAATCTGAGCAGTGTCACTTTATGTGGTAATAACACTGGGACACTTCAGCGTATCCCATTGATTCTGAGATAGTTTTTTCAAACCATGTTGTACTTCATAATGATGTTAAAACTTGTTCGATATGACTTGCATTTATTTGTGAAAATATTGCAATTTTGGAGAAAATTTTGATAAAAAAAATAAATAAATAAAAAATAAATCGCAATTTTCAAACTTTTCAATTTTTCAAATTCTTATTTTTTAATCAAATTAAAAATAACTGTTTCTTTAGGGACCTATTCAGATTTCAATGGAATTTGAGGGGCCTATATATTGGAAACACAAAAAGTGATACCATTTTAAAAATCGCACCCCTCAAATACTTCAAAAGTGCTGTCATGATTTTTTTTAACCCTTCAGGTGCTACACAGGCATTAATGCAAAGTAGAATGAAAAAAAAAATTAATTTTACCTGTAAAATATTACTTTAGCCACAATATTTTCACTTTTGCAAGAAGTAACAGCAAAAAGTGGACACCACAGTTTGTTACCTACTTTCTTATGAGTGCAGCGATACCCCACATGTAGTCAAAAAGTTCTGTTTTGGACAAAAAAAAGGAGGGCACGGAACGGAAGGAGCAAGTCACCCCATTTTGGAAACTACACCCCTCAAGGATTTTATAAATAACGGCGATCGAGTGATCGAGGACCGGAAAAACTGGCCCTGATAGTGTTCTCCAGGGTCTCAGCTACCCAGATAGCTGAAACCCCAGAGATTTTCTGACTCTGGGGGGCGCTATTACTTCATAACGGCAATGAAGTAATAAAGTCCCTTAGCGGCCGCCGTTTTTATGTGTATTGGCGGTTGTTAAGGGGTTAAAAGCAGCCATGGTCTGGTTAAATTATAGTATTATAGAGAGATATTACCTTACAGGCAAGTGAAAAGAATATTTTCACCATTTTCTTATTTGCGCACCAACATAAAGCATGGTACTCACATGCAGAGAGTAGAATCAATTACTAAAAAAAGATTATGACCCTGACGGTAATGAAAGGTCTCCGCGAGTACCAGCTGCTGTGGCCTATCTATTGAACAGTCTGAGTTTTTTTTTTATTAATCTTCACATGCACAATGTAATGAATTTTGAAAAAGACGGAATAAAGGCTGTAGCTCCATTAATTTACAGCTTGCAACAATAAAAAAACAGACAGCTGTGCCTCACGGGATACAGACAGCTCAACGTACAACGTACTGTAAAACACTGCTCCTTGCATAGTTTTACAGAATGTATGGTCATTTTTAATCAGACATAAACATTGTATACTCAAACTTGGGGACTGCTGAAAAAGGCAATTTTCTACTTCACAAGGAAAATTTGTTAAATAAGTTGTCCACTTTATTTGATCAAAAATCATGTTTTGCACAATCTTTTGTGGCACTTACTAATACAACCCCTGGCAAAAATTATGGAATCACCGGGCTCGGAGGATGTTCATTCAGTTGTTTAATGTTGTTGAAAAAAGCAGATCACAGACATGGCAAAAAACTAAAGTAATTTCAAATGGCAACTTTAGGGTTTTAAGAAACACTAAAAGAAATCAAGATTAAAAATGTCGTACTCAGAAAGGGTAATTTTTTTCAGACCAAGCAGAGGGAAAAAATTATGGAATCACTCAATTCTGAGGAAAAAATTATGGAATCATGAAAAACAAATACACAAAAGAGCACTCCAATACATCACTAGTATTTTGTTGCACCACCTCTGGCTTTAATAACAGCTTGCAGTCTCTGAGGCATGGACTTAATGAGTGACAAACAGTACTCTTCATCAATCTGGCTCCAACTTTCTCTGATTGCTGTTGCCAGATCAGCTTTGCAGGTTGGAGCCTTGCCATGATCCATTTTCTTCAACTTCCACCAAAGATTTTCAATTGGATTGAGATCCGGACTATTTGCAGGCCTGCAGATTCCAGCCCCCAGCTGCCTAGTTGTACCTGGCTGGACACAAAAATAGGGCGAAGCCCCATGTATTTTTTTTTTTATTATTTCATGAAATTCATGAAATAATTAAGAAAAAAAGGCCTTCCCTATATTGTTGTGTCCGGCCAGGTACAAATAGGCAGCTGGTGGTTGGGGGCTGCCCGTTCCTGCCTGCTGTACCTGGCTGGACACAAATATAGTGCGAAGACCCACGTCAATTTTTTTAAATTATTTCAGGAAAGTCATGAAATAATTTTTTAAAAAAAATACGTGGGGCTTCGCCCTATTTTTGTGTCCAGCCAGGTACAACTAGGCAGCTGGGGGCTAGAATCCGCAGCGCAAAGAGGCCCAAGCTTTCTGGGCCCCCCCCACTGCAAATTGCAGTCCGCAGCCACCCCGGAAAATGGCGCGTTCATAGAAGCGCCATCTTCTGGCGCTGTACCCAACTCATCCAAGGCCCTGGTGCGGTGGCTCACTGGGTAATAAAGGGGTTAGGGCCAGCTTGGCATTATCAGCTGGCTCTAAGCCCGAAATTCATGGGGTCACGCCAATATTAGACATGACCACCATGAATTTCTAGTAAAGTACTTAAAAAAAACACAACACCCAGAAAAAAGTACTTTAATTGAAATAAACACACAATTCTTTATTATTCTAAATTAAACCATACTTACCATCACGCCCATTCCAGCTGAAGCCAACGATCTCCTGCAATAAAAGAAAAATAATAAAGCAACATCATCCTTACCTTTCCATGGTTCCCAGGATAGCTTCAGCTCTGCTACATCGAGATGACAGGCTGGACCTGCAGAAAGCTGCCATCCAGCCTGTCATCCCGCAGACACTGAGAAGCGCAGGCATGCTTGCGCTTCTCAGTGTCTTGCTGTGACGGCATCCAGATGAGCCGAGTTCATGTCCAATGAATTCAGCTCACCTCATGCACGTCACTGACAGCGTGGGAAAACTCTCCTACACTCAGCGCTTCAGCGTGAGAATTCTCCCAAGCTGTCAGTGACGTGCATGAGGTGAGCTCATGTCCAATGAACTCAGCTCACTTCATACACGTCACTGACAGCGTGGGAAAATTCTCCTGCACTCAGCGCTTCAGCGTGAGAATTTTCCCACGCTGTCAGTGACGTGCATGAGGTGAGTTCATGTCCAATGATCTCAGCTCACCTCATGCACGTCACTGACAGCGTGGGAGAATTCTCACGCTGAAGCGCTGAGTGCTGGAGAATTTTCCCACGCTGTCAGTGACGTGCCTGAGGTGAGCCGAGTTCATTGGACATGACCTCGGCTCATCTTTATGCCGTCACAGCGAGACACTGAGGAGCGCAAGCATGCCTGCGCTTCTCAGTGTGTGCGGCATGGCAATCTGGATGGCAGCGTTCTGCTGCGATCCAGCCTGTTATGTGAATGTAGCAGAGCTGAAGCTGTCCTGGGAACCATGGAAAGGTAAGGATGATGTTGCTTTATTATTTTTCTTTTATTGCAGGAGATCGTTGGCTTCAGCTGGAATGGGCGTGATGGTAAGTATGGTTTAATTTAGAACAATAAAGAATTGTGTCTTTATTTCAATTAAAGGACTTTATTCTGGGTGTTTGTGTATTTTTTTTAACTTTGACTATGGGGTTAGTAATGGGGGTGTCTTATAGACGCCTCTCCATTACTAACCTGGGCTTGATGTCAGCTGGCATTATAAGCTGACATCAACCCCAGCCCTATTACCCCACTGCCCTGTAGAAGAGAGAGGCTAAGTGCCAGAATTGGCGCATCCTACGGATGCGCCATTTCTGGGGCGGCTGACGGCTGGTGTTTCTAGCCTGGGAGGGGGCCAATATTCATGGCACCCTTCCTGGGCTATTAATATCAGCCCCCAGCTGTCTGCATAGCCTTTGCTAGCTATTAAAATAGGGATGACCCCAAATCATTTTTTTTGAGGGGTCCCCCATTTTAATAGCTAGTAAAGGCTAGGTATTCAGCTGGGGGCTGATATTAGTAGCCTGGGAAGCTCCGTGGGTATTACCCCCTTCCCAGGCTTCAAACATCTGCCCCAGCCGTCTGCTTAACCTCCGCTAGAGACTAAAATTATGGGGAACCCCACGCCAATTTTTTTTAAAATAAATCCTTTATTTTAACACTAAATGACAAGTACAGTAATCAACACTGTCACGGTACTTCATATATATGTGACTGACATGTTTCTATCTATCTAATCTATGTGTGATTCTCTATTCCTTCTATTCTAAATTGTCGGGTACCGCTGCTGAAATGCCGGCCGGCTTTTTTAAAGAGACGGTGCATGAAAACTCTAATATTTTTTTTAATAAATCCTTTACACTAAATGACAAGTACAGTAAGCCACACTGTCACTGTACTTCATATATATGTGACTGACATGTTTCTATCTATCTAATCTATGTGTGATTCTCTATTCCTTCTATTCTAAATTGTCGGGTACCGCTGCTGAAATGCCGGCCGGCTTTTTTAAAGAGACGGTGCATGAAAACTCTAATATTTTTTTTAATAAATCCTTTACACTAAATGACAAGTACAGTAAGCCACACTGTCACTGTACTTCATATATATGTGACTGACATGTTTCTATCTATCTAATCTATGTGTGATTCTCTATTCTTTCTATTCTAAATTGTCGGGTACCGGTGTATGCCGCTGCTGAATTGCCGGCTTTTCATGTTTCACTGTGAGCACTGTTCCCATCGATTTTGGCAATCACTGTAATGCCACAACCACCATGACTGTGGCATTACAGTGAGTGGCAGACAATCCCTGCATGATTGGGGCTCTAAATAGCGCCAGACATGCAGGACACGCTTCTGGTGCACGAACAGTTATCGAACATAACCTCGAACAGCCGAATTTTTTGCAAATCGTTTGGGTTCGTCAAACAACTCGAACACCGCCCAAATCAGCTTGAATTTGAGATTGGCGAACAGTTCTAGTCGAGCACCGCTCATCTCTAGTTATGAAGGCTGCAATGACTGGACCGCTATACATGGAAAGGCCAGCAATGCCCCAAATTTGGAAAAACCAATGATTACCAAGTCACCTGTAGCGGCCACATAGGTGTGTGCACAAGATAAGGAAATCAGATCATTGAATCTTTATGCTTTCTACATATAAAATTTAAGGGTAATTGGCAATAAATAAAAATAATTGCACTTTGCATACCATACAGTTTTTATCATTGTAATGAAATGATAGACTATGATTTCTGGCTACTTCTAATTCTAAAATTGTGGTTGATATGGAAGGATCTGTACTAGACATTTTGTGGTGCCTCATATTACAATATTATTTGGTAGTGGGAAAAATATTGTTAAAAATCCAATATTTACCAGAAGATTGTGCATTATATGGACCCATATCCTTATTAAGTATAGATTATAAAATATTGACTAAAATTCTAGTGAATACACTAAGTTAAGTAATTCATGAAATTATTCACCCAAACCAGTGCGGCTTTATGCTGGGTAGGTCTACATCCGATAGTAAGAGAGCACAGGTAATTGCACATTAGGGTTGGAAAGGACAGGAAAATTGGGCCTTGCTATCTCTGGATGCTGCCAAGGCATTTGATTCAGTCAAATGGACCTACCTTGAGAAGGCCCTTGGACAATTTGGCTTTGGACCAGGCTTCAGAAGATGGATTGCAGTCTCATATCGATCTCCGAAGGCCGAGGTCCTCATTAATGGTTTTATGTCCTCAATGATTCCCTTGGGGAGAGGGACCAGAGAGGAGTGCCCTCTGTCCCACCTTTTGTTTGCCATTGCCATGGAACCACCAGCTATCAGTATCCATCAGACAGCAGGGTATCTAGGGATTAAAGTGGGTTCCCGTGAGGTCCACTTGGGGTTGCATGATTTAATCCTGTTTATGGCCAGTCCAAGAGTTACACTGCCTTTGGTAATGGATCTGATTGATGAATTTGGCTGGTTCTCTGGTCTAAGAATAAACTAGCAGAAATCCATGTTGCTACTTCTAAGCACTATGGGATGGAAAGTAGGGGATGAATTCTGCAGGCTACGAATAGTATCCCACTTTAAAGGTCTAGGTATACAGATAGCAAGGAATCACACGCAACTCCATGATTTAAATAGATCTCCTCTTTTGTCATACCAGCGGGAAAAAATTAGAATAAGGGGTATCCTCCCGGTGTCAGTAGTTGTAAGAATCAAAGTCATTGATTCATTTTCATGCTGTAAAATAAATCCTCCGTGAAACTGGATTGGCGATCCTCTCCAGATGGCACTTGGTTCTCCCTCAAGTTTCTCCTGACTGCTGGAGATGTGGAGTACATGTGTAGCACCCCGATGACTCGGCTGCTACAGGGGTATTGCACCTCGAACCAGAGGTGTGGTATTCCACTCCCGGGTAAGGATAGAGTGTGGAACTGAGCTCAGTTAGCTGCATACACTACACTCACCCCATTTCCGGGGGACAGACCAACGGTACTCCCACCAGATAGATGTGCAGGTACGACAGCGTCAGTCCCTGGCTGGAGTGGGGGGGGGGAGGAACATCCCAGTGGTGTAGGAGCAGACAGGGGAGGGACTCTGGGCATAGGTAGGAGCCCATTGGTTGCATTGTCACCAGGGCTCGGGTGTCAGAGGGAGTATAAAGGTGGGCACCATCTAGGAACAAGAGAGTTCAGTCTGAGGAGAAGCTGAGAGAGAGTTCAGCCAGAGAGGGCTGACAGGGAGCTGTGGCTCCGTCTGGGCCCAGCTCCAGAGCTAGGCCTGAAGCAGAGAGGAGAGAGAAGGAAGAGGAGAAACACAAAGAAAGGCCCAGAGACGCAAGCATAGAGGGAACCCTGAGATCCCACAAGAGAACGAAAACGGGTGAAGGGTTGGCAGAGAAGGGTGCCGGATCCCAAACTGGTGGAGGCCAATTATCCTTAGCCAGGAATCGGAGGTCGTGGTCAAGTTTTGGCACGACCCCTCACCACATCCACCAGGAAGGCCGGAGAGAGGTTTTACCCCCATAAGGCCCGAGGAAGCCGGACAAAGGTGGGTCCCTGGTGGGGACGGCCAGTAGGAAGGAAGAGAGGGGAGCTCTGGACCACGCTCTGGAATTGCCTGGGAGTTGGCCGAGTCCCTGACCTGGTGAACGCAGCATGACTCGGGTGGTCCTACTGTGCACAAGCGACCTGATAAAGAACCGTGAGTAAAGCTTTTGAAACTGCACTACCAGACTCAGTGTTTCATCGTCGTACCTGCACCACCAGTACTGGGACATCCGCACCATCACTCCCATCCTCAATCTCCACACTAGCTGCCCTGAGGCAATACTCCTCCCGTGGGGAGTCACCCCCATACTGAGCTGCACAACCAACATCAGCCTCAGCGGTCTGCAGTGCAGCGGCGGTCCTCACTGACCGCAATCCACGGGTGGCGTAGTCGAACTCTATAACATCTATAAAATTCCGCCACTTAGTTTGACACCCTGGGCACGGACCGGGTCACCGCCACGAGGACTACTACCCCTATCAGATCCGGCTCCGGGTATTCCCCGCATGCGCAACGCTGCACAACATGGCCCAGGGGGCGCGTCACATGCAGGTACTTGTAGAACAACTTTTTTTGGGACTGCTCTAAACGCAGCACACGGTGTGCCAGAAAAAAATGTACCTACTCTTATCCCATGTTCAGTGAAGCAGCTGATTTAGGCACAAATAAAGGGCAATACACAACATTCAATATTGTACTGTACTACAGAGAGGTGCTATGAAGGGGTTTTGCCAATTACAGATAATCACGTGTAGCAGATTGGCACTGTCCGTGGCATTGTATGTTGAACCAGGTTTCAAAAAAAGCTTAGGAGAGACTATTGCATGTTAAAAATATTGTAACCTTAGGCCATTGTGACTTGAAGGACTACTTGTACTGTTAAAGGCAATCACTGCATCCATAATGCTCTGCCAGGTTTCAAACATTAACAAAAGCTATTATTAGTATTTTTCTTTCTTCATTGACTTCAAACACTGATGCATTCATGCGCTATGGTATTAATTCAGAAAGTCACGACAGTCAAAGCAAGTTATTCCACATGAACCAAGATATTGCGTTTGTTGAGATCTTATTTTGAGAGTTTTATGGACATGTATGCAAATTAATATAAAAGGGTACAGGGCCAGGAGAAACTCTTGCCATTCTAGGAAAGGTTACATATGCACCCCACCATCCAAATTTTTCTTAAATTTACTTGACATTTATGTCCCTTTAACAAAGAGGTTCTGGCTTTTAGGGGACTTAACAAATACTTTCAATGTGTAACCTGAGATGGATGCTTGAGGAACACATTTATTTGCCATAAATATTAGTTATAGCATATCCTGATCCAAAAATTAGGACCTCCAAAAATGAATTGTAGAACTCAGTAATATCTTTGTTCACTAACTGGACAACCTCTTTTTAAATGATGAAGTAAACCTTGAAGAATAAAAATAAAGGACACTCACCTCCCCCACCAGTGCCAATCTAGCAATTTCAGTGCTGGGTCTCCATAGATTTGCGTGACATTGACTGCGGAGCTCACGTGACATAACAATCAGTGGCGCTATTGGGCTTCTTTGCTTTCACTTCTTCCGCTTGTCCAAGATTCGACCAAAATAATTAAATTAGTCAAATAGCGACCGCTGATTGGTTGCAGGGCTCACATGGCATAACAATGTCACACGAGCCTAGCACTGATATTGCTGAAAGGAGATGATTATCTGTTATTTTTATTTTACAAGGGGTAATATTTATTTTAAAAAGGGGTTATCTAGTTAGTGGAGAACCTCTTTAATGGTTTTACTTGCAACAAACTCCCTTATTAGTAAACACAGGTAGGAGACATCAAGTGACAGCGCCGTAGGCAGGTGCCTACCCCATTGTCCTGGCCCTGCCAGGGTATTCAAAAAATTCATATTTATCTTAACCAGTTAAACACAGACTTATCTTTTTGTTTTCTTATAAGAGTAAATAGAAATCAGGACATTATATTGATCATAGGAATTGAAAAGGTCACAAATACACTCCATTAAGTAGACACTTCAGTTCTAATTGAAATGTCAAGCTTTTTTGTAGGTAAAAATAGCTATGCCCAACTTGTGAATCAGATGCCATTCTGACAAAATTAAATAGTTTTTATGTAAATACAGTACAGACCAAAAGTTGGACACACCTTCTCATTTAAAGATTTTTCTGTATTTTCATGACTTTGAAAATTGTACATTCACACTGAAGGCATCAAAACTATGAATTAACACATGGGAAATTATATACTTAACAAAAAAGGGTGAAACAACTGAAAATATGTCTTATATTCTAGGTTCTTCAAAGTAGCCACTTTTGCTTTGATGACTGCTTTGCACATGTAGCCACCTTTTGCTTTGTTGACTGCTTTGTAGTCACCAGAAATGGTTTTCACTTCACAGGTGTGGCCTGTCAGGTTTAATAAGTGGGATTTCTTGCTTTTTAAATGGGGTTGGGACCATCAGTTGTGTTGTGCAGAAGTCTGGTGGATACACAGCTGATAGTCCTACTGAATAGACTGTTGGAATTTGTATTATAGCAAGAAAAAAGCAGCTAAGTAATGAAAAACGAGTGGCCATCATTACTTTAAGAAATGAAGGTCAGTCAGTGCGAAAAATTGGGAAAACTTTGAAAGTGTCCCCAAGTGCAGTTGCAAAAACCATCAAGCGCTACAAAGAAACTGGCTCACATGAGGACCGCTCCAGGAAAGGAAGACCAAGAGTCACCTCTGCTTCTCAGGTTAAGTTTATCCGAGTCACCAGCCTCAGAAATTGCAGGTTAACAGCAGCTCAGATTAGAGACCAAGTCAATGCCACACAGAGTTCTAGCAGCTGACACATCTCTTCAACAACTGTTAAGAGGAGACTTTGTGCAGCAGGCCTTCATGGTAAAATAGCTGCTAAGAAACCACTGCTAAGGACAGGCAACAAGCAGCAGAGACTTGTTTGGGCTAAAGAACACAAGGAATGGACATTAGACCAGTGCAAATCTGTGCTTTGGTCTGATGAGTCCAAATTTGAGATCTTTGGTTCCAACCACCGTGTCTTTGTGCGACGCAGAAAAGGTGAACGGATGGACTCTACATGCCTGGTTTCCACCGTGAAGCATGGAGGAGGAGGTGTGATGGTGTGGGGGTGCTTTGCTGGTGACACTGTTGGGCATTTATTCAAAATTGAAGGCATACTGAACCAGCATGGCTACTACAGCATCTTGCAGCGGCATGCTATTCCATCCGGTTTGCGTTTAGTTGCACCATCATTTATTTTTCAACAGGACAATGACCCCAAACACACCTCCAGGCTGTGTACGGGCTATTTGACCAAGAGGGAGAGTGATGGGGTGCTACGCCAGATGACCTGGCCTCCACAGTCACCTGACCTGAATTCAATCAAGATGGTTTGGGGTGAGCTGGACCGCAGAGTGAAGGCAAAAGGGCCAACAAGTGCTAAGCATCTCTGGGAACTCCTTCAAGATTGTCGGAAGACCATTTCCGGTGACTACCTCTTGAAGCTCATCAAGAGAATGCCAAGAGTGTGCAAACAAGTCAAAGCAAGAGGTGGCTACTTTGAAGAACCTAGAATATAAGACATTTTTTCAGTTGTTTCACACTTTTTTGTTAAGTATATAATTCCACATGTGTTAATTCATAGTTTTGATGCCCTCAGTGTGAATGTACAATTTTCATAGTCATGAAAATACAGAAAAAATTTTAAATGAGAAGGTGTGTCCAAACTTTTGGTCTGTACTGTACTTACGGTATAACTAGGTTGGCGGTGGCAGTGTGGACAAAATTCCAGCCACTCACGGTGGTTAATAATCACACAATTGTGAACAAAAATTGCGGAGTTTTGGCCACATTAACTGGTCCTATCCGTATCATTTTAATTAAAAGTTACAACCAGATGTTACTTTAAAAGTTTATAATAATACATTGTATATACAAAATTTTGGTTTATGGGATTTTTTATGTATTTTTTGCCGTCCCAAAATTTTTTATTCATTAAGCGCTTTATATTTCCAGAATGGCATCGAAAACACATGTGAAAAAGTTAAATAAATAAACAGGAAAAAAAAATAGGGAAAAAATGAATGTGAAGGAGCCTGCTACTTTATATACTGTATATTTTTGGGTCAGACATAAAATTAAACATGGCAAAAAAGTGGCAACAAAAGAAGTTTTTTCTCACTAGATAGCAGTATTTAAAATATTCTATTGTCTCTGATTTCTCCAGAAACACATTGAGCCTAACATTGCTGGTCTCAAAACGGGATCTCAAAAAGGGAGCATGCTAGAGTCAGATTCTCCTTCGTGAATCAGGAGCGCCAGGCAAATAGCGTACAAATCTATGTGTGACTCACCACAAATACTTCTCCAGTCCATGCTAGAGTGAGATTTGTGGCTTAGCTATGCAGCCAGCGCTCATCATTGATTTGACGAACAGTGGTCACCACACCCCTATACCGCCCCAGCTTCACCCATTTTGGAAGAGCTGGGAAAAATTGTTGTGAATATTCCAGAAGTCGCAAAATGTTGGCACAATTCTAAATTGCATCTCCATTTTGTGACTTTTCAAAGCTTTTACACCAGATTTCTGGCTTGAAAGCTTTCATAAATCTGGCCCATAATATTGGCCATGCACACATGGTTTCATTTACTGTATTTCGGCAGCAAGAAGGAAATAAACCACTACTATAAACTTTCAAATCCCCTTTGGCAAATGGCAGATACTGGGGGATAGTAGAGCCTCCCCCATACAGAAAATATTGTTGACAAGATCTGCTAGCCTTAATCAATATTTATGGTCAAGAGTGATGAGCGAGCATGCTTGTTACTAGAGATTTACGAGCATGCTCGGGTGTTTTCCAAGTATCTTCGGCGTGCTCGAATGTTATGTTTGAGTCACTCCGTGTGCATGATTTGCAACTGTTTGACAGCTTTAATACATGTGAGGAATGCTTGTTTGTTAGGCATTCTTCATATGTATTAAAAGCTGTCAAACAGTCACACATCATGCACACGGAGTGACTCAAACATAACATTCAAGCACGCCGCAAATACTCGGCGAGCACCCGAGCATGCTTGCCGAAAGGCTTAACAGAACACACTCGCTTATCACTAATGGTCAACTTTACAACCCAAGTATTGCTTCCAAAACTTTTGATGGATAATAAGATTAGCAGTTTCTCATTTACATGAATATAAACATTATTCTGGACACCTACCCATGCAGTATGTAATCTCCAATCCTCAGAAATCCTCCTTTGCCTGCTCATACAAATACCCCTAAAATTTCTCCTAAGTGTTCCATATATGATGGAACTCACTACCTCAACTGATTAAACTTTGGGTTTAAAAATGTGTGAGAAGTTTCAACCTTCACCTTCGTTTTTTTTATCATGCACATTGTAAGCCTTTGTCAGCAAGGTCCGATCTCTCTCTTTCTCTGTGCCACTCCGGCACTCATTTAGTTCATGTCCATTGTAGCTTGTAATGTACTCGAACCCCATTTTCCACATGTACTGAACACTGTAGTCAATGGCACTTTAAATAATATTACTAATAGTAAAAGGAAAAGGACAAGAACCTTGAAAAACATTATTTTTTTTTACTTAGATAGAATTATATTAAGCAAGATTTTAGTAGCTATCTGTGGTACATAAACTAATAGTAAGCACTTTCAACTTTTGTCCTTCAAGTAACCCAGACAGATTATGTTTTTAGCAGTATTTGCTACCCCACCATCAGCCTTTTGTGAACAGATGGGTTAACAACTGTAGCGCCCCGAGGGTTCGGCCGCTACAGGGGTATTGCACCTCAGACCGGAGGTGTGATATTCCACTCCCAGGTAAGGATGGAGTATGGACCAGGGCTCAGTTAGCTGCATACAGCACACACACCCCATTTCCGAGGGACAGCTCAACGGTGCTCCCACTAGACAGAAGTGCAGGCACGACCGACCATGTCCCTGCTGGAGTGGGGAGGGAGGGGTGGAACACCCAGTGCTGTAGGGGCAGATAGGGGGCGGTTCCTGAGCGTAGGAAGGAGCCCATTGGTTGCTGGTCACCTGGGCTCATGGCTAGAGGGAGGTATAAAAGGTGGGCACCATCTTAGATCTAGGTTCGTTCTGTGGAGAGGAGAAGACAGGAAGCAGCAGCTCAGGCTGAGTGCTGCTCCAGAGGCAGGCCTAGAGAAGAGGCCGGGGCCTGAGAGGAGAAGGAGAAGTGGGCCTAGAGAAGAGGCCGAGGAGGAGGTGAAGGGGAGCTGAGATTCTAGCTCATCTCAGCTCCAAGAGAAAGGAACAGGAGCAGAAAGGAACTGCAAAGAAGGAGAGACAGAGAAACAGAAGGGCTCAGGAACAAGAAGGTGGAAGGGACCCTAAGAACCCACGAGAATCCAGGGTGCAGGGTCAGGCAGATTAAGGGTACCGGATCCCAAGTTGGTGGAGGAGAAACAACCCTCAGCCAAAGACCGGTCGTCGTGATCATATATTGGTGCGACACCTCATCAAACCTGCTAGGAAGGCACCATATAGGACAGCGGAGGACGGGGCCCACGTTTAACCGCACAGGTCCGCGGCAGCTGGACAAAAGTGGGTCACTGGTGAGGCAGGCCAGAGAAAGGATAAAAGGGGGTCCTGTGCCATGCTCTTGAACTGCCTGGGAGTTGACCGAGCCCCTCACCTGGTGGACGCAGCACGGCTCGGGCGGTCACTGCTGGCCGAAGTGACCTGGAACAAACGAACTGTGAGTAAAGACCCTGGACTGTAACTTGTTGTCTGTGTGCTCCTTCGCGCCTCCAGCACTATCAGCACCGGGACTCGCACTACCATCACTCCCAACATCCACTACACTGCCCTGGGGCTGCACTCTTCCCGTGGGGAGTCACATCACCTCAGCTGCACCCATCATCAGCCCCAGCGGACTGCCTTGCAGCGGCGGTTCCTAATAACCACAATCCACGGGTGGCGTAGTCGGACATTATTTGGAGCGCATAGCAGACTACCATTGGCCTGACCACCCTGAGCCGCGGGACCGGGCCGCCACTACTACTACCCCCATCATTCCCCTATCGCCCGGATCCGCGTGCCCCACGGCCCAGGGGGCGAGTCACAACCACTAAAATAAAATAGGTTAATCCACCTGTTCAAGATTATAATGCTAATCACATCCCTGGACCATGACCATAACCCACTGGAGGAACTTGAGAACAGACGTTCAAAAGCAACCTGTATTTGGAATACCAGCTGTGCAGTCCAAGTTAACGGGATTTTCCAGGACTATATAATTTTTTTTTTACTATGGGCCTAAGAAAGAACAGGCAGATAGTTGTTAACTACCAGCCTGTTCTACCCGGTGCCCGCTCAGAGTGATCACAGACCGCTCATGCAAGTGATTCTGCTGTTTCACATCAACAGAGCAGCTCTTCCTCTTCTAGGCTACTCTGTTGACGAGGCACTAATACCGGCGTAATGTTGATTGACAGCCGCCTTCCCTCAGTTAGGCAGCAGATAGCAGGCTGTTAGTCAGAATGACATCGGTCGTCACGTCCCATCAACAGAGCTGAGCAGAAGAGAAGCAGCTGCTCTGTCGACGTGACATTGGCAGAAACCACAATCGCCGGTATGAGTGGTCTGTGATTGCTCTGAGACAGCAGAGGTTAGCAACTATCTGCCTGTTATTTCTTAGGCCCGTAGTAAAATAAATATAACAACCCCTTTAAGTTAGCAGTCAACTCCTTATTTTGTGTTGTGATTCATCTTCAGATATGTTAAGGGCAAATAACTTATTAACCTAAATTACTAAGCCTTTCCTTCATTCCTATCTTTTTTCAATACAGGATGGAAAAAAATAGAACACTTGAGATACTAGTTGTATCTAGGGTGAAAGAGAAACCCTGAAAATTTGCAATTTTACACAATATCCAATTTCAGTTTTTCGTTTGCTGGATTTAATTCAGTGAATGCTTTAAGATTCCTTTCCATTTTAACTTCCATTGTCTTAAATTGAAAATATATGGTTTCTTGATAGGAAATAGGCAAATCAGTGAACCGCCTATCTCGAAATGTGAATCTTGCTTATTGGGCAAATTGCTTTTCTGCTATTGCACACCACAGCCCATTTTAGTAGCGTATATGGAATCATGTCTATTTAAAGACATTCCTCCCCCATTGTTTCAGCCGCAGTTCCAAGACTGAATGTTAATACAGCCTATAATCTCAGACATAGGACTAGTCCACTTATATTGACCCCGTGGATATGGTACATGCAGCCACATGAAATCACCTTGTTATAGAGATAACATTTTTCCAAGTATCTCTTCTCAGTAGTGTTACACATTGTATAAATCTAGCTTTAGCACGTCAGCCATTGGTCCACTGGGATCCACAAGACAGAAGACTTGGGTATTGTGTTGATATTCTTCATCTCAGGCTATTTTTGTATGAACAAACTGAACGGTCATAGTAATAGATGGTTGATAGGTTAAAAATAATACCTGAAAGCAAAACGCCTAGTGTTGTCTTGAGAGTTAGAGCCGACACTAAATATTTCCTCAGAGACCTGATCCAGAACTGAACAATTATCAGTTGACAAATCTCCTATGTTTAGTGCCGGTTTCATTTTACCTTTTCGTTGTGCTTCAGCTTTATTCACAATGCCATACTATGGCTGTGTGAGTGCCATATATTTAGGGAAGAGTGAAGGCTTCCTTGCTTTCTTTTAATAGGTTATTGTTTTCAGCACACCGATCTGTCACATTAATGTGTAAATAAGACTAGGGCCACATGGAAACTACAGGAATGTCACTGGGGAAACGTTGCAGGCTTCTTGCAATTCTTGTAAGAATTCTAGCCGTAAAGGAATTAATGCTTTCCCTTTTTTTTCCACCACTAGGAAATAATAGGGCCACGGACACAGACTAAAAAGGGCCCTTATGCAAGAACAATATATGGGCCCTTTGCAGTACAATAGTTCTGTCTATGCCAGAAGTTGCGTGCTGATTTGGAGGTGGTACTGGGGCATCTTCCCTGCTGGGCACCAATGCGGCTGAACTAGTGATATGTCTGCTCCTGATTAGGGCTAGCACTGAGGTAGCCACAAGTTTACAGTGAGCAAAAGTCACTATGGATTCCTGGCCTACAATGTTACCTAGGTTCCGTTTTTAAGTGAAAAAAGGTTTTCTTAAAATCAGCATTAAATTCTCACATGTAGTGTATTTGTTGTCGATTATTTCTCAACACTGTGCAAAACAGCACATGTGAATTGAGTTGTGAAAAAAAAACAAAAAAAAACATTCATGCAATTCAAAAAAATAAATTCTACATGCTGTATATTTTCAAATCTTCACCATGCCATATACGAGCTTGGTACGTGTGCAAAATGGTTAGCATAGTACAGTCACCAATGCAAGTCAATGTAGTAGTTCACATGAAAGTTTTTTTTACTTTTTAATTTTTCCACACAGATTGCTTTATGTAAAAATGTGTGTACAGAGTGGTGGCTCTAACCGCGCTCTCGGCCCTGACCGAAACTGGCTCGGCATTGGGGTCGGCTGGCAGTCAGGGCTTGGGGGCACAGTTACAGCCACCACTCTGTATTCTCAGAGTGGTGACTGAACCAGCGCTAGTGCTGCCCCCATGACTGAAACCAAATGCTGCCGGGGAGAATAAAGTCAATTTTCTCCCCAGAGCGTTTGGCTACGTGTAGGCGCCGACAGGTTAGTAACACTTTTAACTGCAGATTAAGCCCATATCTGCAGATTAATAGCACTTTTGCTGGCGAAAAAGGGCTTGGAAAGCCCTAACTTTTATTATTATACGTGGCCCCCTTGCCTTGCTCTAAGCGCTAGACAAATGTATTGTTGCGCATCAGCAAGTCAAGCATATGTAAATACTTAATGCATATTCAACCCTTTCCCAGCCCATAATTCCGCCCACTCCTCCCAGCCAGCGTCACTGATTGGCTGTAGTTCAGTTAGACTGCTATGTCACATGGGCGACGATCACATCTCAACCCTCAGACTGACTTCTGCTCTCCTGATCTGAGTGTGACAGCATGTATTTATATGCAGCTGTCACTCTCAGGTCAGGAGAGCAACCGGCCAGTCCGAGGACTGCGATACGATCTTCACCCAAGTAACACAGCAGTCTGACATAAATCAGTGACGCCTTCTGGGAGTGATGAACATTAATTAAGCATTTACATGTGCTTGGCTAGCTGGCGCACCTGTAAATGCTTAATAAATATTCACCCCTTCTCCCCATCCATAATCTTGCCCACCCCTCCTGGCCGGGATCAGTGATTAAGGCCGATTTCACACATCCAGATATTTCCGCTACCGGAAAAAACGGTATCGTAGATATCCGTGTGTCCGTGTGTTACACATGTGGCATCCGTGTGCTGCATCAGGAGCACATGGTCCAGTGCCTGGGAATCAGAGCTAGAGTTCCGGCGCTGCCATCAGCACCAGCAGGTACAGTGATGAGGGTAGTAGTAGTCTGCTCCCACAGTGTCCCCACCTGTAAAAATAAGAATAAAATAATAAAATCCATATACTCCCCTCTCCTAGGTGTCCCCCGCTGTAATCCTCTGACCGCTGAAGCCGGGGAGCTGGGGAGAATGAGCGGCGTCCTGTCACTCATTGAGCGTAGCTCCGGAGCGTCTCATTCTCCCTGGCTCCTCTGTGTCAGCGGTCAGAGGATTACAGTGTGGGACATCTCTGAACAGGTGAGTATATGGATTTTATGCTTTCTCTTTTTTTTTTTTTTTTACAGGTGGGGACACTGTGGGAGCAGACTATGACTACCCTCATCATTGTCCCAGCTGGTGCTGAACACAGCACTGGCAGGGAACCATGATGAGGGTAGTGTTCAGCACCTGGCGCTTGGGAACAGCGCTAACTGTAGCACTGATTCCCAGGCGCCGGTCCGTGTCACACTGATGACACACGGATATCATCCGTGTGTGTTCAGAATGAGGCACTATTGCGGACCACGGTCTAACATGTGCGCAGACCCATAGATTTTAAATGGGTCTGCGTGTGTCAGTGTCTCCGGTACGTGTGGAAACTGTCACCACTCGTACCAGACATACTGATGTGTGAAAGAGCCCTTAGTCAGACTGCTGTGTTACTTGGGGGAGGATCACATCACAATCCTGGCCAGCTGCTCTCCTGACCTGTGTGTGACAGCATATATTTCTAGGCAGCTGTCACTCTGAGACCAGGAGAGCAGACGGCCAGTCCGAGTATTGCAATGTGACCCTTGCCCAAGTAACACAGCAGTCTGACTGCACCCAATCAGTGACGCCGGCCAGGAGAGGGGTGAATATGCATTAAGTATTTATATATGCTTGACTTGGCGCGCGACAATAAATTTGTCCGGTGCTTAGAGCAAGACAATGGGGTCACGTATAGTTAGTAATACAAGTTTCATATCCTGGGAGGGCTGCCCAAGCCCTATTTTAGGATACCATTACAATACTACAAATCACCTGACAGATTCCCTTTAAAAGCTACATTTAGACAGATGTGTTTTTGGTCAGTGTGCTGTACCTGTAGTGTTTAAAGGAGAGTAGTTATCACCTCCCCCTGTGTAGAGGATATGGATGGCAAGTTGCAGCATGGACCCCAGACCAATAGAAAGCCAGTGCAGTCCAAAAAATGTTTTTTGGACATACAGTACTTCCTTTTTTTTTTTTATTTTACAAACTACAAGAGCTTCAATAGGTACTAAGTTTTCCCCATCTATTGCGACTGATTTTATGACCTATTGCAGACCTTGGCTAAGTGCAACCTGCGGGCCACATGAGGCCCTTTAACTGTTCCGGAGTGGAACCCAGACCGGGACAGCCAAAGATCTTTATACAGTGACGTACCGCGCCATTTGGCCACCCTCTGCCCGGTGTCTCACTTTCACTGATATCTGCATCCCAGGGATGTAAATACCAGTGAATACAGTGATGGAACACTGCACACCGTGTTCCATCGTTGAACCTGTGCATCTGAGAGCGCAGCAGGTGAGAAGATGTCACTACATGCCACCAAATGCCTCATTACAAAGTGCAGACCAGAGCTGTGGGTGTGCAGGGTGATTTTTTTACATAATTCTGCGAGGAAAGGGGGGACATAATACTGTGAAATGGGGGTGCTAAGTGGGGACATAATACTGTTTGGCATCTACGTGGGGAAAGAATACTGTATAAGGGGGCTGTGTGTTGACATAATACAGTACAAGAGGGTTGTGTGGTAACATCTTTCTGTATGGGGGCTGTGTGAGTGCATAATACTGTCTAAACAGGTGGCACGGTGGCTCAGTTGTTAGCACAGTTGCTTTGCCGTGCTGAGTTTCTGGGTTCAAATCCCACCAAGGACAACATCTGCAAGGAGTTTGTATGTTCTCCCTGTGTTTGCGTGGGTTTCTTCCAGGTTCTCTGTTTTTTTCCCACACTCCAAAGACATACAGATAGGGAATGTAGATTGTGAGCCCCAATGGGGACAGCGATGATAATGTGTATAAAGTGATTGCGGAATATGATGGCGCTATCAAAGCAAAGCATAATATAAATAAATACTAAGAAGGCTGTGTGGAGACATCATTCTGAGTGGGGTGTCGCATGGGGACATTTATACTGTGTAGTGAGGATTTGTAAGGATGTCATACTGTGCAGGAGCGCTATGTGGGGACATCATATTGTGTTGGGCGCTGTTGATCAAAATACAAGGGCTGAGTAACAGGAGCAGTATCCTTTACATAAATGTTATGAAAAGCTGTAAATTATATGGTGTTTATTAGCTGGTACAAATACATGTTACAATAAGCCATATCGTAACATGTATAAGCAGTAGCAGTCAACATACTTACCGTATTTTTCGGACATAAAATGCACCTCAAATTTTCAGGAGGAGAATAGGGAAAAAATTTTAATGCATCAAATGAGGGTCCGTCTTACAGTCAGAACTCAACTTACCGGAGGGTGGGGCAACGGCAGTGGTGGAGCGGGGTTACAAGAGGTGCGATGCTGCAAGTCCCATCCCAGGCTGGTAGAAGGGTAAAAGGGGGTGTTCGGCGGTGCTCAGCGGTACTCGGCAGTATGGGGGCTCCGCGGGCATTTTGTGAATGCCCAGGGTTTCCGCACTTGCAAGGAAACAGCCGCATTGAAATCATGTAAGTGCAGGGGCTCCGAGCTTTCACAAAATGTTGGCGGAGCGCCCGCACCGCCTAACACCCCCTTTTACCAGCCTGGGATGGAATTCACAGCATCATCCCACAGCATCGGGCACCAGCCTAGGTACGCAGCATAGCCCCACAGCGTCGCACCACCGAACAAGCCCTCTTCCCAGCCTAGAGCCAGCAGTATTGCCAGACTCCTGCCGCCACTGCCCCCCGGTAAGCTACATTCGGTCTATAAGATGGACTCTCATTTCCCCCCCAAATTTGGGGGGAGGGGGGGGGAGTGCATCTTATAGTGGGAAAAATATGGTAATTCTGCTCAATATTAAGTGATAAAAACAATAATAATAAGCAGAATTAAGTTTGGCCAGGTGGTTCGGCCCTCCACATCAGTTGCAGCATCTCATGTGGCCCATTGGAAAAATTAATTGCCCACCACTGGCCTAATGAGAATTAAAATTCATTTTTGTGACCATAGTCCTTTTTTCCATCCTCTAGTCTGGTCGCTACATATGTCACTTGATTATTATCTGGTCGTCTGGTGTGTTGACTGCATCAGACTATATATTACATTAATGGGCTAAAAATGAATTAGGTTGTCCATCCAGGAGAAATTGTTTTTTCGGACCGGACTATATGGGTACGTGCATATTGTCAGGAACTGCTGCGGATTGGATGCAGCGCACTTGGGCTGCATGAAATCCGCAGCGGCCAGATATTAGAGCATAGTGGATGGGATTTCAAGAAATCCCATGCCCACTATGCGTCTCGGTGCTCCTGCGGATCACCCGCAGAGATGGACATGCGGCGCGTCTTTCCAGACCGCAGCATGTCAATTTCTCTTGCGGAGACACTGAGATAGAGAAATTCTATCGGTGCAATGTATAGAATGCAGTGAATAAGCATGGTTCAAGGCACACACGCAGATTCACCTGCGTGCAGCGCTTTGGACGCAGCATTAAGTATACTGTGTTCAAAGCGCTGCCAGAAAGGATCGTATGCACATACCTTAAAAGTTCAAAATGGTCAGGAGACAGCCAATTTTCATAAGAAAACTACAGGTAATTATACTTTACCTGCAAAAACATGCCATCCTTTACATGTAGTAAAAAATATTCCAGTTGGTGAACTTTTTCATGTTAAATGCAATTGTTCTCATGAACACCCTGGATAATATATAGTCAAAAATAATGAAGCTCAGTATCCCTTAAAAATCTTAAAAAAATGGATTATCTTCTAAGTTTTTTCTACCCAGTGTAGTTTGCAGTATTGTAATTTCTGTGATATTTGCAAATGCTTACACATTTTATACACAGATAAAACATACAAATCAATACTGGATTTAGGAGTAAAATGTGTCACACAAAAAGCTCTAACTATTGGACAAACACTATCACCAAGTCTGTACAGAGATGAACCACAGTCTGTGATTACTTGGTTACATTACCAGGGCTGCTGCAGATATGGTGCTACTCAATTAAATTATTGCATTGTTCATAAAAGGGTTGTCCAGTCATAGGCTACAAGTCTGCAGTCACCGTGTGACTGCAGACGTGTGAATTCTCACTGCGTGCTGTGAGGATTCTCCGGTGCAGGCGTTCATCTGACATAATAAAAACAGATCGAAGTACTTCTGCAATTTCAACACACGTTGAAAATGATGGCAATAAAATTTCGGGCAATTGAATGGGTTGCAAAAATCACCCTCACGTGAAGACCTACAATGTAGGCTTTTGAACAGAGAAGCTTATTAAATACTTAAAAGATGCCACCCAAATGCCTTAAAGGGGACCTGTCACCATGAAAATGTAGTCCAATCTGCTAGCCGTATGTGATAGAGCAGAGCAGATTGATATATAGTTTTGTGAGAAAAGATTCAGTATAACTTGTTCTTTTATCATTTAATCCTCTGCTCTTCCTGGGATTTTTGGTCCAGTGGGTGGTCCTATCAGAGATTGACAGCGGTCTCTCTATGTACTCTTAGACAATTAAAATATGTTTCTGGGCAGTGCATAATAATTAAAACAACATGTTCAGTTTTACTATTCTGCTATATAACGAATGTGTTTTTAGCCATTATGCGTTATTACAAAGGGCCAAATTGCCCTGAAGGGCATAAACCTTATAGAAATTTCTCTGTGTGTATGGCTGAAGTTTTTACTAGAAGTTAAAAGTATTAAGCGATTTTACTACCTTTGTATGCTGGCTTTCTGCTCATCTGCAGTGGTTAAAGGTATGGCTGGAGGTATGGCAGTAATGAGTTTTTTTGTTTTATTTTCTTATGTATATAGTTTAGAGTCATGAGTCAATACTGCCAATACTGTATTTTACAGGGACAATGACAGTATTTTAAGGGAACTTGTCACATCCCCAAATGCTATTAACCTGGAGATATTGGGTTAATCTGCAGGTTGATAGCATTCTAAAGCTTTGTGGTTGCTGCACTGAAAGTCTGGCTACCAGGAGGAAAGGAGCTTTATGTCAGAGGCGTGTTGGTGCGGCTTTAGTCACCGCTCATTACACTACAGCGGTGGCTGAAGCTATGCCCAGGCACACTGACTGACACCTAGTTTTTCAATGTATCTGCGCAGAGCCAGTTGTGAATCAATGTGCAGGGGCATGCTTACAGTTGCCACTCAAGGAATAGTGACTGTAGCCATGCCGGCACGCCTCTATGACTGAAAGCCAGAGGCTGCTGGGAGGAATAAAGTTAATTTTCTCCCAGTAGCCACAATTTCAATGCAGAGACCGCATTAATCTTCAGAGTAACTCCATATCTGCAGGTTAATAGCGTTGGAGGACATGACAGGTTCCCTTTAAAAATGTGCAGCTTTCTTGAGTGCTATAGTCCCTTCATTGTATCAGTTGAAGGGCAGCAAAAGATTACTTTAGAGAAACCAACTCAAATTTAATTGAACACCTTATTTTACCATGCTACTGTCGGCTCTCTCAAAGCTGCAAATCACATAAATAGGTAAAGCAATACAGCAAAGTATCTTCAAGTGTAATTTTAGATATAGTTCTGCTCAAAATAAATTACATCATATATAGATGAAATCAATCATAAAACATTATCATATTTATTATTTGTAGCTAGTCCAGACTTGGTGCCCATAAAGTTCCAGCAGTGACGTCTTAGGTCCACAACGCAACTAAAAGAAATCAAGATAAAAAATGTGGTACTCAGTAAGGGTAATTTTTTTCAGACCAAGCGAGGGAAAAAATTATGGAATCGATCAATTCTGAGGAAAAAATTATGGAATCATGAAAAACAAACACACAAAAGAACACTCTAATACATCACTAGTATTTTGTTGCACCACCTCTAGCTTTAATAACAGCTTGCTGTCTCTGAGGCATGGACTTAATGAGTGACAAACAGTACTCTTCATTAATCTGGCTCCAACTAACTCTGATTGCTGTTGCCAGATCAGCTTTGCAGGTTGGAGCCTTATCATGGACCATTTTCTTCAACTTCCACCAAAGATTTTCAATTGGATTGAGATCCGGATTATTTGCAGGCCATAACATTGACCTTATGTGTCTTCTTTCAAGGAATGTTTTCACAGTTTTTGCTCTATGGCAGGATGCATTATCATCTTGAAAAATGATGTCATCATCCTCAAACATCCTTTCAATTGATGGGATAAGAAAACTGTCCACAATATCAATGTGAACTTGGGCATTTATTGAAGATGTAATGACAGCCATCTCCCCAGTGCCTTTACCTGACATGCAGCCCTATATCATCAATGACTGTGGAAATTTGCATGTTCTCTTCATGCAGTCATCTTTATAAATCTCATTGGAACGGCACCAAACAAAAGTTCCAGCATCATCACCTTGCCCAATGCAGATTCGCAATTCATCACTGAATATGTGTTAGAACCTTGCTGTTAGGTTTTTTTTCCTTTGCTGGTCACATGACCTTGTTGGCCTATTTAATCCTGCTCCGCCCTTCTGGCTTTGCTGGACTTCATTGTATATCTACTTTCTAGCTAGCCTGTGCTCTGTATCTAACTCTGTTAGTTTGCTTGGTCTACGGACCTCTATGTTCTATCTATTTTGTTTGTTCGTCTGTCTGCTACTATTTCTGTTAGGAGGTGTCCCATATTCCTCCCAGTCCTTAGTACTTGTAGGGATTCCCTCCCCAAATCTATAGGTCTCCGTACAGACTAGATTAGGACTTTAGCAGGTCTGATCGCAGGATCAGGTTCCCTGTTACATCGTAGGGATTCAGCTGAGTCTTATAGTAGGGACAGATCTCCTCTCT
This sequence comes from Phyllobates terribilis, assembly GCF_046119375.1. Taxonomy (NCBI): domain Eukaryota; kingdom Metazoa; phylum Chordata; class Amphibia; order Anura; family Dendrobatidae; genus Phyllobates; species Phyllobates terribilis. The sequence goes on from NW_027362762.1 coordinate 737,659,371, forward strand.
TTCCTTAGCTTTGGTAGCAGAACATAACAGTAAGTCCAGCCTGTAAATTCTCTAAGGAAAGATTTTTTTTTTGTTCCATCATGGTGTCGGTTCAGGATTTGGCTAAACACCTGCAGGGACTCTCTCTGGAAGTGGCCGAGCTCCGTCAGCACGTGAGTAACTGTCCTGGAGCATATTTCTTGGAGCCTAAGGTATGTTTGCCGGATTTATTTTTTGGTGAACATCGAGAATTTTTTTCATTTAAAAATGCTTGCTTATTGTATTTTCGTTTGAGACCCAAGTCCTCTGGGGATGAATCCCAGCGCGTAGGGTTCATAATGTCACTTTTGCGCAAAGAGCCTCAGGAGTGGGCCTTTTCTTTGCAACCTAGTGATACATGCTTCAGATCAGTGGATAGTTTTTTTTCTGCTTTAGGACTATTATATGATGATCCTGACCGTGTGGCATCAGCTGAGACTGAGTTGAGACGTTTAAAACAAGGATCAGGTAATATGGAAAAATATTGTACACATTTTCGTCGTTGGTCCACTCAAACAGGGTGGAACGATTCTGCTCTGAAAAGTCTATTTCTTGCTGGGCTCAGTGAAAAGGTTAAAGACCTGCTAATTGCTTATCCTACACCTGAAGATTTGCAACAGGCTATGCAATTAGCTATACGGGTGGATAGAAGACTGCGTGCTAGGGTTAATGAGAGCAAATCCTCTGCTATGTCAGTTTCTGGTTATGATAATGTGTGTACTAACAGTGGTGAACCGATGGAGATTGGATCGGTGGCACCTCGCTCTCAAGAAAAACACCGTCGTTTTTCAGAAGGCTTGTGTTTCTATTGCGGGAAATCTGGTCATTTGATTAAAGGCTGTGAGCTTCGTATGAAGAAAGAAAAAAAAATGGTCAGTCACGCCCGTATTGCCTGTTTAAATTCCAAGAGTATATTTTTAGCTGCTTCCACGATTGCTCAGGAAAAATTAATGGAATTTCGGGTGTTTGTTGATTGCGGGTCTACACTGAATGTTATTGATGGGGGATTCGTGGAAAAACTCAATTTAAAACCTGAACCTTTATCATCCCCCATTGCTGTGGTTTCTGTGGATGGCTCCCCTTTGAAGAATATTACTCTCAAGGTCAGTGAATTTCCTCTCACTATTAATGGTGTTCACCATGAGAAATTGGATTTGGTAGTGTTGAATAACTTGCCTTCTCCAGTAATATTGGGATTGCCCTGGTTAAAATTTCACAATCCTGTACTGGATTGGTCTACCAGTGAAATTAAATCCTGGAGCCATAAATGTTATGACAAGTGTTGTAACGGGCGTATTGCAGCTTTGGATAGGGGAGAATTGCCTGTTCCTATTCAGGATTTTTGGAGAGTTTTTTCTGAGAAAGAATCGCAGGTTTTGCCTCCCCATAGAGACTATGATTGTTCTATTGAATTTGTCCCTGGAGCGACTCTTCCTAAAAGTCGTTTATTTAACCTTACTATTCCTGAGAGGAAGGCTTTGGAGGAATACATACAGACAAGTTTGGCCGCCGGTCACATTAGGCCCTCTAAGTCTCCTGTGGTGGTTGGATTTTTTTTTGTAAAAAAAAAGGACGGCGGTTTACGTCCTTGTCTGGATTTTCGTGAGATTAACAAAATTACGGTACGCAATCCTTACCCACTGCCATTGATTCCTGATCTGTTTAACCAGTTATTGGGGGCCAAGTGGTTCTCTAAAATTGACCTTAAGGGGGCATACAATCTGTTGCGCATGAAGGAGGGTGATGAATGGAAGACTGCTTTTAACACTCCTGTGGGTCATTTTGAGAATCTGGTTATGCCTTTTGGTCTTACTAATGCTCCTGCATTTTTTCAGAATCTGATTAATGACATCCTTAGACCTTTGATCGGTAAAAATGTGGTTGTGTATTTGGATGACATTTTGATTTATTCGCCAGATCTGGAGTCTCATTGGCGGAGCGTGCGTGAGGTATTACAGTTATTAATGGACAATTCGCTTTTTGCTAAGCTGGAGAAATGTGAGTTCGCTGTACAGAGAATTAGTTTTTTGGGCTACATTATCTCCAGCAAAGGTTTTGAGATGGATCCGGTTAAGGTTCAGGCTGTGCAGGAATGGCCTAGGCCTATTGGTTTGAAATCGATACAGAGGTTTTTGGGTTTCGCCAATTACTATAGAAAATTCATAAAAAATTTTTCTAGTATTGTCAAACCTCTGACTGATCTCACCAGGAAAGGTGCTGATGCGGTTCAGTGGTCTTCTGAGGCCATTGAAGCTTTTGTGTATCTCAAGGAGAGGTTCACCTCTGCTCCCATCCTTATGCAGCCTGATGTTACTAGGCCGTTTTTGGTTGAGGTTGATGCTTCCTCTGTGGGGGTTGGCGCAGTATTGTCTCAGGATAACGGGGATGGATTACATCCCTGTGCATTTTTTTTCAAAAAAATTTTCGGAGACTGAATTGAATTACGATATTGGTAATCGGGAATTATTGGCTATTAAACTCGCATTTGAACACTGGCGCCACTTCTTGGAAGGTGCGGAATTTCCCGTTCAGGTTCTTACGGATCATAAAAATCTGATATATCTTGACGCTGCCAAGCGCCTGAATGCCCGTCAGGCTAGGTGGGCACTGTTTTTCTCGCGGTTTAATTTCTCCGTTACTTACATCCCTGGTACTAAGAATGTTAAGGCGGATGCCTTGTCTCGCAGTTTTTCTCCCATAGTCGGTGCTGAGAAAGAGGAAAACATTTTACAAGAAGGTGTTGTGATAGCTGCTTTAGACTCCGTTTTGGAAGATGAGATTCTTAAAGCTCAGGAGAATGCCCCATCTAACACTCCTCATGGGAGGTTGTTTGTGCCTGGGACCTTTAGGAGAGATTTGTTTGTTGAGTGTCACGAATCTCGGTTGGCAGGTCATCCCGGAATCTCTGAGACCAAGAGACTGGTGGGTCGCAGTTTTTGGTGGCCTGGATGGCAGAAGGAAGTCATTAAGTGGGTGCGCCAATGTACTATATGTGCTAGATCTAAGTCCTCACATACTCCTGCTGCGGGGTTGCTTTGTCCTTTGGAGGTCCCCAGTGCTCCTTGGACACATTTGGCTATGGACTTTATAACTGACCTTCCCCCCTCTGAGGGTTTTACTGTCATCTGGGTGGTCGTGGACCGTTTTAGCAAGATGTGTCACTTGGTTCCCTTCGTCAAACTGCCCTGCGCTAAAACTCTCGCTAAGGCCTTTGTCAAGGAAATTGTCAGACTTCATGGCGTTCCTACTGACATTGTTTCTGATAGGGGTCCTCAGTTCGTGGCTCGTTTTTGGCGTGCCTTTTGTGACAGGTTGGGAATTCATTTGTCGTTTTCGTCCGGATATCATCCTGAATCTAATGGCCAGACAGAAAGGAAAAACCAGGATGTTGAGCAGTTCTTGCGTTGTTTTGTGGCAGACAATCAAGAGGGGTGGTCTGAGTTTCTGCCACTTGCCGAATTTGCTCTGAACAATCATACATCTTCTTCTGCTGGTTGTTCGCCTTTTTTTTGTTGTTCTGGGAGACATCCGTCGTTTGGGTCGTTCTCCAAGTTGGGATCTGCCGTGCCTGAGGAGGAGAATTTTTCCGGTGATTTGGAAAGAGTTTGGACGGATGTGCGTGGTAATCTTCAGGAGGCCAACAGAAAATCTAAAGACTACTTTGATAGGAAACGACAGGAGGTTTTGTTCGCTGTTGGTGACATGGTTTGGTTGTCCTCTAGGAATCTGCGGTTGAGGATTCCTTCTAAGAAATTGGGTCCCAAGTTTGTAGGGCCCTTTAAGGTGCTTCAGGTTGTCAACCAATCTGCTGTTAGGTTGGAGGTTCCTACCTCCTGGAGAATTAATCCGGTCTTTCATGTCTCTCTGTTAAAAAAAGCTGTTGTGTCGGATGGTGACGCCTCTGCCTCTGTTCCTCCGGTGGTGGAGGACGGGGAATATGAAATTTCTCGCATCCTTGACTCTAGACGGTATAGAGGTAGTTTGCAGTATCTTGTGGCCTGGAAAGGTTTCGGACCCGAGGATAACTCTTGGGTGAGGTCAGATGATGTTTCCGCGTCCAGACTTATCAGAGCGTTTCACAGGAGATTTCCTGATAAGCCTGGTCCTAGGGGATCCGGAGGATCCTCTTAGAAGGGGGGGTACTGTTAGAACCTTGCTGTTAGGTTTTTTTTCCTTTGCTGGTCACATGACCTTGTTGGCCTATTTAATCCTGCTCCGCCCTTCTGGCTTTGCTGGACTTCATTGTATATCTACTTTCTAGCTAGCCTGTGCTCTGTATCTAACTCTGTTAGTTTGCTTGGTCTACGGACCTCTATGTTCTATCTATTTTGTTTGTTCGTCTGTCTGCTACTATTTCTGTTAGGAGGTGTCCCATATTCCTCCCAGTCCTTAGTACTTGTAGGGATTCCCTCCCCAAATCTATAGGTCTCCGTACAGACTAGATTAGGACTTTAGCAGGTCTGATCGCAGGATCAGGTTCCCTGTTACATCGTAGGGATTCAGCTGAGTCTTATAGTAGGGACAGATCTCCTCTCTTTCCTTAGCTTTGGTAGCAGAACATAACAATATGACTTTCATCCAGTCATCCACAGTCCACGATTGTTTTTCCTTAGCCCATTGTAACCTTGTTTTTTTTTGTTTAGGTGTTAATGATGGCTTATGATTAGCTTTTCTGTATGTAAATCCCATTTCCTTTAGGCGTTATTTTACAGTTCGGTCACAGACATTGACTCCAGTTTCCTCCCATTTGTTCCTCATTTGTTTTGTTGAGCATTTACTGTTTTGGAGACATATTGCTTTAAGTTTCCGGTCTTGATGCTTTGATGTCTTCCTTGGTCTACCCGTATGTTTGCCTTTAACAACCTTACCATGTTGTTTGTATTTGGTCCACATTTTAGACACAGCTGACTGAGAACAACCAACATATTTTGCAACATTGCGTGATGATTTACCTTCTTTTAAGAGTTTGATAATCCTCTCCTTTGTTTCAATTGACATCTCTCATGTTGGAGCCATAATTTATGTCAGTCCACTTGCTGCAACAGCTCTCCAAGGTGTGATCACTCCTTTTTAGATGCAGACTAAAGAGCAGATCTAATTTGATGCAGATGTTAGTTTTGGAAATGAAAATTTACAGGGTGATTCCATATTTTTTTCCTCAGAATTGAGTGATTTCATATTTTTTTCCCTCTGCTTGGGCTGAAAAAAAATACCCTTACTGAGTACCACATTTTTAACCTTGATTTCTTTTAGTGTTTCTTAAAGCCCTTATGTTGCCATTTGAAATTACTTTAGTTTTGTGCTATGTCTGTGATCTGCTTTTTTTCAACAACATCAAGCAACTGAATGAACAGGGTTGTATGGGGTTGTATAAATTAAAAATGGAATTGGAACCTAATAAATTACCATATAGCAAACACAAAGCATGAGAGACCACAAAATACTTCTAGCTTTTTATAGACTTAATATGAAAATTTCAGGTATGGATATTGTGCAAGCAGAATAATGCTAACTGAAGGACACCAATCTACATACAGATGCCTGACATAAGTGAATTTAGAAATTGGATTCAATTGGTTAACTTACTTTATTATGAAACCAATCTGAAAAAAAAACCTCTAGGCGCAGGAGTAAATATCAACTACAAGTAAGACTACACAATATTAGTTATCTTGTTTCTATTGAAAGGGAATTGCATTACATCAATTTCCGTACGTAAAAATCCCCATTTAGGGTAGGGTAATTTAATTATGTAAAATGGTAAGGGAGCAACAAAAACTAATTCACATTGTAAGCATTGTTGTGTGAGTGACTATTCAGATCTCTTTTAGGTTGTCTCTCACGACACAAGGTTAAGGATCTTATTTAGAACTTATGCTTTAGTAATACTCCAGCCTAAAGGCTCCTTCACATCAGTGATTTTCTCGTACGAGTTAATCGGCCGGAGTTTCATCACAGTTTATGATCAGAGATCAGAGTTTTGTCAGAGTGACAGTTTTATGATCAGAGATTGGTTAGAATTTCATCAGTTTTTTCCAGATGTGAAAAAAAAATTCTGAAGGTTTCTCCACCTTCTCCTACCAAAAAGTATGTGAAAAATAGACAGCACATGGATGGCAATGGAGTACTGTCTGATTTTTTTCCACTGATCCATAGACTTGCATTGGCGAGTTTGATCAGTGACTGATAAAAATGTTTCCATGATTTTGTGCGTACCACTTGGCTTGCGAAAATATGAGACTAGCCCTTTAAAAACTATCATAAGTAGGAGTGCTATACATGAAAAACATGGCTAGAACGGGAACAAAAGGTCTGAATGAGCCCCTTCTCTCAAAGGCTTGTTTAGGTTTGCTAACATTTGAATGCCAGTGGCTAAACTCTACAGTCCCAACACTGGTACCTTCACCATATAATGTCATAGTAAACACAGGTGACATGCGGTAATTCTAATTTCTAAATGGCATGCTCATGCTGCCTTGCACATAAGAGAACATTTATCAACACTTAGGAAATAGCATAATTATGAAATAACAATATAGGCTTAAACAATGTAGAACAGAAATGTAACCTTACTAAAAAATTTAAAACTAGGGGAAAAAAAGCTGTGTTTCAATTATATTTTTCTTTAAATCATGGGGGGGGGGCCTTTTGCCTTTTGGGGCTTATCTTAAGGCCCTTTTTACTAAAGACAAGCTTGCCACAAAATATTGATGTAAAGATCAGCAGACGTCAAGTGACAAGAAGCAAATAAGAGAGTCTAAGGGTATGTGCACACGATCAGTGTTCACTACGGATTGGACGCAGCGCAAGTTGCAACAAAGTTTTAGTCCTATTTTGCAACATTGCTAAATCTCACCATTTTAGAACTTCTAAAACAAGATAGAAACAACATTACTAGTGTCACAAATTGTCTGTAACTAAGCTTCACATGTCAACATAGACTGCAATTTCTGGACAAGGCATGCGTCCCCTGAACAGAATTAACAATCTCTTTGGCATATACAGGTGCATCTTACTAAATTAGAATATCATCAAAAAGTTAATTTATTTCAGTTCTTCAATACAAAAAGTGAAACTCATATTATATACAGTCATTACAAACAGAGTGATCTATTTCAAGTGTTTATTTCTGTTAATGATTATGGCATACAGCCAATGAATACACAAAAATCATTATCTCAGTAAATTAAAATAATTAACAAAAAACACCTGCAAAGGCTTCCTAAGCATTTAAAAAGGTCCATTAGTCTGTTTCAGTAGGCTCCACAGTCACGGGGAAGACTGCGGACTTGACAGATGTCCAGAAGGCAGTCATTGACACACTCCACAAGGTCCCAGAGTTCCAAATTTTATTTGGAAATCAAGGTCCCAGAGTCTGGAAGAAGAGTGGAGAGGCACACAATCGAAGCTGCTTGAGATATAGTGTAAAGTTTCCACGATCAGTGATGGTTTGGGGAGCCATGTCATCTGCTGGTGTAGGTCCACTGTGTTTTATCAAGACCAAAGTCAGTGCAGCCGTCTACCAGGAAATGTTAGAGCACTTCATGCTTCACTCTGCCGACAAGCTTTTTGGAGATGGAAATTTCATTCTCCAGCAGGACTTGGCACCTGTCCACATTGCCAAAAGTACCAATATCTGGTTTAAAAACAACAGTATCACTGTGCTTGATTGGCCAGCAAACTCACCTGACCTTAACCCCACATACAATCTATGGGGTATTGTCAAGAGGAAGATGAGAGACACCAGACCCAACAATGCAGATGTAAGCTGAAGGTGGCTATCAAAGCAACCTGGGCTTCCATAACACCTCAGCAGTGCCACAGGATGATCGCCTACATGCCACGCCACGTTGATGCAGTAATTGATGCAAAAGGAGCCTGACCAAGTATTGAGTGCATTTACTGAACATACATTTCACTAGGCCAACATTTCGGATTATAAAAACATTTTTCAAGCTGTTGTTATAAAGTATTCTAATTCACTGAGATAATGACTTTTGTGTTTTCATTGGCTGTAACTGTAAGCCATAATCATCAACATTAACAGAAATAAATACTTGAAATAGATCACTCTGTTTGTAATGACTCTATATGAGTTTCACTTTTTATATTGAAGAACTGAAATAAATTAACTTTTTGATGATATTCTAATTTATTGAGATGCACCTGTATGTGTCACGGGGATACCGTGACAGAGATGGGCCAGAAGACCGTGGAGTCTGGTTTCACAAACTCCTGCACTGGTTAGAAGTAAGTCACCATAGTATTAAGTATTAGTGCATTTTTTTTTCCTTGCTATCAGTGCAAGGGTTAATCTGCTCAGTTGAAGCTGAATCCTGGATTAACTCAGCTGTTCAGTGTTGGCCACTCCCCTCTGCTATATATGCTCACCTCTGTCTGGCATTTAGGGATTACCAGTGTTAGTTCTTACTGCCTGGATCTTGAGTTGGAGGTGTAGTTCTTGGTTGAATTTGGAATTCGTTACAATATGGGGCTGATAGTTCAAATCAGGAGAACCGCAGCCAGGCCTGAAAATGCTGCCTATATGTGGACCATGAAATTTGAACATGTGATATGGGCCTAACAAAGACTATGGGGTCTCTTATTCACTTTGTCTACAACAAGCAAAATTAGTGAAGAGAAAAAAAAAATGGGATTTTGACTATATCCACATTTTCTAATTGCATATCACAGCATGGGGAGGAAGTGAGAGTTGCTGTTCTCACTTCCTCCAGATGTATGTGATTTGTTCGAAGATGTGTAGCATGAAACCAGCAAAATGTCACGTGATTCCTGAGATAGTCAGTGCCAACACCACTGAAACGCCGCCGGCACCGTAGGTGAGTATAGGTGTTATTTTACAAGAGGGGCACATACGGATTGAGAAAGAGTTGTCCGAGTAATGGACAACCCCTTTAATATTTAGTAGCACAACTTTTTGAGGCAATCATTGCAAACAAACCATTTCTGCAACTCTCAATGAGACTTCTTCACCTGTCCACAGATATTTTTTCCCACTCCTCGTGAATGAACTGCTTTTGCTGTCTCAGGTGTGAAGGCGCCTTCTCCAGACTGCATGTTTCTGCTCCTTCCACACATGTTCAATGGGATTTACATCAGGACTCATAGAAGGCCACTTTAGAATAGTCCAATACTTTGCTCTTAGCTATTTCTGGATATTTAGAGCTGTGCGTTTTGGGTCACTATCCTGTTGCACGATCCATGACCTGTGATTCAGACCAAGCTTTCTGGCACTGGGCAGCACATTTCACTCCAGAAAATCTTTATAGTCTTGACATTTCATTATACCCTACATAGATTCAAGACACCCTGTGCCAAATGCAGCAAAGCAACCACAAAACATAACTAAGCCTCCACCATATTTCACAGTAGGTACAATATTCTTTTCTTTGTATGTTTCCTTTATTATCTGTGAACATAAAGCTGATGTGACTTGCCAAAAAGCTCAGTTTTGTCTCATGTGTCCAAAAGACATTCTCCCAGAAGATTTGTGGCTTTTCAATATGAATTTTGGCAAATTCCAGTCTCTCTTTTTATGATTTGCTTTGAACAGTCGTTTCCTCCTCGGCCTTCTTCCATGAAGTTTACTTTGGCCAAGACAGCAATAATGGTACGTTCTGACACTGATGTACCTGGATCTTGGAGTTCACCTCTAATTTCTTTGGAAGTTGTTCTGGGCTCTTTGGTTACCATTAATATTATCCATCTCTTCAATTTGTCATCAATTTTCCTCTAGCGGCCACATCCAGCGAGGTTGGCTACAGTCCCATAGACTTTAAACTTCTGAATGATATGTGCAACTGTAGTAGCAGGAACATCAAACTTTTTGGAGATGGTCATACAGCCTTTACCATGTTTGTTTATAATTTTCTTTTTAATCTCCTGAGACAACTCTCTCCTTCGCTTTTTGTTTTCCTATATATAGTGTGGTACAAAACATGATACCAAACAGCACAGTGACAACTTTACACCATTTAGATAGCCTGTCTGACTAATTACAAAGTTGTTGACACGTGTAATGCCAATTACAGGATACATATTAATTTAACATGACTCTATAGTCAAATCTAATTTTTCTAGTGGTACCAGAATTTTTGTCCAGGCCATTTTCATTTTCTTTATAATTTATTTTTTGTTTTGTTTTTCTCTGTTGATCCACAATTGAAAAGTAATGTCTGATTTTCATTAGTTGATATTCTGTAAATTTATACAAAAAATACTTCTGTCAGTTTCAAGCTATTTCAGTGAGGTTTAAGCTTACTTTTAACAGAAGGGTACCAGCAATTTTGTTGATGTGTTCATTAATAAAACAGCAGCAATCCGTGACTGCCCTAACATAAGCAATTCAAGTATATTGTTTCTTTTCATTGCTATGACATTATCTTAACCGGTTCAGGACCGCCCACTGTACATAAACGTCGGCGCTGCCTGAGCTCTGTGCAGCGCCGACGTTTAAAAACGGTGGGTGGTCCCGCAGCTCTCAGGACCCCCAGGGTCCTGCTAGCGCTGCGGTACCGGTTCAGAGCGATAGCTCTGACATGTGGCATCATGGGGACCTGATTGGATCAGGTCCCCATGATGTCAACCTGTTCCTATCTTCTAGATGCCGCGATCCATAGCGATCGCGGCATTTAAAAGATAGGGACAGCCGGTGGTCGGCGATCGGGACCCCCCACATACCTGTCAGCGGCGGGGATCCCGGTGCTGTGACCTCTGACATCATCGAGACCTGATTGGCTCAGGTCTCGATGATGTCAGCGTCACACCAGCCAATCAGAGAGATTACCAGGGAAGTTTGTTTTAGCAACAAACTTTCCTGGGCGATCTGCCTGATAAATGCAGTTTCTCCTCCGATCTCAGTGAGAGAGCAGAGGAGAAACAGTGTGACAAGAGCTGTCAGCCTTGCCACTGTGAAAGTAAAAAAAAAAATAAATAAAAAAGAAAGTAAGAGTTAGGGTTAGTGAGTCTGTCAGATCAGTCAGTCCTGTCAGATCAGTCCAGTCAGATCTGTCAGTCAGTCAGTCCTGTCAGATCAGTTCAGTCAGATCTGTCAGTCCTGTCAGATCTGTCAGTCAGATCTGTCAGTCCTGTCAGATCTGTCAGTCCTGTCAGATCTGTCAGTCAGTCAGTCCTGTCAGATCTGTCAGTCAGTCAGTCCTGTCAGATCTGTCAGTCAGTCAGTCCTGTCAGATCTGTCAGTCAGTCAGATCTGTCAGTCAGTCAGTCCTGTCAGATCTGTCAGTCCTGTCAGATCTGTCAGTCAGTCAGTCCTGTCAGATCTGTCAGTCAGTCAGATCTGTCAGTCAGTCAGTCCTGTCAGTAAGTCAGTCCTGTCAGATCAGTCAGTCAGTCCTGTCACATCAGTCACTCAGTCCTGTCAGATCAGTCCGGTCAGTTCAGTCCAGTCAAAAAATATAAAAATAAAATGGCCCGTCAGACTTATACCGCAGAGGAGGTGTATGCCCTGCTGTGTTCTGACACTGATGACAGCGCAATCTCAGATGGAGATATGGATTTTGAGGGCTTTAGTAGCGGCGACACTGAGAGCCCAGAAATGAGCAGTGATTCTGTTCCATCCTCAAGCCCAAGGACCAGTACAGCAATAGGGGCAAATAGCGCTACTGGAGAAACGTCTCCAAATCAGGGAACACTGCCCAGTACAAGCGCTGTCCCTGCTACTAGTGAATTGGCGCACGCCAGTGTACAAGGGGCGTTGCCACATGATCTAGCATTTCCCAGATGGGAGGCTTCAGATTCGGCTGCTCCATTCAGCCCTGATTTCAACGCCATTCCTGGTATAAATGTGGAGGTGGAAGATTTTGGACCAATTCATTTTTTTAATTTGTTTTTTACAGACAGCTTGCTAGAGCATATTGTCGTGCAAACAAATTTATACGCGTCCCAATTCATAAGCCAGAATCCCCGATCTTACTATGCTAGGGCAAATTTATGGACACCAACTAATGTCCCGGAAATAAAAAAATTTTTAGGACTTACATTTGCCATGGGGCTTGTTAAAAAACCGAGCATTCGATCCTACTGGTCCAACCACCCTGTTCAAGCCACCCCTATGTTTTCAGTCATTCTGCCTAGGACCCGTTATGAAATGCTCATGCGGTTTTGGCATTTTAACGACAATAGTCAATGCCTGCCCAGAAATGCCCCAGAACATGACAGGTTATATAAAATTAGACCCATCATTGAAAATTTGTCAGAAAAATTCTTAAGCCTCTACACCCCAACACAAAATATTTCTATAGACGAGTCCCTTGTAAAATTCAAAGGAAGACTGCACCTCAAGCAATTTATCCCATCTAAAAGGGCAAGGTTTGGAATAAAGCTCTATAAAATGTGCGAAAGTTCAACCGGATACACATCCGCTTTTCGCATATATGAGGGGAAAGATAGCCAACTAAACCCACCAGGATGCCCTACTTATCTGGGGACATCTGGAAAAATTGTTTGGGAGCTGATAAGTCCATTTTTTCAAAAAGGCTACAATCTATATGTGGACAATTATTACACCAGCATACCCCTATTTAAAAGTCTGGTTGAAGACAACATCGGGGCTTGTGGGACCATCCGTAAAAACCGTCAGGGGTTTCCACAACCATTGGTCAACCAAAAGTTTCAAAAGGGGCAGTCAGGGGCTGTACGCAACGGAGAGCTGCTTGCCCTGAAATATAGGGATAAGAGGGATATTTTTGTCCTCAGCTCGATCCACACAGATGCCACAAGGGCCACTGTAGAACTAGGATCCACCACTCCGAAGCAAAAACCTGTGTCAGTCATTGACTACAACAAACACATGGGGGGTGTGGACCTTGCAGACCAGGTTCTACAGCCATACCAGGTATCAAGAAAGTCCTATACCTGGTATAAAAAGTTGGTTATTTATTTGTTTCAGGTGGCCACATACAATTCTTTTGTGTTGTACAAAAAAGCAGGAAATTCAGATCCTTTTCTTGATTATCAAGAAAAGGTAATTGAAAATCTTGTCTTTCAAAGTGTTAGCCCCGCTCATCCATTAGAATCTGAGGATGTGAAAAGACTCACTGAGCGACATTTTATTGCACTTATTCCAGCAACGGAAACAAGAAGGAACCCCCAGAAAAGATGTCGTGTATGTACTAAGAGAGGAATGAGGCGTGATACCCGCTACTATTGCCCACAATGCCCATCATTGCCAGCCTTATGCGTCACTGACTGCTTTAAAATCTTCCACACAGAACCACGTTTTTAAACTGTAAAAATGTATCCCAATTTGTCATTCAAACATTTGGTTCATTTAGTGAATGACACATTTGAGTAGAGCTCACTTAATTTCCAGGGGGGGTTCTCCAGAATCTAAACCTTCCATTGCGTGATTGTTTCTGGAAATCATCCATTGAGTTAAAATGGTCACTAAACCCATAGATGAATTCCCAGAGGGGTTTCATTTCCAAAATGGGGTCACTTCAGGGGGGATTCTTTAGCTCTGGTACTCTGAAAAGTGCCAGAACAGCATAATCCCCCCTGAAGTGACCCCATTATAGAAATGACACCTCTGTGGGAATTCATCTATGGGTTTAGTGACCATTTACCTATCTACTTATTTTCCCACCACTAGATTAATTTATACAGAGGAGTAGATTGTAAAATTCGGTCACTTGTTGTGGGTTTCCTCTGTTTAGGCACCTCAGGGGCTCTCCAAATGCAACATGGCGTCCGCTATCCATTCCAGTCAAATTTCCATTCCAAAAGTCAAATGGCGCTCCTTACCTTCCAAGCCATGCCGTGCGCCCAAACAGTGGCTTTGCACCACATATGGGGTATCAGCGTGCTCAGGAGAAATTGCACAACACATTTTGGGGTCCATTTTTTCTGGCTGCCCTTGTGAAAATTAAAAATTTGAGGCTAAAGTAGCAGTTTTGTGTTAAAAATGTTTTTTTTTATTTTCACACTTCAACATTATAAAATTCTGTGAAGCCCCTGGGGGTTCAAGGTGCTCACCACACATCTAGATAAGTTCCTTGAGGGGTCTAGTTTCCAAAATGGGGTCACTTGTTGGGGGTTTCCTCTGTTTAGGCACCTCAGGGGCTCTCCAAATGCAACATGGCGTCCGCTATCCATTCCAGTCAAATTTCCATTCCAAAAGTCAAATGGCGCTCCTTACCTTTCAAGCCATGCCGTGCGCCCAAACAGTGGCTTTGCACCACATATGGGGTATCAGCGTGCTCAGGAGAAATTGCACAACACATTTTGGGGTCCATTTTTTCTGGCTGCCCTTGTGAAAATTAAAAATTTGAGGCTAAAGTAGCAGTTTTGTGTTAAAAATGTGTTTTTTTATTTTCACACTTCAACATTATAAAATTCTGTGAAGCCCCTGGGGGTTCAAGGTGCTCATCACACATCTAGATAAGTTCCTTGAGGGGTCTAGTTTCCAAAATGGGGTCACTTGTTGGGGGTTTCCTCTGTTTAGACACCTCTGGGGCTCTCCAAATGCAACATGGCGTCCGCTATCCATTCCAGTCAAATTTCCATTCCAAAAGTCAAATGGCGCTCCTTACCTTCCAAGCCATGCCGTGCACCCAAACAGTGGCTTTGCACCACATATGGGGTATCAGCGTGCTCAGGAGAAATTACACAACACATTTTGGGGTCCATTTTTTCTGGCTGCCCTTGTGAAAATTAAAAATTTGAGGTTAAAGTAGCAGTTTTGTGAAAAAAAGTTAAATGTTCATATGTTCATTGTTTTCTTCCACATTCCAAAAATTCCTGTGAAGCACCTGAAGGGTTAATAAACTTCTTGAATGTGGTTTTGAGTACCTTGAGGGGTGCAGTTTTTAGAATGGTATCACTTTTGGGTATTTTCGGTCATAAAGGCTCCTCAAAGTCACTTCAAGTAAGATGTGGTCCCTAAAAAAAATGTTTTTGTAAATTTTGTTGTAAAAATGAGAAATCGCTGGTCAACTTTTAACCCTTATAGCTTCCTAACAAAAAAAAATTTTGGTTCCAAAATTGTGCTGATGTGAAGTAGACATGTGGGCAATGTTATTTATTAACTATTTTGTGTGATATATCTCTCTGATTAAAGGGCATGAAAATTCAAAGTTTGAAAATTGCAAAATTTTCTAAATTTTCGCCAAATTTCTGATTTTTTCACAATCAAACGCAAGTGATATCAAAGAAATTTTACCACTATCATGAAGTACAATATGTCATAAAAAAACAATCTCAGAATCAGGGGGATCCGTTGAAGCGTTCCAGAGTAATTACCTCATAAAGTGACAGTGGTCAGAATTGAAAAAATTGGCCCGGTCACGAAGGCAAAAACAGGCTCTGGTGCGAAGTGGTTAATGTGTAACACACTCCCCTTCCCAGTATGTCATTAAGCAGGCAAGGTACCCAGAGGGGGGCATGGCTTAGCATCCCAGCTGATGAGGATTTGTGGCGCCAAAACAAACAAGGTAAATGCTACTGGGCACTTTAGCGGTGTGCTTTGAATATTAGTTTAGCTGTACTTTGTACAATAAATGTTAAAAGTGTTAATGTTAAGTTAAATTATATCACCAATGGTTTCAGAAACCATGAAATATACTATTCTTACAAATGTAGTTGTTAGTTACAAACAATAAAATAAATAAGAAGGCTTTATCCGTGAAGCCAGAGAAAGTTATGGAAGACAGTACTGTGCTATGTTTGGATGATATGTGCTTGAACTAAGGGATGAAATGCAGATAAGTAGGAGCTTGATGCACTGGTAAAAGGTCATTTTTTTGCGAAAATACATCTAAACTGTTCTTTTTAGGCTCTTTTGGAATCAATCAATGGAGTTTTCTGAATTCACACTGCTGTTCTTAGAGGGTATATTTAGGAATTCTTCATGTAAGGTAAATGCTATTTGTAAAATGCTGGTGCATGAATCATGGTCAGATGATGGATATATAAAGCTGTGCATGCATTCATTTACATTTCGTATTGTAATGTGTAATCTTTGTTGTACTGTATAGTAATCATACAACCCCAGTGGGAATGCATATCATACATTCCAATGTACAATGACTGAAAACAAATGTAGCATGAAAACACTGAGGTTACTGTATATGATTAGCCTACACTTCATTCCACAACTGTGAATTTTAGGCCAGGTGAAAATACAAGAAACTGGATGTATCTTTGAATCAAAGGGATATATAGTATGAAATGCAAAAAAAAATAGTATGATCACTACAGACAAAGTAATTAAATGCCGGCTAATGAAAAGTCGGACAGGACAGCTGATACAATGTGCAGAGATCAAATGGTATACATACTCTGGATGTATAACCTTGGGGGTACATGACTGCTGGTTCTCCTTTAGTACAATGAAAGAGGTATTCTCAAGTTTAGAAATTATACCCTATCCACAGGATAAAAAATAACTTCCTAATCACTGGGATCCCCACTGGTCCTGACAAGTGGGACTTTGAAGAGCCCCGCGTGAGTGGAGTGCCAGTCTATCATGTGCACTCCCAATCCATTTACTCTTAATGGGAACGCTGGAGATAGTGGAGTGCTGCACTAGGCTGGTCTCTGGTACTCCCGTAAGAATGAATGGAGCAACAGGGTGCATGATCGACCACCGCTCCATTCACCTGGGGCTTTTTATAGCCCTGGTTCTCAAGATATATGAGGATCTCAGAATTCAGACCCCCTGTGTTTGGAAGTTATCCTTGGAGTACAGAATAACTTCCCGAACTTGAGAATACTACTTTAATAAAGGGTTAATACATTAGGTTGATTTCCCAGGTTTAAGCTTGGCCTGTGACATCAGTTGATATTTACATTTAGAAAAATATTACAATTACTTGGAGGGTCTGGTGCTTCCTTATGGGTCATCAACAATTTTTTGATTCACATACCCGCTCTAATTTTTTTTTTTTTTTTTTTAGCTTTGTTAAACACATCAAATGTTTTTTTTCTTTAACAACTATTTTTCATATGTTAATTGCTTGCTGGCAGATTCATCACAAATGGCATTTTGAAGGACCTTGCTGAGTTTTAATTGATCTCTCAATGGAGTCACCAGAAAGAAATAACATCACCTGCCTGCCACAAAGAGAAAGGAGTCTTTTGGTATCATGGTGCAGTCTTTAGTCATTTTAGCACACCAGGTGCTTTTTATGCAATAAGAAAAAAATAAACACTTTGGCCTCCTCTTACACATTAAAAGTAATCGGTTGGTTTTGTTTTATTTATGTTTGACAATGTAACAATTGTCGATTCGTTATAATGTTTGAGTGGAATACCAGCAGCTCTACAAACTGTTAGTGTGTGTGTTAGGCCGGTACGCAGGAGAAGGGCTTTCTCGCGGCGTCCGGCCAGGCCCTTTCCCGCTGGTCAGTAATTGTCAGCATTTAGGTTCCGTTCTAGGGATTCTAAGTGTGGTTTCTGCGTTTCTGCTCATGTGCCGCTAAGCCACGCCCCTTGTGGTCATGTGGCGCTAAGCCACTCCCCCTTCTGTCTGGTACAGCGTGGTTGGTTGTCCTGGGGGGCTGGGGCTGTCTCTAGTGTATTTAAGGGCTCCGCCCCGGTGCCTAGTCTATCTCTTTCTAACCTGGGGTGAGGTCTCTGGCAGTAAATGCAGTGTGTGAGAGTCGTTGTCAAGGGTTCCTGCTGTAAGCTCCCTAGTCATCCTAGCCATCAATTTGGGCTAGGGGAATGCTGTGAGCAGCACGCTCTACCATGTCGGTTCACCGGTTGGTGTCCATGTCACGGAGGCGTCCTTGCTACCGATCCAGTATTCCAGGGTCCGCCATTGTATGTGTGGTCACACTGCCGCTTTTAAACCCATGTGTTGGGTGCTGCAGAGATCCTCCTCCTCTTTAGGAACTTAGGTTCCAGGCCTTTCCTGGCCCACAGCTATCTGCAGCTCTATATGCCGCCATCTAGTCATCAGGAGTTTCATGCTGCCAAATCCTTCCTGCTCTGCACAGCGGTGTCTTGCAGTGCAGAAGTTTATTAGTTTTGTTTCTGGAGCGTTGTTAACTCCCAGCATTGTACCTTGTATAGTTACTACTAGTGTGTGCACTTAACACACTAGTTCATTTCTTTCTTTGTGTTTAGCTGAACATTCCTCTGGGACTCAGCTGCTGCAGCTCCTCTGCAGTCCGGTGGACCCCGACGGGTCCTTTAAGTTTTATTTTATTTAAGGACACGCCAGTGTAACAGTGTGTTACTGATGTTATTTGGATTGGATAAGCCAAATCTAAATAAACATTTTTATGGGGGACATGAAGCAAGTACAATTTATGGTACCATACTATATATTATTACCCAGTGTGTCTAGGTATACATTACACAACTAAGATTGCCAGTTAAGGCCTCAGATACATGGTGATATTTCCGTTACAGCAAGAGAAGGGAATTTAGCTTCTGGATCAATGTATTATGCGTTAAAATCCAATATTCTTCATTCATTATAAGATGCGCCTAATTCATTATTTGTGCACCGCTGCTAAATATGTACTCCAGTCAAGGTCAAGTTGCACAACAAAAGTATTATAAATTTTCATAAATTAGGGGAGAGGCTTAGTTGCAACCTGTCTCTGCCACAGCTTTGTCTATTGTCACAATACTTTTGCAAAACTTATCGTTGAACAAAAAATTAACAACTTTTTCAGGTGTTTTATGCCAGAATGCTGTTGAAAACACCTCAAAGGGGTTTTCCCATGAACAAATACATTTTAATCAATATATTTTGGAATAATGATAAGTTCCACAATTGGATGTGTTAAAATAAATGTTCCTGTGCTGAGATAATCTTATAAATGTGCCCCTACTATGCACTGTGTAATGACTGTGTATGACCGTGCAGGTACATGGTCTGATCATACCACAACTCCTGGGCAGGGAAGGAAGCAAAAGAGTATACAGACATTACAGCATGGGATCGCAAGTAATTCTTTTTGTGAGGCAAAACATTTCACTACCTGTTTTAAAGCAATGTTTTACCTGAAAGAATCATTTGTGATCCCGTGATGTCTTATGTGTATACTCTCTTTTGCGTCCTCACCGGCCCAGGAGATGTGGTATAATCAGACCATGTTCCTGCACGGTCCAGCATTACCATTAGATAGTACACGGCAGAGGCACATTTATAAGTTTATCTCAACACAGGAACATTTTTTTTAAACACATCCAATTATGGAAATTATTATTCAAATATCCATTGATTAAAATGTTGATTAACCCCTTAACAACCAATTCCATTTGTACTTTATGTAATTTAATAACCAAGCCTCGTTTTACAATTCTAACCAGCGTCACTTTGTGTGGTAATAATTCTGGAATGCTTCAACATATCCCAGTAATTCTGAGAATGTTATTTGTGACACATTCTGCTTCATGTTAGTAGTAATTTTTGGTCATTATTATTTGCGTTTCTTTATGAAAATATTGAAAATTTGACAAAAAAGTAGATTTTGCAATTTTCAAACTTTGAATTTTTATGCCTTTAAACCAGATCGTAAAAATACAGAAAATAGTTATTAACATGTACCA
Organism: Phyllobates terribilis; assembly: GCF_046119375.1. NCBI lineage: Eukaryota > Metazoa > Chordata > Amphibia > Anura > Dendrobatidae > Phyllobates > Phyllobates terribilis. Next base: position 737,678,934 of record NW_027362762.1, read on the forward strand.
CATGTCAACTTTACATCAGCATCATTTTTTAAACATAACTTTTTTTTTGTTAGGAAGTTAAGGATTAAAAGTTTATCAGCAATTTTTCATTTTTCCAACAAGAGTTACAAAACTAATTTTTTTAGGGACCACATCACATTTCAAGTGACTTTGAGGGGCCTATGTGACAGAAAATACCAAAAAGTGACACCATTTTAAAAACTGCACCCATCAATGTGCTTAAAACAACATTCAATAAGTTTATTAACCCTTTGGCTTCACAGGAATTAAAGCAATGTGGAATGAAAAAATTAACATTTTAATCTTTCCCACAAAAATGTTGCTTTAGCTCCAAATTTTTAATTTTCACAACTGTAACAGGAGAAAATGGATCACACAATTTGTTTTGCAATTGCTCCTGAGTATGCCCATACCCCATATGTGGTGGAAAACTACTGTTTGAGAACAAAGCAGGGTTCGCAAGGGAAGGAACACCAATTGACTTTTGGAGCAGACGCCATGTCGCGTTTGCAGAGCCCCTGATGTGCCTAAACAGTGGAAAACCCCCACAAGTGACGCCATTTTGGAAACTACACCCCTCAAAGAACTTATTTAGTGAACACCTTGTAACCCACAGGTGCTTCACAGAATTTTATAACGTTGAGCAGGTAAAAATGGAAAAATAAATTTTTTCCATAAAAATGTTGCTTTAGCCCAAAATTTTTCATTTTCACAAGAGTAACAGGAAAAAAAATGGACAACATAATTTGTTATTCAATTTCTCCTGAGTACAGAGATACCCCATATGTGCTCAGGAACTCTTGTTTGGGCAAATAGCAGGACTTGGAAGAGAAGGAGCACTATTTGATTTTTGGAGTGCAAAATTGTCTGGAATAAATTGTGGATGCCATGTTGCATTTAGAGAGCTGCCCAGGTTCCAGAACATCATTGTTTGACCTCTTGGTGCCATAACAACCATGGGCTCCCCGTGCTTTTGTTGCGAGAGTGCTGGGGGTGAGAGAAAGCCCACTGGCCCTGGCTGTTACAGCAAGAGCTCGGCAGTCGGCTCAGCCGAGCAGCTGTCAGTGATTATGAGGGGAAGTGATGATATTTCAGCACTTCCCCGCGATCACATCAAAGATTAACTGACCGGTTGCAGTGATCAGAGAAAGGGGACCACTGAAATGGGTCCCTGCATCTCTAGCCATGCCGCTCAGCTGTCAGTGACTGCTACCAGCATGGAACTGTCACAGGGTTTTCACACAGTGATAGCTTAAAGACATGACGTGTATAGCACATCATGATGTGAGAACTGACACCTGCTCATGAGGTGCTATACACGTGATTGGTCATTAAAGGGTTAAAATTAACTTTGTTTGGGGGAAAACCCCATTAATGAATTGGGCCCCTTGTGTTAACACACTCTACTAATGTATCTAAACCCAATATTTCCATTTCAGTGGGTGGTTCTACCATAAATCCGAGGCAGCGTGTCAGCTGTTTTGGGATTGTATTTGACTTGGATCTTTGCTTAAATCCTTATATCCAACCACTCACTCGGTCGTGTCACCTGCACCTCTAAAACATCACCAAAATCTGATCTTTTCTTATCGTTGAAAAGGTAAATAACTTGGCTTTTTCTCGGATATGGGAAGGAACCTCACTCCACCATAACTACAGTAAACCTAGACACTAGGAAAAAAATATATAAAACCCGTTACATTTGGTTATGAAAATGGCCATAGCTTCATTTAAATCATGGACTAAAACAAGTCAGGTGAGGTGATAAGCCCTTGGGATTCACAAATCCTGTAATATTCCCAACTTTCGAACATACTGAGTATGCCAGACAGCCATAAAGGGGCTGCACACTTTGGCTTGATATCCTAGCAGAGCCAGGAAACTTTAATGACCCCAATGACCCTTTTGAACATACTCACTCCTGTGCTTAACCACTGTTCCCAATTCTAAATGACGTTATCATTACAATCATTACCTTCAGGCTGGCCACCAAAGCTGAACCTATTCACCTTCATGAGGTTAAAATTAGTCCATCATACGTTTCCTGTAACTTCACCTGCGTTCTAACTCGCCATAAAAGGCAATCTGACACTTTATATGAACTTTACAGCCATCAAACCAACCCTAATCCTTAGAGATGGAAAAGTCATCTGTTTTATATGCTGTGGAAAAACAATAAATACAAATCATATATTTCATGTTTAGACACAATTCCTGATCAAATAAAAAGATTAAATGAAATAAAACAGCTGTACTAAACTGTGGCTTCTGGTACAGTAACTAAAAAGATAGCAGGAGCTATAATCCTGTAATGGGAAATGTTGAAAAATACGTCAAAATAAAGGGGCTAACCACAGTGAATACATGTATGGGGAATTCTGTCAAACACAAAAACCAACAATTGTACAACATGAATTGTACCTAGTTTTGATAACAAGGCAATGAAAAATTGCTAACTGTAGAAATCTAGTACTGTCTAGCTAAGCCCACTGGCAAAGATTTACCCAAACAGCACCAGGCAAAAGTATAGCCTAATCCTACTTACATTAAAAATGTGAAGAACAGCGATGAAGAGAAACATAATAGCTGTGCCTTTACTTCTCCAGACAAATACTGCAAACTACATAGCTAATTATGGTGTAAACTTCTGGGTTTTTCCGTAGTTCACAGCAATTCATGTTGGTAGTTAAGGTCACAGTAGACACTTTTATTTACGAATAATAGTAATAAAGATAGATAACTTAAAAGCAATATATGCATAACATCAGCATTGGAAAACAAGTGAATAAATAACATTTATGATATTTGAGTACAGCTATTCAATAGGAGTAAATCCATTACAAGAAAGTCTATGAAAGCATTATTTACATCCATTCCACTCGTTTATCAATCATTTTGAAGGCACTTGATGACATTCACCCTTAGCGGCTTCTACTGACTCAAATTAGGCATATTGCACTTCATTTTCATTTACTTGATTATTTTACCATTCGCTGCACATGAACCAGGGCACCCAGGTCACTTGCAGACTTCCAGGTCTGGGGCATCATAAATAAATCACTGTAACTCGGATCTCTTCGTTGCCCTAAGCCAATATCACCTGACCCAAGTAGGACATTTAAAATAGATAAACCGTTTTTAGTTCCTGAAACACCTGCCTACAGGAACCCAAACAGACCAGTGGGGTAATTCTCAGCGCCAAATAGGGTCATCCCTATGGTGTACTCATTCCACCTCCCACCAGAAAGAGTAACAGAAATGGTCAAGTTGATTAGGCTGCCAACTTAATGCTGAAATTTGTTTTTATTCTGCCAGCTCTCTCTCTATCCCACCCGTTCTGGATGGAATTCATATAATGAATGGCCCTCTAATCCATTCTCCAGATGGCAACCTTGAAAGAAGCAGGAGTTGATCAATATAAAAAAAGTCAAAATCTGTACTTGTGAATCTTCAGAGACTCTCGTTTTCTCATGATTTTGTTATTATGATCATACTGAAAAACATGCCTGCCTCTTTTGCCTTTCGAGGAAAAATGTTTTTAGCTCAGAGAAATAAATTTAGGTCCACAGGTATGCAAAATATAATTGCCATGACCCCATAGACCTTGCCCTAACAGGGGCTTAGAAGATATAACTTGTTTCTAATAACCCGGGGGCCGTATTGTGATGACTACCCCACCACACCAGGAGGCCATACCTGATATGGTTACGATGTGATGAAAGGGTAGTTATCCAGCAACTTGTGAAATTGACTTAAAAAATAGCCTTTATTTTAAAAAAAAAATCTTTACAATCCGAGCACCGTGCCTCATGAGAAAGTGGACCGAGCAGGCTGACCCAGGTGAGCTGAAATATATTTTTTTGTACATTACTGATATGGTTACCCCTCTATACCGGGGACCAAACCATAATTGTCAACCATCCACACCAGAGGGCCATACCAGAGATGGTTACCCCTCCAAACCAGGGGGTCATACTGTGATGGTCACCCCTACAAACCAGGGGGCAATAGCTGACATGGTTAGCATTACAGACCAAATTATATGTAACTTCAAGGACCTGTGAAAAATGAAATCCAATTAAAGAGGACCTTTCACTAGTTTGAGCATGTTAACCTGGCCACATAATTGAACAGTGGCTGCAGATCTGAAAAAAAACAGCTTCTATTTTTTAATTTCTCCCCTCTGTGGCTGAGAGGTTAGCTTATAAATTTTACGTAATAATTTATGTTAAGTTTAAGAATGCATTACCAGAGATGTGTCTCTGGGGGTGTGTACATCTTCCCCTACATGAGGTTGACCAATCATAAGCAGGCAGCAACACATGGAGAAAAAAAGAACAGGTTCCTACAATAGGTTAGACCAAACTTTTTCCTCTGTGAGACATATATGACAGTCTGCTCTCTTCACTGATATCACTGCATAGCTGTGTGTATATTTACAAAGCACCAGGAGTAGAACAGAGTGGAGTGTGATTGCACACACTTTTCATCTCATGGCAGTCAGTGTGGGGAAAAAAAGGATATAGCAGAGCCGACAGCACTGTGTGAGAGGAAAGCTTCAGTTGCAGAGGTTTGTAATGAGACAAAACTCAACTCTATTATATCCCATCCCCCCCGCTTCCCGCATTAACTGCTGTGAGATGAAAGCTGAAAGGTGTATATAATCATGCTCATTGATGCTCTACTCTTGGCACTTTGTAATTACACACTGCTTTGCTGTGAGATCAGTGAAGAGATTGGGCATTACATATCTCACACGGAGAAACCTGCTCTAAGTTTTTGTGGAGGTATGTTCTTTTTTTTCCTTAGCATGTTAGTGTCTTCTTATGATTGGTCAACCTCATGAAGGTGAAGAAGTACATGACCCCAATGAAAAATCTCTGGTAACCCCATGGGCACAAATTGTAACCTAAAGTTTATGAGCTAGGATCTCCGCAACAGAGAGGAGAAATTAAAAAATAAAAACTACATTTTATTCAGCTCTGCAGCTACTGTTCTATGATATGGCCAGTTTAACATGCTCAAACTGATAAAATGTCTTTAACTATGTTTTTAGTATTTAAGCACAGACTTCAAGGCAACAACAGAATAAAAGTAATTGAATGACCAAAAATAATGTAATTTCTTATGTACACACATGGTGTCTTATTCTGAAAGTTATTTGAAACAGTAGCCATCTTTTAAACAATAATTTTAAGAACCTCTTGACTGTACTGTCATTTTCTTAAAAACAGTTCATTGAATGTATTATATGTGGCATGAACGAAGATTAAAACCAAGTAGACACTATGTCCCTGATTCATCAAAGCGACTTTGCTAAAATTGTAGTGTAAATTGCTTAGAAAAGTTACATTTTTTGGCAACTTCGAGTTGTGCAAAAAGTTTGCGATTTTTAGCTTTTTAACATCAGTTTATCCAAGCTCAGTCAAAAATGGGCAGAGCTGGAACAGGGCATGGAGGGGGATTGACGACACATCTCATCTAATTTATGATGAGCTGTGCTGTTCCTTACGTCAGAAATTTTACTCCAGTCTCGGTCTACTTATCAGACGTGCCACAGTCTGACTCCAACAACCCCCCTCATTAAGATCGACGTGAATATCACCAGTCTTGATGAATCGGGACCCATATATCGGTTTGTGTGTACAACCATGGTATACAACATGTTGTCATTGGGAAATACCCTATCACATGGTCTGGTATCATCAGTGGTTGACAATGCTGTAGTATATGATGTAACAATAAATCAGAAAATAATCCTACTCTTCAGATAGTCAATGCTCTCTAATCACCAGTTACACATGAATAGTAAGAATTGTACAAAATGGCTGCGTGCACACGTTTGTACTGCATTTTTCCAGTGTAGATTTATCACAAAACCTGAAGGGTTTCCTGATGCCAGCAAAATGAATTAGAATCCTGAAGTCTCATGCACATGTTGCTTATTTGTGACTTGCACATTTTGTGCAGATTTAAATCTGCAGCACGGCAATTTTTTCAGCATTTTTGCTGCAAGTTTCAACCATAGTAATGAGTGGGAAAAATCTGCACCAAAAACGCAAGTAAAAAACGCAACAAAAATGCGGCAAAAATGTGAGTTTTTGCAGCTGTGCTTTTCCTGCCAAGAGATGCAGAAATAGTGCTAAATTTCTTCATCAAAAACGGTACTTAACGTGTGCACAAACTCTATAGGTCTAGTATTTGCTGCAGTCTTATCTTCATGTGCTGGAGACTTCAATGTCTGTAAATCCTAGTTGGTCATGCAACCAACACACCACACCTGAGAGACACAGCCAAAAACTATGCCCTGTCATGTACCCTTCAGAGTTAGGTGCAGCGTTACCCTAGGCTATGCCCACTCATTGCCTCACCAGGTGATGAAACATTCTTTACATAGTTTATTATTTTGAAAAAAAGAACAACATATAGGATAAAGCTCCAGGTAATCCACTTAGTCCTGTACTATGCACCAGTTTAAGTCATGTAAAAATATGAACATTGTGGATATATAAGGTTCCTGCAAACCTATGAGAGGGGCCAATATATAGAAAGTATCAGCACCACCAAGATGGATACATCAGACAAGACAGCATGTAAAAAAACAATCCTAAAAGGTTACAACTTACAAAATATACAGAGATATAGCACTGAGATGGAAGTCAATACAGATCATACTGTATATAGCGAGGAGCAATAATCTCTATGTAGTGGGATCTGTATGTGTAGCACCCTGAGGATTCGGCTGCTACAGGGGTATTGCACCTCAACCCAGAGGTGTGATATTCCACTCCCGGGTAAGGATGGAGTGTGGACCTGAGCTCGGTAGGCTGCATGCACTACACACATCCCATTTCCGAGGGGCAGGCCGACGGTACTCCCACTTAGAAATGTGCAGGTACGACCGAGTCTGTTCCTGGCTGGAGTGGGAGGGGGGTGGTACATCCCAAGTAGTGTAGGGGCAGATAGGGGGAGCAGCCTGGGTAAAGTTAGGAGCTCATTGGGTGCTGGTCACCTGAGCTTACACATAGAGGGAGTATATAAGGTGGGCACCATCTAAGATCAGGGTCAGTCTGTCAGAGTCAGTAAGAAGCAGAGGTCCAGATGAGCCTGCAGAGAGAGAGTGGAGCAGAGAAGGAAAGACCCAGAGGGGGAAAAAGAAAGGACTCTGAGAACCCAAATTCAATCCCCGGGTGAAGAGTCGGCAATAGGGTACCGGATCCCAAACTGGTGGGGGGCAAAAGCACACCCTAGCCAGAGACCGGAGGCCGTGGGCAGCGTCTGCCACGGCCACCCACCACATCCACCCCGAAGGCAAACCACGTGGAGGGTCAGGGAACCCAAGGCCAAGGGTCTCCCAACAGAAGGCCCGAGGGAGCTGGACCTAGGTGGATCACTAGTGGGGACGGCCAGAGGAAAGGACAGAAGGAGAGCTCAGGGTCACGCTCCGGACTTGTTTGGGGGTTTGCTGAATCCAGGACCTGGTGGACGCAGCACGGCTCGGGTGGTCACTTGAAGCTGGAGTGACCGGAACATCAGCAGTGAGTAAATACCCTAAACTGCACAACCCGACTCTGTCTTCACTTAACATCTACGCTGCACCACCACAACCCCCATCCTCTGCACCTGACCCCCTGAGGCTATACCCCACCCGTTGGGGGTTATACTACCAAAAGCTGCACCAACACCATCAGCCTCAGCGGACCCTGCTGCAGCGGCGGCCATAGTGACCGCAATACAACGGGTGGCGTAGTCGACAATAAAGAACTTAATAACATCTGTAGGACTGCCACATACAACTGAGCTTGACACCCTGGGCACGGACCGGGTCACAGCCACTCGGCGACTACAACTCCCATCTGACCCGGCTCCGGGTATTCCCCCTAAAGAATATGGCCCAGGGGGTGCGTCAACTTTGGCGTAGTCGGCAGGATTACGTGCCCGCAACACCCGGGTACTGCGTGCCTGAAGAAAAGAACGAGTTTACCTCAAAAAGAAGTCTCCTGCCGGTTCCGGAGGGTCCCCGCCATCGGACTCCATCACAGATCGATTCCCGCCGGTTGTCCGCCATTATCAGCTTTTTCCCGCCATCTGCAGAGTTTCCCGCCACTGGGAAGCGGTTCCCGCCATTTCCAAAGGTTTCCCGCCTTGGAAGAGCGGACGCCATTATGGGCGTGCCAGAGGGTGGCAAGAGGCCACCTCCCATCGTGGGCCAGGACCGAAAATGGCGCCAAAAGTGGAAACCGCCCCCACCAAGAGAGACTGTGATGCTAGAGGTGTCTGTCAGCGTGAAAGAACTGCCCCTGGAGCTGACAATCACCAAGTGGCCCCGGGACCGCCCTCGAAGTGGGAGGACTGAGAACAAGAGAACAAAGATGGGTGCCGCCTGGAGCAGTCTGGAGAGAGCGCACCCGGAGACAAGAAGCCTAGAGCTGAGTCCAGAAGAAGCTTACCCGGAGATGGGAGAAGAGCAGAGCAGCACCGGCCCACTGGCCAGGAGCCTGCTGGAGACAACAGAAGGAGAGCAGAGCAGCACCGACCCGTTGGTCAGGAGCCTGCTAGAAGCGACGACCCCACTAGGCCTAGTGGAGGTCCTGGCACAGCTCCCCCGAGACCGGGAGTGTGCGCAGACCGCTCTGGAGGGCCTCGCAAGGAGGATGGCCCGGGTGCAACGAGAGACGTTGGCGGAGTGGAGTCGTGAGATGGCCCAGCAGACCGAGACCCGTCAGCGGAGCACGCCACCCAAGACGAGGAGACAGACTGCCTCTGAGGATGGCGCAGGAGGACTGAAGGCCGGAGACGGCGCCGAGAAGGGAGCCGAACGAGTGGAGGCAGGTAAAGGGGACGTCTCTACCCCAAACCGGGAAACCGCGTACCTGCCCCAGCTCCCTGTCGCAGAGCCCGAAGTACCCCCTGCCGTGCCCGTAGCCGCAACGTCACCGCCGCAGACTAGGCCTCAAACGGGAGCCGCGATCCCTGTGACGTCACACGCCTCGACCCCGAGCGTGACCAAGCAGGAAGTACCACCAGCCTGGTCGCAAGGCCTAGTACCCCCGGGCGCCGCAATACCAACAGCGCCCCCTACCTCCGCGGAGCCACCGGCCTGGTCGCAGGGCCAAGTAGCCCAGGGCGCCGCCGTCCTTACGGTGCCCTTCACTTTCCAGGTGCCCCAGGCCTGGCCGCAAGGCCTGGGCAACCCGGGCGCCTCCACCACCGCGCCCATAAAACCAAGAGTGCCGCATCTGGGAGAAGATCTGTTTGCCCAACATACGTGCCCGGATGGGCAGCCCTTTATTTGGCCACCGGAGTTTCACCATCCCCGACTCCGGAAAGAGAGACCCCTAGATGAACCCCTGATCCCGGCTCCAAAGCCCGTAAAGAGGATCTCGCCCCCGCTAGCGGAAGCGCAGTTTGAGTGGGACCCCACCGGAGAAGACCTCATGGGGTTCACTCAGGAGACTCGGGCAGCCGCAGCGGAGCGTGCAGAGTGCTGCCGCCAGCAGCTCGAGGTTTTTGAGAGGGAGCGGAGAGAGAGGCGGGTCCGGGAACAACAAGCCCAGATAAGGAGCGCGGAGCAGAAGAGCCGGGCCAGGAGGAGTCCCCGTGCAGCCCATGGTCCCCCTTCCACCGGGACTGTGATCAAGTTCAATATGCAGCACGGGTGGGGCTTCATCCGAGACCACCGCACCCCAGGCGACGTCTTCGTGACCAGGAGAGACGTTGAGTCCCACCTACCGGAGGGACACAGAGGTCGTGACCTTTACATCGGGGACGAGGTCACCTTCACCCGGCACAAGTGTGCCAAAGGACCCTACGCCCTCCATGTGCATCGCCTGACGGAGGAAGAGCTGCGGTGTGAGGAGGAAGAACAAGAGGACCCGGACGGGTCTGAAGGTAAAGGTAACCATAAAGAAAGAGCAGGAGGACGTCGTCGTTAAGTACAGCGGAGCAGAAGCTGTATATAGTTGCCCGTCGGGGCACAGTGAACTGTTACTGCTGCTATCATAGTCCCCGTTGGGACCAGCAAGTGTGAACTGTTTACCCGTTTATCCCTTAAATCCCACTGACCGAGGACTGAGAGCGGTCATTCCTCCCTTATACCTGGCCGAGGACTGAGAGCGGCCATATCCCCTGTATATAGTTGCGCGTCCTAAAGCGCTCCCTACTGGTTTTACAGGAAAGCCACGAGTTTTTCAAGAAAAGACTGTCGCACTTTACCCGGTCACACGTTGCACAGTGACCGGAGGAGGAGCAGAGGCGACGAGAATGTTATTTATATGAAAAGTTTTCTGATATATATATGATATTTTATATGTTTTTACTATGTTGTTTATATGAAAAAAAAATTTGTATGTTTTGTGGTGTTTTGTTCTTACAGCCCGAGGACGTGCTGTGATTTACCAGGGGGGAATGTAGCACCCTGAGGATTCGGCTGCTACAGGGGTATTGCACCTCAACCCAGAGGTGTGATATTCCACTCCCGGGTAAGGATGGAGTGTGGACCTGAGCTCGGTAGGCTGCATGCACTACACACATCCCATTTCCGAGGGGCAGGCCGACGGTACTCCCACTTAGAAATGTGCAGGTACGACCGAGTCTGTTCCTGGCTGGAGTGGGAGGGGGGTGGTACATCCCAAGTAGTGTAGGGGCAGATAGGGGGAGCAGCCTGGGTAAAGTTAGGAGCTCATTGGGTGCTGGTCACCTGAGCTCACACATAGAGGGAGTATATAAGGTGGGCACCATCTAAGATCAGGGTCAGTCTGTCAGAGTCAGTAAGAAGCAGAGGTCCAGATGAGCCTGCAGAGAGAGAGTGGAGCAGAGAAGGAAAGACCCAGAGGGGGAAAAAGAAAGGACTCTGAGAACCCAAATTCAATCCCCGGGTGAAGAGTCGGCAATAGGGTACCGGATCCCAAACTGGTGGGGGCAAAAGCACACCCTAGCCAGAGACCGGAGGCTGTGGGCAGCGTCTGCCACGGCCACCCACCACATCCACCCCGAAGGCAAACCACGTGGAGGGTCAGGGAACCCAAGGCCAAGGGTCTCCCAACAGAAGGCCCGAGGGAGCTGGACCTAGGTGGATCACTAGTGGGGACGGCCAGAGGAAAGGACAGAAGGAGAGCTCAGGGTCACGCTCCGGACTTGTTTGGGGGTTTGCTGAATCCAGGACCTGGTGGACGCAGCACGGCTCGGGTGGTCACTTGAAGCTGGAGTGACCGGAACATCAGCAGTGAGTAAATACCCTAAACTGCACAACCCGACTCTGTCTTCACTTAACATCTACGCTGCACCACCACAACCCCCATCCTCTGCACCTGACCCCCTGAGGCTATACCCCACCCGTTGGGGGTTATACTACCAAAAGCTGCACCAACACCATCAGCCTCAGTGGACCCTGCTGCAGCGGCGGCCATAGTGACCGCAATACAACGGGTGGCGTAGTCGACAATAAAGAACTTAATAACATCTGTAGGACTGCCACATACAACTGAGCTTGACACCCTGGGCACGGACCGGGTCACAGCCACTCGGCGACTACAACTCCCATCTGACCCGGCTCCGGGTATTCCCCCTAAAGAATATGGCCCAGGGGGTGCGTCATATGCACAGCGCGATAAGCATTTAGCATAGAGATTGAGGCCACACAGATCTCCAGACTTACAGTGCTGTGCAAAAGTTTTGGGAAGGTGTGGAAAAATTGCTGCAAAGTAAGAATGCTTTCGAAAGTAGAAGTGTTCATTTGATTTTTTTTTCAGTTAATAAAATGCAAAGTGATTGAACAAAAGAAATTCAGTATTTTTTCCACACCTGCCTAAAACTTTTACACAGTACATTACATTATGTATTGACTAATAATCTGCACACAGAAGGGTAGTATACACTGCTCTGACATGAAGTGCAGCCTCTAAGTCATCATACATACAGGTGAAATCAGAAGTTTACATACACTATATAAAAAGACACATGCATGTTTTTCTCAATATCGGACATGAAATCAGAATAAATCTTTCCCATTTTAGGTCAATTAGGATTACCATAATGTTTAATATTTGCCAAATGTCAGAATAATGAAAGAGAGAGAGAATGTTTTAAGGCATTTTTATTACTTACTGCAAAGTCAAACTTTTACATACATTTCAATAGTATTTGGTACCATTGCCCTTAAACTGAAAGACTTGGGTCAAACGTTTGGGATATCCTTCCACAAGCTTCTCACAATAGTTGGTCTGAACTTGGGCCCATTCCTCCTGACAAAATTGGTGTAACTGATCCAGGTTTGTAGGTCGCCTTGCTCGCACCTGCCTTTTCAGCTTTGCCCATAAATTTTCAATAGGATTGAAATCAGGGTTTTGTGATGGCCACTTCAAAACATTGACTTTGTTATCCTTAAACCACTTTGTTACCATTTTGGCAGTATGCTTCGGCTCCGTGTCCATTTGGAAGAACCATTTCCGCCCAAGCTTTAACTTTCTGGCTGATGTCTTGAGATGTTGCTTCAGTATTGCCACATAATCTTCTTTTCTCATGATGCCATATATTTTGTGAAGTGAACCAGTCCCTCCTGCAGTAAAACAACCCCACAACATGATGCTGCCACTCCCATGTTTCACAGTTAGGATGGTGTTTTTAGGCTTCCAAGCTTCCCTCTTTTTCCTTCAAATGTTACGATGGTCATTATGCCCAAAAAGTTCAATTTTAGTTTCATCAGACCTCAGGACATGTCTCCAAAAATGAAGGTCTCTGTTCCTGTGTGCGCTTGCAAACATTAATCTGTTTTTTTTATGTTTCTTTTGGAGTAATGACTTCTTCCTGGCAGAGTGGCCTTTCAGCCCATGTTGATACAGTACTCGTTTCACTGTGGATATTGACACAATCTTACCAGCTTCCACCATCATCTTCACAAGGTCTTTTACTTTTGTCCTTGCTTTTGCCCATGGGTTGATATGCACATGTCGGACCAAAGCACATTCATCTGAGACACAGAACCCGTCTCCTTTCTGAGCGGTATGATTGCTGGACATTCACATCTTGTTTGTACTTGTGTATAATTGTTTGCACAGATGAACGAGGTACCTTCAGGTTCTTCAAATTGTACCCAAGGATGAGACAGACTTGTGCAAGTCTATAATTCTCTTCCTGATATCTTGGCTGATTTCTTAAGACTTTCCCATGATGCTACACAAAGAAGCAGTGTGTTTCAGGTGTGCATTAAAATACATCCACATGTGTCTCTCTAATTAACTCAGATGATGTAAAAAAACTATCAGAAGCTTCCAAACACATGACATAATCATATGGGCAGTCCAGAATTGTTTAAAGGCATAGTAATCTTAGTGTATGTAAACTCTGCAGTTTGCAGGGAGTAATAAAAATGCCTTAAAACATTTTCTCTCTCTCTCACATTCTGTCATTTGGCAAATATTAAAAATTATGGTAATCCTAATTTACCTAAAACAGGAAAGGTTTATTCTGATTTCATGTCAGATATTGAGAAAAACATGCATGTACAGTACAGACCAAAAGTTTGGACACACCTTCTCATTTAAAGATTTTTCATGACTATGAAAATTGTACATTCACACTGAAGGCATCAAAACTATGAATTAACACATGTGGAATTATATACTTAACAAAAAAGTGTGAAACAACTGAAAATATGTATTATATTCTAGGTTCTTCAAAGTATTCATAGTTTTGATGCCTTCAGTGTGAATGTACAATTTTCATAGTCATAAAAATACAGAGAAATCTTTAAATGAGAAGGTGTGTCCAAACTTTTGGTCTGTACTGTATGTATATAATATCCTCCTGCCCCAGCCCTGGCTATTCTTCTCAGTATCTGATATTCCAGCTAGGCCTCCACTATATAAGCCTAAATGGCAAACACTGTATCTGAACGCAACACTGTCCTTCCACTATTACATAGTAATGGCAGAAACATGTATGCACCCCTTTTTCTCCTCTATCAGAGTCACCAGTACACCAGGACTCATGAAAAATCTGTATAATACATCTGCAATCTATGATATATCAGCCATGTCTGCAGCAAGGTCGCACAGGAGCAGCATTTGCAGTGTGTGAGGTAAGTTGTAGCAAAAACATGAGGACTTGGTGACTACATGCATTCCCGAGGTAATGATGATCCCAAATATGTTGTCAAAGCGGATACTAAAATTGTACATTTTTTCTGAGATGAAAATGGTCATGTCACCTGTCATGTGTGCGGATAACCCCAGTATTATACTCCCTGACACTTCAGCTATGTTTTCTCCAGTCCTTCTGGTGAGTGAAGGAAGAAGAGAGAGATAAGACAGGAAGTTACATCTCTTCATAAACTTCCGCCTCATAGTGAAAACAATAGGAACACACATACTGGACTCTTCCCTATTAAAGCAGAACCACCCCTGCCTAACATATACACAATACAAACACAGCTGCAAGAGTTATAGGTACCCCTCTTCCAACGTCATTCCCCCCTTAGCTTAGTTCATTTTAAGGTGTCTTTATTGACACTATTATTCATTCTCATTTTAAGTACTGCAACACACTGCTAATTGGTCTTCCTTCTATTAAACTCTCTCCTCTCCAGTTTATCCTGAATGTCGAAGTCAGGTGCATATGTCTATCCAGCTGCTACACAGATAATTTAATCCTTTGCCAGTCATTGCACTGGATTCCAATCTGCTACAGAACACAGTATGAACTTATCTTACTGATAATGTTCAACACAGTGCTGCACCGCCCTACATCTCCTCTGTCATTTCAGTCTCACATCCTAATTGTAACCTCCATTTGGCTAATGATGAAAATATAACACCCTCCATGATTTAGAGCCTCCTACTCCTGTCTCCAAGACTTTTCTCGTGCTGCACCAGTTCTCTGAAATGCACTACCCTAGACATTCCGATTGACTTCCAGTATCCACAGTTTTAAATGCATATCTTTAGGCTGGTCTATCACATCACCTCACTAACCTAACTGTTTCCAGTTCTCACTTCCTCCACTTTACTCAGAACCCGGTCCATTCTATCATTTTTTGCGACACACTCCATTCAGCACTTTGTATATTGACATAGACAGATAATGGCTGGTGACTGGTTCATGCAGCTTTTAATAAATACCCCTAGGGCCCTTTCACACAGTGTTTTCTCCTACATTCAGTGGCTCCGTCGGGGCTTATGTCTGAATGCCCCCTCAAGACGTGATTCAGGTGTATGTGTCAACCGGGCCATTAATTATAATTGTGCAGATGGAGTCACAGTGTGCTCTGACATACATAATTTTTGGCCATGTACGCCTATTGGAGGCAGACAGCAAAACGTAGTTTGCTGTGTATTGCTGTCCGTCTCCAATAGGCGCATACAGCCAAAAATGATGTACCACAAAGCACACAGTGACTCCATCTGCATCATTATAGTGAATAGTCCCGTCGGCGTATATGCCCGAATCTCGTTTTGCGGGGGTTCAGATGTAAGCCCCGACAAAGCCATTTAACGTAGGAGAAAATGCAGTGTGAAAGACCCCTTATTTATTTTAAAGATGACTGGACCAGACACTACAAGCACTTTTTACCTATTACATCTCCCCTACTTCTTTATAGAGCGTAATCTTGCGAACAGGACCCACACTCCTGTTTTTTGAAGTGTTGAGCTTTGAATTACTCTATAATGTCAGAAATTGTTTATACAGGTCCCCTCTGAATTGTAATACATATAATAAAATGTCCCCTCTGAGTATGTTGGTACAATATTAATACAATTATTTACTGTTTTACTTAATATTTTTCCATTATTCAGCCATACTGCACAAAACTAAATGCAGAAGTGGATTTTGGAAATAAAATATAAGGGTCCTGAGCATGACTGCTGAATTAGGGTCAGTTCACACACTGTGCCTAGGACAATGGAAGCTTCAAATAAAGCCACGACTACACACAGTCCTCCTCTGCGTCACACGTCCCTGAAGACTCACATTCAATTGCTCAGAATGTAGAATTAGCATTTTTAACTTCACAATATTTCTCAGAATAATTGCTTCCATAACCTAGTGGAAGGGTAAACCTTGTCCCTTAATACTGGCAGATTGCACAGATATATTGGTTTGGTTCATGGAGTGCGGATGGCTGTTCCCATGGTAACGGCTGCTGTTTATTTTCATTTTCTTTGCTCAACCAGTCAGCACAGAAACATCAAAGCTGAAGCCAGATTGCGGAGTCTGCTGATCGGCTGCTATTTTTAATTTCATATGTGAAATCAAGATCCTGAATAATTTATACAATTTAAATATTATTATGTAGATGGAGAACTGGGAGCGTGCAATAATATAGTGTATTGTTCTAGTCCATGGTTAATGAGAAGATGTGCAGATAATCACATGGGCATTGTTAACCATATGATTGCCCATTAATGATATTAAAGGACCAGATTTACAAATCAGAATGGACAAAAAAAGCCTATTTGGGCTTATCTACGGTGTCTCTAACAGAAGTCATCTGTATGCAGACGTGTCTGGAAAAGGTCATCTAAGGATATGCAGACGTTGAGTATTTACAACAGGTTTTTATGCAGCAAAAAACAGATTGTTGTAAAAACTGTGTAAAATACACATTTTTGATTTGTTTGTACTTGCTTTTTTTCCCCATTTCATTTGAAGGAGGGAAAAACATTGCAAAAATGCTGAAAGATTTGAATTACTGCAGATTTCAAAAAACGCTTTGATGGTTCAAATCTGCAAGGAAAAAATAAGTAGAATGTGCATGAGATTTCAGAAATCTCTCGTTGTCTAGATCAGTGTAGATGTTCAGAGCTACTCAAGTCTTGATGAATATGCTCCTATGTGTAAATACAGGATAACACTGTAGACTGAGAACAAGTCAGTGATAGCTGAATGTGTGAGAGCAATACTAATACTACTGTGATGTTATCAATACCATGGATGGCAAGAACAAACAAATCAATTTTGGAACAAATCAAGCCAGACCGGTCACTTAAAACAAGGATCACCAAGCTACAACTTGCTTACTTTGTACACATCGTACGAAGAGAGCAATCACTAGGGGAGGACATCATGGATGGAAGAATAGAAGGAACAAGGTGAAGAGAAAGACCAAAAACCCAATGGTTTGATACTATCAAGATAACGGCGAGAAAAACCCTGTTGGACCTACGCGTATCTAGGCTTGCACAAGATTGATCATCGTACAGATCGTTCATCCATCAAGTCGCTATGGCTTGAGATCAAGCCATAGGCTGTTGAATAGAACAGTAGTATTTTATTTTATTATTTATCTGAGCTGTCACTCAAGGAGGAGACCCGACCCGCTAGAAACCAGGAAGTGAGGAGACTAAGGAGACTGCATTGTTCGAAACAACTCAAGAACCGACTTGAGAATATCCCTGTAAATCACCTTATCTATCAAAGGCGGCCCCTGCGTTCCATTTATCACAATAGATTGGTCAGTCACAGAACTTTGTGAAACAAATCTGCCTTGTGGATGTACCCAAAAAAGCAATCACAGATTGCACCTAATAAGGCTCACATAAGGGCCAGTTCTTCTCCTTGTCCGGGTAAATCAATACAGGATCAATTTACTGCAGATATGAGGATTACAGTAATACACAACTAGATAACATTTTACTAATCTCATCTACATGTTTAGGACTTTTTCCTTACTGAAATATGAGTATACTATCTATTTTTTCATCTGTAGTATGCTTATTTTGTTGTGGATTTTACCTTCACAGCAACAGTGAGATCAGCTGTCCCCTCTCACTACCTCATAGATCACTTTACCACCTAGCTTCCTGTGACATTCCCACTCTCACCTGGAGGGATTTTAACATCCCAGTTGACAATCCCCTCTTCCCATCTGTCACTCATCTTCTGTCTCTAACCTCCAGTCTAGGCCTTTCACAGCTTATTAACTCAGCTACCTTAAGCGACAAACACTTTTTAATTTTGCCTTTTGTGTTCCCCCTATATTTTCATAGTTTGCAAGCTTGCGAGCAGGACCCTCACTCCTCTTGGTATCTGTTGAACTTTGTGTTACTCTGTAATGTCTTATCTTGTCTGTACAAGTCCCCGCTGAATTGTAAAAGTGCTGCAGAATATGTTGGCACTATAGAAATTAAATTATTATTATTCCCTTTACTTTATTATTATTATTGACCCCTTGTTTATTATAAGGATAGGTCATCAGTATCAGACTAGTGGAAAATCCTTTAAGGTTGGGGTTAGATGATTGCATGTAAAATTCTCAGTTTTAGACAATTGTTCATTTGTATATCATCCGTATTTCAGTATTACCAGTTTTTATACACACATGGTCAAAATTGTTGTTACTCCTCGTTTAATGAAAGAAAAACCCACAATGGTCATAGAAATAACTTGAATCTAACAAAAGTAATAATAAATTAAAAATCTATGAAAATGAACAAATAAAAGTCAGACATTGCTTTTCAACCCTGCTTCCACAGAATTTAAAAAAAAAATTAAACTCATGAAATAGGCCTGGACAGAAATAATGGTTCTTCTTAACTTAATATTTTGTTGAACAACCATTTGAGGCAATCACTGAAATCAAACGATTCCTGTAACTGTCAATGAGACTTCTGCACCTCTTGACAGGTATTTTGGCCCACTCCTCATGAGCAAACTGCTCCAGTTGTCTCGTGTTTGAAGGTTGCCATTTCCAGACGGCATGTTTCAGCTCTTTCCAAAGGTGCTCAATAGGATTTAGGTCAGGGCTCATAGAAGGCCACTTCAGAATAGTCCAATGTTTTCCTCTTAGCCATTCTTGGGTGTTTTTAGCTGTGTGTTTTGGGTCATTATCCGGCTGCAAGAACCCAGACCAAGCTTTCTAACACTGTGCAGCACATTTCTCTCCAGAATCTCTTGATAGTCGTGAAATTTCATTGTACCTTGCACAGATTCACGACACCTTGTGCCAGGTGCAGCAAAGCAGCGCCAGAACATAACAGAGTGTTTCACAGTAGGGACAATGTTCTTTTCTTGATATGCTTCATTTTTCAGTCTGTGAACATAGAGCTGATGTGCCTTGCCAAAAACTTCCATTTTGGTCTAATCTGTCCATAGGACATTCTCCCAGAAGCTTTGTCGCTTGTCAACATGTAGTTTGGCAAATTCCAGTCTGGCTTTTTTAAGATTTTTCTTCAACAATGGTGCTTTCCTTGGTCGTCTCCTATGAAGTCCACTTTGGATCAAACAACGACGGATGGTGCAATCTGACACTGATGTTCCTTGAGCTTGAAGTTCACCTTTAATCTCTTTAGAAGTTATCCTGGGCTCTTTTGTTACCATTCGTATTATCCATCTCTTTGATTTGTCATCAATTTTCCTCTTGCGGCCACGTCCAGGGAGGTTGACTACAGTCCCATGGATCTTAAATTTCTGAATAATATGTGCAACTGTAGTCACAGCAACATCAAGCTGCTTGGAGATGGTCTTATAACCTTTACCTTTAACATGCTTGTCTATAATTTTCTTTCTAATCTCCTGAGACAACTCTTTCCTTCGCTTCCTCTGGTCCATGTTGAGTGTGGTACACACCATGTCACCAAACATCACAGTAAGTATCTGTAGCCGTATATACAGGCCCTCTGACTGATTACAAGATTGTAGACACCTGTGATGCTGATTAGTGGACACAACTTGATTTAACATGTCACTCTTGTCACATTATTTTCAGGGGTACCATCATTTCTGTCCAAGCCTAATTCATGAGTTTAATTTTTATAAACATTCTGTGGAAGCCGGGTTGAAAAGCAATGTCTGACTATCATTTGTTCATTTTCATAGATTTTTAATTTATTATTACTTTTGTCAGACTCAAGTTATATCTGTGACCATTGTGGGTATTTCTTTTATTAAACGAAGGGTACCAACAATTTTGACCACGTGTGTATATGTATGACACGCAATTTTATTCAGCAACTGAAAAATTTTTCAAGACTAAACACAGTTTCTTTTGTTAACGATTGCAATGTATAAATTAAACACTAATGGCATTGGTCCATGTGCGATTCGGGTTTTGCACCTGGACAGCATGGTAATCAAAAATACGCTTTTTAGAAGTAGCCCCCGAAGGGAATGTGTCATCAGAAAATTACCTACTGTTTAAATCAGATTTTGTGGCGTTATATGACACTGTTCCCCTTTCTTTACAATGATCCCTCCACACGCAGTAAGTTTTATTTTTAGTACAGATTGGAATTAGAGAAAAAAACAAATTGTTAAAAATGTTTTAAAAATATATTTAAACAAAAAAAACCTGATTTACAAAATTTTACAAAATTTTCCAATCACACATTTCCACTAAGGGTATTGACTTTTGTGTTAAACACTGATGATCGGCTTAAAGAATATTCATAGGAGCACTCATACCTTGTGTAAACATGCCCAGCAGTCAGCCGACAAAGGAGCAAACACTCATTGTCAGCTGATTGTATATTTTATGTGGGCATGCAAAACATCGTCCTTTATCATAATATCATTTTGTCCCCATAAAGTTTTCATATTCATAATGATTGCCACAATCAATGCCAACCACATGTTTATGGGAAAATCATCTCCCTGTGCCAATGGGCCCTTAGGGAGTACAATTTGGATATGGCTTAAAGGGGTTCTCCAGTGAAAACAAGTTATTATCACCTATTCACAGAATAGGCAACAATTTATTTATCAGGGTGTTCGATCTCTGGGACCTCCACTGAATGGCACATGCCTGACCTCCACTCAATTAGTTCTCTTACGGGGCTAACAGGGCTCTGACAGTCGGTGGGGTTCTGTATTCAATGTGTGATCTTATTACTCTGTATAAGATTATACAACATAAGGATAACAGCTTATGGTGCATACGATGGGTCTGTATAACATGATCAAATTCTTATAACTACTGCAGTCAAGTTTTAACCCCTTCACAACATATGACGTATATTTATGTCATATGTCCTGTCCCTGACTTTGATGTAAGCTCCGGCACAGAGGCCACATCTTTCCCCGCACATGACAGCTGATAACCAGCGGGATTTAACAGGCACTGGCCGGAATCGCGTCATTCTGGCCGCCCATCGGCACCCCTGTCACATGATCGGGGGGCACCAATGGGTTGTCATGACAGCTGGGGGTCCGCAGAAGACTGTCATTATGACACTCCTGTGAACACCAGCTTGTGACAATCATTACTCATGACTCTCTGGAGAATATTCATATGTGCTGCTCTCAAAAAAACATGCTGATAACAAGTAAAAAAGACTTGGGGCATTATTACTTTATAAGGAACAGTTGGGGTAGTATTACTTTATAAGGGGTCACTCACGGCATTATTACTTTATTAGGCTCTTCATAAGACTGGCACTGTTACTTTCTAGGGTGCACAAAGGGGGCAATGGTGGTTTTTATTACTCTGTAGGACACAAAGAAGATCAATACTATTTTGTGTGGCAAAGAAGGTGGTAATTTTACTGTGTTGTCCACTATTACAGTTTGGAGCACAATATACACTACCACTGACAGTGCTGCAATTAACCAACCAAAATAGTGCCAAACACCACTATTGAAAGCAATGGTACCAATATTTCTTAAGTACAATATTTATTGTGCAACACACAACAGGTGCAATAATAGGGATAAGAAGGGCAGCAAGATGTTCAGAAATGAAGGAGGGGGGATAAAACCAGTGAGATGTGTCAAGACCTTCGCAACCTAATTGCTGCAAAACACACTAATGGCATGGGTTACAGAAGAATTTCTAAACTACTAAAGGTTTCAGTTAGCACTGTTGGGAACTTAATTCAGAAGTGGAAAGAACATCATTTCACCTAAAATCAGCCACGACCAAGTGCTCCCCACAAGATTTCAGACAGAGAAAAGAAATTATTATCACAAGAGTTGTCCAAGAGCCAGAGATCACCTGTGGAGAGCTACAGAAAGAACTAGAATCAGCAGGTACAATTGTTTCAAAGAAAACTATAAGTAATGCACTCAACCTCCATGGCCTGTGTGCACGCTCTCCAAGCAAGAATACATTGCTGAACATAAAGCATGTTCAAGCGTATTTAAAGTATGCTCAACAACATTTAGACAAGCCTATGAAATACTGTGAGAATATAGTCTGGTCAAATGAGACGAAAATTGAACTCTTTGGATGCTGACGCATCCCCAGGGCCATGGGGTACTCGGCAGCCGGGCCTCTGGTTGCCGGGGGATATCACGGTGGCTGGCCCGGTCCGTAGCCCAGGGCGGTCACTCAAAAGGGGAAATATGGATATATGGGGAATTTGGGGAAATTCGTGACGCCTCCCGTGGTACCTGGTGAGGATCACCAGCGCTGCAACAGTCCTCTGAGGCAGATGTTAGGGCAGCTTGTGATGGGACGGCTCCCCACAGGTGGAGCAGGCCTCAGGGCAGTGTAGTTAAAGAGAGTGGGTCGCGCTGGGCGTTGTAGTGCAGGGGAAACGATAGTGCCGATGAAGAATGGACAGAGGCAGTGTAGTGCAGTCATCCAAGATTTTACTCACAGTTCTTTAGACAGTTCACAGGTGCACTATACAGGTAAAGGCCTCCCGCATCGCGCTGCGTTCACTGGGCAGAGGTTCAATCCTTCCTCAGGCAACTTGGGAATACCTGGCAGAACCCCACTTTCTCGTGTTACTATTTTGACCGTCTTTACTCTGGTCCTTCTCCCTCCTGCCCTGCACTGCCCACTCTCAATCCCGCTCGGGTGCTCTGAAGTCCTTCCTGTACGTCGGATCCGGGACCTACATGACCCTCCTGGGGATTCGAATGTCGCAGCGATCCCTCTGTCTTCTGACAGATGTGGGGCGTACGGGTGCCGTCCTGCACGCGCCGTACCCCCTGGGATCCTTCCTGTAGAACAGAGCCTACTCCCTGCTCCCCTCCGGGGCCTCTGACACTGGGCCCTAACAGTGGAGCAGATCTCCTAATGAGACTCTGCTCCCGGACTGTTCTTCTGAACAGTCCCGAGTTGTTCTTCTGAACAGCTCTCTACAACTCACTCTACTTCACCACTGCCACCCTAAGATGGCTTCCCTATTTATACTCCTACTAAAGTGCTCCCTCTAACTACTTCCTCCACCCACACCCACTACTGGTTCCCACTACCTTTGGGTTCCCCCCACTCCAGCCAGGGTCAGGGCTCAGCAGCTGCACTCTGCATGTTGCCCTTCCAGCCGGCCTGGAGTAGTGTAGTGTTGGATGCAGATGTTTTGGGGTTCCGAGCAGTACTCCCATCCTACCTGAGTGAAGGGAGACACCACACCTCTGAGTGAGGTGCAGTACCTCTGTGGCAACTGAACCCTCAGGGTCGCCACAATGCCATAATACACACCATGTTTGGAGGCCAAAAGGCACTGCATATCACCCCAATAACACCATACTAACAGTGAAGTTTGGAGGTGGGAACATCATGGTGTGGAGCTGTTTTTCAGCATATGGCACTGAGAAACTTTATATAAGTGTAGGAAGGATGAATGGACAAATGTACAGTGACATTATTGATAAAAATCTGCTTCCATCTACCAAAATGATGAAGATGAAAAGGGAGGACATTTCAGCAAGACAATGATCCCAAATATACAGCCAAAGAAGCTCTCAATTGGTTTCAGAGCAAGAAAATAATTGCTGAAATGGCCCAGCCAATCACCTGACCTGAATCCAATAGAAAATTCATGGAAGGAACTAAAGATCAGAGTTCATAGAAGGATCCATGGAACCTTCAGGATTTAAAGAGTGTGTGGAAGAATGGGCCAAAATCACACCTAGAAAATTGGTGATGTGTTCAATACTTACGTCATCCGCTGTAAGTATTCCGTTAAGTGTGAAATTAAAATACGGC
The DNA here is from genome assembly GCF_046119375.1 of Phyllobates terribilis. NCBI lineage: Eukaryota > Metazoa > Chordata > Amphibia > Anura > Dendrobatidae > Phyllobates > Phyllobates terribilis. Next base: position 737,702,803 of record NW_027362762.1, read on the forward strand.
ACAATAAACATTCTAATCCCTCAATAATCTATGACTTGTAAAGTGTTGAGGCTATTATGTAAAGATAATCTTGAATGTATTAAAATTCTAAAATCAATTTAGAATCTTAAGCAAAAACATAAGTAGTGCTCCTTGTAAATCCCTTTAACTGCTTCAGATCCAAGGTATTTTTAGCACCAGACACCATTTAGCCATTCTTGTGTTTGTTTAATGGCTATAGCTATTGCTGAGTTCTAAAAGTTATTTTTGCACCATTTTTTTCCATGTCCAATGCAATTTTTTCAAATTTCACAGAACTTTTTTGTTGGAAATTTCAGTCTTCGTTTGAATTTTAAAAAAAAGTTTTAAATTCTACACTCCTCAACCTTGAAATTGGAAACACCAACAAAGAAAAGTCTTGGAATTATGGAAATCACATGATATGATACGATATAATATTATATGTTAATGATTTGAAAATGATGAAAAATGGAAACCAAATTTTTAAAATGTGTCAATTTTTTCAGTATTAAGTATGAGCCCCACGCACAGAAATACTCGTACTTACACACCTTAGCTGCTATGAATTAAATTATTAATGGTTGTCTGAGGAATGTTCTACATCTATAAATGAACTAGGATCCACAAATAATCAAGATCCGCTGCTGGCAGCTCACTTTGAAATGGCTGACCAATGATGTCCCACATGTGGTCAATGGGACACAAGTTCGAAGACGCTGCATGCCCTGGTAGCACGTTTAAGCCATGTTTATAGTCAATTTGCTTTTTGGCTTCTACTTGTAAAGAGCAAACTGCAGCATTGGTGTCACCAATAAATTCATCCACTGCTGTCATGCAAATGAGTAGCACACTGTATGTCTAGCATGCTCATTTTGTATAAAATCCCAGTTGATTGAAGTGAAATGTGAATTTCAAAAGGTAAAACATCATTAAAGAGGTTGTCCAATACTTTTTCATTGATGACCTATCCTTAGGATAGGTCATCAATGTCTGATCGGCCGGGGTCAGGCACCTGCCCTCCCCGCCCATCAGCTGTCATCGGTGTTGGCGATGACTGCCACCGACCGGAAATACTCACTTGCGGAGCTGGTCATCTTCTGGATGCAGCAGGATACTACACATTCGCCTCCTACTGATTTGAATAGGAGGCGGCTGTGTAGTACCCTGCGGCAGCCACTGTCAGAAGATGGCCAGCTCTGCAAGTGAGCATTTCCGGCTTGCGGCCACAGCTGACACTAATGATAGCTGATCGGTGTGGGGTGACGGGTGCGGGTGTTGGATCCCGGCCGATCAGACATTGATGACCTATCCTAAGGATAGGTCATCAATGAAAAGTAGCGAAAATTTTCACTGCAAATAGCAGAATTAATCCAAAACAAAATGATATGAATGGCTGAGTGTCTCTGTAGGATTTGCAGGGAACTCTCTATGAAGCCTCTTGTTACACTTCTGGGTGCATTAGGGCTTGTTCACACATCTGATTTTTGCATATAAGTGCTATCCAATTTTTTCCTTGAACTGAGAGATCCACGGAAAATCGCAGACACATGTCCCCAAGCTGTTAGGGAACCTGGAATGAAGACGAGAGCAGTTTGGCTACTGTATATTATGGCACCCGACACCATAATTCCGGAAGTTAGACCAGTGTGATCTTCCCATGTGAAGGCATCTTCATAACATTGCCCACATGGTCTCCAAATTGAGACTGGAGATCGGTCTGGAGACCACTTAGAGGCCTTCACAAGACAGAAATATTACTTGTATTCCTCAACATCTTCTGCAATCATTATGACAGTTGTTGTTTGTATGTAGCCATTTTGGTAGAAATTTTATTTGTAGCACATTTATTTGTTTTTACCTTTATGTTAATAATCTGTCACTCAAAGTAAAAAAAAAATACTACACTTTCCATACTTACAGGGGCTGCAGCACAGCCCAATGTAAAGGGGAAATCAGTCCTGATGCAGTAAGTATGGCCACTTTTAGGGTATGTTCACACAGAGTTTTTCAACAAGGATTTTTAAGCAGATCTGCTCAAAAGTCCACATAAAAAACTGAACATACCTTTAGGGATTTGATTGGTCTATATAGGCCCAACAGAAGCCTTATATTACTGGCATTCTGATAACCATGTGTCTCTATTCCAAACACAGCACTCAATGAGAAAAATGCTTTCTTTTCGTCAGGGTTCTCCAAAGTCTCTGATAAGTAGGACCCGAAATGGACTACCTGATATTTCAGACAGTCACTCAAAATCTGTGGCACACACACATATGCATTATATATACACAGTGCTCAGCATAAATTCCTTTTTGGATCATCATTTTCTAGTGGATACCATACTATAAAATGCTCCCACAAATGTGGGCCATTGATTGCAATATGTTATTTGCTATTTTCCACACCCCAAAAAGTAATCCATTCAACAATACCATGTTGCAAAAATAAGTACACCCCAAAGAAAATCTTATGAGCAAAGCTAAAGTTTAGACTATAAAATTAATGATATAAAAAAAATTATATTGTGGTATCGTGTTAGCCAGGAAAATCAATGTAAATACTTTTATGCCCAAAAATGATAAAAGTATACACTCCGAGAATACCTTTGTCATTTATGCACATAAAAGTATTTACATAAACTACAAAATTCTAATTAATTACAATTCAGCAATTCAGCAGTCCAATTATTCACTAACCAGGTGTCCAGCAGATAGTGCACTATATAATGGCGTTACCCAACAAAGAAAACCTCTTCCCATTTCATGTTGTCATCAATGGCACCAATGACCAACTCTAGATGCCATGCTGATAGACTTCTACCCAAAAAAGACTGAATGCTCTCATTAATTCAAAGGGTACTTCAACAAAAGTATTTGTTTAAGGGTGTGCATATTTATGCAACCACATTATTTTATTTCTTTCTTTTTACACCGGAAAAAAAAATCAGTTTGCTTTTCAATTGCATTGTACAGATTATGGGTGACAATATTGGCGGAAAAAGGTCTGAAATAATTCTTCTTGTTATGCACTTGGCATTTTAACAGGGATGTGTAGACTTTCTGTATTCACTATAGTAAATACAGAAAGTCTACATACATCATATATATTGTGCTAAACGACATATGGAGCTCCTCTGCTAGGTCAAAGACATTTCTACTGAATCTATAATTCATTAAAATGTCTCTTTTGAGACTGTAAGAGTAAGTAATATAGTCCTTAGCTGATAAGTCATTATAGGCCACTTACCAGCTTTTCTTTTATTATTTTGCAGCCGCTCCAGATGCTCCAGCCTATATGTAGTAAGCAGCTGGTCTCTTTTGCTGCTCATATGTCGCTCAACAATAACTACCCCCCTGGATTAAGTTGAAAAAGGTTCTAATTACATTACATTTCCTATTTTTTTACGCAGTAAACTAGCATTTAAGTGGGCGATTTATGTAGTTCGCTTTCCTGCCTAGAGGACAGCCCATCAGTATCATAGATCAGTAATGCTGATGACATACTGATGAGACGTGTATGAAATTTAATCTGTAAAACGTCTGTATGGCTAATCCCCCATTATTCATATTTACCAATACTCCTGTGCGAAAATGACCAAAATTACATGGCTAAGTTGAAGAAACAACCTCATTCAGAAGTATGAAATAGATTTTCCATCACAGACAATTTTGAAGTAAATTGTTGCTCATGATTGAAACTTTTCCTACTGAGTCCTCACCTGGCAGACCAAGGTGATATCTGGATCTCACATCTGTAGTGGGAGTCCCTGCTAGAATTAATATCTCAGTTTTCATTTTTTAATTTAAAGGGACATTTTCAATTTTGAAAGTGATCTCCTATTGGAATGGGGTATATCATTCTAATTGCTGGGGGTCTGACCGCTGGGGTCACCAGTGATCCCAAGAACCAAGGCTCTGAAGAGCTCAATATGAAGAGTGGTTGTCAATCAATTGCGCTGCTGCTTCATTCTAATAGGAGTGCCGAAGACCAATCGTGTGCAGATCGTGGTACTCTTCAATGCCCCTATTCAGGGCTCATTCACATGTCAGTGTTTCTTTTTATTTTTAGCACTTGTAACAGTCTACTCATCATATGTCCATGATTTTTTTCAGACTGAGCGGTCCGTGCAAAATTGCAGAAAGATGTTCGATATTGATCAGAGTGTCGATTCAAACTCAGCAATGAAAGTTTATGGGTCCCTGAAAAAAAGTTGAACGTGACTTGGATGTCATCCATATGTTGTCTGCTTTTCACTGATTGATAGGAGAAGGTGGAAAAACTTTTTTCTTTTCTCATCAGTGTAAAAAGATGATGAAACTGATGAAGATCACTGATGAAGCTTGATCAGTTTTTCTCATATGTGAAAAAACTGATGTCTGAATGAGGCCTAGGAGTGAATGGAGCTGCAGTGTGCATGATTGACCACTGCTCCATTCACATGGAGCTGTTCAGAGTCCCAAATCTCAGTATTACTGGGGACCCCAGAGGTCAGACCCCTAAGTGATCGGAAAGTTATCTCCTATTCATGAGTTGGGGATATGATTTCAAACTAACTTGAAAATACCTTTTTAAGCTGCAGGATCAGATTGAATTTAATTGTAAAATATTTTATTATTCAAAGGCAATGGTAGAAAACCACAAGACTACTTGTGTGAAGTTAGAAAAAAAATCAAAGCTACAGTATCTCTCGGGATACTGGCCTGTAAAACACTACATATTTCACCTCATGACAGACTGCACTGATTAGGAAACCATTTTCCCCAGAGTGCCTAGAGTAAGGAGCCATTAAATGCTGACCTTTATGATAGACACACAACTCCACCATCCAAAGAGGACAAATCATTAAGATCATGTCAGTCTGGAGCAGCTAAACTTCAGCATCTGCAACTACATTACAGATAAATACATTAAACATCAGCTGAACCTGGATCTAGTATCTTCTATATCTGAAATCTCTGCTGTTTTTCTGATGTTTAGCTCAGTTGTCTTTAAATAATTATTTCTTATAATGTGATTGATCCAAGTAATGTTTCTTCATTATGCAGAATGAAATAGAGCAGTAAGAGCTCACAATGTTCTGCCTGCCAACATCTAGACAAACAATTCTGCTACTAACCTCGGTGAAGTTTAGGTCAGTCTCCTTTCACCTGTGTGATGCTCACAGCCCTACCTGGGAGATGGGGAACTCGGAGCCGGGTCAGATGTTGGGGGGAAGCAGTCGTGGCCTGGACCCGTGTCCAGGGCCGTCACATTAAAAAGGGTGGTACGGGCTATCAGGGTTGAGTGGTTGCTATCGACTACGCCACCTGTGGTACCTGGTGAAGACCACCAGCGCTGCTGCAGTCCTCTGAGACGGGATGTTGTGGCAGCCGACGTTGATACTACTCCCCACAGGCGGAGCAGGGCCTCAGGGCAGAGACGAGGATGGAGGGGGTTGTAGTGTAGGAGGCCTGGTGCTGCGTGGTGCGGTGCAGTGCAGAAATAAAGAGTCCGGAGGCCATAGGGGTTGACTTCCAGGGTTTTTACTCACGGTGGAAAGTACAGCTGCAAGGCTTCTCCCTGCTCCTCACGGAGTTCTGCGGTCACCAGGGACGGGGGTCCGACAACCTCCGAGTAATTCAAGTGCTTAATCAGGACCCCACACCAGAGTGATCCTAAACCTCAGACCGAGTCCTTTCCCGTCTGTGTGTGTGTAGATAGGCCGGGTCTCCCTCTGGACTTCACTCAGAAAAAGGATACGGGTGACAGCTCTGCTCCTTCCGTTACCTGGTGGGATCCTCTGGGCCTGCTGGGCTTCCCTGACTAGGACATAGAGTAGCAAAGTATGGTGTATGGGGCCGGTAACCCCTCTTGCAGCCGGAATCCCTCTGACTAGGCCAGAATAGCGAGGACAGGAGGCGTATACCGCTCCGTCTGCATCCCCCTGGGATCCTTTTGTGTTGGAGCTACACTTCTAAGCTCCAGGCCTTCTTGGTCATGGTCCTTGACTGGGTTGAGACATACATTAACTCCAACCTGCCCCTCGACCCAAGGCCAGGGTACGAGGGCCGTGTCTCCATCCGCTGCAGGTTCACCCAGAAGCCACGTTCAGGGATGGAGATCACAAGCAAAGAACTATGAGCCCAAGATGGCTGTTTATTAAATATGAAATATTAAGTGTAACTAAATGCGAGTCCTCCACCCTCACCCACTAATTGGTTCCCCCTATCTCTTGGTTCCCCAGTCTCCCAATTTCCAGTAGGGGCAGCACACTAGTGCCTACTAGCCCCCTCTGGTGGGAGAAGTGTGGTGTTGGATGTGGAGGTGGGGTCCTGACCATTGCGCCGTTCTTACCTCGAAGGAGGGACACCACACCCCAATAAGGAGGTGCAGCATCCCTGTGGCGGTCGAACCCTCAGGGGCGCCACACCTGCGCACAGAGTAATTTTCCTGGCTTGGAAAAATGTTCCCCTTTTGCCCTTTGTTTTCCTTATTTTAGATAAAGGGGGAGTTTTAGGGGAATAAAACTTAAATCAGCTGTAAGCAGTAAACTAATTATTGCACTAATGTAGTTTAGTTAGCCCAAGTATATCTTCCATCAGAAGTCTTGGCTGTCTTACTTTCAGTCCTATGCTGACATGTAACTAGAGCAATCTATGAAGGGGACTGTCTGACTGTTTATTTCAATAACTAAGCCACTCCCATACCTGATGTATTGACAATAAACAAGGTTGGCTTAGATATTGAAATCAGAAGTTAGTCAGCTCCCTTCACTTAATGCTAAGTTGACCTGTCAGCACACAAAAGTTGGCCTTTTTTGAGTACAAGACCATGAAACTTGGGTCTCAGTATGGAACAGCTACCAAAGGACCTGGACACCTGGGCTACATTAGTAGTGTTGAGCCACCCCCGTAGTGTTCGAGTTCGGTTCGTCGAACACCCGTGTGTTCGCTGAACTGTTCGTCGAACTGTTCGTCGAACACCTTCGAACACCGTTAAAACCAATGGCAGGCAAACAAAAACACATAGAAAACACCTTCAAAGGTGTCCAAAAGCTGTCAAACTGCTCAGAAGACATAACTAACACATGGAAAAGTGACAAGTACATATAGTCATGCGAAAAGAAAAGAGGTGGAGGAGTAAAAGGCGGGGGAGACACAGATATAGGCATGTCATGCCCTTCTAAAATCCAAAAAGTGAGAAGCCAACACGGCCAGTCCGTTCCTGCCCGTGCCACCTCCGTGTCGCCGGGTTTGTGCCAGAGCTGCGGTGGACCCTGACGGCCAGCCCCCCTCTCCCAATACTGGTGCCTGTCCGCTGGTGGGTCGAGCCCCCCCGCGGTGGGGGGGGGGAGTAACATCTGCAGAAGAAAGACCATCTTCCAGCCAAACTAACATGTCGACTTCTTTTCGTGAACAATGTGATACGATCCCTTTGTTACGGACACGCCCATCGCTACAAATTCCTGATGAGGCACAAAAACAGCAGGTGCTTCAGCGGATATCAAGTGCTCCTTCAAGTGGGCTCTCCTCCACCTCAATTTCAACATCACAAATACTCCAGTCCTCAGAGGTGTCACCCCAATCGCACTTGCTTCCTCACAGCTCCCAAGTCTCCAGCTGCCCGTCTGAGTATGGGGTAACACAGATGGTTGAGTCTGCAGAGCTGTTTACTCATACTATAGCCTGGGAAACGGAGGTCTGCTCCAGAGCTTCTGTTAATCCAGATGAGGAAATGATCTGCACTGATGCCCAGAATCTTTATAAGTCGGATCCAGGACCAGATGAAGAAGGTTCTGAGCATGATGTAGACCCTCGTTCCCAAACTGTAACTCCTGTTGGTGGAGACAATGATGAAGACGATGATGAGACTCAAATACCTGATTGGAGCGACAACTTGACTTTTCGGTCAGGGCAGGAAGAGGTTGGCTTTGAGGACGACGGGTGTGATAACACACAGGGTGATGATGACAAGGTTGGAGATCCCACTTACTGTCAACCCACAGTCAGCCAGTCGATGAGGTCACCCGGGCCTTTGCCTGGCCTTGGGGATGTCGCGGTGGTCGGCTCCCTGGCCCGTACCCTGGGGTCACTCTTTAAAAGGGTGGATAATTGTTAATTTTATAAGAGTTCGTGACGCCACCTGTGGTATCTGGTGAGAAGCACCAGCTCTGCAGCAGTCCACTGAGGCCCGTGATAAGGCAGCTCGATGGTATAGCTCCCCACAGGTGGAGCTAGGTCTCAGGGCAGCGTATGCAGGGGGAATGCAGGACAGGCGAGACCAAGCTGGGTCAGAGCAAGAATGGGAACGGACACGGTAGTCACTTCAGTACCTTTTACTGGAGGAAATTCAGGCAAATCCCGGAGCACTGTAGGGTGAAGGGTGCATATCAGGATCCTCCCCAATGAGCGGGTGTAGGGCCTCCTGTTTCTTGCCTCTGCGTAGTAAGTTTCTGACCTGCCTGGAGCTAGGCCTAACTTTGTCTCTGTCCTGCGCTGGCTGACCTTGTGGTAGGGCCTTCTCTTGGAGTTCACGCTCCTAGTATGCGGGGCCTAAGCATCTCCTGGCTCTGTTACGTATCAGCACCTTAGCGATCCTGGGACTTGTAGTTCTCCAGGGATTCCGGTTATGCCTTACTGGGTCATAGAGATCCCGGTAAGCTCAGATCCGGTGTCCGGTAAATGCTTCGGGGTGAGCTGGTTAAGCTCCTCTGCCCCTTATGTACTAACTCGCCACTCGCCTTCGGCCTACTCGGGCCCTCACTAGGCTATACACACTAACGGCAGCTTGCCGCGCTTCACCGATCTTATGGCGCCGGCACACCTTAAGCTCTATCTGGGCACCCTGAATCTAGCTAGCAGGAGCCTCGTGCTCCACTGCTGAACTATTAACTGAGTTCTCTAGACTAGACTGAGCTCCACTGCAGACTGACCTCTCTTAGGCTTCTCTACTGCAGGAACTCTTCAGAGGAACTGAACTGCCTAGCTCCACCTTCCCTATTTATATCCCTAACGGGCTCCCTCTGCTGGTCTGAGGTGGAAGGTGGAGATGTGTGAATGTTTATGGGGGCCTCGTGTGGAGGATTCCATCAATACACTTTTCTAGGATCTGTGATACCAAGCGCAGCGGGGCGTCACAGATGCTATTGACGACGAGGTTAGGTTGCGTCTTCCTGGACAGAGACGGAGTACTGGAAGCACGTCAACAACTGCATCCTCAACCACAACTCTGCCTCTGACCACAAGTCGTAGTGGCTCTTCAGGTCGCATGGGCTCTAAGCCTTGCATAGCCTGGGCATTTATTCAGATCGATAAGGATGACCCAACTCGTGTTATCTGTAATATTTGTCACCAAAAGCTAAGTAGAGGCCAAAAAATCCATAGTTTGAGTACTTCATGCATGTACAGTCACATGGATATGAAGCATAAGTTGCAGTGGGAAGCTCACTGTGCTACAATGCGGCCTAGCAGGCTGGGCCAACCACCGTCTGCCCCATCTTGTGCATCCGCGGCCTCTTCATCCTCTGTGACTGGGGGGACAGCAGTCACACATGTTTTTGGACCCAGACCTGCCACCTCTTTACCTGCAACAGCCAGTGTGATTGGCAGGTCGTCAGTTCATTGGGAAGTGGAAACACCTGCTGGTGTTGAGCGCTCTCTGACATCGAGAGCACCACCTTTGGATCAAGGCAACCTAACATGTCCGCCTGCATCTTCCGCACAGACCGGCAGTTTGCCGGGGACACCCTACTCAACCCCATCAAAGCACAACAGCCAGCCCTCGGTCCCTCAGATGTGGAAAAGTAAAAGACCATTTCCTCCTAGCCATGAGAAAGCTAAGAGGTTGAATTTCACCATCTGCAAGCTGTTGGCTACAGAAATGCTGCCTTTCCGCCTGGAGGACACAGTGGATTTTCGAGACCTTATGTCCGTCGCAGTGCCCCAGTACCAGATGCCCAGTCAGCACTACTTCTCAAAGAAAGGTGTGCCTGCGCTCCACCAGCATGTCGCACACAACATCACCGCTTCTTTGAGAAACTCTGTGTATGACAGGGTGCATTTCACCACAGACACTTGGACGAGTAGGCATGGACAGGGGCGTTACATGTCGCTGACTGGGCACTGGGTAACTATGGTGACAGCAGGACAAGGGGCTGCTGTCCAAGTCTTACCGTCCCCACGAGTTTTGCGTCAATCCACTTTATCTCGAAGTTCCTCCACTGCTTCTGCCTCCTCAACCTTCTCTCGGTCCTCCACCTGCACCCAAAGCCTGTCTGGTAATGCCACCTGCTTTCTAACTGCGCAGAAGGAATCCTGCACACCTCCTTACTATGCTGGCAGCAGGGCTCAACGGCATCAGTGTTTACTTTGAAATGTCTGGGAAATGTGAGTCACACAGCTGAGGACTTGTGGTCAGCTCTGGAGACCCAGTTTCATGAATGGTTGTCTCCACTGGACCTGCAACCAGGGAAGGCCGTGTGCGACAATGCTGAAAACCTGGGTGCGGCCCTTCGCCGGGGCAATGTCACACACGTGCCTTGTATGGCTCACGTGTTGAACCTGGTTGTCCATAAATTTTTAGCCCACTATCCCGGACTAGATGGCCTTCTGCAGAGGGCACGGTCGCTGTGTGCTTACTTCCGCCGTTCGCATCCCGCAGCTCAACGACTTACATCTCTACAGAAGTCGTTGGGCCTGCCAGTTCACCGGCTGAAATGCGATGTGCCGACACGGTGGAATTCAACTCTGCACATGTTGCAGCGACGGTGGCAGCACCGACAAGCCCTGGTGCAATACGTTCTGACGTATAGCCTGGGCCAACGAGATCCAGAGGTGGGGCAAATCACGCTGCAGGAGTGGTCTCAGATCAGGGACCTATAAAGTTGACGCGCCCCCTGGACCGTGGGGTACCCTGAGCCGGGCCGGTAGACGCTGGGGGTTGTAGTCACTGTGGCGGTGTCCCGGTCCTTGACCCAGGGCGGTCAATCCAACGGTAATTTGTATATATGGATTTTATAATGTCCGACTACGCCACCTGTGGAGTGCGGCCAAAGGGGCCGCCGCTGCGGAACAGTCCTCTGAAGCTGGTGGTTTTGCAGCAATGGTATTATTACTCACCACAGGAAGAGTGTAGCTTCAGGGCAGTGTGGGAGGATGATGGTGTTTGTAGTGCAGGGAGTCAGTAATGAACACAGAGTCCGTGTGATGCAGTCCCAAGATCTTTACTCACAGTTGTTGCAGTCCAGATTACAGGTACCAGAGCAATCTCACCCGTCGTGCTGTGCGTACTCAGTGAGGGGCTCAGTCCACCCCCAGATAGCTCCGGAGTACTTAGCAGGACCCCCTTCTGTGTGTCCTTTCTCTGGCCTTCTCCCTGCACCTCACACCCAGTGACACTTCTATCCGGTATCCTCGGGCCTTGGCGGGCGACTTGTGTTCCGTCCCCTGGGTCCTATGTGGCTACCTTCTTAGTGAGACTGGTGTGGACTTTTGCCTGCAGTACATGAAATGTTGCAGCCTCCGGTTTCTAGTTGAGCCTTGCTGTTTCTCCTCTAGTTGAGGGACCACTTCCCCTTATCTTGCCTGACCTCTCCACCTCCTGGTAGCATGCCGAGCCTCTGCTCTTGTCACTTTTCCTCCTCTGACTGGCTTGCTCTTTCTAAGATGGCTTCCTATTTATACTCTCCCTGCCATGTGCTCTCCTAAGCTGCTCCCCTAAGCACCCACTACATAGGACCCTCCCACCAGCTAGGGACCTGGGACTGTGCTCTCCCTTAGGAGCAATCTCGCCCTACCCCCACTGCGGGTATGTGTTGGATGCAGGTGTTAGGGTCCCGAGCCATACGCCTTCCTTACCTGAGGGTGAGATACCACACCTCTGGGTGAGATGCAGTAACTCTGTGGCGACTGAACCCTCAGGGGCGCCACACACCCTTCTGCACAGTTTTGAAATGGCGACGAAGATGTTTAGTGCTGACGACGATGCCATTATCAGCATGACTATTCCGGTGATTTACATGCTGGAGCACACACTAAACACAATTCAGAGTCAGGTGGTGGGACAAGAGGAGGTGGAGGAAGTAGAGGAGGAGTCGTATGCGGAAGGGATAACATCTCCAAGGTCCAGACGGTTGGCAGCACCAAGGCGGCAGGCATGGGAGGGTGGGGGAGAGGGATTAACCAGGGCGCATGGTAGCAGCCAAACTGTTGAGGAAGGTGCAGGAGCCGAGGAAGAAGTGGAGGATGAACTGGCGATGGGCATGGAAGACTCATCAGATGAGGGAGACCTTGATCACATTTCTGTTGTGCGAGGTTGGGGGGAGAGGGCAGAGGAAGGAAGCATGATTCTTACCTCGCTACCAACACAACAAGGACTTGGTCCTCCTGTATGCGCAAGACACATGAGTGCCTTCTTGCTGCACTACCTGCAACATGACCCTCAGATTGCAGAATTCGAAGAAATCCCGACTACTGGGTTGCCACACTCTTAGATCCCCGGTACAAAAGTAAATTTGCCGAAATAATTCCTGCCATAAAAAGGGATTGACGCATGCAGGAGTATCTGCAGATGCTGTTGCAGAATCTTACATGTGCTTTTCCACAAAACACCAGTGATGCACGAAGTGAATCTCACAGTTCTAACTTGCCAACCGTGGGACTGTCGAGTCTTCATCACTCAAACCGTAACAGTAACACAGTATCTGCTGGTAACAGCAATTTTGTGGAATCGTTTCACCACTTTTTTAGACCATCCTTTGCAAGGCCACAGGAGACAAGAAGTCTGACACATAGTCAATGCCTAGAGAGGATGGTGCAGGAGTATCTCCAAGTGAACATCGAAGCCATGACTGTGTCACTGGACCCTTGCTCATTTTGGTATTCCAATCTGGAAAAATGGCCGGAGCCAGCCACTCATGCCTTGGAGATCTTGTCATGCCCTGCAGCCAGTGTTCTCTCTGAACGTGTGTTCAGTGCTGCTGATGGTGTGTTGACAGATAAGCGCACGCGGCTGTCCACTGAGAATGTAGACAGACTCACGTTCATAAAGATGAACAAATCATGGATTCGCAAGGACTTTTCTAACCCTGTGTTATCCTTGGGAGACTAAAAGCTTGAGGATTTGGTAATATCACTAGAGATGAGCGTTGTTCTACTCGAACTGTTCGCCAATCTCAAATTCGAGCTGTTTTGGGCGGTGTTCGAGCCGGTCGGCGAACACGAACAATTTGAGAAAAATTCGGCTGTTCGAGGTTATGTTCGATAACTGTTCGTGCACCAAAATCATAACTGGATTTTTTCTCAGTAATGATGAAAATTAATGTTAATACGCAGTTTGAGTGTACAGCGGGGCGGGGGGAGGGGCAGGGGATGGATCTCTGCAGGAACAATGAAGATCTCCATTTTTTTTTCTCTTTCCCGCATTTGCAGTGGGGAGGTGCAATCTGTCAGCCTATCAGCAGCGCACACACGGAGCAAAGTGCTTTTTTTCACACAAGCAAGGGCATGTGTCATTGGCAGTGTATGTCACATGTCCTTGCCCTATAAGACCAAGCCATTTTCCCCGTCGCCACCATTTTCTCAATGCTGCAGCTGCGTGTTAGACGGCACCGCTGTTGCTGTGTGCGCTATACCTTGTTAATTTCAAGCCAATTTTCGCACAAATATACAGATAGCTTGGGAGTAGGGAATAGTTGTGATTGCAGTCCTTTTAAGGACTAGGTTACAGCATTTCCTACGACTTTTATCAAGCAGGTCTGTGCTCTTAAATAGATAGATTGTGGGAGTAAAGACTAATTGTAATTGGAGTCCTTTTCAGGACTAGGTTACATCAGTTCCTATCAGTTTTTGCCAGGCAGGTCTGTGCCAGTGCTGTGCAAGTTTTTTTCACAGCATTTGGCTGAATCTAGCAAAGCTAATCCTTTTTGGCCTATTGCAGAGTGTGTTAGTCAGTGGAGTAGCCTATCTGTGTTGCAAGATATACCACCTGTGTATAGAATACCAATTTTTTTACTGCACCTAGTGAAGTAAAATCTTTTGGGCATAGCATCATTCTATTAGTCCATCTATACTGACCTCCATCAGGTTGCAAATTAAAAATAATTTTTTTCTGCATCTAGCTCTGAAAAAATATTTGGGCTTCTAGCAGTGTGTGGGACTTGGTCTATTAGTCCATCTATACTGACCTCCATCAGGTTGCAAATTCAAAATAATTTTTTTCTTCATTTATCTCTGAAAAAATATTTGGGCTTCTAGCAGCGTGTGGGACTTGTTCTATTAGTCCATCTATACTGACCTCCATCACGTTGCAAATTAAAAATAATTTTTTTCTGCATCTAGCTCTGAAAAAATATTTGGGCTTCTAGCAGTGTGTGGGACTTGGTCTATTAGTCCATCTATACTGACCTCCATCAGGTTGCAAATTAAAAATAATTTTTTTCTGCATCTAGCTCTGAAAAAATATTTGGGCTTCTAGCAGCGTGTGGGACTTGTTCTATTAGTCCATCTATACTGACCTCCATCAGGTTGCAAATTAAAAATAATTTTTTTCTGCATCTAGCTCTGAAAAAATATTTGGGCTTCTAGCAGTGTGTGGGACTTGGTCTATTAGTCCATCTATACTGACCTCCATCAGGTTGCAAATTAAAAATAATTTTTTTCTGCATCTAGCTCTGAAAAAATATTTGGGCTTCTAGCAGTGTGTGGGACTTGGTCTATTAGTCCATCTATACTGACCTCCATCAGGTTGCAAATTGAATAAAAAAATTTTCTGCATCTAGCTCTGAAAAAATATTTGGGCTTCTAGCGGTGTGTGGGACTTGGTCTATTAGTCCATCTATACTGACCTCCATCAGGTTGCAAATTAAAAATAATTTTTTTCTTCATTTAGCTCTGAAAAAATATTTGGGCTTCTAGCAGTGTGTGGGACTTGTTCTATTAGTCCTTCTATACTGACCTCCAGCAGGTTGCAAATTGAATATAATTTTTTTCTGCATCTAGCTCTGAAAAAATATTTGGGCTTCTAGCGGTGTGTGGGACTTGGTCTATTAGTCCTCCATCAGGTTGCAAATTAAAAAAATAATTTTTTTCTGCATCTAACCCAGCCAATAGTTTTGGCCTAATACCACAGTTTGGCCACTCAGCTCTGCTCGGTTACCATCCATTGTTTTTTTGTGCAAACAACTCCAGAGTTGTGAATTAGTTAACCACCAAAATGAGTGGAAAAAGGCCTGCTGCTGGTGGAAAGGGGAATAGGCGTGTTGGGAAGGGGAAAAAAGGTTGTGTCCGTGGGGTAGGTGCAGAAGAAAGACCATCTTCCAGCCAAACTAAAATGTCTACTTCTTTTAGCGGACAATGTGATAAGATCCCTTTCTTACGGCCACGCCAATCGCTACAAATTCCAGATGAGGCACAAAAACAGCAGGTGCTTCAACGGATATCAAGTGCTCCTTTAAGTGGGCTCTCCTCCACATCAACTTCAATATCACAAATACTCCAGTCCTCAAAGGTGTCACCCAAATCGCACTTGCTTCCTCACAGCTCCCAAATCTCCAGCTGCCCGTCTGAGTATGAGGTAGAACAGATGGTTGAGTCTGCAGAGCTGTTTACTCATACTATAGCCTGGGAATCAGAGGTCGACTCCAGCGCTTCTGTGAATCCAGACGAGGAAATGATCTGCACTGATGCCCAGAATCTTTATGAGTCGGATCCAGGACCAGACGCAGAAGGTTCTGACCATAATGTAGACCCTCATTCCCAAAATGTAACTCCTGTTGGTGGAGACAATGAGGAAGACGATGATAAGACTCAAATACCTGATTGGAGCGACAACTTTAGTTTTTTGTCAGGGCAGGAACAGAGCTGTTGCTTAGATGTGAACTGCCTCCCGCCATCATAGACACTCCTTTTAATGATGCTCCAAAGGTTCTGAATGGGGTAGAGGTCAGGGGAGCATGGGGGTCACACCATAAGTTTGTCCCCTTTTATGCCCATATCAGCCAGAGATGCAGATGTTTTATGTGCAGCATGAGATGGTGCATTATCATGCAGAAAAATGTTCTTGCTGTGAAATACACGGTTCTTCTTCTTGAACCATGGCAGGAAGTGCTGTTTGAGAAAATCCACATACATTATGGAGTTCATCTTTAGCGCCTTCAGGGATCCTAAAGGGGCCGACAATCTCTCTCCCCATGATTCCAGCCCAAAACATTACTCCACCTCATCCTTGTTGGCGCTGTAGCCGTGTTTGCGTGGGGTGTCCATCAACCAGCCATCCTCCACTCCATTCATCTGGACCATCGAGCTCTGCACGGCACTCATCCGTGAACAAAACAGTTTTGAAATCAGTCTTCATGTAATGTTTGGCCCACTGGAGCCGTTTCTGCTTGTGTGAAGTGGATAGAGGAGGTCGACAGGATGGCGTATGCACAGCTGCAAACCTCTGAAGGACCCTGCATCTTGTTGATCGGGGGACGTTGGAGGCACAAGCAGCTTCAAAAACTTGTCTGCTGCTATGACAAGGCTTTTTTGCCGCTGCTCTTTCAACCTGACGTAATTGCCTGTAGGAAAGAGTCCTCAATTTGCCCTTATCAGCACGCACACGTGTGTACTGTGAATCAGCTACATACTTCTTGATTGCCAAGACACTTCATCCTGATCATCGCACAATGTTGATTGTAGTCATGCCTTGACCTAAACACTCCACAATTTGTTGCTTCTCAGCAGCCGACACATCCTTTTTCTTTCCCATTTTGGCAGAAAATGTAGGCTGCTTAATAATGTGAGAGAGCCTTCTTAAGTAGTCTTGCCTTTCATTGGACACACCTGCCAAACTAATTAGCACAGGTGTCTGCAATTGCTTACAGTGATATAAAGAGCCCTGACACACATCACCATCAATGAGTTTAACTGACAAATTCTTCCCTTATCACTCCTAAACACTTTTTGCATAATAATTTGGAACGCGGTGTACATGTGCTTTTCCACAAAACACCAGTGGTTCACGTAGTGAATCTTACAGTTCTAACTTGCCAACCGTGGTCTGTATGGAATTGTTCAATAAAGGGCCCAAAATTAAGATAACATAGATGGGAGAGGTCTCTATGAATAGGAATTCCTAAGTATTTGATACCCTGTGAGGGCCAGGCAAAGGGAAAGTTGGACTGGATGGAATCCTATATGGATTTAGGGAGGGAGACATCGAGGGCCTCAGACTTCGCTGCATTGATTTTAAAATTTTACCATGTAACAAAGTGATCTATTTCAGCCATAACAGCAGGGATGGATATATGTGATTGAGTGATATATACTAGGACATCATCAGCAAATAGAGAGCACTTGTACTCGGTGCCTCCCACCTCAATCCACCTAATATTGGGGTTATGGCGAATTGATGAGAGCAGGTGCTCCGTCACTAGGATGTATAAGAGAGGGGACAGAGGACATCCCTGCCTTGTCCCATTGGTGATTGTGAAAGGTGATGAAAATGTTCTGACGCACCCCCTGGGCCTTGGGACACCCGGAGCCGGACCCTTTTTGGTGGATGCTGGTGGTTGTAGTCTTCGTGGCGGCGATCCGGTTCCGTGGCTCAGGGCGGTCAAACCAGTTGCGTAACTATTTATGTGGTTTTGATGTTTAAATGTCCGACTACGCCACCCGTGGATTGCGGTCAGAGTGAACCGCCGCTACAGGGCAGACCGCTAAGGCTGGTGTTGTGGGTGCAGCAGAGCGTAGCATAACTCCCCAGGGGAGGAGTATAGCCTCAGGGCAGTGTATGCGGAGGATGGGGGTGATGGTGCAGGGCAGCAGCAGTAACGACACGGAGTCAGTGATGCAGTTCAGGGCCTTTACTCACAGTTCTTATTATCCAGACCACGTCTGCAGGTAACGGCTGCCCACGTCGTACTGTGCTCACCAGGTGAGGGGCTCAGACAACTCCCAGATAACTTTGGAGCGCTTCACAGGACCCCCTTTGTGTGTCCTTTGTCTGGCCTTTCTTACCAACACTTCTGTCCGGCTGCCTCGGGCCTCCTCTTGGTAAACTTGGCACCAGTTTCCCTGACCCTATGTGGTGCCTTCCTAGCGGGTGGAGCAAGGGGCTGCGCCACATAAAATGTCAGAGCCTCCGGTTTCTAGCTGAGGGTCGTTTCATGCCTCCACTAGTTCGGGGACCGGTCTCCCCCTTTGGCCTGACCCCTCCACGCAGGTGGATTCGGGCGTGCGGTGGCGACTCGCCCGTCCGCACCCCTGGGATCCCTTCATTCCTCGTTCCTGGAGCCTTCTCCGCTCCTCTTCCTTCCTTCTCCCTCTTGCAGGCCTGGGCCTCTGTTACTAGGCCCGCCTCCGGAGCAGAGCTCATGCAGAGCCCCTGCTCCCTGCCACTTCTGCTCAGACTTCTCTGCACTGAACTAAGATGGTGCCCACCTTTTATACTCCCTTCTCAATGCACCCAGGAACTGCTTCCTCCCTGCTCCTGCACTGCAGGGTTCCCCTTCCTCAGTGTTCCCTCCCCCCACTCCAGCCAGGGACAGGGACTGTCGTGCCCATCTCAGGGGCATATTGGTCGCCCTGCCCCACGGCAATGTGGTGTAATGCATGCAGGTGTCGGGTCCTGATCCACACTCCATCCTTATCTGAGAGTGAGATATCACACCTCTGGGTGAGGTGCAATACGTCTGTAGCAACCGAGCCCTCGGTGCTACAGTTCCATTTATCTTCAGCCTAGGTGACGTATTGTGATACAGGGCCGTGATTTTGGCTATAAAAGGGTCCCCTAGACCCCTACCCCAAGCTTTTTAAGAGAATCATATATGGCGTGCCAGGAGACTCTATGGAATGCTTTCTCAGCATCCAACGAGAGTATCTACTTACAAATTTTTAACTGCATCTAGCCCAGGAAATACTTTGTGCCTAGTAGCAGTGTCTGCTAGTCAGCGGATTATCCCGGCTGTTAAGCAAGCTACACCACCTGTAGTTTGGACACTTAATTTTTTCAAAGGAAATGCTTCGGGACCACGGGATACTCAGTGAAGAGCATCAGGAGGCACCCCAAGGCATAGGGGCTGGGACTGGCACTAGGATGCCTTGCGGTGGAC
Organism: Phyllobates terribilis; assembly: GCF_046119375.1. NCBI lineage: Eukaryota > Metazoa > Chordata > Amphibia > Anura > Dendrobatidae > Phyllobates > Phyllobates terribilis. The sequence continues at coordinate 737,721,872 of NW_027362762.1, forward strand.
AGCCGAGCTCGATCCTTATAAAAGCTTTTTAACTGCAGCAGCTTTAGTGGACGCTACTGGAGCTGGAATTACGCGGCTGCTGGCATGAGACTTGCCCTCCAATAGATCCTTGTAAATGGATTTAAAGTGTATTCATTCAAATTAGTGGGACAATTTAAATTAAAAAGCTTAGAGCTGCCTCCACCACAGGGGGGCTCTCTCGACCCACCAGCGGACAGGCACCAGTATTGGGAGAGGGGGGCTGGCCGTCAGGGTTCACCGCGGCTCTGGCACAAACCCGGCGACACGGAGGTGGCACGGGCAGGAGCGGACTGGCCGTCTCGGCTTCTCACTTTTTGGATTTTAGAAGGGCATGACATGCCTATATCTATGTCTCCCCCTCCTTTTACTCATCCACCTCTTTTCTTTTCGCATGACTATATGTACTTGTCACTTTTCCATGTGTTAGTTGTGTCTTCTGAGCAGTTTGTCAGCTTTTGGACACCTTTGAAGGTGTTTTCTATGTGTTTCTATGTGTTTTTGTTTGCCTGCCATTGGTTTTAACGGTGTTCGAAGGTGTTCGACGAACAGTTCGACGAACAGTTCGGCGAACACACGGGTGTTCGACGAACCGAACCGAACTCGAACACTACGGGGGTGGCTCAACACTAAATATCACCTCACCAACCGTTTTAAGCAACTGTGGGGCAATTGATGCCACTTAACCCTAGAACGCATGACCATAAAAATCTACACTTTCATAAACCTGGGGCCTTTTAGGCACGTGTGCAAATAACATGGAATAACTCAAACTCAAATGACAAACAACTATATACATGAAGAATACCTAGAGTTTCAAAATTCTAACTAAAGTAATCTTGCAGAAAATAGAAAACAATTAACAGGGCGGGACTGCGAGGCCCCAGGTATGCGTTCTAGGGCTAAGTGGTGTCTGTACCACAATTTTGGGAAAAAATGGAGACTCTTTTTGGAGTCCCCTTGCTGTGTCTTACGTGACGTTGGCATCGTCAATTCGAGGTGGGTTGGGTCGTTCCCCCCCTTTTAACTGTAAGAAACTACATACACTATGGCTTGGGGTAACACAGATGGTTGAGTCTGAAGCGCTGTTTACTCAGAGGTCTGCTCCAAATCTTCAGTGTCTGCTAGTCAGCGTAGAACTTTTAACTGCATCTAGCCTAGGCAATACTTTGGGCGTAGAAGCCCAGCTGCGAAGCAAGCTGCACCGCCTGTGTATCTAATAAGAATTTTTAAATGCATCTAGCCTAGGCTGACTGTGGGGACCCCCAACCAAGCCCAGACGCTCAGCCCCCCTACCGCCCCCCTTTCCTTGACAATACAATAATGTAACTCTTACAACTGGATGGGTGAGGATCGGTCACACCTTTATTAACTCTTTATACTCATTCCATTAGAAAGGCATTTTATTTCTAAAATAATTCAGCTTGTTGCAGCATGCCCTGGGTCTCCACTCCGGCAACCTGGCCAACAAGTGTAACTCTCCAACATGTCCTTTCTATTACCAGGCCACGGAGAATCCTGCGTACTCGTATGCAGGACTCTGACCCCCATCCATCACTCTTAACGCTTGTTCCACTCCGTCCTGGAGTCCTGACAGGAATATGTCCAGTCCAATATCCATTAAGTGAACACCGTCGGGCCGTATGAGGCCTGCTTTATCTCCTTACAGTTGTCGGTGTCGTACCACTACACCGCCTCGGTCTCTTCTAAATTTTGCCATCCGAATATTTATTACCCGCCTTGTCCGTTCGATGCCCGTGATGTCTCGCGCACCTTGCCATACCGCTATCGGCACAATCTCTGACCATACTATAGCTAGTTTTGTGAAAAATTCTCTGAAGCGCTCAGTGTCTAGTTTCATTATTGCCATTAGTTATGCGCTCTTGTGATGACCTAGATTGTTTCCCCCGGCCTGTATAACTAAGATGACCGGACATCTTGCCTCTCTCCCTACCTTGATTAGTACCTGTGGCCATAGCAGGCCTCTAATACCTCTCCAGTCGAAATATGTGTTATGAAACTCTAATTTCCTCCCGTCTGGGCGGACTTTCGCCCTTTTTTCTGCCCAATATATATACGAGTGGCCTATCACCCACACTGTTGGCTTAGCGTCACCTGTAAAAGAAACAAACCACGTTAGGATAACAAGTCCGGTCTTATGTATCTTGCCAAACACGTGGATCGCCATCTCCCTATCCTCTGAACTTCCGTTTCTGACAGTCCTGCTCTTGCTGCTTCCGTGGCCGCGCCTATGCGGAATGAGTGTGTCCCGTAATCTTTGGGGTGGTTCCCTGCCGATGTTATGCATTTATTAAATATAGCTTGGAACTGGTATCTTGATAATGGCGTTCCATCAATGTGTGATAGGAAGAAATTACTTTGTGATCTGATGGTTAGATATGTTTTTACTATTGTTACCCGACACAGTGTACCGTTTGTGGGTTGTAGAAGTACCCAAGTGCCCCTGCCCGCTGGAACCGTTTTCGATTTGTGTATGCGTAGACGTATTGCATTATTGGCTATGACTACGTCCTGGTGTAATAAGCCTCCACTGGTGGTAATTTTGGATTGAGGGACTAATTCGCTTATGCATAGTGCCCCGAAAAAGGCGATCACAAATGCAATAGACAGTAGTGTTGCTTCAAATTGTGAGTGTCATGTTAATGGTGTTAGGGATATGATGTGAGAAATCAGTTTTAGTGATACGGGACGGGACGTCTACACTCCTGACTTGGCTGACCCCTTTTCCACCCTTTTATGGATTGTCTGATGATGAATCTTTGTCACATCTCCCCAATTCAGTAGTTGGAAGTGAAATGCTACTCCGGTCAGACACCGTTGCGCTGAAGCCCCTGATATGCCCCTCATCATTAGCTGGTGGAGAAATTCTATGGTGACTTGTGATCTGGCTTGTTCACATTGGTCAACCCGTCTGCCTGCTACTAGTCGTGTCCACTCTTCCCATGCCTTACCGTATGCTTGCCACGTCGACGGGGCAACTGACGCTCTGATTAATGGCATCAACTATTCGCCACTAGATCCCATAGGGAAGGTGGGCAACTGTTGCCCGATGGGTGGGCGTTGTGGAAGAGCTCTGTGAAAATCTGCCAATTGAATTGTTATAAAGCGTTAGCAGCAGCTTTAGACCCCTCAGCATAGTGGCTAGCACGGACCCATACATTGTGTTTTAGGCACAGGAATGCTAGCCTGGGTAGTAGGCCTAGCACTGGGAGAGACGATGATACCATCTTATTAATGCAGTGCGCTAGGCTGGTGTTTTTTGTTATGAAGCGTATATTTTTGTAAGCCAGGAGCGCGCCCCATATTTCTATTGCTACCACTATTGGGAAGAAAAATTATTTTCAGGGCTCGATGCAGCTAAAAATTATTATTAATTTAAAAGCTGGTGGAGCTTGGTATAGATGGCCTAATACAATGAGTCCCACACACTGCTAGAAGGCCAAATATTTTTTCAGAGGTAGATGCAGAAAAAAATTATATTCAGTTTGCAACCTGATGGAGGTCAGTATAGATGGACTAATAGAACAAGTCCCACACACTGCTAGAAGGCCAAATATTTTTTCAGAGCTAGATGCAAGTAAAAATTATTTTTAATTTGCAACCTGATGGAGGTCAGTATAGATGGACTAATAGAACAAGTCCCACACACTGCTAGAGGGCCAAATATTTTTTCAGAGCTAGATGCAGAAAAATATTATATTCAATTTGCAACCTGATGGAGGTCAGTATAGATGGACTAATAGAACAAGTCCCACACAGAGCTAGAAGCCCAAATATTTTTTCAGAGGTAGATGCAGAAAAAATTATATTCAGTTTGCAACCTGATGGAGGTCAGTATAGATGGACTAATAGAACAAGTCCCACACACTGCTAGAAGGCCAAATATTTTTTCAGAGCTAGATGCAGACAAAAAATTATTTTGAATTTGCAACCTGATAGAGGTCAGTATAGATGGACTAATAGAACAAGTCCCACACACTGCTAGAAGGCCAAATATTTTTTCAGAGCTAGATGCAGATAAAAATTATTTTTAATTTGCAACCTGATGGAGGTCAGTATAGATGGACTAATAGAACAAGTCCCACACACTGCTAGAAGGCCAAATATTTTTTCAGAGCTAGATGCAGAAAAATATTATATTCAATTTGCAACCTGATGGAGGTCAGTATAGATGGACTAATAGAACGAGTCCCACACACAGCTAGAAGCCCAAATATTTTTTCAGAGGTAGATGCAGAAAAAAATTATGTTCAGTTTGCAACCTGATGGAGGTCAGTATAGATGGACTAATAGAACAAGTCCCACACACTGCTAGAAAGCCAAATATTTTTTCAGAGCTAGATGCAGACAAAAAATTATTTTGAATTTGCAACCTTATGGAGGTCAGTATAGATGGACTAGTAGAATGATGCTATGCCCAAAAGGATTTACTTCACTAGATGCAGTAAAAAAATTGGTATTCTATACACAGGTGGTGTAGCTTGCAACACAGATAGGCTACTCCACTGACTAACACACTCAGCAATAGGCCAAAAAGGATTAGCTTTGCTAGATTTAGCCAAATGCTGTGAAAAAAACTTGCACAGCACTGGCACAGACCTGCCTGGCAAAAACTGATAGGAACTGATGTAACCTAGTCCTGAAAAGGACTGCAATTACAATTAGTCTTTACTCCCACAACCTATCTATTTAAGAGCACAGACCTACCTGATAAAAGTCGTAGGAAATGCTGTAACCTAGTCCTTAAAAGTACTGCAATTCCAACTATTCCCTACTCCCAAGCTATCTGTAGATTTGTGCGAAAATTGGCTTGAAATTAACAAGGTATAGCGCACACAGCAACAGCGGTGCCGTCTAACACGCAGCTGCAGCAGTGAGAAAATGGTGGCGACGGGGAAAATGGCTGGGTCTTATAGGGCAAGGACATGTGACATACACTGCCAATGACACACGCCCTTGCTTGTGTGAAAAAAAGCACTTCGCTCCGTGTGTGCGCTGCTGATAGGCTGACAGATTGCACCTCCCCACTGTAAATGCGGGAAAGAGAAAAAAAAAATGGAGATCTTCATTATTCCTGCAGAGATCCATCCCCTGCCCCTCCCCCTGCCCCGCTGTACACTCAAACTGCGTATTAACATTAATTTTCATCATTACTGAGAAAAAATCCAGTTATGATTTTGGTGCACGAACAGTTATCGAACATAACCTCGAACAGCCGAATTTTTTTCAAATCATTCGTGTTCGCCGAACGGCTCGAACACCGCCCAAAACAGCTCGAATTTGAGATTGGCAAACAGTTCGAGTCGAACAACGCTCATCTCTATACATTAGTTAGCTTTATGACTGATTTTGACACTTTTTTGCTGAAAACGTCCTTTAATCAAACCAATCCATAGGCCATATCTGAGTCCTGACAAACAAAGAACCCCTAACTTTGTAACAGTTATCTTCTCCCTAGGTACTAGCCATTTTGGTATTTGGCAATCTTCCATTTTTTGGAATCTTAAACCCTTGAATAAAGGCAATCATTTTACAGCACTGCATAATGTGTTGGCACTACCTAAACACATATACACATATATATATATATATATATATATATATATATATATATATATATACATACAGTAGTGGCCAAAAGTATTGGCACCCCTGCAATTCTGTCAGATAATACTCAGTTTCTTCCTGAAAATGATTGCAATCACAAATTCTTTGGTATTATTCTCTTCATTTAATTTGCTTGCAAGGAAAAAACACAAAAGAGAATGAAGCAAAAGTCAAATCATTGATCATTTCACACAAAACTCCAAAAATGAGCCAGACAAAAGTATTGGCACCCTCAGCCTAATACTTAGTTGCACAACCTTTATCCAAAATAACTGCGAACAACCGCTTCCGGTAACCATCAATGAGTTTCTTACAATGCTCTGCTGGAATTGTAGACCATTCTTCTTTGGCAAACTGCTCCAGGTCCCTGATATTTGAAGGGTGCCTTCTCCAAACTGCCATTTTGAGATCTCTCCACAGGTGTTCTATGGGATTCAGGTCTGGACTCATTGCTGGCCACCTTAGAAGTCTCCAGTGCTTTCTCTCAAACCATTTTATAGTGCTTTTGGAAGTGTGTTTTGGGTCATTGTCCTGCTGGAAGACCCATAACCTCTGAGGCAGACCCAGATTTCTCACACTGGGCCCTACATTATGCTGCAAAATTTGTTGGTAGTCTTCAGACTTCATAATGCCATGCACACGGTCAAGCAGTCCAGTGCCAGAGGCAGCAAAGCAACCCCAAAACATCAGGGAACCTCCGCCATGTTTGACTGTAGGGACCGTGTTCTTTTCTTTGAATGCCTCTTTTTTTTTTCCTGTAGACTCTATGTTGATGCTTTTTCCCAAAAAGCTCTACTTTTGTCTCATCTGACCAGAGAACATTCTTCCAAAACGTTTTAGGCTTTCTCAGGTAAGTTTTGGCAAACTGCAGCCTGGCTTTTTTATGTCTCGGGGTAAGAAGTGGGGTCTTCTTGGGTATCCTACCATACAGTCCCTTTTCATTCAGACGCCGACAGATAGTACGGGTTGACACTGTTGTACCCTCGGACTGCAGGGCAGCTTGAACTTGTTTGGATGTTAGTCGAGGTTCTTTATCCACCATCAGCACAATCTTGCGTTTAAATCTCTCGTCAATTTTTCTTTTCCGTCCACATCTAGGGAGGTTAGCCACAGTGCCATGGGCTTTAAACTTCTTGATGACACTGCGCACGGAAGACACAGGAACATTCAGGTCTTTGGAGATGGACTTGTAGCCTTGAGATTGCTCATGCTTCCTCACAATTTGGTTTCTTAAGTCCTCAGACAGTTCTTTGGTCTTCTTTCTTTTCTCCATGCTCAATGTGGTACACACAAGGACACAGGACAGAGGTTGAGTCAACTTTAATCCATGTTAACTGGCTGCAAGTGTGATTTAGTTATTGCCAACACCTGTTAGGTGCCACAGGTAAGTTACAGGTGCTGTTAATTACACGAATTAGAGAAGCATCACATGATTTTTCAAACAGTGCCAATACTTTTGTCCACCCCCTTTTTTAGGTTTGGTGTGGAATTGTATCCAATTTGGCTTTAGGACAATTCTTTTTGTGTTTTATTCATTGAAGACAAATTAAATGAAGAGAATAATACCAAAGAATTTGTGATTGCAATCATTTTCAGGAAGAAACTGAGTATTATCTGACAGAATTGCAGGGGTGCCAATACTTTTGGCCACCACTGTGTATATATATATATATATATATATATATATATATATATATACATACATACACATATATACATACACACACACGCACATACACTGCTCAAAAAATAAAGGGAACACTTAAACAACAGAATATAACTCCAAGTAAATCAAACTTCTGTGAAATCAAACTGTCCACTTAGGAAGCAACACGGATTGACAATCAATTTCACATGCTGTTGTGCAAATGGAATAGACAATAGAAGGAAATTATTGGCAATTATCAAGACACACTCAATAAAGGAGTTGTTCTGCAGGTGGGGACAACAGACCACATCTCAATACCAATGCTTTCTGGCTGATGTTTTGGTCACTTTTGAATGCTGGTTGTGCTTTCACACTTGTGGTAGCATGAGACGGACTCTACAACCCACAGAAGTTGCTCAGGTACTGCAGCTCATCCAGGATGGCACATCAATGAGAGCTGTGGCAAGAAGGTTTGCTATGTCTGTCACCGTAGTGTCCAGAGGCTGGAGGCGCTACCAGGAGAACGGCCAGTACACCAAGAGATGTGGAGGCGGCCGTAGGAGGGCAACAGCCCAGCAGCAGGACCACTACCCCCGCCTTTGTGCAAGGAGGAACAGGAGGAGCACTGCCAGAGCCCTGCAAAATGACCTCCAACAGGCCACAAATGTGCATGTGTCTGCACTAACGGTTAGAAACCGACTCCACGCGGGTGGTAAGAGGGCCCGACGTCCACAGATGGGGACTGCTCACAGCCCAATACCGTGCAGGACGCTTGGCATTTGCCACAGAACACCACTGGCGCCCTGTGCTCTTCACAGATGAAAGCAGATTCACAATGAGCACATGTGACAGACGTGAAAGAGTGGACAGCGATCTGCTGCCTGCAACATCCTTCAGCATGACCGGTTTGGCAGTAGGTCAGTAATGGTGTGGGGTGGCATTTCTTTGGAGGGCCGCACAGCCCTCCATGTGCTCACAAGAGGTAGCCTTACTGCCATTAGGTACCGAGATGAGATACTCAGACCCCTTGTGAGACCATATGCTGGTGCGGTTGGCCCTGGGTTCCTCCTAATGCAGGACAATGCCAGACCTCATGTGGCTGGAGTGTGTCAGCAGTTCCTACAAGATGGATGCATTGAAGCTATGGACTGGCCCGCCCGTTCCCCAGACCTGAATCCGATTAAGCACATCGGGGACATCATGTCTCGCTCCATCCACCAACGTCACGTTGCACCACAGACTGTCCAGGAGTTGGCAGATGCTTTAGTCCAGGTCTGGGAGGAGATCCCACTCAAGACCATCCGCAACCTCATCAGGAGCATGCCCAGGCGTTGTAGGGAGGTCATACAGGCACGTGGAGGCCACACACAATACTGAGCCTCATTTTGACTTGTTTTAAAGGACATTACATCAAAGTTGGATTAGCCTGTAGTGTGTTTTTTCCACTTTAATTTTGGGGGCGACTCCAAATCCAGGCCTCCATTGGTTAGTAAATTTGATTTCCATTGATGATTTTTGTGTGATTTTGTGGTCAGCACATTCAACTTTGTACAGAACAAAGTATTCAATGAGAATATTTCATTCAGATCTAGGATGTGTTATTTGAGTGTGTATATATATATATATATATATATATATATATATATATATATATATATATATATATATATATATATATATATATATATATATATATATATATATATATATCCATACATACATACACAGTGCATTGTGAAAGCATTTGGCCCCCTTGAACTTTTCTACCTTTTGCACATTTCTGGCTTCAAACAAAGATATAAAATTCTAATTTTTTGGGAAGAATCAACAAGTGGGACACAATCGTGAAGTGGAACGAAATGTATTGGATATTTTAAACTTTTTTAACAAATTAAAAACTGAAAAGTGGGGTGTGCAATATTATTCGGCCCCCTTGAGTTAATACTTTGTAGCGCCAACTTTTGCTGCGATTACAGCTGCAAGTCGCTTGGGGTATGTCTCTATCAGTTTTGCACATCGAAAGGCTGAAATTCTTGCCCATTCTTCCTTGGAAAACAGCTCAAGCTCATTGAGGTTGGATGGAGGGCGTTTGTGAATAGCAGTTTTCAGTTCTTTCCACAGATTCTCGATTGGATTCAGGCCTGGAATTTGACTTGGCCATTCTAACACCAGGATACCTTTATTTTTGAACCATTCCATTGTTGATTTTGCTTTATGTTTGGGATCATTTTCTTGTTGGAAGATAAATCTACATCCCAGTCTCAGGTCTTTTGCAGACTTCAACAGGTTTTCTTCCAGAATGGTCCTGTATTTGGCTGCGTCCATCTTCCCATCAATTTTAACCATCTTCCCTGTCCCTGCTGAAGGAAAGCAGGCCCAAACCATGATGCTGCCACCACCATGTTTGACAGTGGGGATGGTGTTTTTAGGGTGATGAGCTGTGTTGCTTTTACGCCAAACATATCATTTTGCATTGTGGCCAAAAAGTTTGGTGTGTCTCCCACGTGGCTTGTGGCAAACTTCAAACGAGACTTTTTATGGATATCTTTGAGAAATGGCTTTCTTCTTGCCACTCTTCCATAAAGTCCAGATTTGTGCAGTGTACGACTGATTGTTGTCCGATGGACAGACTCTCCCACCTCAGCTGTAGATCTCTGCAGTTCATCCAGAGTGATCATGGGCCTTTTGGCTGCATCTCTGATCAGTCTTCTCCTTGTTCGAGATGAAAGTTTAGAGGGACGGCCGGGTCTTGGTAGATATGCAGTAGTCTGATACTCCTTCCATTTCAATATGATCGCTTGCACAGTGCTCCTTGAGATGTTTAAAACTTGGGAAATCTTTTTGTATCCAAATCCGGCTTTAAACTTCGCCACAACAGTATCTCAGACCAGCCTGGTGTGTTCCTTGGTCTTCATGATGCTCTCTGCACTTGAACCGAACCCTGAGACTATCACAGAGCAGGTGCATTTATACGGAGACTTGATTGCACACAGGTGGATTCTATTTATCATTACCAGTCATTTAGGACAACATTGGATCATTCAGAGATCCTCACTGAACTTTTGGAGTGAGTTTGCTGCACTGAAAGTAAAGGGGCCGAATAATATTGCACGCCCCACTTTTCAGTTTATAATTTGTTAAAAAAATTTAAAATATCCAATAAATTTTGTTTCACTTCACGATTGTGTCCCACTTGTTGTTGATCCCCCCCCCCAAAAAAAATAGAATTTTATATCTTTATGTTTGAAGCCAGAAATGTGGCAAAAGGTAGAAAAGTTCAAGGGGGGCAAATACTTTCACAATGCACTATATATACATATACACACACAGTATATATACAGTACAGACCAAAAGTTTGGACACCTCATTTAAAGATTTTTCTGTATTTTCATTACTATGAAAATTGTACATTCACACTGAAGGCATCAAAACTATGAATTAACACATGTGGAATTATATACTTAACAAAAAAGCGTGAAATAACTGAAAATATGTCTTATATTCTAGGTTCTTCAAAGTAGCCACCTTTTGCTTTGATGACTGCTTTGCACACTCTTGGCATTTTCTTGATGAGCTTCAAGAGGTAGTCACCGGAAATGGTTTTCACTTCACATGTGTGCCCTGTCAGGTTTAATAAGTGGGATTTCTTGCCTTATAAATGGGGTTGGGACCATCAGTTGTGTTGTGCAGAAGTCTGGTGAAGCTAAGCAGCTAAGTAAAGAAAAACGAGTGGCCATCATTACTTTAAGAAATGAAGGTCAGTCAGTCCGAAAAATTGTGAATACTTTGAAAGTGTCCCCAAGTGCAGTTGCGAAAACCATCAAGCGCTACAAAGAAACTGTTGGTGTGGGGGTGCTTTGCTGGTGACACTGTTGGGGATTTATTCAAAATTGAAGGCATACTGAACCAGCATGGCTACCACAGCATCTTGCAGCGGCATGCTATTCCATCCGGTTTGCGTTTAGTTGGACCATCATTTATTTTTCAACAGGACAATGACCCCCCAAACACACCTCCAGGCTGTGTAAGGGCTATTTGACCAAGAAGGAGAGTGATGGGGTGCTACGTCAGATGACCTGGCCTCCACAGTCACCAGACCTGAACCCAATCGAGATGGTTTGGGGTGAGCTGGACCGCAGAGTGAAGGCAAAAGGGCCAACAAGTGCTAAGCATCTCTGGGAACTCTTTCAAGATTGTTGGAAGACCATATATACACACATACATATGCATACACACACGCATGTATATTTATATTAGCTATGAAGATAGATGTATACACACATGCACACAATAGCCAGATAAGATGAAAATATACAACTTCAATTTACCGATTGTGGTTATACAAAGAAGGAGCATCAGGAAATGTCACAAGTTATATCCAACCTGCTGTCTTTTTATACATCTGGAAATAAAAGAGCCTAATGTCAGGGTCACATAATGTATTTACTACAGACCCACTGACATAGGTTTGCCGCTGGAAAACTCTCCAATCAATCAATCACATAAAGGAGACATCAGACAAAGCTTTTGCCTAAAATCCGCACAACCCCTTCTCATATCTACTCAACCTTCCTCCTCCAAACCCCACTTTTCCACCATTACAGAAGGTCAAGTCTCCTCCTTACTCTCCAAATCACACCTCACCACCTGCGAACTTGACCCAATCCCATCCCACCTCATCCCTAACCATACCACAGTCTTCATCCCAACCCTAACCCACCTCTCCAACCTGTCACTAACAACCGGTGTCTTCCACTCATGTTTCAAACATGCCGCAATCACACCCATCCTCAAAAAGCCCTCTCTTGACCCATCCTCTCTGACTAGCTACCGCCCCATATCACTTCTCCCCTTTACTTCAAAACTACTAGAACAACATGTCCACCTTGAACTGTCCTCCCACCTCTCCTCCTGTTCCCTCTTCGACCGCCTGCAATATGGCTTCCGACCGCACCACTCGACTGAAACTGCCCTGACCAAAGTCACCAACGACCTACTAAACGCCAAATCCATGCGACACTACTCCATCTTCCTCCTTCTGGACCTGTCATCTGCCTTCGACACAGTGGACCATTCCCTCTTACTACAGATTCTCTCATCTCTTGGCATCACAGACTTAGCCCTATCTTGGATCTCCTCATACTTAACAAACAGGACATTCAGCGTCTCCCACTCACGCACCACCTCCTCATCTCGCCCCCTATCTGTCGGTGTCCCCCAAGGTTCAGTTCTAGGACCCCTGCTCTTCTCCATCTACACCTTCGGTCTGAGACAGCTCATAGAGTCTCACGACTTTCAGTATCACCTCTATGCTGATGACACACAGATCTACCTCTCTGGACCCGATATCTCCTCCCTACATCCCACAATGTCTGTCCGCCATATCATCCTTCTTCTCTGCCAGATTTCTAAAACTCAACATGGATAAAACAGAGCTCATCATCTTTCCACCCTCTCATTCATATCCCCCATCTGACCTATCCATCAACGTCAATGGCTGTTCACTCTCTCCAGTCCCACAAGCTCGCTGCCTTGGAGGTAACCCTGGACTCTGATCTTTCCTTCAAACCACATATCCAAGCCCTTTCCACTTCCTGCCAACTCCAACATTCCTCAGCAAAGACTCTGCAAAAACACTAGTGCATGCCCTCATCACCTCCGCCTCGACTACTGCAACCTCCTGCTCTGTGGCCTCCCTTCCAACACTCTTGCGCCCCTCCAATCTATCCTAAACTCTGCTGCTCGACTAATCCACCTGTCCCCCCGCTATTCCCCAGCCTCCCCCCTCTGTCAATCCCTTCACTGGCTCCCCATTGCCCAGAGACTCCAGTTCAAAACCTTAACCATGGCATACAAAGCCATCCACAACCTGTCTCCTCCATACATCTGTGACCTAGTCTCCCGGTACTTACCTGCACGCAACCTCCGATCTTCACAAGATCTCCTTCTCTACTCCCCTCTTATCTCCTCTTCCCACAATCGCATACAAGATTTCTCCCGTGCATCCCCCCTACTCTGGAACTCTCTACCCCAACACATCAGACTCTCGCCTACCATGGAAGCCTTCAAAAGAAACCTGAAGACCTACCTCTTCCGACAAGTGTACAACCTGCAGTAACCACCGCTCCACCACATTACTGCATGACCTCCTGTACCCCCACCTACTGTATCCTCACCCATCCCTTGTAGACTGTGAACCCTCGCGGGCAGGATCCTAGCTCCTCCTGTACCAGTTGCTGACTCGTTTTGTTAAGACTATGTTAATGATTTTGCCATGTATACCCCTATCACATGTAAAGCGCCATGGAATAAATGGCGCTATAATAATAAGTAATAAAATAAAATTTTGGTCTTAACAAAAGAACAAGATGTTGCATTTAAAGCAGATATCAAAGGGATCTCACCACGACACAACCATTAGATGTCATTAACTGAAACACATACAACATGAAGATATGAGAAGGAATATTTTTTCCTTAAAAAGGATGTGAATGGCAAAATGATTAATTATATTTTCTTTTTAACGGGAATGAGCAACTCAACAGAAATTCAACAGTATAGAACTAAATAAAATTACATTCTTACCCGACTCCTGTATTTATATGTACTGGCTGTCATATGAATAGAAAACTAGACCATAAACTGCATTGTCTCCTCACAACAATTTTTTTTAGAAGCAGGTACTATGATCAAAGGGGTTTTACATTTTTAGAAAAGCAGACTCCAAACGTTTCCTGTAATGTGAAATAACAAAACCAGATAGTACTCACCCTCACAGGGTCCAGTGCCAGCTCTTTTCCGCTACTCCTGTCTTAACTGACGTAGACATACGAGCCATTGAGCTCAGTGGTTGGCTTTAGCAGTAATGTGATCTATCGATGTGATGTCATCGCTACAGGTAAACACTAGAATGGAGCGATGGCAAAGAACCGGCAAACGACAAGGGGACAGTGTGTAAGAAGGTAGACAAGAAGTCCTATCCCCGTCAAGAAGACTTTGTAGCAAGTGCTGAAAGTTATTTTTGTGTATGGTTATATTTTTGCTTAGAATATAAAAAATGTATTTATCTCTATGGCGCTCTATGGCTGCTGTCTGTGTCCGGTTCCGGCAGTGTTAACTGCGAGATTGGTCCCCGGAGGGGAGGGGGAAAAGGTGGCCCTATAGGGGAACTAGTGGGAAGGTTTTTGGGATATAGGAAGTAGTTAGAGTGTTGAGGAGGACTGTGTTGGAGAGGAGATGAAAGGGAGAAGACAGGTTTACCAGTGGTAGAATTACAAGGATATGCATGGACAGGAACTAATTAGAGAGGTGGCAGGACATTACAGGCAAGTGGGTACCCCTGCAAGAGGAAAGCTTATAAGTCTGAGAAATGTACTGTTCAGCGAGAAGGGAACTTTGGGAAAAGGTAGCGTCCTGCTGTGAGTACTGAAATAGGGAGCATCATCTCTACAAGTGGGCCCTGGGACTGACATAGGCAAAGACTCGGGGTATCAGGGTCATAGTGACACACCTGGACTCATATGACCCTACCCTTAGGAAAATGCAGGTAATTCCAACTTCTCCCCATGGTCCTGTGGTGCCTGTTGCCGGGAACAAGATGCAGACTAACTCTGGGAAAAGAGGCAGTTTATTGTATGGAAGATGGCAAAGGAGAATGAATAACCTGTTATCCCCTGTTCACCAGTTTGACCGTGCTTAAAATGGACATTGTAAGAACTGGTCTGGCCTCGCGATGTAAAGATTCCAAGTGAGCGATTCTGCACCAAGTGTAACAGAAGTGACGGTGGTGGTAACAGACGCAGGAACAATGTTGCACATGAACACCCACAACACTCGTTTGTCTGTAAGGTACGTGGAGCAGCAGCAGCTCGAGCCCATGGCTACAGCCCTGAGCACCTTACACAGTGATTACAATCTGTTTTTGTTATTTTACATTACATAAAATGTTTGGGGTCCACTTTTCTAAAAGCAGGAAAACCCCTTTAAACTACGATGATTTGATGTTAGCACCAGGTGAAGTTGTGTCTAGTTACAGTATGTTTTTAAATAAATGGCTAATCAAGTAATTTATGAAAGGGCCAAGTCCTCTCAGATACCCATTCATGTTGACAGAAATTCCCAACAAGCCCAATCAGATGGACAAGAGACATGTGAGATACCGTCAGTCTCAGACAGATATTTCAAAGAAAGAAGGTGTCCTGACAAGCCCAATATAACAGAAGCCTAATGCTTATGTGTGGGGATAGTAAGGCTGATCCTATACTTATTAGATTGCTATTTTTACAGTAATGTTAGTTGATTTTGACATTTTTTTAATAATGTGAATGTAGTTGGCCCTCACAACTATTTACTAATTTCTATGTGATCAATAGATAGGAGCAACCACAAGTCTTATAAATATATTCTCAAGACATTTTGTGCAGGTCAAATGTTTTCCATATTCGCCTACTCAAACAATAATACTGCATATCGATCTGCAGCTAAGGCAATGTGCACACTCCATTTGTGGTACCTGTTCAGCATATACCGTATGTGCGCACAAGAAGTATAGATTCCACAATGGCCACAGATTGAATGACATCCTGGCATCCGTCCCACCATAGGGACACTAAAATATATATACCATATATATTTTGCTGTAGCACTTTGTATGTTAAAACTCAGTCCACTATACTTCCTAATAAGCAGTATGAAGACCCATAATATCCACATGGAGATCAAAAGTACAATCTGGTCAATGGGGGTTTAAGGGAACATTAACATATGTGTTGAGTGATCGTCACAGCAGGTATGCCGGACTTAATGCATGAATGCAGAGTGTACTTTTCTTAAAATGTTATTTTGATCACTAGCTCTACACGTTGTTCTGTGGACAGGCTTTTTTTTTAATTATCATTTATGAAAATAAAGTATTTAGAAATTTGTTATTCAATAAATTAACAAAAGAAACTGTGAGAGCTAGACTAGGAATGCGCATATAAAGAACACCGGCCTTCAAAAGCCCAGATGATATTTGCTAATTTTAATGATGCTGCACCCATTCTCTGGGTGTCTCATATGGTTTATCTATTGTTGCCAATGTTCACCTAAAGGCTTAGAGGAATCCAAGAGCAGGACACAACTAAGCTGTAGCCTTAGGCTGTGTGCCCACGATGCGGATATAATGCATTTCCGCGGCGCCATTAAAAATGCATGTTAATTTGTCTGCCATGTTTCCCAATGATAATCCGCATGTGCTGTGCACATGCTGCCGAAATTTCCGCTGCGGATTATCATTGCGGAAAAATCCGCAGCACAACCATTTCTTGTGCGTAAACGCGGCAATATCGCCGCCATTGACTTGCATTGAACCGCATAATATCTGCATGTATACATGAACAGTATGCATGCGGATCTTATGTGGTTCAATGCGCGGATGGTACCCGGGTCTGGAGAAGAGACTCTCATCCGACCCGGGTACCATTAGTAAAAAATGAATTAAAACGTAAAAAATAAAACATTATACTTACCACTCCGGCGGCCCCCGGTCTCCTCTCCGGTGGCGTGCTCTGTCCTCGGCGTCCCACGGTGTTCTGAAAGGAACTGCGCTGATGTCATTTAGTCGTGTGACCTGTCAGCAGACAAAATGACGTCAGCGCAGGTCCTCTCAGAACCGAGGGCAGAGGACGCAATCGGAGAAAGAGACCGAGGAGGGCCACCGGAGAAGTATAATGTTTTTTTTTTATTTTTTACGTTTTAATTCTTTTTTTTTTACTATTGATGCTGCATTTAAAGCAGCATAAGTTGGTCATACAATATAAATCCATGCCAGTTGCATGGATTTGTATTGTGTCACCAACTTGTCAAGCACTTTTCCAAGTGATACTAAAAATCGCTTGGAAAAGTGCTTGAAAAAACGCATGCAGAAATGCATGCAAAAACCCTTAAAAAAGCCTTCAAATGCACAAAGTATTGCACTTTTTCCCTCTACTGAGTTTTTTTCTTGCAAAGTTTGCAGATATTGTGAGTTGGCTTATCCTTTGTGGTGTCAAAAAAGGTCCAGGCTAGGCAACCCTTGCCACCCCTTTGAGTTACAGACCCATGACTGCTGCTGGCCACAGCCACAGTTGTGGCTAAGGATTCAGTGCTCGCCGTAGTTGCATCACTTAGTGTCTGCACCGTAGGACGCAACGTAACCTCGTCTTCCTCCTCCGATGACCTACTCAGCTGCGTGCCTCTGGGTTCACACCAAGTGGGATCTACAACCTCATCATCCTCTCTGCTATCCCATTCCTCGCTCTGAGAGTCATCTCCTCCTCGTCTTGCCCGGACAGCATAGTACAGTCCACGTGAGCTCAGGTATCTGTGAATCTTTGAGTCTGAGCAGACTTCTGATGCCCATGGCATAGAATGTGTGAACAGCTCTGCAGACTCACCCATCTGTGGTTTCCTACAGTCAGTTGGAGAGTTGTGACATGGGGGAAAGCAAGGGTAATTGGGGTGTCACCTCTGTGGACTGTACTGTGTGTGATGTTGAGGTGGAGGATGAGAGGCCACTTGATGCAGCGCTTGCCATCCACTGGAGCACATGCTCTTTCTGGCCTTCATCTACAAGGCATACTGCTGTGCGGCTGCCAAAGAAAGGGAGAGAAGTAGCCCATCCAGTAATAGAAGTTGTCAGATGTCTTTCCATTGGACGTGATGGTGATGGTTCACTAGCGCTTTCACTAACATTACCACCTACCCCACATACACCTTGAACATCAAGCCTATTCCCCATTCCACCACAACCTCACTTTTTGCCACTCATGTTGCTCAGATAACGTGGTTGGAGCACGCTGTTAGCAACAAAAAAATATTTTTTTTACTATGGATGAGGCCTGTGTGAAATAGAATATAGCTCAAAACAAGTTCAAACTGAGATCTGGCCTACTTTATCACATTAGTAACAGAAGACATTTTTTTTTTACTGTGTATGAGGCCTGTATAACATAGAATATATGCTCCAATAAATTTTAAACTGAGATCTGACCTGCTGCATCACATTAGCAACAGAAAAAAAATAGATTTTTTTACTCTGCATGAGCTCTGCATACAGCTGAATTTCAATGCAACAAAATGACAAACTGAGATATGGCATGCTGTATCACGTTTGTAATGGGCAAAATTAGATTTTTAAAGGTGTATTCGTGCCTGGAGTACAATTGAAGCAGTGCACAACACAGAAAAAAAAAAACTGCTGAAAGGTTGATTTCACAGCCACACAGGACGCTAGCTATCTAAACTATCTGACTTAGAAGCAACCACCTAGCTAAAATCTCTAAGTATCCAGTAGCAGACCAGGAGCAGCCTCTCTGACTTGCTATAGTCACAAAGTGGCACTAAAACAAAATGTCTGCTCTTTATATAGAGAAGGGCATGTGATTTCAGCAGCCAATGGCACAAGCCCGTGTGTTTGGACATTGTGGATGGTTCCTGCGCCCTGATTGGCTAGCCGCAATTTGCAAACATAAAATTAGGGAAAAAAAATTAGATTACAAGCATGCCGCTCCTCTGACCTCTCCCCACCCCCTCCCCTCATCAAACATGTCCTCTCGCTCATCATACAGCGCCACTACCCTAGCCAAAGTGATAAAATTACTGTAGTGGAAACGCAATCATTTCCTGCACTTTTACCGAATTTGCCAATTTTAAGTAAAAATGCTTCACGAATCTGAATGTGCAATGTTTGTGCCGAATTTGAAATTGGTGATTGTTTTTTCGAACATGTTTGCTCATCTGTAATTGTAATGCAGGAGTTCCACATATATACCGCTGTCCAGAACAGTCATCCTCAACTCCAGTCCTCAAGACCCACCAACAGATCATTTTTCAGGATTTCTTTAGTATAGCACAGGTGATGGAATTACTAAGGATATCCTGGAAACATAATCTGTTGAAGACTGGAGTTGGGGGACACTAGCCACTTCCTCAGGGGTATCCTTGCTAGCAATGTCCATTTATTATAATATGGTGGTAATAAAATTCAAATGGTTTACAGTACATTTGTGGTGGGCGAAACAGTGTCATCTCTTAACTATTTGGTGCCTGTCACCACCAGACATTTGAATGTATTTGGTTAACATGCTAAGTGCCAGATTACATGGCTGCTACTGTATGTCTCAGAATCTTGAAATATAGTTGTCATGCGCCACCCAAGTGTCGGATCACCATATATCAGCTGTGTGACCTCTAGGGTGGATATCTAGTTCTTCTTAGGGCTTATGTAGAAAACTAAAAACGCAGGAGCGGATCTTCCATTTATTGGCATGTGTACCTGCCCATAATCACAACATTCTATTGTTTTGTATGTTAAAATATAACTTTTAAACATAATTAGCATGCATGAACAAATACTATCTAGTTACGCTGTCTTCATTGTCATCATGGGCAGCTGGCAGGTTTGAAAATCTATATGGCGGCTACAAGTTATTTCGAACTTTGGAAACAGCCAAGCAAGGCTATGCTGACTCTTTTGTCAACTCTCTCTGTTTCTTAAACTCTCTAAATATTTAAACAAAGTAGCTTGTTGTGGTATGCGGTTTCTGTGAGTCCCAATAACTGCTATGGCAGTTACCAAAACAGCATACCTCAGCGGTTCTTGGTGGTTTCTGTTGTCTTTGCACCCATGTTCACAGCATAGATACATATAGTTAGGTCCAGAAATATTTGAACAGTGACCGAATCTTTGTGATTTGAGCTTTGCATGCCACTGATTTTGAATTAAAGTTAAACAACTGAGATGCAATTGAAGGGAGACTTTCAAGTTTAATAGAAGGGTTTGAACAAAAATATAGTGTGAAAAGTTTAGGAATTGCAACCATTTTTCTACAAAGCCTCCTCATTTCAGGGGCTCAAAAGTAATTGGACAACTTAACTTTACCATAAGTAACAAGTTAATTTTTAATACTTTGTAGAGAATTCTTTGCAGGCAATGACTACCTGAAGTCTGAGAGCCATGGACATCACCAAGCACTGGGTTTCTTCCTTTGTAAAGCTTTGGCATGGCCTTACCGCAACTGACTTCAGTTGTTGCTAGTTTGTGGGACTCTGCCTTAAGATGTCTTAAGCATGTGAAATACATACTTAATGGCGTTGAGCTCTGATTATTGACTTGGCCACTGCAGAATATTCCACTTCTTTGCCTTAAAAAACTCCTGGGTTGCTTTCGCAGTATATTTTGTGTCATTGTCTAACCCGGCCTTTCTATTTTTAAGGCTGATTAATGGTTTGCAACTTGTGGTGAACCCTCGGTATTTGCTCTTATGAAGACTTCTCTTTAGGGTAGCTTTAGAAACTGAAAGACCTACTCCATGGAGAGTGTTCTTCACTTGGATGGATGTTGTGAAGAAATTTTCACCATGTAAAGGATTATGCAATCATCCATCACTGTCTTCATTTGTGGACATCCAGGCCTTTTTTAGTTCCTCAACTCACCAGTGCATTCTTTTTTTTTGCAGAATGTACCAAACTGTTAACTTGACCACTTCTAACATTTCTGCTATCTTTATGATGGAGTTCTTCTTTTTTTCAGATTAATGATGGTCTATTTCTCTTCCATTGAGACCTCCTTTGACCACATGTTGTGGGTTCAGAGCAAAAGCTTTCAAATGCAAATGCCAAACCCGGAATCATCTCCAGACCATTTACCTGCTTAACTAATGATGGATTAACAAGGAAATAGCCCATGCAGCTCATTATATTGCTTTTGAGAGAATTGTCCACTTACTTTCGGTCCCTATAAAAAGAGGCAGCTACATATTAAAGAGCTGTAATTTCTAAACACATACTCCAATTAGGATGTGAATACCCTGAAATAAAAAATGAGAGTCTGCACTTCAAGCCCACAATGATTATATAACTGTGTCTTGAATAAACCGCAAATCAAGGTTGGCTTCTTAAACCATTTTTTTGCCAACTTCTGCACAATTTCTTAGTAAAGATGCAGGTTGTAAGTGTGATTTCATTGAAAAAGTTAAAAACACTGCCAGGTTTTTTTTGTGGCCTTAATAGATGAAGTCTCAATTTTTTTTCACAAAAACATCACATTTTTGTATGAGATGTAGTGAAAGTATACTAAAATAGTTACTGATTGCCATCTTCCTCGGTTTTCAACACAGCTTCGGTCCTCTTCTAAATCATGTGAGCACTCCTGTCTTTTGCTACCTAACAAAGGGACTGCTGTGTAGGGTAGAGCTACTTTGTTCACTGTAAGCCTACTGAGCTTCAGAACAAGGCTCCATAGCCTTACATTGAGAAAGCAACTTCCAATCCACCAGTCCACACATAAACCCGAGTGCTCCAGTGAGTCTGTTTTCATGTTACGTGACCAATAAGAGGACCATAGTGGCATTCATTGGGCAAGACAGCGATTGGCAAGTACACTGCTCAAAAAAATAAAGGGAACACTTAAATAACAGAATATAACTTCAAGTATATCAAACTTCTGTGAAATCAAACTGTCCTCTTAGGAAGCAACACTGATTGACAATCAATTTCACATGCTGTTGTGCAAATGGAATAGACAATAGAAGGAAATTATTGGCAATTATCAAGACACACTCAATAAAGGAGTGGTTCTGCAGGTGGGGACCACATCTCAGTACCAATGCTTTCTGGCTGATGTTTTGGTCACTTTTGAATGTTGGTTGTGCTTTCACACTCGTGGTAGCATGAGACGAACTCTACAACCCACAGAAGTTGCTCAGGTACTGCAGCTCATCCAGGATGGCACATTAATGCGAGCTGTGGCATGAAGGTTTGCTGTGTCTGTCAGCGTAGTGTCCAGAGGCTGGAGGTGCTACCAGGAGACAGGCCAGTACACCAGGAGATGTTGAGGGGGCTGTAGGAGGGCAACAACCCAGCAGCAGGACCGCTACCTTCGCCTTTGTGCAAGGAGGAACAGGAGGAGCACTGCCAGAGCCCTGCAAAATTACCTCCAGCAGGCCACAAATGTGCGTGTGTCTGCACAAACGGTTAGAAACTGACCCCTATGAGGGTGGTATGAGGGCCCGACGTCCACAGATGGGGGTTGCCACTGGCGCCCTGTGCTCTTCACAGATGAAAGCAGGTTCACACTGAGCACATGTGACAGACGTGACAGAGTCTGGAGACGCCGTGGAGAGTGATCTGCTGCCTGCAACATCCTTCAGCATGACCGGTTTGGCAGTGGGTCAGTAATGCTGTGGGGTGGCATTTCTTTGGAGGGCCGCACAGCCCTCCATGTGCTCGCCAGAGGTAGCATGACTACCATTATTCACCAAGGCGAGATCCTCAGACCCCTTGTGAGACCATATGCTGGTGCGGTTGGCCCTGGGTTCCTCCTAATGCAGGACAATGCTAGACCTCATGTGGCTGGAGTGTGTCAGCAGTTCCGGCAAGAAAAAGGAACTGAAGCTATGGACTGGCCCTCCCATTCCCCAGATCTGAATCCGATTGAGCACATCTGGGACATCATGTCTCGCTCCATCCACCAACGTCACGTTGCACCACAGACTGTCCAGGAGTTGGCGGATGTTTTAGTCCAGGTCTGGGAGGAAATCCCAAAGGAGACCATCCGCAACCTCATCAGGAGCATGCCCAGGCGTTGTAGGGAGGTCATACAGGCATGTGGAGGTCACACACAATACGGAGCCTCATTTTGACTTGTTTTAAGGACATTACATCAAAGTTGGATCAGCCTGTAGTGTGTTTTTCCACTTTAATTTTGGGGGTGACTCCAAATCCAGGCCTCCATTGGTTAATAAATTTGATTTCCATTGATGATTTTTGTGTGATTTTGTTTTCAGCACATTCAACTTTGTACAGAACAAAGTATTCAATGAGAATATTTCATTCATTCAGATCTAGGATGTGCTATTTGAGTGTTCCCCTTATTTTTTTGAGCAGTGTATTTTAATCCACTTGCATTTAAAATTAGGATGATTTTACTGAGACATCAATAATTGACTTGCGTTTATTTTTTTTTTCTTTTTAAATTGTTACACCTATCCTATCAGGTTATCACCTATCACAGGGATGTCCAACTGCTGAAATCCCTACTGAATCAGAGCTTTCCAGAGAAAGTAGCTTTTTAGGTCAAGAGAAAAGGGTCTGCTTTTATTTTTCTTGTCCATTGCCTATTTCTGGTATTTTAGTTCATATCTAATGTATTAAAAGGATACTTTTTATTGAAGAAAAAAAACACACATACAATACTGTGAAAAAGCTTTAGGCAGGTGTTGAAATAAATGCTAAAAGTAAGAATGCTTAAAAAAAAGGTGTTAAAAATAAACGTAATAACTGTCAAAATGCAACACGATTGAACAAAAGAGAAATCTAAATGAAATTAATATTTGGTGTGACCACCCTTTGCCTTCAAAAACAGCATCATTTGCACAAAGTCAGGGATTTTTGCAGGATTATAGACAGGTGTTTAAGTAACTAATTATACCAAAAATTGTCATATGTAGGTTAAAACCCTGTCATTAACTGAAAAAAACAGCTGTATAATTAAATAGATTAAACCTGGGTGAGCACTAGCCATAAAGGGACTAAGTAAAAAAAAAAAATTGTAAAAATACTTAAAAATAAATAAATCACAAAGTAATACAAAAAAAATAAAAATATATTGTACCCATAAATATTTTTATGGAAAAAAAAGTACACCTATTTGGTATGGCTGCGTCCGGAACGACCTGACCTATAAAGCTGTTACACTAGTTAACCCCTTCATTGAACATTGTAAAATAAATAAAAAACGACCCAAAAGAAGCTTTTTTTTTATCATACTGCTGAACAAAAGGTGGAATAAAACGCGACAAAAGACAAATGTAAATAAGAATGGTACAGCTGAAGACGTCATCCTGTCCTGCAAAAAACAAGTTGCCGTACAGTGTCATCAGCGGAAAAGTAAAAAAGTTATAACTCTCAGAATAAAGCGATGCAAAAATAATTCTTTTTTCTATCAAAAGAGTTTTTATTGTGTAAAAGCGCCAAAACATAAAACAATTATATTAATGTGGTATCAATGTAATCGTGCTGACCCAAAGAATAAAAATGCCATATCAATTTTACCACACGCGGAACGACATAAAACCCTCCCCCAAAAAACAATTCCTGAATTGCTGGTTTTTGTTTATACTGCCTCCCAAAAATCGGTATAGAAAGCGATCAAAAAATGTTATGTGCCCGAAAATGGTACCAATAAAAACAAACTCATCCTGCAAAAAACAAGCCCTAACATGACTGTCAGCAGAAATATGGAAAAATTATAATTCTTAAATAAATAAAAAATAAAAAAGTGTGTTACAGCAGCCAAACATAAAAACCAATATAAATCTGGTATTGCTGTAATTGCACTGACCCAAAGAATAAAGTCGTCTAATACTACAGGAGGAACGGAATAAAAAAATAAAACAAATTCTTGACCTACTGTTAATTTTGTTCATTCTGCTTCCCAAAGATCACAGTAAGACTCGGCTCACATTTATCCTGCGCTGATGGCTTCCACCGGGGTTTTCATGTAAATCTCTGAAATATGTGATTCAGAAAAAACCCCAATGGAAGATTCCCTATAGTGAGGCAGTAGGAGGCACTGTGGATGCGGTCTGGCCTATAATCTGGCGGTGTCCATCTTTTTAGGCATGCATAAAAGGTGCAGTCGGCCTCAGTTTTATGCACCTCAGAAAAAAAGGACACCGCTGACCAGAGGCCAGACGGAGTGCAGAGTAGCTCTGCTACCTCATTATAGTGAATGGATCCCCCAGGGGTTTCATCTGAATCCCGTCACTTGGAGACTTAGATGGAAACACCTACACACGTGGTCAAAATTGTTGGTACCCCTCGTTTAATGAAAGAAAAACTCACAATGGTCACAGAAATAACTTGAAACTGACAAACGTAATCATAAATTAAAAATCTATGAAAGTGAACAAATGAAACTCAGTATTTCTTTTCAACTCTGCTTCCACAGAATTTAAAAAAAAATTTAACTCATAGAAATAGGCCTGGACAGAAATGATGGTACCCCTGAAAATAATGTGACAAGAGTGACATGTTAAATCAAGTTGTGTCCACTAATCAGCATCACAGGTGTCTACAATCTTGTAATCAGTCAGAGGGCCTGTATATACGGGTACAGATACTTACTGTGCTGTTTGGTGACATGGTGTGTACCACACTCAACATGGACCAGAGGAAGCAAAGGAAAGAGTTGTCTCAGGAGATTAGAAAGAAAATTATAGACAAGCATGTGCAGACTCAGGATACATCTTGTAAGTAATACAATATTATATATATATATATATTCATATACATATACACACACACACACACATACAGTGGGGGAAATAAGTATTTGATCCCTTGCGTTTTTTTTAAGTTTTCCCACTGACAAAGACATGAACAGTCTATAATTTTAAGGGCAAGTTAATTTTAATATTGAGAGATAGAATATCCAAAAAAAAAAAAAAATCAAGAAAATCACATTATATAAATTAGATAATTTTTCTTTAGTTTTGCAGTGAGAAATAAATATTTGATCGCTCTGGCAAACAACACTTAATACTTGGTGGCAAAACTCTTGTTGGCAAGCACAGCAGTCAGACGTTTTTTGTAAGTGATGATGAGGGTTGCGCACATGTCGGGGGGAATTTTGGTCCACTCCTCTTTGCAGATCATCTCTAAATCATTCAAATTTTGAGGCTGTCGCTTGGCAACTCGGAGCTTCAACCTACCTCCATAAGTTTTCTATGGAATTAAGGTCTGGAGACTGGCTAGGCCACTCCATGCCCTTACTGTGCATCTTTTTGAGACACTCCTTTGTTGCCTTGGCTGTATGTTTTGGGTCATTGTTTTGCTGGAAGACCCAGCCACGACCCACCTTCAACACTCTTACTGAGGGAATGAGGCTGTTGGCCAAAATCTCGCGATACATGACCCCATTCATCTTCCCTTCACTACGGTGGAGTCATGTCCCCTTGGCAGAAAAGCACCCCCAAAGTATAATGTTTCCCCCACCATGCTTCACGGTTGGGATGATGTTCTTAGGGTTGTACTCATCCTTCTTCTCCCTCCAAACACTGTGAGTTGAGTTAATGCCAAAGATGCTAAGCATCTCTGGGAACTCCTTCAAGATTGTTGGAAGACCATTTCAGGTGACTGCCTCTTGAAGCTCATCAAGAGAATGCCAAGAGTGTGCAAAGCAGTCATCAAAGCAAAAGGTGGCTAATTTGAAGAACCTAGAATATAAGACATATTTTCAGTTGTTTCACACTTTTTTGTTAAATATATAATTCCACATGTGTTAATTCATAGTTTTGATGCCTTCAGTGTGAATGTACAATTTTCATTGTCATGAAAATACAGAAAAATCTTTAAATGAAAAGGTGTGTCCAAACTTTTGGTCTGTACTATACACACACACACACACACACACACACACACATATATATTAGTTTTCTTTTCTTTTTAAAAATTACAAAAAGGAAAATGGGCCGATGCAAAAGTTTGGGTACCCTTGCAGATTTGTGTGCTCAGATGACTTTGACTAAGATTTCAGACCTTAATTAGTCTGTTAGGGTTATGACTTGTTCACCATCATCGTTAGGAAGGGCCAGGTGATGCTAATTTCCCAGGTTTACAGCAGCCATGGGTTCTTCTAACCTGCTGCCCAGCACTCTGAATACCTGCACAAATATGGCATTCATGGAAGAGTCATCAGAAGTAAACCTCTCCTGCGTCCTCACCATAAAATTCAGCGTCAGACATATGCAAAAGAATATCTAAACAAGCCTGATGCATTTTGGAAACAAGTCCTGTGGACCGATGAGGTTAAAATAAAACTATTTCGCCACAATGATCAAAGTTATGTGTGGAGTAAAAAGGGCACAGAATTTCAGGAAAAAAACATCTCGCCAACTATTAAGCATGGGTGTGGATCAATCATGCTTTGGGGTTGTGTTGCAGCCAATGGCACTGGGAACATTTCGTGGGTAGAAAGAAGAATGGATTCAATAAAATTTAAACAAATTCTTAATGTAAACCTTAAAAAGGGGCAAGCTGAAGGTTTTACAATGGCCCTCACAGTCCTTTGACCTGAACATCATTGAAAATCTGGGGCTAGACCTCAAAATAGCAGTGCATGCAAGACAACCCCGGAATCTCACAGAACTGGAAGAATGGATGAAAAGCCCTCAAACAAGTATTGAAAGACACTTGGCTGGCTACAAAAAGCGTTTACAAGCTGTGATACTTTCAAAAGGGGGTGCTACTAGGTACTAACCATGCAGGGTGCCCAAACTTTTGAATCTGCCCATTTTCCTTTTTGTAATTTTTAAAATATAAAACATGAATATGAATATATTTGTTTTGCCTAAAATACAAAAGGAAATGTGTCATCTTTAACTTTAGGCCGCCTTTTAGAGATCATTTCATCTTCAACTTGCTTAACTGCTCACAATTTTGATTTTGGGTGTCCAAACTTTTACATGCCACTGTACATGGCCTTAGCCCAACTTTTTTCAGATGTGCTGACATCAATTTTTAAATAAGTTTCATTTTTCAAATGGAAGAATGTCTAACTTTTCAACTTCTGTTCTATGTTCTGTTGTTAATAACATATAGCTATAAGATTTCCAAATCATTCCATTCTTTTTTTTTTTACATTTTACACAGCATCCCAACTTTTTTTGGAATTGAGGTTGTAGATCAGATCCAGTTCAAATTACAGAACAAGCCACTTTTTTACTACAGATCTTAGGAGAATGTAAAATATTTTTTGCTTACGGTCAACAAACAGACTCCATTTCTCATGACCTTATGTGATCACATTACATAAACACAACAGCATAAAATGGCATCATAATACGTATTATAATAATTTACCGTCAGCTATGGTCCCAAGAGGTCTTAAAGTAACTGTATTCCACTTCTGAATTTTATGACCTCAGATATTATTAGACATTGTCATTTTAGGTGGAGGAGGGTGGGGGTGAATATTGAAGGACTAACAATAAATACTTCAATGGACCAGGAACAATCAAAGAATTTAACATAAACTGTGCTGTACCTACTTTCCCCAGGTCAACCGGTGAATTTCCTCCGCTGTTCCTGGTGTCTAGCTTTGGCTCTGAAGTCACGTCACCAACTAATTAGTGAGCTCAGCAGCCCCCTACAGAGCTGTGGAGCTGACCAATTGGCTACAGCTCTATCTACCTGACGTCAGCACCACAGCTAATGCCAGCAGTGGCAGACTCAATGTGGATCCATGGAAGGTGAGTGCAGCATAGATTATGTTTTACCAAACTGCAGCTGGGGCAGAATATTGTCTCAAAGGGAACAACCCTTTTAATTCATTAAAACTTTATGGGTTATGGATCGTAACCCCTTTATTCCACCAAGGCGGTTTGCATTTTCATGACCAGGCCAAATTTTACAATTCTGACCACTGTTACTTTATGAGGTGATAACTCTGGAACGCTTCAACGGATCACACCGATTGTGAGATTGTTTTTTCGTGACATATTGTACTTCATGAGAGTGGTAAAATTTCTTCGAGATGACTTGTGTTTTTTTGTGAAAAAAAATGGAAGTTTGGAGAAAATTTTGAATTTTTTTCAAACTTTGAATTTCCATGCTCTTAAATTAGAGAGATATGTCACACAAAATAGTTAATAAATAACATTTCCCACATGTCTACTTTACATCAGCACAAGTTTTACAGTGCCTCCATCTGCCTCATTATAGGGAATCTTCCATCGGGGGTTCTGTCCGAATCACGTATTTCCGATATTTACATGGAAGCCCTGATGTAAGCGCTCAAGGATAAATGTGAGCCGAGCCTTACTCCGATCTTTGGGGGGCTGAATGAAATAAAATCAACAGCAGGTGAAGAATTGGTTTTAGTTATTTTTTACGCCGTTCCTCGTGCAGTGTAATTGATTAGAAGACTTTATTCTTCATGTCGGTGCGATTACAGCAATACCAGATTTATATCAGACGCTTTTTTTTTTTTGCAAAAACTAGTTTGTGCATCTCCATATTTTGAGAGCTATCATTTTTCCATATTTCGGCAGACAGAGTCACGTGAGGGCTTGTTTTTTTGCTGGACGAGACATTTTTTGATCACTTTCTATTCTGACTTTTGGGAGACAGAATGAACAAAACCCAGCAATTCAGGAATTATTTTTTGAGGTTTTTTTTTATGTCATTCCGCATGTGGTAAAATTGATAAGACAACTTTATTCTTCAGATCAGTACGATTACAGCGATATCGAATTTCTATCTTTTTTTATGTTTTGGGGCTTTTACACAAAAAAAAACTATTTTATAGAAAAAATGATTATTTTTGCATCACTGTACTCTGAGCGCTATAACTTTTTTATTTTTCCACTGATTGAGCTGTATGGCAGCTTGATGTTTGCGGGACAAGATTTTTTCAGTGAAACCATTTTTGTTTACATTCGGCTTTTTGATCGAGTTTTATTCCACTTTTTGTTTGGCGGTATGATGAATAAAGCATAGATTTTTGCCCCTTTTTTTTACGATGTTCACTGAAGGGGTTAACTAATAAGACAGTTTTATGGGGCAGGTCGTTCTGTATATGACAATACAAAACATGTGTATTTTTATTTATTTTTTTTTACATAAAATTACTAATTTATCAGTAATATATTATGTTTATGATTTTTTTAAAAAAAATATTTACAGTTCTTTACTTTTTTTTTTTTTACTTAGTCCCACTATTGGAATTTCACTTTTAGCAGTCTGGTTGCAGTTATAAAGAATAGCAATGCAGGAGCAATTTAGTTAGTTAGATTTTGACCTTTTTCTTTAACCCTCCGTCACATACAATAGGCCTGACAGGCACATCTCTTTTACTTTCATTTCTCCTTCCTCACCAGATTGTGAGGAAATCCCCTCCCTCCAGGTAGTCTCCTGTCTCTAGCAGCTCTGATTATGTGTAGTCTCTTTTATTACATCCCTATGAAGGTCACTGATCACTTTTAGAGCACTGAAATTGCAAACATTAGATATTATAGGTATTTTTCTAGCCTGCGCCTGACAGTCACATTGTATGTGAACTCGTTAGAACCGATATTGTATGTGACGGAGGGTTAATGCAAAGAGGCTAAAACACGTTCCTTTTGTCTTCGTCTGGCACGTATGCATCTGCATATACAGTAGTTTATATAATTCTATACTAAAACCCTGCAGATAACACTGTGCGGTATTATTTTTTTGTGATAGGTTTTTATACGGATACATCCTTCCAGACTGCGGCCACTGTTGGCTGTATATCTTATAAGCTTATCCGCCTTACAGCAACTACAAAAGCTGTATTGTCTTAGTGTTATTTTGTTGATGGTTAGGAGATCAAAATGCAACGGATGATATTAGTGATATGATAAAATAAATATGATATTTGCAATATTGGTAAATTCGAAGGCCCCTTCTGGCAACAAGGCTTGGATGCTACACCTGCATCCATGTAGCTATAGCTATATCCTTGTAAATAGTTAAGCACATACTTATATTTAATAGTTTTGAATGTGCTGGATTCTGCGCCATTCTACCTCTACAACACAGTCTCGATCGGTCCTAAAACAGGCGATACCTAATGTGCTCTTTTTAATTTTTAGTCTTGGTATACTAGATTTGGTGAAAAGGAACATTAAACATTCACAAATCCATAAACAAATGCTGAGAGACGCACAGAATGCGAAGCACCAGAAAAGGGCACATATAGCCTCGGGGCTGTTCTTTTATCTAGCGGAATACCGTCTCCAGCGCTCACCGATATACTTAGCAATGGACTTACCTTTTTATTAACCAGTGAGTAGCAATGACAGCCTTAAGGTTCTTCAGCTCTTAACAGAAATGAATTGCTTAGACAGCAACTCTAGGGTATGTCATTCAGCTATGGACTCCCGCACAAAACTAATTTAATACAATCTACACTTAATTAAACTAAATGAGAGTTAGGCATTTTATCTCCATATTCACTGCCTATGCGCTGGATGACAGTTCTAGAACGGATGAAAGTACAGCTAGATCACATCATAGTTATTTCCTCATTAAAGCTGGGCAAGCTAATTGAAGTGGATTCAATTTTTATGCCAACCGGTAAATATTAGTGCCATAAATTTTCTGACAAAAACTCTTTATTGCAGGGGTCCTGCTGTTTAAAACAATGGCTCTGCTCGTGGGGTACACTTGACTCCATGTTAGTGCATTTCAGAAATTTAAGTATTATTTGTATGTGCCTCCTAGCTAGTAGTACAGTTATATGCCAGTCAACGAAAATAATTTCCCAGGGTCAGAATGCAAAATGGTGACATCAGGAGGCACATACAGTAATGTATACCGTCTTTAAATTCTATGGTTTCAGGTCAGGGCTCTCCTACAAGCAGTGAAAAAATACAACACTCAGATGACACACGGATTCTTCATTCTTGCCAGACCCATTGATTTGAATATGTAAGTCTGATCAGTAACTTGGATTAAAAAAAAAATATTGGACAGGTCTACCTTTTTTTCTTCTTTTGGATGCTTTGTTGATTAAAAAAAAACAAAAAAAATCATGGATAGTGAACCGCCCCATAGATTATAATGAGTACATTAACTGGAGGAGTAAAAGCCAGCCAGTGCTGTTTATGATTGCCAGCTGAATATGACACACTCCGTTCAACTTATATCAAGCACGGAGAGCAGAGTCAGCACAAATAAGTAAGCAAAAGGAAATCCTGGAATGCCATTCCTCATTAAAAAATTATTATATTTTATTAATAATCCATCAAAAAAACAGAAGAAAGAAAGTTTGTAATGAAAACTAAAAAAGTGACTAGTTTCAGGCAGAAAAGATCATAGCTAGTAATAGTTATTACTTCATAAAGTGACACTGGTCAGAATTGTAAAAATTGGCCTCGTCATTAACATGCAAATATCCTTGGGGGTGGGGGTGGGTAAAGGGGTTAAAGACTAACCAGTGTTTTAATTTTTATTTCATAAATCAATAATACACATGAAAATAAACCACTTTGTAATATATCTTATCAGAGAGATTTGCTTCTTTCTCTGCCAGAACTTATCAGTCATCATCAAAATTCTCAGTTCATAACACAGATACCAAGAGGAGTGAGGACACTGCTCATAAGCTTACAAGCTGTTAGGAAATAGGGGAGACACAAAAATTGAATGGTAAAAAAAAAAAATAAAGTTTGTTGTGTATGGTCCGGCCATCAAAATAAATAGGGTATTCAAAGAACACTGCATGAACCGGTCAGCAGCCAGTATGTGTACAAGTACAGACACAGAGGGCTATAAAGTACATGGGGGTGTGTGAACAGATGATACGAGGGTCCTGATTTGGAAGAAAATTTTGTATGGGCAAAATGGAAATAGTTAGATAAGTGAGGTGGGGCAATAGGCCAGTCTAAACAAATGCGTTTTTTAGACCACACTTAAAAACAGATCTCTCTGATAAGATATATTACAAAGTTACTTATTTTCATGTGTACTATTGATTTATGAAATTAAAATTAAAATGACGGTTACTCTTTAAGTGAAATGGTATTCTGATGGTATCAACCACCTGGAGAATAGTATGGATCTCCACATACAGGACAGGGGAAGCCTTCAATAAACTTTACAAGCATATGCACATTACTTAATTTCCAAAGACAGTAGTTCAGATGCAAACCATGTGAGATTACAGAATTCCCCTATTTTTGTGTACAGGTTGAGGTTATTTATTGTATAATGGCTGAAAAACTATTTAGAACAATTTGAAAAATTATTTAAATTTGCATTCTCAGGCTATTAAAATATAAATAATAAATTGTGATTTTTTTTTTAAAAAGCAATGAGTTGACAAAACAGATGTAAAAAGAGCAAAAACCAGCGTTTTTGTAAAAGAAAAAAAGATATATTATATCTATATTGATATAGATATATAAAATTACCTTTTCAGTATTTTAATGCTCAAAAAAAGAAATGTATAGCATCATATTCCTGTCATTAAGGTTATCAGAAATAGCATAATCTATTGCCAGACATCAACATACACAATGATGCGAAAAAGGAGAAAAAGAACAGATGCATCCATTCATCGCCTGATAACAGACACTCAAGGAAGCTCGAAATATGGATTTGTTAATAATTCATACCGGTCTTTGCTTTTACTATCACCTTTCCCTGTCACGATTATTGTATTTCTGATAAATACAACAATCAGAAAGGTCAATGACTTACAAGAAAAGGACTACATATATATTAAGGCATGCCCATAGTTAATTATAATTATCTTTCACCAAGGAAAAAGTAAAATTATGGGATTAGCATTAAAACACAACTTTGTAGACTCTTCTTAAAATTTATGTCTGACAGGCTTCTATTCTACAAAAGTAGAATTAAAAAAACAAAACAAAAAAAACCAAAACACAACACTGTTCACAAATGGGGTTGCTGTTATTTAGCTATTTGAATGCATTGGATGAAACAATTCTTTCAGGTTCAATGCTGATACTTTGAAAATTTCAGAGAATCATAGGCAAATAGAATAAAATAAGAAATCTAAGGACTGGAAATATACTAATTAGGAGAAATTAGCAAATTGTTTGGTCTGATTTGAGGTTAAAATCTCCTTACAAAAGGAACAACTTTGCTTCACCCTAAGCTACAAATATACTGCTTAGGACTCATTTTTCTTGTGAGGATTCCAAGAATAAGTTGGTATTTAGGGAGCTGTTCCTTTGATTTTTCACACTGCTTAGCTAGTTGGGTCATCCCCATCCCAGGTTAACCTCATTCCTTCAATTATCTAATATTTACTGCTCAGAGTAGAAGTTGTCACTTTCTCCTAATATTATCTGAAGTTGTCTGAATTAGAAATTACGGTCTTTCTTATTCTTCAGAGAAGTACTCGATTCAAGGATCTTTAACTGGTCTTGCAGCTTATGGCCATTCAAGTTAATGGGGCTGAACTGCTATGACTGACACTAATGAACAACAGTGACAAGGTTCTTGGGGGGGTGAATACAGATTCTAATGGAAGGAGCAATAATCTGCTTAAATCTTGGAAAACTCTGCATGACTATGTAGGAAAACAGACACATACAGAGATACAATAGAAGTTTCATTCATTTGTTTGTCAGCAATAATACATTTCTGCATACAGAAAAAGCTATAATACATATTTGTGCATGAGCCATAATACTGTCCTGACTGAGCCGTAGTCACCATCTTAGCCATAAAAGAATATCAGATTTGCTCAAAATAGCTTCATTTTGGGCAAAGCTGATACACTATTATGGCCAAGACAGTGATTATGGCTCGGGACAGTATTATGGCTCAAGTCCTATAGGCCCAGTTCAGACAAGCATATAAAAAAAAAAAATCATCTGAGTTTCATCCACAAAAAAAATGTACCATTTTCATCTATATGTCATTTTTTTACATCCGTATTTCATCCATTTTTTTACTTCAACATTTAATAAAAATAGTTTTACAAGATTAAATACAGTTTCCTATATTAAGAATTACAATATTCAGCAGGTGAAATAAGTATTGAACACATCAGCAATTTTCTAAGTAAAAACTTGAATTCAGTCACTGCCCTGTGTTTAGAGAGTGGCGGCTGTAACTACGCGCCCAACACTGACTGACTGCAGCTCAACATTTGAGCCTGCTGTCAGTCAGTGCTGGGGGAGCGATTATAGCTGCTGCTCTCTATACACAGGGTGGTGACTGAAACCGTGCCGATGCCATGCCTTTGACTGAATGAGTGAGGTTGCCGGGGAGAATAAAGTTAAGAGTCCGGCTGCTAGGATGAAATTAAGTGCCGATGCGGGGCAGGTTGAGAATGCTATTAACCCCGTATCTGCAGGTTAATAGCGCGCGTTTTTTTTTTTACATGACAGGTTCACATTAAACATTTGTTGATGTGAAAATAATTTCACTATTTAAAAACCACAATTTTAAACAACCCTGATATCATTAAAAAAATAAATCAATCACTAACCTTGTTGGGATCTTGACTCGAAGATATCTGTCCACAGCAATGGCAAGCAGTGCAAGTATAGAGCTCTGAGTCAGAATTAACACAATACAAGCCACCATCAGGCAGCTATAAAATTCAGTCTCTAGTCCAATACTAATTATTATGGCTAAAGGGATGACCAGTGCTCCTACTGCAATATCAGCCACAGCAAGTGACACAATGAAGAAGAACGTGGTGTCTCGAAGTGCTTGGTTCACGATCACAGCCCATATCACCAGCACATTTCCAAGTACAGAAACTAGGGCGATCAGCACTTCAATGACAATGTAGACTGCTAACGAGACAGAGGTGCCCATGCTGTTTCAGTGCAGAAAACGAAAGTCAATCCTGAACCTGAAAAATTAAGATTTTGGATTAAAGAATGTCTGCTGTAGGGAATTGTTAGACATATGTGTGACAATTTGTGTAAAAATAACAGTCACTCTAAGTTTAGCTAAAATAAGACATAACTGTAACTTGATTTTCCTAAGACCGTTCCAAATATTCTTCCTCGAAGCTTTAGACTGGTTGAATTATTTTGAAACAGTTGGCACTAAAAACAGTCAATGATCACAAGAACATCCCCATTTTTAGTTTTGGATTCCTAAATTTAGACCTAGTTATACAATTCCGCAGTCCATAAAATTTTAACAAGCACTGCAACATTGTAAATTCTCAATAAAAGCCACATTACAACTTACAAACACAAAAACATATACTGCTCCTTTATTTGTGTCTGCTGATCCATGAACAAACCTAATTGCTTGCAGAACAGTTTTCGTATGTGCAGCAGAAACTTCTGTACTAAAAATGATTTTTTTTAAAAAAATCTAAAAAATATGTACAATAGCGCTGCTGCTTACTATGCTGAGCAGTTAGCAGTGAGTTGCGGTCCAGGAGCACTGATTGTCCACGTGCTAAATGTAGTGTGGTAAAACTGGTATATGCGGCGCGCACTGCAATGCAACTGCAAGGTTTGAAACAGAAGGATCCTACCTGAAATCAGTATGGTAATGTGAAGAGTCCGATCAGGACACAATATCACTGGAAAGATGTCCAAGAAAGGTGGGTAGGCAGCACCAAGCCCGGAGTGGATATATCTCACTGTCTTCTCTGGTGCGGGAAGTGGATGGAGAGTCAGTGGTGTAGGATGGAGTAACGCTGCAGGGAAAACCCGAATGGATGTCTCCCGCTTGCTTCTTCTGTGCCTTGGGCAGATAGATAGGCTGCAGAGGTGGGTAATGAAACAGTCCATGTGGTGCAAGGATGGTGTGCCGGCCAGTCACACCTGCGTTGCTACCAATAAGGATGTCTGCGCTCTGTGTCTGAGTGACATCACTAGAACTGAGGGCTATCCTGAGCTAGCAACCTTCACATTACCGCATTACTCTTCACATTACCGCACTGATTCCAGGTAGGATCCTTCGGTTTCATCCCTTGCAGTTGCATTGCAGCGCGCTCCACATATACCAGTTTTACCGCACTAAAAAATGATTTTGGCACCTTTCTTGAATGCGTTGATGAGGTTTTTGCTGAAAGAATTGACATGCTGCAGATTTGAAACTACTTCAAATCTGCAAGGAAGATAAAAAGCAACCCGTGATTGACATTTCATTAATCTCATTCACTTTGCTAGTATGCTAAAATGCTCTGTTTCTCTGCAACAAAAATGTGCGTAAAAACACAACGTGTGTACGTACCCTGCTACAAAATCACAAGCGCTAGATGCAGAATCAAATGATATATATATATTTATTTTTTTTCAACATCATTTTTATTTGATTTTTCAAGACACAAATACATAACATACATCTAATCTGGTACATAGAGAGATAAGAGTGCCCGTACGCAGACTGGGTCTATAACAACTTTATTCACATATTTAATTGGTATAACAGATATGACATACAACAAAATGAATTAGTTGACAGTATGTCTTATATCTCATTGAAGCCATCATGGATATTTAATGCATTTCTATCTATGCCAGAAGTCCTGGCCCATTGATTGTTCTTCTCGCCATTCTCGTCTTCATTTCAACCCCTTCATGACCGGAGCATTTTCCATTTTTGAGTTTTCGTTTTTTGCTCCCCTTCTTCCCAGAGCAATAGCCTATTTATTTTTCAGTCAATATGGCCATGTGAGGGCTGATGTTTTTATTGATACCATTTTGGGGTAGATCCGATGTTTTGATCGCCCGTTATTGCATTTTATTGCAATGTTGCGGCGACCAAAAAAACGTAATTCTAGCGTTTGGAATTCTTTTCTCATTACGCCGTTTACTGATCGGATTAATTTTTTTTTTATATTGATAGATTGGGCGATTCTGAACGCGGCGATACCAAAATATGTGTATGTGGGGTTTATTTTTTATTATTTTATTTTGAATGG
Source organism: Phyllobates terribilis (assembly GCF_046119375.1). Lineage (NCBI taxonomy): Eukaryota > Metazoa > Chordata > Amphibia > Anura > Dendrobatidae > Phyllobates > Phyllobates terribilis. The sequence continues at coordinate 737,759,593 of NW_027362762.1, forward strand.
CGCAAAAGGGGGGTGACTTATATTTTTTACATTTTTTAAATATTTTTTTAAATTTTTTTTTACAATTTTTGCTTGCTTCTTTAGTCTCCATAGGAGACTAGAAGCAGCAACTGTCCGATCGCCTCTGCTACATAGAGGTGATGAGCAGATCACCTCTATGTATCAGAAATGCTCCTGTGCTATGAGCGCCGACCACTAGGTGGCACTCATAGCAATCTTTACATGACAACCACTGGGATCTGCTGCAGACCCGGGGTTGTCATGCCCACCTATCAGTGACCCGCCATCACGTGACGGGGTCACCGCTGGGTGGGGTAAGTGACGCGCTTCCGGCGCGGCGCTGTTAAATGCCGCTGTCAGAGATTGACAGCGGCATTTAACATGTTAACAGCCGCGGGTGGATTGCGATTCCACCCGCGGCTGTTGCGGGCACATGTCAGCTGTAATAATCTGCTGACATGTGCTCTGTTCAGTGCAGGCTCAGCGCCGGAGCCCCCGCTGAACCGGCCTTTCCGACGTGGTACGTACTTTTACTGACCATGTCGGAAAGAGGTTAAGTTAAACGAAGTGGACCTTAGTTATTTTTGAGATCTTCTAGTATATACCATGCTGTAGATGTAAAGGGTTGTACCATTTTCCTTTTGTCCTCTATTGAACAGCAATTTATAATAAACTGTTTCCATTTTAGGAGGAATTTGCCTGCTTGCTTCTCTTTATTACATAGGGCATCTTATTGTTCTACCTCCATATAATGCTTCATTTGTGCTATTAGTTCTGTGATGGGGGGGGGATATTGGGATCTAGCCAATGTTTTAGGAGCTGTTTTTTCGGCAATATAAGCCAGGTATGTAGTAGCTTGGGGGGACTCCCTATTAATTTGTTAGGGTTGTTTATGTTAGTTCAAACATGCAGCAGGGCTAGACAAGAAGAAAGGACATATCTTGGTTCCCAAGTGGTGTTAATCATGTCAGCTACCTGGTCCCAATAGGAAACCGATGCAGGACAGGACCAAATGCCGTGTAGGAGGTCAGAGTGTGGATATTGGCACTTGCGACATGCAATTAGTATATTAGAAAGTGAGTCTTTTTTGGTAGATTAAAGGTGTATATCGCACCATGCATGACTTTGAACTGAGTTTCTCTCCACGACTCATTTATAATATGTTTCCTGAATAGCCTCCAATCTGTTCTAATCTTCTCAGGGATATCTACATCATCAAATTGTTGTTTCCAGTACTTAAAAAGGTATCTGGTTGTGTTTCCTCAAGGTTAGGTTTCATTGATGAATATAGTGTAGATATTGAGGGGGTACCCATTGGAGATGGCCGGATATAATCCAGTTCATTTCGGGAAGTTTCAAAGGTAACATCCCTTAAGTTAGCCATGACGGAGAGTTTGATCTGTTCATATTGGAAATAGTGCTGTGGGGGTAGTTCATATGTTCCCAACGTTTCTGCACGTTAGCCATCACTGTTCAATTGGGTGAAGAAGGTGAGATATATGTTCACAACACCTGCTTGTTGCCATTTTATAAAGAATTTATTTTCACTACATTGGGGGAATTCTGGATTGTGCCATAACGGAAGTTGTTTTGAGATTCTGAATGAAAGGCCATGTTTTTTCCTGACTGCTTTCCATGTAGAGATAGTATCTCTAAAGATCACTGATTTCTTGATTACTAAGGATAGCGAGGTAAAACGTGAGTGGAGGAGAGCTGTTAAGTTGTAGGGGGATGCATAGTCAGAATCTAGCGAGTAGCCAGAATATGTATGTCTTTTATGAAGCCAATCTATTATATATAGTGCTGAGCCACCCCCGTAGTGTTCGGGTTCGGTTCGTCGAACACCGGCATGTTCACCGAACACTGTTAAAACCAATGGCAGGCAAACAAAAACACATAGAAACACATAGAAAACAGCTTCAAAGGTGTCCAAAAGCTGACAAACTGCTCAGAAGACACAACTAACACATGGAAAAGTGACAAGTACATATAGTCATGCGAAAAGAAAAGAGGTGGAGGAGTAAAAGGAGGAGATGACACAAATATAGGCATGTCATGCCCTTCTAAAATCAAGAAAGGCTGGAGTAAAAATCTAAAATCAGCCTACCAACACCCAGACGTCGTGACAAGAAAATTAAAAAAATATATATCTTTAGGTAGAATGGCGGTTCCATTCAGAACACTTTCCTTACAAGACGTAGTGGTATCCCCGTTGGGAGTCATGCCAAAAACGGAACCCAATACAGTCGGACTAATCCACCATTTGTCATATCCAAGGGGCAGGTCAGTAAACGACAACATCGACGCAGAAACCAAGTACAGTAGTATATACTGTACCTCCTTTGACAAGGCAATCAGGCAGGTCAAGAAGTTGGGAAGGGGCACCCTAATGGCCAAAAAAGACATTGAGGGGGCGTTCCGGTTACTTACTACCTGTGCCTCCGAATAGTGTCCGCCTATTGGGCTGCTTCTGGGAAGGAGCATACTATATAGATCGCTGTTTGCCCATGGGGTGCTCCATATCCTGCTCACTATTTGAGGCATTTAGTTGCTTCCTCGAATGGGTCATCATGGACGTTTCTAAGGGGGCACATATTATCCATTACCTCGACGACTTCTTATGCCTGGGCCCAAAAGATGCGCCACAGTGCGAATACACACGGTAGTCCACCTGTGAGAAGGAGAGAGAGCAGACACCACAGAGCCGAGGGGCTAGATGGAGAACGGAAGAAGGAAAGAGGGCGAGGGAGGTAAGGGAGTACGGTGGAAGGCCGACCTGAGCTCCCCCATGTTCCAGCTGGGCGGGGAACAGCCGCTAGCGCACCCCTTTGAGGTTACAGGCGCGAGCGTGCAGAGGGACTACGCTAGAGTGCGAAGCAGACACGGCCAGGCCGTTCCTGCCCGTGCGACCTCCGTGTTGCCGGGTTTGTGCCAGAGCCGTGGTGGACCCTGACGGCCAGCCCCCCTCTCCCAATACTGGTGCCTGTCCGCTGGTGGGTCGAGACCCCCCGCAGTAGAGGCAGGTCTAAGCTCTGTAATTTAAATTGGCTCTGTAATTTGAATGAGTACACTTTAAATCCATTTACAAGGATCTATTGGAGGGCAAGTCTGGTGCGAGCAGCCGCGGTAATTCCAGCTCCAGTAGCGTCCACTAAAGCTGCTGCAGTAAAAAAGTTTTTATAAGGATCGAGCTAGGTGGTTCGCCGCAAGGCATGCTACCGCCAGTCCCAGCCCCTTTGCCTTGAGGTGCCTCCCCGATGCTCTTGACTGAGTGTCCCGGGGGCCCAAAGAGTTTCCTTTGAAAAAATTAAGTGTCCAAAGCACAGGTGGTGTAGCTTACTTAACAGCTGGGCTACTCTGCTGACTAGCAGACACAGCTACTCTGCCCAAAGTATTGCCTGGGCTAGATGCAGTTAAAAATTTGTAATTATATCTACAGGCAGTGTAGTTTGCTTAACAGCTAGGCTACTCTGCCCAAAGTATTGCCTGGGCTAGATGCAGTAAAAATTGTTATTAGATACACAGGTGGTGTAGCTTGCTTCAGATGGGCTGCTCCGCTGACTACAAGACATTGCTACTAGCCCAAATGATTGGTTGGGTTAGAAGCAATAAAAAATTGTTATTAGATACACAGGCGGTGTAGCTTGCTTCACAGCTGGGCTACTACGCTAACTAGCAGACACTGAAGCTTTGAAGCAGACCTCTGATTCCCAGGCTATAGTATGAGTAAACAGCTCAGCAGACTCAACCATCTGTGTTACCCCATACTCAGACGGGCAGCTGGAGACTTGGGAGCTGTGAGGAAGCAAGTGCGATTGGGGTGACAACTCTGAGGACTGGAGTATTTGTGATGTTGAAGTTGAGGTGGAACAGAGCCCACTTGAAGGAGCACTTGATATCCGTTGAAGCACCTGCCTTTTTTGTGCCTCATCTGGAATTTGTAGCGATGGGCATGTCCGTAAGAAAGGGATCATATCACATTGTCCACGAAAAGAAGTAGACATCTTAGTTTGGCTGGAAGATGGTCTTTCTTCTGCAGATGTTACTGTTGCTTTACCACCTACCCCACGGACACAACCTTTTTTTCCCTTTCCAACACCCCAATTCCCCTTTCCACCAGAAGCAGGCCATTTGCCACTCATTTTGGTGGTTAACTAATTGGCAACTCTGTAGTTGTTTGCACAAAAAACGATGGATGGAAACCGAGCAGAGCTGAGTGGCCAAACAGTGGTACTAGTCCAAAAGGATTGGCTGGGTTAGATGCAGTAAAACAATTTTATTAGATACACAGGCGGTGTAGCTTTCTTCACAGGTGGGCTACTCCGCTGACTACGAGACACTGCTACTATGCCCAAAAGGATTTACTGGGTTAGATGCAGTAAAAAATTGTTATTAGATACACAGGTGGTGTAGCTTGCTTCAGATGGGCTACTCCACCAACTACCAGACACTACTACAGGCCCAAAAGGATCGGCTGGCTTAGATGCAGTAAAAAATTGGTATTAGATACACAGGTGGTGCAGCTTGCAACACAGATAGGCTACTCCAATAACTAACAGACACTGCTACAGGCCCAAAAGTATTGGCTGAGCTACATTTCGCCAAATGTAGTGAAAAAAAACACTTGCACAGCACTGGCACAGACCTGCCAGGCAAAAAGTGCTATGAGCTGCTGTAACCTACCCTCAAAAGGGCTGCAATTAGAACTAGTCCCTACTCCCTAAACCTATCTCTCTATGTAACTGGAAATTCACTCGCAATTCACACAGTTATACTGTATAGCGCCTACAGCAGAAGCGGTGCCGTCTAACACTCAGCTGCAGCAGTGAGAAAATGGTGGCAACGGGGAAAATGGCTGGGTCTTATAGGGCAAGGACATGTGACATACATAGCCAATGACACATGCCCTTGCTTGTGTGAAAAAAAAAGCACTTCGCTGCGTGTGTGCGCTGCTGATAGGCTGACAGACTGCACCTCCCCACTGTAAATGCGGGAAAGAAAAAAAAAAATGGAGATCGGCATTATTTCTGCAGAGATCCATCCCCTGCCCCTCCCCCCGCCCACTCTACACTGAAACTGTCTATTAACATTGATTAACAGTATTACTGTGAAAAAATCCAGTTATGCTTTTGGTGCACGAACAGTTATCGAACATAACCTCGAACAGCCGAATTTTTTGCAAATCGTTAGAGTTCGTCGAACGACTCGAACACCGCCCAAAACAGCTCGAATTTGAGATTGGCGAACAGTTCGAGTCAAACACCGCTCATCTCTAATTATATATCGAAAAAGGCAAGCTAGGTTGTAATTTCTAATGCATGGAAAGTTGATACCTCCCTCTTCCTTGGAGGTTATCAGTTTATTCATACTAAATTCGAGGACATTTTCCCTTCCAGATGAACAGACTAAAAGCTCTATTAAGTATAGTAACGTCTGAGTGTTTTAAAAGTAATGGTAAGGTTTGTAGATGATACATGAGCTTTGCTGTACTTATCTTCACCAAGTGTACCCTACCCATAAAGGATAAGGGTAGATCTTGCCAGGTCTTTAGCTGATTAATAATTTTCTTAATAAGGGGGGGGGGGATAGTTTAGAGTGTATAAAGACGAGGGCGAGCGACCTATCTTGATACCCAAGTATGTAATATATGAGGGGGCTAACGTTATGCCACCAAAAGATACACTCAGGAATAATTTTATTCCTCTCTCAGTTAGGGGGAGTATTTTGCATTTTTTGACATTTATTTTAAACCCAGAGTAAGTGCCGAAGTTTTTAAGTAGTTCGAGGACTTTAGGCAAATGCTGAATGGGATCAGACATAAATAAAATGACGTTGTCAGCAAAAAAGGCTGCCTGTGTTGGTCCCCTTGTGAACTGGATGCCCAAAAAGGTGTATGGATCTGGTAATATGCGGACTAAGGGTTCCAGAGCTAAACTGAACTGGAGGGGGGACAATGGACAGCCTTGTCTCGTTCCTTTTTCGAGGGGAAAGGGAGTGGACAAAAAGCCTGGAGTGTAAACCTGAGCCTTTGGAGATGCATATAAATTACGTACGTAGTTAAAGAAGGGGCCTGTTAATGACATTTTTGTTAGTACCTTATATAGCCATTCCCAATTTTTGTTGTCAAAGGCCTTTTCCGCGTCTAATGAGAAGATTGCTGGGGAATTTTTTAAGTTAGGTGAGGTGTGGATTTTCTCTAGAATCAAGAGTACTTTTCTTATATTCAAAGTAGCCGAGCGGCCCTTAATAAAACCCGCTTGAGCAGGAGATTTCAGGTTGGGCAATATGGAGGCCAGTCTATTGGCCATTATTTTGGACATGATTTTGATATCCGAATTAATGAGAGAAATTGGCCTAAGAACTGGAGGACAAAGGGTCTTTATCTGGCTTTAATAATAGTTTAATGTATGCCATGTTTGCGGAAGGAAAAATGGGATCACCTTGAGATATTTTATTAAAGATCGGCACCAACATTGGGGAGACTTCCACCACCAGCGATTTAAAGAATTCGTTAGTATAGCCATCAGGGCCGGGGGTTTTGTTTAGACTCAAGTTTTTAATTGTATTGGTGACCTCCTCAGCGGATATAGGTTTATTCAACATGCACCTTTGTTCCTCTGAGAAGGTGTGCAGCTTAACCTTTTCCAGGAGTGTAACTGTGGAAGAGGGGGTTTGTTTTGGGTTTTTGTATAGGTCTTTATAAAAAGAGCCTAAGATCTCATTTATTGTTTTAGGGTTGGTATGAATATCTCCTTTAGAGTTTCTTAGCTGGAATATTCCTTGTGGTTTCCTCATTCCTTTACCTAAATTAGCCAGCATCCGTCCTGGCTTATTTCCAAATCTATAGAAGTAGGTTTCTGACTTAGAAAGATAAAATTTTTCCCTTAAATCTGCATAGAGATTAAATGCTGTTTGTTTTTGTGACCAATGTTCTTTATTTATGAGGGATGAGTCAAGTAAGAATTTGGTGTAGGCTTGTTTTAGTTCAGTGGAGAGTTAACTATATTTTTTAAGCATTTTTTTTTCTGGGAAAATGTATATGCCAGAATTTTCCCTCAAAGTACCGCCTTTCTCCGTCTCCCATAAAAGCAAAGGGTCATCCTGGTGCACTGAGTTATCCGAGATGATCTCCTGCCACCATAGTTTGAGAGAGAAGATGAACGATTCATCTTTGCAAAAGTAGTTAGGAAATCTTCAAAGAAAGTCAGAGCCCTGTGGGAAGGTCTTGGATAACTATATAGTTACTGGGGACGAGAAAAAGTAAAACAAATTAAAAAAAAAAAAAAGAAGTTTCCCTTTTTTCAGTTGAAAAGTTTTCAGTTAAAAGTTTAAATCCTCTCCCTTTTCCCAGTTTTTTTTTTAAATAAACATTTGATTTCATAAAGGTACTATCAAAATGTAAAAATATTTAACCCATATGTTAAAAGATAGAAAAATAATTGGAATGTCAAATTTTCTTTTTTCAGGCTTCCCTCCCAGAAAAATGCAATAAAAAGTCACCAAAACCTCCCTAAAAATGTTTACAGGTAATACAGATCATTTGTAGTCAAATTCTCTCTCATGAAGTTATGGGAGTACAGGTGCAAGTTTATCTTTATTTTTTAATGCATTATATTTATTATAACTCTCACGTCTTCATTCTATTATAGCCCTGAAGCTGCAGATGTTGTTGAGACTCTAAATCAGTCATCTGATGTAATTTTTGAGGTAGATAAAAAAAACAAAAAAATGTTTTTTTTCCACATTTAATTATATACTTTAAATTTGTTTGTTATATTGGTAAACTGGGATTTTGTGGAAATATTTGCCATCTGGTTGTAACTTCACTGGGGCACACATACTGCATATGATGCCAGTTCAGCTGTACTGGGACTGCAATCTTTCCACTTTCTCCAATTGTAGATTCTCCTTTAAATCTGGATGTTGGGGGAAGGGCCCCCTGCACCACTCTAAACTTTTATTTATAGCTAATAATTTTCTTATACTGAAATATGGTCTGTCCCAGGAGTCAAACTCACAACCACGTGCATAGGAGGCAGAATTAGCAATGAGCCAAAGGCTTCACTGCTGAACATTGGTGGATTTTCTTTTACGGTCTAAAAACCTAAATGGTATTCTTCTTTACCTACATATTGCAGTGGTACATAGAGATACATCACTATATACCTGTATATTAGAAGTAAAATAAAAGATTTTTTTTCTACAAATTATGAAAAGATTATGAAAAGCGTTTACAGTAATCACAATTTTTAGTAGACATAACAAATCAGTAAACAACATTGACATATTTGGTATCCATGTAATCGTAACAACTCGTACAATACAGTGAATAAATTGTTAATAGGGATTGGTAACCGGCGTACAAAAATTGTGTAATTGTTTTTTTCCTCCATTAAATCCCCCCAAAAAGTTTAAGGGAACCTCTTGTGTTACAAAAAAGCTATTAACTTGCAGATTTGGAGTTAATCTGCAAGTTAATAGTGTTCAGAAGCTGCGCAGCCACTGCACTGAAAGCATGGCTACCAGGGGGAAATTAACTTTATTCCTCATGGCAGCCTCTGGCTTTCAATTGTAGAGGCTTGGGCAGTGCGGCTTCAATTACCGCTCAGTATATAGTGAGTGGCGGCTGCAACCATGACCTATTACTGAATGACAGCTGGCTCAGGAATATACCAGTATATGACTGAAAGCCCGAGACTGCCAGGAGGAATAAAGTTCATTTCCTTCTAGTAGTCGTGCTTTCAGTGCGGCAGATACACAGCCTTAGAACACTATTAACCTGCAGATTAGTCACATATCTGAAGGTTAATAGTGTTTTTGACATGACAAATGTAACTCTTACAAAGTGTCGCTTGAAAAAAAATTTACAGCTCCCCTTGCAAAAAAAAAAAAAAAAAAGAACCTTATATAAAACTGAAAAGGTATGGTTGTTACAACTAGGAATGAATGAACCAAAAAAAAAAAAAAAAAATGATCTGGTCGTCTGAGCTAGTGCATCACAAAAATGTCACTGTATATGAGAATCTTATTTTTGCTAGTGTGCATGTGTGTCCTATATTTATAAAAGTGCTTAGCTGTAAATTGGATCCCCATTTCACACTTTTCCATATGTTCTAATTACAGCATAACATGCTGCTTTTTTCTCTGGAGGTAGGGTAGCTGGTGCATCTCCTTTAGATAGCTATCTGGTACAGATGAGCGAATCTTTTGAAATTCAAATTTGCCTGATCCACCAAATTGAAAAAAAAAAATTGATTGAATTTATTCATCTCGAAACACAAATACTGCAGGACTAATCCATGACGGCGTAGTGTGTTACTAACGGTAATGTTTGAGACTGTGGTCCCAGCTTTCTTCAGGTCATTGACCAGGTCCTCCTGTGTAGTTCTGGGCTGATTCCTTACTTTTCTCAGAGTCATCCTTACTCCACAAGGTCTTGCATGGAGCCACAGACTGAGGAAGATTGTGTTTCTTCTATTTTCTAATACTTGCACCAACAGTTGTTGCCTTCTCACCAAGCTGCTGGCCTATTGTTCTGTAGCCCATCCCAGCTTAGTGCAGGTCTACAATTTTTGTTCCTGGTGTCCTTAGATAGCTCTTTGGTCTATCCCCGCACTGTACAGTGCATGCACTGGGGGGATTTATAAGTCTGCAGTCACACAGAGGGATTGCAGACTTGTTAATTTGGACCTGACAACCCCTTTAATGAACAAGAACAACATGTTAAATATAAATCTTTGTATTAAAATCTAAATGTTAAAAATAATATTTATGATGTTCAAGAGTAGGTAAAAACATGGGTCACATTATGTGAGGGGCAACCAACCCCGACAAGGAGAATAAAGCGGTTTAATGTGTATTTACCACCGTTTCATTCTATCCATACCAATAATATATACCTCATTGGACATTATATCCATTATATAGTAATCATCGCTTAGAATATCACATCTGAGGGAACCTCCTCCCCAGAAAAAAAAACGCTATTAACCTGCAGATATGTGGTTAACCTACAGGTTAATAGCGTTACTAACCTGTCCAGCGCCAGCACTTAGCCGAAGATGAACATTATTCCCCCCAGTAACGCTCCGGTTTCAGTCACAGGGGCGCCGTCAGAGCAATTTCAGTCACCGCTCTGAGTAAAGAGAGCGGCGACTGTAACTGCGCCCCTGGCACTGATTGACACTGGTTGGCTGTCAGTCAGTGCTGGGGGCGTGGTTACAACTGCTGCTGTGTATACTCAGAGCGGTGACTGAACCTGCAGCGGCACTGCCCCCCATGCTTGAAACCAGAACACTGCTGTAGTCAATAAAGTTAATTTTCTTCCAGCTGCGTTTGGCTAAGTGCAGGTGCCAGGTAGGTTAGTAATGCTATTAACCTTCAGATTAACCCCATATTTGCAGATTAATAGTGATTTTCTGCTGACAAGTTCCCATTAGCTCCTTCCTGACCTTGGACGTACACAGTATGTCATGATTGGAAAATACTTCCCTCATCGCTCCCGGCAGTTTAACACCCTAAATTGTTGGTTGTCAAAGAGAGAGTTAGATGAGAAATGGGAGGAAAGTTCAGCGTGAACATGTTGCTCAAGGAATTTGGAGGCAAACGGGAGCAGCGATATGGGGCGATAGCTGGATAAAGTGGTTGGTGCGAGGGATGGCTTTTGAGGATAGGAGTGATTGTGGAATGTTAGAAAGCAGAGGGGAAAGTACCAGAATTTAGTGATAGGTTGAAGAGATGGGTTAGGGATGGGAGGAGTGTGGGGGTGAGGTTGGGGAGGAGGTGGGATGGGATGGAGTCAAGTGCACAAGTGGTGAGGTGTGATTTGGAGAGGAGGCGGGTAAGCTCTCCTTCAGTGATGTTGGAGAGGGAGGCTATGGGGGAAGGGTAATGGTCTCGAAAACAAAGGCGTTGTGGTGGTCAGACAATGAAGGCTTGCCTTGTTTGATCAATCTTGTTTTTGAAGTGTGTGGCAAAGTCCTCAGCAGCAATGAGGGAGGTCGGAGGTGACAGTGGAGGGCGGATGTATATATATATATATATATATATATATATTATGTATTGTGACAAAGTCACTGGTTAAGTGGTGGAGGGGAGATATCTTTCCCTGAGGCTATGGGCGTCAGTTAGGCCAAAACCATGCACCCCTGAGATGGATGAGGGAAAGGAAGGGGAACAATGCCCGGGTAACTAGGTGGTTCCTAGCACTCCAAGATTTGAATTTTCATGTAGAGCACAGGAGGGGTTAAGTCTCCATTTCCAAAGGGTGTGTTTTTATGAGAACAACCATAGAGCGGGTGGGAGGTTGATCTCCATATCTCCTCCCCAGGGTGTGGTCTTGGGGAGGTTTAAATACTTGGCCAGCTGAGGCATTCAGAGTTCAATGTCTGGAGAAGTAAGCTCCAGAAGGGAGCTTGTGTTTGAACCATGTGGAGTTGCTGAATTCTCAGCAGGTGAATCCCTGTTACTCCAAGGACTGTGTTCTATGTGTTACCAGTTTTACTTTGTTTTCCTGTTTTGCCCAGCGAGCTATGTTTATTTTTATGGAATAAAGGTTGGTTCATGCAGCACTTCAATAAATCAACCAAAGATTTAAAGAGATGGCGTACCTGTTTTTACCCCCGTGCGCAGTCGAGTGAGTGATCTACTATATATATATATATATATATAATCAGAAAATAGGAAACAGCAGAAAAATTATGTTTTTGGTGCAAAAAAAGGCCCCCAGGTACATACCAGTCCTTTAGATATCCATGCAAAAATGGAGGCAGCCAACAGAGTAGAATAAAGTGATAAGGTTTAATAGCCCATGTGGCAACGTTTCGGTCCAAAATATGCTTGAGGAAGGTCCACAATTTTGACCAATTTTTTCTTACACAGCCTGGAGGTGTGTTTGGGGTCATTGTCCTGTTGAAAAATAAATGATGGTCCAACTAAATGCAAACCGGATGGAATAGCATGCCGCTGCAAGATGCTGTGGTAGCCATGCTGGTTCAGTATGCCTTCAATTTTGAATAAATCCCCAACAGTGTCACCAGCAAAGCACCCCCACACCATCACACCTCCTCCTGCATGCTTCACGGTGGGAACCAGGAATGTAGAGTCCATCCGTTCACCTTTTCTGCATCGCACAAAGACACGGTGGTTGGAATCAAAGATCTCAAATTTGGACTCATCAGACCAAAGCACAGATTTCCACTGGTCTAATGTCCATTCCTTGTGTTCTTTAGCCCAAACAAGTCTCTTCTGCTTGTTGCCTGTCCTTAGCAGTAGTTTCCTAGCAGCCATTTTACTATGAAGGCCTGTTGCACAAAGTCTCCTCTTAACAGTTGTTGTAGAAATGTGTCTGCTGCTAGAACTCTGTGTGGCATTGACCTGGTCTCTAATCTGAGCTGCTGTTAACCTGCGATTTCTGAGGCTGGTGACTCGGATAAACTTATCCTCAGAAGCAGAGGTGACTCTTGGTCTTCCTTTCCTGGGGCAGTCCTCATGTGAGCCAGTTTCTTTGTAGCGCTTGATGGTTTTTGCAACTGCACTTGGGGACACTTTCAAAGTTTTCCCAATTTTTCGGACTGACTGACCTTCATTTCTTAAAGTAATGATGGCCACTCGTTTTTCTTTACTTAGAATTTGTATTATGGCAAGAAAAAAGCAGCTAACAGTCTATTCAGTAGGACTATCAGCTGTGCATCCACCAGACTTCTGCACAACACAACTGATGGTCCCAACCCCATTTATATGGCAAGAAATCCCACTTATTAAACCTGACAGGGCACACCTGTGAAGTGAAAACCATTTCCGGTGACTACCTCTTGAAGCTCATCAAGAGAATGCCAAGAGTATGCAAAGCAGTCATCAAAGCAAAAGGTGGCTACTTTGAAGAACCTAGAATATAAGACATATTTTCAGTTGTTTCACACTTTTTTGTTAAGTATATAATTCCACATGTGTTAATTCATAGTTTTGATGCCTTCAGTGTGAATGTACAATTTTCATAGTCATGAAAATACAGAAAAATCTTTAAATGAGAAGGTATGTCCAAACTTTGTCTGTACTGTATATATATATATCCACACCTCTAGATAAATTCATTGAGGGGTTTAGTTTCTAAAATGGGGTCACTTTTGATGGGTTTCTACTGTTTAAGTACATCAGGGGCTCTCCAAACGCGTCATGACACCCGCAGACCATCCATTCAAATTTTGCTTTCCAAAATGTCACTCATTCCTTTCTGAACCCTGCCATGCGCCCAAACAGTAGTTTTCCCCCACATATGGAGTATTGGTGTACTCCGGAGACATTGAACAACATATTTTGTAGTCCATTTTCTCCTGTTACCCTTGTCAAAATAAAAAAATTGGGTCTAAAATAACATTGTGGGAAAAATTAGTTTTTCTTTATTTTCATGGCTCTATGTTATAAACTTCTGTGAAGCACCCTGGGGGTTCAAGGTTCTCACCACACATCTAGAGACATTCCTTGAGGGGTCTAATTTTCAAAATGGGGTTACTTATGTGGGGTTTCCCCTGTTTATGTACACCAGTGGCTCTCCAAATGCAACATGGCGTTCGCTAATGATTTCAGTAAATTTTGCATTCAAAAAGAAATGGCGCTCCTTCCCTTCCGAGCCTTGCACCAAAACAGTAGTTTTCCTCCACATTTTGGGTATGGGTGTACTCAGGAGAAATTGCGCAACATATTTTGGGGTTCATTTTCTCATGTTACCCTTGTAAAAGTAAAAAATTTGGGGCTAAAGTAAAACATTTTTGAAAAAAGTTAAATGTTCATTTTTTCCTTCCACATTGCTTGAGTTCCTGTGCAATATCTGAAGGGTAAATAAACCTCTTGAATGTGGTTTTGAGGAAAATGCGGAGTGCATTTTTTATATTGGTGTCAATTTTGGTATTACCTTCCCCCTAAGTCATTTCAAATGTGATGTAGTCCCTAAAAATGCTTTTGTAAATTTTGTTGGAAAATGAGACGCTAGCCAACTTTTAATCCTTCTGACGTCCAATAAAAAAAAAATTATGTTTCAAAAATTGTGCTGATGTAAATTAGACATGTGGGAAATGTTATTTATTAATTATTTTGAGTGACATTACTCTCTGGTTTAACCCCTTAACAACATCTGATGTACTAATACGCGTTCCAAAATTGTGCTGATGTAAAGTAGACATGTGGGAAATGTTATTTATTAACTCTTTTGTGTGACATATCTCGCTGATTTAAGGGCATAAAAATTCAAATTTTGAAAATTGAAAATTTTTTCAAAATTTTCACCAAATTTCCATTTTTTTCACAAATAAACGCAAGTGATATCGAAGAAATTTTACCACAATCATGAAGTACAATATGTCACGAAAAAACAATCTCAGAATTAGGGGGATCCGTTGAAGCGTTCCAGAGTAATTACCTCATAAATTGACAGTGGTCAGAATTGTAAAAATTGGCCTGGTCATTAACGTGCAAACCACCCTCGGGGCTTAAGGGGTTAAGGGCATAAAAATTAAAAGTTTGAAAATAGATAAATTTTTGACAAATTTTAGATTTTTCCACAAATAAACGCAAGTTATATCAAACAGGTTTTACCACTAACATAAAGTACAATACGTCACAAAAAACAGTCCGAGAATTAGTAGGATCCATTGAAATGTTCAGAGTTATTACCACATAAAGGGACGCTGGTCAGAATTGTAAAATTTGGCCTGGCCATGAAGGTGAAAACAGGCTTGGGGGGTGTAAAGGGGTTAATTTTTTTTTCTCCTGTTATTTTTTTTAATTACCTTCCAGTACAAGGCATTGGTGGTGGTTCAGGGTGGGAAATATTTGTATGTTTTGAAAAGTGTTAGGTATCGTTCATACTTTTTTCTTGCATAGACTTTTGGAGATCTGTCAAAAGCAATCTACAGTCTGTGGGGGGGTCTTAAAATTATTATTTTATATATGAGATGAGTAGTGTTGAGTGAGCACTAAAATGCTCGGGTGCTCAAAGCTCGGCCCGAGCTCGCCGTGATACTCGGGTGCTCGACCCGAGCAACGAGCCCAATGTTAGTCTATGGGAGACCAGAGCATTTTTGCGGCGGCACCCCCGGCAGTCTGTAGAAAGCCTAAAAAGTGCCCAAAACGATAGTGACAGTGCTCAAATGACATGGGGACAGCATGGGGGTCGCCCCAGGAAGCATTTCTGACCCCCAGGTCACTGTTGTCAACAACTTGTTCAGAGGTATTAAGCCACTTTTACAGGCTCATAATAAAACGTTCAAAAACGAAAGTGAAACTTTTTTCCTGTGAAATATGTTAAGGAATTTCTTTTCCAGGGTAAAGACTTGTGTATAAGGTAAAATAAATAACCAAAAACAAAAATACTCCTCCACACCTTGGGCTATGTTCACAAGTAGCATTTTTTATGCGTTTTTGCACTTTGTATTGCTTTCAACTGTGACAAATGCATTCACCGGGAAATGTCATTTTAACATTTTACAACCTTATCTGGCCATGTGCTGTGTGACACAGTGCTGAAAAGACATGGGGACAGCATGGGGAAGACTCCTGGCAGCAGCTCTAACTCACAGGTCACTGCCTAAAAATGTGCCCATCAGAAGTGATCCTTGACGCATCAGAAGATGCAGACTTGCAACTATCCCCGTGCAAGTCCTTGTCCCAGGGCAGTGTTCAATTGTACCTCCCCCATTCCTTGCAATGCAAGCGCAAATATGCAGCCAACAACCCACCCACCCCCAGGCTGCAATACCATACTGCTAGCTTGCATTTGAAATGGGGCCTTTTAGTTTTGAGGAGGCCGAAGCTGGCCACTACCTCATGGCTGCTTCGGCAGCGAGGTATCCATACTCAGTCCCCAGCCGCCTGGCGGCCGTGTGTCCACGCTAGGTCCCCAGCCGCCAGGGGGCGGCCGGGTGTCCACACACGGTCCCCAGCCACCAGGGGGCGGCCGGGTGTCCACACTCGGTCCCCAGTCGCCTGGGGGCAGCCAGGTGTCCATAAACGATCCCCAGCCGCCCCAATTTCTCCGCGGAACATCCACACAGACTTTTCCTAGCCCGGCCTACTTTAGGGCAGCATTGGACGAGCCCACCAGAGAACCAGACTCCTCCGGTGGGCCCTGGCTTCTCCATCAGGGGAGTTGTTTGTGCCAAGGTGAGGAGCATGATGATGATAGAAGTTAGCATCTGCTTTGTTTTGTTGAAATGCAAGCGTAAGTGTGCAACCTGCCACCGACCCACCCCCAGGCTGCAATACCATACTGCTAGCTTGCTTGCACTTGAAATTGGGCCTTTTAGGCATGTGGAGGCAGAAGCCGGCCACCATGTCATGGCTACGTCGGCGGCCCTTTTATCCATACTCAGTCCCCAGCCGCCCGGCGGCTGGGTGTCCATGCTCGGTCCCCAGCCGCCAGGGGGCGGCCGGGTGTCCACACACAGTCCCCAGCCGCCTGAGGGTGGCCGGGTGTCCATAAACGGTCCCCAGCCACCCCGATATCTCCGTGGAACATCCCCACACACTTTTCTTAGACTGGCCTGCTTTAGGGCAGCATTGGACGAGCCCACCAGAGAACCAGACTCCTCCGGTGGGCCCTGGCTTCACCATCAGGGGAGTTGAGAGTGCCAAGGTGAGGAGAATGATGAGGATGATAGAAGTTAGCATCTGCTTTGTTTTCTTGGAATGCAAGCGCATGTATGTAGTAGCGGCTAGGCCTGAGGTGGTCAGCGTTTTGGTGCATATCCTACCTCCTCCGAGGATTGCTGGATGTTTTCCTGCTACTATCCCAGTTCTATGACTCCCGTTAAAACAAAGCTTCAGGTGATAAATGATGGATGAGGTAGTGGCAAAGGAGAAAGAGCAGGAGGAACAGGGACCATTCACATCAATATCAGGCCAGTCAACCACATATGTCTTGTAGGATATGTTTCTGTAACAAAAGGAGCGGTTCGGCTACACAGCTATAGGGCATACAGTGAGTACAATGCCTACCAAAAATTTTGAGGCACTCCAATGCCCCTTGGAAATGACATGGAGGTCAGAGGGCCTTAAATAAACCTTTTTTTTATTTATAGCAACTGGATCTCCTGTGCACTGTTGGCCTAAGCAGTGAATGGAAGGCTTTCCAAAAATTATGAGGAACTGCAATGCCCCTTGAAACAGATGTGGATTACAGCGTACTAAAAACCTTATACCCATTATTGGGGAGTGTGTCTCCCTTAGTTTTCGCCTTTGCATTTAAAAGCAAAAGCTGACTAAAATTAGGAGGAAATGCAATGCCCGTTGGAAGAGTTGTGGAGATTAGCGGTAATTAAAAGCAACATTTCAATGCCCCTTGGAAGAGCTGTCGAGGTCACAGTAGCTTAACAAGATGGTTTTAATGCCCCTTGGAAGAGTGGTGGAGGTCGCAGTGGAATCAAAAGACAATATCAATGCCCCGTGGAAGAGACATGGAGGTCACAGTAGCTTAACAAGACGCTTTTAATGCCCCGTACAAGAGCCATACAGTACAGCTTATTACAAACATAAGTCCCATTATTGGGGAGTGGGTCTCCCATAGTATTTGCTTATGCCTTCCAAGCAAAAGCTTCCAAAAATTAGGACGGAGCAACTTGCAATGCCCCTTACAAGAGCCATGCAGTACAGTATATTACAAACATAAGTCCCATTATTGGGGAGTGGGTCTCCCATAGTATTTGCTTATGCCTTCCAAGCAAAAGCTTCCAAAAATTAGGATGGAGCAACTTGCAATGCCCCTTACAAGAGCCATGCAGTACAGCATATTACAAACATTATTCCCATTATTGGGGAGTGGGTCTCCCATAGTATTTGCTTATGCCTTCCAAGCTAAAGCTTCCAAAAATTATGAGGAAATACAATGCCCGTTCGAAGAGTCGTGGAGGTCCCAGTAGCTTAACAAGACGCTTTTAATGCCCCTTACAAGAGACGTGGAGGTCAGAGTGGTATAACAATACACTTTTAATACCCCTTACAAGAGACGTGGAGGTCAGAGTGGTATAACAAGACGCTTTTAATGCCCCCTTGGAAGAGCCATGCAGTACAGCATCTTAAAAATATTATTCCCATTATTGGGGAGTGGTTCTCCCACAGTCTTTGCTTATGCCTTCCAAGCAAAAGCTGACAAAAATCAGGATGGAGGAATGTTCAATAATGGCAACACGGACCACTGTCACCCTGGTGGTATAGTGGTTGTGGAGGCGGAGGATAAGGAGAAGAACATAAAACAGCCGAAATGAGGAAGCGTATACCCATGTGTGGGTGTGAAGCGGTGCATGTGAATACACTCCCGAAATAACACAGTGGATTTGACTTTATGTTACTCTGCTGTCATTTGGTTTTGATGAGAAGTCTGGCCCAATCCAGCCCTTGTTCATTTTGATAAGGGTCAGCTTGTCAGCGTTGACAGGCGAGTGCGCTTATCAGTTATAATTCCCCCAGCGGCACTAAAAACACGCTCCGATAACACGCTAGCGGCAGGGCAGGCCAGGACCTCCAAGGCATACAGAGTGAGTTCATTCCAAGTGTCCAGCTTGGATGCACAATAATTAAAAGGCACAGAGGACGCTGGTACGGTCGGCAAGGTACTCCCTCACCATCTTTTGAAACTTTCCACTCCTTGTGAGAGTACCCCGTGCCTCAGGGTCTGTCCGAAGGGAGGGTCTGAGAAAACTGTCCCAGGACGTTGACAGTGTTCCCCTGCCTCTGCTGGATTGGAGTTGCGTCTCTCTCGTATGTACGCCTTGGTAGGGCAACGAACTGTGACCTCTGCCGCTAGCGTGTTCAGATGGGAATTTTTTTAACAGTTCTGCAGCAAGGGCCTTCTGGTACTGCCTCATTTTTGTAGACCTCTTCACCTCAGGAATAAGAGAGTGAAAGTTCTCCTTGTAGCAGGGGTCTACAAGTGTCACCAACCAGTAATGACTGTCACCCAACATTTTGACAACGCGAGGGTCACGGTTAAGGCAGCGTAATATAAAGTCAGCCATGCGTGCCAGAATGGTAACGGGCAAGATTTCCGTGTCCTCACCAAGATGACGACTGACCATGCTCTCCTCCTCCTCCTCCTCCCCCCTGTCCTCAGGCCACCCACGCTGAACCGACGGTATGACAATTGTAGAGGTACTATCGTCTACAGTGCATGATACCAGCTCCTGTTCTTCCTCCTCCTCCTCCTCCTCCTCTCCCTCATTGTCCCCCAATGCACGTTGGGATGAGAGGAGGCTGGGCTGTGTGTAATCGCCCGCTACAGCTTCTTGATCCATCTCATCATACTCTGGCTGCAATGCCTCCTCTTTAATTCTCTGCAGAGAGCATTGCAAAAGACAGACAAGTGGGATGCTGACACTAATGATGGCATCATCGCCACTCACCATCTTGGTGGCCTCCTCAAAGTTTGTCAGGATGGTACATATGTCAGACATCCAGGTCCACTCCTGAGGTCATATGTGTGGAGTCGGACCTGAATATCGACAGCCTTGTTGCAGCTGGTACGCCACAACTGCTCTCTTCTGCTCACAAATCCTTAGCAATATGTGGAGGGTAGAGTTCCAACATGTGGGGACATCACACAGCAGTCGGTGTGCCAGAATCTGCAAACGCTGCTGCAACACAGCAAGGGCGGCGGAAGCTGTAGGCTACTTGCGAAAATGAGCTGACAGGCGGCGTACTTTCACGAGCAGATCTGGCAACTCGGGGTACGATTTAAGAAACCGCTGAACCACGAGGTTAAGCACATGAGCCAGGCATGGTACGTGTGTGATCTCGCCTCGCCTCAGAGCCGCCACCAGGTTACGGCCATGCCTGGATGTAGGTTCAGCGGTCTCAGCCACAGATCTGCCTGCTCTTTCACAGCTGTCCACAACTCACAAGCAGTGTGAGGTTTCTCACCTAAGCTTATGAGTTTCAGCACAGCCTGTTGCCGCTTGGCGGAGGCAGTACTGCAGTGCTTCCAGCTTGTAACTGATGTGTTGATATCTGAGATGGAGGCTGAACATGAGGAGGAGGAGGAGGAGGAGGAGGAGGATGCACAGGAGCTGTACACTGTGGGGGAAACTCTGACCGACATAGGGCCCCGCAATCCTCAGTGTGGGGAGGATGTGTTCCGTCCCAAGGTCCACTGGGTCCCGGCTTCCACTATGTTTACTCAGTGTGCCGGTAGGTAGATGTACCGTCCCTGGCCACATGCAATTGTCCACGTGTCCGTTGTCAGGTGGACTCTCCCAGTAACTGCGTTGTTGAGGGCACGGCAGATGTTTTGGGACACGTGCTTGTGTAGTGCGGGGATGGCACACCGGGCAAAATAGTGTCGGCTGGGGACAGAGTACCGAGGGACGGCCACCGCCATAAGGTTGCGGAAGGATTCATTCTCCACCAGCCTAAAAGGCAGCATTTCCAATGCAAGCAGTCGTGAAATGTGCGAATTTAGGACTGTGGCCTGTGGGGCGTTAGCTGCGAATTTCCGCTTTCGTTCAAAGGTCTGGGATATGGACAATTGAACGCTGCGGTTGGACGTGGACGTTGATGCTGTTTCTTGAGAGACTGCCATAACAAGTGAAGACTGAGAGAAGGGGGCATCTTTACATGCAGTATGGACAGGGGATTGCCTTGCACACACAACAGGGGGTTCTATTGCACGCGCAACAGCGGAAGAAGCAGTGGTGACTCCCGCTGACACTGGTCGTGGACCCTGGGGTTCACCCCACAAAGTCGGGTGCTTTGCTGCCATGTGCCTCATCATGCTGGTGGTGGTCAGGATGGTAGTTTTGTCACCCCTGCTGATGCTGGCATGGCAGGTGGTACAAATGGCCTTTTTGGGGTTATCAGCAGAGTCTTTAAAAAAATTCCAGACTCTGGAAGACCTACCGCTTGTACTGGCAACATCCCTCGTGTTGGTGTTAAGGGGAACTGTTGCCTGCCTTCTGTGTGCGGCCACCACACTGCTTCTTCCTGCCTGTTGGGGTACTCTGCCTCCCTCCTCCTGTGTGCTGCTGGCCTCACTCTGCATGTCCTCCTGCCACGTTGGGTCAGTTACTAGATCATCCACCACCTCCTCCTCTTCCACTTGCGCACCACGATCCTCCTCCTCACTTCCTGGCAATTGTGTCTCGTCATCGTCCACCTCTTGTGACAAATTGCCAGCGTCGACTTCCTGTGGCCGTGGCTGTTCAAATATTTGAGCATCGCTACATGGGATCTCCTCTTCCACCACTTCAAGCGGAGCAGGCGAGGGGCACAAATATGGAAATGGACCATTGAATAGCTCTTCAGAGTGTCCAAGTGTGGGATCAGTTGCTGTCTGACGACACTCGGCATGGTGGGAGGACGAGCATCAGGGTGAGGAGGAGTATGCGGTCGAGACTCACGGCTACTAACATTTGACCGTGTGAAAGAGACTGGAGGTGGTGGTGCTCAGGTAACTGGAAGTATTATCTGCTATCCAATTAATAACCTGTTCACACTGGTCAGTTCGCAATACTGGTGTTGTTCTGTGCTTCCCTAGTAATTCGGTCAAGAAGTGGGAGCGAGAAGATGTGGCTGTTGGTTGTGGCACATTTTCACCTTGGCCACGGCCCTGTCCTCTGCACGCACCATCACCAGAACGTCCACTTCCACGTCCCTTGCCACGCGCCTTGCCCATTGTAAAGGAAGTAAAATAGCTTACACTCACACTATCAATGGAAAAAGGGTAATAAAAAGGAGATTAGAACCGTGGAAGAGGAAAACCACAGTTCTATTTCTCTGGCCTACACCGAACTCTTTTAAACAATCTGAACAATCAGGGATAAACTATTACTGTTTTTCTTTGCGGAAAAAATACCAAAACCTGAATAATAGAGATTTTTTACCGTGGAATGGCAAAACCACAGTTATTGTTTACTGGGGTATACCATAAAATTTTAAATATATATATTTGTGGCTGAACAGTGAGCGACACACTCAAACTGTTTTTTTTCTTTAGATACAAAAGGCCCAAAACTGGATACTACAGAGATTTGACCCGTGGAACTGCAAAACCACACTGGGATTTGTCGGGCCTACAACAGACTATTTTCAACAGATATATTTTGGTGTCAGAACAGTCAGGAAACACTACTGTTTTTTTTTTTAAGGCAAAAAATGCGAAAAGCAGGATAATAGAGATTTTTTACCGTGGAACTGCAAAACCACACTTCTGTTTCTGTGGCCTATACCAGACTCTTTTCAACAGATATATTTGTGTCTGAAAAATATTTTTGAGGGGGAGGGGGGCGGGGACACCAATAGGTTAATAAGACGGGCATTTGTACAGTGTGAAGGAGGAAAAAAAAAAAAAGGGGATTTAGATGAAAAAAAGGATTTTTACTGGCCCCCGAGACCTGGAGCTAAGTCCAGCAATTTCAGAAACAGGAGCACACAGGACTGTAATGCAGCGTTTGCTGGTATAACCACTGCGTCTCCTATACAGCCTGCCTGCCTGATATCTGGGATGGATATTAGTCCTGAGAAGGACTGTTTGTTCTGGCAGCCTTTACAGACCCTACACTAACTATTTCGCAGGAAAAATCTCTCCCTAGTTCAGCAGCGCTGTCCCTACACTGTCTAATCCGGAGCAACTGTGTCCAAGATGGCGGCGCCCGGTTTTAAATACTCGAGGTGATGCAGTGCAGCCAGCCAATCACTGTAATGCCCACAAACATGGCTGCAGCATTACAGTGACTGGCTGGCAATCCCTGCATGTTCATTGGCTCTGTAAAGAGCGCCAAACATGCAGGGCGGAGACACGAGCTCCCGCCCGAGTAACCCGGAAATGCTCAGTGCTCGCCGAACATCCCGAGTAGCGTGATGCTCGGGCGAGTACCGAGCAGTGTCGAGCATGCTCGCTCAACACTAGAGATGAGTGAATCGATACAATGCAAATCAAATTAATTTTACATTTTTTTAGGAATCTTCCAAAACCAGGGAATTAGAATAATGTAAGCTTTGCATTTGCATGAATCGCCTAAAATGACTCACGTGACCTTGGGCACAGCTGGGTTAGTGTACCCATAATGCCTTGCAGCTATCACATCACATGTTATAGTACAGACAATCAGGAGGGACTATCATAAGCAGCATAAAAGCAGAGGCAGGGAATGCAGCAGGCATTTTGTGGTGAATCTGGATAGTGAGGGGCAATGATAGCTCACAGCTTAGACATTGAGATACGGACAGAAATCTATAGAACTGTACAGAGTGTGTGTGACAGCCCAGTCGTGAAGAAGATTATTGAGTGAGGAAAAGAGAATATGTATTTGATTGAAAGAAAGCGTGCTATAGGAGTGCCACTATGTTATCCATGTCTTTTTAGGGTACATGGAGGCTTTGGAATACTTTTGATTCATGGCAAATCAATCAGTTGCAAATCAAATGTGCTGTGAAATTTGGCAAATTTGAATTTCTAAAAGATTCACTCATCCCTACATATATCTGTACTTGAGGTGGATACATTAGAAAATCTCTATGTACGTTACAGAAGGTATATTCAAATGGGTCTGACGAACTATGGTAGATCTGAAGCCACTGTAACTCCAATTCTATTCCCCACCTTCTGTTGCTTGACTGAAAGCCTTAATGCTGTGTGACTTCAGACAAAAAGAGCAGTCAGTCAAACAAGCGGAGGTGGTGCTAGGTGGGTAATAGAGCTGGCGTGACAGAGGCTTCCGATCTACAAATAGTTCTCTAGGCTCATTTCCATATCAAATCAAACAACGATTTATCAGTAATAGGGGATCGGACTGACCATGTAAAGATATTGCTATATTTGTTTTTGAAAGAGCTACATACACACATATAAATAATTTTGGGGGTGGAATCTTTCTGACAGAATCCCTTTAAAAAACCCTCCATGTTAGAAGTGAGTGAACTGATCCTTCGTGGATCAACTTAGAGCTGAATTTCCCCAAATTTGCAGGTAGCCACAAATTCAAACACTTTGCAATTTGATAGGATCGCAAAAAAAAATGAACCATTTCACACAATGCTAATAATTCAGAGGGCGAGTTAATAACTTCAGGCGCGGCAGCACAGGTTTCCCCATAATACATTGCAGCTATTATATGGTATAGGGCAGCTAGTCATGGTCGACTATCACATGGACTATAAAAGATGAAGGCCGGCCAAGGAATGCCATTTTAAGATTTTACAGCCTAGGGATATAGGTCAGAGCGCACAGCTCATTCCACATAGGGATGGAAAAATGCCTAATCTGATTGGGGTATACTACAGCAGTGTTGAAGTACATTGAATATGGAAGTGTCAGTCTCAGTTTGGGAATAATAATGCAAAGATTCAAGTATCTTTTTTTTTTAATTCTTCACATACTGCAAATATGGAGGGCAATTTAATACTACCATTTCCTAATTTTGTTGCTAAACAAAAATCCTGAAACCAAGGCTTGTCTGTCAAAGAAAATGTATGATTGCTGGTTGTGACAAGAGCAAGCCATATTTAAAATAAAAAATAAAAAAATCTTCATAATCTAGAAAAATTAAACATAACTGTCTTCCTTACAAAGTGTTATGTTGTAAAAATAATAAAATCAAATATATATTTGTATGCACAATTCATAGTGGTAATAGTGCAAAATTAGACCTGTACAAGCGGCTATTGGTTACCACTGGTTATGATCTGTTTTCCCCTATCCAGATAGGTAGTGGTCATTTGAAGAATTTATTTGACAATTTTTGCACTAACCCCTTCACGACATAGGACGTATAATTACGTCATATTTTGTGTCCCTTACTTTGATGTGGGCTCCGACACTGAGCCTGCATCTTTCCCTGTACATGACAGCTGATTTAATCAGATGTCATGTGCCTTTAATAGCCTCAGGTAAAGTGGTGCTCTGCCCTCAGCTGTTAACCTGTTAAATCCTACTGTCAATCTCTGTCAATTTAACAGGTGCCGGCGGGGCGCGTGTCATTCCATGGTCCCACTGGCCCCCCCATGAGGTGATCACGGGGAGACAATGGGTTGTCATGACAGCTGGGGGTCTTTTGAAGACCCCCGTGCCTGTCATTACAATACTCCTGTGAGTACTGGCTCGTGCTAAAGCACTCCTATGTATAGCACAGGCAATCAGACGATCGCAGCTTCAAGTCTCCTAAGGGGACTATTAAATAAAGTAAAAAAAAAAATAATATCCCAAAAGTTTGAATCACCCCCCTTTTGTCCCATTGTAAATAAAACTACTAAAAAAAAATACACATATTTTATTATCGCTGTGTTAAGAAATTCACGATCTATCAAAATATGAAAAATTAATCCGATCGGTAAGCGTAACGAGAAAAAAAGATCAACATGCCAGAATTACGTTTTTTTGGTCGCCGCAACATTGCAATAAAAGGCGATAAAAACATTGTATCTACAACAAAATGGTATCAATAAAAACATCATCTAAGTGCACAAAAAAAAAAAGCCATCACCCAGCTCCAGATTCCCGAAAAATGATAACATTGCGGGTCTCAGAAAATGGTGATAAAAGCAAAATATTTTTTTCGGACAAATTTCGAAAATAATTTTTACCACTTAAATAAAAAATAAACTATACATGTTTGGTATCTGCATACTCATACTAACTTGGAGAATCATATTGCCAGGTCAATTTTACCATAAAGTGAACACGGTAAAAAAAAAAAAACAATTGTGGAAATTGCAATTTTGCCACACTTTTAATTTTTTTCCCGTTTTCCAGTACACTATATGGTAAAATCAATTATACCATTCAAAAGTCCAACTCATCCCCCAATAAACAAGCCCTCATATGGCTATATTGACAGAAATATAAAAAAAAAAAAGTTATGGGGAGTAAAAAACGAACATGAAAAATGACACTGGGTGAAGGGGTTAAAGGGCTTAAAAAGGGTTCAATAAACTTCTAAAAGATCTCAGAGTGTTATACACTTATTCCCATGGCAATTAGAGGCTTTGCCGTATTTGGATTCATTACGAATTTATTTGCCACAAATTACATTTTTGGGGAAAATTCAGCGAGGCTGACAAATTCAAATTTCAGATGATTCTTTATTCTCTACTAAATATCATTTCTATGTAAACTTTAAAAGCAGGACTCCTGAAATAGCAAGTCAATGAGAACTGTTCTACTTAGCAAAAGAAATCAACTCAAAAGTTATGCCCCAGAAGCATATTTCCAAGGACACTGGCACTGGCTCTTGGTTGAGTTTAACCACAACCCTTTTACAAGAAAGCATGTCTTTAAATTATATTGTTGCATCAGACCAGTGAAGTAACCGGCCATTTTGAATTATGTTGTGTTCATGATGGCCCTTCTGGTAATTTGTGTACTGACCCTTAGGTAACATGACACCTTGTGTGAACTATGCCAGACAGTATGGTGGCCAGTTATCCACTCTGTAGAGTTCACACTGTATCTTATATAACCTTTCTATTAGAGCAGATTTTTGTTTCATGTGGGTAATGGGCTGTGATGTAGATTATGTATGGTTGTAACGGGCTGGATGAGGTCACAGATCATTTGTGGCAGATAATATAGTGGTTCCAACCAAGTTCCACTGGGTTTGGAGTTTAATATGAACAACTGGCAGCATCTTGTGGTCAGAAGCAGTGGGTATGACGGAGGGCAGTTAATTAAAGTCTGCTCCTGTCAGTTGGCGGGGCTAAAGGTCTACAGACTGACTTGGGACCTCTACAATGATAGAGTTGGGAGATGGATAGGGAGAAAATAAGAGCCTGAAGTATCTATTAAAATAGAGAGTGGTTGCATGGGATTTCTCTGTTGATGACTTCAGAAAAAGTGCAGGAATGCCCAGACCTAAATTATACATCATGGGGACATGCTACGCGAATGATGCCTCAAAGTGACTTAAAGTGATTGAAAATGTTACAATGTAAGATCTTTGACTACATATAACCATTCTGTTGTAGACCACCTCATCAATCATGGAATTTACAGTCTAGAAGAAAAGACTATACATGACTTAGAAACAAATGAATCCCAGAACAAGGCAACAATAATCAAAGTAATTGAGGTTCTCCACTGAAATGGATTGCCCAGTTCAATCATAGAGAGATCTGTTACATAAAGGAGTGTCAAAAAGAGAAGGTAACAGACGGGTCAGAGGAGATGAGGCGGAATGGATGAATGACAGTGACACACAGGTCTGAATTTGAGAGGAAGGAAAGGCAGAAACATACAAGACACATGTAACATGAAATTAATACAATATTCTTGCAGTAAGAACATTCTTGTAGGCAAGAATGAAGTCAGAAATAGACACCTGTAACTTTGCCGCCTGAACCCTCCAGATAATCCCCACCAATTAGCACTATCAGTCCAGAAATGCACACTATTCCTGCCAATTCACACGGTTTATCAGCATACTCCTATATAATTCTATACTCATTAACTTTCCCATTTTTACTGAGGTTTAAGCATCCAAAGCAATCAATGTGCTCTCGGTCTTCAAGGTTTGTGAGAGCTTGTCTACTGCTAGATGCTAATTACTATCTGACCACCAAGACAAATTCGTCAATAGGCTGTTCCTGTTTAACTTCTAGAAAAGTATATGTTACACAAGTGTAATCATGATTGAATGACGTATGTGCAATACTGTGACCGAGGCTCATGGATCAGGGAAATTCTGCATTTTCAGTGCAGTTATTGTGAAGACTGATTTGCAAAGGTGTTTGTGAGCAGAGTCATTCTAGTTGCCTGAAAGGGATTGAATTTAATACAAAAATCCCTCTATAATGAATACAGTCCATGTCATCCTATTTTACTCCAGAATACCTGGAATATCCATAATACTATAATAACCGATCCCATTTACAGATTACAAGGGAGTGGATGGGTTGTAAATTATACACATTACATCTAGATTACTTTGACCAGTATGTGTAATCTATATTTTCAGATTAGGATTCTAGAAAACAATCCCAGAAATGTCATACTCCTGACAGTTTAATAGTGCCCACTGAATTGTTTAATTGTCCTATAGGAGGGATACTGTGCACAGAAGGACTAAGTGACAGTTTTTACATACATGCCTGCATTGATGCATGTGTTATTTTATTTCCTTCAGGTCTATAACGCACATACACAAATGACATTGTAGATAATTGGAAGACAGTGCCCCTTCCTATCTGCAATATCGTCATGAAACGTGTCATTATCCATTGATATTTGGCTGCAATTTCTACAATACAAACAAAAAAGCCAAAGGACATTTAACACAAAGGACCATAGAGGATAATAAGGCACAAAGCCACGTCTGTTGTGTACTAATGAGAATGAGCGTCAAGAATTACAAACAGGAATATGATTATATATATATATATTAGAAAGATCCTTTATGGCTTTTTATTCTGGTTATAGATTTATTTTCTCCCTATGTGGCAGCTTTGCATGTATAGTGTGTATACAGGTTGTGGTGATGTCATTGACCCTAGCTTGGCTTCTAATCCCCATAAACAGAAGTGAGAACAGTGAGTTATCTTGTGCTGTCACATTCTGCCACCTCACTGCTATCACTAACTATATATATGACTATATTATCGCATGGTTCACACATGTGTCCTATGCAGTCAGCAGGGGTCATCATTGCCTCCATTCAGCCAGTGCTGGCACCACTACACCTGCCTTCTCCTCTCCATTGGCACATGGATTTTATTTAGAAGTGTTTACGATTTATGTATCAATATGTACAATGCAGAAGTAACTATATGCCCAGAATACCAAACATTAATACAAGTCTGTCATTGACATCAGCCTATTACACAGTCCTGCTGTGTGAATGAGATGATTATTGCTATGGACAGGGCACATCTGGTACAGGGAAAGACAAAAGATGGCTTGTCATGTAAGGTGAACACTTCGGTGATGGTCTACACAGACACATACAGCTGCTGCAGCTCTGAAATCCCCTCCATACACTCCACCATTCACTACTCACCATGTCTGTATGAGAATCCAGCAGCTCATCCTCAATACCTTGCATGCTGTGCATTATTCCCAGCGCAGAGCATCCCTCCTGCTGCCCTTGAAGAGGTGCTGCAGTGTCTCCCCCAGTCCAATACACACTGCAGTGTAGGGTGTCATCCAAAATGCACACATTCCTCTCCTGCCTGTACCTCTGCTTACTCTGCTATTGCTGCTTTTTACTAGCTTCTAACAGTGTTGCAATCAATCAGTAATCACATGATCCCTGTACTAGTCTCCAGAGATTTGCTTAAAGGGATAGTATCCTGCAAGACAGGGGGGTTTAACCTGCACAAACCAGGAGGGAGTGGATTCACATATCATTGGCATGGTTATTTATTTTTTTTCTTTTAACCCATTACCTTGCTGTGCATTGAATACACCCAGCACAGGTTCAGGATATGCTATCATGTGTATAGTTGCAATTCTTTTGCTGTAGTCTTGGCACATGTACAGAAATCTAACACCAAATTAATATAGTGATTGTGGACATAAATCTGCTGTGCTGCATTATGCTTATGAAAATTGCACACTGCAGCAATATAATAATCTAAATGTAGCACTGGGGAATTAATTTTTCATAAGCGTCCTATGTTAAAGGCCGGATAACTTATCTCCAGCTTTACTGTCCATTCGATAGCATGCAGAATTAGTGTCCTGGATGTTTGCTATGCTTTTGTTATGGTATAGTTATTATATAGTTTTATGCCAAGTACTGCAACATCATCCGCAGACACTAAGATTTCTGCATTGTCTGGCAGACGTTACGCTGCGTATTAACGAAGTGTTTCTTTATTAAAAAGGGGTTAAAAAAGTCAAGGATGGCTAATAGAGTCACTTTCTTATAGGGATCATGCAGAAGAGCGTATAAATCAGACATGCGCTAGCCCAATTTTAATCAGACAGCACACTGACTCATGTTATTCAGAAGGGCTTTTCAGATGAACAATTTTTATCTTGGTCTGAATGTCTGTGTACTACTTTTGGCCACACTTACAGGTTATGTATTTGGTCAGTATTTTACATCAGTATTTGTAAACCAAAACCAGGAGTGGAACAATCAGAGGAAAAGTATAATAGAAACACGTCACCACTTCTGTATTTATCACCCACTCCTGGTTTTGGCTTACAGATACTGAGGTAAAATACTGACCAAATACTGAACGTGTGAATGTGGCATTAGTCTGAGTCTCAGATGAGAAGTCCATGGGTGTGAGAAAAAAAATCAGATCCCTCACGGACCATCAGAATAGCAGCCGATTTTTCGGATACATTTCAATTATAAACTTAGGAAACTGTATTTGATCATGTCCATTTTTTACTGTAGATATATGAAAACGGATCACATACAGACGTCATACAGACGTAAAAAATGGACACATGGATGGCACAAGGATGAAAATCTGAGGAAAATTAGAAAAAAATTGTCAGCGTTTTCTGGATGAAACTCGGGAGACTTTTCATAGCCCCGTCTGCAGGCTCCAATCTGCGTTGTTTTACTGGTCCACTCCAATAACCCAGAACACTTTTGCCTTAATTGAGATATTTCTGAAAAAAAATAGCGTAAAATTGAATGCAGCACCTGTGGGAAACGCAAATGTGTTTGCCTCATTAGGAAGTCCAGGTAATTGGCTTGTGGCTCTCAGACAGGCACTGTGACAAATTTTTCCAATTTATGGAAATATCCATGTAGGTTCAACTCTTGGAAAGTGACATCTACCAAGGATTATTTATTTGTATTAGAAAAATATATATATTTTAATTTAAGAAAATTCTTAAGTCCTGTTATTGAAAAAGAAAATGTCTGTGATGGTCTGAAAACTCTCAAGTGTCTCTGGCCATAGAAACCTTGCTTTAGCTTTCTGCCTCATTGACTGTCTATTAGTGTTGCTAAGCTGGCAGCCTCACACAGCATACAGCACAGTATGGAGTTAATGGAAACAGGAGAATGCTCCACACATATTTGGTTTTACATGTTATCTTTTTAACCAGTTGTATATCAGAGACCAGCAAACCCAAGAACTGTTATAGGGGTTGTCTGTAATGCAAGTGAATCTCAGCCTTTTATCATCATTATATTTTTAGGTCCAAAAAGTCTATTCTGATATATTTTCTAGTTTATATTTCTAGTGCTCAGTTTTTATGATACATAAAGAATTTTAAAGATTAAAAGGATGGCAAACTGGCTACCTGCAGCTGCCACTAGAGGGAGTAGAGTAGCTAACAGCTGGCTGTCTTATCATTGAGCTCAATGTATTGCAGTGTGCAGCTCCTATGCTCCCTCTAGTGGTTGGTGTAGGTATCCAGCATTTTATGTGTTAAATGTATGTGTATATGAAAGGGAGTGCAGTTCTGTACCAGAGCTTCGACCTCTACAAAGATATATTAAGAAATTACATAAGATTTCTCACTGTTTTAGATTACAAAAATAAAAAATCTTTAAGAGTGGAGTTTTTTTTACTGATATGCTAATTCAAATAGATTCATTTTATTATTTAGTTCCATTAAAATTTAGTTCCCTTTATGGTGTGGTAGTTTTCCCCATTTGCTATGGCCACATGTAAAGATTTCATCCACTGATCAATCTGTACATGGCCCTAAAGTACCAGTGCTAAAATGAATCTTAATCAAGGATGACGCTCTTAAGGATAAAAGACAAATAACTTGAAAAATCCAACCTGCTAAAATTATACAATTGTGATATGATGCCTGGATCTAGAACAAGGCATAACATTGGAATTTCCATTTTCCCATTGATAGGACATGCCATCACTTTTGGATTGATGTGGGGATCATCTTTTGGGACTCCCACTTGATCCTGGGAGTCCCGTTCTAAGTTTTACCCCAAACAGTGTTCCACCTGGCTATAATTCTACACCAGGACTGCAGCCCCTTCATTCTTTAGGGTCGGTGGGGATCCCAGTGGTCCAATTTTAAAAGCAATATGCCATCACCTTTAAGATGGCAATAACTATTTAAAAATGTTGAAGTTGATGGATTTGTGCTTTTTTTCTCATCCTCGTTACATACAAGTATGTAATGTAATACTACACAGATTCCGGCAATTTCTCATTCAGCGATGCATGTTATATAAATCTCATACCTTTAGGGCAGATTCAAGACCTACGCTCACTCCTTTAATTATTGGCACATGAAAATTGCAGATGCTGAGCAGCTAATTAAATCTACGTATTGTGACATAAAGCCTTAATTCTATCAGACGTTGAACAAGTATAATTCATATGAATTAGTAATTAAAGAGATAAGTTGGCTGCAATTATAATTGAGGTGTTTTCAGAGGTTCTCTGTGCCCAGTCCAATAACAGGGTACTCCTCCCTTTTTAATAATTAATTTATAAACTATAATTATCATATGCACTGTAACTCAGCTTTCCTGGGGTCTTGAATAGGAAATCTGTCAAGTTGTGTAACATTGTTAGGAATCTACCCAGGGTTAGACTGCCCACCAGAGTACCAGATTTGGCCCAGTGGGCTTAGGCTCTGACCCATCAGTAGACCCCAGAGGTCTAGCTGAAAATGACACAATGTAGAGCTGATATTGGAGCCACTCACTTGCCTTTAGGGTTTATATCATGAGTGTACTCACAAATAACTGATTAGATCTTATTGATGATATGTCCTATATATGCAATCAGTGGTGTAGCATGGGGGAAGGCTACAGGGGCGATTGCCCTCAGCACAAAATTCTTAGTGGCACAAAATTTAGAGAGAAAAAAAGAAAGTAATACCTATTTTTTTTTATTTCGTACACCTAGGAAATGCCATCGCTACTACCGAAAATGTGGACCTCTGACCCCAGATATCAGGATGAGCACCACTTTTAACTATATCGGCATCAACATAACACTGATACAGATGGGTCCTATGTTGGAGCGGAGAGACATAGTATTCCTGCATCATCAATGTTCGTCCTGTAAGCCGCTGGCTTTTGTAGGCTTACGATGACCTATAAGATGTCACAGGTTTGGCACAGGTGATGCAATGATGCCACTGCCACCCATGTCACCCCACACTGTGTGATGGGAGAACAGGACCTATCTGCTTGGATTTGGTGAGAATAAACTGATATCTTTGTAGGGGGTAGCAAAAAGATGGTATTTTTACTTTTGGAGGGGCACTCGAGGAGCCTCATTCCTTTTTAACGTGGCAGTAATACTTTCAGCTTTTGGTTTAAGGGGAACTCAAGGGGCATTCATTTTTAAAGTGGGCATTCAGCACTCAGAAGCATGACATGGTATGGCTGATTCGTTCTAAACTCCTTCTCCTTCCACTTAACACTATTTTGCTATACCCCTAACTCCCCATTTCCTTAACAAACATATACAGTAGACATATTCTTTTGGATAAAATTGGCCACAGCGGCCATTTATTTAACAAATAATACAATAACAATAACTATTGTACATTACCCGGAAAAAACAGAGGGAGGTCCTTGGAGCTACCAAAAAATCTGACACACCTTC
This sequence comes from Phyllobates terribilis, assembly GCF_046119375.1. Classification (NCBI taxonomy): domain Eukaryota; kingdom Metazoa; phylum Chordata; class Amphibia; order Anura; family Dendrobatidae; genus Phyllobates; species Phyllobates terribilis. The sequence continues at coordinate 737,793,070 of NW_027362762.1, forward strand.
ACCAATTATTTAAATTAGAACTTTCTTTACCCTCAGCTGTAAAACCCAAGCTCGAGGGCACCACACCACTGTCAGTGGTAAATTAACGGCAACTGCCGATTCCCAGGGTCCACCACCGTCCAGAGCCCCATTAACTGCCAGATCAGCCATTATTAATTCCATCCTGTGGGGAACCCTCCATCTGATTCCTCCCCCAACCAATTTTTAATACCAACTCCAAGGACCCCCCCACCACCTCCTCCACTGCGACCCAACCTGTAAACACAATACCAAAAACCACTTACAATATCAAAAACACATTTTTATATATTTGATCCACTCCTATGAAAACAATCAATTCAAAAACTAAAGGTGGGTGGGGGATACTCGTCACAGTAGGGAACCCCAAATATATATTTGGACAGAGACAACATTTTTCTAATTTTGGTTCTAGACATTACCACAATGAATTTTAAACAAAACAATTCAGATGCAGTTGAAGTTCAGACTTTCAGCTTTCATTTGAGGGTATCCACATTAAAATTGGATGAAGGGTTTAGGAGTTTCCGCTCATTAACATGTGCCACCCTGTTTTTAAAGGGACCAAAAGTAATTGGACAATTGACTCCAAGGCTATTTCATGGACAGGTGTGGGCAATCCCTTCGTTATGTAATTCTCAATTAAACAGATAAAAGGCCTGGAGTTGATTTGAGGTGTGGTGCTTGCATTTGGAAGGTTTTGCTGTGAAGTAAACATGCGGTCAAAGGAGCTCTCCATGCAGGTGAAACAAGCCATCCTTAAGCTGCAAAAACAGAAAAAACCCATCCGATAAATTGCTACAATATTAGGAGTGGCAAAATCTACAGTTTGGTACATCTTGAGAAAGAAAGAAAGCACTGGTGAACTCATCAATGCAAAAAGACCTGGGCGCCCACGGAAGACAACAATGGTGGATGATCGCAGAATAATCTCCATGGTGAAGAGAAACCCCTTCACAGCAGCCAACCAAGTGAACAACACTCTCCAGGAGGTAGGTGTATCAATATCCAAATCTACCATAAAGAGAAGACTGCATGAAAGTAAATACAGAGGGTTCACTGCACGGTGCAAGCCACTCATAAGCATCAACAATAAAAAGGCTAGACTGGACTTTGCTAAAAAAACATCTAAAATAGCCAGCACAGTTCTGGAAGAACATTCTTTGGACAGATGAAACCAAGATCAACCTCTACCAGAATGATGGAAAGAGAAAAGTATGGCGAAGGCGTGGTAGAGCTCATGATCCAAAGCAAACCACATCATCTGTAAAACACGGCGGAGGCAGTGTGATGGCTTGGGCATGCATGGCTGCCAGTGGCACTGGGTCACTAGTGTTTATTGATGATGTGACACAGGACAGAAGCAGCCGAATGAATAGTGATGTATTCAGAGCCATACACTGTGCTCAGATCCAGCCAAATGCAGCCAAACTGATTGGTTATTGTTTCATACTACAGATGGACAATGACCCAAAACATAAAGCCAAAGCAACCCAGGAGTTTATTAAAGCAAAGAAGTGGAATATTCTTGAATGGCCAAGTCAGTCACCTGATCTCGTATAAAGCAAAACTATCGCACACCTGGTGGAGGTGGTGCCCGGGTAAGGTGCCAAACCAAGTATAGATTAAAGATAAAACCCGGCACTCGGAAACTTAATTGTTGCTTTTTTTAATAATAAAGTGGATGAATACAAAAGTACAAACGTTTCGGTCATTAGGGACCTTCATCAGTGTACTAAAAAAACAAAAAAAATGCAAATATTTACAAAATTACAATGGTCAAGTACAAATACATGTTGCACATAAAGGTAAATATTGAAGTATGGGAGGGGACGGGAGGGAATAGGATAATGAGGGAAGGTGATGTATCATGAACAGAGATAGGAAAAAAAAGGGGGGCATACCAGTATTCAGAGGAAAGCCAGGATTGGGCTGTGTCCACACAATGGCTGTAAAGAGAGTAGGTAGCAAATAAGGGACATGAATAGATGCAATGAGCAAAAAGGAAGAAGTCAGAGTGGAACAGGATGTCAGGCACAAACCTTGTATATATGGCAGGCAGGTATAATATGTTGAGGAACGCGGTATCCACCGTTAGTTCTATGGTGGTAGAGTATTGAGCAGGTGATTTGAACGCTCTTTTATGAGCGTGGGGAGGGCCTCTGTGAGTTCTAAGGTTATCATTGGTGGTAGTGGAGCGCTGTGTAAGAGATGTATGGCCTGTAGGACCTGTGATTGACCCGGAAAGGTCCTATTGGTTAGCGGCGGTCACGTGGGCGGAAGTGACGCAACACGTGCGTTCCATTCGTCCAGGAAGTGCGTTCCACCAGAAGTGATGTATAGGACCTGACATAGCAGGGATCCCATTGGAGGGCGGCGGTCACATGGGCGGAAGTGACACGTCGCTTGCGTTCCAGGGCCCAAAGGATGCGTTCCACAGGGTATTTATATAGCAATAGTGGATACTAAAGAGAGAAGAGGAATGTAGCTGGTACAGGAGAATCCAGGGTGGGAGCCACAGGAGGGAGCAGGGAAGGAGCATGGGTCTTAGGGAAGGTTCTAAAATAAAGAGAAAAAGGTTATTAATATTGTGCTTATTCTTCCAGAAAAACGATAATAATAACAAAGCATATATACAAAATATGACAATAATCTCATGAATACATGAAATAGGTACACAAAATTATAGCAATAATTTCAGACAGTAGTATACTTTGGGATAAGAGAACCATAAGTCCCAATAGGAACAACCTATGACATTGTGTACAAATGACCGAAAAAAGTAGTCACAGGGACAGAGGTCAATTGAGAGTACATGCAGATAATTAAGTGAATGCGAGAAGATCATATTCCCGGTTGAGTCCCTTGGGTGTAAGTGACTGTAGTTCATGTATCCAGTAGGCTTCACGATGTTTGAGTCTACGGATGCGATCGCCACCTCGGCGTAATGGGGGTACATGATCAATGACTTGGAATTTAAGTTGGGAGATGGAATGTCCACATGTTGTGAAATGAAGAGGTAATGGAAGCAATAAATTCTTACAACGAATAGTGGATTTGTGTTTGGATATTCGATCCTTTACTGGTTGTGTGGTCTCCCCAATGTAGAGGAGACCGCATGGACATTTGATCAAATAGACCACAAAGGACGAGTTACAGGTGTAGTAATCCCTAATGTGATATTGTCTGCCTGAATGTGGATGGTAGAAGGTGTTTCCCCTGATGACATTATTACATTGATAACACTGTAAACAGGGAAACGTCCCCGTTTTAGGAGTAGAAAGGAATCTCTGGTGTGTAGACCTTTTAGCGGTACCAAAATCTGCCCGGATCAGTTGGTCTCTGAGATTGGGGGCCCTTTTGAAGCAAGGTAGAAAAGGAACTGTAAACTCAGGTACAGTCGGGAAGGCCTGGTGTAATAATTTCCAATGTTTTCGGATCTTTTTGTGAAGGATGAGGACAGCCGGATGGTACGTGTGAACGAATGGAATCCGGTTCGAAGTAGTAGGGCGAGAGTTAACTACTGGGTTCTGAGATTTTGTTAATACGTCAGGGGGATAACCTCTATCCTCAAATTTCCTTTGCATCTCTTTTAGTCGAAGGGTGCAGGTAGTGGGATCACTGACTATCCGTTTTACTCGGTGAAATTGTGATTTAGGTACTGATGATATGGTGGGTTTAGGATGTAGACTGTCGAAACGAAGCAAACCATTACGGTCTGTAGGTTTCATGTAAAGGTCAGTGGACAGTATGCCCTCTCGGCTCTTAATGACTCTGGTGTCTAGAAAATTAATGGACTCTGAATTAAATGTAACTGTAAACTTGAGTCCATCCCAGGCTGAATTAATGCTGTTAAAGAAATCCATGAGAGATTCAATTGGACCGTCCCATATACAGAATATGTCGTCTATGTATCTTTTCCATAAGATGGCATGGGTTTGGAATAATGTATTGGGGTAAATGATGTTCTCCTCAAATGTTGCCATGTAGCAATTGGCATAGGGAGGGGCTACATTGGAGCCCATCGCGGTCCCTTGTTTCTGAAGGTAAAAAGAATCTTGGAACATGAAAAATTTTTTTGTCAAGACCAGTGTGAGTAGGTCTATGCTAAGATTGCAAACTTCTGTGGAGATGCCGGACTTCTCCAGTAAGTTCCCAACGCACTGGATGCCTTTTTTGTGGGGAATGCAAGTGTACAGATTGTTGACATCTAAAGTAACTAAGAGAGACTGGATGGATCTGATGGATGGTGTGAATGGTAGTTAGAAATGCACCTGTGTCCAATAAAAATGATGGACTTTCTTTAATCAGAGGAGTGAGTATTTTCTCAAGAAAAATGGATAATGGGGCTAAGATGGAATCGGTCGAGGCGACAATGGGTCGTCCTGGTGGGTTTTCTATACACTTGTGTATTTTAGGTAGTGTGTAAAACACGGAAATTATGGGGAATTTCTTGATTAGGTAGTCTCGTGTTTTGAGGTCAATAGTGCCAATTCCTAGATGTCGGTCAATCGTCTCAGTAATGGTGGCTTTAGTGGTGTTAGAGGGGTCATTTGGTAATTTCTGATAGACTGTCGTGTCGCCTAGTTGGCGTACGATCTCAGTCAGGTAGGTACTTTTGTCCATAACAACTATAGCCCCACCCTTGTCGGCGGGTTTGATTATAATGGATTGGTCTGCTTGTAATGTTCTTAGGGCTTGTTTGTCAAGATTGGACATATTGTGATGGTAATGTATGAGGCCCTTATCCATATCCGACCTTAGTTTTTGAAATGACTGGTCTATAAATTCAATAAACGTTTCGACCGCGTGTTGGGTATGTGGAGGTCGATAGGTGCTTTTAAGTTTGAGTCCCAAATTGGCTGCCGTAATATGAGGTGTACCGGGACCTGTGGTGGAAGCTGTTATGGTGTCTGGGATGGATTTCTGTGAGAAATGAGCCTTTAGTCTGACAGAGCGAAAGAATCTCTGCAATTCCATATCGAGTGTAAACGTGTTGCACCGATTGGAAGGACAGAAATTTAGACCCTTTTGTAATACAGAAAGTTCGGCGATGCTTAATGAACGAGAAGAGATATTTACCACAAGTGGGGCTACACCTGGGAGCGTGTCACCCGTACGAAGTCCATGTTGCCTCTTGTGGGTCCCTCCTCTCCTGGTCCTCTTTTTCTGAAATTCTTCTTGCGGTTTCCTAAAAAATGAGCAGATGTAGTGAGGTCGCGTCTGTCTACCTCTGAACCAGAAGTGGATTGATCTGTAGAGGAGGGCCCTGAGCGCGTAAAATTTCGTCGAGGAGCTCGCTTGTCTCGCCATCTGTATACACGGCCTTGCTGATAATCTTCTGCGTCTCTCGTGAATTTTATGCGTTTCCTGTTTTCTGTATCACGTCTGTGCTGTTCGATGGTGGCTTGAATCTTGGTTTTCAAGGTTGTGAATTCCTCTGGAGGAATTAAGGTGGATAATTGGGTCTCAATGTTGGTGATCTGTTCCTTGGAAGAAGAAATGGCTTTCTGCAGGGATTCAATGGTTAGAGTCATTAAGTCGAAAGAACATTTATTTAAAATGCGTTCAAACTTGGCACAATAGTCCCCTTGGTCGCTGAACAAGGTGGGACGGAGTGGTACTCTCAAACCTCGTGGGATGCGCTGGACGCGTACGTATTCGGTCAGAGTAGCACAATGCAGTTCAATATTAGTTAGATGCCGGAGCTCCCTTTCCCAATCTTTTCCTCGTGTTTCTTTTGGTGGTGCTTGAAGGAAATCACAGGATAAGTGGGATTGGGAGATAATATGAGAGGTTTCTTCAGCGTTATAGAAGAATGTATTGGAGGAAGTCATGACCAACCAAGGTGCTGATATATAGGAATAAGTTGTATAAAGCAAAACTATCGCACACCTGGTGGAGGTGGTGCCCGGGTAAGGTGCCAAACCAAGTATAGATTAAAGATAAAACCCGGCACTCGGAAACTTAATTGTTGCTTTTTTTAATAATAAAGTGGATGAATACAAAAGTACAAACGTTTCGGTCATTAGGGACCTCCCGTCCCCTCCCATACTTCAATATTTACCTATATGTGCAACATGTATTTGTACTTGACCATTGTAATTTTGTAAATATTTGCATTTTTTTTGTTTTTTTAGTACACTGATGAAGGTCCCTAATGACCGAAACGTTTGTACTTTTGTATTCATCCACTTTTTTATTAAAAAAAGCAACAATTAAGTTTCCGAGTGCCGGGTTTTATCTTTAATCTATACTTGGTTTGGCACCTTACCCGGGCACCACCTCCACCAGGTGTGCGATAGTTTTGCTTTATACAACTTATTCCTATATATCAGCACCTTGGTTGGTCATGACTTCCTCCAATACATTCTTCTATAACGCTGAAGAAACCTCTCATATTATCTCCCAATCCCACTTATCCTGTGATTTCCTTCAAGCACTACCAAAAGAAACACGAAAAGATTGGGAAAGGGAGCTCCGGCATCTAACTAATATTGAACTGCATTGTGCTACTCTGACCGAATACGTACGCGTCCAGCGCATCCCACGAGGTTTGAGAGTACCACTCCGTCCCACCTTGTTCAGCGACCAAGGGGACTATTGTGCCAAGTTTGAACGCATTTTAAATAAATGTTCTTTCGACTTAATGACTCTAACCATTGAATCCCTGCAGAAAGCCATTTCTTCTTCCAAGGAACAGATCACCAACATTGAGACCCAATTATCCACCTTAATTCCTCCAGAGGAATTCACAACCTTGAAAACCAAGATTCAAGCCACCATCGAACAGCACAGACGTGATACAGAAAACAGGAAACGCATAAAATTCACGAGAGACGCAGAAGATTATCAGCAAGGCCGTGTATACAGATGGCGAGACAAGCGAGCTCCTCGACGAAATTTTACGCGCTCAGGGCCCTCCTCTACAGATCAATCCACTTCTGGTTCAGAGGTAGACAGACGCGACCTCACTACATCTGCTCATTTTTTAGGAAACCGCAAGAAGAATTTCAGAAAAAGAGGACCAGGAGAGGAGGGACCCACAAGAGGCAACATGGACTTCGTACGGGTGACACGCTCCCAGGTGTAGCCCCACTTGTGGTAAATATCTCTTCTCGTTCATTAAGCATCGCCGAACTTTCTGTATTACAAAAGGGTCTAAATTTCTGTCCTTCCAATCAGTGCAACACGTTTACACTCGATATGGAATTGCAGAGATTCTTTCGCTCTGTCAGACTAAAGGCTCATTTCTCACAGAAATCCATCCCAGACACCATAACAGCTTCCACCACAGGTCCCGGTACACCTCATATTACGGCAGCCAATTTGGGACTCAAACTTAAAAGCACCTATCGACCTCCACATACCCAACACGCGGTCGAAACGTTTATTGAATTTATAGACCAGTCATTTCAAAAACTAAGGTCGGATATGGATAAGGGCCTCATACAATACCATCACAATATGTCCAATCTTGACAAACAAGCCCTAAGAACATTACAAGCAGACCAATCCATTATAATCAAACCCGCCGACAAGGGTGGGGCTATAGTTGTTATGGACAAAAGTACCTACCTGACTGAGATCGTACGCCAACTAGGCGACACGACAGTCTATCAGAAATTACCAAATGACCCCTCTAACACCACTAAAGCCACCATTACTGAGACGATTGACCGACATCTAGGAATTGGCACTATTGACCTCAAAACACGAGACTACCTAATCAAGAAATTCCCCATAATTTCCGTGTTTTACACACTACCTAAAATACACAAGTGTATAGAAAACCCACCAGGACGACCCATTGTCGCCTCGACCGATTCCATCTTAGCCCCATTATCCATTTTTCTTGAGAAAATACTCACTCCTCTGATTAAAGAAAGTCCATCATTTTTATTGGACACAGGTGCATTTCTAACTACCATTCACACCATCCATCAGATCCATCCAGAGTCTCTCTTAGTTACTTTAGATGTCAACAATCTGTACACTTGCATTCCCCACAAAAAAGGCATCCAGTGCGTTGGGAACTTACTGGAGAAGTCCGGCATCTCCACAGAAGTTTGCAATCTTAGCATAGACCTACTCACACTGGTCTTGACAAAAAATTTTTTCATGTTCCAAGATTCTTTTTACCTTCAGAAACAAGGGACTGCGATGGGCTCCAATGTAGCCCCTCCCTATGCCAATTGCTACATGGCAACATTTGAGGAGAACATCATTTACCCCAATACATTATTCCAAACCCATGCCATCTCATGGAAAAGATACATAGACGACATATTCTGTATATGGGACGGTCCAATTGAATCTCTCATGGATTTCTTTAACAGCATTAATTCAGCCTGGGATGGACTCAAGTTTACAGTTACATTTAATTCAGAGTCCATTAATTTTCTAGACACCAGAGTCATTAAGAGCCGAGAGGGCATACTGTCCACTGACCTTTACATGAAACCTACAGACCGTAATGGTTTGCTTCGTTTCGACAGTCTACATCCTAAACCCACCATATCATCAGTACCTAAATCACAATTTCACCGAGTAAAACGGATAGTCAGTGATCCCACTACCTGCACCCTTCGACTAAAAGAGATGCAAAGGAAATTTGAGGATAGAGGTTATCCCCCTGACGTATTAACAAAATCTCAGAACCCAGTAGTTAACTCTCGCCCTACTACTTCGAACCGGAATCCATTCGTTCACACGTACCATCCGGCTGTCCTCATCCTTCACAAAAAGATCCGAAAACATTGGAAATTATTACACCAGGCCTTCCCGACTGTACCTGAGTTTACAGTTCCTTTTCTACCTTGCTTCAAAAGGGCCCCCAATCTCAGAGACCAACTGATCCGGGCAGATTTTGGTACCGCTAAAAGGTCTACACACCAGAGATTCCTTTCTACTCCTAAAACGGGGACGTTTCCCTGTTTACAGTGTTATCAATGTAATAATGTCATCAGGGGAAACACCTTCTACCATCCACATTCAGGCAGACAATATCACAATAGGGATTACTACACCTGTAACTCGTCCTTTGTGGTCTATTTGATCAAATGTCCATGCGGTCTCCTCTACATTGGGGAGACCACACAACCAGTAAAGGATCGAATATCCAAACACAAATCCACTATTCGTTGTAAGAATTTATTGCTTCCATTACCTCTTCATTTCACAACATGTGGACATTCCATCTCCCAACTTAAATTCCAAGTCATTGATCATGTACACCCATTACGCCGAGGTGGCGATCGCATCCGTAGACTCAAACATCGTGAAGCCTACTGGATACATGAACTACAGTCACTTACACCCAAGGGACTCAACCGGGAATATGATCTTCTCGCATTCACTTAATTATCTGCATGTACTCTCAATTGACCTCTGTCCCTGTGACTACTTTTTTCGGTCATTTGTACACAATGTCATAGGTTGTTCCTATTGGGACTTATGGTTCTCTTATCCCAAAGTATACTACTGTCTGAAATTATTGCTATAATTTTGTGTACCTATTTCATGTATTCATGAGATTATTGTCATATTTTGTATATATGCTTTGTTATTATTATCGTTTTTCTGGAAGAATAAGCACAATATTAATAACCTTTTTCTCTTTATTTTAGAACCTTCCCTAAGACCCATGCTCCTTCCCTGCTCCCTCCTGTGGCTCCCACCCTGGATTCTCCTGTACCAGCTACATTCCTCTTCTCTCTTTAGTATCCATTATTGCTATATAAATACCCTCTGGAACGCATCCTTTGGGCCCTGGAACGCAAGCGACGTGTCACTTCCGCCCATGTGACCGCCGCCCTCCAATGGGATCCCTGCTATGTCAGGTCCTATACATCACTTCTGGTGGAACGCACTTCCTGGACGAATGGAACGCACGTGTTGCGTCACTTCCGCCCACGTGACCGCCGCTAACCAATAGGACCTTTCCGGGTCAATCACAGGTCCTACAGGCCATACATCTCTTACACAGCGCTCCACTACCACCAATGATAACCTTAGAACTCACAGAGGCCCTCCCCACGCTCATAAAAGAGCGTTCAAATCACCTGCTCAATACTCTACCACCATAGAACTAGCGGTGGATACCGCGTTCCTCAACATATTATACCTGCCTGCCATATATACAAGGTTTGTGCCTGACATCCTGTTCCACTCTGACTTCTTCCTTTTTGCTCATTGCATCTATTCATGTCCCTTATTTGCTACCTACTCTCTTTACAGCCATTGTGTGGACACAGCCCAATCCTGGCTTTCCTCTGAATACTGGTATGTCCCCCTTTTTTTTCCTATCTCTGTTCATGATACATCACCTTCCCTCATTATCCTATTCCCTCCCGTCGCCTCCCATATTTCAATATTTACCTATATGTGCAACATGTATTTGCACTTGACCATTGTAATTTTGTAAATATTTGCATTTTTTTTGTTTTTTTAGTACACTGATGAAGGTCCCTAATGACCGAAACGTTTGTACTTTTGTATTCATCCACTTTATTATTAAAAAAAGCAACAATTAAGTTTCCGAGTGCCGGGTTTTATCTTTAGTCACCTGATCTCAACTCAATTGAGCATGCATTTCACTTGTTAAAGACTAAACTTCAGACAGAAAGGCCCACAAACAAACAGCAACTGAAAACCACCGCAGTGAAGGCCTGGCAGAGCATCAAAAATGAGGAAACAGAGCGTCTGGTGATGTCTATGAGTTCAAGACTGCAGACAGTCATTGCCAACAAAGGGTTTACAACCAAGTACTAGAAATGAACATTTTATTTACAATTATTTAATCTGTCCAATTACTTTTGGTCCTTTTAAAAACAGGGTGGCACATGTTAAGGAGCTCAAACTCCTAAACCCTTCATCCAATTTTAATGTGGATACCTTCAAATGAAAGCTGAAAGTCTGAACTAGTGTTGAGCCACCCCCGTAGTGTTCGAGTTCGGTTCGGTTCGTCGAACACCCGTGTGTTCGCCGAACTGTTCGTCGAACTGTTCGTCGAACACCTTCGAACACCGTTAAAACCAATGGCAGGCAAACAAAAACACATAGAAACACATAGAAAACACCTTCAAAGGTGTCCAAAAGCTGACAAACTGCTCAGAAGACATAACTAACACATGGAAAAGTGACAAGTACATATAGTCATGCGAAAATAAAAGAGGTGGAGGAGTAAAAGGAGGGGGAGACACAGATATAGGCATGTCATGCCCTTCTAAAATCCAAAAAGTGAGAAGCCGACACGGCCAGTCCGCTCCTGCCCGTGCCACCTCCGTGTCGCCGGGTTTGTGCCAGAGCCGCGGTGAACCCTGACGGCCAGCCCCCCTCTCCCAATACTGGTGCCTGTCCGCTGGTGGGTCGAGCGAGCCCCCCTGTGGTGGAGGCAGCTCTAAGCTTTTTAATTTAAATTGTCTCTCTAATTTGAATGAATACACTTTAAATCCATTTACAAGGATCTATTGGAGGGCAAGTCTGGTGCGAGCAGCCGTGGTAATTCCAGCTCCAGTAGCGTCCACTAAAGCTGCTGCAGTTAAAAAGCTTTTATAAGGATCGAGCTCGGCTGTCCACCGCAAGGCATCCTACTGCCAGTCCCAGCCCCTATGCCTTGGGGTGCCTCCTGATGCTCTTCACTAAGTATCCCATGGTCCCGAAGCATTTCCTTTGAAAAAATTAAGTGTCTAAACTACAGGTGGTGCAGCTTGCTTAACAGCCGGGATAATCCGCTTACTAGCAGACACTGCTACTAGGCACAAAGTATTTCCTGGGCTAGATGCAGTTAAAAATTTGTAATTAGATACTCTCGTTGGATGCTGAGAAAGCATTCCATAGAGTCTCCTGGCACGCCATATATGATTCTCTTAAAAAGCTTGGGGTAGGGGTCTAGGGGACCCTTTTATAGCCAAAATCACGGCCCTGTATCGCAATACGTCACCTAGGCTGAAGATAAATGGAACTGTAGCACCCTGAGGGCTCGGTTGCTAAAGACGTATTGCACCTCACCCAGAGGTGTGATATCTCACTCTCAGGTAAGGATGGAGTGTGGATCAGGACCCGACATCTGCATGCATTACACCACATTGCCGTGGGGCAGGGCGACCAATATGCCCCTGAGATGGGCACGACAGTCCCTGTCCCTGGCTGGAGTGGGGGGAGGGAACACTGAGGAAGGGGAACCCTGTAGTGCAGGAGCAGGGAGGAAGCAGTTCCTGGGTGCATTGAGAAGGGAGTATAAAAGGTGGGCACCATCTTAGTTCAGTGCAGAGAAGTCTGAGCAGAAGTGGCAGGGAGCAGGGGCTCTGCATGAGCTCTGCTCCGGAGGCGGGCCTAGTAACAGAGGCCCAGGCCTGGAAGAGGGAGAAGGAAGGACGAGGAGCGGAGAAGGCTCCAGGAACGAGGAATGAAGGGATCCCAGGGGTGCGGACGGGCGAGTCGCCACCGCACGCCCGAATCCACCTGCGTGGAGGGGTCAGGCCAAAGGGGGAGACCGGTCCCCGAACTAGTGGAGGCAGGAAACGACCCTCAGCTAGAAACCGGAGGCTCTGACATTTTATGTGGCGCAGCCCCTCGCTACACCCGCTAGGAAGGCACCACATAGGGTCAGGGAAACTGGCGCCAAGTTTACCAAGAGGAGACCCGAGGCAGCCGGACAGAAGTGTTGGTAAGAAAGGCCAGACAAAGGACACACAAAGGGGGTCCTGTGAAGTGCTCCAAAGTTATCTGGGAGTTGTCTGAGCCCCTCACCTGGTGAGCACAGTACGACGTGGGCAGCCGTTACCTGCAGACGTGGTCTGGATAATAAGAACTGTGAGTAAAGGCCCTGAACTGCATCACTGACTCCGTGTCGTTACTGCTGCTGCCCTGCACCATCACCCCCATCCTCCGCATACACTGCCCTGAGGCTATACTCCTCCCGTGGGGAGTTATGCTACGCTCTGCTGCACCCACAACACCAGCCTCAGTGGTCTGCCCTGTAGCGGCGGTTCACTCTGACCGCAATCCACGGGTGGCGTAGTCGGACATTTAAACATGAAAACCACATAAATAGTTCCGCCACTGGTTTGACCGCCCTGAGCCACGGAACTGGGTCGCCGCCACGAAGACTACAACCACCAGCATCCACCAAAAAGGGTCCGGCTCCGGGTGTCCCAAGGCCCAGGGGGTGCGTCAGAACATTTTCATCACCTTTCACAATCACCAATGGGACAAGGCAGTGATGTCCTCTGTCCCCTCTCTTATACATCCTAGTGACGGAGCACCTGCTCTCATCAATTCGCCATAACCCCAATATTAGGTGGATTGAGGTGGGAGGCACCGAGTACAAGTGCTCTCTATTTGCTGATGATGTCCTAGTATATATCACTCAATCACATATATCCATCCATGCTGTTATGGCTGAAATAGATCACTTTGTTACATGGTAAAATTTTAAAATCAATGCAGCGAAGTCTGAGGCCCTCGATGTCTCCCTCCCCAAATCCATATAGGATTCCATCCAGTCCAACTTTTCCTTTGCCTGGCCCTCACAGGGTATCAAATACTTAGGAATTCCTATTCATAGAGACCTCTCCCATCTATGTTATCTTAATTTTGGGCCCTTTATTGAACAACTCCATACAGACCACGGTTGGCAAGTTAGAACTGTAAGATTCACTACGTGAACCACTGGTGTTTTGTGGAAAAGCACATGTACACTGCGTTCCAAATTATTATACAAAAAGTGTTTAGGAGTGATAAGGGAAGAATTTGTTTGTTTGTCAGTTAAACTCATTGATGGTGATGTGTGTCAGGGCTCTTTATATCACTGTAAGCAATTGCAGACACCTGTGCTAATTAGTTTGGCAGGTGTGTCCAATGAAAGGCAAGACTACTTAAGAAGGCTCTCTCACATTATTAAGCAGCCTACATTTTCTGCCAAAATGGGAAAGAAAAAGGATGTGTCGGCTGCTGAGAAGCAACAAATTGTGGAGTGTTTAGGTCAAGGCATGACTACAATCAACATTGTGCGATGATCAGGATGAAGTGTCTTGGCAATCAAGAAGTATGTAGCTGATTCACAGTACACACGTGTGCGTGCTGATAAGGGCAAATTGAGGACTCTTTCCTACAGGCAATTACGTCAGGTTGAAAGAGCAGCGGCAAAAAAGCCTTGTCATAGCAGCAGACAAGTTTTTGAAGCTGCTTGTGCCTCCAACGTCCCCCGAACAACAAGATGCAGGGTCCTTCAGAGGTTTGCAGCTGTGCATGCGCCATCCTGTCGACCTCCTCTATCCACTTCACACAAGCAGAAACGGCTCCAGTGGGCCAAACATTACATGAAGACTGATTTCAAAACTGTTTTGTTCACGGATGAGTGCCGTGCAGCGCTCGATGGTCCAGATGGATGGAGTGGAGGATGGCTGGTTGATGGACACCCCACGCAAACACGGCTACAGCGCCAACAAGGAGGAGGTGGAGTAATGTTTTGGGCTGGAATCATGGGGAGAGAGATTGTCGGCCCCTTTAGGATCCCTGAAGGCGCTAAAGATGAACTCCATAATGTATGTGGATTTTCTCAAACAGCACTTCCTGCCATGGTTCAAGAAGAAGAACCGTGTATTTCACAGCAAGATCATTTTTCTGCATGATAATGCACCATCTCATGCTGCACATAAAACATCTGCATCTCTGGCTGATATGGGCATAAAAGGGGACAAACTTATGGTGTGACCCCCATGCTCCCCTGACCTCTACCCCATTCAGAACCTTTGGAGCATCATTAAAAGGAGTGTCTATGATGGCGGGAGGCAGTTCACATCTAAGCAACAGCTCTGGGAGGGTATTCTGTCCTCATGCAAAACAATTGAAGCAGAAACCATCCAAAACCTGACAAATTCAATGGACGAGAGAGTTCAGAAGCTCCTTTCGAACAAGGGGTCCTATGTGAAAATGTAACATCACCTAGAATAAAGTTTTGAGTTGAAAACTGTTTGATTTCAGTTTCTAACAACCTGCTAATGCTTATAATTTCAAAAATGACCATTTTTTTGGTTTTTATTAAAATGAAAAGGTTGATCGAAAAGTTTGGGGGATCTAAGAGTGTGGCAACCCAGTAGTCATGATTACTTCGAATTCTGACAATATGAGGGTCATGCTGCAGGTAGTGCAGCAAGAAGGCACTTATGTGCCTTGCGCATCTCGGAGCCCCAAAATTATTTTCCGGGCTAGATGCAGCTAAAAATTATTTTTAATTTTAAATCTGGTGAAGCTTTAGTATAGATGGCCTAATAGGATCAGTGCTGCACACTGCTACAAAGCCCAAATTATTTTCCAGTCAAGATACAGATAAACATGATTAGTAATTTGAAAGCTTAAAACGGTTGGTAGGGTGATTTTAACCAATCATCAAGCTTTTACTCTCCCCAGGATGACACAGGGGTAGAAAAGTCGTTTCGGATCCATGATTTGTTCATCTTTATGAACGTGAGTCTGTCTACATTATCAGTGGAGAGCCGCGTGCGCTTATCTGTCAGCACACCACCAGCAGCGCTGAACACACGTTCAGACAGAACGCTGGCTGCGGGGCATGACAAGATCTCCAAGGCGTAAGTGGCTAGCTCCGGCCATTTATCCAGATTGGAAGCCCAAAAAGAGCAAGGGTCCAGTGACACAGTCGTGGCTTCAATGTTTACTTGGAGATACTCCTGTACCATCGTCTCTAGGCGTTGACTATGTGTCAGACTTCTTGTCTCCTGTGGCCTTGCAAAGGATGGGCTAAAAAGGTGGTGAAATGATTCCGCAAAATTGATGTTACCAGCAGATACTGTGGTTCTGTCACGGTTTGAGTGCTGAACACTTGACGGTCCCACGGTTGGCAAGTTGGAACTGTGAGATTCACTACGTGCACCACTGGTATTTTGTGGAAAAGCACATGTAAGATTCTGCAACAGTCTCTGCTGATACTCCTGCATGCGTGCATCCCTTTCTATGGCAGGAATAATTTCTGCAAATTTACTTTTGTACCGGGGATCTAACAGTGTGGCAACCCAGTAGTCAGGATTATTTCTAATTCTCACAATTCGAGGGTCATGTTGCAGGTAGTGCAGCAAGAAGGCACTCATGTGTGTTGCGCATCCAGGAGCACCAAGTCCCTGTTGTGTTGGTGGCGAGGTAACAATCATGCTTCCTTCCTCTGTCCTCTCCCCCCAACCTCGCACAACAGAAATGTGATCAAGGTCTCCCTCATCTGATGAGTCTTCCATCAGTTCGTCCTCCACCTCTTCCTGGGCTCCTGCACCTTCCTCACTAGTTTGGCTGCTACCATGCGCCCTGGTAAAACCATCTCCCCCACCCTCACATGCCTGCCGCCTTGGTGCTGCCGACCGTCTGGACCTTGCAGATGTTAGCCCTTCCGCATACAACTCCTCCTCCTCTACTTCCTCCACCTCCTCTTGTGCCACCACCTGACTCCGAATTCTGTTTAACATGTGCTCCAGCATGTAAATCACCGGAATAGTCATGCTGATAATGGCATCGTCAGCACTAAACATCTTCGTCGCCATTTCAAAACTGTGCAGAAGGGTGCATAGGTCCCTGATCTGAGACCACTCCTCCAGCGTGATTTGCCCCACCTCTGAATCTCGTTGGCCCAGGCTATACGTCAGAACGTATTGCACCAGGGCTTGTCGGTGCTGCCACAGTCGCTGCAACATGTGCAGAGTTGAATTCCACCGGGTAGGCACATCGCATTTTAGCCGGTGAAGTGGCAGGCCCAACGACTTCTGTAGAGATGTAAGTCGCTGAGCTGCGGGATGCGAACGGCGGAAGTGAGCACACAGCGACCGTGCCCTCTGCAGAAGGCCATCTAGTCTGGGATAGTGGGCTAAAAATTGCTGGACAACCAGGTTCAACACGTGAGCCATACAAGGCACGTGTGTGACATTGCCCCGGCGAAGGGCCGCACCCAGGTTTGCAGCATTGTCGCACACGGCCTTCCCTGGTTTCAGGTCCAGTGGAGACAACCATTCATGAAATTGGTTCTCCAGAGCTGACCACAACTCCTCAGCTGTGTGACTCACATTTCCCAGACATTTCAATGTAAAAACCGCCTGATGACGTTGAGCCCTACTGCCAGCATAGTAAGGAGGTGTGCAGGATCCCTTCTGCGCAGTTAGAAAGCTTGTGGCATGACCAGACAGGCTTTGGGTGCAGGTGGAAGATCGAGAGGAGGTTGAGGAGGCAGAAGCAGTGGTGGAACTTTGACATAAAGAGGATTGACGCACAACTCGTGGGGACGGCAAGACTTGGACAGCAGCCCCTTGTCCTGCTGTCACCATAGTTACCCAGTGCCCAGTCAGCGACATGTAACGCCCCTGTCCATGCCTACTCGTCCAAGTGTCTGTGGTGAAATGCACCCTGTCACACACAGAGTTTCTCAAAGAAGCGGTGATGTTGTGTGCGACATGCTGGTGGAGCGCAGGCACACCTTTCTTTGAGAAGTAGTGCCGACTGGGCATCTGGTACTGGGGCACTGCGACGGACATAAGGTCTCGAAAATCCTCTGTGTCCACCAGGCGGAAAGGCAGCATTTCTGTAGCCAAGAGCTTGCAGATGGTGAAATTCAACCTCTTAGCTTTCTCATGGCTAGGAGGAAATGGTCTTTTACTTGTCCACATCTGAGGGACCGAGGGCTGGCTATTGTGCTTAGACGGGGTTGATAAGGTTGTCCCCGGCAAACTGCCGGTCTGTGAGGAAGATGCAGGCAGACATGTTAGGTTGCCTTGATCCAAAGGTGGTGCTATCGATGTCGGACAGCGCTCAAGACCAGCTGGTGTTACCACCTCCAAAGAAAATGATGACCTGCCAATCACGCTGGCTGTTGCGGGTAAAGAGGTGGCAGGTCTGCGCCCCAAAACAGGTGTGACTGCTGTCCCCCCAGTCACAGAGGATGAAGAGGCCGCGGATGCACAAGATATGGCAGACGGTGGTTGGCCCGGCCGGCTAGACCGCATTGTAGCACACTGAGCTTCCCACTGCAACTTATGCTTCATGTCCATGTGCCGGTTCATGCATGAAGTACTCAAACTATGTATTTTTTGGCCTCTACTTAGCTTTTGCTGACAAATGTTACAGATAACACGAGTTGGGTCATCTTTATCGATCTGAAAAAATGCCCAGGCTATGCAAGGCTTAGCACCCATGCGACCTGAAGAGCCACCACGACTTGTGGTGAGAGGCAGAGTTGTGTTTGAGGATGCAGTTGTTGACGTGCTTCCAGTACTACGTCTCTGTCCAGGAAGGCGCAACCTGACCTCGTCGTCACTAGCATCTTCCTCCACCTCCTCTGCTGACCTCATCTCTTGGCTGACTGTGGGTTGACAGTAAGTGGGATCTCCGACCTCATCATCATCACCCTGTGCGTTATCACACCCGTCGTCCTCAGAGCCAACCTGTTCCTGCCCTGACAAAAAACTAAAGTTGTCGCTCCAATCAGGTATTTGAGTCTTATCATCGTCTTCCTCATTGTCTCCACCAACAGGAGTTACAGTTTGGGAATGAGGGTCTACATTATGGTCAGAACCTTCTGCGTCTGGTCCTGGATCCGACTCATAAAGATTCTGGGCATCAGTGCAGATCATTTCCTCGTCTGGATTCACAGAAGCGCTGGAGTCGACCTCTGATTCCCAGGCTATAGTATGAGTAAACAGCTCTGCAGACTCAACCATCTGTTCTACCTCATACTCAGACGGGCAGCTGGAGATTTGGGAGCTGTGAGGAAGCAAGTGCGATTTGGGTGACACCTTTGAGGACTGGAGTATTTGTGATGTTGAAGTTGATGTGGAGGAGAGCCCACTTAAAGGAGCACTTGATATCCGTTGAAGCACCTGCTGTTTTTGTGCCTCATCTGGAATTTGTAGCGATTGGCGTGGCCGTAAGAAAGGGATCTTATCAAATTGTCCGCTAAAAGAAGTAGACATTTTAGTTTGGCTGGAAGATGGTCTTTCTTCTGCACCTACCCCACGGACACAACCTTTTTTCCCCTTCCCAACACGCCTATTCCCCTTTCCACCAGCAGCAGGCCTTTTTCCACTCATTTTGGTGGTTAACTAATTCACAACTCTGGAGTTGTTTGCACAAAAAAACAATGGATGGTAACCGAGCAGAGCTGAGTGGCCAAACTGTGGTATTAGGCCAAAACTATTGGCTGGGTTAGATGCAGAAAAAAATTATTTTTAATTTGCAACCTGATGGAGGTCAGTATAGATGGACTAATAGACCAAGTCCCACACACCGCTAGAAGCCCAAATATTTTTTCAGAGCTAGATGCAGAAATTTTTTTTATTCAATTTGCAACCTGATGGAGGTCAGTATAGATGGACTAATAGACCAAGTCCCACACACTGCTAGAAGCCCAAATATTTTTTCAGAGCTAGATGCAGAAAAAAATTATTTTTAATTTGCAACCTGATGGAGGTCAGTATAGATGGACTAATAGACCAAGTCCCACACACTGCTAGAAGCCCAAATATTTTTTCAGAGCTAGATGCAGAAAAAAATTATTTTTAATTTGCAACCTGATGGAGGTCAGTATAGATGGACTAATACAACAAGTCCCACACGCTGCTAGAAGCCCAAATATTTTTTCAGAGATAAATGAAGAAAAAAATTATTTTTAATTTGCAACCTGATGGAGGTCAGTATAGATGGACTAATAGAACAAGTCCCACACGCTGCTAGAAGCCCAAATATTTTTTCAGAGATAAATGAAGAAAAAAATTATTTTTAATTTGCAACCTGATGGAGGTCAGTATAGATGGACTAATAGACCAAGTCCCACACACTGCTAGAAGCCCAAATATTTTTTCAGAGCTAGATGCAGAAAAAAATTATTTTTAATTTGCAACCTGATGGAGGTCAGTATAGATGGACTAATAGACCAAGTCCCACACACCGCTAGAAGCCCAAATATTTTTTCAGAGCTAGATGCAGAAAAAAATTATATTCAATTTGCAACCTGCTGGAGGTCAGTATAGAAGGACTAATAGAACAAGTCCCACACACTGCTAGAAGCCCAAATATTTTTTCAGAGCTAAATGAAGAAAAAAATTATTTTTAATTTGCAACCTGATGGAGGTCAGTATAGATGGACTAATAGACCAAGTCCCACACACTGCTAGAAGCCCAAATATTTTTTCAGAGCTAGATGCAGAAAAAAATTATATTCAGTTTGCAACCTGATGGAGGTCAGTATAGATGGACTAATAGAATGATGCTATGCCCAAAAGATTTTACTTCACTAGGTGCAGTAAAAAAATTGGTATTCTATACACAGGTGGTATATCTTGCAACACAGATAGGCTACTCCACTGACTAACACACTCTGCAATAGGCCAAAAAGGATTAGCTTTGCTAGATTCAGCCAAATGCTGTGAAAAAAACTTGCACAGCACTGGCACAGACCTGCCTGGCAAAAACTGATAGGAACTGATGTAACCTAGTCCTGAAAAGGACTCCAATTACAATTAGTCTTTACTCCCACAATCTATCTATTTAAGAGCACAGACCTGCCTGATAAAAGTCGTAGGAAATGCTGTAACCTAGTCCTTAAAAGGACTGCAATCACAACTATTCCCTACTCCCAAGCTATCTGTATATTTGTGCGAAAATTGGCTTGAAATTAACAAGGTATAGCGCACACAGCAACAGCGGTGCCGTCTAACACGCAGCTGCAGCAGTGAGAAAATGGTGGCGACGGGGAAAATGGCTTGGTCTTATAGGGCAAGGACATGTGACATACACTGCCAATCACACATGCCCTTGCTTGTGTGAAAAAAAGCACTTCGCTCCGTGTGTGCGCTGCTGATAGGCTGACAGATTGCACCTCCCCACTGCAAATGCGGGAAAGAGAAAAAAAAATGGAGATCTTCATTGTTCCTGCAGAGATCCATCCCCTGCCCCTCCCCCCGCCCCGCTGTACACTCAAACTGCGTATTAACATTAATTTTCATCATTACTGAGAAAAAATCCAGTTATGATTTTGGTGCACGAACAGTTATCGAACATAACCTCGAACAGCCGAATTTTTCTCAAATTGTTCGTGTTCGCCGACCGGCTCGAACACCGCCCAAAACAGCTCGAATTTGAGATTGGCGAACAGTTCGAGTAGAACAACGCTCATCTCTAGTCTGAACTTCAACTGCATCTGAATTGTTTTGTTTAGAACCAAAATTAGAAAAATGTTGTCTCTGTCCAAATATATATGGACCTAACTGTATATACCCCTTGCATCCCTTCCCCTTTTATTTGCATTCAAACTCTTTTCCACCAATCCACCCCGTCTCTTTACTACTGGGTTAAGGGGTGCAATAGTTACCTTACCCTGGGTGCTGGCATCCCACAGTACACCACTGTTTGCAATGACAACAACGTTTACGATGCAACTATAAGTACATTCATTGTGCATAGTTTGAGGATGTACAGTATTCGCGTCAATCTCAGGCCCGTGGGCCAAATCTGGCCCGCAGGGTGGTTACATTTGGCCTGCGACACCAAAACCACCCCCCCTATGTGGTGCCCATTATTCTGTATGGAGCACTATGTGAGGCCCATTATACTGTATGGAGGACTATGTGGGGCCCATTATACTGTATGGAGGACTATGTGGGGCCTATTATTCTGTATGGAGGACTATTTGGGCCTCATTATTCTGTATACAAGACTATGTGGGGCCCATTTTTCTGTATGGAGGACTATGTGAGGCCATTATACTGTATGGAGGACTATGTGGGGCCCATTATTCTGTATGGAGGACTATGTGGGACCCATTATTCTGTATAGAGAATTATGTGGGGCCCATTATACTGTATGGAGCACTATGTGTGGCCCATTATACTGTATGGAGCACTATATGCACTATATGAGGCCCATTATACTGTATGGAGGACTATGTGCAGCCCATTATTCTGTATGGAGGACTATGTAGGGTCCATTATTCTGTATGGAGGACTATGGGGGCCATTATTCTGTATGGAGGACTATGTGGGGCCCATTATACTGTATGGAGGACTATGTGGGGCCCCTTATTCTGTATGGAGGACTATGTGGGGCCCATTATTCTGTATGGAGGACTATGTGGGGCTCATTATTCTGTATGGAGGACTATGTGGGGCCCATTATTCTGTATGGAGGACTATGTAGGGCTCATTATTCTGCATGGAGGACTATGTGGGACCCATTATTCTGTATGGAGGACTATGTGGGGCCCATTAGTCTGTATGGAGGACCATGTGGGGCCCATTATTCTGTATGGAGGACTATATGAGGCCCATTATATTGTATGGAGGACTATGTGGCGCCCATTATTCTGTATGGAGGACTATGTAGGGCGCATTATTCTGTATGGAGGACTATGTGGGGCGCATTATTCTGTATGGAGGACTATGTGGGGCCCATTATACTGTATGGAGGACTATGTGAGGCCCATTATTCTGTATGGAGGACTATGTGGGGCCCATTATTCTGTATGGAGGACTATGTGGGGCCCATTATTCTGTATGGAGGACTATGTGGGGCACATTATTCTGTATGGAGGACAAAATGGGGCCCATTATTCTGTATGGAGGACTATGTGGGGCACATTATTCTGTATAGAGAATTATGTGGGGCCCATTATACTGTATACTGGCTGGCCCGCGACTTTGCCAAGTTTCATTTCGGCCTTCTGTGGGTTTAAGTTTGACATCCCTTATGTACGGTGACCCACTGGCAAGAACAGAGAAGCCAAGTCTAAAACTGTCCTTTTCTGTGTAGAATTAAGCAAATTCATCATTCAGGGCTATAAAAGGCATTTAGTGATGCGTTTTGTTTTTTTATTTTTCAGTACAGGGTTAGGTGAACTTGTGAAATATCATTTTAGAGCATAATGTGACTGATTTATTCCTCTGTTGATGTTTCTATTAGGTAGAACAGTGCCGTCCGGTTAACGTTTAACATTGACTGTAAACTGAGCAGATTAATTACTCTCCACTGAGAAGTTTTCTGTGTTGTCACATCTGGCCATTTTTCAAAGGGACAAACATCACCACTTAATGCCTCATTCAGACATCCATGTTTCACATACGTGTTCCATCCGTGTTTTTCATGGATAGAGCATGTACCCTTTCTAATCTATGCTGATATTCACGTGTCCGTGTTTTTTCGCAGACCGTGCAAAAAAGCACAGAGACATGTTTTTTCTGGCAGCACGGGTGAAAAGTACGAACCCAAGTTTGTGAGAAACACTTGTAGCACATGGAAGGCATCTGTGTGCAGTCTGTCTGCTGTCCGCGTTTTACACTGCCAAGAATAGGAGAAGCTTTGTCATTTATTTTTTTATTTATTCATCTTGCAAAAAAACATTCATGACACATGATGGTAAAAGTGGACACACGAACCATACACTGATGACACACGGATCCAAAACACTGATGACACACTGATGGTAAAATCTGACCACTGATGGACAGATGGATCCAAAACACTGATGACACCAATGCCATTTTTTTTTAATATGGGTAAAACACTGATGTCTGAATGAGGCCTAATACATTGTGCACATTTTTTGGGGGGGACGCTTTGTGGAAGTGGAAGTCCTGATCACTTAGGCCACGTGCACACTAATACTAATACTAAATCTTTTCCCACAATATTATTATATGTCATTCTGCTCAGCTTCTCCTGCTCTGTATGGAAAACAAGTAGGTGGGAAGGTGCACTGAACTGTTTGGCCATGCCCAAAGTGCTCTGAGCGCCTGAGCTTGGTCTGAACAGTCATTTTATGCTGACACACAGTCTGTTTAATAAAACAAAAAATCAAAATATATTAGTTTAGTTTTGGTATCACATTACTAGCCAATCTGTCCTCTAAGAAAAGAAAAAATATATTTCGCTAAAGTATATACAAAAGTAAAAATAATGGCCTTTAGAACATATTACCTTAAAAGTTGAAAATATGCTATGGGCATTCAGGCATCTGAAGGGCTTGAGACTGAAGGGGTTAAATCTATGTGAAAGTTGTGGTGGATTACAACAATTATTAGCTGTGAAAAGTGCTCAGAACATGAACTCCTGCACTGAATACTTCTGTAACCTCCATATAATAATTGCTATACATCCATCGCATTTACTAATGCCTGAGCCTTAGTAAGGAGGCGAAGTGCAAATGTATCATTATAGCAAGCAATTTCTTACTTTGTAGGTCGGTAATGTAATAATACAAGCACAATGGGAGTCTTTTATGTAAAAATATATCCATCTGTTTGACATTAAACTATATATAGTATAATAACAAACAGCAGCAAAACTACTACTTTACTTAAGCTGTGATCCCAGGATGACTGGCAGCGCAGTGCCTAGAGTTTCATTCACCCAGGGCTTAAAAGGAATCTCTCACTAGGATTTTCCTACTCCATCCAAGAGCAGTATAATTTTGGGGCTAAGACCCTGATTCCAGAAATGTGTCACTTACTGGGCTGCTTACTCTCATTTTGATAAAAACCCTGTTTTATTTGCTGCAGATTTAGCAGTTCTCTGAATGCTGACATCTGTATAAGCCCGCCCACATCATTAATTGTACATGGCCAGAAAGCTAACAATCAGTGGTTGGGGTAGGTTATACAGAACTCATGAATATAGAGGACTTCATGGCAGCAGGTTTACTCGTCCTCGATTTATAATCTCCTGTTGATAAAACAGTGATTTTATCAAAACTACAGCAAGCAGCTAAGTAAATGGCACATCACTGGAATCAGTGTCTGTTTCTACATTTTGCCGCTCTTAAATTAGGTGGCAAAAACCTGGTGACAGATTCCCTTTAAGGGTCACAGACAGACTGCCTTATTTCTCGTGTGAGGATCGCATCTCAGTGCATGGACTGGCCTGGCACCTCTCCTGACCTGAGCATGACAGCTGCATAGAAATACATCAGCTGTCACTCTTGGGTCAGGAGAATCCAATGGGATCCTCTCACGAGAAATGCGGCAGTCTGTCTGCCCCCTAAAGTTCTATGTATCTAAACAAATCAGCCCAGGCAAATTGTCTTCTTGATGTCCCCCTGACACCTAGCCCCCAGCTCAAATATTTGGTTGTCACCTTAGCTATGCTCCTATGGATAGCACTGTGTGGAATGCACGGGAGTAAGACATGTAATAGACCTACACAGAAATGTCAGCAACACATTTTTACCCATAAAAAGTTTTTCACCTGAGTGTACCCACTTCTATTATGATCTCACCGGTCCACACCTAGTAGTTTGAATATGGATAAAAGGAGTATATGAAAATGAGGCACCCCAGGGGTCTGGTTCCCACAGTGGCATTGCCTCCCTCACAAGGGGTGATGCCATGCCTGGAAGCAAGGAGGGGTCCCCTAATCAGGTATAACAGCATATAACACTTTCCTGGCTCCAGACCAGAAAGGGGAACTCCTCCCCTTAGCAACTGGAATCTGGAGGCGGGGTTAGTTAGAGTTAGTGAGAGGAGTTGAAGACAGGACAGCGACGAGGAAGGACCTGGAGAGTGGAGCTGTAAGCCAGCTCACCCCAGAGGAGAGAAGCGCAGAAGAACCGGACACCGGAGTCCGAGGTTGTGGGGCACTGAAGGCCCAGCAGCAGAAACCGGAGGGCAGGAGACTGCAGGTCTACTGGCCACATCAGACGCCCGGTGACACAGCAGCACCAAAGGGCCCAGCACCGCCACGTCAGAGCGACACTCCAAGAAGGCCCGAGCTGCCTGCCATATGGGTGAGGAACAGACATTTTACTCATGGACGAGGGCCGCAGCATAGCTACAAGCAGCAGGGCCAAAAGAGATTAGCACAGAGGGAAGGCCTACAACTTTACCTGGCGAGGTGGATCCCCAACTTGCTCCCAGGCCGCCAGGACCTCTACTACAATCTAGTACCCGTGCCCCGGTCTGCTTAACAACCGCAAGTAAAGATGAGAGGAAACCGCCATTAAGTTGTGGACTGGTAATTATCTGCGCTACACCGCACCAACAACATCTACCCTATAGTATCACTAGATCCTGCCCTGGAGCTAAGCTCTGCCTGTGGAGAGCTGAACCAACTCTACTGCGTCACCATCAGCTCCAGAGGATCTGCCCCGCAGCGGCAGCCCCATATAGCCACATACCACAGGTGGCGTCACGAACATTATATATAAAAACTTTATTCCCCTTCTACCTTTCCCTTTAATTTACCGCCCTGGGTCACAGACCGGGTCACTGCTATCGTGACACCCCCAGCATCGACCGGCCTGGCTACCGAGTACCCCACAGCCCAGGGGAAGCGTCAAAAATCTCTGGGATGCTGAAAGTGTTCCCATTATAGCCCGTTATTGTGAAATAGTTTAAAAAATATGATTTTCTAAACTCATAGATAGAGACAAATGTGCATCAAGTTCAACTGAGGGATGGGAAGAGAAAAGGGGAAGTGTACATGCACAACGACAATGCACAATCCAGTCTTCCCAAAAAAATTATCTTTTCTACCTGACCCCAATTATCGATCCACTGGCCCAAACATTCAGAAAAGAACTTCAGACTTTTACATAATTCATTTAATAATAATAATGCAATTATGCCATCACGCTAGCCCGGCTAATCATAAGAAGGTCTAGGGAAGCTGGGAGGTAAGGAGATAAACAGTCCAGCGGTCACAGATAACTGACCTGTCCCATGGACCGTAGTCGTATAAATCGATTCTCCCATCTCTACATTTATGTTATTTTCTTCTAAAACTTACTTAACTAATAATGTAACAATTCTATTAGCCAATGATTGCACTTTGGTAGAGATTTCTCCCCTGGGGTCCACTTCATTTACTCTTGAATAAATGGTGTCTCTGCAAATTATTTATCACTTTTTAGGGGTTTCGCTATATTGTGACAGAATGTTTCTAGGTCTTCACTAGAAGCCAGGAGGCTAAGGATAGAAGATATGTCAACCCCTTTATTATCAGGAGCTGCCTGCTATTTTAAATGCACCAATTTGGTGTGTAAATCTGACCAGATTAGAGCATGCTGGAATTTTTTGATGTCCGTGTGAAAAATAGCCCATGTGAACAAACACGTAAACTAGCATTGGGTCCGTGTGCTGCCTGCTGTCCACACAGACTGCAAATTCCTTCATGTGATTGTACCCTTTGTGTGCATCTGAGGCTCTGGTCACATTTCGTTATGTGAACACCCGAATGAATTTACGCAAGTGGAACTGAATTTTCCTCAAATTTTACAAAAATTCTTATTCTCAAGAATATGGATTTTTTGTAATTTGGTCCACATGAATTCAGTGAAACAGTAGATGGCCAGCAACAGGTTAAGAAAAATAAATAACACTTACTATTTACCTTTCCTGCCATTCACATATCCCACCGCGCCTGCAGTGTGCTGTCCTTGTCATCCGCTCCCTATCTTTTTGCCTTTTCCAGTCGTGCTCATTTTCTTCAGCCTGCTTTGCTCTGGGCCGGGGTTTCCGGATGGATCAAGCCTCTGATATCATTGGGAGCCATGGCATTGAGGCACACGTCGCTACCAATGTGTGTCCCTACAGTAGCTGACTAGGCCTTGGGTGATGCACGTCAAAACCTTGTGACTTCACAATGTGCACAACGACTGCATGCACACCGTGAAGTCAGAGGCATGGTCGAGAGTCCCAGCCCATAGTAGAAGAGGCCAAAGATGATGCGTACTACTGGGGAAGATGATAAAAGAAGGGGCAAGGAGGACCAGTCAGTGGGCTGTGGGGGTAGTGGGATAGATGAGCAGTAGTGTTGAGTGAACATGCTCGACACTGCTCGGTACTCGCCCGAGCATCACGCTACTTGAGATGTTCGGCGAGCACCGAGCATTTCCGGGTTACTCAGGCGGGAGCTCGGGTCTCCGCCCTGCATGTTTGGCGCTCTTTACAGAGCCAATGAACATGCTGGGATTGCCAGCGAATCACTGTAATGCCGCAGTCATGTTGGTTGTGGGCATTACATTGATTGGCTGGCCGCACAGCGTCACCTCGAGTATTTAAAACCGGGCGCTGCCATCTTCGACACAGTCGCTCCGGATCAGCTAATGTAGGGAAAGCGCTGCTGAGCTAGGGAGAGATTTATACTGCAAAATAGTTAGTGTAGGGTCTGTAAAGGCTGACAAATCAAACAAACAGTCCTTCCCAGGACTAATATCCATCCCAAATATCAGGCAGGCAGGCAGGTTGTATAGGAGACGCAGTGGTTATACCAGCAAACGCTGCATTACAGTCCTGTGTGCTCCTGTTGCTGAAATTGCTGGGCTTAGCTTCAGGTCTCGGGGGCCAGGAAAAATCCTTTTTTTTTTCATCTAAATCCTCTTTTTTTTTTCCTCCTTCACACTGTACAAATACCCATCTTATTAACCTTTAGATGTCCCCCCCCCCCAAAAAAAAAGTGTGTCTCTGATTTTTCAGACACAAATATATCTGTTGAAAATAGTCTGGTGTAGGCCCGAGAAATAGAACTGTGGTTTTGCAGTTCCACGGGTCAAATCTCTGTATTATCCTGCTTTTGCCATTTTTTGCCGTAAAGAAAAACAGTAATAGTGTCTCCTGATTGTTCAGACACCAATATATCTGTTGAAAATAGTCTGGTGTAGGCCCGAGAAATAGAACTGTGGTTTTGCAGTTCCATGGGTCAAATCTCTGTATTATCCTGGTTTTGGCATTTTTTGCCATAAAGAAAAACAGTAATAGTGTCTCCTGATTGTTCAGACACAAATATATCTGTTGAAAATAGTCTGGTGAAGGCCAGAGAAATAGAAGTGTGGTTTTGCAGTTCCACGGTTCAAACCTCTGTATTATCCTCTTTTGGGCCATTTTCACCTAAAAAAACCCAGTTTGAGTGTGTTGCTCACTGTTCAGCCGCAAATATATCTATGTAAAATTGTCTGGTATACCCAGTAAACAATAACTGTGGTTTTGCCATTCCACGGTAAAAAAATCTCTATTATTCAGCTTTTGGTATTTTTTTCCATAAAGAAAAACAGTAATAGTTTCTCCCTGATTGTTCAGATTGTTTAAAAGAGTCAGGTGTAGGCCAGAGAAATAGAACTGTGGTTTTCCTCTTCCACCATTCTAATCTACTTTTTATTACCATTCTTCCATTGATCGTGCGAGTGTCAGCTATTTTACTTCCTTGCGTGGCAAGGTGCGTGGCAAGGGACGTGGAACTGGACGTTCTGATGATGGTGCGTGTAGAGGACGGGGCCATGGCCAAGGTGAAAATGTGCCACAACCAACAGCCACATCTTCTCGCTCCCACTTCTTGACCGAATTGCGAACTGATCAGTGTGAACAGGTTATTAATTGGATAGCAGATAATACTTCCAGTTACCTGGGCACCACCACCTCCAGTCTGTCTTCCACACAGTCAAATCTTAGTAGCCGTGAGTCTCCACCACATACTCCTCCTCACCATGATGCTCCTTCCTCCCACCATGCCGAGTGTCGTCAGACAGCAACTGATCCCACACTTGGACACTCTGAAGAGCTGTTCACTGGTCCTTTTCCAGATTTGTGCCCCTCGCCTGCTCCGCTTGAAGTGGTGGAAGAGGAGATCCCATGTAGCGATGCCCAAATATTTGAACAGCCACGGCCACAGGAAGTCGACGCTGGCAATTTGTCACAAGAGGTGGACGATGACGAGACACAATTGCCAGGAAGTGAGGAGGAGGATCGTGGTGCGCAAGTGGAAGAGGAGGAGGTGGTGGATGATCTAGTAACTGACTCAACGTGGCAGGAGGACATGCAGAGCGAGGCCAGCAGCACACAGGGTGAGGGAGGCAGAGTACCCCAACAGGCAGGAAGAAGCAGTGTGGTGGCCGCACACAGAAGGCAGGCAACAGTTTCCCGTAACACCAACACGAGGGACGTTGCGAGTACAACCTGTAGGTCCTCCAGAGTCTGAAGTTTTTTTAAAGACTCTGCTGATAACCCCAAAAAGGCCATTTGTACCACCTGCCATGCCAGCATCAGCAGGGGTGACAAAACTACCAGCCTGACCACCACCAGCATGATCAGGCACATGGCAGCAAAGCACCTGACTTTGTGGGGTGAACCCCAGGGTCCACGACCAGTGTCAGCGGGTGTCACCACTGCTTCTTCCGCTGTTGTGCGTGCAATAGAACCCCCTGTTGTGTGTGCAAGGCAATCCCCTGTCCATACTACATGCAAAGATGCCCCGTCCTCTCAGTCTTCACTTGTTATGGCAGTTTCTCAAGAAACAGCATCAACGTCCACGTCCACTTCCTACCGCAGCGTTCAATTGTCCATATCCCAGACCTTTGAACGAAAGCGGAAATTCGCAGCTAACGCCCCACAGGCCACAGTTCAAAATTCGCACATTTCACGACTGCTTACGTTGGAAATGCTGCCTTTTAGGCTGGTGGAGACGGAATCCTTCCGCAACCTTATAGCGGTGGCCGTCCCTCGGTACTCGGTCCCCAGACTCATGTTCTGCCTCCATCTCAGATATCACCACATCAGTTACAAGCTGGAAGCACTGCAGTACTGCCTCCGCCAAGCGGCAATTGGCTGTGCTGAAACTCATAAGCTTAGGTGAGAAACCTCACACTGCATGTGAGTTGTGGACAGCTGTGAAAGAGCAGGCAGATCTGTGGCTGAGACCGCTGAACCTACATCCAGGCATGGTCGTCTGTGACAATGGCCGTAACCTGGTGGCGGCTCTGAGGCGAGGCGAGATCACACTCGTACCATGCCTGGCTCATGTGCTTAACCTCGTGGTTCAGCGGTTTCTTAAATCGTACCACGAGTTGCCAGATCTGCTCGTCAAAGTACACCGCCTGTCAGCTCATTTTCGCAAGTCGGCTACAGCTTCCTCCGCCCTTGCTGTGTTGCAGCAGCGTTTGCAGCTTCCGTCACACCGACTGGTGTGTGATATCCCTACACGTTGGAACTCTACCCTCCACATGTTGTAAAGGATTTGTGAGCAGAAGAGAGCAGTTATGGAGTAGCAGCTGCAAAAAGACCGTCGATATTCAGGTCAGACTCCACACATAAGACCTCTGGAGTGGACCTGGATGTCTGACATGTGTAGCATCTGGACAAACTTTGAGGAGTCCACCAAGATGGTGAGTGGCGATGACGCCATCATTAGCGTCAGCATTCCACTTGTCTGTCTTTTGCAACGCTCTCTGCAGAGAATTAAAGAGGAGGCATTGCAGCCAGAGTATGATGAGATGGATCAAGAAGCCGTAGCGGTAGATTACACACAGCCCAGCCTCATCTCATTCCAACGTGCATTGGGGGACAATGAGGGAGAGGAGGAGGAAGAACAGGAGCTTGTATCATGCGCTGTAGACGGTAGTACCTGTACAACTGTCATACCGTCGGTTCAGCGTGGGTGGCCTGAGGACAGGGGGGAGGAGGAGGAGGAGGCGGAGAGCATTATCAGTCGTCATCTTGGTGAGGACACGGAAGTCTTGCCCATTACCAGTCTGGCAAAAAAGACAAAAATATATCTCATACCCTACCATAATTATATATAAATGTAAAGCAAAATTGCATAATAAATATAGGGTACTTAGTGAACTATTTTTGATCAAAAAAAGTATACAAGCCGTCCCACCAGCGGCAAGGTGACCCTAAATTGGGACGGTACCTATACTGCCTATATTAAAAACCTTACTGTATATCAAAGTTGAAGTAATGCATATAAAAGGGTAGACAAATAGGACCGGGTCCCAACTCCAGACCACCTAGGCCCGTGGTAAGCTACATATATACCAATCAGCTCAACAAAGGGCATGCCACACCCTTAAATTGCACAGAATGTCTACCCTTTTATATGCATTACTTCAACTTTGATATACAGTAAGGTTTTTAATATAGGCAGTATAGGTACCGTCCCAATTTAGGGTCACCTTGCCGCTGGTGGGACGGCTTGTATACTTTTTTTGATCAAAAATAGTTCACTAAGTACCCTATATTTATTATGCAATTTTGCTTTACATTTATATATAATTATGGTAGGGTATGAGATATATTTTTGTCTTGCTTCTTTTTTGCTAGTGTGAACATGCCTCTGTTTCTTGTATGTCTGCCATCTTAGACCTCAGTTCACATTGTCTGGTTTTTTGACTTGTTTGCATTCTGTGCAATTTAAGGGTGTGGCATGCCCTTTGTTGAGCTGATTGGTATATATGTAGCTTACCACGGGCCTAGGTGGTCTGGAGTTGGGACCCGGTCCTATTTGTCTACCCTTTTATATGCATTACTTCAACTTTAATATACAGTAAGGTTTTTAATATAGGCAGTATAGGTACCGTCCCAATTTAGGGTCACCTTGCCGCTGGTGGGACAGCTTGTATACTTTTTTTGATCAAAAATAGTTCACTAAGTACCCTATATTTATTATGCAATTTTGCTTTACATTTATATATAATTATGGTAGGGTATGAGATATATTTTTGTCTTGCTTCTTTTTTGCTAGTGTGAACATGCCTCTGTTTCTTGTATGTCTGCCATCTTAGACCTCATTTCACATTGTCTGGTTTTTTGACTTGTTTGCATTCTGTGCAATTTAAGGGTGTGGCATGCCCTTTGTTGAGCTGATTGGTATATATGTAGCTTACCACGGGCCTAGGTGGTCTGGAGTTGGGACCCGGTCCTATTTGTCTACCCTTTTATATGCATTACTTCAACTTTGATATACAGTAAGGTTTTTAATATAGGCAGTATAGGTACCGTCCCAATTTAGGGTCACCTTGCCGCTGGTGGGACGGCTTGTATACTTTTTTTGATCAAAAATAGTTCACTAAGTACCCTATATTTATTATGCAATTTTGCTTTACATTTATATATAATTATGGTAGGGTATGAGATATATTTTTGTCTTGCTTCTTTTTTGCTAGTGTGAACATGCCTCTGTTTCTTGTATGTCTGCCATCTTAGACCTCAGTTCACATTGTCTGTTTTTTTGACTTGTTTGCATTCTGTGCAATTTAAGGGTGTGGCATGCCCTTTGTTGAGCTGATTGGTATATATGTAGCTTACCACGGGCCTAGGTGGTCTGGAGTTGGGACCCGGTCCTATTTGTCTACCCTTTTATATGCATTACTTCAACTTTGATATACAGTAAGGTTTTTAATATAGGCAGTATAGGTACCGTCCCAATTTAGGGTCACCTTGCCGCTGGTGGGACGGCTTGTATACTTTTTTTGATCAAAAATAGTTCACTAAGTACCCTATATTTATTATGCAATTTTGCTTTACATTTATATATAATTATGGTAGGGTATGAGATATATTTTTGTCTTGCTTCTTTTTTGCTAGTGTGAACATGCCTCTGTTTCTTGTATGTCTGCCATCTTAGACCTCAGTTCACATTGTCTGGTTTTTTGACTTGTTTGCATTCTGTGCAATTTAAGGGTGTGGCATGCCCTTTGTTGAGCTGATTGGTATATATGTAGCTTACCACGGGCCTAGGTGGTCTGGAGTTGGGACCCGGTCCTATTTGTCTACCCTTTTATATGCATTACTTCAACTTTGATATACAGTAAGGTTTTTAATATAGGCAGTATAGGTACCGTCCCAATTTAGAGTCACCTTGCCGCTGGTGGGACGGCTTGTATACTTTTTTTGATCAAAAATAGTTCACTAAGTACCCTATATTTATTATGCAATTTTGCTTTACATTTATATATAATTATGGTAGGGTATGAGATATATTTTTGTCTTGCTTCTTTTTTGATAGTGTGAACATGCCTCTGTTTCTTGTATGTCTGCCATCTTAGACCCCAGTTCACATTGTCTGGTTTTTTGACTTGTTTGCATTCTGTGCAATTTAAGGGTGTGGCATGCCCTTTGTTGAGCTGATTGGTATATATGTAGCTTACCACGGGCCTAGGTGGTCTGGAGTTGGGACCCGGTCCTATTTGTCTACCCTTTTATATGCATTACTTCAACTTTGATATACAGTAAGGTTTTTAATATAGGCAGTATAGGTACCGTCCCAATTTAGGGTCACCTTGCCGCTGGTGGGACGGCTTGTATACTTTTTTTGATCAAAAATAGTTCACTAAGTACCCTATATTTATTATGCAATTTTGCTTTACATTTATATATAATTATGGTAGGGTATGAGATATATTTTTGTCTTGCTTCTTTTTTGCTAGTGTGAACATGCCTCTGTTTCTTGTATGTCTGCCATCTTAGACCTCAGTTCACATTGTCTGTTTTTTTGACTTGTTTGCATTCTGTGCAATTTAAGGGTGTGGCATGCCCTTTGTTGAGCTGATTGGTATATATGTAGCTTACCACGGGCCTAGGTGGTCTGGAGTTGGGACCCGGTCCTATTTGTCTACCCTTTTATATGCATTACTTCAACTTTGATATACAGTAAGGTTTTTAATATAGGCAGTATAGGTACCGTCCCAATTTAGGGTCACCTTGCCGCTGGTGGGACGTCTTGTATACTTTTTTTGATCAAAAATAGTTCACTAAGTACCCTATATTTATTATGCAATTTTGCTTTACATTTATATATAATTATGGTAGGGTATGAGATATATTTTTGTCTTGCTTCTTTTTTGCTAGTGTGAACATGCCTCTGTTTCTTGTATGTCTGCCATCTTAGACCTCAGTTCACATTGTCTGGTTTTTTGACTTGTTTGCATTCTGTGCAATTTAAGGGTGTGGCATGCCCTTTGTTGAGCTGATTGGTATATATGTAGCTTACCACGGGCCTAGGTGGTCTGGAGTTGGGACCCGGTCCTATTTGTCTACCCTTTTATATGCATTACTTCAACTTTGATATACAGTAAGGTTTTTAATATAGGCAGTATAGGTACCGTCCCAATTTAGGGTCACCTTGCCGCTGGTGGGACAGCTTGTATACTTTTTTTGATCAAAAATAGTTCACTAAGTACCCTATATTTATTATGCAATTTTGCTTTACATTTATATATAATTATGGTAGGGTATGAGATATATTTTTGTCTTGCTTCTTTTTTGCTAGTGTGAACATGCCTCTGTTTCTTGTATGTCTGCCATCTTAGACCTCATTTCACATTGTCTGGTTTTTTGACTTGTTTGCATTCTGTGCAATTTAAGGGTGTGGCATGCCCTTTGTTGAGCTGATTGGTATATATGTAGCTTACCACGGGCCTAGGTGGTCTGGAGTTGGGACCCGGTCCTATTTGTCTACCCTTTTATATGCATTACTTCAACTTTGATATACAGTAAGGTTTTTAATATAGGCAGTATAGGTACCGTCCCAATTTAGGGTCACCTTGCCGCTGGTGGGACGGCTTGTATACTTTTTTTGATCAAAAATAGTTCACTAAGTACCCTATATTTATTATGCAATTTTGCTTTACATTTATATATAATTATGGTAGGGTATGAGATATATTTTTGTCTTGCTTCTTTTTTGCTAGTGTGAACATGCCTCTGTTTCTTGTATGTCTGCCATCTTAGACCTCAGTTCACATTGTCTGTTTTTTTGACTTGTTTGCATTCTGTGCAATTTAAGGGTGTGGCATGCCCTTTGTTGAGCTGATTGGTATATATGTAGCTTACCACGGGCCTAGGTGGTCTGGAGTTGGGACCCGGTCCTATTTGTCTACCCTTTTATATGCATTACTTCAACTTTGATATACAGTAAGGTTTTTAATATAGGCAGTATAGGTACCGTCCCAATTTAGGGTCACCTTGCCGCTGGTGGGACGGCTTGTATACTTTTTTTGATCAAAAATAGTTCACTAAGTACCCTATATTTATTATGCAATTTTGCTTTACATTTATATATAATTATGGTAGGGTATGAGATATATTTTTGTCTTGCTTCTTTTTTGCTAGTGTGAACATGCCTCTGTTTCTTGTATGTCTGCCATCTTAGACCTCAGTTCACATTGTCTGGTTTTTTGACTTGTTTGCATTCTGTGCAATTTAAGGGTGTGGCATGCCCTTTGTTGAGCTGATTGGTATATATGTAGCTTACCACGGGCCTAGGTGGTCTGGAGTTGGGACCCGGTCCTATTTGTCTACCCTTTTATATGCATTACTTCAACTTTGATATACAGTAAGGTTTTTAATATAGGCAGTATAGGTACCGTCCCAATTTAGAGTCACCTTGCCGCTGGTGGGACGGCTTGTATACTTTTTTTGATCAAAAATAGTTCACTAAGTACCCTATATTTATTATGCAATTTTGCTTTACATTTATATATAATTATGGTAGGGTATGAGATATATTTTTGTCTTGCTTCTTTTTTGATAGTGTGAACATGCCTCTGTTTCTTGTATGTCTGCCATCTTAGACCCCAGTTCACATTGTCTGGTTTTTTGACTTGTTTGCATTCTGTGCAATTTAAGGGTGTGGCATGCCCTTTGTTGAGCTGATTGGTATATATGTAGCTTACCACGGGCCTAGGTGGTCTGGAGTTGGGACCCGGTCCTATTTGTCTACCCTTTTATATGCATTACTTCAACTTTGATATACAGTAAGGTTTTTAATATAGGCAGTATAGGTACCGTCCCAATTTAGGGTCACCTTGCCGCTGGTGGGACGGCTTGTATACTTTTTTTGATCAAAAATAGTTCACTAAGTACCCTATATTTATTATGCAATTTTGCTTTACATTTATATATAATTATGGTAGGGTATGAGATATATTTTTGTCTTGCTTCTTTTTTGCTAGTGTGAACATGCCTCTGTTTCTTGTATGTCTGCCATCTTAGACCTCAGTTCACATTGTCTGTTTTTTTGACTTGTTTGCATTCTGTGCAATTTAAGGGTGTGGCATGCCCTTTGTTGAGCTGATTGGTATATATGTAGCTTACCACGGGCCTAGGTGGTCTGGAGTTGGGACCCGGTCCTATTTGTCTACCCTTTTATATGCATTACTTCAACTTTGATATACAGTAAGGTTTTTAATATAGGCAGTATAGGTACCGTCCCAATTTAGGGTCACCTTGCCGCTGGTGGGACGGCTTGTATACTTTTTTTGATCAAAAATAGTTCACTAAGTACCCTATATTTATTATGCAATTTTGCTTTACATTTATATATAATTATGGTAGGGTATGAGATATATTTTTGTCTTGCTTCTTTTTTGCTAGTGTGAACATGCCTCTGTTTCTTGTATGTCTGCCATCTTAGACCTCAGTTCACATTGTCTGGTTTTTTGACTTGTTTGCATTCTGTGCAATTTAAGGGTGTGTCATGCCCTTTGTTGAGCTGATTGGTATATATGTAGCTTACCACGGGCCTAGGTGGTCTGGAGTTGGGACCCGGTCCTATTTGTCTACCCTTTTATATGCATTACTTCAACTTTGATATACAGTAAGGTTTTTAATATAGGCAGTATAGGTACCGTCCCAATTTAGGGTCACCTTGCTGCTGGTGGGACGGCTTGTATACTTTTTTTGATCAAAAATAGTTCACTAAGTACCCTATATTTATTATGCAATTTTGCTTTACATTTATATATAATTATGGTAGGGTATGAGATATATTTTTGTCTTGCTTCTTTTTTGCTAGTGTGAACATGCCTCTGTTTCTTGTATGTCTGCCATCTTAGACCTCAGTTCACATTGTTTTTTTGACTTGTTTGCATTCTGTGCAATTTAAGGGTGTGGCATGCCCTTTGTTGAGCTGATTGGTATATATGTAGCTTACCACGGGCCTAGGTGGTCTGGAGTTGGGACCCAGTCCTATTTGTCTACCCTTTTATATGCACTACTTCTACTTTGATATACAGTAAGGTTTTTAATATAGGCAGTATAGGTACCGTCCCAATTTAGGGTCACCTTGCCGCTGGTGGGACGGCTTGTATACTTTTTTTGATCAAAAATAGTTCACTAAGTACCCTATATTTATTATGCAATTTTGCTTTACATTTATATATAATTATGGTAGGGTATGAGATATATTTTTGTCTTGCTTCTTTTTTGCTAGTGTGAACATGCCTCTGTTTCTTGTATGTCTGCCATCTTAGACCTCAGTTCACATTGTCTGTTTTTTTGACTTGTTTGCATTCTGTGCAATTTAAGGGTGTGGCATGCCCTTTGTTGAGCTGATTGGTATATATGTAGCTTACCACGGGCCTAGGTGGTCTGGAGTTGGGACCCGGTCCTATTTGTCTACCCTTTTATATGCATTACTTCAACTTTGATATACAGTAAGGTTTTTAATATAGGCAGTATAGGTACCGTCCCAATTTAGGGTCACCTTGCCGCTGGTGGGACGGCTTGTATACATACTTTTTTTGATCAAAAATAGTTCACTAAGTACCCTATATTTATTATGCAATTTTGCTATACATTTATATATAATTATGGTAGGGTATGAGATATATTTTTGTCTTGCTTCTTTTTTGCTAGTGTGAACATGCCTCTGTTTCTTGTATGTCTGCCATCTTAGACCTCAGTTCACATTGTCTGTTTTTTTGACTTGTTTGCATTCTGTGCAATTTAAGGGTGTGGCATGCCCTTTGTTGAGCTGATTGGTATATATGTAGCTTACCACGGGCCTAGGTGGTCTGGAGTTGGGACCCGGTCCTATTTGTCTACCCTTTTATATGCATTACTTCAACTTTGATATACAGTAAGGTTTTTAATATAGGCAGTATAGGTACCGTCCAAATTTAGGGTCACCTTGCCGCTGGTGGGACGGCTTGTATACTTTTTTTGATCAAAAATAGTTCACTAAGTACCCTATATTTATTATGCAATTTTGCTTTACATTTATATATAATTATGGTAGGGTATGAGATATATTTTTGTCTTGCTTTTTTTTTTGCTAGTGTGAACATGCCTCTGTTTCTTGTATGTCTGCCATCTTAGACCTCAGTTCACATTGTCTGGTTTTTTGACTTGTTTGCATTCTGTGCAATTTAAGGGTGTGGCATGCCCTTTGTTGAGCTGATTGGTATATATGTAGCTTACCACGGGCCTAGGTGGTCTGGAGTTGGGACCCGGTCCTATTTGTCTACCCTTTTATATGCATTACTTCAACTTTGATATACAGTAAGGTTTTTAATATAGGCAGTATAGGTACCGTCCCAATTTAGGGTCACCTTGCCGCTGGTGGGACGGCTTGTATACTTTTTTTGATCAAAAATAGTTCACTAAGTACCCTATATTTATTATGCAATTTTGCTTTACATTTATATATAATTATGGTAGGGTATGAGATATATTTTTGTCTTGCTTCTTTTTGCTAGTGTGAACATGCCTCTGTTTCTTGTATGTCTGCCATCTTAGACCTCAGTTCACATTGTCTGGTTTTTTGACTTGTTTGCATTCTGTGCAATTTAAGGGTGTGGCATGCCCTTTGTTGAGCTGATTGGTATATATGTAGCTTACCACGGGCCTAGGTGGTCTGGAGTTGGGACCCGGTCCTATTTGTCTACCCTTTTATATGCATTACTTCAACTTTGATATACAGTAAGGTTTTTAATATAGGCAGTATAGGTACCGTCCCAATTTAGGGTCACCTTGCCGCTGGTGGGACGGCTTGTATACTTTTTTGATCAAAAATAGTTCACTAAGTACCCTATATTTATTATGCAATTTTGCTTTACATTTATATATAATTATGGTAGGGTATGAGATATATTTTTGTCTTGCTTCTTTTTTGCTAGTGTGAACATGCCTCTGTTTCTTGTATGTCTGCCATCTTAGACCTCAGTTCACATTGCTGTTTTTTTGACTTGTTTGCATTCTGTGCAATTTAAGGGTGTGGCATGCCCTTTGTTGAGCTGATTGGTATATATGTAGCTTACCACGGGCCTAGGTGGTCTGGAGTTGGGACCCGGTCCTATTTGTCTACCCTTTTATATGCATTACTTCAACTTTGATATACAGTAAGGTTTTTAATATAGGCAGTATAGGTACCGTCCCAATTTAGGGTCACCTTGCCGCTGGTGGGACGGCTTGTATACTTTTTTTGATCAAAAATAGTTCACTAAGTACCCTATATTTATTATGCAATTTTGCTTTACATTTATATATAATTATGGTAGGGTATGAGATATATTTTTGTCTTGCTTCTTTTTTGCTAGTGTGAACATGCCTCTGTTTCTTGTATGTCTGCCATCTTAGACCTCAGTTCACATTGTCTGTTTTTTTGACTTGTTTGCATTCTGTGCAATTTAAGGGTGTGGCATGCCCTTTGTTGAGCTGATTGGTATATATGTAGCTTACCACGGGCCTAGGTGGTCTGGAGTTGGGACCCGGTCCTATTTGTCTACCCTTTTATATGCATTACTTCAACTTTGATATACAGTAAGGTTTTTAATATAGGCAGTATAGGTACCGTCCCAATTTAGGGTCACCTTGCCGCTGGTGGGACAGCTTGTATACTTTTTTTGATCAAAAATAGTTCACTAAGTACCCTATATTTATTATGCAATTTTGCTTTACATTTATATATAATTATGGTAGGGTATGAGATATATTTTTCTCTTGCTTCTTTTTTGCTAGTGTGAACATGCCTCTGTTTCTTGTATGTCTGCCATCTTAGACCTCAGTTCACATTGTCTGGTTTTTTGACTTGTTTGCATTCTGTGCAATTTAAGGATGTGGCATGCCCTTTGTTGAGCTGATTGGTATATATGTAGCTTACCACGGGCCTAGGTGGTCTGGAGTTGGGACCCGGTCCTATTTGTCTACCCTTTTATATGCATTACTTCAACTTTGATATACAGTAAGGTTTTTAATATAGGCAGTATAGGTACCGTCCCAATTTAGGGTCACCTTGCCGCTGGTGGGACGGCTTGTATACTTTTTTTGATCAAAAATAGTTCACTAAGTACCCTATATTTATTATGCAATTTTGCTTTACATTTATATATAATTATGGTAGGGTATGAGATATATTTTTGTCTTGCTTCCTTTTTGCTAGTGTGAACATGCCTCTGTTTCTTGTATGTCTGCCATCTTAGACCTCAGTTCACATTGTCTGTTTTTTTGACTTGTTTGCATTCTGTGCAATTTAAGGGTGTGGCATGCCCTTTGTTGAGCTGATTGGTATATATGTAGCTTACCACGGGCCTAGGTGGTCTGGAGTTGGGACCCGGTCCTATTTGTTTACCCTTTTATATGCATTACTTCAACTTTGATATACAGTAAGGTTTTTAATATAGGCAGTATAGGTACCGTCCAAATTTAGGGTCACCTTGCCGCTGGTGGGACGGCTTGTATACTTTTTTTGATCAAAAATAGTTCACTAAGTACCCTATATTTATTATGCAATTTTGCTTTACATTTATATATAATTATGGTAGGGTATGAGATATATTTTGTCTTGCTTCTTTTTTGCTAGTGTGAACATGCCTCTGTTTCTTGTATGTCTGCCATCTTAGACCTCAGTTCACATTGTCTGGTTTTTTGACTTGTTTGCATTCTGTGCAATTTAAGGGTGTGGCATGCCCTTTGTTGAGCTGATTGGTATATATGTAGCTTACCACGGGCCTAGGTGGTCTGGAGTTGGGACCCGGTCCTATTTGTCTACCCTTTTATATGCATTACTTCAACTTTGATATACAGTAAGGTTTTTAATATAGGCAGTATAGGGTACCGTCCCAATTTAGGGTCACCTTGCTGCTGGTGGGACGGCTTGTATACTTTTTTTGATCAAAAATAGTTCACTAAGTACCCTATATTTATTATGCAATTTTGCTTTACATTTATATATAATTATGGTAGGGTATGAGATATATTTTTGTCTTGCTTCTTTTTTGCTAGTGTGAACATGCCTCTGTTTCTTGTATGTCTGCCATCTTAGACCTCAGTTCACATTGTCTGGTTTTTGACTTGTTTGCATTCTGTGCAATTTAAGGGTGTGGCATGCCCTTTGTTGAGCTGATTGGTATATATGTAGCTTACCACGGGCCTAGGTGGTCTGGAGTTGGGACCCGGTCCTATTTGTCTACCCTTTTATATGCATTACTTCAACTTTGATATACAGTAAGGTTTTTAATATAGGCAGTATAGGTACCGTCCCAATTTAGGGTCACCTTGCCGCTGGTGGGACGGCTTGTATACTTTTTTTGATCAAAAATAGTTCACTAAGTACCCTATATTTATTATGCAATTTTGCTTTACATTTATATATAATTATGGTAGGGTATGAGATATATTTTTGTCTTGCTTCTTTTTTGCTAGTGTGAACATGCCTCTGTTTCTTGTATGTCTGCCATCTTAGACCTCAGTTCACATTGTCTGGTTTTTTGACTTGTTTGCATTCTGTGCAATTTAAGGGTGTGGCATGCCCTTTGTTGAGCTGATTGGTATATATGTAGCTTACCACGGGCCTAGGTGGTCTGGAGTTGGGACCCGGTCCTATTTGTCTACCCTTTTATATGCATTACTTCAACTTTGATATACAGTAAGGTTTTTAATATAGGCAGTATAGGTACCGTCCCAATTTAGGGTCACCTTGCCGCTGGTGGGACGGCTTGTATACTTTTTTTGATCAAAAATAGTTCACTAAGTACCCTATATTTATTATGCAATTTTGCTTTACATTTATATATAATTATGGTAGGGTATGAGATATATTTTTGTCTTGCTTCTTTTTTGCTAGTGTGAACATGCCTCTGTTTCTTGTATGTCTGCCATCTTAGACCTCAGTTCACATTGTCTGTTTTTTTGACTTGTTTGCATTCTGTGCAATTTAAGGGTGTGGCATGCCCTTTGTTGAGCTGATTGGTATATATGTAGCTTACCACGGGCCTAGGTGGTCTGGAGTTGGGACCCGGTCCTATTTGTCTACCCTTTTATATGCATTACTTCAACTTTGATATACAGTAAGGTTTTTAATATAGGCAGTATAGGTACCGTCCCAATTTAGGGTCACCTTGCCGCTGGTGGGACGGCTTGTATACTTTTTTTGATCAAAAATAGTTCACTAAGTACCCTATATTTATTATGCAATTTTGCTTTACATTTATATATAATTATGGTAGGGTATGAGATATATTTTTGTCTTGCTTCCTTTTTGCTAGTGTGAACATGCCTCTGTTTCTTGTATGTCTGCCATCTTAGACCTCAGTTCACATTGTCTGTTTTTTTGACTTGTTTGCATTCTGTGCAATTTAAGGGTGTGGCATGCCCTTTGTTGAGCTGATTGGTATATATGTAGCTTACCACGGGCCTAGGTGGTCTGGAGTTGGGACCCGGTCCTATTTGTCTACCCTTTTATATGCATTACTTCAACTTTGATATACAGTAAGGTTTTTAATATAGGCAGTATAGGTACCGTCCCAATTTAGGGTCACCTTGCCGCTGGTGGGACGGCTTGTATACTTTTTTTGATCAAAAATAGTTCACTAAGTACCCTATATTTATTATGCAATTTTGCTTTACATTTATATATAATTATGGTAGGGTATGAGATATATTTTTGTCTTGCTTCCTTTTTGCTAGTGTGAACATGCCTCTGTTTCTTGTATGTCTGCCATCTTAGACCTCAGTTCACATTGTCTGTTTTTTTGACTTGTTTGCATTCTGTGCAATTTAAGGGTGTGGCATGCCCTTTGTTGAGCTGATTGGTATATATGTAGCTTACCACGGGCCTAGGTGGTCTGGAGTTGGGACCCGGTCCTATTTGTCTACCCTTTTATATGCATTAC
Organism: Phyllobates terribilis; assembly: GCF_046119375.1. Classification (NCBI taxonomy): domain Eukaryota; kingdom Metazoa; phylum Chordata; class Amphibia; order Anura; family Dendrobatidae; genus Phyllobates; species Phyllobates terribilis. Next base: position 737,836,730 of record NW_027362762.1, read on the forward strand.
TTCAACTTTGATATACAGTAAGGTTTTTAATATAGGCAGTATAGGTACCGTCCAAATTTAGGGTCACCTTGCCGCTGGTGGGACGGCTTGTATACTTTTTTTTGATCAAAAATAGTTCACTAAGTACCCTATATTTATTATGCAATTTTGCTTTACATTTATATATAATTATGGTAGGGTATGAGATATATTTTTGTCTTGCTTCTTTTTGCTAGTGTGAACATGCCTCTGTTTCTTGTATGTCTGCCATCTTAGACCTCAGTTCACATTGTCTGGTTTTTTGACTTGTTTGCATTCTGTGCAATTTAAGGGTGTGGCATGCCCTTTGTTGAGCTGATTGGTATATATGTAGCTTACCACGGGCCTAGGTGGTCTGGAGTTGGGACCCGGTCCTATTTGTCTACCCTTTTATATGCATTACTTCAACTTTGATATACAGTAAGGTTTTTAATATAGGCAGTATAGGTACCGTCCCAATTTAGGGTCACCTTGCCGCTGGTGGGACGGCTTGTATACTTTTTTTGATCAAAAATAGTTCACTAAGTACCCTATATTTATTATGCAATTTTGCTTTACATTTATATATAATTATGGTAGGGTATGAGATATATTTTTGTCTTGCTTCTTTTTTGCTAGTGTGAACATGCCTCTGTTTCTTGTATGTCTGCCATCTTAGACCTCAGTTCACATTGTCTGTTTTTTTGACTTGTTTGCATTCTGTGCAATTTAAGGGTGTGGCATGCCCTTTGTTGAGCTGATTGGTATATATGTAGCTTACCACGGGCCTAGGTGGTCTGGAGTTGGGACCCGGTCCTATTTGTCTACCCTTTTATATGCATTACTTCAACTTTGATATACAGTAAGGTTTTTAATATAGGCAGTATAGGTACCGTCCCAATTTAGGGTCACCTTGCCGCTGGTGGGACGGCTTGTATACTTTTTTTGATCAAAAATAGTTCACTAAGTACCCTATATTTATTATGCAATTTTGCTTTACATTTATATATAATTATGGTAGGGTATGAGATATATTTTTGTCTTGCTTCTTTTTTGCTAGTGTGAACATGCCTCTGTTTCTTGTATGTCTGCCATCTTAGACCTCAGTTCACATTGTCTGGTTTTTTGACTTGTTTGCATTCTGTGCAATTTAAGGGTGTGGCATGCCCTTTGTTGAGCTGATTGGTATATATGTAGCTTACCACGGGCCTAGGTGGTCTGGAGTTGGGACCCGGTCCTATTTGTCTACCCTTTTATATGCATTACTTCAACTTTGATATACAGTAAGGTTTTTAATATAGGCAGTATAGGTACCGTCCCAATTTAGGGTCACCTTGCCGCTGGTGGGACGGCTTGTATACTTTTTTTGATCAAAAATAGTTCACTAAGTACCCTATATTTATTATGCAATTTTGCTTTACATTTATATATAATTATGGTAGGGTATGAGATATATTTTTGTCTTGCTTCTTTTTTGCTAGTGTGAACATGCCTCTGTTTCTTGTATGTCTGCCATCTTAGACCTCAGTTCACATTGTCTGTTTTTTTGACTTGTTTGCATTCTGTGCAATTTAAGGGTGTGGCATGCCCTTTGTTGAGCTGATTGGTATATATGTAGCTTACCACGGGCCTAGGTGGTCTGGAGTTGGGACCCGGTCCTATTTTTCTACCCTTTTATATGCATTACTTCAACTTTGATATACAGTAAGGTTTTTAATATAGGCAGTATAGGTACCGTCCCAATTTAGGGTCACCTTGCCGCTGGTGGGACGGCTTGTATACTTTTTTTGATCAAAAATAGTTCACTAAGTACCCTATATTTATTATGCAATTTTGCTTTACATTTATATATAATTATGGTAGGGTATGAGATATATTTTTGTCTTGCTTCCTTTTTGCTAGTGTGAACATGCCTCTGTTTCTTGTATGTCTGCCATCTTAGACCTCAGTTCACATTGTCTGTTTTTTTGACTTGTTTGCATTCTGTGCAATTTAAGGGTGTGGCATGCCCTTTGTTGAGCTGATTGGTATATATGTAGCTTACCACGGGCCTAGGTGGTCTGGAGTTGGGACCCGGTCCTATTTGTCTACCCTTTTATATGCATTACTTCAACTTTGATATACAGTAAGGTTTTTAATATAGGCAGTATAGGTACCGTCCAAATTTAGGGTCACCTTGCCGCTGGTGGGACGGCTTGTATACTTTTTTTGATCAAAAATAGTTCACTAAGTACCCTATATTTATTATGCAATTTTGCTTTACATTTATATATAATTATGGTAGGGTATGAGATATATTTTTGTCTTGCTTCTTTTTTGCTAGTGTGAACATGCCTCTGTTTCTTGTATGTCTGCCATCTTAGACCTCAGTTCACATTGTCTGGTTTTTTGACTTGTTTGCATTCTGTGCAATTTAAGGGTGTGGCATGCCCTTTGTTGAGCTGATTGGTATATATGTAGCTTACCACGGGCCTAGGTGGTCTGGAGTTGGGACCCGGTCCTATTTGTCTACCCTTTTATATGCATTACTTCAACTTTGATATACAGTAAGGTTTTTAATATAGGCAGTATAGGTACCGTCCCAATTTAGGGTCACCTTGCTGCTGGTGGGACGGCTTGTATACTTTTTTTGATCAAAAATAGTTCACTAAGTACCCTATATTTATTATGCAATTTTGCTTTACATTTATATATAATTATGGTAGGGTATGAGATATATTTTTGTCTTGCTTCTTTTTTGCTAGTGTGAACATGCCTCTGTTTCTTGTATGTCTGCATCTTAGACCTCAGTTCACATTGTCTGTTTTTTTGACTTGTTTGCATTCTGTGCAATTTAAGGGTGTGGCATGCCCTTTGTTGAGCTGATTGGTATATATGTAGCTTACCACGGGCCTAGGTGGTCTGGAGTTGGGACCCGGTCCTATTTGTCTACCCTTTTATATGCATTACTTCAACTTTGATATACAGTAAGGTTTTTAATATAGGCAGTATAGGTACCGTCCCAATTTAGGGTCACCTTGCCGCTGGTGGGACGGCTTGTATACTTTTTTTGATCAAAAATAGTTCACTAAGTACCCTATATTTATTATGCAATTTTGCTTTACATTTATATATAATTATGGTAGGGTATGAGATATATTTTTGTCTTGCTTCTTTTTTGCTAGTGTGAACATGCCTCTGTTTCTTGTATGTCTGCCATCTTAGACCTCAGTTCACATTGTCTGGTTTTTTGACTTGTTTGCATTCTGTGCAATTTAAGGGTGTGGCATGCCCTTTGTTGAGCTGATTGGTATATATGTAGCTTACCACGGGCCTAGGTGGTCTGGAGTTGGGACCCGGTCCTATTTGTCTACCCTTTTATATGCATTACTTCAACTTTGATATACAGTAAGGTTTTTAATATAGGCAGTATAGGTACCGTCCCAATTTAGGGTCACCTTGCCGCTGGTGGGACGGCTTGTATACTTTTTTTGATCAAAAATAGTTCACTAAGTACCCTATATTTATTATGCAATTTTGCTTTACATTTATATATAATTATGGTAGGGTATGAGATATATTTTTGTCTTGCTTCTTTTTTGCTAGTGTGAACATGCCTCTGTTTCTTGTATGTCTGCCATCTTAGACCTCAGTTCACATTGTCTGTTTTTTTGACTTGTTTGCATTCTGTGCAATTTAAGGGTGTGGCATGCCCTTTGTTGAGCTGATTGGTATATATGTAGCTTACCACGGGCCTAGGTGGTCTGGAGTTGGGACCCGGTCCTATTTGTCTACCCTTTTATATGCATTACTTCAACTTTGATATACAGTAAGGTTTTTAATATAGGCAGTATAGGTACCGTCCCAATTTAGGGTCACCTTGCCGCTGGTGGGACGGCTTGTATACTTTTTTTGATCAAAAATAGTTCACTAAGTACCCTATATTTATTATGCAATTTTGCTTTACATTTATATATAATTATGGTAGGGTATGAGATATATTTTTGTCTTGCTTCCTTTTTGCTAGTGTGAACATGCCTCTGTTTCTTGTATGTCTGCCATCTTAGACCTCAGTTCACATTGTCTGTTTTTTTGACTTGTTTGCATTCTGTGCAATTTAAGGGTGTGGCATGCCCTTTGTTGAGCTGATTGGTATATATGTAGCTTACCACGGGCCTAGGTGGTCTGGAGTTGGGACCCGGTCCTATTTGTCTACCCTTTTATATGCATTACTTCAACTTTGATATACAGTAAGGTTTTTAATATAGGCAGTATAGGTACCGTCCCAATTTAGGGTCACCTTGCCGCTGGTGGGACGGCTTGTATACTTTTTTTGATCAAAAATAGTTCACTAAGTACCCTATATTTATTATGCAATTTTGCTTTACATTTATATATAATTATGGTAGGGTATGAGATATATTTTTGTCTTGCTTCCTTTTTGCTAGTGTGAACATGCCTCTGTTTCTTGTATGTCTGCCATCTTAGACCTCAGTTCACATTGTCTGTTTTTTTGACTTGTTTGCATTCTGTGCAATTTAAGGGTGTGGCATGCCCTTTGTTGAGCTGATTGGTATATATGTAGCTTACCACGGGCCTAGGTGGTCTGGAGTTGGGACCCGGTCCTATTTGTCTACCCTTTTATATGCATTACTTCAACTTTGATATACAGTAAGGTTTTTAATATAGGCAGTATAGGTACCGTCCAAATTTAGGGTCACCTTGCCGCTGGTGGGACGGCTTGTATACTTTTTTTTGATCAAAAATAGTTCACTAAGTACCCTATATTTATTATGCAATTTTGCTTTACATTTATATATAATTATGGTAGGGTATGAGATATATTTTTGTCTTGCTTCTTTTTTGCTAGTGTGAACATGCCTCTGTTTCTTGTATGTCTGCCATCTTAGACCTCAGTTCACATTGTCTGGTTTTTTGACTTGTTTGCATTCTGTGCAATTTAAGGGTGTGGCATGCCCTTTGTTGAGCTGATTGGTATATATGTAGCTTACCACGGGCCTAGGTGGTCTGGAGTTGGGACCCGGTCCTATTTGTCTACCCTTTTATATGCATTACTTCAACTTTGATATACAGTAAGGTTTTTAATATAGGCAGTATAGGTACCGTCCCAATTTAGGGTCACCTTGCCGCTGGTGGGACGGCTTGTATACTTTTTTTGATCAAAAATAGTTCACTAAGTACCCTATATTTATTATGCAATTTTGCTTTACATTTATATATAATTATGGTAGGGTATGAGATATATTTTTGTCTTGCTTCTTTTTTGCTAGTGTGAACATGCCTCTGTTTCTTGTATGTCTGCCATCTTAGACCTCAGTTCACATTGTCTGTTTTTTTGACTTGTTTGCATTCTGTGCAATTTAAGGGTGTGGCATGCCCTTTGTTGAGCTGATTGGTATATATGTAGCTTACCACGGGCCTAGGTGGTCTGGAGTTGGGACCCGGTCCTATTTGTCTACCCTTTTATATGCATTACTTCAACTTTGATATACAGTAAGGTTTTTAATATAGGCAGTATAGGTACCGTCCCAATTTAGGGTCACCTTGCCGCTGGTGGGACGGCTTGTATACTTTTTTTGATCAAAAATAGTTCACTAAGTACCCTATATTTATTATGCAATTTTGCTTTACATTTATATATAATTATGGTAGGGTATGAGATATATTTTTGTCTTGCTTCTTTTTTGCTAGTGTGAACATGCCTCTGTTTCTTGTATGTCTGCCATCTTAGACCTCAGTTCACATTGTCTGGTTTTTTGACTTGTTTGCATTCTGTGCAATTTAAGGGTGTGGCATGCCCTTTGTTGAGCTGATTGGTATATATGTAGCTTACCACGGGCCTAGGTGGTCTGGAGTTGGGACCCGGTCCTATTTGTCTACCCTTTTATATGCATTACTTCAACTTTGATATACAGTAAGGTTTTTAATATAGGCAGTATAGGTACCGTCCCAATTTAGGGTCACCTTGCCGCTGGTGGGACGGCTTGTATACTTTTTTTGATCAAAAATAGTTCACTAAGTACCCTATATTTATTATGCAATTTTGCTTTACATTTATATATAATTATGGTAGGGTATGAGATATATTTTTGTCTTGCTTCTTTTTTGCTAGTGTGAACATGCCTCTGTTTCTTGTATGTCTGCCATCTTAGACCTCAGTTCACATTGTCTGTTTTTTTGACTTGTTTGCATTCTGTGCAATTTAAGGGTGTGGCATGCCCTTTGTTGAGCTGATTGGTATATATGTAGCTTACCACGGGCCTAGGTGGTCTGGAGTTGGGACCCGGTCCTATTTGTCTACCCTTTTATATGCATTACTTCAACTTTGATATACAGTAAGGTTTTTAATATAGGCAGTATAGGTACCGTCCCAATTTAGGGTCACCTTGCCGCTGGTGGGACGGCTTGTATACTTTTTTTGATCAAAAATAGTTCACTAAGTACCCTATATTTATTATGCAATTTTGCTTTACATTTATATATAATTATGGTAGGGTATGAGATATATTTTTGTATTGCTTCCTTTTTGCTAGTGTGAACATGCCTCTGTTTCTTGTATGTCTGCCATCTTAGACCTCAGTTCACATTGTCTGTTTTTTTGACTTGTTTGCATTCTGTGCAATTTAAGGGTGTGGCATGCCCTTTGTTGAGCTGATTGGTATATATGTAGCTTACCACGTGCCTAGGTGGTCTGGAGTTGGGACCCGGTCCTATTTGTCTACCCTTTTATATGCATTACTTCAACTTTGATATACAGTAAGGTTTTTAATATAGGCAGTATAGGTACCGTCCAAATTTAGGGTCACCTTGCCGCTGGTGGGACGGCTTGTATACTTTTTTTGATCAAAAATAGTTCACTAAGTACCCTATATTTATTATGCAATTTTGCTTTACATTTATATATAATTATGGTAGGGTATGAGATATATTTTTGTCTTGCTTCTTTTTTGCTAGTGTGAACATGCCTCTGTTTCTTGTATGTCTGCCATCTTAGACCTCAGTTCACATTGTCTGGTTTTTTGACTTGTTTGCATTCTGTGCAATTTAAGGGTGTGGCATGCCCTTTGTTGAGCTGATTGGTATATATGTAGCTTACCACGGGCCTAGGTGGTCTGGAGTTGGGACCCGGTCCTATTTGTCTACCCTTTTATATGCATTACTTCAACTTTGATATACAGTAAGGTTTTTAATATAGGCAGTATAGGTACCGTCCCAATTTAGGGTCACCTTGCCGCTGGTGGGACGGCTTGTATACTTTTTTTGATCAAAAATAGTTCACTAAGTACCCTATATTTATTATGCAATTTTGCTTTACATTTATATATAATTATGGTAGGGTATGAGATATATTTTTGTCTTGCTTCCTTTTTGCTAGTGTGAACATGCCTCTGTTTCTTGTATGTCTGCCATCTTAGACCTCAGTTCACATTGTCTGTTTTTTTGACTTGTTTGCATTCTGTGCAATTTAAGGGTGTGGCATGCCCTTTGTTGAGCTGATTGGTATATATGTAGCTTACCACGGGCCTAGGTGGTCTGGAGTTGGGACCCGGTCCTATTTGTCTACCCTTTTATATGCATTACTTCAACTTTGATATACAGTAAGGTTTTTAATATAGGCAGTATAGGTACCGTCCAAATTTAGGGTCACCTTGCCGCTGGTGGGACGGCTTGTATACTTTTTTTGATCAAAAATAGTTCACTAAGTACCCTATATTTATTATGCAATTTTGCTTTACATTTATATATAATTATGGTAGGGTATGAGATATATTTTTGTCTTGCTTCTTTTTTGCTAGTGTGAACATGCCTCTGTTTCTTGTATGTCTGCCATCTTAGACCTCAGTTCACATTGTCTGGTTTTTTGACTTGTTTGCATTCTGTGCAATTTAAGGGTGTGGCATGCCCTTTGTTGAGCTGATTGGTATATATGTAGCTTACCACGGGCCTAGGTGGTCTGGAGTTGGGACCCGGTCCTATTTGTCTACCCTTTTATATGCATTACTTCAACTTTGATATACAGTAAGGTTTTTAATATAGGCAGTATAGGTACCGTCCCAATTTAGGGTCACCTTGCCGCTGGTGGGACGGCTTGTATACTTTTTTTGATCAAAAATAGTTCACTAAGTACCCTATATTTATTATGCAATTTTGCTTTACATTTATATATAATTATGGTAGGGTATGAGATATATTTTTGTCTTGCTTCTTTTTTGCTAGTGTGAACATGCCTCTGTTTCTTGTATGTCTGCCATCTTAGACCTCAGTTCACATTGTCTGGTTTTTTGACTTGTTTGCATTCTGTGCAATTTAAGGGTGTGGCATGCCCTTTGTTGAGCTGATTGGTATATATGTAGCTTACCACGGGCCTAGGTGGTCTGGAGTTGGGACCCGGTCCTATTTGTCTACCCTTTTATATGCATTACTTCAACTTTGATATACAGTAAGGTTTTTAATATAGGCAGTATAGGTACCGTCCCAATTTAGGGTCACCTTGCCGCTGGTGGGACGGCTTGTATACTTTTTTTGATCAAAAATAGTTCACTAAGTACCCTATATTTATTATGCAATTTTGCTTTACATTTATATATAATTATGGTAGGGTATGAGATATATTTTTGTCTTGCTTCTTTTTTGCTAGTGTGAACATGCCTCTGTTTCTTGTATGTCTGCCATCTTAGACCTCAGTTCACATTGTCTGGTTTTTTGACTTGTTTGCATTCTGTGCAATTTAAGGGTGTGGCATGCCCTTTGTTGAGCTGATTGGTATATATGTAGCTTACCACGGGCCTAGGTGGTCTGGAGTTGGGACCCGGTCCTATTTGTCTACCCTTTTATATGCATTACTTCAACTTTGATATACAGTAAGGTTTTTAATATAGGCAGTATAGGTACCATCCCAATTTAGGGTCACCTTGCCGCTGGTGGGACGGCTTGTATACTTTTTTTGATCAAAAATAGTTCACTAAGTACCCTATATTTATTATGCAATTTTGCTTTACATTTATATATAATTATGGTAGGGTATGAGATATATTTTTGTCTTGCTTCTTTTTTGCTAGTGTGAACATGCCTCTGTTTCTTGTATGTCTGCCATCTTAGACCTCAGTTCACATTGTCTGTTTTTTTTACTTGTTTGCATTCTGTGCAATTTAAGGGTGTGGCATGCCCTTTGTTGAGCTGATTGGTATATATGTAGCTTACCACGGGCCTAGGTGGTCTGGAGTTGGGACCCGGTCCTATTTGTCAACCCTTTTATATGCATTACTTCAACTTTGATATACAGTAAGGTTTTTAATATAGGCAGTATAGGTACCGTCCCAATTTAGGGTCACCTTGCCGCTGGTGGGACGGCTTGTATACTTTTTTTGATCAAAAATAGTTCACTAAGTACCCTATATTTATTATGCAATTTTGCTTTACATTTATATATAATTATGGTAGGGTATGAGATATATTTTTGTCTTGCTTCTTTTTTGCTAGTGTGAACATGCCTCTGTTTCTTGTATGTCTGCCATCTTAGACCTCAGTTCACATTGTCTGGTTTTTTGACTTGTTTGCATTCTGTGCAATTTAAGGGTGTGGCATGCCCTTTGTTGAGCTGATTGGTATATATGTAGCTTACCACGGGCCTAGGTGGTCTGGAGTTGGGACCCGGTCCTATTTGTCTACCCTTTTATATGCATTACTTCAACTTTGATATACAGTAAGGTTTTTAATATAGGCAGTATAGGTACCGTCCCAATTTAGGGTCACCTTGCCGCTGGTGGGACGGCTTGTATACTTTTTTTGATCAAAAATAGTTCACTAAGTACCCTATATTTATTATGCAATTTTGCTTTACATTTATATATAATTATGGTAGGGTATGAGATATATTTTTGTCTTGCTTCTTTTTTGCTAGTGTGAACATGCCTCTGTTTCTTGTATGTCTGCCATCTTAGACCTCAGTTCACATTGTCTGGCCATTACCAGTCTGGCAAGCATGGCTGACTTTATGTTTCCCTGCCTTAACAGTGACCCTCGCGTTGTCAAAATGTTGGGTGACAGTCATTACTGGTTGGTGACACTTTTAGACCCCCGCTACAAGGAGAACTTTCACTCTCTTATTCCTGAGGTGGAGAGGTCTACAAAAATGGGGCAGTAGCAGAAGGCCCTTGCTGCAGAACTGTTAAAACAATTCCCATCTGAACACGCTAGCGGCAGAGGTCACAGTTCGTTGCCCAACCAAGGCATACAGGCGAGAGAGACGCAACTCCAATCCAGCAGAGGCAGGGGAACACTGTCAACGTTCTGGGACAGTTTTCTCAGACCCTGCCTTCGGACAGACTCTGAGGCGCGGGGTACTCTCACAAGGAGTGGAAAGTTTCAAAAGATGGTGAGGGAGTACCTTGCCGACCTTACCAGTGTCCTCCGTGATTCCTCTGTGCCTTTTAATTATTGGGTATCCAAGCTGGACACTTGGAATGAACTCGCTCTGTACGCCTTGGAGGTCCTGGCCTGCCCTGCCGCTAGCGTGTTATCGGAGCGTGTTTTTAGTGCCGCTGGGGGAATTATAACTGATAAGCGCACTCGCCTGTCAACTGACAATGCTGACAAGCTGACCCTTATCAAAATGAACAAGGGCTGGATTGGGCCATACTTCTCATCACCACCAAATGACAGCAGAGTAACATAAAGTCAAATCCACTGTGTTATTTCGGGAGTTGTATACACATGCACCGCTTCACACCCACACATGTGTATACGCTTCCTCATTTCGGCTGTTTTATGTTCTTCTCCTTATCCTCTGCCTCCACCACCACTATACCACCAGGGTGACTGTGGTCCGTGTTGCCATTATTGAAAGTTCCTCCGTCCTTATTTTTGTCAGCTTTTGCTTGGAAGGCATAAGCAAAGACTGTGGGAGACCCACTCCCCAATAATGGGAATAATATTTTTAAGATGCTGTACTGTATGGCTCTTGTAAGGGGCATTAAAACCGTCCTGTTAAGCTACTGCGACCTCCACCACTTTTCCAAGGGACATTAAAACTGTCTTGTTAAGCTACTGCGACCTCCACCACTTTTCCAAGGGGCATTAAAACTGTCTTGTTAAGCTACTGCGACCTCCACGTCTCTTCCGAGGGGCATTAAAACCATCTTGTTAAGCTACTGGGACCTCCACCACTTTTCCAAGGGGCATTAAAACCGTCTTGTTAAGCTACTGCGACCTCCACCACTTTCCCAAGAGGCATTAAAACCATCTTGTTAAGCTACTGCGACCTCCACTTCTCTTCCCAGGGCATTAAAACTGTTTTGTTAAGCTACTGGGACCTCCACATCTCTTCCGAGTGGCATTATAACCATCTTGTTAAGCTACTGTGACCTCCACCACTTTTCCAAGGGGCATTAAAACCATCTTGTTAAGCTACTGCGACCTCCACATCTCTTCCGAGGGGCATTAAAACCACCTTGTTAAGCTACTGTGACCTCCACCACTTTTCCAAGGGGCATTAAAACCGTCTTGTTAAGCAACTGCGACCTCCACCTCTTTTCCAAGGGGCATTAAAACCGTCTTGTTAAGCTACTGCGACCTCCACCACTTTTCCAAGGGGCATTAAAACCATCTAGTTAAGCTACTGCGACCTCCACCACTTTTCCAATGGGCATTAAAACCGTCTTGTTAAGCTACTGCGACCTCAACGTCTCTTCCGAGGGGCATTAAAACCGTATTGTTAAGCTACTGGGACCTCCACGTCTCTTCTGAGGGGCATTAAACGCGTCTTGTTAAACCACTCTGAACTCCACAGCTCTTCCAAGGGGCAATGAAATGTTGTTTTTAGTTAACTCTAACCTCCACGACTCTTTGAACGGGCATTGCATTTCCTCCTAATTTTTGGCAGCTTTTGCTTGGAAGGCGTAAGCAAAGACTATGGGAGACCCACTCCCCAATAATGTGAGTAATGTTTGTAATATGCTGTACTGCATGGCTCTTGTAAGGGGCATTGCAAGTTCCTCCATCCTAATTTTTGGCAGCTTTTGCTTGGAAGGCATAAGAAAAGACTATGGGAGACCCAATCCCCAATAATGGGAATAATGTTTGTAATATGCTGTACAGCATGGCTCTTGTAAGGGGCATAGCAAGTTCCTCCGTCCTAATTTTTGGCAGCTTTTGCTTGGAAGGCATAGGCAAAAACTATGGGAGACCCACTCCCCAATACTGGGAATAATGTTTTTAATATGCTGTACTGCATGGCTCTTGTAAGGGGCATTGCAAGTTCCTCTGTCCTTATTTTTGGCAGCTTTTGTTTGGAAGGCATAAGCAAAGACTATGGGAAACCCACTCCCCAATAATGGGAATAATATTTTTAATATGCTGTACTGCATGGCTCTTGTAAGGGGCATTGCAAGTTCCTCCGTCCTAATTTTTGGCAGCTTTTGCTTGGATGGCGTAGGCTAAGACTATGGGAGACCCACTCCCCAATAATGGAAATAATGTTTTTAATATGCTGTACTGCATGGCTCTTGTAAGGGGCATTGAAAATTCCTCCATCCTAATTTTTGGCAGCTTTTGCTTGGAAGGCATAAGCAAAGACTATTGGAGACCCACTCCCCAATAATGGGAATAATGTTTGTAATATGCTGTACTGCATGGCTCTTGTAAGGGGCATTGGAAGTTCCTCCGTCCTAATTTTTGGCAGCTTTTGCTTGGAAGGCATACGCAAAGACTAAGGGAGACCCACTCCCCAATAATGGGAATAATGTTTTTAATATGCTGTACTGCATGGCTCTTGTAAGGGGCATTGCAAGTTCCTCCGTCCTAATTTTTGTCAGCTTTTGCTTGGAAGGCATAAGCAAAGACTGTGGGAGACCCACTCCCCAATCATGGGAATAATAGTTTTAAGATGCTGAACTGTATGGCTCTTGTAAGGGGCATTAAAACCGTCTTGTTAAGCTACTGCGACCTCCACCACTTTTCCAAGGGACATTAAAACCATCTTGTTAAGCTACTGCAACCTCCACCACTTTTCCAAGGGGCATTAAAACCATCTTGTTAAGCTACTGTGACCTCCACCACTTTTCCAAGGGGCATTAAAACCGTCTTGTTAAGCTACTGGGACCTCCACCACTTTTCCAAGGGGCATTAAAACCATCTTGTTAAGCTTCTGCGACCTCCATATCTATTCCAAGGGGCATTAAAACTGTCTTGTTAAGCTACTGGGACCTCCACCACTTTTCCAAGGGGCATTAAAACCATCTTGTTAAGCTACTGCGACCTCCACGACTCTTCCAACGGGCACTGCATTTCCTCCTAATTTTAGTCAGCTTTTACTTTTCAATGCATAGGCGTACACTAAGGGATTCCCACTCCCCAATAATGGGTAGAAGGTTTTTAGTACGCTGTAATCCACGTCTGTTTCAAGGGGCATTGCATTTCCTCATAATTTTTGGAAACTCTTCCATTCACTGCTTAGGCCAACAGTGCGCAGGAGACCCAGTTGCTATAAATGGAAAAAATGGTTTAGTTAAGGCCCTCTGACCCCCATGTCACTTCCAAGGGGCATTGGAGTGCGTCAAAATATTTGGTAGGCATTGCACTCACTGTATGCCCTATAACTGTGTAGCCGAACCGCTCCTTTTGGTACAGAAACATATCCTACAAGACATGTGTGGTTGACTGGCATGATATTGATGTGAATGGTCCCTGTTCCTCCTGCTCTTTCTCCTTTGCCACCACCTCATCCATAATTTATCACCTGAAGCTTTGTTTTAACAGGAGTCATAGAACTGGGATAGTAGCAGGAAAACATCCAGCAATCCTCGGAGTAGGTAGGATATGCACCAAAACGCTTACCACCTCAGGCCTAGCCGCTACTACATATACATGAGCTTGCATTCCAAGAAAACAAAGCAGATGCTAACTTCTATCATCATCATCATGCTCCTCACCTTGGCACTCTCAACTCCCCTGATGGAGAAGCCAGGGCCCACCGGAGGAGTCTAGTACTCTGGTGGGCTCGTCCAATGCTGCCCTAAAGCAGGCCAGGCTAAGAAAAGGGTGTGGGAAGGTAACAGGAGGAATAGGGGTGGCTGGGGACCGTTTATGGACACCCGGCCGCCCCCAGGCGGCTGGGGACCGTGTGTGGACACCCGGCCGCGTGGCGGCTGGGGACCGAGTATGGACACCCGGCCGCCGGGCGGCTGGGGACTGAGTATGGACACCCGGCCGCCGGGCGGCTTGGGACTGAGTATGGATACCAAGCCGCCGATGCAGCCATGACATGGTGGCCGGCGTCTGCCTCCACATGCCTAAAAGGCCCAATTTCAAGTGCAAGCAAGCTAGCAGTATGGTATTGCAGCCTGGGGGTGGGTGGGTGGCAGGTTGCACACTTACGCTTGCATTCCAAGAAAACAAAGCAGATGCTAACTTCTATCATCATCATGCTCCTCACCTTGGCACTCTCAACTCCCCTGATGGAGAAGCCAGGGCCCACCGGAGGAGTCTGGTTCTCTGGTGGGCTCGTCCAATGCTGCCCTAAAGCAGGCCAGGCTAAGAAAAGTGTGTGGGAAGGTAACAGGAGAAATAGGGGCGGCTGGCGACTGTTTAAGGACACCCGGCCGCCCCCAGGCGGCTGGGGACCGTGTGTAGACACCCAGCTGCGGGGCGGCTGGGGACCGAGTGTGGACACCCGGCTGCCGGGTGGCTGGGGACTGAGTATGGATACCTCGCTGCCTAATCAGCCATGAGGTAGTAGCCAGCTTCGGCCTCCTCCAAACTCAAAGGCCCCATTTCAAGTGAAAGCCAGCAGTATGGTATTGCAGCCTAGGGGTGGGTGGGTGGTTGGTTGGCTGCATATTTGCGCTTGCATTGCAAGGAATGGGGGAGGTACAATTGAACACTGCCCTGGGACAAGGACTTGCACGGGGATAGTTGCAAGTCTGCATCTTCTGATGCGGCAAGGAACACTTCTGATGGGCACACTTTTAGGCAGTGACCTGGGTGTCAGAGATGCTTCCAGAGGTCTTCCTCATGCTGTTCCTATGTCTTTTCAGCACTGTATGCATGTGTCTGATGATGTGTCACACACCACATGGCCAAATAAGGTTGTAAAATGGTAAAATGACATTTCCTGGTGAATGCATTTGTCTTGGTTGAAAGCAATGCAAAAGGTGTGGAGGAGTATTTTTTTTTTGGTTATTTATTTTACCTCATACACAAGTCTTTACCCTGGAAAGGAAAACACAAAAGTCATTATCTCAGTAAATCAGAATACTTCATAACAACAGCTTGAGACTTAAATATGAGTGTCTGAGCAAAGGGTCTGAATGCTTATGACCATGTGATATTTCAGTTTTTCTTTTTTAATAAATTTGCAAAAATTTCTACATTTCTGTTTTTTTTTTCAGTCAAGATGAGGTGCAGAGTGTATTTTAATGAGAAAAAAATTACCTTTTTAGAATTTACCAAATGGCTGCAATGAAACAAAGAGTGATAAATTTAAAGGGGGCTGAATACTTTCCGTACCCACTCTACTGCCAAAGCTACGATGGAATGGTTTAGATGAAAGCATATTCAAGTGTGTGAATGGCCCAGTCAAACTCCAGACTTAAATCCCATTGAGAATCTGTGGCAAGCCTTGAACATTATTGTTCACAGACGCTCTCCATCCAATCTCACTGAGCTTATTTGTAAAGAAGAATGGGAAAAAAATTCAGCCTCTAGATGTGCAAAGCTGGTAGAGACATACCGCAAAGACTTGCAGCAGTAATTGCAGTAAAAGGTGGTCCCACAAAGTATTGACTTGGGGGCTGAATACAAATGCACATCACAATTTTCAGATTTATATCTTTAAAATATGTAGAAAACTATGTATAATTTATTTTACACTCCCCAAATATTTGTACTTTGTGTTGGTGCAGCATATAAAATCCCAATAAAATACTTTTAAGTTTGTGGATGTAGCATGAAAAAATGTGGAAAAGTTCACGGCGCATGAATACTTTTTCAATGTATTGTATATAGATATATATAGATATATATAGATATATATACATATATGTATATATTTATATATATATATATGTATATATATAGTACAGACCAAAAGTTTGGACACACCTTCTCATTTAAAGATTTTTCTTTATTTTCATGACTATGAAAATTGTTCATTCACACTGAAGGCATCAAAACTATGAATTAACAGATGTGGAATTATATAGTTAACAAAAACGTGTGAAACAACTGAAAATATGTCTTATATTCTAGGTTCTTCAAAGTAGCCACCTTTTGCTTTGATGACTGCTTTACACACTCTTGGCATTCTCTTGATGAGCTTCAAAAGGTAGTCACTGGGAATGGTCTTCCAACAATCTTGAAGGAGTTCCCAGAGATGCTTAGCATTTGTTGGCCCTTTTGCCTGCACTCTGCAGTCCAGCTCACCCCAAATTATCTCAATTGGGTTCAGGTCTGGTGACTGTGGAGGCCAGGTCATCTGGCGTAGCACCCTATCACTCTCCTTCTTGGTCAAATAGCCCTTACACAGCCTGAAAATGTGTTTGGGGTCATTGTCCTGTTGAAAAATAAATGATGGTGCAACTAAACGCAAACCGGATGGAATAGCATGCTGCTGCAAGATGCTGTGGTAGCCATGCTGGTTCAGTATGCCTTCAATTTTGAATAAATCCCCAACAGTGTCACCAGCAAAGCACCCCCACACCATCACACCTCCTCCTCCATGCTTCACGGTGGGAACCAGGCATGTAGAGTCCATCCGTTTACCTTTTCTGCGTCGCACAAAGACACGGTGGTTGGGACCAAAGATCTCAAATTTGGACTCATCAGACCAAAGCACAGATTTCCACTGGTCTAATGTCCATTCCTTGTGTTCTTTAGCCCAAACAAATCTCTTCTGCTTGTTGGCTGTCCTCAGCAGTGGTTTCCTAGCAGCTATTTTACCATGAAGGCCTGCTGCACAAAGTCTCCTCTTAACAGTTGTTGAAGAGATGTGTCTGCTGCTAGAACTCTATGTGGCAATGACCTGGTCTCTAATCTGAGCTGCTGTTAACCTGCGATTTTTGAGGCTGGTGACTCGGATAAACTTATCCTCAGAAGCTGAGGTAACTCTTGGTCTTCCTTTCCTGGGGTGGTCCTCATGTGAGCCAGTTTCTTTGTAGCGCTTGATGGTTTTTGCAACTGCACTTGGGGACACTTTCAAAGTTTTCCCAATTTTTCGGACTGACTGACCTTCATTTCTTAAAGCAATGATGGCCATTCGTTTTTCTTTACTTAGCTGCTTTTTTCTTGCCATAATACAAATTCTAACAGTCTATTCACTAAGACAATCAGCTGTGTATCCACCAGACTTCTGCACAACACAACTCATGGTCCCAACCCCATTTATAAGGCAAGAAATCCCACTTATTAAACCTGACAGGGCACACCTGTGAAGTGAAAACCATTTCCGGTGACTACCTCTTGAAGCTCATCAAGAGAATGCCAAGAGTGTGCAAAGCAGTAATCAAAGCAAAAGGTGGCTACTTTGAAGAACCTAGAATATAAGACATATTTTCAGTTGTTTCACACTTTTTTGTTAAGTATATAATTCCACATGTGTTAATTCATAGTTTTGATGCCTTCAGTGTGAATGTACAATTTTCATAGTCCTGAAAATACAGAAAAATCTTTAAATGAGAAGGTGTGTTCAAACTTTTGGTCTGTACTATATATATATATATATATATATATATATATATATATATATATATATATATATATATATATATATATATATATATATATATATATATATATATATATATATATATATATATATATATATATATATATATATATATATATATATATATGTGTGTGTGGTAGGAGGGCGGTTGCATACAACTTTATTATAATGGAACGCAACCGACCCCGGGGTCCACGATGCAGCCTGGTGGACTGCTGCCGAACACTTTCCGGGTGAAAAGGAAAGCAACCAGCTTAAAAGATAAACCCTTCCGAGTTACTGCACACTGAAATGGGTATAGCAATTTGCACTATCTCCGTTAGCAGCACGAGAGATATGCGGTGAAAAACTATCTGTAGTCCTGTTACAGCATAGGGACTACAGTGGCGGAGCTAGGATGCGTGTGTGACTACGCCGACGGGTACACGTGCCTCCAGCCGGCGTGCTACCAGACTGAAGGGTACTATTCCACGTGGCTGACAGGCGATAGCCGTGGATAGGACGTCTGCAGGCTGCTCGGGGAGCCCCTTTGGCAGAGCCAGACTGCTAAACGAAGCTACCTGCCTATTTCCACTAGCCTGCCTATTTCCACTACACCTGCCTATGGAAACTAAGTGGAACACAGTCGTCCACACAACAGCATAACTTGCTCAATGATCAGAGCACGCCGCCATGTTTGTGGGCGGGCCTTTTAAAGACTAAGCCCTGCCCACCGTCGCACCATTGGTGACGCCACCCGTGGACCAATCAGGCGGTGCCAGATCACCAGGTCAGGTGGTTGCCAAACCACCAATCATGGTCTGCCAGGTCACGGGCATGCTCAGTGCAGCGAATCCTGGACTTAGACTCCAAGAGCCCTGTCTCCCTCCGCAACCTATGCTTAACATTGCTAGGCACAAATACCCCAGAGACAATCTGTACATCTCGTGGACCAGGTAGGCGTTGAGGCTGATGATGATGCTGAGCAGCCTCAGCCCTGGCTGGACCAGAATAGGAGACCACAGAAGGCTCTGGACCCATTTCAAATCTGGCAACAGCCTGACGCTTAACATTATTCTCCCTCCACTTGACACTCATTTTCCTCAAGGAGCAGGGGAGCATGAATGTGGTCCACCGATTCACAGGGAAGATCCTCAGATCCGTGACCCCTCCGGTGTACAGGGTACCCTTTTTTTCCACGAACCATCTTAGACCCCATAATAGCCTGAAGCTCGAGATTATCACCCCTGGTGTCTGTAGCAGGTTGGGGTTCAGCGAGTTTTGACAGGTGAACGGGTCTAAGGGGCGACACATGGAAAGTGTCGTGACCCCACAGGTGTTGTGGTAACTGCAACCAGTACATTACAGGGTTTACCTGGGCCAAAATTTTGAACGGACAAATAAAGCGAGGAGCAAACTTGGCAGATCTCCCGCATAATTTAGTATTGCGAGCCAAGAGCCACACTCTGTCGCCTGGATAGAATACAGGGGCAGGACGACGAGAAGTGTCAACCGACTCTCTATCTGTGGAGTCTATCCCGGGTGACGGATGGAGAAGACCAGCCGGACTTTGACGGAATGATTTATCTCTTGCACAGAAGGCACACGTGAGAACAAATTCCTTGACGTCCTGGCGCCACCGGGGCCACCAATAGGACCGTTGAAGGGACTTAGTGGTACGTTTGACCCTCTGATGAGCTCTGATCTTAGGGGCATGAGCCCAGGAGAGCACCACATTTTGTAAATTAGGGGAAACAAACGTCCTCCCCGATGGAACCTGGTTAGAAGACACTGCAGCCACCATCTCTGCCTGAGAGTTATTTTTGACATAGTCTGACAAGACCCAGGTCCTGGGGACAGACAAAGAATCTGTACCGAAAGCCACAACGGTAGAGGGATCAGAGACTACCCTCCGGGTGACTGTGACCATACACTGAGACACACAATTCTCACTCCAGGAAGAAATTCTCCCCGTATTCCAGTCAATGTGTGGAGTGTGACAACATAACCAGGGGAGACCCAATAACACCTCGTCTAATCCACCGGGAATAATAAGAAATGAGATGACCTCCCGGTGGCCCTGAGGAAATGACATGGTGAGGGGAATCGACTGGTGGGTGATTTGCGTGTCCAGGAGTGAACCATTGACTACTCTAATGTTCATTGGTCTTGGCAGTAACTCTATAGGGATGGCATGCCTCTGGGCAAACGTAGATGACAAAAAATTGCCATCACCCCCGGAGTCCACCCATGCCTTGGCAGTAACTGCAGATGTACCAAAGGACAATGTCACCTTATATAATAATTTGGAGGAAGAAGACCCAGAATCTAACACACCTCCTCCAACGGTGGTAAGACCTACTCGTTCTCCCGACTGCTTGGAGCCCTTATTTACGGGGTACTCCAAGAGATGTGCAGGTCAGGAACGAGAGGGACTAGACTCAGTCCGGGATATATCCATAGCCTCAGGCTCCGGGTCGGGAGTCGTGGTTTTGGAAACGGGTCTAGAGAAGGACGGTGCCAACCGATACTGAGGTCTGGGAACCTCCAACTCTAATTTGTGTTCTGCATGTCGCAAATCAATTCGGTTAGCAAGAGAGATTAACTCCTCCAGGGAGGTTGGACTCTCTCTGGTAGATAGAGCATTTTTAATATGCCCAGCCAGACCCTTCCTGAACACCGGGATAAGCGACCGCTCAGACCAATCCAGTTCAGCCGCTAGGGTTCTAAACTGGATGGCATAGTGGCTGGCGGTGGCCGAACCCTGGATCAACGCAAGAAGCTTAAGAGCCGTATCATGCGTGACCTCAGGACCTAGGAATATACTTTTTAGGGTCTTAAGGAAAAGACCCGCATTTGCTACAACCAGATCATTCCGCTCCCATAGAGGAGTAGCCCACTCCAGGGCCCTGTGGGAGAGTAATGAGATGACATAACCCACTTTGGCTCTTTCGGAGGGGAACCGTGCCTCCATCATCTCCAACTGAATGGAGCATAAATTAATAAAACCCCTGCAGGATTTACTGTCTCCAGAAAATTTTTCCAGGAGAGCAAAATGGGGTAATGGGGCAGTTGCAGCTGTCGCAGCATTCACCACAGCCGAGTTAACCAGATTGGCTGCTTGAGAAGCCGCCTAGGTAGCTACTGCAGTGATATGAGCTACCGGGTCAGCTTGTTCCAGAGTCCTAAGTCTGGTCTCAAGCTGCTGGATATAGCGCTGCAGCTGCTGGTTGTCAGCCATGTTCAGCAAGACCCTGGCGCTCTGATACTGTTAGGAGGGCGGTTGCAAACAACTTTATTATAATGGAACGCAACTGACCCCGGGGTCCGCGATGCAGCCTGGTGGACTGCTGCCGAACACTTTCCGGGTGAAAAGGAAAGCAACCAACTTAAATGATAAACCCTTCCGTGTTACTGCACACTGGAAAGGGTATAGCAATTTGCACTATTTCCGTTAGCAGCACGAGAGGCTCCTCTGGGTGTTCGGGGACCCCTTTGGCAGAGCCAGACTGCTAAACGAAGCTACCTGTCTATTTCCACTAGCCTGCCTATTTCCACTACACCTGCCTATGGAAACTAAGTGGAACACAGTCGTCCACACAACAGCATCACTTGCTCAATGATCAGAGCATGCCGCCATGTTTGTGGGCGGGCCTTTTAAAGACTAAGCCCTGCCCACCGTCGCACCATTGGTGACGCCACCCATGGACGAAAAAGGCGGTGCCAGGTCACCGGGTCAGGTGGTTGCCAAACCACCAATCACGGTCCGCTAGGTCACGGGCATGCTCATTGCGGCGAATCCTGGACTTAGACACCAAGAGCCCTGTCTCCCTCTGCAACCTATGCTTAACATTGCTAGGCACAAATCCCCAAGAGACAATCTGTGCATCTCGTGGACCAGGTAGGCGTTGAGGCTGACGACGATGCTGAGCAGCATCAACCCCAGCTGGACTGGCATAGAAGACCACAGAAGGTTCTGGACCCATTTCAAATCCAAAAGCAGCCCAAAGCCTAACAGTGTGTATCTTAGAAGGTACAGTATATGTTTATTTTAATATTGTGACTAATGTACCACTGTTTGGTTATGCCACTGCACACGTCCATGCCTTCTGTCGCAGGCACCATCACAGAAAACTTCCAGTGTTTATTTCAGACATAATGCTCTGGCAAGATGTGAACAGAGCCCTATTCATATGGTATTGCTCTTTAACAACTCAAAAGTCTAATTTTATTCTAAAGTGACAACATGCAATGAACTCATTCCTCTCACTCACTACATTTTACTACATTATGAAAGTTCAAAAAGTGTGAGTTCTGGAGATGAATTAGCTTAGTTGTTCACCAAGCATCCAAATACTGGTGCCAGTGTGTCCTGTGCCTTAATGACCAAGATCTGGAGTTTATATTGGTGACAAGTACATATGTGACTCATTATCCAGCCTTATTTTGCTGGCTGTAATTTCCTGAAAAGTTTTATCTGAAGTAGTTGATGAATATGAAATTAACCAAAACATTACAAATGGCATAATATAGACATAAAAGGGTTTGTATCTGTGTTAATGTTTATATATTGTGTTATTACTAGAATATTGGGGGAATTCTAGTTCTTTGCATATATTTATTTATTTTACTCACTTATATAACACTATTAATTTCACAGCACTTTACAGACATTATTGGCACTGTCTCCATTGGAGGCTCACAATCTACATTCCCTATCAGTATGTCTTTGGAGTGTGGGAGGAAATCAGAGAACCCGGAGGAAACCCAGGCAAACACGGGAAGAACATACAAACTCCTTGCAGATGTTGTCCTTGGTGGGACTTGAACCCAGGACCTCAGCACTGCAAGGCTGCAGAAATAACCAATGAGTCAGCATGCTGCACGTATTTACAATATTCACAGTAATTTAGAAACAAAAGTAACAATATAAGATCTCACTATGTCCATCCACCTTATTACCTTCACTGCGCTTTGGTTGGCAAGTGGAAAAACAGATTACTCCTATTTCCAGTCCGGAGGGAGGGAGGAGGAAAGTGCTTACCATGGAGTCCTGTTAAAGTCCAATGTAAACACCAACTCTACATTGTCTTTTTGGAGGTCTCCGGGCGCCAACCCAGGCAATGCCCACGTGCTCTTACACAGTCTCTATAGGAATTATATTAATCCCATTGCTGTCACCATGCTGGATTGATGTGGGTGCACAAAGGACAAACTGGAGAAAGGGTGGATTGGTGTCAGTATTTGCAAAATGTGGCCCGAGTGGCTGAACGGAGGCAAGTGCCCCATTGGAACCATGTGGCAGGCCAGGGCCAGTTTTTTTCCTGCATACACTTGGAATGTTTCTCAAAATACTCTGAGCCTCTCTTGTTTTTCTTGGACTAGTTGGACATTGTCCTATTCCTGGTCTGAATTCCATCCTTTTTCATGGTCAGGGGCCTATTTACATTGTGTAATTTGTAGTACAGTCCGCAGGCGTTATACACCGGGTCTCCATTTCCATTGCATTGCCATAAGGTTGTGGTCGTTGTTTGACAATTTGCACAACAGGTTCCTGCTCTCCGAGCTGCTGACAGTCTCCTCTTGGGTTTAATGAGTGGTCTATTCTGAGCATTCATTTTGAGGTGGAGGCTGCAGGCGTTGCAGATATATGCACAAATATGCATATATGCACAGATCCTAATAAAAAAACTTAAAAAACATAATGAGCATATGACGCGCCCCCTGGGCCATATTCTTTAGGGGGAATATCCGGAGCCGGATCAGATGGGAGTTGTAGTCTTCCGAGTGGCTGTGACCCGGTCCGTGCCCAGGGTGTCAAACTCAGTTGTATGTGGCAGTCCTACAGATGTTAATAAGTTCTTAATGTCGACTACGCCACCCGTTGTATTGCGGTCACTATGGCCGCCGCTGCAGCAGGGTCCGCTGAGGCTGATGGTGTTGGTGCAGCTATTGATGGTATAACCCCCAACGGGTGGGGTATAGCCTCAGGGGGTCAGGTGCAGAGAATGGGGGTTGTGGTGGTGCAGCATAGATGTTAAAGGAAGACAGAGTCGGGTTATGCAGTTAAGGGCATTTACTCACTGCTGATGTTCCGGTCACTCCAGCTTCAAGTGACCTCCCGAGCCGTGCTGCATCCACCAGGTCCTGGATCCAGCCAACCCCCAAGCGAGTCCGGAGCGTGACCCTGAGCTCTCCTTCTGTCCTTTCTCTGGCCGTCCCCACTAGTGATCCACCCAGGTCCAGCTCCCTCGGGCCTTCTGTTGGGAGACCCTTGGCCTTGGGTTCCCTGACCCTCCACGTGGTATGCCTTCGGGGTGGATGTGGTGGGTGGCCGTGGCAGACGCTGCCCACGGCCTCCGGTCTCTGGCTGGGGTGTGTTTTTGCCCCCACCAGCTTGGGTTCCGGTACCCTGATGCCGACTCTTCACCCGTGGATTGGATTTGGGGTCTCAGAGTCCTCTCTTCTGTTTCCCCCTCTGGGTCTCTCTTGCTTTCTCCTCCCTCTCTCTCTGGGGCTGCTCTGCTCCTCTGCTTCTTACTTCTCTGCAAAGGCTGACAGACTGACCGACCCTGTTCTTTGATGGTGCCCACCTTATATACACCCTCTATGTGTGAGCTCAGGTGACCAGCACCCAATGAGCTCCTATCTTTACCCAGGCTGCTCCCCCTATCTGCCCCTACACTACTTGGGATGTACCACCCCCCTCCCACTCCAGCCAGGAACAGACTCGGTCGTACCTGCACATTTCTAAGTGGGAGTACCGTCGGCCTGCTCCTCGGAAATGGGATGTATGTAGTGCATGCAGCCTACCGAGCTCAGTTCCACACTCCATCCTTACCCGGGAGTGGAATATCACACCTCTGGGTTGAGGTGCAATACCCCTGTAGCAGCCGAATCCTCAGGGTGCTACATTCCCCCCTGGTAAATCACAGCACGTCCTCGGGCTGTAAGACATAACACCAAAACATACAAATTTTTGCATAAACATATGAAACATATAAAACAACATATATTAGCATAAAACTTTTCATATAAAACATTCTCGTCGCCTCTGGCTCCTCCTCCGGTCACTGTGCAACGTGTGACCGGGTAAAGTGCGACAGTCTCTCTGGAAAACTGGCTTTCCTATAAAACCGGTAGGGGGCGCTTTAGGACGCGCAACTATATACAGGGATTATGGCCGCTCTCAGTCCTCGGCCAGGTATTGGGGAGGAATGACCGCTCTCAGTCCTCGGTCAGTGGGATTAAGGGAAATACAGGTAACAGTTCACACATGCTGGTCCCAACGGGGACTATATTAGCAACAACAGTTTCAGTTTCAGTTTCAGTTTCGGTTTCAGTTTACTGTGCCCCGACGGGCAACTATATACAGCTTCTGCTTCGCTGTCCTTAGCGACGGCGTCCTCCTGCTCTTGCTTTTTGGTTACCTTTGGCTCTAGTTTCAGACCCGTCCGGGTCCTCTTGTTCTTCCTCCTCACACCGCAGCTCTTCTTCCGTCAGACGATGCACATGGAGGGCGTAGGGACCTTTGGCACACTTGTGCCGGGTGAAGGTGACCTCGTCCCCGATGTAAAGGTCACGACCTCTGTGTCCCTCCGGTAGGTGGGACTCAACGTCTCTCCTGGTTACGAAGACGTCGCCTAGGGTGTGGTGGTCTCGGATGAAGCCCCACCCATGCTGCAGGTTAAACTTTATCACAGTCCCGGTGGTGCGGGGACTATGCGCTGCACGGGGGTCTCTCCTGGCCCGGCTCTTCTGCTCCGCGCTCTTTACTTGAGCTTGCTGTTCCCGGACCCGCCTCTCTCTCCGCTCCCTCTCGAAGTCCTCGAGCTGTTGGCGGCAGCACTCAGCACGCTCCGCTGCAGCTGCCCGAGTCTCTTGAGTGAACCCCATAAGATCTTCTCCGGTGGGGTCCCACTCAAACTGTGCTTCCGCTAGCGGGGGCGAGATCCTCTTTACGGGCTTTGGAGCCGGGATCAGGGGTTCATCCAGCGGTCTCTCTCTCCGGAGTCGGGGATGGTGGAACTCCGGTGGCCATATAAATGGCTGCCCATCCGGGCACGTATGCTGGGCGTACAGGTCCTCTCCCAGATGCGACACTCTTGGTCTTATGGGCGCGGTGGTGTTAGCGCCCGGGTTGCCCGGGCCTTGCGGCCAGGCCTGGGGTATCTGGAAGGTGAAGGGCACCGTAAGGACGGCGGCGCCCTGGGCTACTTGGCCCTGCGACCAGGCCGGGGGCTCCGCGGAGGTAGGGGGCGCTGTTGGTATTGCGGCGCCCGGGGGTACTAGGCCTTGCGACCAGGCTGGTGGTACTTCCTGCTTGGTCACGCTCGGGGTCGAGGCGTGTGACGTCACAGGGGTCGCGGCTCCCGTTTGAGGCCTAGTCTGCGGCGGTGACGTTGCAGCGACGGGCACGGCAGGATAGACTTCGGGCTCTGCGACGGGGAGCTGGGGCAGGTACGCGGTTTCCCGGTTTGGGGTATAGACGTCCCCTTTACCTGCCTCCACTCGTTCGGCTCCCTTCTCGGCGCCGTCTCCAGCCTTCAGTCCTCCCGCGCCATCCTCAGAGGCGGTCTGTCTCCTCGTCTCGGGTGGCGTGCTCCGCTGACAGGTCTCGGTCTGCTGGGCCATCTCACGGCTCCACTCCGCCAACGTCTCTCGCTGCACCCGGGCCATCCTCCTTGCGAGGCCCTCCAGAGCGGTCTGTGCACACTCCCGGTCTCGGGGGAGCTGTGCTAGGACCTCCACTAGGCCTAGTGGGGTCGTTGTTTCCAGCAGGCTCCTGACCAACGGGTCGGTGCTGCTCTGCTCTCCTACTGTTGTCTCTAGCAGGCTCCTGGCCAGCGGGCCGGTGCTGCTCTGCTCTCCCTCCTCTGTTTCTAGCAGGCTCCTGGCCAACGGGCCGGTGCTGCTCTGCTTTCTCGCCATCTCCGGGTAAGCTCCTCCGATACTCTTCTCCAGGCTTCTTGCCTCCGGGTGCGCTCGCTCTAGACTGCTCCAGGCGGCACCCATCTTTGTTCTCTCCTTTCGTTTCCTCCCACTTCGAGGGCGGTCCCGGGGCCTCTTGGTGACTGTCAGCTCCAGGGGCAGTTCTTTCACGCTGACAGACACCTCTAGCATCACAGTCTCTGTTGGTGGGGGCGGTTTCCACTTTTTGGCGCCATTTTCGGTCCTGGCCCACGATGGGAGGCGGCCTCTCACCACCCTCTGGCACGCCCATAATGGCGTCCGCTCTTCCAAGGCGGGAAACCTTTGGAAATGGCGGGAATCGCTTCCCAGTGGCGGGAAACTCTGCAGATGGCGGGAAAAAGCTGTTAATGGCGGACAACCGGCAGGAATCGATCTGTGATGGAGTCCGATGGCGGGGACCCTCCGGAACCGGCAGGAGACTTCTTTTTGAGGTAAACTCGTTCTTTTCTTCAGGCACGCAGTACCCGGGTGTTGCGGGCACGGTATCCTGCCGACTACGCCAAAGTTGACGCGCCCCCTGGGCCATATTCTTTAGGGGGAATATCCGGAGCTGGATCAGATGGGAGTTGTAGTCTTCCGAGTGGCTGTGACCCGGTCCGTGCCCAGGGTGTCAAACTCAGTTGTATGTGGCAGTCCTACAGATGTTAATAAGTTCTTAATGTCGACTACGCCACCCGTTGTATTGCGGTCACTATGGCCGCCGCTGCAGCAGGGTCCGCTGAGGCTGATGGTGTTGGTGCAGCTATTGATGGTATAACCCCCAACGGGTGGGGTATAGCCTCAGGGGGTCAGGTGCAGAGAATGGGGGTTGTGGTGGTGCAGCATAGATGTTAAAGGAAGACAGAGTCGGGTTATGCAGTTAAGGGCATTTACTCACTGCTGATGTTCCGGTCACTCCAGCTTCAAGTGACCTCCCGAGCCGTGCTGCATCCACCAGGTCCTGGATCCAGTCAACCCCCAAGCGAGTCCGGAGCGTGACCCTGAGCTCTCCTTCTGTCCTTTCTCTGGCCGTCCCCACTAGTGATCCACCCAGGTCCAGCTCCCTCGGGCCTTCTGTTGGGAGACCCTTGGCCTTGGGTTCCCTGACCCTCCACGTGGTATGCCTTCGGGGTGGATGTGGTGGGTGGCCGTGGCAGACGCTGCCCACGGCCTCCGGTCTCTGGCTGGGGTGTGTTTTTGCCCCCACCAGCTTGGGTTCCGGTACCCTGATGCCGACTCTTCACCCGTGGATTGGATTTGGGGTCTCAGAGTCCTCTCTTCTGTTTCCCCCTCTGGGTCTCTCTTGCTTTCTCCTCTCTCTCTCTCTGGGGCTGCTCTGCTCCTCTGCTTCTTACTTCTCTGCAAAGGCTGACAGACTGACCGACCCTGTTCTTTGATGGTGCCCACCTTATATACACCCTCTATGTGTGAGCTCAGGTGACCAGCACCCAATGAGCTCCTATCTTTACCCAGGCTGCTCCCCCTATCTGCCCCTACACTACTTGGGATGTACCACCCCCCTCCCACTCCAGCCAGGAACAGACTCGGTCGTACCTGCACATTTCTAAGTGGGAGTACCGTCGGCCTGCTCCTCGGAAATGGGATGTATGTAGTGCATGCAGCCTACCGAGCTCAGTTCCACACTCCATCCTTACCCGGGAGTGGAATATCACACCTCTGGGTTGAGGTGCAATACCCCTGTAGCAGCCGAATCCTCAGGGTGCTACACATATACCCTACAGCAAATAAATAAGTAAATAGTAATAGTACATGTAAATATCCACAATGGCTACAATGAAATAGCCACTGTGTGAACGTGCTCTTACACTTTGCACATATACCAGCTCATAGTCCGGCTCATTTCTTTGGTTTTGCTATGCACATATCCTGATTCTCGGTCCATGGATTAAAAGTTGACACTGCCAACTATGTCGTTATGAACTCATAGTTTGTGCAGGCCACTTTAAAGTTGTACATTTTGGACTTAAGAGGATTCTTTACTATGGGTAACTACTTTTTTTCTGAAGATTCTCAAACGATAAGAAGCAATAAGCATCACCAACGATCAATTGCAGTCTACAAGGGAATCAAGTAACAAATGCAATAATTCCCTGCAGCACCATCGCAGGGAAAATAATGCATTACACAGACAGTGTTCATTGAAACCAAGTGACTTTCTTTGCAATGAATGGATGGGCCAGGCTCTCAAGCATAAGAAATATTCTACATAGCAACTTTTGCTATTATATGAGGGTCTTGAAAATGAAATTTCCCATTTAAAGTAGTTTATAACATATTAATGAATCATCTGTATTGAAGGTCTCTAAACCAGATACATCCTTTAAAGACAAAGTACACCTTGTTCTGGGCAACTGTCCTGTCATTCATGTGAATGTTAGACACATACAGTACCACCTACCTACAGGTGCATCTCACTAAATTATAATATCATCAAAAAGTTAATTTATTTTAGTGACAGCTCAAACATTTGAAATAGATCACTCTGTTTGTATTGACTCTATATAATATATGAGTTTCACTTTTTGTATTGAAGAACTGAAATAAATTAACTTTTTGATGATATTCTAATTTAGTGAGATGCACCTCTAAATACTGCAGACCGGTCCTTGAAGGCCCCAGCTCCCACTTTAACTTACTAATATCCTGGTGCCAGATACCACAAAGCACCTTCAGAAGTGATGTTGAGCTCAGACCCTTGATGGGTCACAAGTTTTTTTCAGCAAGGGAGGACGTACACAATATTGGACTAATATTGTATATTTTACTTTTACTTTTTTCAAAATTGTGTTGTTTTCTTGTCTTTAACCCCTTCCCGACATACGGCGTATATATAAGGCATTGTGGGAGCTGTCTTCTCGCAAAGCGCCGCGATCACACGGGCTCATGCTGAGTGCCATCGAGATAGCAGCAATGGGCAGCAATGCCCATGATCGGTGCTAGCACCAATTGCGGGCGTTTCACCCCTGTGATGCCGCTGTCAATAGTGACAGCGACATTGCAGGGCATCACACAGTGAGCTCCCTGTCTCCTTCCATCAGCACAACGATGCGATGGCGTTGTGCTGAATGTCTCCATGGTGACCCATGGGTCCCAAGATGGCCGCGGGGTCCTTCAGGGTCCTGCAAGAAGGTGGCTACTCAGTGCCTGCTCAGAGAGCAGGAGCTGAGATGCGTCCTTCCTGCCAGTCAGACACTGATCTAATGCTCTGCAGTGCAGATGCACTGCAGAGCATTAGATCAGTGATCAAGGCAGGGAAAGTTGATGTCCCATAGTGGGACAATGTTATAAAGTAAAAAAAAAGTTAATAAATATAATAAAAATATATTAAAAAAATCACAAAATAAAGAGCAAAAAATATATATTAATCCAATAAATACATTTATCTGTATAAAGAAAAATAAACAAAAAAAGTACACATATTTGGTATTGCCATGTCGGGAATGACCCAATCTATAAAAATGTCCCACTAGTTAATCCCTTCAGTGAATACCATAAAAAAATGAATGAAAAACAAGGCAAAAAACTATGCTTTATTGTCAAATTGGTGAACAAAAAGTGGAATAAAACGCGATCAAAATGAAGAATGTAAATAAAAATGGTATCGCTAAAAAGGTCATCTTGTCCCATAAAAAACAAGAACACACAGCTCCATCAGCGGAAAAATACAAAAGTTGCAGCTCTCAGAATAAAGCGTTGCAAAAATAATATTTTTTTCTATAAAAGTTTTTATAGTGTAAAAACGCCAAAACATAAGAAAACAATATAAATGTGGTATCGCTGTAATCATAGTGGCCCGAAAAATAAAGCTGCCTTATCAATTTTACCACACGCGGATCGCATTAAAAAAAAATCCCTAAAAAACAATTCCTGACTTGCTGTTTTTTACTCATTCTGCCTCCCAAAAAACAGAATAGAAAGCGATCAAAAGATGTCATTTGCCAAAAATTGGTACCAATAAAATACTCAATTTGTCCCGCAAAAAACAAGCCAAAACATGACTCCGTCGGCAGAAATATGGAAAAATTATAGCTCTCAAAATATGACGGTGCAAAAACTAGTTTTTACAATAAAAAGCATCTTTTACTGTGTGATAGCTGCCAATCATAACAACCCGATAAATCTGGGATCGCTGTAATCGCACCGACCTGAAGAATAAAGTCGTCCAATCACTTATACTGCATGAGGAATGGCATAAAAATAAATAAAACTAATTCTTTACCTTCTGTTGATTTATTAATTCTGCTTCCCAAAGATCGCAGTAAGGCTCAGCTCATATTTATTCTGCGCTCTATGCTGATCGCTTACACCAGGGTTTCCGTGTAAATCTCTGAAATATGTGATTCAGATGGATCCTCCGTCGGAAGATTCCCTATAATGAGGCTGATGGGGGCACTGTGGACACCATCTGGCCTATGATCCGGCGGTGTCTGTAGTTTTATTAGGCGTGCATAAAAGTGTCGTCGGCCACAGTTTTGTACACTTTAGAAATGAAGGACGATGCTGAACAAAGGCCAGACAGAGTCCAGAGTAACTCTGCTTCCTCATTATAGTGAATGGATCTCTTGAGAGTTTCATGTGAATCACGTCACTCGGAGATTTAAATGGAAACCCCGATATAAGTGCTCAGCAGAGCGCAGGATAAATGTAATCTCAAATGTTATGTAAAATGTTCCCAATAAAAGTTCAACTCCATTCACAAAAAAAGCAAGTCCCCACTCAGGTCCGTCATCTGTTAAAGGAAATATAGGGGGCTTCCACGTTACTGGTAGCACAAAGGCTAAAAACACGAAATGGCACCTCGCCCTCCAAAAGAAATCCAGTGAATTCTGCACTCCCAAATCCAAATGTCCCCCCTCTCTTCTGAGCTCCACAGTGTGCCTAAACTGCACTTATCTTTCACACATTTGGCATTCCTTCAGTGATGAGAGCCTACCTAATTTACAGGTGCGTGACTCCAGAAGCATGAGCTTGGCATAACGTACTGGTCACTACAATGTACTGGTCACTACAATGTATTGGTCACTACAACGGGAGTTTCCCACCTTCACTTAGCAACATCCAATGCTGCTTGTTTCTGGAAAACACCCATGGAGTCAAAATTGTCACAACAGCTGTAGATAAATTCACAAAGGGGTATAATTTCCAAAATGGGGTCACTTGAGGGGGGATTCTGCTCTTTTAGCATGTAGGTGCTCTGTATATGGAGTCCACAAACTATTCTAGGAAAATCTGTGCTCCAGGAGGCAAAAAGCGCTCAGTCCCTCCCGAGCCTCGCTGTATGGCTAAGCAGTACTGCACAGCCCCATATGAGGTATTTCTTAATTCAGCTGAAATTGTGGAACAGATTTTGGTGCCATTTTTACCCATTTCCCAATGTGAAAATGTAAAATTTGGGGCTAAAACAACATTTTTGGTGGTAATAATGTAATTTTTTTTTCTTCACTGCCCAATGGTATAAGATGCTGTGACACACCTGTGGTGCAAATATGATCCCCTAGATGAATTCATTGTGAGGTGTAGTTTGTAAAATGGGGTCTCTTATGGGAGGGTTTGGCTGATCTGGCACCTCAGGGGCTCTACCGATGTGACATGGCACCCTCAAAACAGTCCAGCAAAATCTGAACTCCAATATGGCGCTTCTTCCCTTCTGAGCTTTCCACTATACCTCAAAAGTAGTTTTCGACCACATATGGGGTGTCTGCATGCTCAGGAAAAATTGCAAAACTATTTTGTGGTCCATTTTCTCCTGGTACCCTTGTGAAAATGCAAAATTTGGGTATAAAATATATTCTTGCGTAAAAATTTAGATTTTTTTTCTTATTTTCACGGCTCTGCATTATAAACTTTTGTGAAGCACCTGGGGTTTCAAGGTGCTCACCACACATCTAGATAAATTTCCTGAGGGGTTTAATTTAAAAAATGGAGTAACTTGTGGAGGGTATCCACTGTTTAGGCACATCAGGTACTCTCCAAACGCAACATGGCATCCACAAATTATTCCAGCCAATTTTGCATTCAAAAAGTCAAATGGTGCTCCTTCACTTCCAAGCCTGCCGTGGGCCAAAACAGTAGTTTTCTTTCACATATTGGGTATCAGTGGACTCAGGAGACATTGCACAACAAATTGCATCGTGCAATTTCTCCTGTTACCCTTGGGAAAATACAAAATATGGGGCTAAAAATCATTTGTATGGCAAAAATGTGATTTTTTTTCATTTTCTTGGCTCAACATTATAAACTTCTGTGAAGCACCTGGGGGTTCAAGGTGCTAACTACACATCTAAACAAGTTCCCTGAGGGGTCTAGTTTCCAGAATGGTGTCACTTGTGGGGTGTTTCCACTGTTTAGGCACATCAGCGGCTCTCCAAACCCGACATGGTGTCCGCTAATTAGGCCAGCAAATTTTACATTCAAAAAGTCAAATGGCGCTCATTCCCTTCCTTGCTGTGCTTCCAAACAGTGGTTTTCCTCCACATATTGGGTATTGGTGTGCTCAGGAGAAATCAAACAATAAATTTTGGGGTCCAATTTCTCCTGTTAATATTGTGAAAATTAAAAAAATGGGTCTAAAGTAACATTTTTCTGAAAAAAGTTAAATGTTTATTTTTACCTTCCACATTCCATTAATTCTTATGAAGCATCTGGTTAGGTGAAGGTTAATAAACTTCTTGAATGTGGTTTTGAGCACCTTGAGAGTTGCAGTTTTTAGAATGGTGTCACTTTTGGATATTTTCTGTCATATAGACCCCTCAAAGTCACTTCAAATGTGATGTGGTACCTAAAAAAATGGTTTTATAAATTTTGTTGTAAAAATTAGAAATTGCTGGTCAAAAAAAATATGTTTCCAAAATTGTGCTGATGTAAAGTAGACATGTGTGAAATGTTATTTATTAACTATTTTGTATGACATGACTCTCTGATTTAAGGGTATAAAAATTAAAAGTTTGAAAATTGCAAAATTTTCACAGTTTTCGCCAAATTTCTGATTTTTTCACAAATAAACGTAAGTCATATGAAATAAATTTTACCACTATCATGAAGTACAATATGTCATGAAAAAACAATCTCAGAATCACTAGGATCCGTTGAAGTGTTCCAGAGTTATTACCTCATAAAGTGACACTGGTCAGAATTTAAAAAATTGGCCTGGTCAGGAAGGTGAAAACAGGCTTCGGGGTGAAAGGGTTGAAGTAGGACTTGTTAAGCAATATATGTTTAAACGTTTATTTGAATCCAAAATAGGAAAGAAGCCAGGTTGTGAATTTCATTTTCTTCATTGACCAGGGATCTGTTTTCTATAAAAATGTATCCTTGTGTTGTGAATTATTTACACATCTGTAAGGCAACAACTTATCCATAAATTTACTATTTGTCCATAGAGCATGTAAAACACAGCATATCAATATAATCGTGCTTCCGAGACCTAAGCCTGAACGCCAAACTGAATTTGAGATGTAGTGCAAAATGTAATAACTAGTGATGAGCGAGCATGCTCGCTACTGCTTGGTGCTCGCCCCAGCATCTCACTGCTCGAGATGCTCAGCGCTCGTCGAGTATTTCCGGGAATGCTCGGCGGGAGCTCGGGTCCCGTCCCTGCATGTTTGGCTCTCTTTAGAGTGCCAATCAACATCCAGGGATTGCCTGCCGCTCATTGTAATGCCGCAGCCATGGTGGTTGCGGCATTACAGTGATTGGATGGCCGCACAGCGTCATCAGGTCTATATCAGACCTGGTGCCGCCATGCTCGTCACAGTCACTCTGGAATCAGACAGTGTAGGGAGAGGTGCTGCGGCGTCAGGGAGAGATTTGCTTGTGTATTAGGTAGTGTAGGGAGAAAAACTGTACATTACACATATCCATCTTAACAAACAGTCCTTTTGAGGACTAACTAATCCATCTGCAGAGATATCAGGCAGGCAGTGTATATAGGCAGGCAGGCAGGGTATATAGCAGACTGCAGTGCATATAGCACAAGAGGCTCCATTCCAATACTGCCTTCTGCTGCTGTTAGATATTTCTATACAAAGGCCCAGGTCTCAGGGGCCAGGAATACTTTTTTTTGGATCTTAATCCTCATTATTTGCTTAAAAAGCAATCCAGAGAACACTGTTTTTCTGTGCCATTTGCTTGTTGGCTCTGCAGAATACAGCCAGGTCCTTTCCATATTACAGCGCTAGAAATCCAGCTATTTAAAACTGTGTTTTCTCCGTCACACGGATCACATATACGTTTTTAGAAAATACTGCCATTTTTGGCCTCCATTCCAATTTTTTGTTCACTGTGTCAGCGAAATTTTTGACACCGGTTTGCTGTTCAAACTAGTTACCTACAGGCCAGGCATTTAAAACTCTGTTTTCTCCGTCACACGGATCACATATACTTTGTCAGAAAATACTGCCATTTCTGGCCTCCATTAAAAATTTCCTTCAGTGTGTCAGTGAAGCAATTCACAGCAGTTTGCTGTTCAAACTACTTACCTACAGGTCAGGTATTTAAAACTCTGCTTTCTCCGTCACACGGATCACATATACATTGTCAGAAAATACTGCCATTTCTGGCCTCCATTAAAAATTTCTTTCAGTGTGTCAGTGAAGCAATTCCCACTAGTTTGCTGTTCAAACTACTTACCTACAGGCCAGGTATTTAAAACTCTGTTTTCTCCGTCACACGGATCACATATAAGTTCGCTCCAAACTCAGTCATGTGTAGTGAGCATGGAAGATACTGTCCTCCATTTAAAATGGGCAAGGCACGTGGTAAGGGATGGGGAACTGGACGTGATGGTGATGGTGCATGCAGAGGCCGAGGAAAAGGCCGTGGGCAAGCTGAAATTGTGCCACAACAAACACCCACATCTTCTTGCCTGACCTTCCTGTCCCAATTTCTAGGGGACCGCAGCTCACCACTATTGAACCCAGAGCAGTGTCAAAAGGTTGTTGGTTGGTTGGATAGCGGATAATGCTTCCAGTCACTTAGCCACCACCACCGCACTGTCTTCCACACGGTCAAGTCTCAGTAGCCGTGAGTCTGGACCGGTTATTCCTCACCCTGATCCTCCTTCCTCCCACCATGCCGAGTGCCTGGGGACAACTGATCCCACACTCGGACACTCTGAAGAGCTGTTCACTTTTCCATTTATAGATTCGAGCCTCTCGCCTGGTCCACTTGAAGCGGGGCAAGGGGAGATAGCGATGCCCAAATATTTGAGCAGCCACGGTCACACGAAGGCGATGGTGGGAAAGTGTCACAAGAGGTGGACGATGATGAGACATAATTGCCAGAAAGTCAGGAGGAGGACCAGGGTGCGGAAGTGGAAGACGAGGTGGTGGGTGATATAGTAACTGACCCAACCTGGCAGGAGGACATGCAGAGCGAGGACCGCAGCACACAGATGGAGGGAGGCAGAGCACCCCAACAGGCTGGAAGAAGCAGTGTGGTGGCTGAAGACAGAAGGCAGGCAACCGTTCCCCGTAACACCAACACAAAGGAAGTTGCCAGTACAACTGTTATGTCTTCCCGAGTCTGGTTGTTTTTTAAAGACTCTGCCGATAACCCCAAAAAGGCCATTTGCACCACCTGCCAGGCCAGCATCAGCAGGGGTGGCAAAATGACCAGCCTGACCACCACCAGCATGATCAGGCACATGGCAGCAAAGCACCCGACTTTGTGGGCCGAACCCCAGGGTCCAGAAACAGTGTCTGCAGGTGGCACCATTGCTTCTTCCGCTGTTGTGCATGCAAGCCAATCCCCTGTCCATGGTGCATGTGAAGATGCCTCCTACCTTGCACCTGTCGTTGCGCACTCTCAAGTAGCAGCATCAGGAAGCACGTCCATGTCCTTATCCCAGCGCATCGTTCAGTTGTCCATACCCCAGTCCTTGGAACGCAAGTGACGCGCCCCCTGGGCCGTGGGGTACTCAGTAGCCGGGCCGGTCGGTGCTGGGGGGATGTCACAGTGGCAGTGGCCCGCTCCGTGACCCAGGGCGGTCAATAAAAAGGGGAATTTATAGTAAAGGGGAATAAAGTTTTTATAGTTAATGTTCGTGACGCCACTTGTGGTATGCGACTATATGGGGCCGCCGCTGCGGTGCAGATCCTCTGGAGCTGATGGTGATGCGGCAGAGTTGGTTCAACTCTCCACAGGTAGAGCTTAGCTCCAGGGCGGTGCAGTGATGTTATAGATGAGGTAGATGTTGCTGTGCAGTGTAGTGCAGATGATGGCACAGATAATAATTCCAGGACACAGTGGGGTGCAGTGTTCAAGATTTAATCACAGTTGTTGAACTCCAGGTTACCAGTACCAGGGTAACCTCCCACATTGTCCTGCGTTCACCTAGGAAGGGGTTCAGCAATCTCTCAAGTAACTCAGGAGTACTTAAACGGGACCCCGTTCTATGCGTCTTCCTCGGTCGTCTTCCTGCGCTGGCTCTCACCCTCCTGCCCTGCGCCTCACAATCAGTGTCCCAAGCCGGTAGCCTCGGATCTTGTCGGGCGACCTGCAGTCCCCTGGACCCTCTGTGGCCACCTTTTCGGCGATGTAATTGTGGTGGTTGGAGGCTGCACCTTGCAAGTAAAGTAGCCTCTGGTTTCTAGCTTAGCCTTGTAGTTCTCCACTAGTTAGGGGTCGGTCCCCTCTGCGGCCTGATCCCTCCACGTTCGTGTAGATTCGGGCGCACGGGTGGCATCCGCACTTCCCTTGCCCCTGGGATCCCCTCTGTACTCCCTGCAGTACTCCCTCCTTACCTGAGAGTGGGATACCACACCTCTGGGTGAGATGCAGAACCTCTGTGGCGACTGAACCCGCAGGGGTGCTACACAAGCGCAAATATGCAGCCAACGCCCCACAGGCCACACTGCTAAATTCTCACATTTCACGACTGCTTGCGCTCGAAATGTTGCCTTTTAGGCTCGTGGAGATGGAAGCATTCCGCAACTTGATGGCAGCGGCCGTCCCTCGGTACTCGGTCCCTAGCCACCACTATTTCTCCCGGTGTGCTGTCCCTGCATTACACAAGCACGTGTCCCAAAACATTAGCCGTACCCTCAAAAACGCAGTTACCAGGAAAGTCCACCTAACCACAGACATGTGGACAAGTTCTTGTGGGCAGGGATGGTACATCTCGCTGACGGCACACTGGGTTAACATAGTGGAAGCCGGGACCTAGTCGGACCTTGGGACAGAACACGTTCTCCCGACGCCAAAGATTGTGGGCCCTAGGTCAATCAGGGTTGCCCACACGGCCTACAGCTCCTGCACCTCATCCTCCTCAGCCTCCTCCTCCTCTTCAGCCTCCATCTCCAAAATGAACAAATCAGTCACAAGCTGGAAGCGCTGCAGCACTGCCTCGGCCAAGCGGCAGCAGGCTGTGCTGAACCTAATATGCTTAGGTGACAAACCACACAATGCTGAAGAGTTGTGGACAGCTCTGAAAGAGCAGGCATATCTGTGGCTCACACCGCTGAACCTACATCCAGGCATGGTCGTGTGTAACAATGACTTACATTGGGCTCGTTGCTCAGGTCGAGCACCCGAGTATTGCAATGTGCTCGACCCGAGCAACGAGTTCCCGAGCATTTTAGTGCTCGCTCATCACTAGTAATAACATATTGTACTCGTTTTATGAGTAAATATAAAAGTACAAAACCCTTTTAATTGATATTATTATCTGATAGTGATCTGTTTTATTCAGTTTTACCATGGCATTTGCTCTGGCTTACTGAAATTTCAAGTCTGTAATGTCATAAATTTGATGTCCTCTGAACAATGTGTAACATGGTGTTGCTCCTGTGTATTTATGAGTATAGGATTTTCGTCCCTTTTTAGCCATTAAACAAATATAGACATTTACTTTACATTGGCAAACGCTTGACATTGCAGTACACTGATTGACATATTGCTTAGCTTAGCAAATTAACACTGGAAATCCACTCTGTCACTATCAATCAGTATCAATATTGTACATCTATCCTCTACTATTCACTATATACATTACATCCAGGAGCTGGAAAACACATGTATATACAGTACTTGAGTGTACTTTTGTCAATGGTAATAATCTGGTTAAATGTTATTACTAGCATGTTTAGTGTATGACATCCAGGGTGTGAAGCCATCAGGTGAAACTCAAGTCGGGCCAAACAATCATGCACACTGTAAAATCATTTTAATGTAAGTAAAATAGATGTCTTGCATGGAGAACCCATAAGGAGATGTAGTTTAATATTGTGGGATACCTACTTCCATCCCTTTAACGTGTGAAACAGATTGATTTCATGTGAAGTGACAGCACTGTGAATTTTAAATTACTAGTTCAATGGAAGGAAAGAACTACGGTTGATTTCTTCTTTTGGGGTATTCTCAGCTAGGTATTGAACCAGCTGACAATGTTTTGGGTTCTCCAAATTGGACTTTAGAAGAACGACCTACTTCTTTATTGTTTTGAGGCTAGTTTAGTTATATAGTTTCGAATTTTGAATTTATGGTAATGCTTTTCTCAATTGGTAGAGGTGAAGAACAACAGTGATTACACAGCACAATAATATTAATGATCGCCAGTTTGCATTTTTAAGGGGCCTTATTCCTCAGCGCCTCCTTTTTACTGTGCTGAGAAGTAAGTGTATACTAGCCAGCAACGGGTGACAATGTAGTGGATGTCAGCTATATTTTCATAGCTGACGCCCTGCTGCATTGATTGGTGCTAGCACCATTTATGGCTGTGTAACCCCCCTGTCATCATTGACAGCAGCATCTAGATGGTTAATAGAAGGACAAAGGGACACTCCCTCTTCAACTTAATCAGAACTACATAATCGTAGGGTTCTAATGGTTGCCATAGCATCCCAAAGCCAATTAATAGACTTGAGATCTTCCAGCAACAGTTGCCTGAAAAGGCCCTGCCATGAGCAGAATCTAATAGCTCAAGTTTTGGTGTAACACTCACTGACAGTTCTGAGGCACTGCAGTACAGATGTATTGCAGTGTATCAGGCCAGAAATCAAAGTATAAAATTTTCAAGTCCCATAGGGAACTAAGTACAACATTAAAAAAAAAGTTCAATGAAATTTGTAGATGTTAAAAAAACATGAAAAAAATTGTGGAAATGTCACGGTGTGACTGTGAAATAGCAAGGGACAATGGGCTCCTATTCTGTTCCTTAGGCTAGGGGAGCCTTGGCTATCCCTGTCCCCAGGATTACCCCTGATGGTGGGGACATCTGGGTCTCATTCCTAGCTATGCTCCTAAATAATGCTAGTCTGTCCCCTCCACCTTCTCAGGGAGGTAGAACAGAATTGTATGGGAAAACACAAACAACATAGTCAGGATATAACAGAAGCACAGTCATACAGCACTCTCACAGTAGTAAACACTAAGGAACAAAAGTGTAAAGCCAGTGAGGCAAAGAAGCAACACAGAGACACCAATGGGAAAGGAAAAACTACACCAAAATCCGCTCACAACAAACTTAGAAATAACCACCAATAAGTCTGGATATGTCCACCTCTCCAGATCAGAATAGACAAACTATAGCTGACATTACCAGAATAGTCAAGCTAGCAAGCCAGCATATATACAGCTCTGGCAAAAATTAAGAGACCACTGAACAGTTTTCTATTGGAAAGCATG
Source organism: Phyllobates terribilis (assembly GCF_046119375.1). NCBI lineage: Eukaryota > Metazoa > Chordata > Amphibia > Anura > Dendrobatidae > Phyllobates > Phyllobates terribilis. The sequence continues at coordinate 737,877,021 of NW_027362762.1, forward strand.
GAAAGACGGGTGGAAAGCATGCTAAGACGAATGAAAGCTGTGATTAAAAATCATGGTTAGTCCACCAAATATTGCCAAATATTGATTTCACAGTTAAAACATGAGTAATTTGAGGTCTGAAAGCACCGTTTCTTTTTTAGTATTTTGATGCTTTATCATTTGCTGCAAATAAATACAAAATTTTTAGCTATGAATTTCAGATACATGTTGTCAGTAGTTTATAGACTAAAACAACCATGTACATTTTACTCAAAAATATACTTATAAAGAGAAAAATCAGAGAAACTGAAAATTTTGCAGTGGTCTCTTAATTTTTGCCAGAGCTGTAGAAGAGAAGATATCACTGGTTTTCCCACAGCATGTGACTAAGGGCTCATACCCATCACCATTAAAAAAATCGGTCTGATGTTGTTCCTGAAAAGTTGGATGAGTGTCATGCAAGTGTAATGCGATTACAATGTGATTTTTCTCACCTAGTATCCGAATGAAATCCGAATGCAATCCGTAAGCAATGCGATTTTAAAACTAGCTTTTACCTAGAGTAATTCTGTATGTCATTTAACCCTAGAACGCATGACCATAAACATCTACTTTTTCACATACCTGGGGCCTTTTAGGCCCGTGTGCAAATAACATGGAATAACTCAAACAAAAATGACAAACAACTATATACCTGAGGAATACCTAGAGTTTCAAAATTCTAACTAAAGTAATCTTGCAGAAAATAGAAAACAATTAACAGGGCGGGCCTGCGAGGCCCCAGGTATGCGTTCTAGGGTTAAAGATAGTTTTCAACTTAAATATTCTTAAAAACATACGGATAGAGAGATAAATAGATAGAAAGACAGGTGGAAATATGTGAGTGAGATATATAATTAGTGCTTTGCGTGTGTAGCTCACTGTACATGTGTTTAAGTAATAAAAAATAAATAAATGAAAAAAATGGCATGGGGTCCCCGATAATTTTTATTAACCAGCTGAGGGAAAACCGACAGCTGGGGGCAGATGTTTATAGCCTGGGAAGGGGGTAATACACATGGAGCTTCCCAGACTATTAATATCAGCTCACAGCTGTATACTTAGCTTTTACTGGTTATTACAATGTGGGACCCCCCCAAAAATGACATGGGGTCCCCCTAATAATTAATAACCAGCAAAGGCTAGGCAGACAGCTGTGGGCTGATATTAATAGGTTAGGAAGGTGCCATGGATATTGGATGCCTCCCAGACTAAAAACATTAGCTCTCAGCCGCCACAGAAATGGCGCATCCATAAGATGTGTCAATTCTGGTGCTTAGCCTCCACTCTTCCCACTTGACTTTGTGCTTTGGCAAGTGGAGTAATTGTATTGGGGTTGATGTCGTCTTTGGATTTTTGCCCCATTACTAACCCTATAGTCATTTTGTAAATAAAAAACACCCAGAATAAAGTCCTTTATTTGAAATAATGACACAGACTCCTTTATTGAAATAAACACTCCCTGTCCCTCTTTTACTCATTTATTATGGAAAAAGGAAAAATAATAAACCACCATATTCCTCACCTGTCCGACGAGAAGATAATCCATTTCTTTGCTACATATAGATGCTTTGCTGAATGGTTGCATGATGCGACCATTCTTGATGATGCATTCATGATGACCATTCATGATGATGCATGAACGGTTGCATGATGCGACCATTCAGCCTGGCATCCAGCAGAGACACTAAGCTACACGTGCTAGTGCAGCATCAGTGACTTGCGGTGACAGGAATAAGGTGAGAGGAGTTCATAGCCAATGAACTCCATTTACCTCACTGACGACAGCGCGAGCATGACAAAGTTCTCATGGCGCTCGCACAACCTGGAATTTCACAGGTTTTTTTGAGGGTTTGTATCAGTTCATGTTAAGAACATGCCTACAACCGTGAACATTTGGTTTTCTTTTTATTGTGAAGCAAGCATCAAATAGGACAAAATAACTGAAAACGTCAGAGTGCATAACTATTCACTTCTCTAAAGTCAGTACTTTGTGGAGTCTCCTTTTGCGGCAATTACAGCTGAAAGTAATTTTGGATAAGTCTCTATGAGCTTTCCACATCTTGACACTGGTATTTTTGCACATTCCTCAAAGCAAAACTGCTCCAGCTCCTTCAAGTTAGATGGTTTCCTCTGGTGAACAGCAATCTTCCAATCTGACCACAGATTTTCAATTGGATTAAGGTCTGGGATTTGACTAGGTCACTCCAAAACATTTACACCTTTCCCCTTAAACCACTTGACTGTTGCTTTAACAGAATTCTTTGGGTCCTTGTCTTGTTGGAAAGTGAATCTCCATCCCAGTCTCAAATCACTGACAGACTGAAACAGGTTTTGCTCAAGAATATCCCTGTATTTCGCACCATCCATCTTCCCCTTGACTTGGACTATTTTCCCTGTCCCTGCTGCCGAAAAGCTTCCCCATAGCATGATGCTGCCACCACCATGTTTCATTGTGGGGATGATATTCCTGGGGTGATGCGCTGTGTTGATTTAGTGCTAAACATAGTGTTTACCTTGGTGGACAAAAAGTTAAATTTTCGTCTCATCTGACCACATCACCTTCCTCCATACATTTGGGGAGTCTCCCACATGTCTTTTGGCAAGCTCAAAACAAGCCATGCAATTTTTGTGTGTAATGTGTGTAAGTAAAGACTTTTTCTGTCCACTGTTCTATAAATGCCATCTGTATTTAGCAAAATCTGTGTTCCAATTGTCAAATGGCTCTCCTTCCTTTCTGAGCCCTGCCATCTGCACCAACAAAACAATAGTTTCCAATGACATAAGGCTGATCGTAATGTTTGGGAGAAATCACATAACAAATTATAGGGGCCATTTTTACCCATTACTGATTTGTAAAATAAAAATATTTTAGTCAAGATAACATTTTAGTGGTAAAAAACATATTTTTTTATTTCCACAGAACAATGGTATAAAACTCTGTTAGGTCCCTGTGGATTCAAATTACTCATTACACCCCCAGTTGAATTTTTAGAGGGATGATTTCCAAAATGGGGTAACTTGTTTTTGCTGCCCTGGCAGCTTAGGGGATCTGAAAATTGTGCCCACAATCTATTCCAAAAGCCAAATAGTTGGAAAATGCTTAGACATTGCATAACAAATTGTGCATTCCATTTTTTTCTTATTACCCTTTCTGGTAACTAAAAAATTGGGGGCTAAAGCAATGTTTTACTGCAAAAACATCAACAGATGAAATACTTGAGATGTTAAATAGAGTCACTTGTTGGGTTTTTCGCTTCTTTGGTATCTTAGGTGTTCTGCAAATACTGTATGTCATGATGTCTGCAGTCTATCCAAAATTGCACTCAAAAAATCAAATAGCGATCCTTCCCTTCTGAGTCCTGCTATGTGCAAAAATAGTCGTTTTCTACCAAATATGGGGTTTTACTGCATGTGGGAGAAATTGCGTCTTAAATTGTGGGCTCTATTTTCTCCTATTACCTCTTGAGAAAATGAAAAATTTGGGGCTAAAGCGATATTTTAGCGGAAAAATATCTAATTTTTCATTTTTTCATTCCCCTTTGTGATAATTCCTGTGAAGCACCTGAACAAACATCCTGAAAGAAGTTTTAAATAATGTAAGGGGTACAATTAGTTTTAAAAATGCTATCACTTTTGGGTTTTTTCCAACATTCAGGCTCTTTGATGTCACTTAAAAACTGATTAAGGCCGTAAAAAAATTTAATTGAAAAAATGAAAAATTTCTGATACACTTTTAATCTTTCTAACATCTTAACAAAGTAAAAGGATGTTTGAAAATTAATGAAGATGTAAAGTAGACATATAATAAATGCTATTTATTAACTTTTTTGTATAGTATCACTATCTGGTTTAAGGCAGTATTCATACGATGAGTTAGCAATGTTTTTTTTTGCCTTCAGAAAGTGTGGTCATTGAGGGTATATGCACATGGATTGTTTTCAGGAGTGTTTTGGAGCATGAAAAAACACTTGAAAAATTGTTAAAAAACACCTCAAAGACTCTTCCTCTTCATTTCTATTATAAAATGACTTGCTGGTTATACGATCAGTCATTTAAGCATTTTTCTTCTGGTTCAATTAAAAAAAAAATGAGAGAAAAACAAGAGTATGTCACTTTTTTAGTGTCTCATGATGGAAAATGCTCAACATTAGGGACTGTCCAATCAAAACTCCCCAAAACCGCTTGAAAAAACTCTTCAAAACTGTTGCAGTAAACAAAACAAAAAGCTCCTCAAAAAACTCCCCCAAAAAGGAATGTTTCATAAAGTGGTTTCCACTAGAAAACTCCTAGTTTTTGAACAAATCAAAAAAGCCTGTGAGCACATGCCTCATGGCCAAAATGGGATCTGTGACTAAGGGGTTAAATATAATATTATTATAATTATTATTAATAATAGTAATAAACTCATTGATGTTACAGCACAGAGCTAATGCATGCAGGGATCTCACACTTCAGAGATAATTAATGCGGTAATAAAACTGAAAGACATTATGCACAGTGGGGAAAATTGATGACACTGAAAGAAAAATAAAACTTCTTTGTTGCTCATAGAAACCAATCACTGCACAGCTTTGATTTTATATTTTGCTGTAGTAAAATGAAACCTACATTTTTTGTTTTAGACACTTTCATAAATTTGCTTCACTGGTGTTGTTGTAAAAATACAATTAATGATGTTAAAATTGATCCGCTGCAAATCGAAGTTACTAAAAAGAGAAGTTCATGGAGAAGTTAAACAACTTGCAATATGATTCACAAATATCGAAAAAAAAACCACCCAGGACTTATTTACACATTGCTGAAGAGTAGTGATGAGCGAAAGTGCTCATCACTGCTCGGTACTCGCCCTAGCATCTCACTGCTTGAGATGCTCAGCGCACGACGAGTATTTCCGGGTTGCTCGGGCGAGAACTCAGGTCCCCTCCCTGCATGTTTGGCGCTCTTTAGAGAGCCAATGAGCATGCAGGATTGCCTGCCACGCACTGTAATGCCGTAGACATGTTGGTTGTGGGCATTACAGTGATTGGCTGACTGCACAGCATCATCAGGTGTATATAAGTATATAAGACTGGGCGCCGCCATGGTCGTCACAGTCACTCCGGAATCAGGCAGTGTAGGGAGAGGTGCTGCTGAGCTAGGGAGAGATTTTCTTGTTTAGAGTTAGTGTAGGTATTCCACAACATATATCTATAATATCCATCTGAAATAACAGTCCTTCTGAGGACTAATCCAGCTGCATATATTCAGTGGCGATAGCAGGAGTTAGGCAGGCAGGCTGTGTATATGGCAGACTGCAGTGTATATAGCAAGAGGGTCCATTGAACGTCCTGTTAGTCTAGGTATTTCACAACATATATATATATCTATATATACTCTGCTCAAAAAAATAAAGGGAACACTTAAACAACAGAATATAACTCCAAGTAAATCAAACGTCTGTGAAATCAAACTCTCCACTAAGGAAGCAACAATGCTTTCTGGCTGATGTTTTGGTCACTTTTGAATGTTGGTTGTGCTTTCACATTCGTGGTAGCATGAGACGGACTCTACAACCCACAGAAGTTGCTCAGGTAGTGCAGCTCATCCAGGATGGCACATCAATGCGAGCTGTGGAAAGAAGGTTTGATGTCTGTCAGCGTAGTGTCCAGAGGCTGGAGGCGCTACCAGGAGACAGGCCAGTACACCAGGAGACGTGGAGGGGGCCGTAGGAGGGCAACAACCCAGCTGTAGGACCGTTACCTCCGCCTTTGTGCAAGGAGGAACAGGAGGAGCACTGCCAGAGCCCTGCAAAATGACCTCCAGCAGGCCACAAATGTGCATGTGTCTGCACAAACAGTTAGAAACCGACTCCATGAGGGTGGTATGAGGGCCTGACATCCACAGATGGGGGTTGTGCTCACAGCCCAACACCATGCAGGACGCTTGGCAATTGCCACAGAACACCAGGATTGGCAAAGTCACCACTGGCACCCTGTGCTCTTCACGGATGAAAGCAGGTTCACACTGAGCACATGTGACAGACGTGACAGTCTGCAGACGCCGTGGAGAGCGATCTGCTGCCTGCAACATCCTTCAGCATGACCGATTTGGCAGTGTGTCAGTAATGGTGTGGGGTGGCATTTCTTTGGAAGGCCGCACAACCCTCCATGTGCTCGCCAGAGGTAGCCTGACTGCCATTAGGTACCAAGATGAGATCCTCAGAACCCTTGTGAGACCATATGCTGGTGCGGTTGGCCCTGGGTTTCTTCCTAATGCAGGACAATGCCAGACCTAATGTGGCTGGAGTGTGACAGCAGTTCCTGCAAGATGAAGGCATTGAAGCTATGGACTGGCCCGCCCGTTCCCCAGACCTGAATCCGATTGAGCACATCTGGGACATCATGTCTCACTCCATCCACCAACGTCAAGTTGCACCACAGACTGTCCAGGAGTTGGCGGATGCTTTAGTCCAGGTCTGGGAGGATATCCCACAGGAGACCATCCGTAACCTCATCAGGAGCATTCTCAGGCGTTGTAGGGAGGTCATACAGGCACGTGGAGGCCACACACAATACTGAGCCTCATTTTGACTTGTTTTAAGGACATTACATCAAAGTTGGATCAGCCTGTAGTGTGTTTTTCCACTTTAATTTTGGGGGTGACTCCAAATCCAGGCCTCCATTGGTTAATAAATTTGATTTCCATTAATGATTTTTGTGTGATTTTGTTGTCAGCACATTCAACTTTGTACAGAGCAAAGTATTCAATGAGAATATTTCATTAATTCAGATCTAGGATGTGTTATTTGAGTGTTCCCTTTATTTTTTTGAGCAGTGTATATATCAGAGCTAGGCAGGCAGGCAGTGTATGTGGCAGACTGCAGTGTATAATACAGCACCAGAGGCTCCATTCCAGTTCTTTCTGCTGCTGCTGTTACAGATATTTCTAGAAATAGCCCCAGGTATCAGGGGCCAGGGATATTTTTTTTTATCTTAATCCTGATTATTTGCTTAAAAAGCAATCCAGAAACACAATTTTTCTGCTCCATTTGCTTGTTGCCACTTCAGAATACAGCAAGATTCTTTCCATATTACAGTGATAAAAATAGAGAAATTTGTAGTGAACGTAGAAAATATTGGCCTCCATTTAAAATTTGTTGCAGTGTGTCAGTGAAGTTATTGATGCCAGGTAGCTGTGAAAAATAGTAACCTACAGGCCAGCTATTTAAAACTGTGGTTTTCTGTCACATGTATCACATATAAGTGAGCTCCAAATTCAGCCATTTCTGGCCTCCATTTAAATTTTGTTGCAGTGTGCCAGTGAAGTTATTGACACCAGGTCTCTGTGAAAGATAGTAACCTACAGGCCAGCTATTTAAAACTGTGGTTTTCCGTCACACGTATCTCATATAAGTGAGCTCTAAATTCAGCCATTTCTGGCCTCCATTTAAATTTTGTTGCAGTGTGCCAGTGAAGTTATTGACACCAGGTCGCTGTGAAAAATAGTAACCTACAGGCCAGCTATTTAAAACTGAGGTTTTCCATCACACGTATCACATATAAGTGAGCTCCAAATTCAGCCATTTCTGGCCTCCATTTAAATTTTGTTGCAGTGTGTCAGTGAAGTTATTGACACCAGGTCGCTGTGAAAAATAGTAACCTACAGTCCAGCTATTTAAAACTGAGGTTTTCCGTCACACATATCACATATAAGTAAGCTCCAAATTCAGCCATTTCTGGCCTCCATTTAAATTTTGTTTCAGTGTGTCAGTGAAGTTATTGACACGAGGTCGCTGTGAAAACTAGTCACACGTATCACATATCTCTGCGGTTCAAATCCAGCCATTTGTAGTGAACGTGGAACATATTGTCCTCCATTTTAAAATGGGCAAGGCGTGTGGCAATGGACGGGGAAGTGGACGTGATGGTGATGGTGTATGCAGAGGATGAGGCCAAGGCGATGGGCAAGCTGAAATTGTGCCATAACAAACACCCACATCTTGTCGCTCGACCTTCCTGTCCCAATTAATACGGGACCGCAGAACACCACTATTGAACACAGAGCAGTGTGAAAAGTTTATTGGTTGGATAATGCTTCCAGTCACTTAGCCACCACCACCCTGTCTTCCACACGGTCAATTCTCAGTAGCCGTGAGTCTGGACTGCATATTCCTCACCCTGATCCTCCTTCCTCCTACCATGCCGAGTGCCCGGAGACAACTGATCCCAAACTTGGACACTCCGAAGAGCTGTTCAATTTTCCATTTATAGCTTCGGGCCTCTCACCAGGTCCACTTGAAGCAGGGCAAGAGGAGATTGCATGTAGCAATGCCCAAATATTTGAGCAGCCAAGATCACACGAAGGCGACGGTGGGAAACTGTCACAAGAGGTGGATGATGATGAGACACAATTGCCAGAAAGTCAGGAGGAGGACCAGGGTGCGGAAGAGAAAGACAAGGTAGTGGATGATATAGTAACTGACCCAACCTGGCAGGGGGACACACAAAGCGAGGACAGCAATACAGAGGGGGAGGGAGGCGTAGCACAACAACAGGCTGGAAGAAACAGTGTGGTGCCTGCAGACACAAGGCTGGAAAGTGTTCCTCATGACGCCAACACGACAGAATTTGCCAGTACAACTGTTAAGTCTTCCCAAGTCTGGTTGTTTTTTAAAGACTCTTCCGATAACCCCAAAAATGCCATTTGCACCACCTGCCTGGCCAGCATCTGCAGGGGTAGCAAAACTAGCAGCCCGACCACCACCAGCATGATCAGGCACATGGCAGCAAAGCATCCGACTAAGTGGGCCGACTCCCAGGGTCCAGCAACAGTGTCTGCGGGTGACACCACTGCTTGTTCCGCTGTTGTGCGTGCATGCCAATCCCCTGTCCATGGCACAAGCCAAGATGCTGTTACGCACACGCCCGGACTGACTGGCGTGAGCGTGGTTAGTGATCCCACTGGACCATGAACCGAGGAGTGCCTGGAGGGGCATGACTAAGTATCAACTCGGTCCGACCAAGGACACACGGCGGCTCAGTCGACTCCGTGAACCAGGGAGGAACCGAGCAGAGGGACCAGGTGCTACTCCAGGTCAGACCCCAGTCACAGCTGTTGACCCACACTGGGCAATGCAGGAACAGGCAGGTTAGGCTGGCATACAGACAGGTGGGTACTGGCAGGCACAGCTGGTATGCAGAAAGGTGGGTATTGACAGGCAAGGCTGGTATGCAGACAGGTGGGTACTGGCAGGCACGGCTGGTGTGCAGACAGGTGGGTACTGGCAGGTAGGAACGCAGGCAGGATAGGAAGCAGTACAGACTGGGATACAGGAACAGAGCCGCAGGTGCGGTAGACAAGCAGAGCAGAGCAAAACCCACAGGTGCGGTAGACAAGCAGAGCAGAGCAAAACCCACAGGTGCGGTAGACAAGCAGAGCAGAGCAAAACCCGCAGGTGTGGTAGACAAACAGAGCAGAGCAAAACCCGCAGGTGCAGTAGACAAGCAGAGCAGAGCAAAACCCGCAGGTGCGGTAGACAAGCAGAGCAGAGCAAAACCCGCAGGTGCAGTAGACAAGCAGAGCAGAGCAAAACTCGCAGGTGCGGTAAACAAGCAGAGCAGAGCAAAACCCGCAGGTGCTGTAAACAAGCAGAGCAGAGCAATACCTGCAGGTGCGGTAGACAAGCAGAGCAGAGCAAAACCCGCAGGTGCGGTAGACAAGCAGAGCAGAGCAAAACCCGCAGGTGCATTAGACAAGCAGAGCAAAACCCGCAGGTGCAGTAGACAAGCAGAGCAGAGCAAAACCTGCAGGTGCGGTAGACAAGCAGAGCAAAACCCGCAGGTGCGGTAGACAAGCAGAGCAAAGCAAAACCCGCAGGTTCGGCAGACAAGCAGAGCAGAGCAAAACTCTCAGTTGCGGTAGACAAGCAGAGTAGTGCAAAACCCGCAGGTGTGATAAACAAGCAGAGCACAGCAAAACCCGCAAGTGCGGTAAACAAGCAGAGCACAGGAAAACCCGCAGGTGCAGTAGACAAGCAGAGCAGAGCAAAACCCGCAGGTGCGGTAGACAAGCAGAGCAGAGCAAAACCCGCAAGTGCGGTAGACAAGCAGAGCAGAGCAAATACACACAAGATACTTACAATGAAGTAGCGAGTGGACACTAATCTCACAAACAGAAGTACAGAGACAACGAGTTGAAGTTAGGTGCAGGTTCAGACACTGCAGGAAAAGGGAAGATACGGACATAGAGACAAACAAGTAATGGGCTAGGACACTGTTCAGACAGGAACAAGATACAGGAACGAGCCTGGGAACTCAGCCCCCAGGGTGGCGGAAACAGACTAGAAGTCACAGATACAGGTAACGGGCCTGGGTATACAGCCCCCAGGGTGGCGGAACAGACTAGAAGTCACAGATACAGGTAACAGGCCTGGGTATGCAGCCCCTAGGGTGGCGGAAACAGACAAGATACAGGACAGGACCTGGCAACTCAGTTGTGCAGAACACACTGAAAGAAAGTGTTGCTCAGGCCCCTCCTACTAGGTGGAGGGGGTTTAAGTATCCAGTGACTCACAGCAATAGGCTGGGGACGCATTAGGACTGTGCACACAGTAACTATAAGAAACAGGCAGTAACCGCGCCGCCGCCCTAAGCAATCAGACAAGAGACATGCACACAGCAGGTACTGGAGCAAAGTGTGCAGCCTGGACTGATAGGTAAGATGGCGGTCTTGCATGGTGGGAGGTGGTAAGCCATGCCAGCACACCGCCAGGGATGTTACAGTACCCCCCCCTTTACGCCCCCTCTTCTTAAAGCCTGCAAGGATTTTTTTCAGAGAATTTGGAGGCCGATCCTTCTCTTCAAGAAGATTACCTCTTCTGTCCACTAAAGGGAACGAAACTGGTCTCACCATCTTGGTGACTAGGATGCTTCCTCCCATCGAGCCATCCTCAGCAACAGATGAAGTCAGTGAAATACCAGGAACAAGACACAGGAAAGTCTCTCTCCATTTGTTTATATCGGGTAGCACCCCAAAGGATTCATGGGACAACTGGAGATCCTCCACCGGGTTGAAGGGGAGCAGAGACTCGGGGGTAACCACCGCCTTGACATACACTTTGCCAAGCTTACTGGATGAAGTGGGCGAAGTACCAGGTACAGGGTGCAGAAAAGTCTCTCTCCATTTGTTATCAGGTAGCACCCTGGTGGATTCAGGAGGCAACTGGAGGTCCTCCGCCTGGTTGCAGGAGTGCAGAGACTTGGAGGTAGCCACCGCCTTGATGGACTTATTGCCAGATTTGTTAGAGATGGATGATCCTTGCTTAGGGACCAACTTCAGTCTGGTTTCTGAGATGACACGTCTGCGAGGCGGGGTGGTGCCTAAAGCCAGATCATTGGTACAATTGTCGGGACTGTGTGGGGACAATGCCTCTGCTTCCCTTCCTTCGGAGACTTCAGCGCACAGCGAGTCAGAGACTAGCAGATCTGGTGAAGTAGAAGAGGAAGAAGACACAGCTGACTGTCCTGAAGATATTGGGACTGGACACCCCTTGTACCTCATCAGTCCCCCAGGAAACACCATGCAGGATCTCCAGACCTGAGCGGGCACTAAATCTCTCGGCTCTGGACGACCTGTGGGTAAACCAGACAGCACCTGGAATGTGAACTTCTTCATGTGTAATGCTCCAATTTGGAGCTTAATTTGTACAGACATATTTTGACTGTTTCTAAGTAGGGCTCGTCCTTCCGCTGACAATGCCCAAACCGGATTCTGGAGTTGTCGGACGGGAATCAGACACCGACTCTTCAAGGCTTTACGCCCGAAACTTCTGGTTAATCCGAGGCCTTCACTTGCCACGGAGACAGTCACAGTCATCTGTGGAGAGGAAACACTAACGCCAAGGGCAGCCTTTCCTACAGGCCTAATGTCTTGGGATTCTCCTACCTTCGCTGGACAGAGACCGTCAGGATGTCCCAAACAACCGCAGCGGGACCGCAATCCGATTTTGTGACTGAGTTCCGGCCTCTGCTTTGCTTGACGAACATGGTCATCCTTCATGGATCCTGTGTGGGTAGCTGCCTCTACAGGCTGGGGAACAGGAGGTCTTTGGGAGGACAGAACCTGGCGTGATGGTTTACCTCTACGCTTTGCACGTCTGGACTGCCTCTTGAGGTTGGGAAGAGAGGTATTCTGTGGAGCATTGTCATCCTGTGTGGATTCTGTGTGGGCAGCAGTCTCTTCAGGCTGGAGAGCTGGTGGGCTACCTACACGCATCACCCATCGGGACTGCTCCAGGATATTGGGAAGGGAAGCTTTAGCAGAAGCCTCAGGGTTAGGGTTATCGAAGACCATTAGAAAGGCCACCAGGAAGGCCTGCAGGTCAGAGACGATAGGATCCCATGCTTCCCATAGGGGGGTGATCCAATTCAAGGCATCACCCGCTAACTAGGACATCATAAATGCTACTTTAACCCGATCAGTGGGAAAATAGTGAGCATAGAATTTGAAATGCAACATACATTGCTCCACAAACACATGGCTTTGTTTTGGATCACCGTAGTACCGTGGTGGATCTGCTGGAACGAGTGCTGATAGCTCCATTTGGGCTGGTGCGTAAATCGCCTGGACCTCAGCTTGAGAAAAATGTTTTCCTTGGTGCACGTATTCGCCAGACAAGAATTCAAATGTCTCTGAGAGCGAAGGGCCGTGGGGCTCAACGGGGACCATGGCCTGAGCAAACTGTTACGCACATGCCCTGACTGACTGGCGTGAGCGTCGTTAGTGATCCCACTGGACCATGAACCGAGGAGTGCCTGGAGGGGCGTGACTAAGTATCAACTCGGTCCGACCAAAGTCACATGGCGGCTCAGTCGACTCCGTGAACCAGGGAGGAACCGAGCAGAGGGACCAGGTGCTACACCAGGTCAGACCCCGGTCACAGCTGTTGACCCACACCGGGGAATGCAGGAACAGACAGGTTAGGCTGGAATACAGACCGGTGGGTACTGGCAGGCACAGCTGGTATGCAGACAGGTGGGTATTGACAGACACGGCTGGTATGCAGACAGGTGGGTACTGGCAGGCACGGCTGGTGTGCAAACAGGTGAGTACTGGCAGGTAGGAAAGCAGGTAGGATAGGGACCAGTACAAACTGGGATACAGGAACAGAGCCACAGGTGCGGTAGACAAGCAGAGCAGAGCAAAACCCGCAGGTACGGTAGACAAGCAGAGCAGAGCAAAACCCACAGGTGCGGTAGACAAGCAGAGCAGAGCAAAACCCGCAGATGCGGTAAACAAGCAGAGCAGAGCAAAACCCGCAGGTGCGGTAAACAAGCAGAGCAGAGCAAAACCCGCAGGTGCGGTAGACAAGCAGAGCAGAGCAAAACCCGCAGGTGCGGTAAACAAGCAGAGCACAGCAAAACCCGCAGGTGCGGTAGACAAGCAGAGCAGAGCAAAACCCGCAGGTGCGGTAGACAACAGAGCAGAGCAAAACCCGCAGGTGCGGTAGACAAGCAGAGCAGAGCAAAACCCACAGGTGCGGTAAACAAGCAGAGCAGAGCAAAACCCGCAGGTGCAGTAGACAAGCAGAGCAGAGCAAAAGCCGCAGGTGCGGTAAACAAGCAGAGCAGAGCAAAACCAGCAGGTGCGGTAGACAAGCAGAGCAGAGCAAAACCCGCAAGTGCCGTAGACAACAGAGCAGAACAAAACTCGCAGGTGCGGTAGACAAGCAGAGCAGAGCAAAACCCGCAGGTGCGGTAAACAAGCAGAGCAGAGCAAAACCCGCAGGTACGGTAGATAAGCAAAGCAGAGCAAAACCCGCAGGTGCGGTAGACAAGCAGAGCAGAGCAAATCCCGCTGGTGCAGTAGACCAGCAGAGCAGAGCCAAACCCGCAGGTGTGGTAGACAAGCAGAGCAGAGCAAAACCCGCAAGTGTGGTAGACAAGCAGAACAGAGCAAATGCACACAAGGTACTTGCAATGAAGTAGCGAATGGACACTAAACTCACAAACAGAAGTACAGAGACAACGAGTTGGAGTTAGGTGCAGGTTCAGACACTGCAGGAAAAGGGAAGATACGGACATAGAGACAAACAAGTAATGGGCTAGGACACTGTTCAGACAGGAACAAGATACTGGAATGAGCCTGGGAACTCAGCCCCCAGGGAGGCAGAAACAGACTAAAAGTCACAGATACAGGTAACGGGCCTGGTTATACAGCCCCCAGTGTGGCGGAACAGACTGGAAGTCACAGATACAGGTAACAGGCCTGGGTATGCAGCCCTCAGGGTGGCAGAACAGACTGGAAGTCACAGATACAGGTAACAGGCCTGGCAACTCAGTTGCACAGAACACACTGAGAGAAAGTGTTGCTCAGGCCCCTCCTACTAGGTGGAGGGGGTTTAAGTATCCAGTGACTCACAGCAATAGGCTGTGTACGCATTAGGACTGTGCACACAGTAACTATAAGAAACAGGCAGTAACCGCGCTGACGCCCTAAGCAATCAGACAAGAGACATGCACACAGCAGGTACTGGAGCAAAGTGTGCAGCCTGGACTGATAGGTAAGATGGCGGTCTTGGATGGTGGGAGGTGGTAAGCCATGCCAGCAAGCCGCCAGGGATGTTACAGATGCCTTCCGCCCTGCATCTGTCATTGAACACTCTCAACTAGCACCACCAGCAAGCACGTCCATGTCCTTGTCCCAGTGCAGTGTTCAGTTGTCCCTACCCCAGTCCTTGGACGTAAGCCCAAATACGCAGCTAATGTGCCACAGGCCACACTACTAAATTCCCACATTTCGCGACTGCTTGCGCTCGAAATGTTGCCTTTTTTTCTCGTGGAGACGGAAGCTTTCCGCAACTTGATGGCGGCGGCCGTCCATTGGTACTCGGTCCCTAGCCGCCACTATTTCTCCCGATGTGCCTTCCCCGCATTACACAAGCATGTGTCCCACAACTTTAGCCGTGCCCTCAACAATGCAGTTACTGGGAAAGTCCACCTAACCACGGACACGTGGACAAGTGGTTGTTGGCAGGGACGGTACATCATGCTGATGGCACATTGCGTTAACATAGTGGAAGCCGGGATCCAGTAGGACCTTGTGACGAAACACGTCCTCCCGACGCCGAGGATTGCGGGCTCTGGGTCAATCAGAGTTGCCCCCACATTCTAACATTCTACAGCTCCTGTACCTCCTCCTCCTCCTCCTCCTCAGCCTCCATCTCCGAAATGACCAGATCAGTCACAAGCTGGAAGCACTGCAGCGCTGCCTCAGCAAAGCGGCAACAGGATCTGCTGAAGCTAATATGCTCAGGTGACAAACCGCACAATGCTAAAGAGTTAAGGACAGCTCTGAAAGAGCAGGCAGATATGTGGCTGACACCACTGAACCTACAGCCAGGCATGGTCGTATGTGACAATGGCCAGAACCTGGAAGCGGCTCTGAGGTGAGGCGAGCTCACACACGTACCATGCCTGGCCCATATTCTTAACCTTGTGCTTCAGTGGTTTCTCTCTTATCTGTCGGATCTGCTTGTCAAAGTACGCCACCTCTGTGCCCATTTTAGAAAGTCAGCTACACCTTCCGCTGCCCTTGCCGTGCTTCAGCAGCGTTTGCAGCTTCCAGATCACTGACTGATCTGCGATGTCCCCACAGTCTACATTGCAGATGTTGGGAAGGATTTGTGAGCAGAAGAGGGCAGTTGTTGACTACCAGCATTAACAAGGCTGTCGGTATTCAGGTCAGACTCCACACCTAAAACCTGAGGAGTGGACATGGATGTCAGACATATGTACCATCATCCAAAGCTTTGAGGACTCCACCAAGATGGTGAACAGCGATAACACCATAATTATCATCACCATCCCGCTTCTCTGTCTTCTGAAACGCTCTCTGCTCTCAATTAAAGAGGATGCATTGCAGGCAGAGCACGATAAGATGAAGCAAGGAACCATACAGGGTGATTACATACAGCCCAGCCTCATCTCATCCCAACGTGGATTGGGTGACAATGAGGAAGAGGAGGAGGAGAAGGAAGAACAGGAGCTAGTTTCCTGCGCTATAGACAGTACTACCTGCACAGCTGTCATACCGTCTATTCAGCTATTCAGCGTGGATGGCCTGAGGACAGGGAGGAGGGGGAAGAGGAGGAGGAAAGCATGGTAAGTTGTCCTCTTGGTGAGAACTCGGAAGACTTGCCTCTTTGCTGTCTGGCACACATGGCTGAGTATATGTTATGCTGCCTTTCCCATGATCCTCGCGTTGTCCAAATTTTGGTGACAGTCATTATTGGTTTGTGACACTTCTAGACCCACGCTGCAAGGAAAACTTTATGTCTCTTATTCCTTTGCAGGACAGGCCTAATAAAATGGAGCAGTACAAGAAGGCCCTGGTTGCGGAATTATTGAAAAAAATTCCCATCTGAAAACGCTGGCAGTGGAGGTCACAGTTCGTTGGACAACCAAGGAGTACAGGCGAGAGAGCCACAAATGCAATCCAGCAGAGGCAGGGAAACACTGTCAAAGTTCTGGGACAGTTTTCTCGGACTCTCCCATTGCACA
This sequence comes from Phyllobates terribilis, assembly GCF_046119375.1. NCBI lineage: Eukaryota > Metazoa > Chordata > Amphibia > Anura > Dendrobatidae > Phyllobates > Phyllobates terribilis. The sequence goes on from NW_027362762.1 coordinate 737,893,580, forward strand.
GGCCCTGAGGCGAGGGGTACTCTCACAAGGAGTGCAAAGTTTCAGAAGATGGTGAGGGAGTACCTTTCTGACTGTACCAACGTCCTCCGTGATTCCTCTGTGCCTTATAATTATTGGGTATCCAAGCTGGACACGTGGCATGAACTATGCCTTGGAGGTCCTGGCCTGCCCTGCTGCTATCGTTTTGTATGAGCGGGATTTTACTGCCGCCGGTGGAATTATAACTGATAGGCGCATCCACCTGTAAACTGATAATGCTGACAGGCTGACTCTTATTAAAATGAACAAGGGCTGGATTGGGCCAGACTTCTCAATACCACCGAATGATAGCAGCGTAACATAAACTCAAATACAGTGTCTATTTTTGGGGAGGTCTAACTCTAGTCCCATGCACCTCTGTCTTCTCTTCACACCCAGACATGGGTATACGCTTCCTGATTTTGTCTATTTGCTCTTGTCCTCCTACTCTGCATCCTCATCCTCCACCACCATATCACCACCATATGTACCATATCAACATATTTACGTCTCCTGCAACGGGCGTTGGAGTTCCTCCAAATTTTTGGCAGCCGTTGCTTCACTGCATAGGCAAACACTATGGGTGACCTACTTCCTAATAATGGGAACATTGTTTTAAGGAGACTCTTTGATATCTACGCCTCTTGCAAGGAGCATTGGAGTTACTCCAAAATTTTGGCAGCCCTTGCAGTCACTACATACGCAATAACCCACTCGATAATAATGGTAACAACAAAGCATAGCCTGCTGATGTCTCTCTTAACAATAGTGAGGGCTGACTGCTGGCCTTTAAGAATAGTAAGGGCCGCCTGATGGCCCTATTAAAATAGGCTTTGTGACTTTCAGAGTCCCTCCATCATAAATGAAACAGGATGTGTCTGATGATGTATCACAAACCACATGGCCAGATAAGGTTGTAAAATGTTAAAATTACATTTCCCGGTGAATGCATTTGTCTTAAAAAATAACGTAAAATAATAAATAAATAAAATCACAGTAGGATCTTTAGTATAAAAACCAGACTCGCCAATGTAACCTCAATGTAATCACATTGTTCAGCTCCTGCACCTCCTCCTCCAGTTTGGCCTCCATCTCCAAAATGACCACATCAGTCACAAGCTGAAAGCACTGCAGCACTGCCTTGGCCAAGTGGCAACAGTCTGTGCTCATGATAACATGCTTAATGCTTAGGTAGCAAACTGCCCACCGCTGCAGAGTTGTTGAAAGCTGTAACACAGCAGCTTGATCTGTGGCTCTCACCGCTGATCATACAGCCACGCGTGGTCGTGGGTAACAATGGGCGGAACCTGGTGACGGAGAAATGACAGCCGGATTAGATACGGCTTTCCTCTATGCCAGTCCTTTCGCCGAGCTAAAGAATATGGCTGTGGTGAAATACAACTCCCACTGAGAAGCAGTTTCAAACTGAAAAACATTGGGCCCACCAGAGGATTTGATTCTGAGGGCTCACCTTTCTCCCCAGCTCAAGAGCCCCATAGCTGCTGCAAAGTTTGCGCTATCATGAACTCTCCTGATGGAGAAGCCAGGGCCCACCCAAGGATTCTCTGGTGGGACTGTCCAACCCTGCTGAGAATCAGCCCTGGCTAAGAAAAGTGTGTGGGAAGGTTCCTGTACACTCTATGGCTCCTTTTTTACTGAGGTGGAAACCCACGCAAACACCGGGAGAACATACAAAATATTTACAGATGGTGTCCTTGCTGGGATTTGAACCCAGGATTCCAGTGCTGCAAGGCTTCAGTGCTAACCACTGAGCCAATGTGCTGCCGTTCACCCTCTGATATCTAACAGGCTGGAGAAACTTGCACCTACTGCCATTCTATCTTCAGCTCCTTTGTGAGAAACAAATGTATTTCGGCAGCCACTCAGTCTACCAAATAGAATTCCTGAGAAGGAAATTGGGGATGGCTTCACTACTTGTACTGGGGGCAGTGCTAATACCATGGCATCATACCATAGTTCACTGTAAATATTACAGGCTGGTAGGAGGCAAGCAGATTCCCACAGAAAAGTACCAGCAGTAATGTTCAGGGACCCTTGCTTGTGGAAGACAGAGACGATACCGGGAGAAATAGTGGTGGCTGGGGACCGAGTATGGACACCCGGCCGCCGCCGGCATCAGGTTGTGGACAGCTTCCGCCTCCACGAGCCTAAAAGGCCACATTTCACGTGCAAGCAGCTTTAGAGGACTTCCTGGGAGAAATGACAGCTGGAGTAGATACGGTTTTCCAAGTCCTTTCACCAAGCTAAAGAATATGGCTGTGGTGAAATACAACACTCAGCAAAAAAAGCTGTCGTCTGGCTCCATACCGTCCCTGGCCAAATTTACTTGACCACGTGCTTGTGGTTAGGCGGTCCTTCCCAGTAAGTGCACTGGAGAGGGCACGGGTAATGTTGTGGGACCCGTGCTTGTGGAAGGCGGAGACAATACCGGGAGAAATAGTGGCAGCTGGGGACCGAGTATGGACACCCGGCTGCCACCGCCATGAGGTTCTGGACAGCTTCCGCCTCCACGAGCCTAAAAGGCCACATTTCAAGTGCAAGCAGCTGTCCAAAAATGTGGCAGTATAGTATTGCAAGCTGTTTGTCTGGCTGCATACTTGCGCTTGCATTCCAAGGAATGGGTTAGGAATAACTGAAAGCTGTGGTGGGACAAGGACGTGGACGGTAATTGTTGCAAGTCTGCAATGACAGGTGCATGGCGGGAGGCATCTTCGCTTGCGCCAAGGATCACTTATGATGGGCACACTTTTAGGCAGTGACCTGGGAGTCAGAGATGCTTCCAGAGGTCCTCCCCATGCTGTTCCCATGTCTTTTCAGCACTATATGCATGTGTCTGATGATGTGTCACACATCACATGGCCAGATAAGGTTGTAAAATGTTAAAATGACATTTCCAAGTGAATGCATTTCTCTTGGTTGAAAGCAATGCAAAAGGGCTTAAACGCATCAAAAACACTACGTGTGAACATAGCCCAAGGTGTGGAGGAGAATTTTTGTGTTTGGTTATTTATTTTGCCTTATATACAAGTCACTACCCTGGTCAGGATGTTTTTTAACATATTTCCCAGGAAAATACATTTTGGTTTCGTTTTTTGCATGTTTTATTGTAAGTCCGTAAAAGTGGCATAATAACTCTGACAACATTGTTCACAGCAGTGACTGGGAGTCAGAAATGCTTCCAGGGGTCTTCCCCATGCTGTTCCCATGTCATTTGAGCACTGTTCCCATCGATTTCCGCAATTTCTAGGCCCTCTACAGACCGCCGGTGGGGCGCCGGAAAAATGCTCGAGTTTCCCTTAGACTTACATTTGGCTCGTTACTCGGTCAGAGCACTCGAGCATTCCAATTTGCTAGACCCGAACGAGTACCCGAGCATTTTAGTGCTCCCTCATTACTAATGAAGAGGGCACATATGACATCAGGCATGGCAGCCAGGTCTTCACCATAATGTCTTACAGCTATCACATCACTTGGTCTATACTTCACCAGAATAACTTCATCTAGTTGATTAATTGGAAGAGATGAACAATTCTGCATATGTACTTGAATGGCATGTAGCCAGAGGTGATGTAGGAGACATTTCAAACACGTAGCTGTGCTGATGACTGGGCAGTGGTGGCAGTGGCTATGGAAGTAGTAGTCATACTCTGAGCAAGAGCAAATCAGGGGTAGGAATCTGATGAGATTGCTAGGAGCTTAGGACACTTTCCTCACAGGCAACTCTCAGCTGAGTCAGGGATAAAAATGATGATGAATCTCTGAATGACAAGACCTGGGTGCCAAGGAGGAGGATGTAGGCCTCAGCAATATACAGAGGAAGCAGAAAGCTTAAAGATCCTCTCAGGCAAAATCTGCTTATTCTGCGTCAACTCTTGAGCTGTGGATCAGGTGATGCTGTCACAGGTGTGTCAGAAGTGACAGACAGTCGCCCTGCAGTGGGTTGCAGGAAATCTCCACTTTTGGCATTGCAGACACCTTCTTAGAGGCTGTCTCTAGGACCCAGAGGCTACCTTCCTCTGGTTAATCAACACCCTGGCCTGGGTGTATAAATACCTGCTGTGTTCCAGAGGGAGGTGCCGGCGATATTCATTACTCCTTGTGAAGGCTTTAGCAAGAGAAGTTCTTCTTCCTCTCTGGAGCTTGAGGAAGTATGCCCATTGGTCTGAAGTCATCTAAAGCTAAGCAATTTCCCCCTGTTTGTCCTCCCTTGTTGTCTTGAGTGTTCAATGGGGATCGACTAGTGCTCATCTCCTCCCTTCCCTAGCCTTGGCCAAATGCCAGAGAAAGACAGGGCGAGGTACGCGTGCGGCAATTGTTGAAGAGTCAATATAGGGTCATTAGGGGAGACAGAGTCATGCTAGATCAGTCTAGGAGGTCTCCACTCCCCCCTTTCCCTAGAGTCTGGGCTCCCTTTTCCTCTTCCCTTTGTGTTGCACTAAGTCTTTCCCACACCTTGCGTGACAGATGCCACATGTGCTGTGGAGGAGGCTCAAGAGTGCCTAAAAGCTCTGGTGGTGCCAAGTTTTGTGTGTGTGTCTTATGTTTCGAAGTTCTTTTGCATGTTGAACCCAAAAGAGTCTTTGGCAGTCTACAAGCTCTATAGGAGGAAAATAAACCTCGACTGCCTTTCGAGAAAATATGTCATGCACTCAGTCTTACTGGAAGACTGAGCGCCATTATGTCTCACAGAAAAGGGTACCTGCTCTGTGGTGTTACGCACACGCCTGGAATGACTGGCGTGAGCGTGGTTAGTGATCCCACTGGACCATGAACCGAGGAGTGCCTGGAGGGGCGTGACTAAGTATCAACTCGGTCCGACCAAGGTCACACGGCGGCTCAGTCGACTCCGTGAACCAGGGGGGAACCGAGCAGAGGGACCAGGTGCTACTCCAGGTCAGACCCTGGTCACAGCTGTTGACCCACACTGGGGAATGCAGGCACAGCTGGTATGCAGACAGGTGGGTACTGGCAGGCACGGCTGGTATGCAGACAGGCGGGTGCTGGCAGGCACGGCTGGTATGCAGACTGGCAGACACTGGCAGGTAGGAACGCAGGCTGGATAGGGACCTGTACAGACTGGGATACAGGAACAGAGCCGGGGATGCGGTGGACTAGCAGATCAGAACCGCCGGCGCGGAGGACAAGCGGAGCAGAGTAGAGCGAAACTGCAGGTGCGGTGGACAAGCAGAGCAGAGCGAAACAGCAGCTGCAGTGGACAAGCAGAGCAGAGCGAAACCGCAGGTGCGGTGGCCAAGCAGAGCAGAGCGAAACCGCAGGTGCAGTGGACAAGCAGGGCAGAGCAAAACCGCAGGTGCGGTGAACAAGCAGAGCGGAGTGAAACCGCAGGTGCGGTGGACAAGCAGAGCGGAGCGAAACTTCAGATTCGGTGGACAAGCAGAGCAGAGCAAAACCACAGGGGCGGTGAACAAGCAGAGCAGAGCGAAACCACAGGTGCGGGGAACAAGCAGAGCAGAGCAGAACCGCAGATACGGTGGACAAGCAGAGCAGAGCGAAACCGCAGATGCGGTGGACAAGCAGAGCAGAGCGAAACCGCAGATGGGGTGGTCAAGCAGAGCAGAGCGAAACCGCAGGTGCGGTGAACAAGCAGAGCAGAGCGAAACCACAGGTGCGGTGAACAAGCAGAGCAGAGCAGAACCGCAGATACGGTGGACAAGCAGAGCAGAGCGAAACCGCAGATGCGGTGGACAAGCAGAGCAGAGCGAAACCGCAGATGCGGTGAACAAGCAGAGCAGAGCGAAACCGCAGATACGGTGGACAAGCAGAGCAGAGCGAAACCGCAGATGCGGTGGACAAGCAGAGCAGAGAAGAATGTGCAGGCAGACAGGACAGGGCTCTGTTCACATGGAACAGACTGGAAAATACAGGAAGATAGTTAGAACACAGGAGGGAGATACGGAGGCAGGGAAACGGGACAAGCAGAACCAGATGCACACAAGGTACTTGCAATGAAGTAGCGAGTGGACACAAAACTCACAAACAGAAGTACAGTAACAACGAGTTGGAGTTAGGTGCAGGTTCAGACACTGCAGGAAAAGGGCAGTTACGGACATAAAGACAAACAGGTAACGGGCTAGGACACAGTTCAGATAGGTACTGAACCCGGAACAAGATACAGGAACGAGCCTGGGAATTCAGCCCCCAGGGTGGCGGAAACAGACTAGAAGTCACAGATATAGATAACGGGCCTGGGTATACAGCCCCCAGGGTGGCGGAACAGACTAGAAGTCACAGATACAGATAACGGGCCTGGGTATACAGCCCCCAGGGTAGCGGAACAGACAAGATACAGGACAGGACCTGGCAACTCAGTTGCACAGAACACACTGAAAGAAAGTGTTGCTCAGGCCCCTCCTACTGGGTGGAGGGGGTTTAAGTATCCAGTGACTCACAGCAATAGGCTGGGGACGCATTAGGAGTGCGCACACAATAACTATAAGAATCAGGCAGTAACCGCGCCGCCGCCCTAAGCAATCGGACAAGAGACACAGCAGGTACTGGAGCAAAGTGTGCAGCCTGGACTGATAGGTAAGATGGCGGTCTTGCATGGTGGGAGGTGGTAAGCCATACCAGCATGCCGCCAGGGATGTTACATGTGGTCCCACATTGCAGGGAAGTGTTAGTCGCTTTCTTTACTTGTCTTTCACCAGAGTGCACTGCAGTGTGCACACCTGTAGCAGCAGCTGTGGGCAGGGACTATACATAAGTTTCATGGCCTAGTGGGTGAATGCCTTGAGTGGTGCAATTCACCACTGCAATCAGGACAAGTGGTGAATACTCTTAGACTGGTAACTACGTGGTTGTCTTTCTCATCCTACGCCTCCTTCATATCCTATTTAACAGACATGACCCCATCACCAATGCCAACAGAGCGCAGCATTGATTACACAGACACTGCCCTTATTCTTTTTGTTCATGTAAGGTAAAGCTCTGTAATGCAGGTGCCGGAATGCAACACACAGAGACACAAGGCGAGGACAGTCAGAGATGAATATAAACAGTTTATATATAGATATAACAGGTATTCTAAACAAGGGAATGGCAACAGGGGTAATGAACGAAAATTTGAAATATTAATAAAATGCGAAGTCTTTCAAGGTAGTGTGGTGCACCCAATCATGGGCGTTACCAAGTCAGTTCTATAACTCTGTATATGGCCCTAGTGGGGGTCACCGGATATTCACGCTAGGCAGAAAGTCTTTTCCAGACAAAGTCAGTTAAATCACATTTAGCTTCTTCCGCCCCAACCGTTCCCCTCCCAACCTGAGTACCTAAACCCAACTGGCCCCGGTACCGTGAGTGAACAGTAGAAGTGACGGCCCTGTTCACGTATGCAGCTCCTCTGCTTTCACTGGCGTGACTTTCCTGGTGCAGCCATCTCCCAACTCCTCTCTTCCTGGCCGTTGGAGGCAGTCTCTCAAGCCGTGGATAGGGGGGTCCAGACCTCGTCTGTCGGTGGGCGACGTCGGGTTCCGCGAACTCACTCAGCACCGCAAGCAGGTTCTGACTCTCCTCAGGAGGCACAGCACTTGGGGCACATCTGTGAGGGATCCGGACTCATCCACCGGTGTCCGGCTGTGGCACCTCGCAGGCCTCTGACTTAGACCTGCCAAGCGGGGCTTCTCAGCACGTCTGCTCCTCTCTGCAGCTTAGTGCCAAAACCACCTCCGGCTTGGCGCGCTGGCCTCCTATACCCAGGAACTCCTTCCTGGAAGTCACCTGACTGGGTCCAGCATATAAATCTGCTCCCCCTTCAACTTCCCTTGCACATCTTGGTTCCGCTTGACAGTGCCTGACCAGCAGATGGCAATCTCTCTCCATCTTTGAAGCATCCTGTAAGAATTCGCTTAAAGGCTCTCTTGCCTCTACTACATTCCTCTCCCTGTTTTGTTCGCCAGTCCTCGGGCGAGTGGATTTCTTTCGGGATTGATTTCTCTTTCCAGGCAATGCAAGGTCAGACAGAAGTTGGGCACACTCCTCCATTTTCTGTTGGAACTGAGACCATATAAACTCTTCTTGAGCATACCGGTTAGGAGGAATTCCGGCATGAGCCCGCTTAGTTCTGTGGGGCTCCTCCTGCGGAGGTGATTCTGGGATATCCTATGAATCAACCACTGGGGATTGCAAGTCACTTCCCGATTCATTCTGGGTCCTACTCGGGGTTGGCATCGACGGTTCTGATGGGCCCAACTGCATTGTGGCCCATCCTTCTTCATCCCCCAAGGTTCCTGTATGTGGCACTTCAGCCAATTCGTTTGAAGGCCCAACTCCATTACAGGCCTCGGCTTCAGAGGAGAAAGGTCACAGCATATTGCAGTGCAACACCGTGGGTGTCGCGGCGTTATCCCCTTCGAGCCTAACCTCGTAGACTGAGTTGTCTGGGTGAATCTTCTTCACCCCCGATATGGTATTGCCTCCCAACAATGGTCCAGTTTACTCCCAAATCATTTGACTCTTACCAGCACACGGTCTCCTGGCTGGAGTGATCCACCCGAGGTCGGGGGCCGATCTGCATACTCTACTTCCTGAAACTTCTGCGCAACCAATCTTCTCACTGTATGAAGCCGGCGCTTGTGTTCTCGAATCCAGGTACTTGGGCTACTGCCCGGGCCAGAGTCTTCTGAGTCTAGCTCTAGTTCAGTAATTTCTCGTCCACTCCTTCCAAACAGCTACATGTAAGGGGTGTAGCCAGTAGTCGCATGAACTCGATTATACACCCACAACAGCTCATACACGAATTCGGGCCACTTCATCTTTTTGTCCCCTTCCAGCGTTTGCAACATTTGCAACAGGGTTCGGTTGAAACGCTCACATGCGTCGTTCCCTTGAGGGTGGTAGGGCATTGTTCGGGATCGGTCGATCCCATAGATATGGTATAGTTCATCCATCAATTGTCCTTGGAAGCAGGCCCCCTGGTCAGAATGTATTCGCTTCCGGCACCCATAAATCCGGATGAAATACTGACAGATGGCCTTAGCTGTGGCTTCTGCTGTCTGGTCTTGGGTAGGCGTCACCACTGCGAACTTGGTGAAGTGATCAGTCATTACTAGTGATGAGTGAGCATGCTCGCTACTGCTCGGTTCTCGCCCGAGCATCTCACTGCTCCGAGTATTTCCGGGTTGCTCGGGTGGGAACTCGGGTCCCCTCCCTGCATGTTTGGCACTCTTTAGAGAGCCAATAAACATGCAGGGATTGCCTGCCATGCACTGTAATGCCGTAGCCATGTTGGTTGTGGGAATTACAGTGATTGGCTGGCTGCACAGCGTCATCAGGTCTATATCAGACCTGGCGCCGCCATGCTCCTCACAGTCACTTCGTATCAGACAGTGTAGGGAGAGCTGCTGCTGTGTTAGGGAGAGATTTGATTGTGTATTAGGTAGTGTAGGGAGAAAAAACGTACATTATACATATCCATGTTAAGAAACAGTCCTTCTGAAGACTAATCCATCTGCAGAGATATCAGGCAGGCAGGGTGTATAGGCAGGCAGTGTATATAGCAGGCTGCAGTGCATATAGCACAAGAGGCTCCATTCCAATTCTGCCTTCTGCCTTCTACAAAGGCCCAGGTCTCAGGGGCCAGGAATACTTTTCTTTGGATCTTAATCCTCATTATTTGCTTAAAAAGCAATCCAGAGAACACAATTTTTCTGCGCAATTTGCTTGTGTATGGAGAGTTGCTGCTGCGTCAGAGACAGATTTGTTTGTGTATTAGGTAGTGTAGAGAGAAAAACCGTACATTACACATATCCATCTTAACAAACAGTCCTTCTGAGGACTAATCCATCTTCAGAGATATCAGGCAGGCAGGGTGTATTGGCAGGCGGTGTATTAGCAGGCAGTGTATATAGCAGACTGCAGTGCATATAGCACAAGAGGCTCCATTCCAATTCTGCCTTCTGCTGCTGTTAGATATTTCTATACAAAGTCCCAGGTCTCAGGGGCCATGAATACTTTTCTTTGGATCTTAATCCTCATTATTTGCTTAAAAAGCAATCCAGAGAACACACTGGAAGCCAGGACCCAGTCAGACCTTGGGACAGAGCACGCCCTCCCAACGCCAAGGACTGTGGGCCCTAGGTCAATCAGGGTTGCCCCCACGGTCTACAGCTCCTGTACCTCATCCTCTTCAGCCGCCTCCTCCTCTTCAGCCTCTATCTCCGAAATGACCACATCAGTCACAAGCTGGAAGCACTGCAGCACTGCCTAGGCCAAGCGGCAACAGGCTGTGCTGATGCTAATATGCATAGGTGACAAACCGCACAATGCTGAAGAGTTGTGGACAGCTCTGAAAGAGCAGGCAGATCTGTGGCTCACACCGCTGAACCTACAGCCAGGCATGGTCGTGTGTGACAATGGCCGGAACCTGGTGGCGGTTCTGAGGCGAGCTCACACACGTACCATGCCTGGCCCATGTGCTTAACCTCGTGGTTCAGCGGTTTCTCAAATCCTGCCCGGAGCTGCCGGATCTGCTTGTTAAAGTACGTCGCCTGTGTGCCCATTTTAGAAAGTCAGCTACAGCTTCCGCCGCCGTTGCCGTGTTTCAGCAGCGTTTGCAGCTTTCGGCTCACAGACTGGTGTGTGATGTCCCCATGCATTGGAACTCTACACTGCAGATGTTGGGAAGGATTTGTGAGCAGAAGAGGGCAGTTGTTGAGTACCAGCATTAACAAGGCCGTTGGTATTCAGTTCAGACTCCACACATAAGACCTCCGGAGTGGACATGGATGTCAGACATATGTACCATCCTCCAAAACTTTGAGGACTCCACCAAGATGGTGAGCGCCGATGACGCCATGATTATCATCGCCATCCCGCTTCTCTGTCTTCTGAAACGCTCTCTGCTCACAATCAAAGAGGATGCATGGCAGGCGGAGCACGATGAGATGGAGCAAGGAACCATACAGGGTGATTACACACAGCCAAGCCTCATCTCATCCCAACATGGATTGGGTGACAATGAGGAAGAGGAGGAGGAGGAGGAGGAAGGACATGAGCTAGTTTCATGCACTATAGACAGTACTACATGCACAGCTGTCATACCGTCTATTCAGTATGTATGGCCAGAGGACAGAGAGGAGGAGGAGGAGGAGGAGGAGAGCATGGTCAGTCATCCTCTTGGTGAGGACACGGAAGTCTTGCCTGTTAGTAGTCTGGCACACATGGCTGAGTTTATGTTACGCTGCCTTTCCCATGACCCTTGCGTTCTCAAAATTTTGGGTGACAGTCATTGCTGGTTGGTGACACTTCTAGACCCACGCTACAAGGAGAACTTTATATCTCTTATTCCTGAGGCGGACAGGTCTACAAAAATGGGGCTGTACCAGAAGGCTCTTGTTGCAGAACTATTAAAAAAATTCCCATCTGAAAACACTGGTGGCAGAGGGCACACTTCGTTGGACAACCAAGGAGTACAGGCGAGAGAGACACAACTTCAATCCAGCAGAGGCAGGGGAACACTGTCAAAGTCCTGGGAGAGTTTTCTCAGACCCTCCCATCGCACGGGTCTTGAGGCGCGGGGTACTCTCACAAGGAGTGCAAAGTTTGGGAAGATGCTGAGGGAGTACCTTGCCGACCGTACCAACGTCCTCCATGATTCCGCTGTGCCTTATAATTATTGGGTATCCAAGCTGGATACGTGGAATGAACTGGCTCTCTATACCTTGGAGGTCCTGGCCTGCGCTGCCGCCAGCGTTTTATCAGAGCGGGTTTTTAGTGCCGCTGGTGAAATTATAACTGATAAGCGCATCTGCCAGTCACCTGAAAATGCTGACCGGCTGACTTTTATAAAAATGAACAAGGGCTGGATTGGGCCAGACTTCTCATCACCACCGAATGATAGCAGCGTAACATAAACTCCAATCCAGTGTCTTTTCTTGAGAGGTGTATTCCCATGCACCTTTTCACACCCACACATGGGTATACGCTTCCTGATTTTGGCTATTTGCTCTTGTCCTCCTCCTTCTCCTCATCCTCCACCACCATATTACCAGGGTGACCGTGGTCCGTGATGTAGCATCCACATAATTTTTTTAAAGGGTGTTTATGATGCCCGTAAAAAAAATATTTTATACAGTATGTTCATGTATAACCCACAGGGGTAGATGGTTGTCAGCCCATACACTTAGTACATGGGCATTACAAGTATAGGAGGCCAGCTCCTTTCTAATGGGAACATTTTTTTATGAGGTCCTCCTCCACGTCTCTTCCAAGGGTCATTGAAGTGCCTCCAAATTTTTGGCAGCCCTTGCATTCACTGCATAGGCCAACACTATGGGAGACTCTCTCCTTTCTAATGGGAATTTGTCGTTACTGTGGCCCTGCTCTGTGTGTCTTTAAATTCTTAGTGGGGTTTTTCCTAAAATTGGTCAGCCGTGGGAACATGTCGTACCTTGTTATTGTGGCCCTACTCTGTGTGTCTTTAAATTCTTTGTGGGGTTTTTCCTAAAATTGGTCAGCCGTTGGATTCACTGCATACCCTATAACTGTATAGCAGGCCCTCTCCTTTCTAATGGGAACATGTCGTACCTTGTTACTGTGGCCCTGCTCCGTGTGTCTTTAAATTCTTAGTGGGGTTTTTCCTATAATTGGTCAGCCGTGGGAACATGTCGTACCTTGTTACTGTGGCCCTACTCTGTGTGTCTTTAAATTCTTAGTGGGGTTTTTCCTAAAATTGGTCAGCCGTTGGACTCACTGCATACCCTATAACTGTATAGCAGGCCCTCTCCTTTCTAATGGGAACATGTTGTACCTTATTACTGTGGCCCTGCTCCGTGTGTCTTTAAATTCTTACTGGGGCTTTTCCTATAATTGGTCAGCCGTGGGAACATGTCGTACCTTGTTACTGTGGCCCTACTCTGTGTGTCTTTAAATTCTTAGTGGGGTTTTTCCTAAAATTGGTCAGCCATTAGACTCACTGCATACCCTATAACTGTATAGCAGACCCTCTCCTTTCTAATGGGAACATATCGTACCTTATTACTGTGGCCCTGCTCCGTGTGTCTTTAAATTCTTAGTGGGGCTTTTCCTATAATTGGTCAGCCGTGGGAACATGTCGTACCTTGTTACTGTGGCCCTACTCTGTGTGTCTTTAAATTCTTAGTGGGGTTTTTCCTATAATTGGTCAGCCGTGGGAACATGTCGTACCTTGTTACTGTGGCCCTGCTCTATGTGTCTTTAAATTCTTAGTGGAGTTTTTCCTAAAATTGGTCAGCCGTTGGGCTCACTGCATACCTTATAACTGTATAGCAGACTCTATCCTTTCTAATGGGAACATGTCGTACCTTGTTACTGTGGCCCTGCTCCGTGTGTCTTTAAATTCTTAGTGGGGTTTTTCCTAAAATTGGTCAGCCGTTGGACTCACTGCATACCCTATAACTGTATAGCAGACCCTCTCCTTTCTAATGGGAACATGTCGTACCTTGTTACTGTGGCCCTGCTCTATGTGTCTTTTTAAATTCTTAGTGGGGTTTTTCCTAAAATTGGTCAGCCGTTGGACTCACTGCATACCCTATAACTGTATAGCAGACTCTCTCCTTTCTAATGGGAACATGTCGTACTTGTTACTGTGGCCCTGCTCTGTGTGTCTTTAAATTCTTAGTGGGGTTTTTCCTAAAATTGGTCCACCGCTGGACTCACTGCATACCCTATAACTGTATAGCAGACTCTCTCCTTTCTAATGGGAACATGTCGTACCTTGTTACTATGGCCCTGCTCCGTGTGTCTTTAAATTCTTAATGGGGTTTTTCCTAAAATTGGTCAGCCGTTGGACTCACTGCATACCCTATAACTGTATAGCAGACCCTCTCCTTTCTAATGGGAACATGTCGTACCTTGTTACTGTGGCCCTGCTCCGTGTGTCTTTACATTCTTAGTGGGGTTTTTCCTAAAATTGGTCAGCCGTTGGGCTCACTGCATAGACTATAACTGTATAACAGACCCTCTCCTTTCTAATGGTAACATGTAGTACCTTGTTACTGTGGCCCTGCTCCATGTGTCTTTAAATTCTTAGTGGGGTTTTTCCTAAAATTGGTCAGCTGTTGGACTCACTGCACACCCTATAACTTTATAGCAGACTCTCTCCTTTCTAATGGGAACATGTCATACCTTGTTACTGTGGCCCTGCTCTACGTGTCTTTAAATTCATAGTGGGGTTTTTCCCAAATTTTGGCAGCTCTTGCAGTCACAGAATGGGCATTAGCACTATAGGAGACCCGCTCCTTTATAATGGGAACATTTTTTTTACTGAGACCCTCCTCCGTGTCTCTTCAAAGGGGTATTGGGTTGCGTCCAAATTTTTGGCAGCCCTTGCAGTCACTGGATATGTAATGACAGTAAGGGAGACGAGACCCACTTGTTAATAATGGGAACAAGAAAGCATAGCCGGCTGATGGCTCTCTAACAATAGCTAGGACCGACTTCTGGCCTTTTAAGAATAGTAAGGGCCGTCTGATGTCCCTATAAAAATAGGCTTTATGACTTTAAGAGTCCCTCCATCATAAATAAAACAGGATGTGTCTGATGATGTGTCACACACCACATTGCCAGATAAGGTTGTAAAATGTAAAAATGACATTTCCTGATGAATGCATTTGTCTTAAAAAATAAGGTAAAAAAAAACAAAACAATAGGATCTTTCTTTAGTATAAAAAACTGCGTCACCAATTTAACCTCAATGTAATCACATTGTTGAGCTCATGCACCTCCTCCTCCATCTCCGAAATGACCACATCAGTCACAAGCTGACAGCACTGCAGCACTGTCTTGGCCAAGGGGCAACAGGCTGTGCTGAAGATAACATGCTTAATGTTTAATTGACAAACCGCCCAGCGCTGCAGAGTTGTTGAAAGCTGTAACACAACAGCCTGATCTGTGGCTCTCACCTCTGAACATACAGCCAGGCATGGTCGTGTGTGACAATGGGCAGAACCTGGTGACGGAGAAATGACAGCCGGGGTAAATACGGTTTCACTCTATTCCAGTCCTTTCACCGAGCTAAAGAATATGGCTGTGGTGAAATACAACTCCCACTGAGAAGCTGTTTCAGATTGAAAAACATTGTAGCCTCCAGAGGATTTGATTCTGAGGGCTAACCTTTCTCACCCACTCAAGAGCTCCATAGCAGCTGCAAAGTTTGTGCTATCATGAACTCTTCTGCGGTAGAAGCCAAGGCCCACCCGAGGATTCTCTGGTGAGACCATCCAAGCCTGCCGAGAAGCAGTCCTGGCTAAGAAAAGTGTGTGGGAAGGTTCCCGAACACTCTATGGCTGCTTTTTTACTGAGGAGGAAACACATGCAAACACGGGGAGAACATACAAAGTCCTTGCAGATGTTATCCTTGCTGGGATTTGAAACCAGGATCCCAGCGCTAGCAAGCCTTCAGTGCTAACCACTGATCCAATGTGCTGCCGTTTACTCTCTAATATCTAACAGGCGGGAGAAACTTGCACCTGCTGCCACTCTATCTTCAGCTACTTTGTGAGAAAATGTATTTGGGCAGCCACTCAGTCTACCAAATAAAATTCCTGAGAAGGAAATTGGGGATGGCTTCGCTACTGGTACTGGGGGCAGTGCTAATACCATGGTGTCATACCATAGTTTGCTGAAAATATTCCAGGCAGGTAGGAGGCAAGCAAATTCCCACAGAAAAGTACCAGCAGTAATGTTCAGGCCACATTTCAAGTGCAAGCAGCTTTAGAGGACTTCCTGGGAGAAATGACACGCAGGATAGATACGGTTTCCCTCTATGCCAGTCCTTTCACCGAGCTAAATACAGCTCTCAGCAAAAAAAGTTGTGGACTGGCTCCGTACCGTCCCTGGCCACATTCACCTGTCCACGTGTTTGTGGTTAGGCGGTCCTTCCCAGTAAGTGCACTGGGGAGGGCACGGGTAATGTTGTGGGACCCGTGCTTGTGGACGGCGGAGGCAATACTGGGAAATATAGTGGCAGCTGGGGACCGAGTATGGACACCCGGCCGCCGCCGGCATGAGGTTATGAAAAGCTTCCGCCTCCCCGAACCTAAAAGGCCCCATTTCAAGTGCAAGCAGCTGTCAGAAATTTGGCAGTATAGTATTGCAGCCTGTGGGTGGGTGGGTGGCTGCCTGCATACTTGCGCTTACATTCCAAGGAATGGGGTAGGGACAACTGAATGTTGCAGTGGGACAAGGACGTGGATGGTGATTGTTGCAAGTCTGCAATGACAGGTGCATGGCGGGAGGCATCTTCGCATGCGCCAAGGATCACTTATGATCGGCACACTTTTAGGCAGTGACCTGGGAGTCAGAGATGCTTCCAGAGGTCTTCCCCATGCTGTTCCCATGTCTTTTCAGCACTGTATGCTTGTGTCTGATGATGTGTCACACACCACATGGCCAGATAAAGTTGTAAAATGTTGAAATGACATTTCCTGGTGAATGCATTTGTCTTGTTTGAAAGCAATGCAAAAGTGCAAAAACGCATCAAAAACGCTATGTGTGAACATAGCCCAAGGTGTGGAGGAGTATTTTTGTTTTTGGCTATTTATTTTGCCTTATATACAAGTCATTACCCTGGAAAGGATGTTCCTTAACATATTTCCCAGGAAAATCCATTTTGGTTTTGTTTTTGTATGTTTTTTTATGAGTCCGTAAAAGTGGCTTAATACTCTGATCACGTTGTTGACAGCTGTGATCTGGGAGTCAGAGATGTTTACAGGGGTCTTCCCCATGCTGTTCCCATGTCATTTGAGCACTGTTCCCATCGATTTGGGAAATTTTTAGGCCCTCTGCAGACCGCCGGGGCAGCCACCTGAAAAATGCTCGAGTTTCCCATAGACTTACATTGGGCTCGTTTCTCGGGTCGAGCACCCGAGTATTCCAATTTGCTCAACCCGAGCAACGAGTACCCAAGCATTTTAGTGCTCGCTCATCACTAGTCATTACCAAACAGTGTCTGTAACCAGTGTATGAAGTTCCGATCTTCAGGACTTCCAAGGTAGTCAATCATCAGGACTTCTAAGGGTGCAGAAGTTGGGATGGTCTGAATGGGAGCTCTTTGTTCCGGGGGCTTATTCAACTCACACTGGCGACATGTTCGGCAGACCCCTTCGACTTCTTGCCGCAGTTGAGGCCAATACACCAGCCATTGTAACCACCGAAAGTTCTTCTCCACAACGAACTGAGCACCACTTCAATGAGCTTCCTGGGCTAGCTGCGTTACCAGTGCTTCTGGAACTACTACTTGCCAGGTAACATCAAACTCTCGAGGTAGCTGGATTCTTCGGCATAGCAAGCCATCCTTCAGGAAGAGCCTCTCCCACTGGCCTAGGATTTGTAGGGTACTTGGAAATGAAGCGGCCCTGGCTTCCTGGTCGGGTCTTTGACCAAGGGCGACCCATTCTCTCAGCTTTGCCAGCTCTGGGTCGGATTGTTGCAGATGTATCCACTAGTCTCTTTAGCGGCCCAGAATTTGAGTGGGCCTCGGCCCCTCTCTGGAATCCTGGGCGTCGACCACGGCAGTGGTGAACTGGCTGAAATTCGGAATCTCGTCGCCTTCGAGCTCCTTATCTCTGTCCTTCTTCTGCCCCGTCTGAGTGACAAAGGACAGGGCATCTGCATGAGTGTTCACTGCCTTGGACCGAGAGGTGATGTTATACTGGTATTTGGACATCCTTGCGACCCACCGCTGCTCTAACGCGCCCAGCTTGGCGTTCTCCAAGTGGGCCAAAGGGTTGTTTTCTGTCTGCACTTGCACTTCTGACCCCGACAGGTACTCAGCAAATTTCTCGGTCATGGCCCACACCAGTGCCAGTAGCTCCAGCTTGAATGAACTGTAGTTGTCCAGATTCTTCTCTGTATCTCTGAGCGACCTGCTGGCATACGCGATCACCCGCTCTTTTCCTCCTTGCGCTTGAGCCAGCACTGCTCCCAGTCCATGCAAGCTTCCATCAGTGTATGACATGAAAGGCTGCGAAAAGTCAGCAGAGGACAGAATTGGGGCATCCGTTAGCGCCATTTTCAATGCTCAGAACGCCTTTTCTTATTATGCAAACTCGCGCCACCTCTTGTCGGGGCAACAACTGTAAACTTGTGCAACTTAGATTGATGCAATACACGGGCACTCGGCCCTGCCGCACAGTGGCCAGGGTCCGAGCAACCAGGAGTCCAGAGGGCGCTTCCTCTCCCTCCATTGGTTCAATATGAATGTCCATGCCCTCTAAGGACACATGTGCCAGTACTGGTAAAGTGAGTACAGTCTGTCCCACTGGCAGTGTCATTGTGGCTTCGGGCGGCATCGATACCTTACCAAGGTACTGAGAGGTAGCGGGCAATTTTTGAATTTGACTGACTCGCACGAGATGCTAGAATACCCTCTTGTTAGCTGGGTCACAAGTGGTGTGGGTCCAGTTGTTTTTGTTAGAGCCCTCAGCCAGGAACCGTCCGACCTCCTTCAGCACATTCATGCCCAGGGTTACAATGGGCCCATCGCCTCCGGACCCTGTGGTCAGTACTATCCCTTTTCGATCGAGGTCCTTTCCGCATGCCTGGACAGACATCCATACTACTCCCGCTACTGGGATAGGTAGTTGATTAGCTGCCACCAGTTTGGCAGTGGGTTCCCACCAGGAACGAGCAATTTCAGGAAAGTGACTTTAGAAATATGTCTCAGGCATAGTGGTCACCTGAGACCCAGTGTCCATTAGACAGCGGATCTGCGGCCCATTAAATTCAGCCCAGATGATGGGCCTCTCGGAGACAATATCTTCAGAACTCCCTCTTCCACTCTCTGAAACTCGAGACCCCACGGTATGCTCCAGAACTGTGGGGCATCTTAGTTTAACGGCTGCCCCCGCCTCTTCTTCTCTCGGTTTGGACAGTCTTTGGAGATATGCCCCCTACTGCCGCAGGTCCAACACTCTGGTCCTCGTTCTACCAATAGGTCGGGAACATGATGTGCTGGGGCCTGGTAGGAACGTCTTTCTCGCTCTGGTCTCCGTCCACGTGGGGCAGTATGGTCCATCGGCAAGGGGCAGCAGGGGTCTTTGTAACAGTGTTCAGCTCACCCCGAATATCTTGAATTTCCTGGCGTATCTCCCCTACCCAATCAGGCTCTTTGTGGGTGAATCCAGGGTAAATTGATTCTAACTGTGGCCTTGAGAACAGGAACTTCTTTCTCCAGGACTCTAGCATCAGCCCCAACCTCCAGGAAGCCTAGATCGGGGCTCAAGCGCAGACGCTCCTTCAAGATCTGCCTCAGGGAAGGGTCTTTCAAGCCAGCAATCAGTTGGTCACGCAACACTTCATCCAATGGTCCCAGTTCTCGGTTCTCATCTCGAGCCTTCGTAATGAAATGGGCCAACACTTCCTGTAATGCATTAACATACTGATTTATGATTTCATTTTCCCTTTGAAATAACTGTAGGCGCAAGTGTCCCAGATCCGTGGTGTCACCATGCATGTCCTCTAGAATTTTTATCACTTTGTCCACGGTGTCACGGTCCCCAGGTGGGTGGTACATCACAGTTTGCCGGGCCTCTCCATCAAGGGTTAGGAGGGCTAGGGGATCGAGGGGATACATACGTAGCATACTTCTCAGTCTTTCTACCCAGTTTCACAGTGACATGCCATCCCCCGTGAACTTGGGAAGATGCCTAAGCATAGCCCTCAGGGGTATATGGCTCCGGCCGGACCCAGCCACAGACTGATCCGTCATCTCTGCGTCTGAACGTTGTATCCTGCTGACTATGCCAAATGAAATGCAGGTGCCAGAATGCAACACACAGAGACACAAGGCGAGGACAGTCAGAGATGAATATAAACAGTTTATATATAGATATAACAGGTATTCTAAACAAGGGAATGGCAACAGGGGTAATGAATGGTAATTTGAAATATTAATAAAATGCGAAGTCTCTCAGAGTAGTGTGGTGCATCCAATCATGGGAATCACCTCGTCAGTTCTTTAACTCTGTATATGGCCCTAGCGGGGGTCACCGGTTATTCCCGCTAGGCGAAAGTCTTTTCCGGACAAAGTCAATTAAATCACGTTTTGCTTCTTCCGCCCAAACTGTTCCCCTCCCAACCTGAGTACCTAAACCCAACTGGCCCCAGTACCGTGAGTAAACAGTAGAAGTGGCGGCCCTGTTCACGTATGCAGCTCCTCTGCTTTCACTGGCGTGACTTTTCTGGTGCAGCCGTCTCCCAACTCCTCTCTTCCTGGCCGTTGGAGGCAGTCTCTCAAGCCATGGCCTGCCACTCGGGACTTCTCAGTACGTAGGGAGCACGTCTGCTCCTCTCTGCTGCTTGGCGCCAAAACCACCTCAGGCTTGCCACGCTGGCCTCCTATACCCAGGAACTCCTTCCTGTAAGTCACCTGACTGGGTCCAGCGTCTAAATCTGCTCCCTCTTCAACTTCCTTTGCACATATTGGTTCCGCTTGACTGTGCCTGACCAGCAGATGGCAATCTCTCTCCATCTTTGAAGCATCCTGTAAGAATTCTCTTAAAGGCTCTCTTGCCGCTACTACAGCTCTGCCAAGCATCAGGGACAAAAACCTTGTAGCAGACCAGTTTCTTCTGTGCATCAATCAGCATATCTCACACTGGATAGCTCCCTATTAACTGCAGCTGGGAACTGTTATAGTTATGAGCAACAATGATCAGAACATTCTGACTGCATTTTATTTGGGAAATGTTACTTACTGTCCGTGCAAGGCACATATTCTGAATTTAATTATGCTATATTTATTTCAGAAATATTCCCGCTTGAGGAAGGTGATGATTATGGACAGGAAAGTGTCTGCTCATTTCAAAAGTTCTTAAGTGGCAAAGCACTCCCTCCTGGCTTTGCAAGAGAGTGCTACCTGATATGCTACATCCTAACCCGCTGACACTGCTGCATTGTTGGGACATCTGTACGTATAGATTACTATGGTGAGGGAATATATCATGCTACAGCCATACCGGAGGGTAGGCTATTTTGAAATTTGTCATTGGTAGCTAATGAGGGATGCATGCATCACTTACTAAATCCATTCAGAAAGGCTAAAAAATTTGTCAGTAGGACAACAGTGGCAACCAACCATTGCAGCAGTGTGTGAAAAGCAAACCAATGAGGCTCTCAGTCATGGTGGCTAGCGTGGAAGCTGCATGCTAGAATGCTTGAAGAGGAGAGCAAGGCAGTAACATGGCAAAAAGAGACAACATTTTATTAGTTATACATTTCCAAAGTGGTAAGGGTTTTACAAAAAATCACAAAAGCAAGGGGATGAGGTACAGTAAGAAGGTGCCAGAGACGGGGCAATCCCTGGAAAACAACAAAGGACAAACCAACACTGTGGGTACATGGAACATTAGTATATAAAAAGTTGGAAGAGGTATAAATATGTAAATAGATAAAAGGAATATGGACATGCGACAAATGGGGAAATTACCCCCTTGTAGGACAAAAAACACCTCGGTGTGGACAAGAGGCGCCTCTTGACAAAGATCGGCAAAACGCGCATCGGGGCGCGTTCCTCACTGGCAGTACTCTCTGGGGTCTTCCTGGTATCCGCGGGCTCTCCTTCACTTGTGTCATTTCACTTTGGGTGAGTTATTTAACTCATACCTTGGGTACCCATTGGATATTGTATAAACTTTGCATTCTATGTTAATATGGTGTATTATGCATATACTTAACCAAATGTTTTGACTTCATCTCGGTCAGTATTTAGTACTTGCAATTTGCACATGATATTTATTCATTTATTTCTGTCCACACCGAGGTGTTTTTTGTCCTACAAGGGGGTAATTTTCCCATTTGTCGCATGTCCATATTCCTTTTATCTTTTTATATATTTATACTACTTCCCACTTTTTATATACTAATGTCTCCATGTACCCATAGTGTTGGTTTGTCCTGTGTTGTTTTCCAGGGATTGCCCCGTCTCTGGCACCTTCTTACCTCATCCCCTTGCTTTTGTGATTTTTTGTAAAACCCTTTCCACTTTGGAAATTTATAACTAATAAAATTTTGTCTCTTTTTGCCATGTTACTCCCTTGCTCTCCTCTTCTTGCATATAACTAATGAGTAGGCAACACGAACTTAGTGCTTGACACCTTGTCTCAGTACTATGGTTCATCTAGCATTATTTATTTGGCCAGTTTTTTGCTTATGTATGCTAGAATGCTTGTGTGATGACATAAAACAAATAATAATATAGTGGCAACATATTTCGCAGCACTTTACAATTAAGAAAAGGGATAACTATTTGATAGCTATACTTTTAAAACAGAGATAAATTGACATAACAGGCAGGTTCAGTTGTACCTAGACTGTGTCCTTTCTCGGGCAGATAGCCGAGCTATGATCCAATTGCTCAGTATATTGAACCGGTGCCAAGAACTGGCCCAGTTTGCTTTGGACATACTGTCATGTCCCGCCTTCAGTGAACTGTCAAAGAGGGTATTCAGCACGGTTCGTGGCTTTATCACATCCAAGCAGACCAAGCTATTCTCTGCAAGCGTGGAAAACCTTACATTTTTCAAAATTGATCAGGAATGGCTCAGTCCCAACTTTCATTCACCTATGGCTGATGCCAATGATTAGATCGGCCATATAACTCCTTGTCTGTCGTCTTCGACACTGCTGGTGTCAGTAGTGTAGTAGAAGCAGTAGTTGCATATGCTCAGCCAATCATCCACTGCTCCTACACTATTAGACATCTCCTTGTCTGTCCTGTCACATTTTTATACAGTACTAGCTGGCTTCTGCTACTGCATAGCCATGCCAGCCACACATCACCTGACTGCCCACTGTTCATTATACTGCTTTACTGGACTGCTGCTGCCTGGACTGCTGTTGCTGGCCCTACACTGCAAGACATCTCCAGGCTTGTCCTATTATATATTGCACAGTTGCTATGGCTGCCACAGCCACTAGATGCTCTCAAACATCTCCTGTGCTTGTTCAGTGTGTGATATATTTATATTGTACTTTTGTTTGGAAGCATACCCTAGACTATATACACTGTTCAAAAAAATAAAGGGAACACTTAAACAACAGAATATAACCACAAGTAAATTAAACTTCTGTGAAATCAAACTGTCCACTTAGGAAGCAACACTGATTGACAATCAATTTCACATGCTGTTGTGCAAATGGAATAGACAATAGATGGAAATTATTGGCAATTATCAAGACACCCTCAATATAGGAGTGGTTCTGCAGGTGGGGACCACAGACCACATCTCAGCACCAATGCTTTCTGGCTGATGTTTTGGTCACTTTTGAATGTTGGTTGTGCTTTCACACTCTTGGTGTCGGACTCTACAACCCACAGAAGTTGCTCAGGTAGTGCAGCTCATCCAGGATGGCACATCAATGCGAGCTGTGGCAAAAAGGTTTGCTGTGTCTGTCAGCGTAGTGTCCAGAGGCTGGAGGTGCTACCAGGAGACAGGCCAGTACACCAGAATACGTGGAGGGTGCCGTAGGAGGGCAAAAACCCAGCAGCACGACCGCTACATCCGCCTTTGTGCAAGGAGGAACAGGAGGAGCACTGCCAGAGCCCTGCAAAATGACCTCCAGCAGGCCACAAATGTGCATGTGTCTGTAGAAACGGTTAGAAACCAACTCCATGAGGGTGGAATGAGGGCCCGACGTTCACAGATGGGGGTTGTGCCCACAGCCCGACACTGTGCAGGACGCTTGGCATTTGCCACAGAACACCAGAATTGGCAAAGTCGCCATTGGCGCCCTGTTCTCTTCACAGATGAAAGCAGGTTCACACTGAGCACATGTGACACACGTGACAGAGTCTGGCGACGCCGTGGAGAGCGATCTGCTGCCTGCAACATCCTTCAGCATGACCGGTTTGGCAGTGGGTCAGTAATGGTGTGGGGTGGCAATTCTTTGAAGGGCCGCACAGCCCTCCATGTGCTCGCCAGAGGTAGCCTGACTGCCAATAGGTACCAAGATGAGATCCTCAGACCCCTTGTGAGACCATATGCTGGTGTGGTTGGCCCTGGGTTCCTCCTAATGCAGGACAATGCCAGACCTCATGTGGCTGGAGTGTGTCAGCAGTTCCTGCAAGATGAAGGCATTGAAGCTATGGACTGGCCCGCCCGTTCCCCAGACCTGAATCCGATTGAGCACATCTGGGACATCATGTCTCGCTCAATCCACCAACGTCAAGTTGCACCACAGACTGTCGAGGAGTTGGCGGATGCTTTAGTCCAGGTCTGGGAGGAAATCCCACAGGAGACCATCTGCAACCTCATCAGGAGCATGCCCAGGCATTGTAGGGAGGTCATGCAGGCATGTGGAGGCCACACACAATACTGAGCCTCATTTTGACTTGTTTTAAGGACATTACATCAAATTTGGATCAGCCTGTAGTGTTTTTTTCCACTTTAATTTTGGGGGTGACTCCAAATCCAGGCCTCCATTGGTTAAAAAATTTGATTTCCATTGATGGTTTTTGTGTGATTTTGTTGTCAGCACATTTAACTTTGTACAGAACAAAGTATTCAATGAGAATATTTCATTTATTCAGATCTAGGATGTGTTATTTGAGTGTTCCCTTTATTTTTTTGAGCAGTGTATATACTTATGTATATATACTTACTTATGTATAGGGAGGCTATGTAGGGGATCACTCTGTATATAGGCAGGCTATTTGGGGGCTCATTCTGTATATAGGGAGGCTTTGTGGAGGCTCATACTGTATATAGGGAGGCTATGTGAGGGCTCATTCTGTATATAGGGGCTATGTTGGGACCCATATTGTATATAGGAGAGCTATGTGAGTTCTCATACTGTATATAGGAGTTATGTGAGGGCTTTCACTGTATATAAGAGGACTGTGTTTAGGGCTCATACTGTATATAGGGAGGCTATGTGAGGGCTCAAACTTTTTATAGGGGAGCTATGTAAGTTCTCATACTGTATATTAGGGCCTATGTGAGGGATCAAACTGTATATAAGAGAACTGTGTTGGGGCTCATACTGTATATAGTGAAGCTATGTGGGGTCTCATACTGTATATAAGGGGGCTAGGTAGGGGCTCATACAGTATATAGGGGGTGTCAGCATAATTGATTCTGCTCAATATTAAGTGATATAATTAATGTAAAATAATTCTAATTAATATTGAGCAGAATTAATTTCAGCCTATTGGTTCGGCCCTCTACAACAGTCATGGTCTTTCATGTGGCCCCTGGGGAAAATTTATTTTATTGCCCCCTGGTCTAGGTTGTTCACGTGAGGTTACATTGTTGACTGTGTTATTAATTCATGGTTTGTCCAAACCTATGTTGTAATGTTGGGCAAGGGATGAATTTAACAATATTCATTAAATATATTGTATGTGTGTATGGTTTTCACAACCATGTTTAATATACTGGACTCTTGTTGCTCTGGCTGAAAAAACTGAGGAATATTGCTAGAAAAGAATGCGCTGCCTAAGGCTAGTACATTATGCTTTGATGTAATGATAGTGGTAGACCTACCAGACTTGATAAATAAACCTTATGCCTCAACATTTAGGACAACATTTAAAATGTTATAATATTTCCTTTCTACTTTATTGGAACTGTAGCTCTCCAGACCCGACATGTGTGACCTAAATTGTCATTCTTAGACTGGTCAAGTACCTTGCCCACTGCCTGCGCAATGGCTGTGACTAATCCAATAGCATTTCCCAGGAGCAATAACTTAGTCAATTCATTTAGTCATATGGTCTGATCTGAAAGGTCAACATCTTCTAACTCTTGATTATTTACCACATAGAACTATTAAAAGACTTCAGGCATAGTGAATTACTACACAATACTTTATATTACACAAATAAGTGAAGGTCAGAAAAACATCATTTTCAGTTGTCATGTTTTTTAAGTGCATCACTCTTGAGGGGGGGTGCACTTTATACATGTCTATTTATGAGATGCAAGTGGCAAGAACCCCTGATTGGGCAATTTTCCATTTTTACACATATGTTTTTTTTCCCCTTATTCCAAGAACCATAACTTATTTTTTACCATTGAAATAGCCATAGCTTGTTTATGTGGTCTTTAAATTTATCTATTTTTTATACAATGTACTGATAGCATCATTTATCTTACCATGCAATGATTTTTTTTACATGGTATACAGTCTATGGTAAAAATAAATGAATCATGATTCCCCAGTTCATTAGAAATATGACAATTCTAAACCTCATTTTTTTTTTCATTTAAAAGAAGGAAAAACATGTAAACGTTGTAAAAAAAATTTTTTGTTTGTGTCACCATTTTCCGAGACCTGTAACTATATTTTTTCCTTGAATGAGCTGCATGTTTGCTTCTTCTGTGACAAGCTGACAATTTTATAGATTCCAATTTGAGGTACATAGGGCACTTTAAACAGTTTTTATTGCATTTTTGTAAGAAGGGGTGGGTGATCAAAAGAATTGCTATACTGGCGTTTCGATTTTTTTTTTCTCATTATGGATTTACCAATCAGTTTTATTTATTGTATATTTTGATAGATCTGAGTTATACACATGACTCAATGCCAGATATGTTTATTTTTAAAAGGGAAAAAAGGGGGTTAATCCAAATTATTATTTTTTCATTTTTTTTCTATTGTTTTTAGTCCTCTCAGGGGACTTGAACCAGCAATCATCCGATGACTTATACTATATACTGTATATTGTAATACCATAGCATTGCTTATAGAGCTTAGTGAATTGATTCATGTAGGATCAAGCTATTGTGAATACAAACACTTTAAGATCTGATTCATTGTTCGCAAAAAAGAAACTTGCCTGGAACCATTTTCCACACTGCTGAAGCCTCAGAGAGTGGGCCAATGTAATTCTGTGTTGTCACGTGTGTCTCCCTGCAGTTTATCATACCTTATACAGTGGTGGTCAGTACCTGGGCCATCATAGATCAGCAGTTCCCATCTCCAGAGTCACTGGGTAAGTATCTATCTTCTGTAGTGTGTTAGGTCTTATGATCAGAGGGGTCCTCTCTCACTCTTTCTCCTGTGAAGTATAAACTCTTAGGCCACGTTCACACGTTCAGTATTTGGTCAGTATTTTACATCAGTATTTGTAAGCCAAAATGAGGAGTGGACCAATCAGAGGAAAAGTATAATAGAAACACGTCACCATTTCTGCATTTTTCACCTGCTCTTGGTTTTGGCTTACAAATACTGACGAAATACTAAATGTGTGAACATGGCCTTATGATCTGCAGGACCTTCACTATCACTCCTGTACTGTGTAAGCTCTTATGGTCAGGGGGTCCTCTCTATCTCTCTCCTTTCTCTCACTTTCCTAATTTCCCATAGAGTGTAAGATCTTATAGTCAGTGGCCAGAGAAATTGAATTTCAAAATATTTTCTCATCTTATGCTATAATACCATAAAATCACAGCATATAGCTGAGCTTCAGAGGAGGACTAAGTTGGCAGAAACAAGGGCCTTCAGCAGATCGCGTTGCAGTGGTCCTATGAGAGATGAAACTCATGAGTACTGGTGTGCATTCGATTTTAGCGCCAATGTCAAAGATGGCAGCTGCATTTAAATGGTTAACAGCAGTGACTGAAGCTCAGCTTTGGCCCCAGATGTTAGATTAAATATAGCCGGTATCTGCAATGTGTGGAGAGAGCTCAGCTCCTGAGCAATCTCTACATGAGGGAATCCCCGCAATGATGTATAGGTATGTGATATTGCGTTAAGGGGATAATTTATGTTATCTCTCAGAATTAATTAGCAGCTGTCTAGGTCCTTAGCAGACCTTTCCAGCACTGAGATACTCCCAGCTGTCCAATATGCTGGGAACTGCAAAACAGGACCAATAAATGAAATGAGGCTGTATAGGACTTCCCTGCGCTACAGGTGACAACAGCACTACAAGCACGCCAAGAATAAATTGATAGGACCCCAGTAAATGTATTCCTATTATTGGCTGGTGTGATACACCAATTAAATGGGAATATCTGTGTAAAGCAAGTCTGTCAGCACAAAATGACTGTTCAAACCAAGCACAAATGCTTGGTGCACCCTTGTTGTGGTTGAGTATTTCAGTGCACCTTTCCACCTACTAGTTTTCCATCTATCTCTGTCCTTCTTCTTGACTAACAGCTATGGCATTACAAGTGTCAAAGAAGGGAGCACATAGATGGAAAACCGATTGGTGGGGAGATGCACTGAACTGTTAGGCCACACCAATTGTGGACTGTGTGCTTGTGCTTTGTTTGAACAGTTATTTTGTATTGACATTCTCGCTTTAACCAAGTAGACAGAGTCTGGGAATTCTGCTTCATCTAAAGTCCACATTAAAGAGCAGAACCCCTGTCCATATGCCAGACATTCCCTGAGCCATAAAAGCTGATTGTTAGGGTGAAGCAGAGTCCATGCAATTTTCTGATCATCACTCTGCCTTCCTTTAAGAAAGTGTTTATTGATTGTGAGACACCACTAAGTATCGATTGGTGATTTGTAAGACAGCAGGACTGTGTCCAACTCCACTCTGAGTGTATATTTCTTTTAAGGATAGCTCACTTTAAGATTTATGTTTAAAGGGGTTATCCGGCAAGACTCTACAAGACTCTACAAGACTCTATTTGACTCTACAAGACTCTACAAGACTCTATTTGACTGCAGATTTCTGAATCCTCACATTGCGCGCACTGTGTGTTGTGAAGATTTTCGGGCGCTGGATCGGCGAGCGCGTGACGTGAAAAATCATGCATGCAGTCATGAGCAGACTAGATGGGTGCAGCCTCGCTCAATACAAGTGTATTGAGCGAGGATGGACACAGTCTAGTTAGAATGTGGCTGGAAAAATGAAAATCGCGTACTTTTGGTCACATGACTGCCCGCTCTCAGCGCCAGCACCAGCACTGCGCTCTGTTAGGATTTACAAGTCTGCAGTCACACAGAGTGACTTATAGCCTAAGGCCAGACAACCCCTTTTCCAGCATAAATCATCAAATATAAAGATGACTTCTTATCATTTACGAGGGTCATGTGGAGGTGGAATTAACAATTTGTATATATGTTATATTACATTACTTCACCTCGAAATTGCCATGGTGACCACAACATTGAAAGGTCACATCAGACACAGGAAGAATGAATCACTAACCCTCAGGAATCTATTGGCAGGATTCACTAGAGTGAACATAACAAATTAGATGTCTTCTTTTTACATTGATGAGAAATGCCACTTCTGTATCTTTCAGGAGTCTTTCACCGCAAAAAGAAGTGAGTATAGAATAGTTAGGGTGGATTCAACATACACGAACCAGAAAAGAAAAGATTTTAAGGATAGTCTATCACCCCAAATTTATAGTTCAAGCTCAACAGAAAAAAATATTATTTATTTTTTAAATCTATCCCTGTGTATTCCTTCCCCACAACACAACTTTATTGTAATATGTAAATGAGGGTGCTCAGTGCACCTTTGGCATGACTAAATTCTTTGGTATACTGTTCCACTCACTTATTTTGATGTCTACCATTGCTTCTGTGTTGACTGACAGTACTGGCTTTCCCAATACCAGCACTGTCCGAAGATAACCCACTGTGATGTAATCACTGTCTCTGTACAGTAAAAGAGCACAAAAATCACTCTCTCCTCGCTTCTGACATTGTTTCCTTTTCTACCATTTTATTGCAAGAGAGAGCACATCAATCACTCTCTTTTTGCAGCTGACATCACTACACAGCTATACCCTAGGGATGGATCCTGTACTAGGACTAAGAACACTATAGTGTTCGAAACACCTTGGTTTTTACCAACTGGAAGTTGGATCTGTTACCCTTATTGGACATATATACCCGAGCAGGGCCGGCGTCAGCACCTGGCGCAACTGGGCAAGTGCCGGGGCCCTGAGCAGGCGGGGGGGGCCCACTCGTCGTTGGGCACCCCGCCGCACTATGTGACCCGTGAGCGGAGGAAAGTGGTGTCAGCGCCACTTCCCCCCCCCTACCCTGCTTGCTCAGGGCCCCGGCAGCCGGCGAAACAATACTTACCTCTCCCCCATGCTTCCGCAGCAGCTCCGGTATCTTCCACGGCTGCTGCACTGTGACGTTTCAGGTCAGAGGGTGCAATGACGTCTTTCCACCGCGCTCTCTACTGAGCCGTCACAGCGCAGACGGGGAAGACGCTGGCGATGGTGGAGTCTAGAGCAGCGGCAGCAGGTGAGAAGTGAGGTGAGAAGAGGATTTTTTTTAATGTATGGAGGCATGGGGCATTATAAGGGAGGGGGGTGACATCCTGCATGGGGCATTATATGGGGAGGTGTGACATCCTCCATGGGGCATTATATGGGAGGGGTGGGGGGAGGTGACATCCTGCATGGGGCATTATATGGGGGGGAGGTGACATCCTGCATGGGGCATTAAAAAGGGGGAAGTGACATCCTGCATGGGGCAATTAAAAGGGGGGGAGTGACATACTGCATGGGGCATTATAAGGGAGGGGGTGAGACATCCTGCATGGGGCATTATAACGGAGGCGGGTGTGATATCCTGCATGGGGCATTAAAAGGGAGGGAGTGACATACTGTGTGGGGCATTATAAAGGAGGGGGGGTAACATCCTGCATGGGCCATTAAAAGGGGGGGGGTGACATCCTGCATGGGGCATTATAAGGGAGGGGGGGTGCGACATCCTGCATGGGGCATTTGAAGGGGGGAAGTGACATCCTGCATAGGGCATTGAAAGAGGGGGGAGTGATATCCTGCATGGGGCATTATAAGGGGGGGTGACATCCTGCATGGGGAATTATAAGGGGGGGTGACTTCCTGCATGGGGCATTATAAGGGGGGTGACATAATGCATGGGGCATTATAAGGGGGGTGACATCCTGCATGGGGCATTATAAGAGGTGATGACATCCTGCATGGGGCATTATAAGGGGGGGGGGTGACATGCTACATGGGGCATTATATGGGGGAACTGCCTCCATGTGGCTTTATAAGTGGGGAACAGCCTACGTGGGGCATTATGTGAGTGGAACGCTTGCATGAGGCATTATGTGGGGGGAACAGCCTGCATGGAGCATTATGTGGGGGCACAGCCGGCATGGAGCATTATATTGGGGCCAGTATTCTGTATGGAGCGTTATATGGGGGCCTGTATCCTGTATGGAGCATTATGTGGAGGCCAGTATCCTGTATGGAGCATTATATGGGGGCCAGTATCCTGTATGGAGCGTTATATGGGGGCCAGTATCCTGTATGGAGCGTTATATGGGGGTCAGTATTCTGTATGGCGCAATTCGCCGGTTTCTGAGCCATTGTGGAATTTACAATAGATATCGGTCATGTAAGTGATAGCAGTGTGACGTGCCCCCTGGGCCATGGGGTACTCGGTAGCCGGGCCGATTGTTTCTAGGGGAGATGTCACAGTGGCAGTGATCCGGTCTGTGACCCAGGGCGGTCAATTAAAGGGATTTTAAAGAAAAGGATTATAGTTTTTATGTTTAATGTTCGTGACGCCACCTGTGGTATGTGGCTAAAGGGAGCCGCCGCTGCGGAGCAGGTCCTCTGGAGCTGTTGGTAATGCAGCAGAGTTGATTCAGCTCTCCACAGGTAGAGCTAAGCTCCAGGGCGTTGCTGTGGTGATTTTAGATGAGGCAGATGTTGTGCAGTGTGGTGCAGGGGATGATGACGCAGCAATAATTCACAGAGACAGTGGGGTGCAGTCTTCAGGGTTTACTCATGGTTATCACGTTGGTCAAGGCTACAACGGCCAATTATCACCACCCACGTCGTTCTGCGTTCACCGAGGCAGGGGTTCAGCAATCCCTCAGGTATGTCATAAGTACTTAACGGGACCCCGTTCTGTGTGCCTTTCTCAGTCGGCTTCCTGCGCTGGCTCTCACCCTCCTGCCCTGCGCCTCACAATCAGTGTCCCAAGCCGGTAACCTCAGATCTTGGTGGGCAACTTGGAGTTCCCTGGATCCTATGCGGCTATTTTTTTGGCGATTAATTGCAGCTGTGGCAACTACACCCTGAAAGTGCAGAAACCTCCGGTTTCTAGTTGAATATGCAATTCTCACTAGTTAGGGGCTTTTCACCTCTGCGGCTTGATCCTTCCACTCTTGGTAGATTCGGGCGTATGGGTGGCCCCCAGCACTTCCCGTACCCCTAGATCCACTCTTTCTTTCTTGGAGCCTTCCTCCCTTCTCCTCTCCTCTCTTCAGTCTCTCTTCCTCCTGAGCAGAGCCCCTGCAGAGCTCCTGCTCCCTTCACTGTCCTCCTCTGAAACTGATCTCAACTCCAGTCCACCCACACCCAAGATGGCTTCCCTTTTTAGATCCTTCTTTGCAAGTGCTCCCCTGAACTGCTTCCTCCACCCACACCCACTACATGGTTCCCCTCTCTTGGTTCCCCCCACTCCAGCCAGGGACAGGGCTCAGCAGCGCAGCAGTGCATCTTGCCCCTCCTGCCGGTCTGGAGTAGTGTAGTGTTGGATGCAGGTGTTTGGGTCCCGGGCAGTACTCCATCCTTACCTGAGAGTGGGGTACCACACCTCTGGGTGAGATGCAGTACCTCTGTGAAGACTGAACCCTTAGGGGTGCCACAAGAGGAGATGAGCAATGTCAGAAGCAAGGAGAGAGTGATTTTTGTGCTCGCTAAGGCAGAGGGACAGTGATCACGTAACGGTGGATTATTTTGAGACGCCTTTGGCTTTGTGCAAGCCACCAGTGTTAATCAACATAGAAGTAGTGGCAGTAATCTAAATAAATGGGTGAAACAGTGCACTGCAGCATTTAGCCATGCCGAGGATGCACCGAGCGCCCTCATTTGCATATTTTAAGAAAGTTTTTTTGGGAGGGAAAAAGGAGGAGCATATTTAATAACAAAAATAATTTTTTTTATTGTTCTATGTGTTTATTTGAAACGTAAATTTGGAGTGACAGACTCAATTTCAAGTTTAAAAATGTAATAAACCACCAAAAGCCTGTAATAAAGATGAGATTTCAGCTCTATGGCCCTATTGATGACGTGTCAGTAGACAGTAGGCCATGAGCCATTACAGTCAATTGCATCTCTTCCAAATCAAATCAATATATTGAGGGCATGGAGTAATTAGATTTCTTTGTTCTAGCAACTGGTGAGGTCTCAGCATCCAAGGCTCTCTGACATTGTGCACATTTACCTCAAATACTTCTCGTCACACTACAGACCGCGGCCGCTCTCTAATGGGACATGAATAACCTTATTTCTTTCCCTCCTCTCACAGTGTCCATTCTCCCCATATCTTCTTGTTGCAGATATTACCTTGGCATTTATGCAGTAATAACCAAGCCAGCTTGGTTACTGAGCTGTCATTACCGTGATTAACCCCTTCAATGCTACTAATTGTGCTTATAAAAGTACCTTTCCATGAATGCATGTGTCTGGTGGTTTTATTTTGATAGCCCGAGTCCTAGCAAAGGCCTCTAGAGCTGCCCAGTAATAATGTTTATTTTATTGCATGTCATAAAAAATGCATTTCTAAAAATGTCGATAATGATTTACTTCCATACCATCAAAATCATTCATAAAAAATGATCAAAGGAAGAGTGTCAGTGTTGCCAATAGCAGTCATTAAATCACTTTTAATTCTTAAGAAGCATGCATAGGGGACAACGCTACACTGTGAAAGCACAAAACAGTCTTTGATAGTACTGAGTTATCCCATATGGGGCTGTAAGTTTAATAAGTAATATTCATTATTAGGAATAAGGCAGGGATTCATTACAGATGGGAAAATATGTGGTAATGGAGCAGGATTTGATGAATAATTTGCATTTGCAGATTTAACTGGGCAAATTTCTTTTTTTGCGCTTGTCATAGAGGTATTGACATTGAAGTAGGGGGCCACTGTAGTGACCTGGTAATTACAGCATGGAGATATGCTGAGAAGAAGACACCAATGCTGAGATTCATTTATGCAGAGGCTGGGAGGCATGCTTTCAAACCAAATAGCATCCACTAATCAAAGAATCTTTCTGAAACACTTCGGAGCCGGTTGTCAGAGATGAATATTGGGGTCTGGATTGATCCAATATTTATGGGAGATATATTTTCAGCGTTATAGCGAAGGGACGAACATAATGCATTCACTCTTATCACTGTAAGGCCATTCTCACCCCTCCAACTTAATAACGGGTCTGATGGATAATGCTATCTAGGCCATGTTTTATCTCTATGCAAAAGGGTAAAATCGCGATAAGAAACATGACGACAATATCTACCACCTGTGACCTCCAGGGGTGAAAAAATCCTGTAAGTTGGGGATCTCATAAAATTCTGAAAGACCCAGCACATCCCACAAATAGCCCCCACATGAGCTTACCAAGGGGAGGTATGTGTGCGTAACTTTTTTCTAATACAAAGCAGAAATTGGATTTGGTCATTTGTCAGTCCTGGAAGGAACAGCTTGCTGTAGTTCTGTCTGTTCTCCTTAGGAGTACTTCTTTCTGCTAAGCTCTGAGCCATTTCCATGATATCAGGTTTAGTAATTTTCTTTTGTTATCCCTTTTATTTTATGTATTTTTATAAACACTTGAAAAGAGGAGGAGCAAAAGGAGTGTGTATAAAATATAATTTTTTATTAAATACTGGTTAAAAACATTCTTACAAATAACCAGGACAGGCGAAATAGCAACAAGCAAAAACCTGGGGTAGGGCAAACACATGCAACATGCAAGTATAGAAGGTATGATATTATGACTGATAGGTGGAATCTTGACATGTATACATTCTGTCCTATGTCACACATGTGTAAATGAAAGTATGTAAAAAAAAAACACCATCAAATAATTCAATAAGAAGAAACCTTACCCTTGAGAAAGCGTGTGTTTAACACGCGAAACGTGCGTACGTAGGGCTCTGCACTTTCTGCTTGTGCATTCCCTGAGGGGCTTCACCTGCCACATAGGTAAGGTTTCTTCTTATTAAATTATTTGATGGTGGTTTTTCTGACATACTTTCATTTACACATGTGTGACATAGGACAGATAGTATACATGTCAAGATTCCATGTACATACAATATACATTAAGCGTTATACTTTAATTCTTCTTTCCGTGCCACATACATAATAAATTTGTGGCACCCCTGAGGGTTCAGTCGCCACAGAGGTACTGCACCTCACCCAGAGGTGTGGTGTCTCCTTCTCTCAGGTATGGAGGGAGTGCCGCCCGGAACCCCAACACCCGCATCCAACACTACACTACTCCAGGCTGGCTGGAAGGGCAAGATGCACTGTGTCTCCTGCTGAGCCCTGTCCCTGGCTGGAGTGGGGGGGAACCAAAGTTAGGGGGAACCAGTAGTGGGTGTGGGTGGAGGATGTAGAGTAGGGGAGCACCATTGTAGGAGGTATATAAAGGGAAGCCATCTTAGGGTGGCAGGGAGAGAGCAGTCAGTGGAGAACAGTCAGTGAGCAGACTGAGGAGCAGAGTCTCTTCAGTAGCTCTGCTCCACAAGTGGGGCCTAGTGATAGAGGCCCAGGAGGGGAGCAGAGGAGAAAGGCTCCGTTCTACAGAAGGGATCCCAGGGGGTACGGTGAGTGCAGGACGGTACCCGTACGCCCCGAATCTGCCAGGTGTCAGAGGGATCAGGCCGCAAGAAGGGGACCGGCCCCTGGACCAACCGTGTTACTCCTGGTCTCGGCTGGAAAAACCGGAGGCTTCTGCACTTCCATGGTGCAGTCGCCACAGTCTCATCCTAGTCGCCGTGAGGGTCAAGTAGGTCCGGGAACTCCAGGTTGCCCAGAGGGACTTCAGAGCACCCGATTGGGACTGTGTGTGGGAAGCGCAGGGCAGGAGGGAGAAGACCCAGCGCGGAAAGTCAGTCTAGTTAGGTAAATAAAGAAAGCGGGGTTCCGTCAAGCGCTCCTGACACATCTGAGGGAGAGCTGAACCCCTGGTCTGGTAGACGCAGTGTGACATGGAGGCGGACACCCGTATAGTGTACCTGAGAACCTTCAATAAGAACTGTGAGTAAAACTCGGATGACTGCACTCCGTTGCCTCCGTCAGTTATTTCAGCTGCTCCATCCCGACTGCACTACAAGCCCCAGCATCACCACCCACCATCAAACTTTACACTACCCTGAGGCCTGCTCCACCTGTGGGGAGCTGTTCCATCCTAGCTGCCTATCAACTGCCTCAGAGGTCGCAGCAGCGCTGGTACAAATTACCAGAAACCACAGGTGGCGTCACGATTAAACTACAAATCCCATATAAACTATCCCCTTTTTGTTGACCGCCCTGGGCCACGGACCAGGCCAGCCACTGTGACATATTCCCCCCCAGCATCCACTGCCCTGGGAGCACGTCATCTCCTCAGAGGATTATGACACTCCCCATTACCTAGAGGGTGTCAGAGCATTTCTTGACTGTCTTTTGCAGAATTAAATAAAGCTGTCAGCTGGATTTTGCTACGTAAACTACAGGCATTGTCATGTTAGTGCTGTTACACTGATTAAAATGATACCTGGGGTGAAGAAATCCGTCTTGTGGTTCTTGTGTAATCAGTGTTTGCAGTTCTGAGTTTATGATATGCCCGTGCTCCGGGGCGGGACTGTAGGAAGGGTCTTATCTTGGTGCTCTAGGCCAGATCAACAAGAAAAGTTCTGCCCACAGGCCGCCCCGAAGCACAAGTATATTCTTCATCATAGAGACAGACCCAGAGAGAGAAAGAGACACAGAGAGTGAGAGAGACAGACACAGAGATAGAGACAGACATAGAGACAGAGAGAGAGACAGAGACAGATAGAGAGACAGACACACAGACAGACACAGTGAGACAGACACAGAGCGATAGACAGACACAGAGCAAGAGACAGACACAGAGCAAGAGACAGACACAGAGCGAGAGACAGACACAGCAAGAGACAGACACAGAGCGAGAGACAGACACAGCAAGAGACAGACACAGAGTGAGAGACAGACACAGAGAGAGATAGACAGTGAGAGACAGACAGAGCGAGAGACAGACACAGAGAGACAGAGACAGATACAGAGAGACATATACAGAGGCTGACAGACACAGAGAGACAGATATAGAGAGAGAGACAGACAGATAGAGACAGACACAGAAAGACAGACAGATACAGACAAAGAGAGACACACTCAGAGAGACACAGAGACAGACACAGACAGAGACAGACACAGAAAGAGACAGACAGACACAGAGAGACAGACATACTGACTGTCTTAGTCTCTATCTCTTTCTCTGTCTCTCTTTGTCTCTCTCTCTGTCTGTCTCTCTCTTTGTCTCTGTCTCTCTCTCTGTCTCTGTGTCTGTCTCTGTCTGTCTCTTTCTCTCTGTGTGTCTGTCTCTGTCTCTTTCTCTCTGTGTGTCTGTCTCTCTGTGTGTCTGTCTCTCTGGGTCTGTCTGTGTCTCTCTCTGTCTGTCTCTATGACAAGGAACATATGACGCACCCCTGGGTCTGTGTCGCGCAGCGTTGCGCACGCGGGAGCTTACCCGGAGCCGGATCTGTTGAGGGTTGTAGTCTCGTGGCGGTGATCCGGTCCGTGCCCAGGGAGTCAGACTAAGTGGCGCTGTATCAGTGGTAGATGTTGGATGACTACGCCACCCGTTGAGTACAGCTAAGGAGCTGCTGCTGCAGGGCAGACCGCTGAGGCCGGTGGTAGGATTGTGCAGCAGATAGTATAACCCCCAACGGGAGGGGTATGGCCTCAGGGCAGCCGATGTGGATGATGGGGGTAGCAGGAACCACTCGGAGACGGTACGGTGTAGTTCAGGGTCTTTACTGGTGACAAAGATAGACCCTCCCGGAGTACTGGCTAGCGATTGGGGCCTGGTCAGTCCTTGAGCAGATGGGATCTCCCCTGGCCAGGCGGAGTTGTAGGCCTCCCAAACTGACTGTACTCTTCTTGCTACCTTGCTAGAGGCGGGTATAAGTAGCCCACGTCCCTGAGTGTACCGTGTGGTGCTCACCCGTATGGCCGGTGACTCGGGGCCTTCTAGTGGCGTCCGCTCCACGATGGCGGTGCTGGTCCCACGCGTGTGACCGTGCCTTCGGGTTTCTTGGCCAGAGGACCTGAAATCCCCTGCCGGTCAGTTTCTGCCGCTGGGTAGGAGTTAGTCCCCACAGCCTCGGACTCCGGGTCCGGTGATAGCTTCTCAGTCAGGGCGAGCTCTGCAGCTGCCAGCCCCTGACTCCTTGTAGCACTGCTCCCACAGAGCTCCTGATGTTTCTTCCTATGCTGCTTCTCTTCTCTACTTCTTCTCTACTCACTAACCCTGCCTCAGCCCTAAGTTTATATAGGGGAAGTTCTTCCCCTCCCAGGACTGGGCAGGAGGTGTGGCATGCATAGGATCCCTGACCAAGAGACCTCCCACCTGCTCTCAGACATAACATTGCATTACTGTGGAAACCAGACCCCTGGGGTGCCACATTCCCCCCTAGTGAAATTTAGTACTCCGGGACTAAACATATTTTTTTAGAAAGACATAACAGGGTATAACAATAATAATACAATAAGAAAAACACATAAAGGTGGTCACGGCATGTCCGCAACCGGGTGCAGTCTTTGAAGGAAACAAAGGTGTCCATTTCACCAAAACAGGGAGACGTAACCAGGTAGGGGTCTGTCCTGCCCCGAGTCCTTAACAGTCTTTTAGTCCATCCTGGGTTACGCTCCACTAACTGTACAAAGGATTCCCGGTAAATCCACCAAGGACTCCTATAAATTACTAGAAACACATAATTATTTACAGGATATGGCCGCTCTCAGTCCTCGGCCAGTGGGGATAAGGATTGGCTGCTCACAGTCCTCAGCCTGGTAAGGGATAGGGGATGGCTGCTCACAGTCCTCAGCCTGGTAAGGGATAGGGACACACGGGGAACAATTCACTAATCCCAACGGGGACCATATTTTAATTAGCAGCAGTCCTTGTACCCTAACGGGTAACTATGTACAGCTCTTTATTCACGCTACTTCCCTTCAGTAGCTATGTCCTCTTTGTGCTCCCTCCAGAGGGTAGTCCTCAGACCCGTCTGGGTCCTCTTGGCTTTCCTCGTATTGGTAGTACTGCAGCTCCTCCTTGGTTAGCCGGGTTAGTATCTCTGCGACAGTCCTCCTCCCAGGTGGCCAGTACTTTACCTCCCTTTGGGCTGCCCCGGTTAATTGGGCCACCAGGATGCTCACTTTTTGCTCTTCTGTGAGGGGGTACACCTGGAAGAGGCTATCCAGCTTTTCTCTAAAGTCATGCAGGGTATGTGACTCTCCTGAGTACTGGGGTAGCCAGGCTGCCCCCGGGATATAGGGCATGGTGAAAGGCGTGATCGCAACAGCGGTGGCGCTGGCGGGGGTTGAAGCGGTGAAGCTCTCCTCCGTATCCGACATCCTTCTCCCCCCTAGTGGACCGTGGCCTACCTTGCGATGATCCTCTTCCGTAGGCCGCGGCTCCGCAGTGGATCGTCAGGGTTGAGGACCTTCCGTCGCGCTCCTGTGACGTCGGCGTCTGCTGGGCTCCTTCCAGGACCTTACGCAACGTCCGGACGTGAGGCGGGGCTTCAGTTCTCGCGCGCTTTCGGAGTCCACGCCCCTCTTCTTCCCGCGCGGCGTCCTCAAGATGGCGTCCAATGGCGGGAAAACTCCACGTGTGGCGGGAAGAAGGCTGAAGATGGCGCCGGATGGCGGGAAAACTCCACCGATGGCGGGAAGGAAGCGGAAGATGGCGTCGGATGGCGGGAATCTTCACCACAGGTAAGTTTGAACAGTCTTTTCCAGACACGCAGTACCCGGTGGTTGCGGGCACGAAATCCTGCCGACTACGCCAAAAGTTGACGCACCCCTGGGCCTGTGTCGCGCAGCGTTGCGCACGCGGGAGCTTACCCGGAGCCGGATCTGTTGAGGGTTGTAGTCTCGTGGCGGTGATCCGGTCCGTGCCCAGGGAGTCAGACTAAGTGGCGCTGTATCAGTGGTAGATGTTGGATGACTACGCCACCCGTTGAGTACAGCTAAGGAGCTGCTGCTGCAGGGCAGACCGCTGAGGCCGGTGGTAGGATTGTGCAGCAGATAGTATAACCCCCAACGGGAGGGGTATGGCCTCAGGGCAGCCGATGTGGATGATGGGGGTAGCAGGAACCACTCGGAGACGGTACGGTGTAGTTCAGGGTCTTTACTGGTGACAAAGATAGACCCTCCCGGAGTACTGGCTAGCGATTGGGGCCTGGTCAGTCCTTGAGCAGATGGGATCTCCCCTGGCCAGGCGGAGTTGTAGGCCTCCCAAACTGACTGTACTCTTCTGGCTACCTTGCTAGAGGCGGGTATAAGTAGCCCACGTCCCTGAGTGTACCGTGTGGTGCTCACCCGTATGGCCGGTGACTCGGGGCCTTCTAGTGGCGTCCGCTCCACGATGGCGGTGCTGGTCCCACGCGTGTGACCGTGCCTTCGGGTTTCTTGGCCAGAGGACCTGAAATCCCCTGCCGGTCAGTTTCTGCCGCTGGGTAGGAGTTAGTCCCCACAGCCTCGGACTCCGGGTCCGGTGATAGCTTCTCAGTCAGGGCGAGCTCTGCAGCTGCCAGCCCCTGACTCCTTGTAGCACTGCTCCCACAGAGCTCCTGATGTTTCTTCCTATGCTGCTTCTCTTCTCTACTTCTTCTCTACTCACTAACCCTGCCTCAGCCCTAGGTTTATATAGGGGAAGTTCTTCCCCTCCCAGGACTGGGCAGGAGGTGTGGCATGCATAGGATCCCTGACCAAGAGACCTCCCACCTGCTCTCAGACATAACATTGCATTACTGTGGAAACCAGACCCCTGGGGTGCCACACATACATGTGCTTCGGGGAGGCCTGTGGGCTGGTTTTATCTTGCTGATCTGGCCTAGAGCACCAGGATAAGACCGTGCCTACAGTCCTGCCCCAGAGCACGAGCATATCATTAACTCAGAACTACAAACACTGATCACACAAGAACCACAAGATGAATTTTTTCACCTCAGGTATCATATTAATAGTAGGCTCAGTAGGGAGCCACAGATTTCTTAGGGTTCAGTATTACAGTATTATTGTAGATGTAGATTGAATTAGGGCAATCATTGGATGGTTTTGTCGGCTGTTTTTACCAGCTTTCCAGTTTGTGATGGAATTTAAAGTAAATGATTAGGTATTGACCGTGTCTGAACAAAGTGAGAGATAAGTGAGTGTTAACACAGCGAGATGCTGAGCGGCATACCAACTCTGTGATTCACTCTGGAGATAAGATTTTGAGGCGAGCTTTAAAACATTAATGGGATCAGGGCAATCGAATCCTGGAAGAACATTACTTATACAAAACATCATGCAGATTAAAGAAATTGTAATATTTCATAAAGTAAAGTGTGTTCTAAATGTATAATGCAATTAATGAAATGTATTTTGTATCTGCTAAAACCAACAATTAATGTGAACTGGTGGTGTTACTAGTACCAGACATGAGATGCATGATCCCAAGATCATGCTCACAGTGCCCTGGCAAGCATTTGCCACATGTCAGTGTATCACCATCTGCCATCTCTGTTCAAGGTATCTTTAAAGTTTTTTATGATGTTTGAAATGCCTTCTGCTTGTTCAGTATTTGCATGATGATTAGGCATATACAGTACAGACCAAAAGTTTGGACACACCTTATCATTTAAAGATTTTTCTGTATTTTCATGACTTTGAAAATTGTAAATTCACACTGAAGGCATCAAAACTATGAATTAACACATGTGGAATTATATACTTAACAAAAAAGTGTGAAACAACTGAAAATATGTCTTATATTCTTGGTTCTTCAAAGTAGCCACTTTTTGCTTTGATGACTGCTTTGCACACTCTTGGCATTCTCTTGATGAGCTTCAAGAGGTAGTCACCGGAAATGGTTTTCACTTCACAGGTGTGCCCTGTCAGGTTTAATAAGTGGGATTTCTTGCCTTATAAATGGAGTTGGGACCATCAGTTGTGTTGCGCAGAAGTCAGGTGGATACACAGCTGAAAGTCCTACTGAATAGACTGTTAGAATTTGTATTATGGCAACAAAAAAGCAGCTAAGTTAAGAAAAATGAGTGGCCATTATTACTTTAAGAAATGAAGGTCAGTCAGTCTGAAAAATTGGGCAAACTTTGAAAGTGTCCCCAAGTGCAGTTGCAAAAACCATCAAGCGCTACAAAGAAACTGGCTCACATGAGGACTGCCCCAGGAAAGGAAGACCAAGAGTCACCTCTGCTTCTGAGGATAAGTTTATCCGAGTCACCAGCCTCAGAAATCGCAGGTTAACAGCAGCTCAGATTAGAGACCAGGTCAATGCCACACAGAGTTCTAGTAGCAGACACATCTCTACAACAACTGTTAAGAGGAGACTTTGTGCAGCAGGCCTTAATGGTAAAATAGCTGCTAGGAAACCACAACTAAGGACAGGCAACAAGCAGAAGAGACTTGTTTTTGGCTAAAGAACACAAGGAATGGACATTAGACCAGTGGAAATCTGTGCTTTGGTCTGATGAGTCCAAATTTGAGATCTTTGGTTCCAACCACCGTGTCTTTGTGTGACTCAGAAAAGGTAAACGGATGGACTCTACATGCCTGGTTCCCACTGTGAAGCATATAGGAGGAGGTGTGATGGTGTGGGGGTGATTTGCTGGTGACACTGTTGGGGATTTATTCAAAATTGAAGGCATACTGAACCAGCATGGCTACCACAGCATCTTGCAGCGGCATGCTATTCCATCCGGTTTGTGTTTAGTTGGACCATCATTTATTTTTCAACAGGACAATGACCCCAAACACACCTCCAGGCTGTGTAAGGGCTACGCCAGATGACCTGGCCTCCACAGTCACCAGACCTGAACCCAATCGAGATGGTTTGGGGTGAGCTGGACTGCAGAGTGAAGGCAAAAGGGCCAACAAGTGCTAAGCATCTCTGGGAACTCCTTCAAGATTGTTGGAAGACCATTTCCGGTGACTACCTCTTGAAGCTCATCAAGAGAATGCCAAGAGTGTGCAAAGCAGTCATCAAAGCAACAGGTGGCTACTTTGAAGAACCTAGAATATAAGACATATTTTCAGTTGTTTCACACTTTTTTGTTAAGTATATAATTCCACATGTGTTAATTCATAGTTTTGATGCCTTCAGTGTGAATGTACAATT
Organism: Phyllobates terribilis; assembly: GCF_046119375.1. Classification (NCBI taxonomy): domain Eukaryota; kingdom Metazoa; phylum Chordata; class Amphibia; order Anura; family Dendrobatidae; genus Phyllobates; species Phyllobates terribilis. The sequence goes on from NW_027362762.1 coordinate 737,936,727, forward strand.
TTCATAGTCATGAATATACAGAAAAATCTTTAAATGATAAGGTGTGTCCAAACTTTTGGTCTGTACTGTATTTGTTCCATAAAGACCTATCTATCTATCTATCTATCTATCTATCGAAAAACTGACCAGCACATCCAAGCTAGTGTGAACAAGTGCCAGCTAATGTGGCGCCCTGCTGCGCATTGGTGCCACAGATCTCAGAGGGGTGCATGGACGGATTCCTCCACAAGAGGCCCTCATAGCATTCACACACCTCCACCTTCCACCTCAGACCAGCAGAGGGAGCCCGTTATGGATATTAAAAGGGAAGGTGGAGCTAGGCAGCTCAGTCTAGTCTGGAGTATGCTGTCTGGAGTATGCAGTCTGGAGTCCACAGAGAGTGAAGTCTGTGTGAAATCTGCTGCAGCCAGAGAGGTTGTCTGTCCAGCCCAGACTCAGGGAGCTCAGGTTAGTGAGCCTAAGGTGTGCCGACACTGTAAGAGGCGTGAAGAGTAGTGAGGCCAACTGCCAGTCTGAAGCCTAGTGAGCGCGGCCGAAGGCAAGTGGAGTAAACGAGCTACATAGGGGGCAGAGGAGCTTAGCCAGCTCACCCCAAGACCATTTACCGGACACCGGGCCCGCGTCTGCAGGGATCTCTAAGGCCCAGCAGAAACAATGGGAGCCCCTGGCGAACTACATGTCCCAGGAACACCAAAAGCTGACTGTCATAGCACGGTCAGGAGTCACTGAGGCCCAAGAGACCAGGGATTGTGAACTCCATCAGAAGGCCCTACCACCAGGTCAGCCGGTGCAACACAGAGATCAAGTTAGGCCTAGCTCCAGGCAGGTCATAAACTTATCAGGAAAAGGCAAGAAACAGGAGGCCCCACACCTGCTCACTGGGGAGAGTCCTGATATGCACCCTTCACCCTACAGTGCCCTGGATCGTGCCTGAAACACCACCAGTAAAGGTACTGAAGTGAACTGTTGTGAGTGTGCCTATTCTTCCTCTGACCCGGCTGGGTCCCCTCTGTCCTGCATCCCTTCTCCTACGCTGCCCTGAGGCCCCGCTCCACCTGTGGGGAGCCGCACCAACTAAGCGGCCTGATCACCGGCCTCAGAGGACTGTAGCAGCGCTGGTGATCCTCACCAGACACCACGGGTGGCATCACGAACTTTCCCCTTTCCCATACACCTTTCCCCCATTATTCCTTGCTTTTAAGAGTGACCCCAGGGTATGGTCTCGGGAGCCGGCCACCGCCGCATCCCCCCAAAACTAACAGCAAGGCCCAGGCGCCGAGTCATCCCCATCCCCTGGGCGCGTCATCTCTTCCTGGTGTCACGAACAGGATTCCGTGACCGCTGCAACAATGGAGTGTTGTGCCCGTTGCCACCGGGTACTCTGCGCCTTTAATCAAAACTGTATATTTAACTGTGGCGAAGTTTGCCGCCATTGTTGTGCCGCCGAGCGGGAAGAAGGGCGTAACCGCGGGAATCTGAGAGGCATACCTGCTGAAGCAGGCAAAGCCCCGGACATGCCCCACACCTCGACGTAAAACCAGGAAGCGCCAGGTCCTGAAAGGAGCGCCGGTGAATGCTCTAACGTAGGACGCAAGCGACGCAAGGTCCTGAAGAAGACCATCACCTGTGGAGCTGCGGCCTACCGGAAGAAGAGAAAAGAAGGTAGGCCACGGTTCGCTAGGGGAGCGCCAGAATGTCCGAAGAACAGCACAACGCTGATCATCAACCCAAGCTCGGCGCTGAGCAGGCCGAAGCAGCCGCTCCACCAGCAGGGCTTGTAACCCCTGTCATACCCATGGCCCTACCGTACATCCCTGGAGTGAAGTGGCTCCCCCCAGTACAGTGACAAACCAGATACCCTGTCTGGATTTAAAAGGAAAATATGCGGTATACTGGACATATACTCTATGACAGGCAAGCAAAGAGCCGCTGTTGTATTGGGACAATTGACTGGTGCTGCGGAGCGAGAAGTAGAAACCTGGTCGGCTGCAGACCAGGAGTCAGTGTCCGCAATCTTTAAAAACTTGCAGACTGTCTTTGAGAATCATACTGAGACAGACCTCCGGATGAGGTTCTACAACTGCTCTCAGCAACCAGAGGACAGTGTTCGGGACTATGCCTGGCGTTTACAAGGGGCCCTGCGAGCTCTGAAACAGGTTAGTCCAACCAGCATCGATAATGAAAATAAAATGCTGAAGGAACAGTTTATCCGGGGACTGAGGTCTTAAGAGGAGAGCAGGACTGTGCGTTGGTGGTCCCTGGATCATCCAGATGTCACCTTTGACACCCTTAAGGACATGGCTATAAAAGGACTTCAGCCACTGGAAACAACTGCTATCCAATGTTACCAGGGTGGGGCCACCCCAGTGCCTGCAGCGTCCACCTTTTCCCCCGTGGCTGCTGAAGCCAAGGTTCCAGCAACGTTCCCTAGTGAGCTGGACAGCCTGCGCTCTGAAGTGCGTCAGTTGAGCAAAACTCTGACCACTGTATTGAGTGCCCTGCAGCTGCGGATGGAGCCTGAGGCAGAAGGAAGGATCCTGCTAGCCGACAGCCCTGAGGATGTCCCCTGGATGAGAAGGAGGAGGAGGACAATGCCACCCCCTGGGAGGACCAGCGACCAACGCCGCCCGCCGAGGGACCCTGTCTGCCACAAGACAGGTCACGCCGTCCAGAGCTGTCCTTTAAACGAGCACACCCTGGGGCCGAGAGCCGACACCCAGGAGTAGACCCCCCAGGCCCATCAAACTGGTACCGCAGGTTCGTGGGAGGAAGACCTTTCCTGTCCATTGTGCTGGACGGCATTGCAACACCCGCTCTGCTGGACACAGGATCTCAGGTAACCATCATGCCTGATGTCCTCTACAAAAGGTTCTGGTCCATAGACGAACTCCATCCACCAGATCCAAATCTTTCCGTGTATGCCTCAAACGGCCTCCCCCTTAAACTAGTTGTGGTTAAGGATGTGGCAGTAAAGGTGGGAAGAGTGGAACTGAAGGACTAATCCTGATGATACAGACTTGTATATGGTACTTGGCACAAATATTGTTAATAACTGTTTGGGAGAAGTGTTGTTCTTGCTCCAACAGATAACTGACACTGCCAGACCAGGGCAGAGAAGGGCGCTCCAGAAAGAGATCCGAGCCCTTATGTACCAGCAACAGGTAAAGCTAACAGGTGGTGAAATTGGTAATGTACGGGTGACAGACCCAGTACCCATTGTGATCAGTGAAATGCTGATTTGGTGTAGAGCAGCAATAGGTCTCAAAGGACGGAGCTACCAGGCGGTAGTAGAGCCCCTTAGCTCGGAACATAGGCCTACACTCTTGACTGCCAGAGGGGTAGTGGATGTACGCAATGGGAGGGTGCCCGTACTCCTCCTAAACTATGGGGAGGACGAGGTTAGATTACCATGCTACGCCACTGTTGCCAAACTGTACACAGTAAATAGCAACTCCATACACACAGCGGAGTCCTTATCCTCGCCAGACGAAGTGGAGGATAATGACCCGGCAACCCAGGTGGAGGATTGGTGTCAACAGCTCCATGTTGGGACAGACACCACTCCTGCCCATCAGAAGCAGGATGTACAACAGGTGGTTCAGGAATACGCGCAGGTATTCAGTAAGCACCCACTTGACTTTGGGAGTATTAAGGGGGTTCAACACCATATCCCCACAGGTGACCATCCACCCATCAAAGAACGTTACAGGCCTATACTACCAGCACACTACCAGAAGGCGAAGGAGATGTTGCACGACATGAAGAAGGCAGGGGTAGTAAGGGATAGTTGTAGTCCCTGGGCAGCTCCTCTAGTTCTAGTCAGGAAAAAGGACGGAAGCATGAGAATGTGTGTAGATACCAGACAAGTAAATCACATTACACATAAAGATGCATACCCTTTACCACATATAGAGGAATCCCTGGCTGCCTTAAAGTCTGCAAATTACATCTCCACCCTAAATCTCACTAGTGGGTACTGGCAAGTAGCTGTTGCTGAGGAGGATCGGGAGAAAACAGCCTTCACCACCCCGATGGAACTCTGCGAGTTCAATAGTATGCCGTTTGGACTCTTCAACGCCCTCGGAATGTTCCAGAGATTGATGGAGTGCTGCCTGGGACACCGCAACTTCGAGACTGTACTACTATACCTGGATGATGTGATAGTGTACTCCAAAATGTATGAGGACCACTTGAGTCGCTGTCCCAGTATGGGATGAAGCTGAACCCCTCAAAGTGCCACCTGCTCAAGCGAAAGGTACAGTACCTGGGGCACATCGTTAGTCCAGAGGGAGTAGCATCTGACCCGGAGAAGGTCACTGCCATTCAGAAATGGCCGGAGCCGAAGAGCCTCAAGGAGGTACAGTGCTGTGCAAATTAATTGAGACAAAGCTAAAAAAACCTTAGTTTTGAATATTTAATAATAAAATGTTATAATGCACTGTTACATACTAATTTTAGTAAGAAATATGTCCTCCTTTAGCAGATATGAGATTTTCAATGCGTTTTAGCATTGATTCTACCAAGTTTTTGCATAAATTCTTCAATTCTTCATCATGGAACCACACTTGTATGGCACTGTTTATCATGCGTTCTTTGGTTGTACAGTCCATTTTGCCAAGACGTCTCTTCACAATGCTCCACAAATTTTCTATAGGATTTAAGTCTGGTGAATTGCCAGGCCTGTCCAGCACTTTTACTTTATTTTCTTCCAGGAATTTCTTCACACACTTGGAATTGTGGCATGGAGAAAAAGTACACTAAACCACTCCTCACAGAAACAAGCTCTCAACTGAAGCTGAGGGGGCAGCTAGCTGTTATTTTCTGACTAAAACCAGTCAAACCACATTTTGTTACTCACGGTTGTACACTCACACCTGTTCAAAGCAGTTAAAACTGGTTTGAATCACTGACTGGTAACCAACTTATGATTTTACTTAAAAAATGCTTTGTCCCAATTAATTTGCACAGCACTGTACGTCAGTTCCTGGGACTAGTCGGGTATTACCGGAGGTTTGTGAAGGACTATACCAAGAAAGCTGCGCCTTTGCAAGATCTCCTGGTAGGACAGTCCGGGAGAGGCAGAAACCCCCCGTTCCAGTGGGGTAAGGAGCAAGCTGAATCCTTTGAGGTGATGAAGGGGATCTTGAGCAGCAAAGAGATCCTAGCCTACCCTGACTACAGCCAACCATTCCTGCTGTACACTGATGCCAGCACCGAAGGATTAGGAGCTGTACTGAGTCAGAAGCAGAATGGCTGAGAAAAGGTGATCGCCTATGCAAGCAGGAAGCTCTGCCCGACCGAGAGGAACCCAGAGAACTATAGCAGCTTCAAGTTGGAGTTCTTGGCCCTGGTCTGGGCCATCAATGAGTGGTTCAAGCACTACCTAGCCTCCAGTAAGTTCACTGCCTTCACTGATATCAACCCCTTGACTCATCTGGAAACAGCCAAGCTAGGAGCCATGGAACAACGATGGATGGCTCGGCTGTCAAACTACCAATTCACTATTAAGTACCGGGCGGGCCGCAAGAACGCCAATGCCGATGCCCTGTCCAGGATGCATCACCAGTCGGACACTGAAGAAGAAGTGGATGACCTGGAGGAGATTGAACTACCTGCCTTTCATCGAATTGGAATGGTCCACGAGCAACGAGCCTCCAGGAGGCCTCGCGGTAAGACGTTAAACCCCCTGCCTCACCACAGCTGAAAGGAGACCCAGGACAGCAACCCGGTTGTCAGCCATATCAAAGAGCTGATAACCCAGGAAGGTTCCTCCCTGAGAAGGAAGTGTCTCTACAAGCCAAGCAGCTGTTCATTGAGAAGAGCCGGCTGTTCATCTATAGAGAAAAGCTGTGCCGGAGGTACGTCAACCCCAAAACCCATGAGATGGTATGGCAGATAGTGGTGCCCAAGACAGACATCCAGATGGTGTTGGAGGCCTACCACGATCAGGCGGGGCACTTTGGCTGGAAGAAGCTAGAAACCCTCCTGAAGTGTCGATTTTATTGGGTAGGAATGCGCAGTTTCATTGAGAGGTGGTGCCGGAATTGTGGACCCTGTAGCCTCAGAAGAAAAGACTACAGCAGCCAGAAGGCACCCCTGCAACCCATCAAGATGACTTGTCCCTTGGAGATCGTGGCCCTTGATCATGTCAAGCTGTCACACAGCAGGTCAGGATATTCCTATGCCCTGACCATGGTGGATCACTACTCCCGGTTCCTGGTGGTCGCCCCCGTCAAGGACCTGACGGCAGAAACTGTGGCGAAGACGTTTCAGGCGTACGTCTGCAGGCCCCATGGATACCAGGAGAAGGTGCTGACAGATCAAGGCCCAGCCTTTGAAGCCAAATTGTTCAAGGAGTTCTGCCATCTGTACGGGTGTAAAAAGATCCGGACTACACCGTACCACCCCCAAACCAACGGTCTCTGTGAAAAGATGAATAACATCGTCATCGACCTGCTGAAGACCTTACCACTAGAGGAGAGAAATCAGTGGCCAGACCTACTACCTGACCTGGTAGATCTGTACAACCACATATCTGTGAGTTCCACCAATTGTACTCCAGCATATCGCATGCGAGCCAGACCCGGGAAGTTGCCCATGGACCTGGAGTTTGGTGTAGTAGAACCAGAAGCAGATATGTCCACTGAGGACTGGGACACGACCAGACAGGAGCAGTACAGAAGAGTACAGGCCTGTGTCGAAGACAGTCTCACTCGGGTAAGGGACAAGCAGGAAGCCCACTACAATTAAAGTGCGCCCGCAGAACCCTTCACACCAGGAGAAGTAGTGTTAAAGAGGAAAAGGAGAAGCCACAAACTTGATGACCAGTGGGAGAGAGAACCCTACACTGTGTTAAATTCAAGATTTGATAACAAGAACACCTGTTTGATTAGCAAAGACAGAGGAATAACGACTGCAACGGTATCTAGAGACCATCTGAAGTTGTGTCCAGACCAGCTAAAGCCCCAAGAAGAAGTGCCTCTCACCATACCGGAGGAGCCTAAAGAAGCAGTACTCCATACTGACTTAGGAGATTTCCCGGCGGATTGGCCTCAACTAGGAGGAGCAGTAATCATACATGTGATCCACTTCTTTCAACAGCCAGAAGACCCTCCACAGCAAGTAGAGCCTGTAAGTGCTTCAGAAGAGCCTGCTCAAGAAGAATCCCTGGAAGAAGGATGCCCGGTTGGAGCAGAGCAATAAGGCCCAGCCAATGGTATACTTGCCAGTCCTGTAGAGAGGTTAAGGCAACCCTGCAGTTCCCCAACACTTAGAACTGACAGAATGGGAGGTAGTGCAAACACTAGAGCCTCACGCTTCTCAATACCAGGTAGGTCGACATGTAGCACACGAGGTCAGACCCCTGTCAAATACAGAGAAAAGAGAAGGAAACTCTGACAGTGTAGATAGTTGCCCTTGGGGTATTATATTGTGTATTTTCATGTATATGTATTTATTACTTTGTGTTTTCTTGCAATGGACAATTTAAGTGAAATGGACACTTTCCCTTGTGGCCTCTAGTTAACCATCAGGGTACATAAAGAACTTTGTGGCTGAGGACTATGTGCAGCCCAAAAACTGCAGTGAAGTCTGTGTGAAGTCTTCTGCAGCCAGAGAGGTTGTCAGTCCAGCCCAGACTCATTGAGCTCAGGCTAGTGAGCCTAAGGCGTGTCGACACCGTAAGAGCGGTGAAGAGTAGTGTTGAGCCACCCCCGTAGTGTTCGAGTTCGGTTCGGTTCGTCGAACACCCGTGTGTTCGCCGAACTGTTCGTCAAACTGTTCGTCGAACACCTTCGAACACCGTTAAAATCAATGGCAGGCAAACAAAAACACATAGAAAACACCTTCAAAGGTGTCCAAAAGCTGACAAACTGCTCAGAAGACACAACTAACACATGGAAAAGTGACAAGTACATATAGTCATGAGAAAAGAAAAGAGGTGGAGGAGTAAAAGGAGGGGGAGACACAGATATAGGCATGTCATGCCCTTCTAAAATCCAAAAAGTGAGAAGCCGACACGTTCAGTCCGCTCCTGCCCGTGCCACCTCCGTGTCACCGGGTTTGTGCCAGAGCCGCGGTGAACCCTGACGGCCAGCCCCCCTCTCCCAATACTGGTGCCTGTCCGCTGGTGGGTCGAGCGAGCCCCCCTGTGGTGGAGGCAGCTCTAAGCTTTTTAATTTAAATTGTCTCTCTAATTTGAATGAATACACTTTAAATCCATTTACAAGGATCTATTGGAGGGCAAGTCTCATGCCAGCAGCCGCGTAATTCCAGCTCCAGTAGCGTCCACTAAAGCTGCTGCAGTTAAAAAGCTTTTATAAGGATCGAGCTCTGCTGTCCACCGCAAGGCATCCTACTGCCAGTCCCAGCCCCTATGCCTTGGGGTGCCTCCTGATGCTCTTCACTGAGTATCCCGTGGTCCCGAAGCATTTCCTTTGAAAAAATTAAGTGTCCAAACTACAGGTGGTGTAGCTTGCTTAACAGCCGGGATAATCCGCTGACTAGCAGACACTGCTACTAGGCACAAAGTATTTCCTGGGCTAGATGCAGTTAAAAATTTGTAATTAGATACTCTCGTTGGATGCTGAGAAAGCATTCCATAGAGTCTCCTGGCACGCCATATATGATTCTCTTAAAAAGCTTGGGGTAGGGGTCTAGGGGACCCTTTTATAGCCAAAATCACGGCCCTGTATCGCAATACGTCACCTAGGCTGAAGATAAATGGAACTGTAGCACCCTGAGGGCTCGGTTGTTACAGAGGTATTGCACCTCACCCAGAGGTGTGATATCTCACTCTCAGGTAAGGATGGAGTGTGGATCAGGACCCGACACCTGCATGCATTACACCACATTGCCGTGGGGCAGGGCGACCAATATGCCCCTGAGATGGGCACGACAGTCCCTGTACCTGGCTGGAGTGGGGGGAGGGAACACTGAGGAAGGGGAACCCTGTAGTGCAGGAGCAGGGAGGAAGCAGTTCCTGGGTGCATTGAGAAGGGAGTATAAAAGGTGGGCACCATCTTAGTTCAGTGCAGAGAAGTCTGAGCAGAAGTGGCAGGGAGCAGGGGCTCTGCATGAGCTCTGCTCCGGAGGCGGGCCTAGTAACAGAGGCCCAGGCCTGGAAGAGGGAGAAGGAAGGAAGAGGAGCGGAGAAGGCTCCAGGAACGAGGAACGAAGGGATCCCAGGGGTGCGGACGGGCGAGTCGCCACCGCACGCCCGAATCCACCTGCATGGAGGGGTCAGGCCAAAGGGGGAGACCGGTCCCCGAAACTAGTGGAGGCAGGAAATGACCCTCAGCTAGAAACCGGAGGCTGTGACATTTTATGTGGCGCAGCCCCTCGCTACACCCGCTAGGAGGGCAGCACATAGGGTCAGGGAAACTGGCGCCAAGTTTACCAAGAGGCCCGAGGCAGCGGGACAGAAGGGTTGGTAAGAAAGGCCAGACAAAGGACACACAAAGGGGGTCCTGTGAAGCGCTCCAAAGTTATCTGGGAGTTGTCTGAGCCCCTCACCTGGTGAGCACAGTACGACGTGGGCAGCCGTTACCTGCAGACGTGGTCTGGATAATAAGAACTGTGAGTAAAGGCCCTGGACTGCATCACTGACTCTGTGTCGTTACTGCTGCTGCCCTGCACCATCACCCCCATCCTCCGCATACACTGCCCTGAGGCTATACTCCTCCCGTGGGGAGTTATGCTACGCTCTGCTGCACCCACAACACCAGCCTCAGCGGTCTGCCCTGCAGCGGCGGTTCACTCTGACCGCAATCCACGGGTGGCGTAGTCGGACATTTAAACATCAAAACCACATAAATAGTTCCGCCACTGGTTTGACCACCCTGAGCCACGGAACCGGGTCGCCGCCACGAAGACTACAACCACCAGCATCCACCAAAAAGGGTCCGGCTCCGGGTGTCCCAAGGCCCAGGGGGTGCATCAGAACATTTTCATCACCTTTCACAATCACCAATGGGACAAGGCAGGGATGTCCTCTGTCCCCTCTCTTATACATCCTAGTGACGGAGCACCTGCTCTCATCAATTCGCCATAAACCCAATATTAGGTGGATTGAGGTGGGAGGCACCGAGTACAAGTGCTCTCTATTTGCTGTTGATGTACTAGTATATATCACTCAATCACATATATCCATCCATACTGTTATGGCTGAAATAGATCACTTTGTTACATGGTCAAATTTTAAAATCAATGCAGCGAAGTCTGAGGCCCTCGATGTCTCCCTCCCCAAATCCATATAGGATTCCATCCAGTCCAACTTTCCCTTTGCCTGGTCCTCACAGGGTATCAAATACTTAGGAATTCCTATTCATAGAGACCTCTCCCATCTGTTATCTTAATTTTGGGCCCTTTATTGAACAACTCCATACAGACCACGGTTGGCAAGTTAGAACTGTAAGATTCACTACGTGAACCACTGGTGTTTTGTGGAAAAGCACATGTACACTGTGTTCCAAATTATTATGCAAAAAGTGTTTAGGAGTGATAAGGGAAGAATTTGTTTGTTTGTCAGTTAAACTCATTGATGGTGATGTGTGTCAGGGCTCTTTATATCACTGTAAGCAATTGCAGACACCTGTGCTAATTAGTTTGGCAGGTGTGTCCAATGAAAGGCAAGACTACTTAAGAAGGCTGTCTCACATTATTAAGCAGCCTACATTTTCTGCCAAAATGGGAAAGAAAAAGGATGTGTCGGCTGCTGAGAAGCAACAAATTGTGGAGTGTTTAGGTCAAGGCATGACTACAATCAACATTGTGCGATGATCAGGATGAAGTGTCTTGGCAATCAAGAAGTATGTAGCTGATTCACAGTACACACGTGTGCGTGCTGATAAGGGCAAATTGAGGACTCTTTCCTACAGGCAATTACGTCAGGTTAAAAGAGCAGCGGCAAAAAAGCCTTGTCATAGCAGCAGACAAGTTTTTGAAGCCGCTGGTGCCTCCAACGTCCCCCGAACAACAAGATGCAGGGTCCTTCAGAGGTTTGCAGCTGTGCATATGCCATCCTGTCGACCTCCTCTATCCACTTCACACAAGCAGAAACGGCTCCAGTGGGCCAAACATTACATGAAGACTGATTTCAAAACTGTTTTGTTCACGGATGAGTGCCGTGCAGCGCTCGATGGTCCAGATGGATGGAGTGGAGGATGGCTGGTTGATGGACACCCCACGCAAACACGGCTACAGCGCCAACAAGGAGGAGGTGGAGTAATGTTTTGGGCTGGAATCATGGGGAGAGAGATTGTCGGCCCCTTTAGGATCCCTGAAGGCACTAAAGATGAACTCCATAATGTATGTGGATTTTTTCAAACAGCACTTCCTGCCATGGTTCAAGAAGAAAAACCATGTATTTCACAGCAAGATCATTTTTTTGCATGATAATGCACCATCTCATGCTGCACATAAAACATCTGCATCTCTGGCTGATATGGGCATAAAAGGGGACAAACTTATGGTGTGACCCCCATGCTCCCCTGACCTCTACCCCATTCAGAACCTCTGGAGCATTATCAAAAGGAGTGTCTATGATGGCGGGAGGCAGTTCACATCTAAGCAACAGCTCTGGGAGGGTATTCTGTCCTCATGCAAAACAATTGAAGCAGAAACCATCCAAAACCTGACAAATTCAATGGACGAGAGAGTTCAGAAGCTCCTTTCGAACAAGGGGTCCTATGTGAAAATGTAACATCACCTAGAATAAAGTTTTGAGTTGAAAACTGTTTGATTTCAGTTTCTAATAACCTGCTAATGCTTATAATTTCAAAAATGACCATTTTTTTGGTCTTTATTAAAATGAAAAGGTTGATCGAAAAGTTTGGGGGATCTAAGAGTGTGGCAACCCAGTAGTCATGATTACTTTGAATTCTGAGAATATGAGGGTCATGTTGCAGGTAGTGCAGCAAGAAGGCACTTATGTGTCTTGCGCATCTCGGAGCCCCAAAATTATTTTCCGGGCTAGATGCAGCTACAAATTATTATTAATTTTAAATCTGGTGGAGCTTAGTATAGATGGGCTAATAGGATCAGTGCTGCACACTGCTACAAAGCCCAAATTATTTTCCAGTCAAGATACAGATAAACATGATTAGTAATTTGAAAGCTTAAAACGGTTGGTAGGGTGATTTTAACCAATCATCAAGCTTTTACTCTCCCCAGGATGACATAGGGGTAGAAAAGTCGTTTCGGATCCATGATTTGTTCATCTTTATGAACGTGAGTCTGTCTACATTATCAGTGGAGAGCCGCGTGCGCTTATCTGTCAGCACACCACCAGCAGCACTGAACACACGTTTAGACAGAACGCTGGCTGCGGGGCATGACAAGATCTCCAAGGCGTAAGTGGCTAGCTCCGGCCATTTATCCAGATTGGAAGCCCAAAAAGAGCAAGGGTCCAGTGACACAGTCATGGCTTCAATGTTTACTTGGAGATACTCCTGTACCATCGTCTCTAGGCGTTGACTATGTGTCAGACTTCTTGTCTCCTGTGGCCTTGCAAAGGATGGGCTAAAAAAGTGGTGAAATGATTCCGCAAAATTGATGTTACCAGCAGATACTGTGGTTCTGTTACGGTTTGAGTGCTGAACACTTGACGGTCCCACGGTTGGCAAGTTGGAACTGTGAGATTCACTACGTGCACCACTGGTGTTTTGTGGAAAAGCACATGTAAGATTCTGCAACAGTCTCTGCTGATACTCCTGCATGCGTGCATCCCTTTCTATGGCAGGAATAATTTCTGCAAATTTACTTTTGTACCGGGGATCTAACGGTGTGGCAACCCAGTAGTCAGGATTATTTCTAATTCTCACAATTCGAGGGTCATGTTGCAGGTAGTGCAGCAAGAAGGCACTCATGTGTGTTGCGCATCCAGGAGCACCAAGTCCCTGTGGTGTTGGTGGCGAGGTAACAATCATGCTTCCTTCCTTTGTCCTCTCCCCCCAACCTCGCACAACAGAAATGTGATCAAGGTCTCCCTCATCTGATGAGTCTTCCATCAGTTCGTCCTCCACTTCTTCCTGGGCTCCTGCACCTTCCTCACTAGTTTGGCTGCGACCATGCGCCCTGGTAAAACCATCTCCCCCACCCTCACATGCCTGCCGCCTTGGTGCTGCCGACCGTCTGGACCTTGCAGATGTTAGCCCTTCCGCATACAACTCCTCCTCCTCTACTTCCTCCACCTCCTCTTGTGCCACCACCTGACTCCGAATTCTGTTTAACATGTGCTCCAGCATGTAAATCAGCGGAATAGTCATGCTGATAATGGCATCGTCAGCACTAAACATCTTCGTCGCCATTTCAAAGCTGTGCAGAAGGGTGCATAGGTCCCTGATCTGAGACCACTCCTCCAGCGTGATTTGCCCCACCTCCGGATCTCGGCCCAGGCTATACGTCAGAACGTATTGCACCAGGGCTTGTCGGTGCTGCCACAGTTGCTGCAACATGTGCAGAGTTGAATTCCAACGGGTAGGCACATCGCATTTTAGCCGGTGAAGTGGCAGGCCCAACGACTTCTGTAGAGATGTAAGTCGCTGAGCTGCGGGATGCGAACGGCGGAAGTGAGCACACAGCGACCGTGCCCTCTGCAGAAGGCCATCTAGTCTGGGATAGTGGGCTAAAAATTGCTGGACAACCAGGTTCAACACGTGAGCCATACAAGGCACGTGTGTGACATTGCCCCGGCGAAGGGCCGCACCCGGGTTTGCAGCATTGTCGCACACGGCCTTCCCTGGTTTCAGGTCCAGTGGAGACAACCATTCATGAAATTGGTTCTCCAGAGCTGACCACAACTCCTCAACTGTGTGACTCACATTTCCCAGACATTTCAAAGTAAAAACCGCCTGATGACGTTGAGCCCTACTGCCAGCATAGTAAGGAGGTGTGCAGGATCCCTTCTGCGCAGTTAGAAAGCTTGTGGCATGACCAGACAGGCTTTGGGTGCAGGTGGAAGACCGAGAGGAGGTTGAGGAGGCAGAAGCAGTGGAGGAACTTTGACATAAAGAGGATTGACGCACAACTCGTGGGGATGGCAAGACTTGGACAGCAGCCCCTTGTCCTGCTGTCACCATAGTTACCCAGTGCCCAGTCAGCGACATGTGACGCCCCTGTCCATGCCTACTCGTCCAAGTGTCTGTGGTGAAATGCACCCTGTCACACACAGAGTTTCTCAAAGAAGCGGTGATGTTGTGTGCGACATGCTGGTGGAGCGCAGGCACACCTTTCTTTGAGAAGTAGTGCCGACTGGGCATCTGGTACTGGGGCACTGCGACGGACATAAGGTCTCGAAAATCCTCTGTGTCCACCAGGCGGAAAGGCAGCATTTCTGTAGCCAAGAGCTTGCAGATGGTGAAATTCAACCTCTTAGCTTTCTCATGGCTAGGAGGAAATGGTCTTTTACTTGTCCACATCTGAGGGACCGAGGGCTGGCTATTGTGCTTAGACGGGGTTGATAAGGGTGTCCCCGGCAAACTGCCGGTCTGTGAGGAAGATGCAGGCGGACATGTTAGGTTGCCTTGATCCAAAGGTGGTGCTATCGATGTCGGACAGCGCTCAACACCAGCTGGTGTTACCACCTCCAAAGAAAATGATGACCTGCCAATCACGCTGGCTGTTGCGGGTAAAGAGGTGGCAGGTCTGCGCCCCAAAACAGGTGTGACTGCTGTCCCCCCAGTCACAGAGGATGAAGAGGCCGCGGATGCACAAGATATGGCAGACGGTGGTTGGCCCGGCCGGCTAGGCCGCATTGTAGCACACTGAGCTTCCCACTGCAACTTATGCTTCATGTCCATGTGCCGGTTCATGCATGAAGTACTCAAACTATGTATTTTTTGGCCTCTACTTAGCTTTTGCTGACAAATGTTAAAGATAACACGAGTTGGGTCATCTTTATCGATCTGAAAAAATGCCCAGGCTATGCAAGGCTTAGCACCCATGCGACCTGAAGAGCCACCACGTCTTGTGGTGAGAGGCAGAGTTGTGTTTGAGGATGCAGTTGTTGACGTGCTTCCAGTACTACGTCTCTGTCCAGGAAAGCGCAACCTGACCTCGTCGTCACTAGAGATGAGCGTTGTTCTACTCGAACTGTTCGCCAATCTCAAATTCGAGCTGTTTTGGGCGGTGTTCGAGCCGGTCGGCGAACACGAACAATTTGAGAAAAATTCGGCTGTTCGAGGTTATGTTCGATAACTGTTCGTGCACCAAAATCATAACTGGATTTTTTCTCAGTAATGATGAAAATTAATGTTAATACGCAGTTTGAGTGTACAGCGGGGCGGGGGGAGGGGCAGGGGATGGATCTCTGCAGGAACAATGAAGATCTCCATTTTTTTTTCTCTTTCCCGCATTTGCAGTGGGGAGGTGCAATCTGTCAGCCTATCAGCAGCGCACACACGGAGCGAAGTGCTTTTTTTCACACAAGCAAGGGCATGTGTGATTGGCAGTGTATGTCACATGTCCTTGCCCTATAAGACCAAGCCATTTTCCCCGTCGCCACCATTTTCTCACTGCTGCAGCTGCGTGTTAGACGGCACCGCTGTTGCTGTGTGCGCTATACCTTGTTAATTTCAAGCCAATTTTCGCACAAATATACAGATAGCTTGGGAGTAGGGAATAGTTGTGATTGCAGTCCTTTTAAGGACTAGGTTACAGCATTTCCTACGACTTTTATCAGGCAGGTCTGTGCTCTTAAATAGATAGATTGTGGGAGTAAAGACTAATTGTAATTGGAGTCCTTTTCAGGACTAGGTTACATCAGTTCCTATCAGTTTTTGCCAGGCAGGTCTGTGCCAGTGCTGTGCAAGTTTTTTTCACAGCATTTGGCTGAATCTAGCAAAGCTAATCCTTTTTGGCCTATTGCAGAGTGTGTTAGTCAGTGGAGTAGCCTATCTGTGTTGCAAGATATACCACCTGTGTATAGAATACCAATTTTTTTACTGCACCTAGTGAAGTAAAATCTTTTGGGCATAGCATCATTCTATTAGTCCATCTATACTGACCTCCATCAGGTTGCAAACTGAATATAATTTTTTTCTGCATCTAGCTCTGAAAAAATATTTGGGCTTCTAGCAGTGTGTGGGACTTGGTCTATTAGTCAATCTATACTGACCTCCATCAGGTTGCAAATTAAAAATAATTTTTTTCTTCATTTAGCTCTGAAAAAATATTTGGGCTTCTAGCAGTGTGTGGGACTTGTTCTATTAGTCCTTCTATACTGACCTCCAGCAGGTTGCAAATTGAATATAATTTTTTTCTGCATCTAGCTCTGAAAAAATATTTGGGCTTCTAGCGGTGTGTGGGACTTGGTCTATTAGTCCATCTATACTGACCTCCATCAGGTTGCAAATTAAAAATAATTTTTTTCTTCATTTATCTCTGAAAAAATATTTGGGCTTCTAGCAGCGTGTGGGACTTGTTCTATTAGTCCATCTATACTGACCTCCATCAGGTTGCAAATTAAAAATAATTTTTTTCTGCATCTAGCTCTGAAAAAATATTTGGGCTTCTAGCAGTGTGTGGGACTTGGTCTATTAGTCCATCTATACTGACCTCCATCAGGTTGCAAATTAAAAATAATTTTTTTCTGCATCTAGCTCTGAAAAAATATTTGGGCTTCTAGCAGTGTGTGGGACTTGGTCTATTAGTCCATCTATACTGACCTCCATCAGGTTGCAAATTGAATAAAAAAAATTTCTGCATCTAGCTCTGAAAAAATATTTGGGCTTCTAGCGGTGTGTGGGACTTGGTCTATTAGTCCATCTATACTGACCTCCATCAGGTTGCAAATTAAAAATAATTTTTTTCTTCATTTAGCTCTGAAAAAATATTTGGGCTTCTAGCAGTGTGTGGGACTTGTTCTATTAGTCCTTCTATACTGACCTCCAGCAGGTTGCAAATTGAATATAATTTTTTTCTGCATCTAGCTCTGAAAAAATATTTAGGCTTCTAGCGGTGTGTGGGACTTGGTCTATTAGTCCATCTATACTGACCTCCATCAGGTTGCAAATTAAAAATAATTTTTTTCTGCATCTAGCTCTGAAAAAATATTTGGGCTTCTAGCAGTGTGTGGGACTTGGTCTATTAGTCCATCTATACTGACCTCCATCAGGTTGCAAATTAAAAATAATTTTTTTCTTCATTTATCTCTGAAAAAATATTTGGGCTTCTAGCAGCGTGTGGGACTTGTTCTATTAGTCCATCTATACTGACCTCCATCAGGTTGCAAATTAAAAATAATTTTTTTCTTCATTTATCTCTGAAAAAATATTTGGGCTTCTAGCAGCGTGTGGGACTTGTTCTATTAGTCCATCTATACTGACCTCCATCAGGTTGCAAATTAAAAATAATTTTTTTCTGCATCTAGCTCTGAAAAAATATTTGGGCTTCTAGCAGTGTGTGGGACTTGGTCTATT
The DNA here is from genome assembly GCF_046119375.1 of Phyllobates terribilis. Lineage (NCBI taxonomy): Eukaryota > Metazoa > Chordata > Amphibia > Anura > Dendrobatidae > Phyllobates > Phyllobates terribilis. The sequence goes on from NW_027362762.1 coordinate 737,954,144, forward strand.
AGTCCATCTATACTGACCTCCATCAGGTTGCAAATTAAAAATAATTTTTTTCTGCATCTAGCTCTGAAAAAATATTTGGGCTTCTAGCAGTGTGTGGGACTTGGTCTATTAGTCCATCTATACTGACCTCCATCAGGTTGCAAATTGAATAAAAAAAATTTCTGCATCTAGCTCTGAAAAAATATTTGGGCTTCTAGCGGTGTGTGGGACTTGGTCTATTAGTCCATCTATACTGACCTCCATCAGGTTGCAAATTAAAAATAATTTTTTTCTTCATTTAGCTCTGAAAAAATATTTGGGCTTCTAGCAGTGTGTGGGACTTGTTCTATTAGTCCTTCTATACTGACCTCCAGCAGGTTGCAAATTGAATATAATTTTTTTCTGCATCTAGCTCTGAAAAAATATTTGGGCTTCTAGCGGTGTGTGGGACTTGGTCTATTAGTCCATCTATACTGACCTCCATCAGGTTGCAAATTAAAAATAATTTTTTTCTGCATCTAGCTCTGAAAAAATATTTGGGCTTCTAGCAGTGTGTGGGACTTGGTCTATTAGTCCATCTATACTGACCTCCATCAGGTTGCAAATTAAAAATAATTTTTTTCTGCATCTAGCTCTGAAAAAATATTTGTGCTTCTAGCAGTGTGTGGGACTTGGTCTATTAGTCCATCTATACTGATCTCCATCAGGTTGCAAATTAAAAATAATTTTTTTCTGCATCTAGCTCTGAAAAAATATTTGGGCTTCTAGCAGTGTGTGGGACTTGGTCTATTAGTCCATCTATACTGACCTCCATCAGGTTGCAAATTGAATAAAAAATTTTTCTGCATCTAGCTCTGAAAAAATATTTGGGCTTCTAGCAGTGTGTGGGACTTGGTCTATTAGTCCATCTATACTGACCTCCATCAGGTTGCAAATTAAAAATAATTTTTTTCTGCATCTAACCCAGCCAATAGTTTTGGCCTAATACCACAGTTTGGCCACTCAGCTCTGCTCGGTTACCATCCATTGTTTTTTTGTGCAAACAACTCCAGAGTTGTGAATTAATTAACCACCAAAATGAGCGGAAAAAGGCCTGCTGCTGGTGGAAAGGGGAATAGGCGTGTTGGGAAGGGGAAAAAAGGTTGTGTCCGTGGGGTAGGTGCAGAAGAAAGACCATCTTCCAGCCAAACTAAAATGTCTACTTCTTTTAGCGGACAATGTGATAAGATCCCTTTCTTACGGCCACGCCAATCGCTACAAATTCCAGATGAGGCACAAAAACAGCAGGTGCTTCAACGGATATCAAGTGCTCCTTTAAGTGGGCTCTCCTCCACATCAACTTCAACATCACAAATACTCCAGTCCTCAAAGGTGTCACCCAAATCGCACTTGCTTCCTCACAGCTCCCAAATCTCCAGCTGCCCGTCTGAGTATGAGGTAGAACAGATGGTTGAGTCTGCAGAGCTGTTTACTCATACTATAGCCTGGGAATCAGAGGTCGACTCCAGCGCTTCTGTGAATCCAGACGAGGAAATGATCTGCACTGATGCCCAGAATCTTTATGAGTCGGATCCAGGACCAGACGCAGAAGGTTCTGACCATAATGTAGACCCTCATTCCCAAACTGTAACTCCTGTTGGTGGAGACAATGAGGAAGACGATGATAAGACTCAAATACCTGATTGGAGCGACAACTTTAGTTTTTTGTCAGGGCAGGAACAGGTTGGCTCTGAGGACGACGGGTGTGATAACGCACAGGGTGATGATGATGAGGTCGGAGATCCCACTTACTGTCAACCCACAGTCAGCCAAGAGATGAGGTCAGCAGAGGAGGTGGAGGAAGATGCTAGTGACGACGAGGTCAGGTTGCGCCTTCCTGGACAGAGACGTAGTACTGGAAGCACGTCAACAACTGCATCCTCAAACACAACTCTGCCTCTCACCACAAGTCGTGGTGGCTCTTCAGGTCGCATGGGTGCTAAGCCTTGCATAGCCTGGGCATTTTTTCAGATCGATAAAGATGACCCAACTCGTGTTATCTGTAACATTTGTCAGCAAAAGCTAAGTAGAGGCCAAAAAATACATAGTTTGAGTACTTCATGCATGAACCGGCACATGGACATGAAGCATAAGTTGCAGTGGGAAGCTCAGTGTGCTACAATGCGGTCTAGCCGGCCGGGCCAACCACCGTCTGCCATATCTTGCGCATCCGCGGCCTCTTCATCCTCTGTGACTGGGGGGACAGCAGTCACACCTGTTTTGGGGCGCAGACCTGCCACCTCTTTACCCGCAACAGCCAGCGTGATTGGCAGGTCATCATTTTCTTTGGAGGTGGTAACACCAGCTGGTCTTGAGCGCTGTCCGACATCGATAGCACCACCTTTGGATCAAGGCAACCTAACATGTCCGCCTGCATCTTCCTCACAGACCGGCAGTTTGCCGGGTACACCCTTATCAACCCCGTCTAAGCACAATAGCCAGCCCTCGGTCCCTCAGATGTGGACAAGTAAAAGACCATTTCCTCCTAGCCATGAGAAAGCTAAGAGGTTGAATTTCACCATCTGCAAGCTCTTGGCTACAGAAATGCTGCCTTTCCGCCTGGTGGACACAGAGGATTTTCGAGACCTTATGTCCGTCGCAGTGCCCCAGTACCAGATGCCCAGTCGGCACTACTTCTCAAAGAAAGGTGTGCCTGCGCTCCACCAGCATGTCGCACACAACATCACCGCTTCTTTGAGAAACTCTGTGTGTGACAGGGTGCATTTCACCACAGACACTTGGACGAGTAGGCATGGACAGGGGCGTTACATGTCGCTGACTGGGCACTGGGTAACTATGGTGACAGCAGGACAAGGGGCTGCTGTCCAAGTCTTGCCGTCCCCACGAGTTGTGCGTCAATCCTCTTTATGTCATTTTTCCTCCACTGCTTCTGCCTCCTCAACCTCCTCTCGGTCTTCCACCTGCACCCAAAGCCTGTCTGGTCATGCCACAAGCTTTCTAACTGCGCAGAAGGGATCCTGCACACCTCCTTACTATGCTGGCAGTAGGGCTCAACGTCATCAGGCGGTTTTTACATTGAAATGTCTGGGAAATGTGAGTCACACAGCTGAGGAGTTGTGGTCAGCTCTGGAGAACCAATTTCATGAATGGTTGTCTCCACTGGACCTGAAACCAGGGAAGGCCGTGTGCGACAATGCTGCAAACCTGGGTGCGGCCCTTCGCCGGGGCAATGTCACACACGTGCCTTGTATGGCTCACGTGTTGAACCTGGTTGTCCAGCAATTTTTAGCCCACTATCCCAGACTAGATGGCCTTCTGCAGAGGGCACGGTCGCTGTGTGCTCACTTCCGCCGTTCGCATCCCGCAGCTCAGCGACTTACATCTCTACAGAAGTCGTTGGGCCTGCCACTTCACCGGCTAAAATGCGATGTGCCTACCCGGTGGAATTCAACTCTGCACATGTTGCAGCGACTGTGGCAGCACCGACAAGCCCTGGTGCAATACGTTCTGACGTATAGCCTGGGCCAACGAGATCCAGAGATGGGGCAAATCACGCTGGAGGAGTGGTCTCAGATCAGGGACCTATGCACCCTTCTGCACAGTTTTGAAATGGCGACGAAGATGTTTAGTGCTGACGATGCCATTATCAGCATGACTATTCCGGTGATTTACATGCTGGAGCACATGTTAAACAGAATTCGGAGTCAGGTGGTGGCACAAGAGGAGGTGGAGGAAGTAGAGGAGGAGGAGTTGTATGCGGAAGGGCTAACATCTGCAAGGTCCAGACGGTCGGCAGCACCAGGGCGGCAGGCACGTGAGGGTGGGGGAGATGATTTTACCAGGGTGCATGGTAGCAGCCAAACTAGTGAGGAAGGTGCAGGAGCCCAGGAAGAAGTGGAGGACGAACTGATGGAAGACTCATCAGATGAGGGAGACCTTGATCACATTTCTGTTGTGCGAGGTTGGGGGGAGAGGACAGAGGAAGGAAGCATGATTGTTACCTCGCCACCAACACAACAGGGACTTGGTGCTCCTGGATGCGCAACACACATGAGTGCCTTCTTGCTGCACTACCTGCAACATGACCCTCGAATTGTGAGAATTAGAAATAATCCTGACTACTGGGTTGCCACACTGTTAGATCCCCGGTACAAAAGTAAATTTGCAGAAATTATTCCTGCCATAGAAAGGGATGCACGCATGCAGGAGTATCAGCAGAGACTGTTGCAGAATCTTACATGTGCTTTTCCACAAAATACCAGTGGTGCACGTAGTGAATCTCACAGTTCCAACTTGCCAACCGTGGTCTGTATGGAATTGTTCAATAAAGGGCCCAAAATTAAGATAACATATATGGGAGAGGTCTCTATGAATAGGAATTCCTAAGTATTTGATACCCTGTGAGGGCCAGGCAAAGGGAAAGTTGGACTGGATGGAATCCTATATGGATTTAGGGAGGGAGACATCGAGGGCCTCAGACTTCGCTGCATTGATTTTAAAATTTTACCATGTAACAAAGTGATCTATTTCAGCCATAACAGCAGGGATGGATATATGTGATTGAGTGATATATACTAGGACATCATCAGCAAATAGAGAGCACTTGTACTCGGTGCCTCCACCTCAATCCACCTAATATTGGGGTTATGGCGAATTGATGAGAGCAGGTGCTCCGTCACTAGGATGTATAAGAGAGGGGACAGAGGACATCCCTGCCTTGTCCCATTGGTGATTGTGAAAGGTGATGAAAATGTTCTGACGCACCCCCTGGGCCTTGGGACACCCGGAGCCGGACCCTTTTTGGTGGATGCTGGTGGTTGTAGTCTTCGTGGCGGCGATCCGGTTCCGTGGCTCAGGGCGGTCAAACCAGTGGCGGAACTATTCATGTGGTTTTGATGTTTAAATGTCCGACTATGCCACCCGTGGATTGCGGTCAGAGTGAACCGCCGCTACAGGGCAGACCGCTAAGGCTGGTGTTGTGGGTGCAGCAGACCGTAGCATAACTCCCCACGGGAGGAGTATAGCCTCAGGGCAGTGTATGCGGAGGATGGGGGTGATGGTGCAGGGCAGCAGCAGTAACGACACGGAGTCAGTGATGCAGTTCAGGGCCTTTACTCACAGTTCTTATTATCCAGACCACATCTGCAGGTAACGGCTGCCCACGTCGTACTGTGCTCACCAGGTGAGGGGCTCAGACAACTCCCAGATAACTTTGGAGCGCTTCACAGGACCCCCTTTGTGTGTCCTTTGTCTGGCCTTTCTTACCAACACTTCTGTCCGGCTGCCTCGGGCCTCCTCTTGGTAAACTTGGCGCCAGTTTCCCTGACCCTATGGTGGTGCCTTCCTAGCGGGTGGAGCAAGGGGCTGCGCCACATAAAATGTCAGAGCCTCCGGTTTCTAGCTGAGGGTCGTTTCCTGCCTCCACTAGTTCGGGGACCGGTCTCCCCCTTTGGCCTGACCCCTCCACGCAGGTGGATTCGGGCGTGCGGTGGTGACTCGCCCGTCCGCACCCCTGGGATCCCTTCATTCCTCGTTCCTGGAGCCTTCTCCGCTCCTCTTCCTTCCTTCTCCCTCTTGCAGGCCTGGGCCTCTGTTACTAGGCCCGCCTCCGGAGCAGAGCTCATGCAGAGCCCCTGCTCCCTGCCACTTCTGCTCAGACTTCTCTGCACTGAACTAAGATGGTGCCCACCTTTTATACTCCCTTCTCAATGCACCCAGGAACTGCTTCCTCCCTGCTCCTGCACTGCAGGGTTCCCCTTCCTCAGTGTTCCCTCCCCCCACTCCAGCCAGGGACAGGGACTGTCGTGCCCATCTCAGGGGCATATTGGTCGCCCTGCCCCACGGCAATGTGGTGTAATGCATGCAGGTGTCGGGTCCTGATCCACACTCCATCCTTATCTGAGAGTGAGATATCACACCTCTGGGTGAGGTGCAATACGTCTGTAGCAACCGAGCCCTCGGTGCTACAGTTCCATTTATCTTCAGCCTAGGTGACGTATTGTGATACAGGGCCGTGATTTTGGCTATAAAAGGGTCCCCTAGACCCCTACCCCAAGCTTTTTAAGAGAATCATATATGGCGTGCCAGGAGACTCTATGGAATGCTTTCTCAGCATCCAACGAGAGTATCTACTTACAAATTTTTAACTGCATCTAGCCCAGGAAATACTTTGCGCCTAGTAGCAGTGTCTGCTAGTCAGCGGATTATCCCGGCTGTTAAGCAAGCTACACCACCTGTAGTTTGGACACTTAATTTTTTCAAAGGAAATGCTTCGGGACCACGGGATACTCAGTGAAGAGCATCAGGAGGCACGCCAAGGCATAGGGGCTGGGACTGGCACTAGGATGCCTTGCGGTGGACAGCCGAGCTCGATCCTTATAAAAACTTTTTAACTGCAGCAGCTTTAGTGGACGCTACTGGAGCTGGAATTACGCGGCTGCTGGCATGAGACTTGCCCTCCAATAGATCCTTGTAAATGGATTTAAAGTGTATTCATTCAAATTAGAGGGACAATTTAAATTAAAAAGCTTAGAGCTGCCTCCACCACAGGGGGGCTCTCTCGACCCACCAGCGGACAGGCACCAGTATTGGGAGAGGGGGGCTGGCCGTCAGGGTTCACCGCGGCTCTGGCACAAACCCGGCGACACGGAGGTGGCACGGGCAGGAGCGGACTGGCCGTCTCGGCTTCTCACTTTTTGGATTTTAGAAGGTCATGACATGCCTATATCTGTGTCTCCCCCTCCTTTTACTCCTCCACCTCTTTTCTTTTCGCATGACTATATGTACTTGTCACTTTTCCATGTGTTAGTTGTGTCTTCTGAGCAGTTTGTCAGCTTTTGGACACCTTTGAAGGTGTTTTCTATGTGTTTCTATGTGTTTTTGTTTGCCTGCCATTGGTTTTAACGGTGTTCGAAGGTGTTCGACGAACAGTTCGACGAACAGTTCGGAGAACACACGGGTGTTCGACGAACCGAACCGAACTCGAACACTACGGGGGTGGCTCAACACTAGTCGTCACTAGCATCTTCCTCCACCTCCTCTGCTGACCTCATCTCTTGGCTGACTGTGGGTTGACAGTAAGTGGGATCTCCAACCTCATCATCATCACCCTGTGCGTTATCACACCCGTCGTCCTCAGAGCCAACCTGTTCCTGCCCTGACAAAAAACTAAAGTTGTCGCTCCAATCAGGTATTTGAGTCTCATCATCGTCTTCCTCATTGTCTCCACCAACAGGAGTTACAGTTTGGGAATGAGGGTCTACATTATGGTCAGAACCTTCTGCGTCTGGTCCTGGATCCGATTCATAAAGATTCTGGGCATCAGTGCTGATCATTTCCTCGTCTGGATTCACAGAAGCGCTGGAGTCGACCTCTGATTCCCAGGCTATAGTATGAGTAAACAGCTCTGCAGACTCAACCATCTGTTCTACCTCATACTCAGACGGGCAGCTGGAGATTTGGGAGCTGTGAGGAAGCAAGTACGATTGGGGTGACACCTTTGAGGACTGGAGTATTTGTGATGTTGAAGTTGATGTGGAGGAGAGCCCACTTAAAGGAGCACTTGATATCCGTTGAAGCACCTGCTGTTTTTGTGCCTCATCTGGAATTTGTAGCGATTGGCGTGGCCGTAAGAAAGGGATCTTATCACATTGTCCGCTAAAAGAAGTAGACATTTTAGTTTGGCTGGAAGATGGTCTTTCTTCTGCAGATGTTACTGTTGCTTTAACACCTACCCCACGGACACAACCTTTTTTCTCCTTCCCAACACGCCTATTCCCCTTTCCACCAGCAGCAGGCCTTTTTCCACTCATTTTGGTGGTTAACTAATTCACAACTCTGAAGTTGTTTGCACAAAAAAACAATGGATGGGAACCGAGCAGAGCTGAGTGGCCAAACTGTGGTATTAGGCCAAAACTAATGGCTGGGTTAGATGCAGAAAAAAATTATATTCAATTTGCAACCTGATGGAGGTCAATATAGATGGACTAATAGAGAAAGTCCCACACACAGCTAGAAGCCCAAATATTTTTTCAGAGGTAGATGCAGAAAAAAATATATTCAGTTTGCATCCTGATGGAGGTCAGTATAGATGGACTAATAGAGAAAGTCCCACACACTGCTAGAAGGCCAAATATTTTTTCAGAGCTGGATGCAGATAAAAATTATTTTTAATTTGCAACCTGATGGAGGTCAGTATAAATGGACTAATAGAGAAAGTCCCACACACTGCTAGAAGGCCAAATATTTTTTCAGAGCTGGATGCAGATAAAAATTATTTTTAATTTGCAACCTGATGGAGGTCAGTATAGATGGACTAATAGAGAAAGTCCCACACACTGCTAGAAGGCCAAATATTTTTTCAGAGCTGGATGCAGATAAAAATTATTTTTAATTTGCAACTTGATGGAGGTCAGTATAGATGGACTAATAGAGAAAGTCCCACACACTGCTAGAAGGTCAAATATTTTTTCAGAGCTAGATGCAGAAAAAAATTATATTCAGTTTGCAACCTGATGGAGGTCAGTATAGATGGACTAATAGAACAAGTCCCACACACAGCTAGAAGCCCAAATATTTTTTCAGAGGTAGATGCAGATAAAAATTATTTTTAATTTGCAACCTGATGGAGGTCAGTATAGATGGACTAATAGAGAAAGTCCCACACACTGCTAGAAGGCCAAATATTTTTTCAGAGCTAGATGCAGACAAAAAATTATTTTCAGTCTGCAACCTGATGGAGGTCAGTATAGATGGACTAATAGAACAAGTCCCACACACAGCTAGAAGCCCAAATATTTTTTCAGAGGTAGATGCAGAAAAAAATTATATTCAGTTTGCAACCTGATGGAGGTCTGTATAGATGGATTAATAGAACAAGTCCCACACACAGCTAGAAGCCCAATATTTTTTCAGAGGTAGATGCAGAAAAAAAAAATATTCAGTTTGCAACCTGTTGGAGGTCAGTATAGATGGACTAATAGAACAAGTCCCACACACTGCTAGAAGCCCAAATATTTTTTCAGAGGTAGATGTAGAAAAAAATTATATTCAGTTTGCAACCTGATGGAGGTCTGTATAGATGGATTAATAGAACAAGTCCCACACACAGCTAGAAGCCCAATATTTTTTCAGAGGTAGATGCAGAAAAAAAAAATATATTCAGTTTGCAACCTGATGGAGGTCAGTATAGATGGACTAATAGAGAAAGTCCCACACACTGCTAGAAGGCCAAATATTTTTTCAGAGCTAGATGCAGAAAAAAATTATATTCAGTTTGCAACCTGATGGAGGTTAGTATAGATGGACTAATAGAACAAGTCCCACACACTGCTAGAAGCCCAAATATTTTTTCAGAGCTAGATGCAGAAAAAAATTATATTCAATTTGCAACCTGATGGAGGTCAGTATAGATGGACTAATAGAATGATGCTATGCCCAAAAGATTTTACTTCACTAGGTGCAGTAAAAAAATTGGTATTCTATACACAGGTGGTATATCTTGCAACACAGATAGGCTACTCCACTGACTAACACACTCTGCAATAGGCCAAAACGGATTAGCTTTACTAGATTCAGCCAAATGCTGTGAAAAAAACTTGCACAGCACTGGCACAGACCTGCCTGACAAATACTGATAGGAACTGATGTAACGTAGTCCTGAAAAGGACTGCAATTACAATTAGTCTTTACTCCCACAATCTATCTATTTAAGAGCACAGACCTGCCTGATAAAAGTCGTAGGAAATGCTGTAACCTAGTCCTTAAAAGGACTGCAATCACAACTATTCCCTACTCCCAAGATATCTGTAGATTTGTGCGAAAATTGGCTTGAAATTAACAAGGTATAGCGCACACAGCAACAGTGGTGCCGTCTAACACGCAGCTGCAGCAGTGAGAAAATGGTGGCGACGGGGAAAATGGCTTGGTCTTATAGGGCAAGGACATGTGACATACACTGCCAATGACACATGCCCTTGCTTGTGTGAAAAAAGCACTTCGCTCCATGTGTGCGCTGCTGATAGGCTGACAGATTGCACCTCCCCACTGTAAATGTGGGAAAGAGAAAAAAAAATGGAGATCTTCATTATTCCTGCAGAGATCCATCCCCTGCCCCTCCCCCCACCCCGCTGTACACTCAAACTGCGTATTAACATTAATTTTCATCATTACTGAGAAAAAATCCAGTTATGATTTTGGTGCACGAACAGTTATCGAACATAACCTCGAACAGCCGAGTTTTTCTCAAATCGTTCGTGTTCGCCGAACGGCTCGAACACCGCCCAAAACAGCTCGAATTTGAGATTGGCGAACAGTTCGAGTAGAACAACGCTCATCTCTAGTGAAGAGCAGTGAGGCCTACTGCCAGTGTGAAGCCTAGTGAGGGCCCCGAGTGCGGCCGAAGGCAAGTGGAGTAAGCGAGCTACATAGGGGGCAGAGGAGCTTAGCCAGCTCACCCCAAGACCATTTACCGGACACCGGGTCCGCGTATGCAGGGATCCCTAAGGCCCAGCAGAAACAACCGGAACCCCTGGCAAACTACATGTCCCAGGAACACCAAAAGCTGACTGTCATACCAGAGTCAGGAGTCACTGAGGCCCAAGAGACCAGGGAGTGTGAACTCCATCAAAAGGCCCTACCAACAGGTCAGCCGGTGCAATACAGAGATCAAGTTAGGCCTAGCTCCAGGCAGGTCATAAACTTATCAGGAAAAGGCAAGAAACAGGAGGCCCCACACCCGCTCACTGGGGAGAGTCCCGATATGCACCCTTCACCCTACAGTGCCCTGGATCGTGCCTGAAACACCACCAGTAAAGGTACTGAAGTGAACTGTTGTGAGTGTGCCTATTCTTCCTCTGACCTGGCTGGGTCCCCTCTGTCCTGCATCCCTTCTCCTACGCTGCCCTGAGGCCCCGCTCCACCTGTGGAGAGCCGCACCAACTAAGCGGCCTGATCACCGGCCTCAGAGGACTGTAGCAGCGCTGGTGATCCTCACCAGACACCATGGGTGGCGTCACAAACTTTCCCCTTTCCCATACACCTTTCCCCCATTATTCCTTGCTTTTAAGAGTGACCCCAGGGTACGGCCTCGGGAGCCGGCCACCGTGGCATCCCCCCAAAACTAACCGCAAGGCCCGGGCGCCGAGTCGTCCCCATCCCCTGGGCACGTCACTAACACAACAGCTGTAATAAAAAACATAGGTGCACTGTGAAATGCTAAAATGGTGGATTTAGAACATTGGAACTGCATTACTGCCATAGATAATAGATAAGTGCTACATTATGTACATATAGAATTTTGGAAAAATGGAACTGCAATATTGCTGTAAAAATTTTTTTAGTAAAAAGAAGGTACTTAGCACATAAATTGGCAAATGTATATGAGCCCAGTAGCCATTGTCAAGGTGTACCTCATTACTGGGTCCCTGTCCTGAAAAGACTCCTCTCTTGGACTAAAAAGCCTACTCCCATTAGCCTTAGGTGTTTTTAATTAGCTAATTAGTTCTTTCCTGCCCCATATATTATAGGATTTTTACTCCAAGAGAGGTGTCTTTTCAGGACAGGGACCCAGTAATGAGGTACTCCTTGACGGTGGCTACTGGGCTCATATACGTTGGCCAGTAACATTTTAGCATTTCAGAGTGCAGCTATGTTTTTATCTATCTACTGTATCTATCTATCTATCTATCTATCTATCTATCTATCTATCTATCTTTCTGTTTTCTATTAATAACCTATGCATCTCATCTAACTATTACCAATCATAGCTGTCTATCCATCCACCCATTTCATATCTATCTATTTTGATATCTATGAGAAATGAGCAAATTTATTGCAAAAAAAAATCTGCATTTTTGAGAATATGGGCTTTTTTTAAATTCACTTTGCGTGGATTCAATAAATTTATGGCCAACTGCCCACCATTTTGCTGAACCGTAAATAGCAAAAGTTTAAAAAAAACAAACAAACAAACAAAAGTATACTCACCTCACCACACCTCTGTCCAGCCCTTCCACTGCTGGCTGTTCGCTGTCCTGTCCTCAAAGCCGACCTCTTCTTTCCTGCATCGCGAACCACATTTCCCAGCCTGTTCACTTTAGGTCTGGACTACTGGATGCGACTAGGCCATGGAAGTCACTGCGCATGTCACAGATGTGCAAAATGCAATACCCTGCGAGGCCTACAGTGAACAGGTCAAAGATGTGACAATGGAAAGAATGAGACCGAATGGCAGGCAGTGCTCCCATTGTCCACTATTCATTCCTCAACGGTCTCATTCTTCAGCCTGTTCACTCGAGATCAGGACTACTAGCCATGACCAGGTCACTACTGTGACATCATGCACAGTGACCTCTGAGACCTGGTCGCTGATGGAAGTCCCTGCTTAGAGTTAAAAGGCCAGGAGATGTGGCTCACAGCTTAGAAAGAAGAGGCGGCTCTGAAAACTAAACAGCAAGCTGTGAGCAGCTGGGGGTTAGAAAGGTGAGCAGTGAGGTGAGAATAGGTTTTTTTGTTTGTTGTTTTTTACATCTTACTTTGATTATGCTCTGGGGTCTGCAGAGACCCCTGATCATAATGAGGGACATTCAATTTGTGGTGAATAAATTTGCTGTGAATTGAATTTCCCAGAAAAATTCTCACAATTTGGCAATTCCAAATTTACAGTAGTCAGATCTGCTCATGTCTGCTTTCTTTCTTTTTCTTTCCTATTTTCTTTCTTTCTCTCTATTTTTCATTATAATGAAGGTGAACTGTAATATTTTTAATGCAAAATCTGATATGGTTTTCTCTTTTCATTAACATGTGCAGATACATAATAGGATAAATGAGTTTGCATCAATCCTCAGGATTATTATAGTGATGAGCTTTAAAAATGCATAAGGAATAATTGCAGAAATTACTTTAACATGGCAATTATGTTATATCCTTTGTAGAGAAAGCTATACTAAGTATGTGAAGTAATCAAAAGCAGGACAGTTTACTTAGACGAAAATAATCAGGAGTTTAAATGGAGTATCAAATTACATGTACTGCAATTATGATAAACTTTTTATGTTCACCATTTCATTTCTGTGTGATTTATATACTGTTTTTGTTATATTTTAGATATTGTAAGGTTCTGAGCAAAATGCAAAATCAGATAATCTATTTTAGAGTATTTTATTAGTATTAATATTATATTTCTTCTTTAAGCAGAGGTCCAGCTAGTAGACACTGCTCCATGGGAAAAGTATGCAAAATAACAGTATTCTAGAAGGAAAAAACTGTCTCTTCAATGGCAGGTATAGGTGTGTGTACAAAACGCCTCTTTCCGGTGTCAGAGCTGCCGAGTTCTTCTAGGTAAAGCTGCTTCAGAAAACGTCAGTATTCTTTTTCTTGAAGTTGCTTCTCTGGCAGCTTCAAGAAAAAGACTTTTGTCAGTCTCAGTTGATCACAACTGTTGAGAAAAAATATACAAGATTCAGTAGTCATCAGACTTTTGCAACATTATCTCCACTGTTCACTCTTTTCTCTGAGGCTCCAGTTTGGGGCCAAACATTGTGACCTTGGCTCGAGACCAATGCCTAGGCCTGCCCAGTGAAACAAGTGATGGACCTGGACAGATGGGACGATCCCATTGAAAAACAATGAGAACAATTTCTCTATCAATTTCTATCCAGCATTTTAGTTAAACGCCAAGTGGAAACTACAACGTAATGCCGGATATATCTGCGAGGATTGGGCTCTCTTTTATTTAAAAGGAACCTTGAGACACCCATCTGAAGACATCCCTGTTTCTTTCTGCTCATCAACACAGAACTCTACTCTAATCACCAAAACAGATGATTTTCTCTGGTTTAGGTAATAATAACTGAAGACTTTGGCTTACAAGCTAGCCATCTTCAGTTGGCACTATAGAGACAGATTTCTTTCTTCTGAAGAACTGTTTTCCATACTGTTTTTTCGAGTTTTAATTTTATGTAGTTCTTAATATGGAACAAATTAATCATTTTAAGATTATAGTATTTTCAACACTCAATGATGAATCAGGGACAAATTACATTGGAAAGTAATATCTCATTTGGAGATCCGTTTTTAATGTACTTGCCCTATTTGCTTTTTTTTTCACAAATAGAAGACATACTCATTATAGTCAATGGTCTTATTCACAAGTCCATGTTTTCTCATGGACTGTATGCTCAAAAGCAAATCATGCATTTTTTTTATTAAAGTCAAGAAGGAAAATCACACATACAAGTTTATGAGTCTGTAAAAATCATTAACAGCACATGGATGTCATTTTGCAATTGGTAAGAGAAGCACAAGGCAGACACCTATGAAAATATGATGGAAGGGGGCGTGGCCTGAAGTCCTGTCATGTAAGATGCAGGATTTCTGAGCTCTGTGAGGACACCCTATAAAGCGACTGATATCTCTACTAAAAGAAGCTGGTCCCGCCTGGAACCTTTTGGAGAAGATACAGATTTGTCTCTGGATCATTTTATGACCACCCGTGTCATTTTACACTCTGGCACAGCTGAGATATTGACTTTGAAACTCGGCAGGTACAGACATAACAAGTGAGTGGAGCCGCAGTACAGACCCCTGCGCCATAAAAAATAGTGCCCCGCTTTCAGCTGCCAGTGTGGCCCTTCAAGTGATGGTCGCTTATTTTATTTATATAAACTGCCTCAATCATCCTCACCTCCCTATACGCCGGCACACCCGAGTGGTTACTGCTCTTAACAAGCGGGTACGGATGCTGGGGTCTGTGAAGAAGAGCCGCAGTACAAATCCTTGTGCCCAAAATAGTCCCCTGTTGTCGTCTATTTGCGTGGCCATCTGCCAATGGTCACGCCGAAAATTCATCTCTTCCACCTCTAACAATCGGGGGGGGACCATCCCCAGCCCACTCCTACCTCCCCTATAAGTGTCACACCGGAGCAATATCCCTTCCATAGAGCGCATCTGACGCGATGATCCGGAAAAGTCCCTGCTGCAGATCATTGCACGTGCCTGCGGTCTCTGTCCAGCTTTGTCATACTCGCTGAGGAGCGCTACAAGTGAAGACTCGAGACCCCATACAGACACCAGGGATTTAATCTAAAGTATCAGATCACCCTCCTCTTTCTTTTATTACAGAGAGCAACCCTAAAAAAACATTGTAAGATTTTGGCCAGATCTAAATATTGCGATCTAAAAAATGACAGTTTAACCCCAGCACCTCATAAGAAATCCCTCCGCAGTTTATTACTTCATAGCAACCATTTTCATCTTGCTCCCTCAGTGGTTAATATCCTAGGTGTGTATGGACTACAAAAACCATAGATAATACCTCTGCTTTCATCCACTCAATATCTACCAAATGTGGAAGCTCTGTCTGAATCAGATGTTGTAAATGAAGAAAAAACCCTCAATTTCCGTGCCATACCCTCTGCATTAGATTCTCACAGTCAATAATAAACCTATCCACTATAGTACCTTTGGTCAATATCTATCACCATTGAATTATACAACTGGCTTACTCTACTCTGTGAACCTATTACGTTCGGCACTGAATTTACCTACTAATCCATAATAAATCTCATCTGAATCCATTATAGGAGTAAGCAACAACTTTGTCTCTTCTTGTGGAGTCTCTGATCCGGGATTACCCCTCATCATATACAACCCTAATCCTAACCTACGCTTTATCCTCCCTATTCAGGATCTTATCATCAATTATCTTATTAAACTTTTCCAACTTCCTTTTCCATCCTCCAAAATGGACAAAAGTGGTCCCAAATCTAAATCCACAAGCTCCAAAAACATTAAATCTGAACACAACATAAAAATGGGCTCTCAGAAAGAAAATCAGAGCCTTCTTCAAAACACTAGACACACTTCTCTATCATCTACTTCAGAAGAATCCCCTAACTCGATTAGCCCTTTGAAATCCAGGTCTCCCTTAAGGAGACTAGATAACAACCCGGACTCTTCCAGACAAAAACAATACTCCTCTTATGGTGGATGACCAAACTCCAACACACATCTTAATAATTCTATTAAATCTGGTATAAACAAACACCATCTTTCTGCTACTGAAGACCCTCTTGTCGATTAAATGGATTTTTCTGTATCGTCAAAGAGGAAGGAACCTAATGACAGAGAAGTCAAAGACTCTACCTGTCAGGGGTTTTCTGGGAATGAAGATGACGTCACCTCTCCCACCCAAAGTTCGGATAGACATCGTCGTAGGCAAAATCAATTTACTTTTTCTTCCCAATCTCCAGGTAATAAACTAAAATCCTCAATCAGTTTTGAAGACATTAACTCTTCTGATAAAAAACGCCTCAGAAAACTTTATGAGGGAATTGACAAAAGCTTTAAACAATATGGAACTAGGCTTTTAACGGCAAGCAAATCTTCTCCAATTTATTCTTAATGCCATCACTCAGAGAATTGAAGCTAGTGAAATAAGAATTACTTCCATTGAAAAAAAACAGACCATTTGTCAAAATCCCACCAAGAATTGTATCAGGAAATTTCTAAACTTAGATCTAAGCTGTCAGATCTAGAGGATCATAACCGGAGAAATAACATCAAACTCCGAGGGATTTCTGAAAACATCTCGCAAATTTTAACAAACTATGTCAAAGACCTATTTCATAAAACTATTCCGAGCTTTTCAGACCTAGACATGTCTATCGACAGAATCCATGAGTGAGACTTTGGTTTTTTTTTGGGACTTCCTCACCACCATTTATAAACATTTTTGGTATTGTTAACACCCTTCATGTCATTGCTAACCTTTGACAATCCACTGTTTCCTCACTTGTTGAACACTGCATTCCAGGCCTAGTCTCTTTGACTTGAAATATTGCGTAGTTAGATATTTTTTGTTACGCAGGTCTTTAATGCAATTTTACAGTGGTGGCCAAAAGTATTGGCACCCCTGCAATTCTGTCAGATAATACTCAGTTTCTTCCTGAAAATGATTGCAATCACAATTTTTTTGGTATTATTATCTTCATTTAATTTGTCTTCAATGAAAAAACACAAAAAGAATTGTCCTAAAGCCAAACTGGATACAATTCCACACCAAACCTAAAAAAGGGGGTGGACAAAAGTATTGGCACTGTTTGAAAAATCATGTGATGCTTCTCTAATTCGTGTAATTAACAGCACCTGTAACTTACCTGTGGCACCTAACAGGTGATGGCAATAACTAAATCACACTTGCAAACAGTTAACATGGATTAAAGTTGACTCAACCTCTGTCCTGTGTCCTTGTGTGTACCACATTGAGCATGGAGAAAAGAAAGAAGAACAAAGAACTGTCTGAGGACTTGAGAAACCAAATTGTGAGAAACCATGAGCAATCTCAAGGCTACAAGTCCATCTCCAAAGACCTGAATGTTCCTGTGTCTTCCGTGCGCAGTGTCATCAAGAAGTTTAAAGGCCATGGCACTGTGGCTAACCTCCCTAGATGTGGACGGAAAAGAAAAATTGACGAGAGATTTCAACGCAAGATTGTGCGGATGGTGGATAAAGAACCTTGACTAACATCCAAACAAGTTCAAGCTGCCCTGCAGTCCTAGGGTACAACAGTGTCAACCCATACTATCCGTCGGCGTCTGAATGAAAAGGGACTATATGGTAGGATACCCAGGAAGACCCCACTTCTTACCCCGAGACATAAAAAAGCCAGGCTGGAGTTTGCCAAAACTTACCTGAGAAAGCCTAAAACGTTTTGGAAGAATGTTCTCTGGTCAGATGAGACAAAAATAGAGCTTTTTGGCAAAAAACATCAACATAGAGTGTACAGGAAAAAAAAGAGGCATTCAAAGAAAAGAACACGGTCCCTACAGTCAAACATGGCGGAGGTTCCCTGATGTTTTGGGGTTGCTTTGCTGCCTCTGGCACTGGACTGCTTGACCGTGTGCATGGCATTATGAAGTCTGAAGACTACCAACAAATTTTGCAGCATAATGTAGGGCCCAGTGTGAGAAAGCTGGGTCTCCCTCAGAGGTCATGGGTCTTCCAGCAGGACAATGACCCAAAACACACTTCCAAAAGCACTATAAAATGGTTTGAGAGAAAGCAATGGAGACTTCTAAGGTGGCCAGCAATGAGTCCAGACCTGAATCCCATAGAACACCTGTGGAGAGATCTCAAAATGGCAGTTTGGAGAAGGAACCCTTCAAATATCAGTGACCTGGAGCAGTTTGCCAAAGAAGAATGGTCTACAATTCCAGCAGAGCATTGTAAGAAACTCATTGATGGTTACCGGAAGTGGTTGTTCACAGTTATTTTGGCTAAAGGTTGTGCAACCAAGTATTAGGCTCAGGGTGCCAATACTTTTGTCTGGCCCATTTTTGGAGTTTTGTGTGAAATGATCAATGATTTGATTTTTGCTTCATTCTCTTTTGTGTTTTTTCCTTGCAAGCAAATTAAATGAAGATAATAATACCAAAGAATTTGTGATTGCAATCATTTTCAGGAAGAAACTGAGTATTATCTGACAGAATTGCAGGGGTGCCAATACTTTTGGCCACCACTGTAGCTATATGTTGTTTGCATTTTTCTCTATTTCAAATTACATTACAAGGCTTCCGAAAAGTTATCGGGATGTCCCACGCGGACCTCTTCACTGGACTTTCCCCCACCAAGAGGAGAGATCCCTTTGTTTGGCGGTGCTCCTTCAGGAGAACTTTTTCTTCTATGTTTGTTTCCTTTTAAATATCTCAAGAAAGATTTTATAGTTCATATTTAAATAAATTTCCATTGTACACCGTGACTGCTGTGACTTACTGCGGTCTCACTCTGCGATTCAGAACCTGTTTGTTCTGCAGTCTGAGACTTTCGCCGTTCTTTACAGCACTTACTGCCTATATTCCATCTCTTAGTTTGACTTCATTTTGCTTGGTTACATCATTATTTAATTAATATCCTCTTACCCACAAATACATTACACCCCGTCATGAGTACCAATTTTCTCTCACACAATGTCAGAGGCCTAAACAGTCCCATGAAAAGGTTCAGAATTTGGAGAGAGATCAAAAATAGTCGTGCCGACATAATTTGCCTTCAAGAGACCAAATTTAGTAAATCTTACCACCCATCTTTCCATCAAAGAGACTTTCCCCATATTTTTAAAGCTCTCAATGATAATAAAAAAGCAGGAGTTATTACAATTATAAAGAACACTATCCCTTTCAAATTGATAGAGGAATTAGGGTATCACTTGGTAGATTCCACATATTAGTTTGTTATCTTAATAATTGCCCATGCACCATTGTCAATATCTACGCCCCTAACAAAAGAATTTTCAAATTTCTGGATAAACTTATTAAAAAAATTCAACTAATAAGAAAAGGAGATCTAATTTTACTCGGTGACTTTAATATACCTGATTGCTTTATTCATTCCTCCTCTTCCAAAAGACAATCCTCCCCTAGTCTAAATTCCTGGTTGACAAGAAATTATGTTTTTTTATGTCTTTCAGTGTATCAACTCATCTTCTAGAGAATACACACATTTCTCTGATGTCCACAACTCCTCTTCTAGAATTGATTTACTGTTTACCGACACCTTCTCTATTTCCAAATTTGTACAGGTCTCATTTCTACAAAAATCCATCTCTGATCACTCCCCAGTTTTAGGAAAAATTCAAATTGGTCCTAATCTACTAAACAAACAATTATGGAGATGTAACTCCTCCCTCCAACATTTCCCCTCCTACTAATCTGAAATTGAATCATCTATAAAGCTGTATTTTATTGAAAACACGTCCGATGAAGTAAGCCCGTTCCATATTTGGAACGCTCATAAAGCGGTTATAAGAGGTATCCTGATGAAATTATCCTCCATTCACAAGAAGAAATACAAAGAAAAAATTTCCTATTTACAAACCCAATTTAATGTTAAAATTGCCTCACAATCTAACTTAGCCTCCACATCGCCCACCCTTCAACAAGAAATAATTACACTCAGACAAGAACTCAAAAAATAACTCTTTTCCTCATAAGATACATACGTCAAATCATGTAAATTTAAATCTTATTATTCCCTTAAACAAACCATCTAAATTCATGTCCCAGAGAATTAAACATTCCAGAATCAAACAAACAATTGATAGAATCCTATCTCCATTAGGTGAAATTAAATATCATCCTAAAGATATTGCTGAATCATTCGCCAAATATTACTCAAACTTACAGTTATATGAAAAAGTTTGGGCACCCCTATTAATCTTAAGCTTATTGTTTTATAAAAATTGTTGTTTTTGCAACAACTATTTCAGTTTGATATATGTAATAACTGTTGGACACAGTAATGTTTCTGCCTTGAAATGAGGTTTATTGTACTAACAGAAAATGTGCAATCTGCATTCAAACAAAATTTGACAGGTGCATAAGTATGGGCACCTCACCAGAAAAGTGACATTAATATTTAGTAGATCCTCCTTTTGCAAAAATAACAGCCTCTAGTCGCTTCCTGTAGCTTTTAATGAGTTCCTGGATGAAGGTATTTGTGACCATTCCTCTTTACAAAACAATTCCAGTTCAGTTAAGTTTGATGGTTGCCGAGCATGGACAGCCCTCTTCAAATGATCCCACAGATGTTCAATGATATTCAGGTCTGGGGACTGGGATGGACTGGGGTGACACATTGTAATTGTTCCTCTGCATGAATGCCTGAGTAGATTTGGAGCGGTGTTTTGGATCATTGTCTTGCTGAAAGATCCATCCCCTGCGTAACTTCAACTTTATCACTGATTCTTGAACATTATTGTCAAGAATCTGCTGATACTGAGTGGAATCCATGCGTCCCTCAACTTTAACAAGATTCCCGGTGCCGGCATTGGCCACACAGCCCCAAAGCATGATGGAACCTCCACCAAATTTTACTGTGGGCAGCAAGTGTTTTTCTTGGAATGCTGTGTTTTTTTGCCGCCATGCATAATGCCTTTTTGTATGACCAAACATCTCAATCTTGGTTTCATCAGTCCACAGGACCTTCTTCCAAAAAGAAATTGGCTTCTCCAAATGTGCCTTTGCATACCTCAGCCGACTCTGTTTGTGGCGTGCTTGCAGAAACGGCTTCTTTCGCATCACTCTCCCATACAGCTTCTCCTTGTGCAAAGTGCGTTGTATAGTTGACCGATGCACAGTGACACCATCTGCAGCAAGTTGATGCTGCAGCTCTCTGGAGGTGGTCTGAGGATTGTCCTTGACTGATCTCACCATTCTTCTTCTCTGCCTTCTCTGCCACTTCTGGCCTTAACAAGAACTGTCCCTGTGTTCTTCCATTTCCTTACTATGTTCCTCACAGTGGAAACTGACAGGTTAAATCTCTGAGACAGCTTTTTGTATCCTTCCCCTGAACAACTATGTTGAATAATCTTTGTTTTCAGATCATTTGACAGTTGTTTTGAGGAGCTCATGATGCCACTCTTCAGAGGAGATTCAAACAGGAGAACAACTTGCAAGTGGCCACTTTAAGTAGCTTTTCTCATGATTGCATACACCTGGCTCTGAAGTTCAAAGCTCAATGAGGTTACAAAACCAAAAAAAGTGCTTTAGTAAGTCAGTAAAAAGTAGGTAGGAGTATTTAAAACAAGAAAATGATAAGGGTGCCCATACTTATGCACCTGTCAAATTTTGTTTGAATGCAGATTGCACATTTTCTGTTAGTACAATAAACCTAATTTCAAGGCAGAAACATTACTGTGTCCAACAGTTATTACATATATCAAACTGAAATAGCTCTTGCAAAAACACCAATTTTTATAAAACATTAAGCTTAAGATTAATAGGGGTGCCCAAACTTTTTCATATAACTGTATATAATCTTGATTCTGACCATTCCATTAGACCCATAAACGAGGAATCCATTAACAACTTTCTCTCCAGTATTACTCTCCCTAAAATCAATCCATTAGACCTAGAATCTCTTAATCTTCCCTTCTCAATTGATGAAATTCTAGCCACAATACAAAAACTCAAATCTATGAAGTCTCCTGGTTCTGACGGATTCAACAATGAGTATTATAAAAATTTTGGCACTCTCCTTGCTCCTCATCTTGCAACAGTCTTTAATTGGGCCTCAGCTCACGGCTCCTTTCCAACAGAAATGCTGGAAGCTACAACCATTCTCATCTGCAAATCTAAAGGAGATCCTGACCAGGTTAAAAATTACAGACCGATCTCTTTAATTAATTCCGACTTAAAAATATATGCAAAAATATTAGCAAATAGATTAGAAACAATCTTAAGCCCCCGTCTCACATAGCGAGATCGCTAGCGAGATCGCTGCTGTGTCACGGTTTTGGTGATGCAACAGCGACCTCACCAGTGATGACGCTATGTGTGACACTTTTCAGCGATCAGGCCCCTGCTGTGAGGTCGCTGATCGCTGCAAAGTGTCCTGGACCATTTTTTGGTCGTTGCTCTTCCGCTGTTCAGCACACATCGCTGTGTGTGACCAGCGGGAGCAGCGATCAGGCTGGTAACCATGATAAACATCGGGTTACTAGGGGCACACGCGCACTTAGTAACCCGTTGTTTATCATGGTTACGGGCCTGCTAAAGTGAGCGGTAACCTCCAGCTCACTGCAGCAGAGTGGTAACCATGATAAACAATGGGTTACTAGGTGCGCGTGTGCCCCTAGTAACCCTCTGTTTATCATGGTTACGAGCCTGCTAAAGTGAGCGGTAACCTCCCGCTCACTGTAGCAGAGTGGTAACCATGATAAACAACAGGTTACTAAGTGCGCGTATGCCCCTAGTAACCCGATGTTTACCATGGTTACCAGCCTGCTCCTTCTTCAGCAGGCTGGTAACCAGGAGCAGGACATCGTGTAAAGATTCTTTCCACGATGTCGCTGCTCCCCTGATCGTTGGTGAGCCTGCCTGTTTGACAGCTCACCAGCGACCACATAGTGACACAGCAACGATCCCTGACAGGTCGTATCATTGTTGGGATCGCTGCAGCGTCGCTAAGTGTGACGGGGCCTTTACCCAAACTCATTAATAACAATCAGATAGGATTCATTGTGGGTCGTCAATCGACCGATGGTACCAGGAGACTTCTAAATATTATAAATAAAATTAATACCTCTAATCTATCATTCTTTCCTTAGATGCTGAAAAGGCCTTTGATAGACTAAATTGGAGATTCCTCAAACTTACCTTTGCCAATTTGGGTTTAATAATAAAAGTCTGTCCTCTATTTTTGCACTCTATTCTTCCTCTAAGCCAAAGTATACGCAAACAATCACCTTTCAAACCCCATTCAGATATCAAACGGCACTAGGCAGGGTTGCCCCCTATCTCCTCTATTATTTTCCCTTGCTCTAGAACCCTTAGCCCAATCTATAAGAGATAACCCTGCTATCAAGGGTATCCATACTCCTACTTGTCACTTCAAAATCGGACTTTTTTCAGATGATTTGATTCTCTCATTAACTGACCCCGTTACCTCTATAAAAGAACTTTTAATTACTCTAAAAGCCTTTTCTGAAGTCTCACACTTTAAAATCAATTTTGACAAATCTCAAATTCTTCACTTTAATCTAAAAAGCTCTTCCATCGACGACATCATGAATTTAACCTCTTTCAACTGGGAAAATAAGGAAATACCGTATCTGGGAATCTCCCCAACTTAAAATTTGAAATCCCTTATTCATACAAAAATGGATAATATTTCTAAAACTATTTCTAATGACCTAATCTCTTTTAACATCTCCGAATTATTTTGGATAGGTAGGGTAATGGTAGTCAAAACCTATATACTCCCTAAAATCTTCTATATCTTTAGGACTCTCCCCATTATCATTTCTATGTTCTATCTCTCCAAGCTACAGAAATTACTAAACGACTTTATTTGGAATCATAAAAAAATTAGAGTAGCTTCTAAGGTTCTGTATAAAAACAAACTTCATGAAGGATTGAGTCTACCAAACCTTCACACATACTACCTCGCTAATTTAGTTAAACAAAGTAATGGGTGGTTTAACCTTAAATTCACTACTGCTTGGCTAGATCTAGAATTAGCTCATAACAATTACCAACCCTTGAGAAACCTTCTATTTAAACATTTTCTTAATCCAAAGTCTCACGAACCAACCCATTCCATTCTACAAGCTACCATCTTTGCTTGGAAAACATTGTCCAAACCTAGGAAAAAAATAAAAAAATCAGACCAAATCAAAAACCTCTCCTTCCTGTCTGTCAGTTTATTTCTTGATCAACATTCACTTCCTTCGTGGAATTCAGTTGGCCTCCAAAAAAATAAAAGATATTTATAATAGCTCCAGTTTTAATCCCTTCAAAGATTTAAAAAAGAAACATAATCTTTCTATGACTGATTTTTTATATTATACATCTCTGAAGGATAACATAAACACTATCTTATCTAACAAAGCTCCTCTATCAGAGGTTACATGTAATCTAATTAATGATGGGGATCACAAGGTGTTCTGGGGCACTAAATATCTTTACAATACTTTTAATGATGATGACCCTTCTTTTTTCAAACTTTCCTACATGCACAAGTGGGAAACAGATCTAATCAAAATATTCACCCCTGCACAATGGGAGAATGCAATAGATTACTCCTATTCTTCAAATATCTCTATGCTCCTTCATGAGTCTTTCTTCAAAATTTTATCCAGATGGTACCTCACCCCTGTTAGACTCGCTCATTTCCTCTCTTTGTTGGAGAAACTGCGATCAACCAGGCACACCGTTTCACATTTTTTGGAGCTGCCCCAAAATTAAATCGCTTTGGAGCCAGGTTTTTTCTCTGATAACAAATTTATTCAATAATAATTTCCCAAATACTCCTCAAATGGCCCTCCTCTCTCTAGATTTAGAAAATGTTGAAACTTTTGAAAGACAACTTCTGATACACATCTTTCTCGTAACCAAGAATTATATTGCCACCCTTTGGAAGGATTCTCAACCTCCTAAACTTTGTGACATCATTGAAAAAATCTCTCCATAGCTCATTAGAATCTAGATATGCCCTAATCAATAACTATCTTCCTAAATATCACAAAAAATGGAACTACTGGACCTCAAAATTCCCTTGATTCTCTTCTCTTTGACATTGTTCTTTGAATACATCTCTTTTTTCAATTGGTACTCTCGTGGGTAATTTAAAGATTGATTATATATAGTATAAACCAAATGATAATTCTCAAAGTTTTTTTTTCACTTTTTTTCAATTTGTTCACTGCAATACTGCTCTTGTTACTATCTACTTTGTAACAAATTAAGTTCTCCCTTTTTCCCTACCCTCCCTCCTCCTTTTTCCTTGTCCTGTGAAAAAGTAAATTAATTTCTCACCTCCCCTCCCTTCCCCTCCCTTTCCTTCCCCTCTTTATCATTCCCTTCCCTTTGTTAAATCTAAGTTTAATAAAAATTATTGGAAAAGAAAATATGATGGAAAATACCAAAGAAAATTTGTTTGTTTTTTCCGTACTAGAAAAATCACTGACGTCTGAATGATCACTGTATATTGTGAAATTACATTTAAATTAAATCATCCATTATGGAGTTCTTGGGGACCAATGCTTTTATAAAAAGAAGTTTTCTCCACTCAGCATTTTTTAATATATTGTAATCAAGCTTCATGTGGCGCTTGTATTTAAAAATATAATTTTTATGTAATTGATTTTCCTGATACCTTTATGTTCAGATTACACAAGAAAAATTCCCTCTGTACAAAGAGGAAAGAATCTGTTAAAAGAAAACTTTTTAAAAAAATGAAACCTGGACTGTTTTCTTAAATTCATATGTGCATAAATAGTGTACAATATTCTTCTTGTAAGTTCGACTGTTTTAACTCTAGACTCCTTTTTTCTTTTGATTCAGTGAGTAGTATCTGACATTTATTATTGTCAGCAGGGGTGTACATAGGAATCATGGGGCCCCATAGCAGAAGCTCTAATTGGGCCCCCCCCCCAAAAAAAAATGTAAATAATAGTCGGGTTCACCAAAGATAAGATCTCACAACTTTCCATCCTTTACATAGTAATTTTCCTCCTGCTGAAGTCCTAGATCTCTCTTTCATTGCCGCATAAAGTGTGATGCCAATAAAAGAGCCCCCCAAACACAGTATGATACGCCCATGGTGAATTCCTCCACATATGCAGTATAATGACCCTACTATACCCCACCTCAACTCCCAGGGCAAAGTATGCTGACACCAACACAGTATGATCCCCCAACTGTGAGCCCCTAGAGCTAGAGAGGATGGTACATAATAAGGGAGGGTGTTATACATAATAAAAGAGGAAACTATATAACTAAGGATGGCGCTATACATAATAAGTGAGCACACTATATACTAAGGGACTGTGCTATACATAATAAGGATACATTCCTGCATTTGTGTGCAGTGTCGGTGTGCTGCCCTGTTTTACTGATGCATTGAGCATGTCCTATTCTAATCCTCAAAATCGGATCAGAACAGGACATTCTCTGACCCTCTTAGATCTCATTCTCAGATCCGTGATTTTCATGGATGTGTGAATGGATCTATAAAACTTTACGAGTCCGTGGACCATCCTATAAAAAAATCTGTCAGCACACGGACATTTCACACAAATGTGAGAATGTGGCCTAAGGGATTTTACAGATATCATTATCATTCCAAGTCACACAGTGCAGATACAGAATAATATTTATATCCAGGCACTTACCGCTGAAGTCTCGTCTGATCAGAGTCGGTTTCTGCTGCTTCTTCTCCATCTGGTCAGACCCTCATGTCGACATCTCCCAGCCACGACTAGTCCCGTGACGATGATCTCCAGCCTTGAAAATAACAAGGTCACATATTGTATGCATACATATGTCTCTCCCGCTCTGCGTCCTCGAATACAGATATGTACCGCCCCATTAATATACTATTAGCCACTTAGTAATCAAAATATAAAGTGAAAAGCTGCACTGTGCCCCTCATTAACTACAATCTCCACCAGCCAATAATATAAATTATTCAGTCTCTGTGACTCTCCTCAATTAACTGTAAGGCTATGTGCACACGGAAAACATACAAGGCTTCACAGTACAAGCAAAGTGAAACCCCCATAATTGCTCTCTCCCAGCACCCCCATCATTGCTCTCTCCCATCACCTCCATCATTGCTCTCTCTCAGCACCCCCATCATTGCTCTCTCCCAGCACCCCCATCATTGCTCACTCCCAGCACCCCCATCATTGCTCCCTCTCAGCACCCCCATCATTGCTCTGTCATAGCACCTCCATCATTGCTCACTCCCAGCACCCCCATCATTGCTCTCTCTCAGCACCCCCATCATTGCTCTGTCCCAGCACCTCCATCATTTCTCTCTCCCAGCACCCCATCATTGCTCTGTCCTTGCAACCCCATCATTGCTCTGTCCTGGCACCGCCATCATTGCTCTCTCCCAGCCCCCCATCATTGCTCTGTCCCAGCATCTCCATCATTGCTCTCTCCTACCACCCCATCATTGCTCTCTCCCAGCACCCCATCATTGCTCTCTCCCAGCACCCCGTCATTGCTCTCTCCCAGCAACACGTCATTGCTCTCCCCTTCCCCACCATCCCCATTATTGCTCTCCCCAGCCCTATCAGCCCCATTATTGCTCTTCCCAGGCCCATCATTCCTCTCCCCAGCCCCATCATTGCTCTCCCCAGCCCCATCATTCCTCTCCCCAGACCCATCATTGCTCTCCTCAGCCCCATCATCGCTCTCCCCAGCCCCATCAACTCCATTATTCCTCTCTCCAGCCCCATTATTGCTCACCCCAGCACCACCATCCCATCATTGCTCTCCCCAGCCCCACCATCCCCATCATTGCTCTCCCCAGCCCCCGTCATTCCTCTCCCCAGCCCCATCATTGCTCTCCCCAGCCCCACCATCCCATTATTCCTCTCCCCAGCCCCATCAACCCCATTATTCCTCTCCTCAGCCCCATCATTCCTCTCCCCAGCCCTATCAGCCCCAATATTGCTCTTCCCAGCCCAACAACCCCATTATTTCTCTCCCCAGCCTCATCATTTCTTTCCCCAGCCCCATCAGCCCCATTATTGCTCTTCCCAGCCCCATCACTCCTCTCCCCAGCCCCATCAGCCTCATTATTGCTCTTCCCAGCCACATCATTATTCTACCCAGCGCCATCAGCCCCATTATTGCTCTCCCCAACCCCACCATGGCTCCCCCCCCCACCTCCCCTCCCCAGCATTTCAGTAAAAAAACAAAAAAAACAAAACAACTTACCTCAGCTCGCTCCCCTGCAGCATCCTCCTGGTTGCCGGCAGCTTTCTCCCTGACCCAGGCGTGCACTGCCTGATGACGTCATCAAGCTGCACGCCTGGGTCAGAGAGGAAGCAGAGGACAAACCCTCCTGCTCCGCTGCTATTCTCCTCCTGACAGCGGCAGAGCTCCAGGGATCGCTCACTGACCTCCAGGTGCAGGGAGCAGCTGCACCTTGCGGGCCCCTTGGTGCAGCTGCATGGTGGGGACCCAACGCCGCTGCACCGGCGGCGGTATGTCCACTCCTGGACTGCTATGGGGCCCCCCCAGCTCACGGGCCCCATAGCAGTCGCGTGGTCTGCCATCATTGGTGGTACGCCACTGATTGTCAGCCATATTAAGTTTCATGGAGCAGGTTTTTAGTCACCCAGTCACTCAGAGTGTCTCCCCTTTCTGTGATTCAATCACAGTGATGGATATGATTTGGCGTGAGTGACCAAACTTTTGTTCATTATGAAGCTGTCAGATAGACCCTAGCTATAATCCTAATTAATTGCTTTTGTTTTCAGGTTGGAAAACAAAAAATGCCAGATAGTGTTGTCCACTGGTGACATCAGTGAAGAAGAGTGGGTACAGCTGGTTGTTTCTCTTTAAGCTTAGTTTTTAATAGAAGTCAATATAGCTGGCAGCTTGGGATATAATTGTTACAAAAGAAAGAAAAGACAAAAGGATTTGTATTTGTTCATACCTCTGGAAATAGATGTGACAGTTTTGGGGAATAGAAATGTGTTTACTGACATACATTAGAATTAACACAACCCTCTAAGGGCAGGATCAAAGGATACTACAGAATATTCCCACATTAAGAACATCTGTGCACCTATATTTCCATCATTCCAGTCTAATGCCAAGTGCAATTTTTCCTAAGTCATACTCTTCGGCTGGCTGCCACTTGAGATAAGGGAATGAGCCTTCGGTAATTTTCCATTATGGAGCTCCTAGAAGACAATAAAGTATAAAATATTGATCTATACTTCAGCTTTTATTATCCAATGCAATGCAAATAAGTCTTCGTAAAAAAAAACACGCAAGTCAATAAAATGCCAGAAAAGAGAATTTTCAATGTTTTCCTTATCTCTATCAAACACTTTCTGTTCTACAATTTATATATATTCAGAAATCATCTTCATAGCTCTTATTACCGATTAAATGGAATGTTTATATGCACAGAGATTTACATATAAAAATATTGTTATATTGGCTGCCTGTTGTGACAGCTGAATGAACTGGCTATGGCCTCCGATATTCCAACTCTGTTACTTGCTTTGTAAATTCATATTATAATCAGTCCATCTGTCATGGTTTAGTTTGGTGATCCGATCCGGTGACCTGTTGCTGAGTGGTCAGTTCCTCTGTCTGTCCTTTCTTTCCTTTCCAAATGCTGATGGTTTCTATTGTCTTTGTTTTCCTGTCTTGGTTTGTTGCTCTCCAGGTGTTTCTCATTTTCTTGTTTTTGGTTTGCCCTATCACATTCTGGGTGGGGTTTTATATGTTCACCTTTCACTGCACTTCCTTGCTAGCTATACTTCTTGGTGAATGTGTGTTCAAGAGTTTCAGCTCTTCAGCTAAGGGGTTTACCTTGCTTGGTAAACTCCAGTTGTATTCTTGCAGTGAGTCTGTTTGCTTTCCCTCCCAGTACCTTTTCCTTTTACCACTGTTGGGTTTCTGGGAGGTTGTACTTGTTCCTTTTATTTTTGGTTCTCCTTAACTTTCCCTCTCTACCTTATATCAATGTGTCTTAGTTTCTCACCTTGGGTTTTCAAATCTTTCTTTACACTTTCCTTTCCCCTTGTTAGCAATGTTGACGGCCTCTCCTCTGGTTCTTCCCTCAATGGCTTTCTAACGAGTTAGGTTGGAGGTGGTGTTTTTAGTTGTGTAAATAGGGGATTTCTAGCCTGTACAGGGACCAGTTGGGTGTAAGTGCAGCGTTTCCGGAGTGTGAGTATGTACATGTTCATAGCACCTTCTTAGAAATATTTAGAGAAGTAATCACAGCTCTAAGACCCTAAACATCATTACTATTAGCTATTTCCTGTACTAAAATATACATTTATATACACTGCCTTGAAAAAGTATTCATACTCCACATTTTTTTTTCACACCCACAAACTTAAATGCATTTTATAGGGATTTTATTTGCTAGCAAAGTAGCAAGTATTTGCGAAGTAGAAAGGAAATGATACATGGTTTTCTACATATGTTAAAAATAGACATTTGAAAATTGTGAAGTGCATTTGTATTCAGCCCCCTGTATTCTGATATCCTTAAAAAAAATCCAGAGTGATCAATTGCCTCCAAAAGTCACATAATTAGTAAATCGAGTGCACCTGTGTGCAATTTACTGTCACGTTTAACTACAGCTGTTCTGTGAAGGTGTCAGAGGTTTTCTTTTTAGAACATTAGGGATAAAACAGCATCATGAAAATGAAGGAACACACCACATATGTCAGGGATAAAGTTGTGGAGAAGAGTAAAGCAGGGTTAGGTTATAAAAAATAGCCAAAATTCTGAACATCTCACAAAGCACTGTTCAATCCGTCATCCAAATATAGAAGGCGTATGGCACAACTGCCATAGCTACAATGCTACAATGGAATTGTTTAGAGGAGGGTTCTTAAACTCAGCCAGGTAAATGGGCCATACATAGTAAAAATTTTAATATGATGGCTGCGTCATATGGCCCCGTCGGTGCATATGTCTAAATCCCGATTGTGTACAAGACACAATGTGAAAGCACCCTAAGTTATAGTTGTTTCTTTACTATGCATTGTGCATCCTTTAGTATTGTTGTGGTATGTGCATAATTGTTATCTTTGGAACAAATGTCTTTGATGAAACCCAGCCTATATAGCAGCCTGTCTATTCCTATATTCTACTTAGATGTCCCAAACAGTAGCACGAGTTTAGCATTAGATATCAATTTCCATGTTTATGCAGATAACTTAGAATGTTTGATTTGACAATCAAATCTTTTTTAAGAAATTATTTTCAATAATTAGATACCTTTTTATCTATATAACTATATGAGCTAAGATTTTGACCACACCTTTAACAAATTACCATTTCATTCTCCCCTGGCCACATAAGGAAAATATTAGAAAGTGATAAATGAATACAGTAAATACAACAAATTCTGCAAAAATAAAATCCCCAAACCGTGTTGGAATTGCATTTTTTTCCTAATTTCATCCCTTTTGTATTTGTTTTCTCCATTTTTCAGTACATTGTGTGCAAAAATGGATGTTTTCATTCAAAATTACAACTTGTCCTGCAAAAAAATCAAAATATCTTATGGGTTGGTTAAAAATAAAAATTGGCTGAGGGAGTAAGGAGTTAAAAGGTTGTACAAACAATGCACATGCTGACACCATCCCCCAGTACTGTGTGAGCAGGCAGTAATGTGATTGCATGTATGCAATTTGTACACTAGATTTCCTGCACCGACTATACTCATCCATCCAGTTTCTATATATTCACTTCACTTTGAAGTTCAGTATTGCAATAAATGTAGAAATTAAAACAGAGTTCTGGACATAAAATGACATGGTGCTAATTATGACTTATTTTGTGTAACATTGCACACTTTTCCTACAGTTTAGATAATAAATATTACACACATTCTACATTACAACCAACCACTACATGACATCCTGTGGCTTGTTCTGCCAACTACGTCTCCAAATCTCTTGTATATAGTACAGAAATATAGCTGCATGGATTCTATTACAATAAACAGGAGCATCACAGCTACAGAAAAGCACTTGTATCTAATAGCAAGCTGCTTTTGTGAAGATTGTAATAGTTTATGGAGCGTGTGCCGAATAGACCACAGCAGGTTCAATTGCAGTATTATTGTAAAGATGCAAAATCCAATATCTGAGGATATTGAAGAACTGAAGATCCGTGCCTCAAATAGTTTTTCATAAACATGAGACATTTTTGCTTTATTTGCAATATGTTTTTGGTTTCCTAATGGGAATCGATACCTTGGCGACATCTGTGATAGCGTTGTTTTCAGAATGATGGTCTGAAGGTTAAAGATTTTAACGAATGAATCCATCTGTATAGTGAAAAATCTAATGCAGAGGTGTATATCTAGGCTTTCTGGCATTGTGGTCAAGAATTCAGTTTTGTGCCCTCTGATGTGGTTTGAGTAGTCATCATGTGATCTCTCATTCATATGCAATTTGCACACTTACAGTTACATGCCGACAAGCTGCTATTCATATTTCTCTCAATGTTACATACAATTCCCATTATGTGTTTGCACCTATCCTCCCCTCGCTCCCCATTCTGTCTACATCCATTACCCCCTCATACTTTCCCTCATACACTACCCCTCACATCCCATACTGTGTTTGCACCCATCCCCCCTCACTCATCTTACTGTGTCCTCAAATTTCTCCCTCACCCCTCTCTCCTCATACTGTGTTCGCATCCAT
Organism: Phyllobates terribilis; assembly: GCF_046119375.1. Taxonomy (NCBI): domain Eukaryota; kingdom Metazoa; phylum Chordata; class Amphibia; order Anura; family Dendrobatidae; genus Phyllobates; species Phyllobates terribilis. Next base: position 737,986,830 of record NW_027362762.1, read on the forward strand.
ACCCCTCGTACTGTTTCCTCATATATCCCCCCGTCACCCATCCCATCCTCCTCACTCACCATACTGTGTCTGCAGCCATCCCACCTTGCTTCACATACTATGTCCATACCCATCCCCACTCACGCCCCATACTTTGTCCATACCTATCCTGCTTTGCTCCTTATACTGTGTCTGTACCCATCTCCCCTCACTCCCCATACTGTATCTGAACCCATTTACCCCAACATTGATCGCAATACAGTGTCTGCACCCATTCCCCCCCTCACTCATCATACTGTGTCTGCACACACCTACTTTCACTGCGTTCTTTTTTGTGCTGGTTGACTGCTTTCCCATTTTGTGCTGGCTGACTATACTCACGGCGTTTGTGATGGCGGCCTTCACTTTTTTTGTTAGCTGGCTGCGGTCTCTCCCTTCATTGTTTGGTCTGGCTGATTGCATTCTCCATTCACCGTTTATGCAGACTGACTGATCACTGCATTCACTGTTTGTGCAGGCTGACTGTGATCACTGCATTTACCATTTGTGTAGGCTGACTGCAATAACTTCGTTCACCAATTGTGCAGGCTGACTGAGATAACTGCATTCACCATTTGTATAGGCTGACTGCTATTATTACGTTCACTGTGGGTACTGGCTGACTGAGATAACTGTGTTCACCGTTTGTGCAGGCTGACTGTGTTCAAGGCGCGCACTGTTCACTTTGCCAAAGATGACACCTGCTTCTTGTGCTAGTACCACCCCTTCTTTTTACTGCTTGCTGCATCTGCTCAGATTCAAAGATCTCATCAGCTCCCTGCGCTAGCTTCACCCCCTCTGCTAAGTGCTGGCAATGTCAACATAGAACGCACCCAGTAATTAGTAGTGGGGGTGACGCCAGCAGAGGGGGCGGCTGCTATCTTAGATTTTGACCTCCGGCACTCATTTCAACAATACTCCGACCAGTTCTTCACTTTCCCCATACAGAGAGCTAGTCAGAGCAGTGTTGAAGTGTGTCCTCACCTCGTGGGCAGCATAGAATGACATGGCGGACCGGATTTGGCCAGTGGGCCTTGATTTTGATACCTATGACGTAGAAGTTATTATCTACATGATATATGGATATATCATAGACTGCCTTTACTTTTCTTCCTATTCTTATGATATATCTATATTGGGAAAGTGGTTCAAACAATTGTGTCTAATGACTAATAATTAGAGTTGAGCGTTGTTCGACTCGAACTGTTCGCCAATCTCAAATTCGAGCTGTTTTGGGCGGTGTTCGAGCCGTTCGGCGAACACGAACGATTTGAGAAAAATTCGGCTGTTCGAGGTTATGTTCGATAACTGTTCGTGCACCAAAATCATAACTGGATTTTTTCTCAGTAATGATGAAAATTAATGTTAATACGCAGTTTGAGTGTACAGCGGGGCGGGGGGAGGGGCAGGGGATGGATCTCTGCAGGAATAATGAAGATCTCCATTTTTTTTTCTCTTTCCCGCATTTACAGTGGGGAGGTGCAATCTGTCAGCCTATCAGCAGCGCACACACGGAGCGAAGTGCTTTTTTCACACAAGCAAGGGCATGTGTCATTGGCAGTGTATGTCACATGTCCTTGCCCTATAAGACCCAGCCATTTTCCCCGTTGCCACCATTTTCTCACTGCTGCAGCTGCGTGTTAGACGGCACCGCTGTTGCTGTGTGCGCTATACCTTGTTAATTTCAAGCCAATTTTCGCACAAATCTACACATAGCTTGGGAGTAGGGAATAGTTGTGATTGCAGTCCTTTTAAGGACTAGATTACAGCATTTCCTACGACTTTTATCAGGCAGGTCTGTGCTCTTAAATAGATAGGTTGTGGGAATAAAGACTAATTGTAATTGCAGTCCTTTTCAGGACTAGGTTACATCAGTTCCTATCAGTTTTTGCCAGGCAGGTCTGTGCCAGTGCTGTGCAAGTTTTTTTCACAGCATTTGGCTGAATCTAGCAAAGCTAATCCTTTCTAGCCTATTGCAGAGTGTGTTAGTCAGTGGAGTAGCCTATCTGTGTTGCAAGCTACACCACCTGTGTATAGAATACCATTTTTTTACTGCACCTAGTGAAGTAAAATCTTTTGGGCATAGCATCATTCTATTAGTCCATCTATACTGACCTCCATCAGGTTGCAAATTGAATATAATTTTTTTCTGCATCTAGCTCTGAAAAAATATTTGGGCTTCTAGCAGTGTGTAGGACTTGTTCTATTAGTCCATCTATACTGACCTCCATCAGGTTGCAAACTGAATATAATTGTTTTCTGCATCTAGCTCTGAAAAAATATTTGGCCTTCTAGCAGTGTGTGGGACTTGTTCTATTAGTCCATCTATACTGACCTCCATCACGTTGCAAATTCAAAATAATTTTTTGTCTGCATCTAGCTCTGAAAAAATATTTGGCCTTCTAGCAGTGTGTGGGACTTTCTCTATTAGTCCATCTATACTGACCTCCATCAGGTTGCAAATTAAAAATAATTTTTTGTCTGCATCTAGCTCTGAAAAAATATTTGGCCTTCTAGCAGTGTGTGGGACTTTCTCTATTAGTCCATCTATACTGACCTCCATCAGGTTGCAAACTGAATATATTTTTTTTCTGCATCTACCTCTGAAAAAAATATTTGGGCTTCTAGCTGTGTGTGGGACTTGTTCTATTAGTCCATCTATACTGACCTCCATCAGGTTGCAAACTGAATATAATTTTTTTCTGCATCTACCTCTGAAAAAATATTTGGCCTTCTAGCAGTGTGTGGGACTTGTTCTATTAGTCCACCTATACTGACCTCCATCAGGTTGCAAATTCAAAATAATTTTTTGTCTGCATCTAGCTCTGAAAAAATATTTGGCCTTCTAGCAGTGTGTGGGACTTTCTCTATTAGTCCATCTATACTGACCTCCATCAGGTTGCAAACTGAATATAATTTTTTTCTGCATCTAGCCCTGAAAAAATATTTGGCCTTCTAGCAGTGTGTGGGACTTTCTCTATTAGTCCATCTATACTGACCTCCATCAGGTTGCAAACTGAATATATTTTTTTTCTGCATCTACCTCTGAAAAAATATTTGGGCTTCTAGCAGTGTGTGGGACTTGTTCTATTAGTCCATCTATACTGACCTCCATCAGGTTGCAAACTGAATATAATTTTTTTCTGCATCTAGCTCTGAAAAAATATTTGGCCTTCTAGCAGTGTGTGGGACTTTCTCTATTAGTCCATCTATACTGAACTCCATCAGGTTGCAAATTGAATATAATTTTTTTCTGCATCTAGCTCTGAAAAAATATTTGGGCTTCTAGCAGTGTGTGGGACTTGTTCTTTTAGTCCATCTATACTGACCTCCATCAGGTTGCAAATTAAAAATATTTTTTATCTGCATCTACCTCTGAAAAAATATTTGGGCTTCTAGCTGTGTGTGGGACTTGTTCTATTAGTCCATCTATACTGACCTCCACCAGGTTGCAAACTGAATATAATTTTTTTCTGCATCTAGCTCTGAAAAAATATTTGGCCTTCTAGCAGTGTGTGGGACTTTCTCTATTAGTCTATCTATACTGACCTCCATCAGGTTGCAAATTAAAAATAATTTTTATCTGCATCTAGCTCTGAAAAAATATTTGGCCTTCTAGCAGTGTGTGGGACTTTCTCTATTAGTCCATCTATACTGACCTCCATCAGGTTGCAAATTAAAAATAATTTTTATCTGCATCTAGCTCTGAAAAAATATTTGGCCTTCTAGCAGTGTGTGGGACTTTCTCTATTAGTCCATCTATACTGACCTCCATCAGGTTGCAAATTAAAAATAATTTTTATCTGCATCTAGCTCTGAAAAAATATTTGGCCTTCTAGCAGTGTGTGGGACTTTCTCTATTAGTCCATCTATACTGACCTCCATCAGGTTGCAAATTAAAAATAATTTTTATCTGTATCTAGCTCTGAAAAAATATTTGGCCTTCTAGCAGTGTGTGGGACTTTCTCTATTAGTCCATCTATACTGACCTCCATCAGGTTGCAAATTAAAAATAATTTTTTGTCTGCATCTAGCTCTGAAAAAATATTTGGCCTTCTAGCAGTGTGTGGGACTTTCTCTATTAGTCCATCTATACTGACCTCCATCAGGTTGCAAATTAAAAATAATTTTTATCTGCATCTAGCTCTGAAAAAATATTTGGCCTTCTAGCAGTGTGTGGGACTTTCTCTATTAGTCCATCTATACTGACCTCCATCAGGTTGCAAATTAAAAATAATTTTTTGTCTGCATCTAGCTCTGAAAAAATATTTGGCCTTCTTGCAGTGTGTGGGACTTTCTCTATTAGTCCATCTATACTGACCTCCATCAGGTTGCAAACTGAATATATTTTTTTTCAGCATCTACCTCTGAAAAAATATTTGGGCTTCTAGCTGTGTGAGGGACTTGTTCTATTAGTCCATCTATACTGACCTCCATCAGGTTGCAAATTGGATATAATTTTTTTCTGCATCTAACCCAGCCAATAGTTTTGGCCTAATACCACAGTTTGGCCACTCAGCTCTGCTCGGTTCCCATCCATTGTTTTTTTGTGCAAACAACTCCAGAGTTGTGAATTAGTTAACCACCAAAATGAGTGGAAAAAGGCCTGCGGCTGGTGGAAAGGGGAATAGGCGTGTTGGGAAGAGGAAAAAAGGTTGTGTCCGTGGGGTAGGTGTTAAAGCAACAGTAACATCTGCAGAAGAAAGACCATCTTCCAGCCAAACTAAAATGTCTACTTCTTTTAGCGGACAATGTGATAAGATCCCTTTCTTACGGCCACGCCAATCGCTACAAATTCCAGATGAGGCACAAAAACAGCAGGTGCTTCAACGGATATCAAGTGTTCCTTTAAGTGGGCTCTCCTCCACATCAACTTCAACATCACAAATACTCCAGTCCTCAAAGGTGTCACCCCAATCGCACTTGCTTCCTCACAGCTCCCAAATCTCCAGCTGCCCATCTGAGTATGAGGTAGAACAGATGGTTGAGTCTGCAGAGCTGTTTACTCATACTATAGCCTGGGAATCAGAGGTCGACTCCAGCGCTTCTGTGAATCCAGACGAGGAAATGATCTGCACTGATGCCCAGAATCTTTATGAGTCGGATCCAGGACCAGACGCAGAAGGTTCTGACCATAATGTACACCCTCATTCCCAAACTGTAACTCCTGTTGGTGGAGACAATGAGGAAGACGATGATGAGACTCAAATACCTGATTGGAGCGACAACTTTAGTTTTTTGTCAGGGCAGGAACAGGTTGGCTCTGAGGACGACGGGTGTGATAACGCACAGGGTGATGATGATGAGGTTGGAGATCCCACTTACTGTCAACCCACAGTCAGCCAAGAGATGAGGTCAGCAGAGGAGGTGGAGGAGGATGCTAGTGACGACAAGGTCAGGTTGCGCCTTCCTGGACAGAGACGTAGTACTGGAAGCACATCAACAACTGCATCCTCAAACACAACTCTGCCTCTCACCACAAGTCGTGGTGGCTCTTCAGGTCGCATGGGTGCTAAGCCTTGCATAGCCTGGGCATTTTTTCAGATCGATAAAGATGACCCAACTCGTGTTATCTGTAACATTTGTCAGCAAAAGCTAAGTAGAGGCCAAAAAATACATAGTTTGAGTACTTCATGCATGAACCGGCACATGGACATGAAGCATAAGTTGCAGTGGGAAGCTCACTGTGCTACAATGCGGCCTAGCCGGCCGGGCCAACCACCGTCTGCCATATCTTGTGCATCCGCGGCCTCTTCATCCTCTGTGACTGGGGGGACAGCAGTCACACCTGTTTTGGGGCGCAGACCTGCCACCTCTTTACCCGCAACAGCCAGCGAGATTGGCAGGTCATCATTTTCTTTGGAGGTGGTAACACCAGCTGGTGTTGAGCGCTGTCCGACATCGATAGCACCACCTTTGGATCAAGGCAACCTAACATGTCCGCCTGCATCGTCCTCACAGACCGGCAGTTTGCTGGGGACACCCTTATCAACCCCGTCTAAGCACAATAGCCAGCCCTCGGTCCCTCAGATGTGGACAAGTAAAAGACCATTTCCTCCTAGCCATGAGAAAGCTAAGAGGTTGAATTTCACCATCTGCAAGCTCTTGGCTACAGAAATGCTGCCTTTCCGCCTGGTGGACACAGAGGATTTTCGAGACCTTATGTCCGTCGCAGTGCCCCAGTACCAGATGCCCAGTCGGCACTACTTCTCAAAGAAAGGTGTGCCTGCGCTCCACCAGCATGTCGCACACAACATCACCGCTTCTTTGAGAAACTCTGTGTGTGACAGGGTGCATTTCACCACAGACACTTGGACGAGTAGGCATGTACAGGGGCGTTACATGTCGCTGACTGGGCACTGGGTAACTATGGTGACAGCAGGACAAGGGGCTGCTGTCCAAGTCTTGCCGTCCCCACGAGTTGTGCGTCAATCCTCTTTATCTCAAAGTTCCTCCACTGCTTCTGCCTCCTCAACCTCCTCTCGGTCCTCCACCTGCACCCAAAGCCTGTCTGGTCATGCCACAAGCTTTCTAACTGCGCAGAAGGGATCCTGCACACCTCCTTACTATGCTGGCAGTAGGGCTCAACGTCATCAGGCGGTTTTTACTTTGAAATGTCTGGGAAATGTGAGTCACACAGCTGAGGAGTTGTGGTCAGCTCTGGAGAACCAATTTCATGAATGGTTGTCTCCACTGGACCTGAAACCAGGGAAGGCCGTGTGCGACAATGCTGCAAACCTGGGTGCGGCCTTTTGCCGGGGCAATGTCACACACGTGCCTTGTATGGCTCACGTGTTGAACCTGGTTGTCCAGCAATTTTTAGCCCACTATCCCAGACTAGATGGCCTTCTGCAGAGGGCACGGTCGCTGTGTGCTCACTTCCGCCGTTCGCATCCCACAGCTCAGCGACTTACATCTCTACAGAAGTCGTTGGGCCTGCCACTTCACCGGCTAAAATGCGATGTGCCTACCCGGTGGAATTCAACTCTGCACATGTTGCAGCGACTGTGGCAGCACCGACAAGCCCTGGTGCAATACGTTCTGACGTATAGCCTGGGCCAACGAGATCCAGAGGTGGGGCAAATCACGCTGGAGGAGTGGTCTCAGATCAGGGACCTATGCACCCTTCTGCACAGTTTTGAAATGGCGACGAAGATGTTTAGTGCTGACGATGCCATTATCAGCATGACTATTCCGGTGATTTACATGCTGGAGCACATGTTAAACAGAATTCGGAGTCAGGTGGTGGCACAAGAGGAGGTGGAGGAAGTAGAGGAGGAGGAGTTGTATGCGGAAGGGCTAACATCTGCAAGGTCCAGACGGTCGGCAGCACCAAGGCGGCAGGCATGTGAGGGTGGGGGAGATGGTTTTACCAGGGCGCATGGTAGCAGCCAAACTAGTGAGGAAGGTGCAGGAGCCCAGGAAGAAGTGGAGGACGAACTGATGGAAGACTCATCAGATGAGGGAGACCTTGATCACATTTCTGTTGTGCGAGGTTGGGGGGAGAGGACAGAGGAAGGAAGCATGATTGTTGCCTCGCCACCAACACAACAGGGACTTGGTGCTCCTGGATGCGCAACACACATGAGTGCCTTCTTGCTGCACTACCTGCAACATGACCCTCGAATTGTGAGAATTAGAAATAATCCTGACTACTGGGTTGCCACACTGTTAGATCCCCGGTACAAAAGTAAATTTGCAGAAATTATTCCTGCCATAGAACGGGATGCACGCATGCAGGAGTATCAGCAGAGACTGTTGCAGAATCTTACATGTGCTTTTCCACAAAACACCAGTGGTGCACGTAGTGAATCTCACAGTTCCAACTTGCCAACCGTGAGACCGTCGAGTGTTCAGCACTCAAACCGTAACAGAACCACAGTATCTGCTGGTAACATCAATTTTGCGGAATCATTTCACCACTTTTTTAGCCCATCCTTTGCAAGGCCACAGGAGACAAGAAGTCTGACACATAGTCAACGCCTAGAGACGATGGTACAGGAGTATCTCCAAGTAAACATTGAAGCCATGACTGTGTCACTGGACCCTTGCTCTTTTTGGGCTTCCAATCTGGATAAATGGCCGGAGCTAGCCACTTACACCTTGGAGATCTTGTCATGCCCCACAGCCAGCGTTCTGTCTGAACGTGTGTTCAGCGCTGCTGGTGGTGTGCTGACAGATAAGCGCACGCGGCTCTCCACTGATAATGTAGACAGACTCACGTTCATAAAGATGAACAAATCATGGATCCGAAACGACTTTTCTACCCCTGTGTCATCCTGGGGAGAGTAAAAGCTTGATGATTGGTTAAAATCACCTCACCAACCGTTTTAAGCTTTCAAATTACTAATCATGTTTATCTGTATCTTGGCTGGAAAATAATTTGGGCTTTGTAGCAGTGTGCAGCACTGATTCTATTAGGCCATCTATAATAAGCTCCACCAGATTTAAAATTACTAATCATGTTTATCTGTATCTTGGCTGGAAAATAATTTGGGCTTTGTAGCAGTGTGCAGTACTGATTCTATTAGGCCATCTATACTAAGCTCCACCAGATTTAAAATTACTAATCATGTTTATCTGTACCTTGGCTGGAAAATAATTTGGGCTTTGTAGCAGTGTGCAGCACTGATTCTATTAGGCCATCTATACTAAGCTCCACCAGATTTAAAATTAATAATAATTTTTAGCTGCATCTTGCCCGGAAAATAATTTTGGGGCTCTGAGATGCGCAAGACACATAAGTGCCTTCTTGCTGCACTACCTGCAACATGACCCTCATATTGTCAGAATTCGAAGTACTCCTGACTACTGGGTTGCCACACTCTTAGATCCCCCAAACTTTTCGATCAACCTTTTCATTTTAATAAAGACCAAAAAAATGGTCATTTTTGAAATTATAAGCATTAGCAGGTTATTAGAAACTGAAATCAAACAGTTTTCAACTCAAAACTTTATTCTAGGTGATGTTACATTTTCACATAGGACCCCTTGTTCGAAAGGAGCTTCTGAACTCTCTCGATCATTGAATTTGTCAGGTTTTGGATGGTTTCTGCTTCAATTGCTTTGCATGAGGACAGAATACCCTCCCAGAGCTGTTGCTTAGATGTGAACTGCCTCCCGCCATCATAGACACTCCTTTTGATGATGCTCCAGAGGTTCTGAATGGGGTAGAGGTCAGGGGAGCATGGGGGTCACACCATAAGTTTGTCCCCTTTTATGCCCATATCAGCCAGAGATGCAGATGTTTTATGTGCAGCATGAGATGGTGCATTATCATGCATAAAAATGATCTCGCTGTGGAATACACGGTTCTTCTTCTTGAACCATGGCAGGAAGTGCTGTTTGAGAAACTCCACATACATTATGGAGTTCATCTTTACCCCTTCAGGGATCCTAAAGGGGCCGACAATCTCTCTCCCCATGATTCCAGCCCAAAACATTACTCCACCTCCTCCTTGTTGGCGCTGTAGCCGTGCTTGCGTGGGGTGTCCATCAACCAGCCATCCTCCACTCCATCCATCTGGACCATCGAGCGTTGCACGGCACTCATCCGTGAACAAAACAGTTTTGAAATCAGTCTTCATGTAATATTTGGCCCACTGGAGCCGTTTCTGCTTGTGTGAAGTGGATAGGGGAGGTCGACAGAATGGCGTTTGCACAGCTGCAAACCTCTGAAGGACCCTGCATCTTGTTGTTCGGGGGACGTTGGAGGCACCAGCAGCTTCAAAAACTTGTCTGCTGCTATGACAAGGCTTTTTTGCCGCTGCTCTTTTAACCTGACGTAATTGCCTGTAGGAAAGAGTCCTCAATTTGCCCTTATCAGCACGCACACGTGTGTACTGTGAATCAGCTACATACTTCTTGATTGCCAAGACACTTCATCCTGATCATCGCACAATGTTGATTGTAGTCATGCCTTGACCTAAACACTCCACAATTTGTTGCTTCTCAGCAGCCGACACATCCTTTTTCTTTCCCATTTTGGCAGAATATGTAGGCTGCTTAATAATGTGGGACAGCCTTCTTAAGTAGTCTTGCCTTTCATTGGACACACCTGCCAAACTAATTAGCACAGGTGTCTGCAATTGCTTACGGTGATATAAAGAGCCCTGACACACATCACCATCAATGAGTTTAACTGACAAACAAACAAATTCTTCCCTTATCACTCCTAAACACTTTTTGCATAATAATTTGGAACACAGTGTACATGTGCTTTTCCACAAAACACCAGTGGTTAACGTAGTGAATCTTACAGTTCTAACTTGCCAATCGTGGTCTGTATGGAGTTGTTCAATAAAGGGCCCAAAATTAAGATAACATAGATGGGAGAGGTCTCTATGAATAGGAATTCCTAAGTATTTGATACCCTGTGAGGGCCAGGCAAAGGGAAAGTTGGACTGGATGGAATCCTGTATGGATTTGGGGAGGGAGACATCGAGGGCCTCAGACTTCGCTGCATTGATTTTAAAATTTGACCATGTAACAAAGTGATCTATTTCAGCCATAACAGCATGGATGGATATATGTGATTGAGTGATATATAATAGGACATCATCAGCAAATAGAGAGCACTTGTACTCAGTGCCTCCCACCTCAATCCACCTAATATTGGGGTTATGGCGAATTGATGAGAGCAGGTGCTCCGTCACTAGGATGTATAAGAGAGGGGACAGAGGACATCCCTGCCTTGTCCCATTGGTGATTGTGAAAGGTGATGAAAATGTTCTGATGCACCCCCTGGGCCTTGGGACACCCGGAGCCGGACCCTTTTTGGTGGATGCTGGTGGTTGTAGTCTCCGTGGCGGCGACCCGGTTCCGTGGCTCAGGGCGGTCAAACCAGTGGCGGAACTATTTATGTGGTTTTGATGTTTAAATGTCCGACTACGCCACCCGTGGATTGCGGTCAGAGTGAACCGCCGCTGCAGGGCAGACCGCTGAGGCTGGTGTTGTGGGTGCAGCAGAGCATAGCATAACTCCCCACGGGAGGAGTATAGCCTCAGGGCAGTGTATGCAGAGGATGGGGGTGATGGTGCAGGGCAGCAGCAGTAACGACACGGAGTCAGTGATGCAGTCCAGGGCCTTTACTCACAGTTCTTATTATCCAGACCACGTCTGCAGGTAACGGCTGCCCACGTCGTACTGTGCTCACCAGGTGAGGGGCTCAGACAACTCCCAGATAACTTTGGAGCGCTTCACAGGACCCCCTTTGTGTGTCCTTTGTCTGGCCTTTCTTACCAACCCTTCTGTCCGGCTGCCTCGGGCCTCCTCTTGGTAAACTTGGCGCCAGTTTCCCTGACCCTATGTGGTGCCTTCCTAGCGGGTGTAGCGAGGGGCTGCGCCACATAAAATGTCACAGCCTCCGGTTTCTAGCTGAGGGTCGTTTCCTGCCTCCACTAGTTTCGGGGACCGGTCTCCCCCTTTGGCCTGACCCCTCCACGCAGGTGGATTCTGGCGTGCGGTGGCGACTCGCCCGTCCGCACCCCTGGGATCCCTTCGTTCCTCGTTCCTGGAGCCTTCTCCGCTCCTCTTCCTTCCTTCTCCCTCTTCCAGACCTGGGCCTCTGTTACTAGGCCCGCCTCCGGAGCAGAGCTCATGCAGAGCCCCTGCTCCCTGTCACTTCTGCTCAGACTTCTCTGCACTGAGTTAAGATGGTGCCCACCTTTTATACTCCCTTCTCAATGCACCCAGGAACTGCTTCCTCCCTGCTCCTGCACTACAGGGTTCCCCTTCCTCAGTGTTCCCTCCCCCCACTCCAGCCAGGGACAGGGACTGTCGTGCCCATCTCAGGGGCATATTGGTCACCCTGCCCCACGGCAATGTGGTGTAATGCATGCAGGTGTCGGGTCCTGATCCACACTCCATCCTTACCTGAGAGTGAGATATCACACCTCTGGGTGAGGTGCAATACCTCTGTAGCAACCGAGCCCTCAGGGTGCTACAGTTCCATTTATCTTCAGCCTAGGTGACGTATTGCGATACAGGGCCATGATTTTGGCTATAAAAGGGTCCCCTAGACCCCTACCCCAAGCTTTTTAAGATAATCATATATGGCATGCCAGGAGACTCTATGGAATGCTTTCTCAGCATCCAACGAGAGTATCTAATTACAAATTTTTAACTGCATCTAGCCCAGGAAATACTTTGTGCCTAGTAGCAGTGTCTGCTAGTCAGCGGATTATCCCAGCTGTTAAGCAAGCTACACCACCTGTAGTTTGGACACTTAATTTTTTCAAAGGAAATGCTTCGGGACCACGGGATACTCAGTGAAGAGCATCAGGAGGCACCCCAAGGCATAGGGGCTGGGACTGGCAGTAGGATGCCTTGCGGTGGACAGCCGAGCTCGATCCTTATAAAAGCTTTTTAACTGCAGCAGCTTTAGTGGACGCTACTGGAGCTGGAATTATGCAGGTGCTGGCATGAGACTTGCCCTCCAATAGATCCTTGTAAATGGTTTTAAAGTGTATTCATTCAAATTAGAGAGACAATTTAAATTAAAAAGCTTAGAGCTGCCTCCACCACAGGGGGGCTCGCTCGACCCACCAGCGGACAGGCACCAGTATTGGGAGAGGGGGGCTGGCCGTCAGGGTTCACCGCGGCTCTGGCACAAACCCGGCGATACGGAGGTAGCACGGGCAAGAGCGGACTGGCCGTGTCGGCTTCTCACTTTTTGGATTTTAGAAGGGCATGACATGCCTATATCTGTGTCTCCCCCTCCTTTTACTCCTCCACCTCTTTTCTTTTCGCATGACTATATGTACTTGTCACTTTTCGATGTGTTAGTTGTGTCTTCTAAGCAGTTTGTCAGCTTTTGGACACCTTTGAAGGTGTTTTCTATGTGTTTCTATGTGTTTTTGTTTGCCTGCCTTTGGTTTTAACGGTGTTCGAAGGTGTTCGACGAACAGTTCGACGAACAGTTCGGAGAACACACGGGTGTTCGACGAACCGAACCGAACTCGAACACTACGGGGGTGGCTCAACACTACTAATAATATAATGAATTTATGTAAATGTTGCAATGAAAAGATTTACTAAATGTATTATAAATACATAAGTTATTTTACTTATTATGCTTACTTACTGTATATATAGTGCTTTATTACACAGTGCTTTAGATACATCAATCTAAATTCCCTATCAGTATGTCTTTGGAGTGTTGGAGGAAACCCGCACAAACATGCGCAGAACATACTGTGGGGTTTCTACTCACTTGGGTGCGTCAGGAGTCAAACAGGAGGCATGTTCCTTTAAATGTCCATGTCGGTTTATTACTTCATAAACCAAGTGAAAAGCAAGAGGAAAACAAACAGCTTTCTGTTCAGGCACACAAAGTAAAGAGTCATTTAGGCAAAGTCACTGGTTAGCCAGTCCTGTGGACACACTGTTCACTGGCTCAGTCTGGAGAAAACAACACACAGGATGCCTTCTCCCTCCAAACACAGACCATGTGCCAAACAATGGCCTCTATTTTAGATTTTAACCACAGCCAGAGGTGAGGTATGTTGGCAGCCAGACCTGCCCATCTCTCACAGGTGCTTGTAACCTGGCTCCAAGTGCACCAAACAGTCCTCTTAGTGCTTAGGTACACTAGAGCAATGTTCCAGGTTACATCACAGAGGACAGCCATCTCTGTGATACATACCTCCCATTGACTATGTGTCCGTTAGCCTCCTTACAATACATACTCCTGGCAGATGTCCTTAGTGGGATTTGAACCCAGGATCCCAGTGCTGCAAGGAAACTGTGATAACCAGTGGTTATTAACCACTGAGCCACCTCACGGCCCCTATAACTGTGGTACACTTGGTTCTTTTATGAAGAACTGTACAGATATGCATTGGTGTTTTTCAGCTGTGATAAAAGCTTACTAACTTGCTATTATAATAGTGAATACATGAATTTTCCCATTAAGTCTACTTCCCATGATGAGTATTTGGTGCGTATTTGATGTTGCAGATTTTATGCAGTGTTTCTACACATATTAGCTAAATTAGGTTACTTGTGTATTTTCATTACGTTTTTGAGTTCATTTTATTACATACAGGTGAAACCAGAAGTTTACATACACTATATAAAAAGACACATATGCATGTTTTTCTCAATATCTGACATGAAATCAGATTAAACATTTTCTGTTTTAGATCTATTAGGATTACCATAATTTTTAATATTTGCCAAATGCCAGAATAATGAGAGAGAGAATGTTTTAAGGTATTTTTATTACTTACTGCAAAGTCAAAAGTTTACATACATTTCATCAAATAAAATGCATATTTACTGCAGTAGTAATTCACATTTTGCAGATTTCAAAAACGCACTGTAAGTCAGGTTGCGCAGCATAAAGCAAAAGCACAGAGGGCATGAGATTTATATAAACACCATCCATTTTGACGGAACTGTAAGATGCTGTATTTTTTGCAGAACAAAAATATACAGTGTTAAAAACAAAGCCATGCTAAGAACAGGCAGCTGAACCTAAAAATTGCCACTGACTTTACAAACTACCTAGACACCACAAAACAAAATTGACTGTATATTGTGCATTTTACAAGTAGGTAATCACGGTAAGAAAAGTCATATATTTGATGAATAAGTAATACATACCTTACAAAGCTATACAGAAACTGTTTCAATAAGACCTGTATATTAAAAAATTGCATAAATAAATAGCACAGAGGTATCTTTTTTCTCTATGAGTCAATTCTTCCTTTTTCCCTTGCCCCCTGACCTCACCTTCATCTCTGAAAAACAGCTCAAATCCGTCTGACCAGGAGCCAAGAGGAACTACCAGCACAGTGAGGTGTCAGGTGACAGCTTCTATTATACTTTATGGAGAGGGTAGGAGGGTAGGGGCAGCAGGAGCAGAGTGATTAAACAGGCTTTCGAGAGAAAGAAAATTCATGCAGGGCTTTCTAACAAGTCTTTTACCTCCACTCAGAGCTGGATTCACATCTACATTGCCAAGTACTGCTGTATAATTTTTTTCATGTTGCTGATGCTTTTGTCTGTGTGTTCCAAGGCAGTGAGCTAAAAAGTAAAATACTAATGCAAATAATGCACTTATACCAAAAACATGCCATTTTGTCTGAAAACCACTGTGTGTGAAACTAGTTTAAAGTAGGTTCAAGCAACATTTCAAAATTAGGACTAGGAAGACAAACAATGTGAAGCAGGGCCATAAATAAGAAATGTACTAGCACTAGCATATATTGAATTAAGAATCAAGGGACATATACCATATTATGTTATATAAAATATTGTGTTTTTTTATAAATAGGTAATTTATGTTTCTTTTCGTGTTTATACTGTGCTAGGTGAGCTTTTGTCTATTTTTGGACAACCTTAACCCCTTTACGACCTTGTCAGTAATAGTACGTAGCAGCACCCTGGGCCTATTTGGCCAGTTACGTACTATTACGCGTGATACGATTGCGCCCGCACACAAACGATGCGGGACGACACCACCGGGTGTCAGCTGATTGTCACAGCTGACACCCCGTGCTATGTGCCAGGAGCGGTTCCGCACTGCTCCAGGCACATTAACCACCGACATGCTGTGATCTAAGGCGATCGCAGCATTGCGGAGGCAAGGGGAGATAAGCACCGATACTCACCTCCTCTGCCAGTGTCCCGCACTGTCTGCGGCCGCTCCCGGATGTTGTCATGGTGACCCGATGTTGTCATGACAACATCCGGGTCACCAGACAGCAGGAAGTTACTTTGGTCATGTGCAGTAACTTCTCCCTGTGCTGCGCTGACAGGCTGCATAGCATAGGGAGCAAATGCTCCCTATGCTATACAGCCGATTAGGCTGCAAAAAGTGAAAGTCCCATAGTGGGACAACGTTTAAAAGTTTAAAAAGCGCCAGAAAGTGAAAAGAAAATTGTAAAAACATTAAAATAAAAGAAAAAAATAATCCCCCAAAAAATAAAAATATATTATACCCATAATATTTATTTATTATGAAAAAAAAAATCAAAAAACAATAAAAGTACACATATTTGGTATCGCCGCATCCAGAACGACCTGACCTATAAAACTGTTCCACTAGTTAACCCCTTTAGTGAACACGGTAAAAAAAAAAAATGAAGCAAAAACAAAAACGATGCTTTATCTTTATACTGCCAAACAAAAAATTGAATAAAACAATATCAAAAAACAAATGTATATAAAAACATCATCTTGTCTCACAAAAAACAAGCCATCATACAGCTCCATCAGCCAAAAAATAAAAAAGTTATAGCTCTCAGAATAAAACAATACGAAAAAATTATTTTTTCTATTTTTTTTATTGTGTAAAAGCGGCAAAACATAAAAAAAATCTAAATGTGGTACCGCTGTAAATGTACTGACCCGAAGAATAAGGCTAAGTGCCCATGATGCAGAAAAGCTGCAGATTTTTTCCGCATCTCCCTGGTAGGAAAAACGCATGCGTTTTTCCTGCCAGTTAGAAGCGTTTGTCTAGCGTTTTTGCATGCATTTCTGCATGCGGGTTATGGCTATGTGCCCACGTTGCAGAAATGAAGCAGAAAATTTCTGCTTCGTTTCTGCATGTCCTCTCCCGGAAAAACGCTTGCGGAGTTTGGCAAGCTTTTATCGCGCGTTTATGATGCGTTTAGGACATGCGGAATTGCCTTGCGTTTTTTATTGCATTGACAAGGCAATTCCGCATGCGTAAACGCAAAATTAATGGACATGCTGCGGATTTTTGAGCGCATAAAAAACGCTGCAGAAAAATCTGCAGCATGGACATTGAAATTGCGGATTCTCATTGGGGACCATGGGGGGCGGATTACCTAGCGTTTCACAAGCGTTTACGCTGCGGAAATTCCGCAGCATATACGCTTGTAAAACGCTACGTGGGCACATACCCTATCAAGCGCTTTTCCAAGCGATTTTATCATCACTTGGAAAAGTGCTTGACAACTTGGTCACACTATATAAATCCATGCTACCGGCATGGATTTATATAGTGTGACCAAGTTAATAATTAAAAAAAAGAATAAAATGGTAAAAAATAAACATTATACTTACCTTCCGACGTCGGCGGTCGCGTGCACGGTCACATGACTAAATGATGTCACCGCAGGTCCTTTTAGACCATCGCGAGCCGTACAAGAGACCGGACGCATCGTACAGGAGACCGGGGGACATCAGAAGGTGAGTATAATGTATTTTTTTATTTAAAATTCTTTTTTTTTAACAGGTACTATGGTACCCGGGTCTGGAGGAGAGTCTCCTCTTCTCCAGACCTGGGTACCATTCGCACATTGAATCGCTTAATATCTGCATGTGCACATGTAGTCATGCAGATATTAAGCGATTCAATGCAAGTCAATGGCGGCAATTATGCTGCGTGTCTGCAAAATTAATGGACATGCTGCGTATTTTTCCGCAATGATAATCTGCAGCGGAAATTTCCGCAGCATGTGCACATCACATGCGGATTATCATTGGGGACCATGGGGCACGTATTACCAAGCGTTTTTTAAGCATTTTCGCTGCAGAAAATGCTTGAAAAATGCATAGTGGGCACGCAGCCTAACGCTGCCTTATCAATTTTACCACACACAGAACAGCATAAAAAAAATAATAAAAAAAAACAATTCCAAAATTGATGGATTTTTTTTTATTCTGCCTCCCAAAAATCGGAATAGAAAGCGATCAAAAAATGTGACGTGCCCGAAAATGGTACCAATAAAAACGTCAACTTGTCCCACAAAAAACAAGCCATCACATGACTCTGTCGGCAGAAATAAGGAAAAATTACAACTCTCAAAATATGGCGATGCAAAAACTAGTCTTTGCAAAAAAAAGCGTCTTTTAGTGTGTGACAGCTGTCAAACATAAAAAAACCTATATGAATCTGGTATTGCAGTAATCGCACTGACCCAAAGAGTAAAGTCGTCTAATCACTTATATCGCACGAGAAATGGAGTAAAAAATAAACTCTAGGGTTAGGGTTGTGCTAGGGTTAGGCTTAGGGTTGTGCGCTATGTTTAGGGTTGTGCTAGGGTTAGGGTTGGGCTAGGGTTAGGGTTAGACTAGGGTTGTGCTAGGGCTAGGGTTAATGTTAGGCTAAGGTTAGGGTTGTGCTAGGGTTAGGCTAGGATTATGGTTGGGCTAGGGTTAAGGTTGCGTTTGGGCTAGGGTTAGGGTTGGGCTAGGGTTAGGGTTGGGCTAGGGTTAGGGTTGGGCAAGGGTTGGCCTAGGGTTGGCCTAGGGTTAGAGTAGTGTTAGGATTTGGCTAGGGTTGGGCTAGGGCTGTGCTAGGGCTAGGGTTGTGCTAGGGTTAGGCTAGGGTTATGGTTGGGCTAGGGTTATGGTTGAGCTAGGGTTAGGCTTAGGGTTGTGCGCTACGTTTAGGGTTGTGCTAGGGTTAGGGTTGGGCTAGGGTTAGGCTTAGGGTTGTGCGCTACGTTTAGGGTTGTGCTAGGGTTAGGTTTGGGCTAGGGTTATGGTTAGACTAGGGTTGTGCTATGGCTAGGGTTAATGTTAGGCTAAGGTTAGGGTTGTGCTAGGGTTAGGCTAGGATTATGGTTGGGCTAGGGTTAGGGTTGGGTTTGGGCTAGGGTTAGGGTTGGGCTAGGGTTAGGGTTGGGCAAGGGTTGGCCTAGGGTTGGCCCAGGGTTAGAGTAGTGTTAGGATTTGGCTAGGGTTGGGCTAGGGCTGTGCTAGGGCTAGGGTTGTGCTAGGGTTAGGCTAGGGTTATGGTTGGGCTAGGGTTAGGGTTGAGCTAGGGTTGGGCTAGGGTTAGAGTAGGGTTAGGGTTGGGCTAGGGTTAGGGTTTGGCTAAGGTTAGGGTTGGGCTAGGATTAGGGTTGGGCTAGGGTTAGGATGGGGTTGGGTTAGGGCTAGGGTTTGGCTAGGGTTAGGGTTGGGCTAGGGTTAGGGTTAGGCTAGGGTTAGGGTTAGGCTAGGGTTAGGGTTAGTGTTATGCTAGGGCTAGGGTTGTGCTAGGGATAGGGTTAGGATTGTGCTAGGGTTAGGCTAGGGTTATGGTCTGGCTCTGGTTAGGGTTGGGCTAGGATTATGGTTGGGCTAGGGTTAGGGTTGCGGTTGTGCTAGGGTTGGGGTTGCAGTAGGGTTGGGGTTGCATTAGGGTTGGGGTTGTAATAGGGTTGGGGATAGGGTTGTATTGGGGTTGGGATTTTTTCAAAAGTAAAGAAAAAAATGACGACAATATGGCAAATAGTCTTGAGCGCAAGTGCTTGCTACTTGAGTTTGCATCGGGTGCTCAGGTATGCTCCAAGTATCGCGGGTGATCGAGTGACATGCTAGAGTCTCTGCCCCATATGTTTTGCAGCTGTTATACAGAGCAAAATACCTTGCGGGGATTGTCTACCATGCACGAGCGATCCCTGCACGTTTTTTTTTTGGTTGTCTAATAACCGTGAAACATGCAGGGTGGGGACTCGAGCATATCACTCGAGCACCCACGATACTTGGTACATACCTGAGTACACGATGCAAACTCAAGTAGCGAGCACTTGCGCTCAAGACTAATGACAACTTATTCAATATGATGACCTAATGTGATCAAATTCTGTGTCGTACCTCTGGGTTCAAAATGTTCACTATACCCCTTGATAAAATCCTTCAGGGGTCTAGTTTCTAAATGGGGTCACTTCTGGGTGGTTTCCACTGTTTAGGCACATCAGGGGCTCTCCAACTTCAACATGGCGCCTGCTAATTATTCAAGCAAATTTTACATTCAAAAAGTCAAATGGCGCTCCTTCCCTCCCGAGCCCTGCTGTGCGCCCAAACAGTGTTTTTCTCCCACATATGGGGTATCAGCATGCTCAGGAGAAATTGCACAACAAATGTTATGGCACAATTTCTCTTGTTACTCTTATGAAAATGCAAAATTGGGGGCTGAAAAACATTTTTGTGGGGAAAATGTGAAAATTGTATTTTTACGGCTCAATGTTATAAACTTCTGTGAGGGCACCTGGGGGTTCAAAGTGCTCACCACACATTTAGATAAGTTCCCTGATGGGTCTAGTTTACAAAATGGTGTCATTTGTGGAGGGTTTCCACTGTTTAAGCACATCAGGGGCTCTCGAAACGCAACATGGCATCCGCTAATTATTCAAGAAAATTTTACATTCAAAAAGTCAAATGGCGCTCCTTCCTCCCGAGCCCTGCCATGCGCCCCAACAGTGGTTTGCTCCCACAAATGGGGTATTGGCATGCTCAGGAGAAATTGCAAAACTAATTTTGGGGTCCAGTTTTTCCTGTTACCCTTGCAAAAATAGAAAAATTGGGGTCTAAAGTAACATTTTTGGGAAAAAAGTTAAATGTTCATTTTTTTCTTCCACATTCCAAAAATTCTTGTGAATCACCTGAAGGGTTAATAAACTTCTTGAATGTGGCTTTGAGCACCTTGAAGGTGAAGTTTTTAGAATGGTGTCACTTTTGGGTATATTCTGTCATAAAGGCCCCTCAAAGTCACTTCAAATGTGATGTGGTCCCTAAAAAAATGGTTTTGTAAATTTTGTTGGAAAAATGAGAAATCGCTGGTCAACTTTTAACCCTTATAACTTCTAACAAAAAAAAATTTGGGTTCCAAAATTGTGCTGATGTAAAGTAGACATGTGGGAAATGTTATTTATTAACTATTTTGTGTGACATATGTAATGCAAGTGCCGGAATGCAACGCACAGAGACACAAGGCGAGAACAGTCAGAGATGTTTGTAAACAGTTTTATACAACAGGTATACTGAAACAAGGGATTAGCAACAAGGGTAATGAACAGTGGTTTGAAATATCAGAAAAATACGAAATTTCTCAAAGTAAGGCGCAGTCTCTCAAAGTAAGGCGCAATCTTTCAAAGTAAGGTGATGCCCTCAATCATGGAAGACACCACACAAGTTCTTTAACTGTGCATTTGGCCCTAGCGGGGTTCACCGGTTATTTCCGCTAGGCAGTGAGTCTCTTCCGGATAAATTCAATTAAATCACGTTGTGCTACTTTAGCCCCAACCGTTTCCCTCCCAACCTGAGTACCTAAACCCAATTGTCCCCGGTACCATGGGTGAGCAGTGGAAGTGATGGCCCTGCTCACGTATGCAGCTCCTCTCTGCTCGGCCGTTGGAGGCAGTCTCTCGAGCCTTGGATAGGGTGGTCCAGGCCTCGTCTGTCGGCGGATGATGTTGGGTTCCGCGAACTCACTCAGCACCGCGATCAGGTTCCTAGTCTCCTCAGCAGGCACAGCACTCGGGTCACAGCTGTGAGGGATCCGGAGCTCTTTTACCGGTGTCCGGCTGGAGCACCTCTCAGGCCTCTGGATTTGGCCTGTCACGTGGGGTTTCTCAGGACACAGAGAGCACGTCTGCTCCTTTCTGCTGCTTGGCGCCAAAGACACCTCAGGTTTGGCGCGCTGGCCTCTTATCTCCCTCAACTCCTTCCTGGAAGTCACCTGATCGGGTCCAGCGTCTGAACCTGCTCTCCCTGCAACTTCCCTTGCATATTTTGGTTCCGCTTGACTGTATCTGGCCAGTAGATGGCAGTCTCGCTCCATCCTTGAAACGTCATGTTGAAGTTCTTTTACAAGCTTTCTTGCCTGTTCTACACATATCTCTCTGATTTAAGGGCATGAAAATTCAAAGTTTGAAAATTGCAAAATTTTCAAATTTTTCACCAAGTTTCTGATATTTTCACAAATAAACGCAAGTAATATCGAAGAAATTTTACCACTATCATGAAGTACAATATGTCACGAAAAAACAGTCTCATAATCAGTCATAATCAGTGGGATTCGTTGAAGCGTTCCAAAGTAATTACCTCATAAAGTGACAGTGGTCAGAATTGTAAAAATTGGCCTGGTCATTAACCGGTTCAGGACCGCCCACTGTACATAAACGTCGGCGCTGCCTGGGCTCTGTGCAGCGCCGACGTTTAAAAACGGTGGGTGGTCCCGCAGCGCTCAGGACCCCCAGGGTCCTGCTAGCGCTGCGGTACCGGTTCAGAGCGATAGCTCTGACATGTGGCATCATGGGGACCTGATTGGATCAGGTCCCATGATGTTAACCTGTTCCTATCTTCTAGATGCCGCGATCCATAGCGATCGCGGCATTTAAAAGATAGGGACAGCCGGTGGTCGGCGATCGGGACCCCCCACATACCTGTCAGCGGCGGGGATCCCGGTGCTGTGACCTCTGACATCATCGAGACCTGATTGGCTCAGGTCTCGATGATGTCAGCGTCACACCAGCCAATCAGAGAGATCACCAGGGAAGTTTGTTTTAGCAACAAACTTTCCCGGGCGATCTGCCTGATAAATGCAGTTTCTCCTCCGATCTCAGTGAGAGAGCAGAGGAGAAACAGTGTGACAAGAGCTGTCAGCCTTGGCACTGTGAAAGTAAAAAAAAAAAAAAAAAAGAAAAAAGAAAGTAAGAGTTAGGGTTAGTGAGTCTGTCAGATCAGTCAGTCCTGTCAGATCAGTCCAGTCAGATCTGTCAGTCAGTCAGTCCTGTCAGATCTGTCAGTCAGTCCTGTCAGATCTGTCAGTCCTGTCAGATCTGTCAGTCAGTCAGTCCTGTCAGATCTGTCAGTCAGTCCTGTCAGATCTGTCAGTCAGTCAGTCCTGTCAGATCTGTCAGTCAGTCAGTCCGCTCAGATCTGTCAGTCAGTCAGTCCTGTCAGATCTGTCAGTCAGTCAGTCCTGTCAGATCTGTCAGTCAGTCAGATCTGTCAGTCAGTCAGTCCTGTCAGATCTGTCAGTCCTGTCAGATCTGTCAGTCAGTCAGTCCTGTCAGATCTGTCAGTCAGTCAGATCTGTCAGTCAGTCAGTCCTGTCAGATCTGTCAGTAAGTCAGTCCTGTCAGATCAGTCAGTCAGTCCTGTCACATCAGTCAGTCAGTCCTGTCAGATCAGTCCGGTCAGTCCAGTCCGGTCCCGTCCTTTCAGTCCGGTCCGTTCAGTCCAGTCAAAAAATATAAAAATAAAATGGCCCGTCAGACTTATACCGCAGAGGAGGTGTATGCCCTGCTGTGTTCTGACACTGATGACAGCGCAATCTCAGATGGAGATATGGATTTTGAGGGCTTTAGTAGCGGCGACACTGAGAGCCCAGAAATGAGCAGTGATTCTGTTCCATCCTCAAGCCCAAGGACCAGTACAGCAATAGGGGCAAATAGCGCTACTGGAGAAACGTCTCCAAATCAGGGAACACTGCCCAGTACAAGCGCTGTCCCTGCTACTAGTGAATTGGCGCACGCCAGTGTACAAGGGGCGTTGCCACATGATCTAGCATTTCCCAGATGGGAGGCTTCAGATTCGGCTGCTCCATTCAGCCCTGATTTCAACGCCATTCCTGGTATAAATGTGGAGGTGGAAGATTTTGGACCAATTCATTTTTTTAATTTGTTTTTTACAGACAGCTTGCTAGAGCATATTGTCGTGCAAACAAATTTATACGCGTCCCAATTCATAAGCCAGAATCCCCAATCTTACTATGCTAGGGCAAATTTATGGACACCAACTAATGTCCCGGAAATAAAAAAATTTTTAGGACTTACATTTGCCATGGGGCTTGTTAAAAAACCGAGCATTCGATCCTACTGGTCCAACCACCCTGTTCAAGCCACCCCTATGTTTTCAGTCATTCTGCCTAGGACCCGTTATGAAATGCTCATGCGGTTTTGGCATTTTAACGACAATAGTCAATGCCTGCCCAGAAATGCCCCAGAACATGACAGGTTATATAAAATTAGACCCATCATTGAAAATTTGTCAGAAAAATTCTTAAGCCTCTACTCCCCAACACAAAATATTTCTATAGACGAGTCCCTTGTAAAATTCAAAGGAAGACTGCACCTCAAGCAATTTATCCCATCTAAAAGGGCAAGGTTTGGAATAAAGCCCTATAAAATGTGCGAAAGTTCAACCGGATACACATCCGCTTTTCGCATATATGAGGGGAAAGATAGCCAACTAAACCCACCAGGATGCCCTACTTATCTGGGGACATCTGGAAAAATTGTTTGGGAGCTGATAAGTCCATTTTTTCAAAAAGGCTACAATCTATATGTGGACAATTATTACACCAGCATACCCCTATTTAAAAGTCTGGTTGAACACAACATCGGGGCTTGTGGGACCATCCGTAAAAACCGTCAGGGGTTTCCACAACCATTGGTCAACCAAAAGTTTCAAAAGGGGCAGTCAGGGGCTGTACGCAACGGAGAGCTGCTTGCCCTGAAATATAGGGATAAGAGGGATATTTTTGTCCTCAGCTCGATCCACACAGATGCCACAAGGGCCACTGTAGAACTAGGATCCACCACTCCGAAGCAAAAACCTGTGTCAGTCATTGACTACAACAAACACATGGGGGGTGTGGACCTTGCAGACCAGGTTCTACAGCCATACCAGGTATCAAGAAAGTCCTATACCTGGTATAAAAAGTTGGTTATTTATTTGTTTCAGGTGGCCACATACAATTCTTTTGTGTTGTACAAAAAAGCAGGAAATTCAGATCCTTTTCTTGATTATCAAGAAAAGGTAATTGAAAATCTTGTCTTTCAAAGTGTTAGCCCCGCTCATCCATTAGAATCTGAGGATGTGAAAAGACTCACTGAGCGACATTTTATTGCACTTATTCCAGCAGCGGAAACAAGAAGGAACCCCCAGAAAAGATGTCGTGTATGTACTAAGAGAGGAATGAGGCGTGATACCCGCTACTATTGCCCACAATGCCCATCATTGCCAGCCTTATGCGTCACTGACTGCTTTAAAATCTTCCACACAGAACCACGTTTTTAAACTGTAAAAATGTATCCCAATTTGTCATTCAAACATTTGGTTCATTTAGTGAATGACACATTCAAGTAGAGCTCACTTAATTTCCAGGGGGGGTTCTCCAGAATCTAAACCTTCCATTGCGTGCTTGTTTCTGGAAATCATCCATTGAGTTAAAATGGTCACTAAACCCATAGATGAATTCCCAGAGGGGTTTCATTTCCAAAATGGGGTCACTTCAGGGGGGATTCTTTAGCTCTGGTACTCTGAAAAGTGCCAGAACAGCATAATCCCCCCTGAAGTGACCCCATTATAGAAATGACACCTCTGTGGGAATTCATCTATGGGTTTAGTGACCATTTACCTATCTACTTATTTTCCCACCACTAGATTAATTTATACAGAGGAGTAGATTGTAAAATTCGGTCACTTGTTGTGGGTTTCCTCTGTTTAGGCACCTCAGGGGCTCTCCAAATGCAACATGGCGTCCGCTATCCATTCCAGTCAAATTTCCATTCCAAAAGTCAAATGGCGCTCCTTTCCTTCCAAGCCATGCCGTGCGCCCAAACAGTGGCTTTGCACCACATATGGGGTATCAGCGTGCTCAGGAGAAATTGCACAACACATTTTGGGGTCCATTTTTTCTGGCTGCCCTTGTGAAAATTAAAAATTTGAGGCTAAAGTAGCAGTTTTGTGTTAAAAATGTGTTTTTTTATTTTCACACTTCAACATTATAAAATTCTGTGAAGCCCCTGGGGGTTCAAGGTGCTCACCACACATCTAGATAAGTTCCTTGAGGGGTCTAGTTTCCAAAATCGGGTCACTTGTTGGGGGTCTCCTCTGTTTAGGCACCTCAGGGGCTCTCCAAATGCAACATGGCGTCCGCTATCCATTCCAGTCAAATTTCCATTCCAAAAGTCAAATGGCGCTCCTTACCTTCCAAGCCATGCCGTGCGCCCAAACAGTGGCTTTGCACCACATATGGTGTATCAGCATGCTCAGGAGAAATTGCACAACACATTTTGGGGTCCATTTTTTCTGGCTGCCCTTGTGAAAATTAAAAATTTGAGGCTAAAGTAGCAGTTTTGTGTTAAAAATGTGTTTTTTTATTTTCACACTTCAACATTCTAAAATTCTGTGAAGCCCGTGGGGTTCAAGGTGCTCACCACACATCTAGATAAGTTCCTTGAGGGGTCTAGTTTCCAAAATGGGGTCACTTGTTGGGGGTTTCCTCTGTTTAGGCACCTCAGGGGCTCTCCAAATGCAACATGGTGTCCGCTATCCATTCCAGTCAAATTTCCATTCCAAAAGTCAAATGGCGCTCCTTACCTTCCAAGCAATGCCGTGCGCCCAAACAGTGGCTTTGCACCACATATGGGGTATCAGCGTGCTCAGGAGAAATTGCACAACACATTTTGGGGTCCATTTTTTCTGGCTGCCCTTGTGAAAATTAAAAATTTGAGGCTAAAGTAGCAGTTTTGTGTTAAAAATGTGTTTTTTTATTTTCACACTTCAACATTATAAAATTCTGTGAAGCCCCTGGGGGTTCAAGGTGCTCACCACACATCTAGATAAGTTCCTTGAGGGGTCTAGTTTCCAAAATGGGGTCACTTGTTGGGGGTTTCCTCTGTTTAGGCACCTCAGGGGCTCTCCAAATGCAACATGGCGTCCGTTTTCCATTCCAGTCAAATTTCCATTCCAAAAGTCAAATGGCGCTCCTTACCTTCCAAGCCATGCCGTGCACCCAAACAGTGGCTTTGCACCACATATGGGGTATCAGCATGCTCAGGAGAAATTACACAACACATTTTGGGGTCCATTTTTTCTGGCTGCCCTTGTGAAAATTAAAAATTTGAGGTTAAAGTAGCAGTTTTGTGAAAAAAAGTTAAATGTTCATTGTTTTCTTCCACATTCCAAAAATTCCTGTGAAGCACCTGAAGGGTTAATAAACTTCTTGAATGTGGTTTTGAGCACCTTGAGGGGTGCAGTTTTTAGAATGGTATCACTTTTGGGTATTTTCTGTCATAAAGGCTCCTCAAAGTCACTTCAAATAAGATGTGGTCCCTAAAAAAAATGTTTTTGTAAATTTTGTTGTAAAAATGAGAAATCGCTGGTCAACTTTTAACCCTTATAGCTTCCTAACAAAAAAAAATTTTGGTTCCAAAATTGTGCTGATGTGAAGTAGACATGTGGGCAATGTTATTTATTAACTATTTTGTGTGATATATCTCTCTGATTAAAGGGCATGAAAATTCAAAGTTTGAAAATTGCAAAATTTATAATTAAAAAAAATTGATGTGGGGCTTCGCCCTATATTTGTGTCCAGTCAGGTACAGCAGGCAGGAACGGGCTGCCCCCAACCACCAGCTGCCTATTTGTACCTAGCCGGACACAACAATATAGGGAAGCCCTTTTTTTCTTAATTATTCCATGAATTTCATGAATTTAAAAAAAAAAACGTGGAGCTTCGCCCTATTTTTGTGTCCAGCCAGGTACAACTAGGCAGCTGGGGGCTGGAATCTGCAGCGCAGGGAGGCCCAAGCTTTCTGGGCCCCACCCGCTGCAAATTGCAGTCCGCAGCCGCCCCGGAAAATGGCGCGTTCATAGAAGCGCCATCTTCTGGCGCTGTACCCAACTCATCCAGGGCCCTGGTGCGGTGGCTCACTGGGTAATAAAGGGGTTAAGGCCAGCTTGGCATTATCAGCTGGCCCTAAGCCCGAAATTCATGGGGTCACGCCAATATTAGACATGACCACCATGAATTTCTAGTAAAGTATTTAAATAAAACACAAACACCCAGAAAAAAGTCCTTTAATTGAAATAAACACACAATTCTTTATTGTTCTAAATTAAACCATACTTACCATCACGCCCATTCCAGCTGAAGCCAACGATCTCCTGCAATAAAAGAAAAATAATAAAGCAACCTCATCCTTACCTTTCCATGGCTCCCACGACGGCTCCAGCTCTGCTACATCGAGATGACAGGCTGGACCGCAGCAGAACGCTGCCATCCAGCCTGTCATACCGCAGACACTGAGAAGCGCAGGCATACTTCCACTCCTCAGTGTCTGGCTGTGACGGCATCCAGATGAGCCGACAATGAACTCGGCTCACCTCATGTACGTCACTGACAGCGTGGGAGAATTCTCCTGCACTCAGCGCTTCAGCGTGAGAATTTTCCCACGCTGTCAGTGACGTGCATGAGGTGAGGTCATGTCCAATGAACTCGGCACACCTCATGCACGTCACTGACAGCGTGGGAAAATTCTCACGCTGAAGCGCTGAGTGCAGGAGAATTTTCCCACGCTGTCAGTGACGTGCATGAGGTGAGCTGAGTTCATTGGACATGACCTCGGCTTATCTGGATGCCGTCACAGCGAGACACTGAGGAGCGCAAACATGCCTGTGCTTCTCAGTGTCTGCGGGATGACAGGCTGGATGGCAGCGTTCTGCTGCGGTCCAGCCTGTCATCTCGATGTAGCAGAGCTGAAGCTGTCCTGGGAACCATGGAAAGGTAAGGATGAGGTTGCTTTATTATTTTACATTTATTGCAGGAGATCGTTGGCTTCAGCTGGAATGGGCGTGACTGTAAGTATGGTTTAATTTAGAACAATAAAGAATTCTGTCTTTATTTCAATTAAAGGACTTTTTTCTGGGTGTTTGTGTTTTTTTTAAATACTTTACTAGAAATTCATGGTGGTCATGTCTAATATTGGCGTGACCCCATGAATTTCGGGCTTAGGGCCAGCTGATAATGCCAAGCTGGCCTTAACCCCTTTATTACCCAGTGAGCCACCGCACCAGGGCCCTGGATGAGTTGGGTACAGCGCCAGAAGATGGCGCTTCTATGAACGCGCCATTTTCCGGGGCGGCTGCGGACTGCAATTTGCAGCGGGCGGGGCCCAGAAAGCTTGGGCCTCCCTGCGCTGCGGATTCCAGCCCCCAGCTGCCTAGTTGTACCTGGCTGGACACAAAAATAGGGCGAAGCCCCACGTATTTTTTTTTTTAATTATTTCATGAAATTCATGGAATAATTAAGAAAAAAAGGGCTTCCCTATATTGTTGTGTCCGGCTAGGTACAAATAGGCAGCTGGTGGTTGGGGGCAGCCCGTTCCTGCCTGCTGTACCTGACTGGACACAAATATAGGGCGAAGTCCCACATAATTTTTTTTTAATTATTTCATGAATTTCCTGAAATAATTTAAAAAAAATTGACGTGGGGCTTTGCACTATATTTGGGTCCAGCCAGGTACAGCAGGCAGGAACGGGCTGCCCCCAACCACCAGCTGCCTATTTGTACCTGGTTGGACACAACAATATAGGGAAGCCCTTTTTTTCTTAATTATTCCATGAATTTCATGAAATAATTAAAAAAAAAAAAACGTGGAGCTTCTCCCTATTTTTGTGTCCAGCCAGGTACAACTAGGCAGCTGGGGGATGGAATCTGCAGCGCAGGGAGGCCCAAGCTTTCTGCCCCCCGCTGAAAATTGCAGTCCGCAGCCGCCCCGGAAAATGGCGCGTTCATAGAAGCTGGATGCTGTACCTGGCTGGCATACAAAAA
The DNA here is from genome assembly GCF_046119375.1 of Phyllobates terribilis. Taxonomy (NCBI): domain Eukaryota; kingdom Metazoa; phylum Chordata; class Amphibia; order Anura; family Dendrobatidae; genus Phyllobates; species Phyllobates terribilis. The sequence goes on from NW_027362762.1 coordinate 738,016,159, forward strand.
TATGGCGAAGCCCACGTCAAAAGTTTTGGGAAAAATTAATTATAAAATAAATAATAATTTAGGGACTGCATCTTTATTAACTCCTCAAATGTCATTTAGTGTTAAAATAATGGATTTATTTTAAAAAGAAATAGCGTGGGATCCCCCATAATTTTAGTCTCTAGCGGAGGTTAAGCAGACGGCTGGGGCAGATGTTTGAAGCCTGGGAAGGGGGTAAAACCCACGGAGCTTCCCAGGCTACTAATATCAGCCCCCAGCTGAATACCTAGCCTTTACTAGCTATTAAAATGGGGGACCCCCCCCAAAAAAATGACGTGGGGTCCCCCCTATTTTAATAGCTAGCAAAGGCTAGGCAGACAGCTGGGGGCTGATATTAATAGCCCAGGAAGGGTGCCATGAATATTGGCCCCCTCCCAGGCTAGAAACACCAGTCGTCAGCAGCCCCAGAAATGGCGCATCCATAGGATGCGCCAACTCTGGCACTTAGCCTCGCTCTTCCACGCTGCCCTGGTGCGGTGGCAGGGGGTAATAGTGGTGGGGTTCATGTCAGCGCCAGCTGCCATGAAGCCCAGGTTAGTAATGATGGGCGTCTATAAGACACCCCCATTACTAACCTACAAAGTGTTAAAAAGAAAAAACACACTACACCCAGAAAAAAATAATTTATTTGAAATAAAACACACAATTTTATTTAATTCTTAGTTTACTAAAAATAATAGTTACCTGTCCACGTTCCTGCGCTGATCTCCCATGCACAGCTGTCACATCTGGAGATGGTGACAGCTGTGCATGGCTGCTGTAAGCTCACGCTGCCGGGAACACGTCCGCTCCCGGCAGCGGGAGCCACTGACTGAGGTCACCGGAGTGCATTCAGGCAGCGCAGCTCCGGAGACCTCCTTTATGGCACTGCTGTACCGTGGGAATTTCTCACGATACAGCAGGGCCGTAAAGGAGCTAACCGGAGCAGCGCTGCCTGAACTCCGGTGAACCCTTACGGCCCCGTCATTCTAGCGGCGGCAGCGGTTCAGAGCGGTCACATTCTATGTGGCTGCTCTGAACTGGAGATCTTCGTGGGACACTCGTGGACTGCTACGGAGGGGTAAGGATAAGGTTGTGGTTTATTATTTTATATTTTATTACAGGAGATCGATGGCTTCGGGGAATTAGGTGTCTTGGTGAGTATAGGTGTAGTTTTTTATTTTTTACTTTATTTTAGGTGGCGATCGGCGGGGACAGGTAATGTATGAACTAATTTATTGTAGGTAACCACTGGCCACCAATGACATGTATTTAACATTTATTGGGGACACAGTAGGGCAATTTAAATAGCAGGATCAGTCTGATGGGAACTACTGCTCCCATCGAGCTGATCCTGCTGGCAGGAGTGGACGGGGGACAGACATAGGCCGATAGGAGTAGTAGTGTCACATCGGCCTATGTCTGCCTGCACGCACACACACCGCACACACCCGCACACATCGCACAGACACCGCGCACACCCGCACAAACATCGCGCACACACACGCACAGACACCCCGCACACACACTAATCATGACGGGCTGATGGTCTGGGAGGTGAGGCTGACCTGTGCGGCCGTGGGAAAGTTCATGTGAGTTCATGCAGTCAAGCATGAACTTACATGAACCCTCTGAGGGCAACGCGGCGACTTCAAATGAACAGCTGATCGGCATCAGCTGATACCTCAGCTGTTCATTTGAAATAACCGGCGGGAAAGCGCAGCACAGAACGGGAAAGCCGGCGGTGAAGTCTTTTCACTGCCGGCTTCCCCGCCCGGGTCCTTCACTCCCCGCTCCTTGGAGCTGCGCTCCCCGCCCGGTCCTAACTTACGATCGGGATGGGAGGTGGCGAGGGGAGCGGAGGATCAGGGTGGGAGGCTGCGGGGAAGCAGTATGGGGCTGTGTGATTGTTTAAAAGCCGGCGGCTTTTTACCGCCCTCCGGCTTTTAAACAATCAGGAGAATTCTCCCCCGCTGGGATGGCATTCTGATGACAGGCTGGATCGCGCTGCCATCCAGCTTGTTATCCTTCACAGACACTGCAGAGCGCAGGCATTATGGGAACTTCCGATTCCGGTATCCGATATTGTAAAAGTATCGGAATTAAGTATCGGCATTCCGATACCGCGAATATCGGCCGATACCCGATATTACAGTATCGGAATGCTCAACACTAATTATAACTGATTTAAAAAGCCATCATGTTCATATGCCTTTCAACAGCTGTGGGTGGAGCAGTGCTTCGCCCCCGGCTGTTAACTAGCTACATCCCGCTGTGAATCACTGACAGAGGGATTTAACATGTACCAGCCGGAAGCGCGACATTCATCCCACTCATCAGTGCCCCTGTCATGTGATTGAGGGGGTCAGATGGGTTATCATGACACTCAGGGGTCTGCTGATGACCCCCGTGCCTGTCATTACAATGCTCCTGTGAATGGAGATCGTGATTTCTGCTATACAAGCGACGATCACAGTTTCAAGTCTCCTAAGGCGACTATTAAATAAAGTAAAAAAAACCTTTTAAAAATACAAAAAAACACAAATTCAAATCATTCCTCTTTTGCCCTATTGAAATAAATCAATTAAAAAATAAACATATTTGGTATTGCTGCATTCAGAAATGCCAGAACTATCAAAATATAAAATAAATTAATCCCATCGGTAAACAGTGTAACCAAAAAAAATCGAAACATGAGAATTATGTTCTTTTGGCTGCCACAACATTGCAATAAAATGCAAAAAGAGGCAATCAATAGGTTTCTAATCTGAAACGCGTTTGCCCATGCCTATAATCCCACTGAAGGTATTGTGACTTTTTGTACTTTTTTGTATTTTTCATGGATTTTAATTGTATCCAAGGTCTAAGGGGTAATGTTTCTCCTTGTGGAGAGTGACATACCGGCTCTGGCATGTCAAGGTAAGGAGGCTTATTCACCGTGCAATGCTTCTCTGGGAAATTTAATATGCAAATTGCCTCTTAAGAGAAAAAGAGGACTTAAACTCTCTAGCGCCACCTATTGGAAGCAGCAATCCTACAAGTCACAATCAACCCTTTAACGAGTCGTGCAATATGACTTAGGATAAAAGCTAAATCAGAATCTCAATTTGCATCATCAATTTGGGTCATCAATTCAATGTATAAGGCTTTGCTAATAACATAAGGCAGAAGCTTGCTATCAGCTTTTAACGGGTTTGTTTTTGGAGGGAGTAAAAATGGACACGTCATCTGAATGTGTCCTTATGCTTATCAGTGCTCTTAGTTATATATTTCCAAATTGCATTGATTTGTGACGGAAAGTAAATGGTCATTTCTACATGAAATCAGAGCTGGGTTACTGGCTATTCGCCTTGCTGTGGCTCCGATACGCTATCCCCTTACAAGGAAAAAGTTTGGATTTTGGACATGGCAATAAATAAAATAGTATAAGCAAAAAAAATAAAAAATAAAATAACTTATTTCCAAGAATTGCTCTAGTTTATTTTCAGAACTGTTGTTTTAAGACTGTGTTCCATGTTCGTACAGTACACAGTTTATTCCTATTATTACAATGCTACTTCTTCCCAAACTGATACAATCAATAGCCATGTTGTCTTTGATATTCTTCCCATGAATGTTAAATATAATTTAATAACCTCCTTTGCCTCTTTTCTCAGCAATATTACATATGTATATCATTTGACTTTTGCGTTCCCTAAATGGTTCCTGAAACTGAGCAATCTCAGATGCTATAGGCCTAATAAAAGAATTCTCATGGCTTCCTCACAGAAATTTCTCAAGTTATTTCCATTCGTAGTTAATGTTTCATTTAGTTTCTGTTTGATGTTTGGATCAATTTTGACAGTTACATTGACTCATTCTCCTCTAATAACTATTTTCATTCCTATTTTGATTGATAGTCTTCTATACATAGGCTGAGCCATTCAATTCCCATCCATAGCATGCAATTACAAATATAGGGAATAAATAAATAAAAAATGTATTCCTTTTACCCTTTGTAACTTATCTCCCACATGAGCCGGCATATACACTAAATCCTGCACTCGCGGAGTCATGTCCTGCATTAGAGAAGTCTGTAATGTCCCATTGGAATCATTAAAAAGAGAAAAAATCCCGTGTTAATGATTTGATGGGTGACTCACTCTCTGAAGCACCCAGACATTAAGATTCAGATTGTAGATTTGGTACCAGCAGAACAGCAGGCGGAAGTGGTTGTACTTATTTGTAACCTGGGACTACCTCTTCATCCAAGATCATTAGGCTGTGCACTTCATCAATCATTGTGATGTTAACATGAATTCTCATTTCATACCAATTATAACTTCATGTAAATTTAACAACCGCTTCATTAGATTTCCATTGCACATAGCGTTTTGTAAAAAAAATATATTTTTATACACTTTTACTTTTTAAAATAGCTTTTTTTTATGCTTTGATAAAGGTTTTTTTTTGCTTTTTTTCCTATGGAGAAGTCAATTGGAAATTGCTTGAATAAACGCCACATCTAAAGTATGCTGCATTTGGAAAAAAAAAAGCAAAAGTAAGAAACAAAAATTCCAGCATTTTTATTCTATTTGTTTAAAAAAGAACTTTGATCCTTTATTACATGATATTAAGATCCACAGGATAAAATATTACAAACATCATGTTAAACAAAAATTGCAATTTTTTTGGAACTTGAAATGTTTGGAATTTTCTTTTTTACCATATTGCAGTTTAGTATCATGTTCAAAAAGATCAGAGTATTTTACTTAGAAGATGAATGCTGGAACTTCTTTTGTTGCCTTTGGATATAGTAGCATCTACTAGCCGACTGGGATATGTTCATTTGCACCCTCCTCAAATCTCCATGTCACATGAACCATCTTCAAGATATCTACTCTCAAAAAGGTGAGCTCAGAAAATACCATTTTTTCTTTTTGCATTTGGAAAAAATGGCTGGAATGCAAAAAAAAATGTAATAGAAAGATTAAAAATATATTCAACAAGCCACAATTTTTAAAAACCCACACAAAAAAACCGAACAAAAATAGTCAGAAGTATGCATGTGATGCAAATGAAAAAACCTTTAATGAATACATGGTTAGGTAAGAATGTGGCAATGCAGAGACAGGCGCTCACACCTATATGCAGTTGAAACCAGAAGTTTACATACACTATATAAAAAGACACATATGTATGTTTTTCTCAATATCTGACATGAAATCAGAATAAACCTTTCCTGTTTTAGGTCAATTAGGATTACCATCATTTTTAATATTTGCCAAATGCCAGTATAATGAGAGAAAGAGAATGTTTTAAGGCATTTTTATTACTTACTGCAAAGTCAAAAGTTTACATACATTTCATTAGTATTTGGTACCATTGCCCTTAAACTGAATGACTTGGGGCAAATGTTTGGGATATCCTTCCACAAGCTTCTAATAATAGTTGGTCGGAATTTGGGCCCATTCCTCCTGACAAAACTGGTGTAACTGATCCAGGTTTGTAGGTCGCCTTGCTCGCACCTGCCTTTTCAGCTTTGCCCATAACTTTTCAATAGGATTGAGATCAGGGTTTTGTGATGGCCACTCCAAAACATTGACTTTGTTATCCTTAAGCCACTTTGTTACCATTTTGGCAGTATGCTTTAGGTCATTGTCCATTTGGAAGACCCATTTCCACTCAAGCTTTAACTTCCTGGCTGATGTCTTGAGATGTTGCTTCAGTATTGCCACATAATCTTCTTTTCTCATGATGCTGTAGCACCCTGAGGATTCGGCTGCTACAGGGGTATTGCACCTCAATCCAGAGGTGTGATATTCCACTCCCGGGTAAGGATGGAGTGTGGAACTGAGCTCGGTAGGCTGCATGCACTACACACATCCCATTTCCGAGGAGCAGACCGACGGTACTCCCACTTAGAAATGTGCAGGTACGACCGAGTCTGTTCCTGGCTGGAGTGGGAGGGGGGTGGAACATCCCAAGTAGTGTAGGGGCAGATAAGGGGAGCAGCCTGGGTAAAGATAGGAGCTCATTGGGTGCTGGTCACCTGAGTTCACACATAGAGGGTGTATATAAGGTGGGCACCATCAGAGATCAGGGTCAGTCAGTCTGTCAGCCTTTTGCAGAGAGAAGTCAGAGGAGGAAGAGGAGCAGAGAAGCCCTAGAGAGAGAGAGAGGAGAAAGAAGGAAAGACCCAGAGAGGGGATAAAGAGAGGACTCTGAGAACCCAAATTCAAGCTACGGGTGAAGAGTCGGCATTAGGGTACCGGAACCCAAGCTGGTGGGGGCAAAAACACACCCCAGCCAGAGACCGGAGGCCGTGGGCAGCGTCTGCCACGGCCACCCACCACATCCACCACGAAGGCATACCACGTGGAGGGTCAGGGAACCCAAGGCCAAGGGTCACCCAACAGAAGGCCCGAGGGAGCTGGACCTGGGTGGATCAATAGTGGGGACGGCCAGAGAAAGGACAGAAGGAGAGCTCAGGGTCACGCTCCGGACTCGCTTGGGGGTTGGCTGGATCCAGGACCTGGTGGACGCAGCACGGCTCGGGAGGTCACTTGAAGCTGGAGTGACCGGAACATCAGCAGTGAGTAAATACCCTAAACTGCACAACCCGACTCTGTCTTCCTTTAACATCTATGCTGCACCACCACAACCCCCATCCTCTGCACCTGACCCCCTGAGGCTATACCCCACCCGTTGGGGGTTATACCACCAAAAGCTGCACCTACACCATCAGCCTCAGCGGACCCTGCTGCAGCGGCGGCCATAGTGACCGCAATACAACGGGTGGCGTAGTCGACAATAAAGAACTTTATAACATCTGTAGGACTGCCACATACAACTGAGTTTGACACCCTGGGCACGGACCGGGTCACAGCCACTCGGAAGACTACAACTCCCATCTGATCCGGCTCCGGATATTCCCCCTAAAGAATATGGCCCAGGGGGCGCGTCAACTTTGGCGTAGTCGGCAGGATTACGTGCCCGCAACACCCGGGTACTGTGTGCCTGAAGAAAAGAACGAATTTACCTCAAAAAGAAGTCTCCTGTCGGTTCCGGAGGGTCCATGCCATCGGACTCCATCACAGGTCGATTCCCGCCGGTTGTCCGCCATTAACAGCTTTTTCCCGCCATCTGCAGAGTTTCCCGCCACTGGGAAGCGATTCCCGCCATTTCCAAAGGTTTCCCGCCTTGGAAGAGCGGACGCCATTATGGGCGTGCCAGAGGGTGGCGAGAGGCCACCTCCCATCGTGGGCCAGGACCGAAAATGGCGCCAAAAGTGGAAACCGCCCCCACCAACAGAGACTGTGATGCTAGAGGTGTCTGTCAGCGTGAAAGATCAGCCCCTGGAGCTGACAATCACCAAGTGGCCCCGGGACCGCCCTCGAGGTGGGAGGAGACGAAAGGAGAGAGCAAAGATGGGTGCCGCCTGGAGCAGTCTAGAGCGAGCGCACCCGGAGGCAAGAAGCCTGGAGAAGAATATCGGAGGAGCTTACCCGGAGATGGCGAGAAAGCAGAGCAGCACCGGCCCATTGGCCAGGAGCCTGCTAGAAACAGAAGAGGGAGAGCAGAGCAGCACCGGCCCGCTGGCCAGGAGCCTGCTGGAAACAACTGTAGAAGAGCAGAGCAGCACCGACCCGTTGGTCAGGAGCCTGCTGGAAACAACGACCCCACTAGGCCTAGTGGAGGTCCTAGCACAGCTCCCCCGAGACCGGGAGTGTGCGCAGACCGCTCTGGAGGGCCTCGCAAGGAGGATGGCCCGGGTGCAGCGAGAGACGTTGGCGGAGTGGAGCCGTGAGATGGCCCAGCAGACCGAGACCCGTCAGCGGAGCACGCCACCCAAGACGAGGAGACAGACCGCCTCTGAGGATGGCGCGGGAGGACTCAAGGCCGGAGACGGCGCCGAGAAGGGAGCCGAACGAGTGGAGGCAGGTAAAGGGGACGTCTATACCCCAAACCGGGAAACCGCGAACCTGCCCCAGCTCCCCGTCGCAGAGCCCGAAGTCTATCCTGCCGTGCCCGTCGCTGCAACGTCACCGCCGCAGACTAGGCCTCAAACGGGAGCCGCGACCCCTGTGACGTCACACGCCTCGACCCCGGGCGTGACCAAGCAGGAAGTACCACCAGCCTGGTCGCAAGGCCTAGTACCCCCGGGCGCCGCAATACCAACAGCGCCCCCTACCTCCGCGGAGCCCCCGGCCTGGTCGCAGGGCCAAGTAGCCCAGGGCGCCGCCGTCCTTACGGTGCCCTTCACCTTCCAGATACCCCAGGCCTGGCCGCAAGGCCCGGGCAACCCGGGCGCTAACACCACCGCGCCCATAAGACCTAAAGTGCCGCATCTGGGAGAGGACCTGTACGCCCAGCATACGTGCCCGGATGGGCAGCCATTTATATGGCCACCGGAGTTCCACCATCCCCGACTCCGGAGAGAGAGACCCCTGGATGAACCCCTGATCCCGGCTCCAAAGCCCGTAAAGAGGATCTCGCCCCCGCTAGCAGAAGCGCAGTTCGAGTGGGACCCCACCGGAGAAGATCTCATGGGGTTCACTCAAGAGACTCGGGCAGCTGCAGCGGAGCGTGCTGAGTGCTGCCGCCAACAGCTCGAGGACTTTGAGAGGGAGCGGAGAGAGAGGCGGGTCCGGGAACAGCAAGCTCAAGTAAGGAGCGCGGAGCAGAAGAGCCAGGCCAGGAGAGACCCCCGTGCAGCGCATAGTCCCCGCACCACCGGGACTGTGATAAAGTTTAATATGCAGCATGGGTGGGGCTTCATCCGAGACCACCGCACCCTAGGCGACGTCTTCGTGACCAGGAGAGACGTTGAGTCCCACCTACCGGAGGGACACAGAGGTCGTGACCTTTACATCGGGGACGAGGTCACTTTCACCCGGCACAAGTGTGCCAAAGGACCCTACGCCCTCCATGTGCATCGTCTGACGGAGGAAGAGCTGCGGTGTGAGGAGGAAGAACAAGAGGACCCGGACGGGTCTGAAACTAGAGCCAAAGGTAACAATAAAGAAAGAGCAGGAGGACGCCGTCGTTAAGTACAGCGAAGCAGGAGCTGTATATAGTTGCCCGTCGGGGCACCATAAACTGAAACTGTTGCTGTTGCTAAAAATAGTCCCCGTTGGGACCAGCAAGTGTGAACTGTTACCCGTTTAACCCCTAAATCCCACTGACCGAGGACTGAGAGCGGTCATTCCTCCCCAATACCTGGCCGAGGACTGAGAGCGGCCATATCCCTGTAAATAGTTGCGCGTCCTAAAGCGCCCCCTACCGGTTTTATAGGAAAACCAGTTTTCCAGAGAGACTGTCGCACTTTACCCGGTCACACGTTGCACAGTGACCGGAGGAGGAGCCTGAGGCGACGAGAATGATTATATGAAAAGTTTTATATGATGTTTTATTATGTTTATGTTTATGAAAAAAAAAAATGTATGTTTGTGGATGTTATGTCTTACAGCCCGAGGACGTGCTGTGATTTACCAGGGGGGAATGTAGCACCCTGAGGATTCGGCTGCTACAGGGGTATTGCACCTCAATCCAGAGGTGTGATATTCCACTCCCGGGTAAGGATGGAGTGTGGAACTGAGCTCGGTAGGCTGCATGCACTACACACATCCCATTTCCGAGGAGCAGACCGACGGTACTCCCACTTAGAAATGTGCAGGTACGACCGAGTCTGTTCCTGGCTGGAGTGGGAGGGGGGTGGAACATCCCAAGTAGTGTAGGGGCAGATAGGGGGAGCAGCCTGGGTAAAGATAGGAGCTCATTGGGTGCTGGTCACCTGAGTTCACACATAGAGGGTGTATATAAGGTGGGCACCATCAGAGATCAGGGTCAGTCAGTCTGTCAGCCTTTTGCAGAGAGAAGTCAGAGGAGGAAGAGGAGCAGAGAAGCCCTAGAGAGAGAGAGAGGAGAAAGAAGGAAAGACCCAGAGAGGGGATAAAGAGAGGACTCTGAGAACCCAAATTCAAGCTACGGGTGAAGAGTCGGCATTAGGGTACCGGAACCCAAGCTGGTGGGGGCAAAAACACACCCCAGCCAGAGACCGGAGGCCGTGGGCAGCGTCTGCCACGGCCACCCACCACATCCACCACGAAGGCATACCACGTGGAGGGTCAGGGAACCCAAGGCCAAGGGTCACCCAACAGAAGGCCCGAGGGAGCTGGACCTGGGTGGATCAATAGTGGGGACGGCCAGAGAAAGGACAGAAGGAGAGCTCAGGGTCACGCTCCGGACTCGCTTGGGGGTTGGCTGGATCCAGGACCTGGTGGACGCAGCACGGCTCGGGAGGTCACTTGAAGCTGGAGTGACCGGAACATCAGCAGTGAGTAAATACCCTAAACTGCACAACCCGACTCTGTCTTCCTTTAACATCTATGCTGCACCACCACAACCCCCATCCTCTGCACCTGACCCCCTGAGGCTATACCCCACCCGTTGGGGGTTATACCACCAAAAGCTGCACCTACACCATCAGCCTCAGCGGACCCTGCTGCAGCGGCGGCCATAGTGACCGCAATACAACGGGTGGCGTAGTCGACAATAAAGAACTTTATAACATCTGTAGGACTGCCACATACAACTGAGTTTGACACCCTGGGCACGGACCGGGTCACAGCCACTCGGAAGACTACAACTCCCATCTGATCCGGCTCCGGATATTCCCCCTAAAGAATATGGCCCAGGGGGCGCGTCAATGCCATCAAGCACTTATATATTAGGTCTATTTAACAATCCTATGACGGTGTTATTACCACTGACCTTTATATCATTAAAAAACTATTGCCGTATTTTTCAGACTATAAGACGCACTTTTTTCCTTCAAAATTTTGGGTTGTAGTGAACATCCATGGTCTTTAATAGCAGGCACACTGACCACAGAGCGGCAGCAGGAGCCGCGCTGCGGTACAGTGTGCCGGCTATTGAACAGACTGAATGGGCTCAGAGGGTGCCATACATACCAGGATGGGGGCTCAGAGGGTGCCATGCATACCAGGATGGGGGCTCAGAGGGTGCCATGCATACCAGGATGGGGCCTCAGAAGGTGCCCTACATACCAGGATGGGGGCTCAGAGGGTGCCATGCATACCAGGATGGGGGCTCAAGGGGTGCCATGCATACCAGGATTGGGGCTCAAGGGGTGCCATGCATACCAGGATGGGGGCTCAAGGGGTGCCATGCATACCAGGATGGGGGCTCAGAGGGTGCCATGCATACCAGGATGGGGGCTCAAGAGGTGCCATGCATACCAGGATGGGGGCTCAGAGGGTGCCATGCATACCAGGATGGGGGATAAAGGCGTGCCATGCATACCAAGATGGGGTATAAAGGGGTGCCATGCATACCAGGATGGGGGATAAAGGGGTGCCATGCATACCAGGATGGGGGATAAAGGGGTGCCATGCATACCAGGATGGGATGGGGGCCACTTATACCAGGAAGGAGGGGCCATATATACCAGGATGGAGGATATTAACAGAATTGGGGGATATTACCCCAATACCAGTGTCAGCAGCAGACCCCCTCCCTCATAACAGGGCATCATGACCACATTTTTTGCTTACATTTTTTTTTCCTATTTTCCTCCTTTAAAACCTAGGTGCGTCGTATGGTCTGGTGCGTCTTATAGTCCGAAAAATACGGTATATCATTATATACTTATGTTCTCTGCTTTTATGCATTATATTCTGGGTAATCTATTACCATACACTTTGCCTTGTGTCCATTAGATTTTTATTGAGTTGACACTGTTTGTATTTTAACCATTATATGTATATAGGTGTGAGCGCCTGTCTCTGCAGTGAAACCCTCTTACCTAACCATGTATTCATTAAAGATTTTTTAATTTGCATCATATGCATACTTCTGACTATTTTTGTTCCTTTTTTCTGTATGGGTTTTTGCTATTTCCACTGAATGGTCTTGTCTTTGTATTTCTTGTGAATATATGTATGAGAATAATCAATAAGCACATATAGGTTGGTACTGAAGCTTACATATTTTATTTGCCACATCCAAGTATCTTACTTTAAACCACAATTTTTGTAGAGAGTTACATATTTTTTTATTGACATAGAATAAATGTTGGGCTGCAGCATTGTTTTACTGAATAAAATGCAGCTAAAACCACCAAATACAGTGCTAAAAATGAAGTATTTTTTTGTAAAGTGTGACTCCACCCTAATGGGCATTATACTTCATAATTATAATGTCAGAATTGTAGTAAGTACCCGTACATGCAGAGCAGCAGGAGAAAACCTGAAAGGAGTTGGATATAATTCTAAATGCTTTATATGAAGTCTTAGTAAGATACACATATTCATAAGAAGATATTATGTAGTGATATATATTGTATAGTATATATCACTATATTATTTACCAAGCTATGTAAAAAATCTTTAAGCTGGAGCTTGACAGTGACTAGTGTCAGCCATGAGTCATAGTAAATTGAAATGAGCGAACCCAAACTTTAAGTTTGGGGTTCCTACCAGACAGTTAGTGTCCAGTGCTAACCACCGAACACGGACTTCTCTCGGAAATCTATTGCAATGTTCGGAGTTCAGACTCAGCATCTTTCGGACTATCATTCAGTCAACCTATTTATCATGTAACATGCACATTTGGCTGTTATGATGATACATATTATGCTAAATATCTCTCGGCTCTGCCCCTTACCTTTTTTATTTAATATAATCTTATAAATCTCTTTCTCTGTGCTAATGGTGGTCCCTTACCAATAAGAGCTCCCTTTAGTGTAGGGGTATTTCTCATTAAAAAGTCGTACAGACAGAAATACCAATATGTTGGTCTAGGCATCCAAATGAATGCATAAATAAATTTGATACAATTACCAGAAAAAATAACTATTATTCAAACATAAATCTAAGATCTTGTAAATTGATAAATGCTGCATACATCAGGAGATATGTATAGAACAGTGCTGACGCTTACCCATATTACCAAGTGGCTAAAGGTGTACCCATAACCTGGAAGCGTGTTTCATCTAGGCTTCCTTGCAACCCCCCCCCCCACCAAGGAAACCCACATGAAACTCACATCAGGGTTACGGTTACACATTTGGGCACTTAGAAAGATGGGTAAGCACCAGCACTGTTTGATTCATTGCAGCATATTGCTCCTTGGGCAAGTCGAAAGCATCAGTTGAACTTTGCAACAGTAGTAGCTGTTGTATTAACAACGGCGCTTCCAACAATGATAGTGATGAGGGCAAAGGGCATTTTAGTCCCAAGAAACGTAAGTCAGTAAGACCTGTCAACATTGTGACTCCGGAAGTTGCTGCAGCTCTAGACAAAACTAATATCAGTGATAGAACAGCGACCTACCTGCATGCTGCTGCTTCTCAGTCTCTTGGCCATGATCCAGACAGTCTCATGTTGAATAGGGAATATATCAGAGTGTCTCATCGCTAGCATTGAGAGATTGCAGCAAATGCTATCAAAGCTAACTTTGATAGCAGTGGTCCACTGACTGTACTCTGGGATGGGAAAAGGTTTGCAAGACAGACTCGCAATGAAACTGCTGAGCGACTGGTAGTGCTAGCATCAGGAGGAAGAACTGATAAGTTGTTGTTGGTCCCAGAGATACCCAACAGTACAGGAGCAGCACAAGGTAAGGCTGTAGTTGAGATTTTGCAGGATTGGCAGCTCTTGGATAAAGTGAAGTTTATGTCATTCGACACAACCAGTAGTAACACTGGTGCAAAGGCCGGTGCGTGCGTCCACTTGCAACAGAAACTGCAGAAAGAACTACTGAGTTTGCCTTGTAGGCACCACATTCACGAGCTAATTATTGCAGGCATCAACAGGTCCAAATATAAAGTTGTTCAAGAGATTTTCGGCTTTCTGGAATCATCTTGATAAAACTAAGTTTTCAGCTGGATTGAAAGATGACATGGTTTCAACTGAGCTAGGTCCACTTAAGGAGTGTTTAATTGAATTTTGCACCAACCTTATATGATATGCAACATGCACTAAGGAAAGATAGGGGAAAGCTGTCCCTACAGTAAGACTAAGCTGAATCCCTATGATGTAGCCTGTTCCTTGTGAACAGACCCGCCTTAGTCCTCGGCTAGTCTGAACGAAGACCTATAGAATTAAGGGAGGGGTCCCTAAATGAACTAAGGACTGGGACAAAAATGGGACACCTCCTAAACAGAAGTTGTTGCAGAGCACAAAAGACAAAGTGACAAAAAGTACTAGAGGTCCCAGAGGACCAAGCGAACTGACAGAGATAGGCACCAAAGCAGCTGACTAGAAAGACAGTCAAACAACACTGAAATCCAGCAAAGCCAGAAAGGCGGAGCTGGAATATATAGGCAGCTGGTCACGTGACCGCAAAACACAAGATAGCAAAAACTAGCAGGAGGGTTCTAACAGTACCCCCTCTTCTATGAGGATCCTCCGGATCCTCCAGGCCCAGGCCTATCAGGAAACCTCCTGTGGAAAGCTTTAACAAGCCTAGGAGCAGAGACATCATCTGTCCTTACCCAGGAGTTGTCTTCGGGACCAAAACCCTTCCAGGAGACAAGATACTGTAATTTCCCTCTATTCCATCTAGAATTCAAAATACGAGAAATTTCATATTCGCCGTCTTCCACCACAGGGGGAACTGTGACAGTGGTGTCCCTATTAGATACGTCAGCCTTTTTCAACAAGGAAACATGAAACATAGGATTAATCTTACAGGAAGTAGGGACATCCAACTTAACAGCAGACGAGTTAACAACCTGAAGCACTTTAAATGGAACCACAAACTTAGGACCCAGTTTTTTAGAGGGAATCCTCAACCGCAGGTTCTTCGAGGACAACCAAACTATGTCACCCACAGTAAACAAAACCTCTTTACGTTTCCTGTCAAAATACTTCTTGGACTTCTTGTTAGCCTCTTGCAGGTTACAACGTACATTAGTCCAAACTCTCTCCAAATCAACGTAAAAATTCTCCTCCTCCGGCAGAAACTCAGACCACACCTCTTGATTGTCTGCCACAAAACAACGCAAAAACTGTTCAACATCCTGGTTCTTTATTTCAGTCTGTCCATTCGACTCCGGATGATAACCAGATGAAAATGACAAATGGACTCCCAACCTGTCACAAAAAGCATGCCAAAAGCGAATCACAAACTAAGGTCCTCTATTAGAAACAATATCCATGGGAACGCCATGAAGTTTGACAATCTCCTTAACAAACGCCTTAGCGAGTGTCTTGGCGCAGGGCAACTTAATGAATGGAACCAAATGACGCATCTTACTAAAACGGTCCACGACCACCCAGATGACAGTAAAACCCTCAGACGCAGGAAGATCAGTAATAAAATCCATAGTGAGATGCGTCCAAGGCGCACTAGGAACCTCCAGAGGGCACAGCAACCCCGCAGCAGGAGTATGTGAAGCCTTTGATCTAGCACACACAGTAAACTGACGCACCCAGTTAATGACTTCCTTCTGCCATCCAGGCCACTAAAAACTACGACTGATAAGTCTCTTAGTCTCCGAAACTCCAGGAGGACCTGCCAACCGAGACTCATAACACTCCACAAGCAAATCTCTCCTAAAGGCTCTAGGCACGAACAACCTCCCATGGGGAGTGTTAGATGGAGCATCATCTTGAGTATTCAGAATCCCATTCTCCAAAATGGAGCCCAAAGCCGCCACCACAACTCCTTTCTGCAAAATGCTCTCCTCCTCCTCGGCACCGACCGTAGGAGAGAAGCTGCGAGATAAAGCATCGGCTTTAACATTCTTAGTACCAGGGATATAGGTAACAGAAAAATGAAACCGAGAAAAAAAAAGTGCCCACCTAGCTTGACGGGCATTCAAGCGCTTGGCAGCATCCAGATAGATCAAATTCTTATGATCTGTGAAAACCTGAATAGGAAATCTAGCGCTTTCCAAAAATTGACACCAGTGTTAAAACACAAGTTTAACAGCCAGCAACTCCCGATTTCCAACATCATAATTCAGTTCGGTTTCCAAAAATTTTTTCGAAAAGAAGGCACAAGGATGTACTCCACCCTTGTTCTCTTGAGACAAAACTGCTCCGACCCCCACTGATGAAGCATCGACCTTGACCAAAAAAGGCTTGGTCTCATCAGGCTGCATAAGGATAGGGGCAGAACTGAACCTCTCTTTGAGATACTCAAACGCTTCAATGGCCTCAGTAGTCCACTGGGCCGTATTCGCATCTTTCCTGGTGAGATCGGTTAGAGGTTTAACAATTACAGAAAAATTCTTAATGAATTTCCTGTAATAATTGGCAAAACCCAAAAATGTCTGTATAGATTTCAAACCAATAGGTCATTCCTGCACAACCTGAACCTTCACAGGGTCCATCTCAAAGCCCTCGCTGGAGACAATATAGCCCAAAAAACTAATTTTCTGCACAGCAAACTCACATTTCTCCAGCTTAGCAAAGAGTCAATTATCACTCAATAACAGCAAAACTTCACGCACACTCTGCCAATGGGCCTCGAGATCTGGTGAATAAATCAAAATGTCATCCAAATACACAACCACATTCTTACCAATCAAAGCTCTCAGGATGTCATTAATAAGGTTCTGAAAAAATGCAGGTGCATTGGTAAGACCAAAAGGCATCACCAAATTCTCAAAATGACCTACCGGAGTGTTAAAAGCAGTTTTCCATTCATCACCCTCCTTCACACGTAACAAATTGTATGCCCCCCGGAGATCAATTTTGGAGAACCATTTGGCTCCCACTAACTGGTTAAACAAGTCAGGATTCAGAATTAATGGCAATGGGTAGGAATTGCGTACGGTAATCTTATTAATTTCAGGAAAATCCAGACATGGACGTAAACCGCCGACCTTTTTTTTTAACAAAGAAGAATCCAACTGCCACAAGTGACTCAGAAGGTCTAATGTGACCAGCAGCCAGACTAGTCTGTATGTACTCCTCCAAGGCCTTTCTTTCAGGGATAGTCAGATTAAACAAGCGACTTTTGGGAAGAGTAGCACCCAGAACAAACTCAATGGCGCAATCATAATTAGAGATGAGCGTTGTTCTACTCGAACTGTTCGCCAATCTCAAATTCGAGCTGTTTTGGGCGGTGTTCGAGCCGGTCGGCGAACACGAACAATTTGAGAAAAATTCGGCTGTTCGAGGTTATGTTCGATAACTGTTCGTGCACCAAAATCATAACTGGATTTTTTCTCAGTAATGATGAAAATTAATGTTAATACGCAGTTTGAGTGTACAGCGGGGCGGGGGGAGGGGCAGGGGATGGATCTCTGCAGGAACAATGAAGATCTCCATTTTTTTTTCTCTTTCCCGCATTTGCAGTGGGGAGGTGCAATCTGTCAGCCTATCAGCAGCGCACACACGGAGCGAAGTGCTTTTTTTCACACAAGCAAGGGCATGTGTGATTGGCAGTGTATGTCACATGTCCTTGCCCTATAAGACCAAGCCATTTTCCCCGTCGCCACCATTTTCTCACTGCTGCAGCTGCGTGTTAGACGGCACCGCTGTTGCTGTGTGCGCTATACCTTGTTAATTTCAAGCCAATTTTCGCACAAATATACAGATAGCTTGGGAGTAGGGAATAGTTGTGATTGCAGTCCTTTTAAGGACTAGGTTACAGCATTTCCTACGACTTTTATCAGGCAGGTCTGTGCTCTTAAATAGATAGATTGTGGGAGTAAAGACTAATTGTAATTGGAGTCCTTTTCAGGACTAGGTTACATCAGTTCCTATCAGTTTTTGCCAGGCAGGTCTGTGCCAGTGCTGTGCAAGTTTTTTTCACAGCATTTGGCTGAATCTAGCAAAGCTAATCCTTTTTGGCCTATTGCAGAGTGTGTTAGTCAGTGGAGTAGCCTATCTGTGTTGCAAGATATACCACCTGTGTATAGAATACCAATTTTTTTACTGCACCTAGTGAAGTAAAATCTTTTGGGCATAGCATCATTCTATTAGTCCATCTATACTGACCTCCATCAGGTTGCAAACTGAATATAATTTTTTTCTGCAACTAGCTCTGAAAAAATATTTGGGCTTCTAGCAGTGTGTGGGACTTGGTCTATTAGTCCATCTATACTGACCTCCATCAGGTTGCAAATTAAAAATAATTTTTTTCTTCATTTAGCTCTGAAAAAATATTTGGGCTTCTAGCAGTGTGTGGGACTTGTTCTATTAGTCCTTCTATACTGACCTCCAGCAGGTTGCAAATTGAATATAATTTTTTTCTGCATCTAGCTCTGAAAAAATATTTGGGCTTCTAGCGGTGTGTGGGACTTGGTCTATTAGTCCATCTATACTGACCTCCATCAGGTTGCAAATTAAAAATAATTTTTTTCTGCATCTAGCTCTGAAAAAATATTTGGGCTTCTAGCAGTGTGTGGGACTTGGTCTATTAGTCCATCTATACTGACCTCCATCAGGTTGCAAATTAAATATAATTTTTTTCTTCATTTATCTCTGAAAAAATATTTGGGCTTCTAGCAGCGTGTGGGACTTGTTCTATTAGTCCATCTATACTGACCTCCATCAGGTTGCAAATTAAAAATAATTTTTTTCTGCATCTAGCTCTGAAAAAATATTTGGGCTTCTAGCAGTGTGTGGGACTTGGTCTATTAGTCCATCTATACTGACCTCCATCAGGTTGCAAATTAAAAATAATTTTTTTCTTCATTTAGCTCTGAAAAAATATTTGGGCTTCTAGCAGTGTGTGGGACTTGTTCTATTAGTCCTTCTATACTGACCTCCAGCAGGTTGCAAATTGAATATAGTTTTTTTCTGCATCTAGCTCTGAAAAAATATTTGGGCTTCTAGCGGTGTGTGGGACTTGGTCTATTAGTCCATCTATACTGACCTCCATCAGGTTGCAAATTAAAAATAATTTTTTTCTGCATCTAGCTCTGAAAAAATATTTGGGCTTCTAGCAGTGTGTGGGACTTGGTCTATTAGTCCATCTATACTGACCTCCATCAGGTTGCAAATTAAAAATAATTTTTTTCTTCATTTATCTCTGAAAAAATATTTGGGCTTCTAGCAGCGTGTGGGACTTGTTCTATTAGTCCATCTATACTGACCTCCATCAGGTTGCAAATTAAAAATAATTTTTTTCTGCATCTAGCTCTGAAAAAATATTTGGGCTTCTAGCAGTGTGTGGGACTTGGTCTATTAGTCCATCTATACTGACCTCCATCAGGTTGCAAATTAAAAATAATTTTTTTCTTCATTTAGCTCTGAAAAAATATTTGGGCTTCTAGCAGTGTGTGGGACTTGTTCTATTAGTCCTTCTATACTGACCTCCAGCAGGTTGCAAATTGAATATAATTTTTTTCTGCATCTAGCTCTGAAAAAATATTTGGGCTTCTAGCTGTGTGTGGGACTTGGTCTATTAGTCCATCTATACTGACCTCCATCAGGTTGCAAATTAAAAATAATTTTTTTCTGCATCTAGCTCTGAAAAAATATTTGGGCTTCTAGCAGTGTGTGGGACTTGGTCTATTAGTCCATCTATACTGACCTCCATCAGGTTGCAAATTAAAAATAATTTTTTTCTTCATTTATCTCTGAAAAAATATTTGGGCTTCTAGCAGCGTGTGGGACTTGTTCTATTAGTCCATCTATACTGACCTCCATCAGGTTGCAAATTAAAAATAATTTTTTTCTGCATCTAGCTCTGAAAAAATATTTGGGCTTCTAGCAGTGTGTGGGACTTGGTCTATTAGTCCATCTATACTGACCTCCATCAGGTTGCAAATTAAAAATAATTTTTTTCTGCATCTAGCTCTGAAAAAATATTTGGGCTTCTAGCAGTGTGTGGGACTTGGTCTATTAGTCCATCTATACTGACCTCCATCAGGTTGCAAATTGAATAAAAAAATTTTCTGCATCTAGCTCTGAAAAAATATTTGGGCTTCTAGCGGTGTGTGGGACTTGGTCTATTAGTCCATCTATACTGACCTCCATCAGGTTGCAAATTAAAAATAATTTTTTTCTGCATCTAACCCAGCCAATAGTTTTGGCCTAATACCACAGTTTGGCCACTCAGCTCTGCTCGGTTACCATCCATTGTTTTTTTGTGCAAACAACTCCAGAGTTGTGAATTAGTTAACCACCAAAATGAGTGGAAAAAGGCCTGCTGCTGGTGGAAAGGGGAATAGGCGTGTTGGGAAGGGGAAAAAAGGTTGTGTCCGTGGGGTAGGTGCAGAAGAAAGACCATCTTCCAGCCAAACTAAAATGTCTACTTCTTTTAGCGGACAATGTGATAAGATCCCTTTCTTATGGCCACGCCAATCGCTACAAATTCCAGATGAGGCACAAAAACAGCAGGTGCTTCAACGGATATCAAGTGCTCCTTTAAGTGGGCTCTCCTCCACATCAACTTCAACATCACAAATACTCCAGTCCTCAAAGGTGTCACCCAAATCGCACTTGCTTCCTCACAGCTCCCAAATCTCCAGCTGCCCGTCTGAGTATGAGGTAGAACAGATGGTTGAGTCTGCAGAGCTGTTTACTCATACTATAGCCTGGGAATCAGAGGTCGACTCCAGCGCTTCTGTGAATCCAGACGAGGAAATGATCTGCACTGATGCCCAGAATCTTTATGAGTCGGATCCAGGACCAGACGCAGAAGGTTCTGACCATAATGTAGACCCTCATTCCCAAACTGTAACTCCTGTTGGTGGAGACAATGAGGAAGACGATGATAAGACTCAAATACCTGATTGGAGCGACAACTTTAGTTTTTTGTCAGGGCAGGAACAGGTTGGCTCTGAGGACGACGGGTGTGATAACGCACAGGGTGATGATGATGAGGTCGGAGATCCCACTTACTGTCAACCCACAGTCAGCCAAGAGATGAGGTCAGCAGAGGAGGTGGAGGAAGATGCTAGTGACGACGAGGTCAGGTTGCGCCTTCCTGGACAGAGACGTAGTACTGGAAGCACGTCAACAACTGCATCCTCAAACACAACTCTGCCTCTCACCACAAGTCGTGGTGGCTCTTCAGGTCGCATGGGTGCTAAGCCTTGCATAGCCTGGGAATTTTTTCAGATCGATAAAGATGACCCAACTCGTGTTATCTGTAACATTTGTCAGCAAAAGCTAAGTAGAGGCCAAAAAATACATAGTTTGAGTACTTCATGCATGAACCGGCACATGGACATGAAGCATAAGTTGCAGTGGGAAGCTCAGTGTGCTACAATGCGGTCTAGCCGGCCGGGCCAACCACCGTCTGCCATATCTTGTGCATCCGCGGCCTCTTCATCCTCTGTGACTGGGGGGACAGCAGTCACACCTGTTTTGGGGCGCAGACCTGCCACCTCTTTACCCGCAACAGCCAGCGTGATTGGCAGGTCATCATTTTCTTTGGAGGTGGTAACACCAGCTGGTGTTGAGCGCTGTCCGACATCGATAGCACCACCTTTGGATCAAGGCAACCTAACATGTCCGCCTGCATCTTTCTCACAGACCGGCAGTTTGCCGGGGACACCCTTATCAACCCCGTCTAAGCACAATAGCCAGCCCTCGGTCCCTCAGATGTGGACAAGTAAAAGACCATTTCCTCCTAGCCATGAGAAAGCTAAGAGGTTGAATTTCACCATCTGCAAGCTCTTGGCTACAGAAATGCTGCCTTTCCGTCTGGTGGACACAGAGGATTTTCGAGACCTTATGTCCGTCGCAGTGCCCCAGTACCAGATGCCCAGTCGGCACTACTTCTCAAAGAAAGGTGTGCCTGCGCTCCACCAGCATGTCGCACACAACATCACCGCTTCTTTGAGAAACTTTGTGTGTGACAGGGTGCATTTCACCACAGACACTTGGACGAGTAGGCATGGACAGGGGCGTTACATGTCGCTGACTGGGCACTGGGTAACTATGGTGACAGCAGGACAAGGGGCTGCTGTCCAAGTCTTGCCGTCCCCACGAGTTGTGCGTCAATCCTCTTTATGTCATTTTTCCTCCACTGCTTCTGCCTCCTCAACCTCCTCTCGGTCTTCCACCTGCACCCAAAGCCTGTCTGGTCATGCCACAAGCTTTCTAACTGCGCAGAAGGGATCCTGCACACCTCCTTACTATGCTGGCAGTAGGGCTCAACGTCATCAGGCGGTTTTTACATTGAAATGTCTGGGAAATGTGAGTCACACAGCTGAGGAGTTGTGGTCAGCTCTGGAGAACCAATTTCATGAATGGTTGTCTCCACTGGACCTGAAACCAGGGAAGGCCGTGTGCGACAATGCTGCAAACCTGGGTGCGGCCCTTCGCCGGGGCAATGTCACACACGTGCCTTGTATGGCTCACGTGTTGAACCTGGTTGTCCAGCAATTTTTAGCCCACTATCCCAGACTAGATGGCCTTCTGCAGAGGGCACGGTCGCTGTGTGCTCACTTCCGCCGTTCGCATCCCGCAGCTCAGCGACTTACATCTCTACAGAAGTCGTTGGGCCTGCCACTTCACCGGCTAAAATGCGATGTGCCTACCCGGTGGAATTCAACTCTGCACATGTTGCAGCGACTGTGGCAGCACCGACAAGCCCTGGTGCAATACGTTCTGACGTATAGCCTGGGCCAACGAGATTCAGAGGTGGGGCAAATCACGCTGGAGGAGTGGTCTCAGATCAGGGACCTATGCACCCTTCTGCACAGTTTTGAAATGGCGACGAAGATGTTTAGTGCTGACGATGCCATTATCAGCATGACTATTCCGGTGATTTACATGCTGGAGCACATGTTAAACAGAATTCGGAGTCAGGTGGTGGCACAAGAGGAGGTGGAGGAAGTAGAGGAGGAGGAGTTGTATGCGGAAGGGCTAACATCTGCAAGGTCCAGACGGTCGGCAGCACCAGGGCGGCAGGCATGTGAGGGTGGGGGAGATGATTTTACCAGGGCACATGTTAGCAGCCAAACTAGTGAGGAAGGTGCAGGAGCCCAGGAAGAAGTGGAGGACGAACTGATGGAAAACTCATCAGATGAGGGAGACCTTGATCACATTTCTGTTGTGCGAGGTTGGGGGGAGAGGACAGAGGAAGGAAGCATGATTGTTACCTCGCCACCAACACAACAGGGACTTGGTGCTCCTGGATGCGCAACACACATGAGTGCCTTCTTGCTGCACTACCTGCAACATGACCCTCGAATTGTGAGAATTAGAAATAATCCGGACTACTGGGTTGCCACACTGTTAGATCCCCGGTACAAAAGTAAATTTGCAGAAATTATTCCTGCCATAGAAAGGGATGCACGCATGCAGGAGTATCAGCAGAGACTGTTGCAGAATCTTACATGTGCTTTTCCACAAAATACCAGTGGTGCACGTAGTGAATCTCACAGTTCCAACTTGCCAACCGTGGTCTGTATGGAATTGTTCAATAAAGGGCCCAAAATTAAGATAACATAGATGGGAGAGGTCTCTATGAATAGGAATTCCTAAGTATTTGATACCCTGTGAGGGCCAGGCAAAGGGAAAGTTGGACTGGATGGAATCCTATATGGATTTAGGGAGGGAGACATCGAGGGCCTCAGACTTCGCTGCATTGATTTTAAAATTTTACCATGTAACAAAGTGATCTATTTCAGCCATAACAGCAGGGATGGATATATGTGATTGAGTGATATATACTAGGACATCATCAGCAAATAGAGAGCACTTGTACTCGGTGCCTCCCACCTCAATCCACCTAATATTGGGGTTATGGCGAATTGATGAGAGCAGGTGCTCCGTCACTAGGATGTATAAGAGAGGGGACAGAGGACATCCCTGCCTTGTCCCATTGGTGATTGTGAAAGGTGATGAAAATGTTCTGACGCACCCCCTGGGCCTTGGGACACCCGGAGCCGGACCCTTTTTGGTGGATGCTGGTGGTTGTAGTGTTCGTGGCAGCGATCCGGTTCCGTGGCTCAGGGCGGTCAAACCAGTGGCGGAACTATTTATGTGGTTTTGATGTTTAAATGTCCGACTACGCCACCCGTGGATTGCGGTCAGAGTGAACCGCCGCTACAGGGCAGACCGCTAAGGCTGGTGTTGTGGGTGCAGCAGAGCGTAGCATAACTCCCCACGGGAGGAGTATAGCCTCAGGGCAGTGTATGCGGAGGATGGGGGTGATGGTGCAGGGCAGCAGCAGTAACGACACGGAGTCAGTGATGCAGTTCAGGGCGTTTACTCACAGTTCTTATTATCCAGACCACGTCTGCAGGTAACGGCTGCCCACGTCGTACTGTGCTCACCAGGTGAGGGGCTCAGACAACTCCCAGATAACTTTGGAGCGCTTCACAGGACCCCCTTTGTGTGTCCTTTGTCTGGCCTTTCTTACCAACACTTCTGTCCGGCTGCCTCGGGCCTCCTCTTGGTAAACTTGGCGCCAGTTTCCCTGACCCTATGTGGTGCCTTCCTAGCGGGTGAAGCAAGGGGCTGCACCACATAAAATGTCAGAGCCTCCGATTTCTAGCTGAGGGTCGTTTCCTGCCTCCACTAGTTCGGGGACCGGTCTCCCCCTTTGGCCTGACCCCTCCACGCAGGTGGATTCGGGCGTGCGGTGGCGACTCGCCCGTCCGCACCCCTGGGATCCCTTCATTCCTCGTTCCTGGAGCCTTCTCCGCTCCTCTTCCTTCCTTCTCCCTCTTGCAGGCCTGGGCCTCTGTTACTAGGCTCGCCTCCGGAGCAGAGCTCATGCAGAGCCCCTGCTCCCTGCCACTTCTGCTCAGACTTCTCTGCACTGAACTAAGATGGTGCCCACCTTTTATACTCCCTTCTCAATGCACCCAGGAACTGCTTCCTCCCTGCTCCTGCACTGCAGGGTTCCCCTTCCTCAGTGTTCCCTCCCCCCACTCCAGCCAGGGACAGGGACTGTCGTGCCCATCTCAGGGGCATATTGGTCGCCCTGCCCCACGGCAATGTGGTGTAATGCATGCAGGTGTCGGGTCCTGATCCACACTCCATCCTTATCTGAGAGTGAGATATCACACCTCTGGGTGAGGTGCAATACGTCTGTAGCAACCGAGCCCTCGGTGCTACAGTTCCATTTATCTTCAGCCTAGGTGACGTATTGTGATACAGGGCCGTGATTTTGGCTATAAAAGGGTCCCCTAGACCCCTACCCCAAGCTTTTTAAGAGAATCATATATGGCGTGCCAGGAGACTCTATGGAATGCTTTCTCAGCATCCAACGAGAGTATCTACTTACAAATTTTTAACTGCATCTAGCCCAGGAAATACTTTGTGCCTAGTAGCAGTGTCTGCTAGTCAGCGGATTATCCCGGCTGTTAAGCAAGCTACACCACCTGTAGTTTGGACACTTAATTTTTTCAAAGGAAATGCTTCGGGACCACGGGATACTTAGTGAAGAGCATCAGGAGGCACCCCAAGGCATAGGGGCTGGGACTGGCACTAGGATGCCTTGCGGTGGACAGCCGAGCTCGATCCTTATAAAAGCTTTTTAACTGCAGCAGCTTTAGTGGACGCTACTGGAGCTGGAATTACGCGGCTGCTGGCATGAGACTTGCCCTCCAATAGATCCTTGTAAATGGATTTAAAGTGTATTCATTCAAATTAGAGGGACAATTTAAATTAAAAAGCTTAGAGCTGCCTCCACCACAGGGGGGCTCTCTCGACCCACCAGCGGACAGGCACCAGTATTGGGAGAGGGGGGCTGGCCGTCAGGGTTCACCGCGGCTCTGGCACAAACCCGGCGACACGGAGGTGGCACGGGCAGGAGCGGACTGGCCGTCTCGGCTTCTCACTTTTTGGATTTTAGAAGGGCATGACATGCCTATATCTGTGTCTCCCCCTCCTTTTACTCCTCCACCTCTTTTCTTTTCGCATGTCTATATGTACTTGTCACTTTTCCATGTGTTAGTTGTGTCTTCTGAGCAGTTTGTCAGCTTTTGGACACCTTTGAAGGTGTTTTCTATGTGTTTCTATGTGTTTTTGTTTGCCTGCCATTGGTTTTAACGGTGTTCGAAGGTGTTCGACGAACAGTTCGACGAACAGTTCGGCGAACACACGGGTGTTCGACGAACCGAACCGAACTCGAACACTACGGGGGTGGCTCAACACTAATCATAATCCCTATGAGGAGGTAAAACTTGCGACTCCTCCTCCGAAAAAACCCTTAAAAAATCTTGAATAGTTACCGGTAATTCCCCTTTTTCCACAGCCGCAATGCGACCATTACAACATTTATCATAGCACTTCGGACTCCAAGACTTAATCACATTAGTAGACCAGTCCAATAAAGGATTGTGCAGTCTTAACCAAGGCAATCCTAGAACAACTGGAGAGAGCAAATTATCCAAAACAACCAAGTCAAAAATTTCTTGGTGATCTCCATTGATAGTGAGAGGAAATGCAGCAGTCTTTTGAGTAATACATTTCAAAGGAGTGTTATCAATAGCAACCACAGAAATAGGTGATGACAAAGGTTTGGATTTCAATTTAAGGTTTTCCAAAAACCCTTTATAAATCACATTAAGTGTTGAACCACAATCCACAAATACCTGAGTAGTACTCCCAGAAAGAAACACTCCTGCAGAGTGTAAACAAGCTATGCGGGCGTAACTGACCTTTTTTTTTCTTTACTTAAACGACGCTCACAATACTTAATCAAATGGTCAGCTTTACCACAATAAAGACACAAACCCTCGGTGAATCTCCGATCTCTTTCCTGAGAGCGGAGTGACATCGCCCCAACCTCCATTGGTACTCCGCTGTCAGAGCAGATTTTCTGGAAACTAGAACCTGAAGTTACAGGAGTTTTTACATCATTAACCCTGGACCTCAGTCTCCTGTCCACATTAACAGCTAACTGCATAGCTTCCTGCAGAGTCTCAGGTGCAGGGAATGCATTTAGCAAATCCTTAACCCTTTCACTCAGACCAGCAAGAAATAAACATCTCAGTGCAGAATCATTCCATTTAACTTCCGAGGCCCATCTCCTGAAGTGTGTGCAATAATTTTCAACATCATCAGACCCCTGATTCAAACGTCTAAGTTCTGATTCAGCAGATGGGATTCGATCAGGATCATCATATAATAGCCCCATAGCAGAAAAAAATTCTCCAACAGAATTTAAACACGAGTCATTAGGTTGAAGAGAAAAGGCCCACCCCTGTGGTTCTTTGCGCAAAAGTGACATAATAAAACCAATGCGCTGTGATTCATTCCCAGAGGATCTTGGTCTCAAACGAAAATATAACAAGCAAGCATTTTTAAAGGAAAAAAAATCTTGCTGTTTACCATAAAAAACATCAGGCAGTCCTACCTTGGGTTCGACAAAATGCGCTCCAGGACAGCTACTCACGTGTTGTTGAAGCTCGGCCACCTCCAGAGACAATCCCTGCAGGCGTTGAGCCAACTCCTGGACGGAAACCATACTGATCCCCGAATTTCTTTCCTTTTAGTTTTTTTGGGCTGGACTTACTGTTATGATCTGCAACATGCACTAAGGAAAGATAGGGGAAAGCTGTCCCTACAGTAAGACTAAGCTGAATCCCTATGATGTAGCGGGCTGCCTGTTCCTTGTGAACAGACCCGCCTTAGTCCTTGGCTAGTCTGAATGAAGACCTATAGAATTAAGGGAGGGGTCCCTAAATGAACTAAGGACTGGGACAAAAATGGGACACCTCCTAAACAGAAGTTGTTGCAGAGCACAAAAGACAAACTGACAAAAAGTACTAGAGGTCCCAGAGGACCAAGTGAACTGACAGAGATAGGCACGGAAGCAGCTGGCTAGAAAGACAGTCAAACAACACTGAAGTCCAGCAAAGCCAGAAGAGCGGAGCTGGAATATTTAGGCAGATGGTCTCGTGACGGCAAAACACAAGATAGCAAAAACTAACAGGAGGGTTCTAGCACAACCAGCTGCAAAATACCATCCAAGAAATGATTACAAGGAATTGTTAACACTGACACTCCTGTTCTTTTGTTCACTGTCAGATCCCAGCCACATCGCTGCAAAATGACTTGACATTACTGCAAGAACTTGTAGCATACAAAGTAATCAATGCGCCTGTTGCTGAGGCAGCAATAAAAACTTTCAACAGTCACCTGTGGTACCTTAGTGAGATTAAGGTGGGTCTGGCTTTTGTTTGAAAGTGAGGTTCCAACCGCAGAAAAGATTGAGATGGCACTGGCTCTGCAGAAGGGAAGCAACAATGTCTGCTCAACTCGCGTGCAACTTGCCGAAGACTTTGTGTGACACAAGAAGCTTCATCACTTCATGTTGTCCAACATGAAAAAGATGTTCATTGCACTGGAAATAAACCAAGATTTTCTTCATCAAGATCCTTGTCTGTGCCACACTAATGCAAGTTACATCAATGCATCCTCAAAATTCGCCGGAATGAAAATCGTGAATGATGCCGCCGAACGCTTCATTGCACTCATGAGTACATTCGTCACTGAGCACTCAAAAAGACCAGAAACAGTTTATTCTCCAGTGTGTGGAGAAGCATCGCCATAACTATCCTGAACCAAATAAAATGCGTTTCGTTAAAAAAAGTGAAACCATGAAACTACTGTAAAATTGTACATTTACTTTGCTGCAGGACATTTACAGTTCTATGAAAAAGTTTGGGCACCCCTATTAATCTTAAGCTTAATGTTTTATAAAAATTGGTGTTTTTGCAACAGCTATTTCAGTTTGATATATGTAATAACTGTTGGACACAGTAATGTTTCTGCCTTGAAATGAGGTTTATTGTACTAAAAGAAAATGTGCAATCTGCATTCAAACAAAATTTGACAGGTGCATAAGTATGGGCACCCTTATCATTTTCTTGTTTTAAATACTCCTACCTACTTTTTACTGACTTACTAAAGCACTTTTTTTAGTTTTGTAACCTCATTGAGCTTTGAACTTCAGAGCCAGGTGTATGCAATCATGAGAAAAGCTACTTAAAGTGGCCACTTGCAAGTTGTTCTCCTGTTTGAATCTCCTCTGAAGAGTGGCATCATGGGCTCCTCAAAACAACTGTCAAATGATCTGAAAACAAAGATTATTCAACATAGTTGATCAGGGGAAGGATACAAAAGCTGTCTCAGAGATTTAACCTGTCAGTTTCCACTGTGAGGAACATAGTAAGGAAATGGAAGAACACAGGGACAGTTCTTGTTAAGGCCAGAAGTGGCAGGCCAAAAAAACATCAGAAAGTCAGAGAAGAAGAATGGTGAGATCAGTCAAGGACAGTCCTCAGACCACCTCCAGAGAGCTGCAGCATCAACTTGCTGCAGATGGTGTCACTGTGCATCGGTCAACTAAACAACGCACTTTGCACAAGGAGAAGCTGTATGGGAGAGTGATGCAAAAGAAGCCGTTTTTGCAAGCACGCCACAAACAGAGTCGGCTGAGGTATGCAAAAGCACATTTGGAGAAGCCAATTTCTTTTTGGAAGAAGGTCCTGTGGACTGATGAAACCAAGATTGAGTTGTTTGGTCATAAAAAAAGGCGTTATGCATGGTGGCAAAAAAACACAGCATTCCAAGAAAAACACTTGCTACCCACAGTAAAATTTGGTGGAGGTTCCATCATGCTTTGGGGCTGTGTGACCAATGCCGGCATCGGAAATCTTGTTAAAGTTGAGGGACGTATGGATTCCACTCAGTATCAGCAGATTCTTGACAATAATGTTCAAGAATCAGTGATAAAGTTGAAGTTACGCAGGGGATGGATCTTTCAGCAAGACAATGATCCAAAACACCGCTCCAAATCTACTCAGGCATTCATGCAGAGGAACAATTACAATGTTCTGGAATGGCCATCCCAGTCCCCAGACCTGAATATCATTGAACATCTGTGGGATCATTTGAAGAGGGCTGTCCATGCTCGGCGACCATCAAACTTAACTGAACTGGAATTGTTTTGTAAAGAGGAATGGTCAAAAATACCTTCATCCAGGATCCAGGAACTCATTAAAAGCTACAGGAAGCGACTAGAGGCTGTTATTTTTGCAAAAGAAGGATCTACTAAATATTAATGTCACTTTTCTGGTAAGGTGCCCATACTTATGCACCTGTCAAATTTTGTTTGAATGCAGATTGCACATTTTCTGTTAGTACAATAAACCTCATTTCAAGGTAGAAACATTCCTGTGTCCAACAGTTATTACATATATCAAACTGAAATAGCTGTTGCAAAAACACCAATTTTTATAAAACAATACGCTTAAGATTAATAGGGGTGCCCAAACTTTGTCATATATTGTATTACAAATAATAGTTAGTTTAGTGATGATTGAGCCACCAGTAAACAATGTTGCAATGTTACGAAATTTAGTGTATTTTACAATCACACTAAAGGGAATTATTCCCAGGGGTGAGACCTAAAAATTTGCACAAATTTTTTTTGACTGTCACGGGGTCCCAACAGCTCAGCAGTTTCCTGATCCTATTTCTACCATAGAGGGCACCCCTGTAGAACCTAAGGTTCCCCGTTCTGATCTTTTTGGGAGGTATCGTAAGCAATTTATTAATTTTAAGGAGAGCTGTAAACTCTATTTTCTATTCCGCCCGGTGTCCTCTGGAGACGAAAAAACTTGGGTTGGCTTCATAATTTTTCTCCTCAGAGCGGACTCTCAGTCATGGGTCTTTTCATTACCACCAGACTCGCTTACTCATTTATCGGTTAATAAATTTTTTGAGACCATGGGACAGATTATGGTGAACCAGACCGTGCAGCTTTAGTTGAGTCCAACCTCAGGGCTCTATACCAGGGAGACCTCAGTGTGGAAGATTATTGTTCCCAATTTCAGTGATGGTTTATAGAAACGGGGTGGAATGATGCCTCTCTCCTCAGTATATTCCTGACTGGTTTGAATGATCAGGTTAAATATATGCTGGTCTATTACTCTCCCCCAGCATCTCTTGAAGCCGCCATGACTTTAGCGGTCGTCCTGGACAGGAGAAGACGAGAATGGCTTTGGGAAAAATTATCCTCTGGACGGAATCTACCCTCTCCCTCTGCTTTCCCGGAGGTCATCGTTTAACCTGTACAGATTAGCGGAGTGGGTACCTCTCGAGAGTTGAAACATCCAAGATGGCGTCAGTGGCAATGTCTTCTCTGCGGCTCCCCATGTCACCTGGTCCGTAATTATCCACGCCTGGAGCCGGCAGGAAATGACTGTGCCTAGTCAGAACTGGGGATCCCTGGCTAGGCTCTCAGGTTCCCCTAGATATGAAAAAAATACTTTAGCCAATTGTTTCTTTTTCTGAAAAACATCTTGAGGATTATGCTTTTATGGATTATGGGGCTGAGAAATTTTTTGGATGCCCCTGTAGCTAAGAAACTGGAAGTTCCCCTAATCTCCTTAGATGCTTCTGTAAAGCTATCCTACTTGGATAGTTCTCTTAATCAGATTGTTGGGTTCCATACTGCGGAGCCTGTGTCCCTCACCAATGTTTGTTTTCTCTGCGAGTAGGTATCCTTTTTCATCCTACAGGACCTAGCCGCTGCAGTGGTTTTGAGTCTTCCATGGCTTCACGCTTACAATCCTATTAATGACTGGGTGGGAGGGGATATTGTCAGGTGGTCTTCCAGGTATAGGTCTCACTGTATGCCCAAGCTGTCCCGGGTGGTGGGCTCTGCCTTGCGGGTTCCTTGGTACTTGACGTAGTTTCCACATGTGTTTTCTGAAGAGACAACACAGAAGCTGCTGCCACATAGAACTTATGATTGCTCCATCCAGCTAAATAAGGGGGCGAAATTGCCTAAGGGTAGAATTTTTAATTTGTCAGAACCTGAGAGACTTGCCATGAGAGATTATATTAAGGAGAATTTGGCTAGAGGGTTTATTTGTTCCTCCAAATCCCCTGTGTGAGCAGGATCTGTTTTTCGTTTTTCAAAAAAGATGGGGGTTTGCATCCTTGTATTAATTATTATTAATCATATTATTGTACATAACCAGTACCCCCTTCCACTCATTGCCGATCTCTTTAACTTATTGGGGATAATTGGTTCACAGAGCTGGATCTCAGGGGAGCCTATAATCTTGTCCACATCAAAAGAGGAGATGAGTGGAAAACAGCCTTTAATACCCCGGGAGGCCACTACGAATATCATGTCATGCCCATTGGTTTTTGAAATGCCCCAGCTGTATTTCAAAGACTAGTTAATTATGTTTTTCAGGTGCTCCTGGGTATCTGTGTCATTGTTTACATTGATGAT
Organism: Phyllobates terribilis; assembly: GCF_046119375.1. NCBI lineage: Eukaryota > Metazoa > Chordata > Amphibia > Anura > Dendrobatidae > Phyllobates > Phyllobates terribilis. The sequence goes on from NW_027362762.1 coordinate 738,048,310, forward strand.
ATCATCATCTTTTCTAAGGATCTTGCGACACATAGAGCCCACGTGGGCGCCGTTCTGAAAAGATTAGAAGATCATCATCACTTGTATGTCAAACTAGAGAAATGCATATCTGAAGTGCAAGAGTTGGAGATCCTGGGGTTATGCTCACCTGCGGAGGGGTTTCACATGGACCCTGTGAAGGTAAAGGCGGTGCCCAATTGGTCCCAACCATGCAATCTCAAAGCTTTACAGCGTTCCTTGGGTTTTGCTAATTATTACAGGAAGTTTATCAGGGGGTTCTCCAAGGTGGTAAAACCCCTTACTGATCTTACTCAGGGGCAGATGTCTCTAACTGGGATCCTGCTGCTATCAAAGCATTTAATACTCTCAAGAAGGCCTTTTCCTCCTTTCCTGTTCTGGCTCAGTCAGAGGGTAATAGGTCTTTTGTGGGGGAGCTATACACCTCCTAAGTGGAGGTGGAGGCGGTGATCTCCCAGGGATCCCCTACCCTAATTAATTTGAGGCCATACGCTTTTTCTCTCGTAAATTTCCTCGAGGGGGCTAAACAGTTTACTGTACTTACGGACCATAAGAACCTGATTTATTTAGAAAAAGCCAAGAGATTAAATTCTAGGCAGGCACAATGGGCCTTATACTTTACCAGATTAAATTGTTAGACAAGTGCTTCTCACTAAATTAAAATATCATCCAAAAGTAAATTTATTTCAGTTCTTCAATACAAAAAGTGAAACTCATATATTATATAGAGCAGGGGTCCTCAAACTACGGCCCGCAGGCCACATGCGGCCCGCGAAGGACTTTTATCCGGCCCGCCGGGCTATGGGCGGAGGAGAGGAGAGGGGTGCCAGCGCCTGCCCTTCTCCCCCGCTTGCTCAGGGCCCCGGCAGGCGGATACTTACCTCTCCCCGTGCCTCTGCAGATCCGCTGTCTTCCTGCTCTGCGCTTCCTGTGACGTCTCAGGTCACAGGGCGCAGTGACGTCTTTACACTGCGCCCTCCCGAGTGCCGTCACAGGCAGCGCAGAGCGGGACGATGACGCCGCGACGCTGGAGTCCAGACCAGAGTAGAGCAGCGGCAGCAGGTGAGGAGGAGTGAGGTGATTATTGGATTTGTTTTTTTTAATGTATGTAGGCACAGGTCATTATATGGGGGGGTGATATCCTGCAAGGGATATAATATGGGGGGGTGACATCCTGCATGGGGCATGATATGGGTGGTGACATCCTGCATGGGGCATTATATGGGGGGGTGACATGCTGCATGGGGCATTATATGGGGGGGTGACATGCTGCATGTGGCATTATATGGGGGTGTGACATGCTGCATGGGGCATTATATGGGGGCGTGACATGCTGCATGTGGCATTATATGGAGGGGTGACATGCTACATATGGCATTATATGGGGGGTGACATGCTGCATGGGGCATTATATGGGGGGTGACACGCAGCATGGGGCATTATATGGGGGGTGACATGATTCATGTGGCATTATATGGGGCGGTGACATGCTGCAAGGGGCATTATATGGGGGGTGACATGCTGCATGGGGCATTATATGGGGGGTGACATGCTGCATGGGGCATTATAAAGACAGGGGAGTGATATCCTGCATGGGGCATTATATGGGGGGTGACATCCTGCATGGGGCATTATATTGGGGGTGACATCCTGCATGGGGCATTATATGGGGGGTGACATCCTGCATGGGGCATTATATGGGGGGTGACATCCTGCATGGGGCATTATATGGGGGGGAAGGGACATCCTGCATGGGGCATTATATGGGGGGAAAGGGACATCCTGCATGGGGCATAATATGGGGGGGTGACATGCTGCATGGGGCATAATATGGGGGGGTGACATGCTGCATGGGGCATAATATGGGGGGGTGACATGCTGCATGGGGCATTATATGGGGGGGTGACATGCTTCATGGGGCATTATATGGGGGTGGCATCCAGCATGGGGCATTATATGGGGGGGGTGACATGCTGCATGTGGCATTATATGGGGGTGGCATCCAGCATGGGGCATTATAAGGGGGAAATAGCCTGCCTATTGGGAACATTTACCTGCCCATTGAGGACCTATGCTGCCTATTGGGGACATTTACCTGGCTATTGGGGACATTTACCTGCCTATTGAGGACCGATGCTGCCTATTCGGGACATTTACCTGCCTACTGAGGACCTATGCTGCCTATTGGGTACAGTTACCTACCTATTGAAATACCGGTTGATTTAACTTTACTTGTTCTTCATTTTAAATTTTGTATTTGTTCCTGTATTTTTTTTACTACAAAATAAGATATGTGCAGTGTGCATAGTAATTTGTTCATAGTTTTTTTATAAAACTATATTCCGGCCCTCCAATGGTCTGAGGGACCGTGAACTGGCCCCCTGTTTAAAAAGTTTGAGGACCCCTGATATAGAGTCATTGCAAACAGAGTGATCTATTTCAAGTGTTTATTTCTGTTAATGTTGATGATTATGGCTTACAGCCAATGAAAACACAAAAGTCATTATCTCAGTAGATTAGAATACTTTATAACAACTGCTTGAAAAATGTTTTTAAAATCCGAAATGTTGGCCTACTGAAATTTATGTTCAGTAAATGAACACAATACTTGGTCGGGGCTCCTTTTGCATCAATTACTGCATCAATGTGGCGTGGCATGGAGGCGATCAGCCTGTGGCACTGCTGAGGTGTTTTGGAAGCCCAGGTTGCTTTGATAGCCGCCTTCAGCTTGTTTGCATTGTTGGGTCTGGTGTCTCTCATCTTCCTCTTGACAATACCCCATACCTCCATATGGGGTTAAGGTCAGGCGAATTTGCTGGCCAATCAAGCACAGTGATACTCTTGTTTTTAAACCAGGTATTGGTACTTTTGGCAGTGTGGACAGGTGCCAAGTCCTGCTGGAGAATGAGATTTCCATCTCCAAAAATCTTGTCAGCAGAGGGCAGCATGAAGTGCTCTAAAATTTCCTGGTAGACAGCTGCGCTGACTTTGGTCTTGATAAAACACAGTGGACCTACACCAGCAGATGACATACTGTAGCTTCCCAAACCATCACTTATTGTGGAAACTTCACACTAGACCTCAAGCAGCTCTTGGATTGTGTGCCTCTCCACTCTTCCTCCTGACTCTGGGACCTTGATTTCCAAATGAAATGCAAAATTTACTTTCAACTGAAAGCAACACCTTGGTCCAGGTTTTTTTCTCCTTGGCCCAGGTAAGATGCTTCTGGCATTGTCTATTGGTCATGAGTGGCTTGACACAAGGAATGCGACACTTGTAGCCCATGTCCTGGATACGTCTGTGTGTGGTGGCTCTTGAAGCAATGACTCCAGCAGTCCACTCCTTGTGCATCTCCCCCAAATTTTTGAATGGCCTTTTCTTAACAATCTTTTCAAGGCTGCTGTTATCCCGGTTGCTTGTGCACCTTTTTCTACCACACTTTTTCCTTCCACTCAACATTCCATTAATATGCTTGGATACAGAACTCTGTGAACAGCCAGCTTCTTTAGCAATGACCTTTTGTGGCTTACCCTCCTTATGGAGTGTGTCAATGACTGCCTTCTGGACATTTGTCAAGTCAGCAGTCTTCCCCATAATTGTGGAGCCTACTGAAACAGGCTAAGGTACCTTTTTAAATGCATCGGAAGCCTTTGCAGGTGTTTTTGTTAATTATTATAATTTACTGAGATAATGACTTTTGTGTTTTCATTGGGTGTAAGCCATAATCATCAACATTAACAGAAATAAACACTTGAAATAGATCACTCTGTTTGTAATGACTCTATATAAATGTATGAGTTTCACTTTTTGTATTGAACTGAAATAAATTAACTTTTTGATGACATTCTAATTTAGTGAGAAGCATTTGTTTTTCTTACCTTCTTGGGACCAAGAACGTATGGGCGGATGCTCTCTTTCGGAGTCTTTCTCCCACCCAGTGAGGTCATTAAGCCTGAGGTCATTCTTCCCAAGGGGGTTGTGGTGTGCTCAGTCAATAAGGTCTGAGAGGTGGTTAAGGCACAGAGATTGGCTTCATCTTGTACGCCCCATGACAAGTTGTTTGTTCCTGTGCACCTGAGTTTGGGTTTGCTCAGGGAGTATTATGACTCTGTCACTGCGTGTCACCCGGGCATCAAGGGTACTTGTGATCTTTAAGGCAGAGGGTATTGGTGGCTGTTCGTGGGTAAGGATATAGAGGCCCATGTTAAGGCATGTGAAATTTGCACCAGAAACAAAGTCCCATGCACCCCCCTGGCAGGGAAGCTCTTATCCCTGCCTAGCCTCCATACATCTTTTGTCTCATATATCTATGGATTTCATAACTGATCTCCCAAAGTCCAAGGGTATAACCACTGCTTGGGTAATAGTTGACTGCTTTTCTAAACAATGTGGCTCCCTTTGCCAAGCCGCCCAATGCTCAGGAGATAGTAGATCCGTTTCACTCTCAGGTGGTATGATTGCATGGTATTCCTATTAGTGATCAGCAAATGTGTTTGAAATCTGATCACAAAAGTTAAATTTGGCATGAATATGGCACATTAGGATTTGTGTTCGGGTTATCGAGCTTTTGCGCAAAAGTCGGCCCCGAATACGAACATCCCTGGTTTCCCACGCTGTCATCTGCTTGACAAAGCGGGAATCAAGGGCTGTGACTGGCAGTCAGATCGCTACCACCACTCACAGTGCTGTGGGATGATGCTGATAGGTGTCAGCATGTTCCTCGAAGCTGTGACAGTGACCCGCAGTAAAAAGCTTACCGTGGGTGACAGGTGCCGGCTGATGGGATGACTAGCCCCATCATCCAGCGCTTCCTATCACTGTACACAAGTGCTGCTGATGGGAGAAGTAATCTGTCATCAGCACGCTTGCGCAGTGAAAGTGAAAGTAAAAAAAGAAAGTTAAAATAAATATTTAAATAAAAGTAATAAACACATCATACTCACCTACCACTTACCTGCACCTTGACCTCGATGTTCTCGTCCCCTGTAAAAAATAAAAAAAAAAAAACACCATATACTCATCTTACAGTTAATCCCCGAAGCCATGGTCATCTGCAATAAAGGTAAAATAATAAACGAACCTCATCCTCACCTTTCCACCGTAGCCCATAAAGCGAGGGTCCCACGACGATCTCAGTGATAGCATGCCCACATCCGGAGATGTGACCGTCCTATGCGGCAGCCAGCGATACACTGACAGGAAAGCTATGGCTCCCGCAGTGCATCGTGAGAAGCTGCAGGCTGAGGTCACCAGAGTTCAAACAACTGAATATCAGCTGAGAGCTCCGGGACCTGACTTACGGCATTAGTGCTGTATGGGAATTTTCCCATGCAGCACTAATGTCCTAAGTGAGGTCCTGGAGCTCTCAGCTGATCTTCAGCTGTTTGAACTCCAGTGACCTCTGCCCCAGCAGCACAGCACTATACACTGACAGGAATGATTCCACTTCTGTCAGTGTACAGAGCTGTCTTCTACAGCAGTCACACTAGTGATTGATGTGGCTGCTGTAGAAGTGACCTGGATCGCCATGGGACACTCGGATTACGTCCTGACAGCGGATAGGTGAGGGATATGGTTGTTTTTTATTTATTTTTATTTTTTACAGGAGATGAGGAATTCGGGGATTAGGAGAATAATAAATACATTCTTAAAACTGTGTGTAATTTTATTTAAATAAAAGACTTTATTCTGGCCGTGTCTTTATTGAAAAAAAAGTCATAAACCTTACTACGGAGTTAGTAATGGGGGCGTCTTATAGACGCCCTCCATCACTAACCTGGGCTTCATGTCAGCCACCAATACAAGGTATACGTTTTTGTACAGCAATGAATGTTTTTTTGGAGCTAAATAAAGATATTTGAAAAAAGAAATGTGGGACATCGCTTTAAGGGTATTTGCACACGATCAGGAGCCGTTGCGTCTCCGCTACAGAAATTGACATGCTGCGGGTGAGTTTACGCAGCATCAAAAACAAGCACAGTGGGCATGTAATTTCCTATAAATTAAATAAAATGAAGAATTAAATAAAAAATGGCGTGGGCTCCCGCGTTATTTTTGTAACCAGCAGAGGTAAAGCCGACCACTTGGGGCTGATATTAGTAGCCGGGGAGGGGGCCATTAGCCAAAAATGTTCCCTGGCTATTAATAACACCTCACAGCTGTTAGCTTTGCCTTTACTGGCTAAATTACACGGGGACTCCAGAAAAAAATTGACATAGGGTCCCCATATAAAATGTAACCAGCAAATGCTAAACAGACAGCTGCAAGCTGATATTAATAGCCAGGGAAGGGGCCATGAATCCTGGCCCCCTCCGAGGCTAATAATATCAATCCTCAGTGGACCCAAAAACGGTGCATCCATAAGATGCGCCAATTCTGGCACTTAGCCTAGCTCTTCCCACTACCGTGTAGCAGTGGAGAGTGGGGTAATAGGGTTGGGGTTCATGTCAGCCTTGTATTGGCGGCTGACTTGAAGCCCAGGTTAGTGATGGAGGGCGTCTATAAGACGCCTGCATTACTAACCTCGTAGTAAGGTTTACAACTTTTTTTCAATAAAGACACTGCCAGAATAAAGTTTTTTATTGAAATAAAATTCCACACGGTTTTAAGAATGTATTTATTTTTGCTCATGTAATTTTCATCCGCATACCACCCACTGACTAAGAGGCGAATCAACCATTGACTCCAAAGTCATATTTAAGGTGGTTTTTGCCTTCATAACCAGTGAGAATGGGTAGGCTTACCTGGCCTTGGCTGAATTTGCTTTAAACAATAGGCATGATGAGGCTCTTGCTATGTCCCCTTTCTTCTCTAATCTAGGTTTCCATCCTAGGTTCTTATTCTTTGATGGGGTGGGAGTGGGTGTGAGATGCTTCCAGCAGTCTCTGATACACTCCACCATCTGAGGAATTATGTTACTGTAAATACATCATAGCAGAGACTAAATACAAAAAAAAATACAAATTGAAAACAAATAGTTATGCTATACATAAAAATAATGTCACATATTGGAGCTCACAATAAAAATACATAGAGCATTATATTCTCTCCGCTCTACTTTCAAAGGTGAAAAGTAAACCCATTATGAACTTCACTTGTACAGTGAGCGCCCTTAGCATGGCTAAACTTGATTTCTCTTGTTTCAGACTGAGAAAATAGATGTTTGGCTTTACTCATTTTCTTTTCGACATATAACCAGGAGCAATTTAATTTGTTTTTCCTTCAAGGTTAAAAAGCGCATATAGCGCCATCACAAGGTTTGTCAGTTGTATGTGTGTCGATTCCACTGCTGTGCTGTTCTAAGCTTTATTACAGTTAAATAACTATACATTCAATATTTTCATGATTTCATTTTATTTCTGAATGATTTTCTATGGAGGGTTGTGAAAAGATGCCTTCTTCCAATCGATTGAAATGTCAGCGTAGAGATTAGGTATATTTTTGTACAATGTTTACCTAATTGATGCAAAAGTCGAAGCCTGCTCTGCTGCATACATACATGGTAATAATATCTGTACCGAAAGTCATTGCTAAATCTCCAGAGGATCCCAGTACTACAATTATTCTTAGACAGAATGAGCTTCCCGTGCATTACTGTAGATCTAAATCCATTATTACAAATGCAGTTCACATTAACAAAAAATGCACGTTTACAGCCAATAAGCGAAGTACAGTAAACCTGTATCTTAACACCATAAAATCTTCCTGAACTGACAGCAGCTAGATTTGTAAATTAAAACATTCAACAGTATAAGCTTTTAACACAAAAGAAGTCTGTAGCGGTACGCAACCGCCAGACAAGAAGAGATTCTGACAAGATGTGAAAATTAAAGCTAATATTCATTCAGTTCAAAAATAAAAGATGCATTAAAATTAGACAAGGGAAAAACCTCCAAAAAATGGGGGAATGGAAAACACAGGAAGGTCTACTGCTAGCAAATAAAATACATAAATATGTTTACAGGATAACACCCCTCATATCGTAGAGTACAGGCAATAAGGAGATATACTTATAAAAGGACTACAGTATCCTAGTATAGCGCATGTGCGACAAGGGAAGTAGTCATAACTAAATACATCTCAAATTTTCATAAGTAATGCAGGAACCTAGTAGGAAAACATGATTACCTGAATCAGGAAGTGGATCCTGCCAAGCAGAGACCAAAGTGTCCTCCCCCTACACCCGACGGACGCCGTTTCGCAATGTCGCTTCTTCCAGGGCGTGTCATACCAAAGGAGGGTGTGTATGGGGTATAAATGCCGTGATGTAGCCAATGGGGATAGAGAAAAGCCCACCCATCCGGCCAATAGAATCTTACAAGGGGCGGGAGTATGTATATCATTGTCCGGCGTCATTGTTGACGTCATGCAGCCCCGTCCCTCCTCCCAGCGAAAAGGACTTCCGGAATCGCGCTCCGTGGACCGCATGTGGAACGCACAGCGGTCACGAGATCGAGCACTTCCGGAAGTCGCGGAGGATTCGGACCCAGCGCATGCGTACTAACGCCGGACAAGCTGAAAAAATGAAAGTGTCCGAAAAAGACGCGCAACAGAAGGCAAGAACCCCAAATATAGCCTATAATTGCACAAAAAGAGTGCAGGCACTAGACTGGGTGTGTGTCTAAGGAAAGGGATAATGTCGTGCAGTGCAAAGTTAATCATAAAAAGATAACATGTAATACACTTGACCAAAAATAGGTGCCCACATTCCATATAGACAATTCATATGAGAATAGCATATATTAATAAGATGTACTGTCTAGGGGGCATAAAAACCAAACATAATATTCAATAATAAATAATAATAATAAACACAAAAACAGGGACTTCTATTAATTGACCCTGAATATAACAATTAAATGTGAATGATACATCCAGGCAAGCATATAATGCAATAAACTTCATATCATGGGGTGTGATGTGCAAGGGTCGCGGATAGTAGTGAAAACTACTAAAGTGCAACGTGCCTAGGAAGAAAGAAAGATACAGAAGGGGTGTGAAGCTGAAATATATTTATATTTATTAAAGGGAGCATATTAAAAACATCAAAAGTGCTCAGTGCATTTATTTAAAAGTGCTTCATTAATTAAAAAAGTAAGTGATGCATGTTATTAAACCCTGGGGTACAAAAAGTGCAAAAGTGCTGTAAACAGCCAGGGATGACTAGGGAAGTGGGGAGATAGGGGCCAAGACCGGACAAAAAAGGGAGGGAAGGGGAAGGGGGGCAAGGGGGACAAATAGTCTGTCGTCAGTCCATACTTTTCGAGAGTGCCACGGGAAAGGGAGCCCAACCACTCTATCAGAGGCAGGAAGACTACGGGGGGGGAGGGGAAAAAAAAAAAAAAAAAATTCTTCATCCCGAATTACTTCTCCACATCTTAAATTTGGACGGAATCCAGCTCCTGAACCAGACAAACGGGCTCCCATCAGAACGGCATCGGCATAATATATACCCATGGGTATGTGTACTAGAAATAACAAAATAAGAAAGTCAGACATACAAAACATATATAATAAAAAAAAAAAGTATATACATACCAAAAAATTAAAAACCCCCTCCGAATAGCTACAAAAAGGACCCAAAGCCAAAGTTCTCATTAAGACCTTGTGGGGTGAGGGTACCTAAACGGTAAATCCATCGGCTCTCATATTGTGCTAGAAGTTTACCTAGATCACCCCCTCTCACTCCCATTGTCACTTGGTCGATACATTTAATCCTAAGGCCAACAGGATTACAGTTATGGTACGTTTTAAAGTGGCGTGGTAATGTTTTTAATGATTTCCAATCCTCTACAGTGTTCGCCTTTTCAATGTCTCTTACATGTTCTCTAACCCTCACTTTTAATTCCCGCGTGGTAAGACCTATATAAATTAGGTTGCATGGACAACTGGCGTAATAAATTACTCCTTTGGATGAGCATGTCAGATGTTTCCTGATCTGGAAATGTTTAGTTCCATTAAAATTCACAAAACTGACTGATTTATTTAGATTAAGGCAGGCTTTGCATAGGCCACACGGAAAAAATCCCATTTTTGGGGCCTGTTTTTTGGGGTTCTTCATGGGGGCATAATGACTATGCACCAAAAGGTCCTTTAGGTTCTGACTTCTGCTAGCCACCATAGATGGAGTTGGGGAGATAATTTTTTGAAGGGTCGGGTCCGTGTAGAGGACTTTCCAGTGTCTGGATAGTATCTCTCTCAAATCATCCCATCGATCACTATAGGTGGAGATGAAACGCACCTGATTGGATGAATCGGTGTATTTTTTATCCTCGTCCCTACCATAAATCAGTTTCTCTCGGGGTAAATGTCGAGCTCTTTTATATCCTTTGATGACGGAACGTCGACTATATCCCCTGTCTAAAAAGCGATTCCCTAGATCCACTGCTTGATTTTCAAAATCCGTATCTTCTGAGCATATTCTTTGGCTCTTAAAAATTGACCTATGGGTATTTTTTTTTTTTTTTCCCCTCCCCCCCCCCGTAGCCTTCCTGCCTCTGATAGAGTGGTTGGGCTCCCTTTCCCGTGGCACTCTCGAATAGTATGGACTGACGACAGACTATTTGCCCCCCTTGCCCCCCTTCCCCTTCCCTCCCTTTTTTGTCCGGTCTTGGCCCCCATCTCCCCACTTCCCTAGTCATCCCTGGCTGTTTACAGCACTTTTGCACTTTTTGTACCCCAGGGTTTAATAACATGCATCACTTACTTTTTTAATTAATGAAGCACTTTTAAATAAATGCACTGAGCACTTTTGATGTTTTTAATATGCTCCCTTTAATAAATATAAATATATTTCAGCTTCACACCCCTTCTGTATCTTTCTTTCTTCCTAGGCACGTTGCACTTTAGTAGTTTTCACTACTATCCGCGACCCTTGCACATCACACCCCATGATATGAAGTTTATTGCATTATATGCTTGCCTGGATGTATCATTCACATTTAATTGTTATATTCAGGGTCAATTAATAGAAGTCCCTGTTTTTGTGTTTATTATTATTATTTATTATTGAATATTATGTTTGGTTTTTATGCCCCCTAGACAGTTCATCTTATTAATATATGCTATTCTCATGTGAATTGTCTATATGGAATGTGGGCACCTATTTTTGGTCAAGTGTATTACATGTTATCTTTTTATGATTAACTTTGCACTGCACGACATTATCCCTTTCCTTAGACACACACCCAGTCTAGTGCCTGCACTCTTTTTGTGCAATTATAGGCTACATTTGGGGTTCTTGCCTTCTGTTGCGCGTCTTTTTCGGACACTTTCATTTTTTCAGCTTGTCCGGCGTTAGTACGCATGCGCTGGGTCCGAATCCTCCGCGACTTCCGGAAGTGCTCGATCTCGTGACCGCTGTGCGTTCCACATGCGGTCCACGGAGCGCGATTCCGGAAGTCCCTTTCGCTGGGAGGAGGGACGGGGCTGCATGACGTCAACAATGACGCCGGACAATGATATACATACTCCCGCCCCTTGTAAGATTCTATTGGCCGGATGGGTGGGCTTTTCTCTATCCCCATTGGCTACATCACGGCATTTATACCCCATACACACCCTCCTTTGGTATGACACGCCCCGGAAGAAGCGACATTGCGAAACGGCGTCCGTCGGGTGTAGGGGGAGGACACTTTGGTCTCTGCTTGGCAGGATCCACTTCCTGATTCAGGTAATCATGTTTTCCTACTAGGTTCCTGCGTTACTTATGGAAATTTGAGATGTATTTAGTTATGACTACTTCCCTTGTCGCACATGCGCTATACTAGGATACTGTAGTCCTTTTATAAGTATATCTCCTTATTGCCTGTACTCTACGATATGAGGGGTGTTATCCTGTAAACATATTTATGTATTTTATTTGCTAGCAGTAGACCTTCCTGTGTTTTCCATTCCCCCATTTTTTGGAGGTTTTTCCCTTGTCTAATTTTAATGCATCTTTTATTTTTGAACTGAATAAATGTTAGTTTTAATTTTCACATCTTGTCAGAATCTCTTCTTGTCTGGCGGTTACGTACCGCTACAGACTTCTTTTGTGTTATTAGAGTTTGGAAGTTGTCTGACCTCATGGTTTTGGACTACATTTGAATTAATGATGTTTTCTGTTCTTTGTAAACAGACGGTCCGACGTACTGGTATCATGGACTTTAAAGCCAGAGAGAATTCCTGGCGATCAAAAGCCTCAGATTTGTTTAGACAAGGGGCCTCAGGTGTCACTCCTGATGTAGCTACTAATCATAAGGACCTTATAAAATACTATAAGAAGGTACTATACAAGAAGACACGGTTATGGTGGAATAGGTCCTCCTTAGAAAATTATATGGACAAACAAATTATACCTAGAGGTTTGCGCATACAGCTTTTTCCTTCATTTGAATTAGATGAAGAACCGCTGCTTAAAAGGTGGATTTCAGCAGCTACTACTTGTTCCTTGGAATTCATCCAAATCATTATTGATAAGAACTCTATGTCTCTAAAGGAACTTGATGAAGAAATTGAAGAGCTAGAGAAATCTCTATTAAAAGATATTCCTGTTGATAATTTTGTTAAAATGATCGTAGAGATTAATAAAGAGGTAGACAAATGGGAACAGGAAATAAGTCTCAATAAACTGAAAAAGTATCAGAGAGATAGCAAGGACTATGACAGAGGTAACATCTTCCGCTGGCAAAACAAGAAGGATAACAAAACCGGTAATAGGAATACATATGTGAAAAAGGTGAGGGGTTCTGCGAAAAGTCCCTCTGTAAGTCCATATCCATCAGCAACAGATGTGTCATCAAGTGATAATGAGAGCTCCAGCACAGAATTGGTAGGAGTGAGAGGTAGACCTGCCAAACGTCTCCCAGATATCTTCACTAGATCTAAAGGTCAGGTGACCAATGACGATCGTCAAAAGGTAATCAATCTGTCCGAGCATGTTTTGACTCCCTGCCAACTAAAAGTATTACAGAAGGGGCTAACTTTTTCCCCCACATCTCATTTAGATCCGTTCACGACGGTAAAAGATCTACATCTTTTTGCAAGGAAATTAATCCTTAAAAAATTACATTTCAAACATGAACCCAGTAATTTCCTCTCTACTTTAGAAGAAAAGGAGGCAATCCAGGTATTAGAATCTCTACTGGAGGAAAGTAACGATGATGAGGTGAGTAACTTTCCTACATCACTGTTTTCCACATCATCAAAAAAATTTCCACCTTTAAGCACTTGTCCGGCAGTGGAAGTATTTACCAGATTAGTAACGGCAGATATTGAGGCCTTGGGCCACAAACCGGGTTGGACCTCCAATCTAACAGCACAAGAAAGAAAGGCAGTAAAAGAATTAACATCCCTCGATAATGTCATTTTTAAATCAGCTGATAAAGGGGGAAACCTGGTGTTATGGCCTACTCAGATGTATGAGAAACAAGCATACACACTACTCAATATGCCCCAATGCTATAAAAAATTGAGTTTTAACCCCCTTATCAACTTTCAATCGGAATTAATATCTATCCTACAAAAAGCTTTCGACAACGGAATTATTCCTAGAAAAATGCTTGACAGTATTAGCAAATTACAACCGAAACTTCCAACATTCTACCTTATTCCCAAAATTCATAAAAACCCCACTGACCCCCCAGGTAGACCCATAGTAGCCGGAAATGGAGGCTTGTGTGAGATTATTTCTCAGTTCATAGACCATTATTTAAAACCGCTGGTGCCCTCCCTACCATCATACATACAGGATACTACAGCAGCCCATACAGATCTCTACCTAGATACAAACATGGTAAAGGTGACCGCAGACGTGGAGGCCCTATATACATCCATCAAACACGAAGATGGACTAAGAGCAGCAGCCTTCTACTTAAAATCCAGTAATCTGCGTCCGGCCTTGGTGGAGTTGATTCTCACCCTCTTGGAGTATGTCCTCAAACACAATATCTTTACTTTCAACAATAATACATATCTCCAATTGCAGGGGACTGCGATGGGGGCCTGTTGTGCCCCGTCATATGCTAACCTGTTTTTGGGAGCGTGGGAGAGGGACATATTCCAGGGGGATGATATTGTGGGGATTGAACTCATACAGGGCTGGATGCGGTATATTGATGACATCTGGTTCATATGGGAGGGTTCAGTTGCGGACTTGGAAGTACTTATGACAAAGCTAAACAATAATCATTTAAACATTAAATTGACATACAAATTTGGAAGAAATTTGGATTTTTTAGATCTAAATATTGGGGTCTCTCAGGATGGTAGGATTATAACGGACGTTTATAGGAAACCAACATCCACCAATTCTTTCCTACATGCAACGTCATCACACCCTCCATCTACTATCAGAGGAATACCCATAGGTCAATTTTTAAGAGCCAAAAGAATATGCTCAGAAGATACGGATTTTGAAAATCAAGCAGTGGATCTAGGGAATCGTTTTTTAGACAGGGGATATAGTCGACGTTCCATCATCAAAGGATATAAAAGAGCTCGACATTTACCCTGAGAGAAACTGATTTATGGTAGGCACGAGGATAAAAAATACACCGGTTCATCCAATCTGGTGCGTTTCATCTCCACCTATAGTGATCGATGGGATGATTTGAGAGAGATACTATCCAGACACTGGAAAGTCCTCTACACGGACCCGACCCTTCAAAAAATTATCTCCCCAACTCCATCTATGGTGGCTAGGAGAAGTCAGAACCTAAAGGACCTTTTGGTGCATAGTCATTATGCCCCCATGAAGAACCCCAAAAAACAGGCCCCAAAAATGGGATTTTTTCCGTGTGGCCTATGCAAAGCCTGCCTTAATCTAAATAAATCAGCCAGTTTTGTGAATTTTAATGGAACTAAACATTTCCAGATCAGGAAACATCTGACATGCTCATCCAAAGGAGTAATTTATTACGCCAGTTGTCCATGCAACCTAATTTATATAGGTCTTACCACGCGGGAATTAAAAGTGAGGGTTAGAGAACATGTAAGAGACATTGAAAAGGCGAACACTGTAGAGGATTGGAAATCATTAAAAACATTACCACGCCACTTTAAAACGTACCATAACTGTAATCCTGTTGGCCTTAGGATTAAATGTATCGACCAAGTGACAATGGGAGTGAGAGGGGGTGATCTAAGTAAACTTCTAGCACAATATGAGAGCCGATGGATTTACCGTTTAGGTACCCTCACCCCACAAGGTCTTAATGAGAACTTTGGCTTTGGGCCCTTTTTGTAGCTATTCGGAGGGGGTTTTTAATTTTTTGGTATGTATATACTTTTTTTTTTTTTTATTATATATGTTTTGTATGTCTGACTTTCTTATTTTGTTATTTCTAGTACACATACCCATGGGTATATATTATGCCGATGCCGTTCTGATGGGAGCCCGTTTGTCTGGTTCAGGAACTGGATTCCGTCCAAATTTAAGATGTGGAGAAGTAATTCGGGATGAAGAATTTTTTTTTTCCCCCCTCCCCCCCCCCCCGTAGCCTTCCTGCCTCTGATAGAGTGGTTGGGCTCCCTTTCCCGTGGCACTCTCGAATAGTATGGACTGACGACAGACTATTTGCCCCCCTTGCCCCCCTTCCCCTTCCCTCCCTTTTTTGTCTGGTCTTGGCCCCCATCTCCTCACTTCCCTAGTCATCCCTGGCTGTTTACAGCACTTTTGCACCCCAGGGTTTAATAACATGCATCACTTACTTTTTTAATTAATGAAGCACTTTTAAATAAATGCACTGAGCACTTTTGATGTTTTTAATATGCTCCCTTTAATAAATATAAATATATTTCAGCTTCACACCCCTTCTGTATCTTTCTTTCTTCCTAGGCACGTTGCACTTTAGTAGTTTTCACTACTATCCGCGACCCTTGCACATCACACCCCATGATATGATGTTTATTGCATTATATGCTTGCCTGGATGTATCATTCACATTTAATTGTTATATTCAGGGTCAATTAACCGGTTCAGGACCGCCCACTGTACATAAACGTCGGCGCTGCCCGGGCTCTGTGCAGCGCCGACGTTTAAAAACGGTGGGTGGTCCTGCAGCGCTCAGGACCCCCAGGGTCCTGCTAGCGCTGCGGTACCGGTTCAGAGCGATAGCTCTGACATGTGGCATCATGGGGACCTGAATGGATCAGGTCCCCATGATGTTAACCTGTTCCTATCTTCTAGATGCCGCGATCCATAGCGATCGCGGCATTTAAAAGATAGTAACAGCTGGTGGTCGGCGATCGGGACCCCCCACATACCTCAGGAGCGACGGGGATCCTGGTGCTGTGACCTCTGACATCATTGAGACCTGATTGGCTCAGGTCTCGATGATGTCAGCGTCACACCAGCCAATCAGAGAGATCACCAGGGAAGTTTGTTTTAGCAACAAACTTTCCCGGGCGATCTGCCTGATAAATACACTGTTTCTCCTCCGATCTCAGTGAGAGAGCAGAGGAGAAACAGTGTGACAAGAGCTGTGTCAGCCTTGCCACTGTGAAAGTAAAAAAAATAAAATAAAAAAGAAAGTAAGAGTTAGGGTTAGTGAGTCTGTCAGATCAGTCAGTCCTGTCAGATCAGTCCTGTCAGATCTGTCAGTCAGTCAGTCCTGTCAGATCTATCAGTCAATCAGTCCTGTCAGATCTATCAGTCAGTCAGTCCTGTCAGATCAGTCAGTCAGTCCTGTCAGATCAGTCAGTCCTGTCAGATCTGTCAGTCAGTCAGTCCTGTCAGATCTGTCAGTCAGTCAGTCCTGTCAGATCTGTCAGTCAGTCAGTGCTGTCAGATCTGTCAGTCAGTCAGTCCTGTCAGATCTGTCAGTCCTGTCAGATCAGTCCAGTCAGTCAGTCCTGTCAGATCTGTCAGTCAGTCAGTCCTGTCAGATCTGTCAGTCAGTCGGTCCTGTCAGATCAGTCAGTCAGTCCTGTCAGATCAGTCAGTCAGTCCTGTCAGATCAGTCAGTCCTGTCAGGTCAGTCAGTCCTGTCAGATCAGTCCCGTCCTTTCAGTTCGGTCCGTTCAGTCCAGTCAAAAAATCTAAAAATAAAATGGCCCGTCAGACTTATACCGCAGAGGAGGTGTATGCCCTGCTGTGTTCTGACACTGATGACAGCGCAATCTCAGATGGAGATGTGGATTTTGAGGGCTATAGTAGCGGCGACACTGAGCGCTACTGGAGAAACGTCTCCAAATCAGGGAACACTGCCCAGTACAAGCGCTGTCCCTGCTACTAGTGAATTGGCGCACGCCAGTGTACAAGGGGCTTTGCCACATGATCTAGCATTTCCCAGATGGGAGGCTTCGGATTCGGCTGCTCCATTCAGCCCTGATTTCAACGCCACTCCTGGTATAAATGTGGAGGTGGAAGATTTTGGACCAATTCATTTTTTTAATTTGTTTTTTACAGACAGCTTGCTAGAGCATATTGTCGTGCAAACAAATTTATATGCATCCCAATTCATAAGCCAGAATCCCTGATCTTACTATGCTAGGGCAAATTTATGGACACCAACTAATGTCCCGGAAATAAAAAAATTTTTAGGACTTACATTTGCCATGGGGCTTGTTAAAAAACCGAGCATTCGATCCTACTGGTCCAACCACCCTGTTCAAGCCACCCCTATGTTTTCAGTCATTCTGCCTAGGACCCGTTATGAAATGCTCATGCGGTTTTGGCATTTTAACGACATTTTAACGACAAAAGTCAATGCCTGCCCAGAAATGCCCCAGAACATGACAGGTTATATAAAATTAGACCCATCATTGAAAATTTGTCAGAAAAATTCTTAAGCCTCTACACCCCAACACAAAATATTTCTATAGATGAGTCCCTTGTAAAATTCAAAGGAAGACTGCACCTCAAGCAATTTATCCCATCTAAAAGGGCAAGGTTTGGAATAAAGATCTATAAAATGTGCGAAAGTTCAACCGGATACACATCCGCTTTCCGCATATATGAGGGGAAAGATAGCCAACTAAACCCACCAGGATGCCCTACTTATCTGGGGACATCTGCAAAAATTGTTTGGGAGCTGATAAGTCCATTTTTTCAAAAAGGCTACAATCTATATGTGGACAATTATTACACCAGCATACCCCTATTTAAAAGTCTGGTTGAACACAACATCGGGGCTTGTGGGACCATCCGTAAAAACCGTCAGGGGTTTCCACAACCATTGGTCAACCAAAAGTTCCAAAAGGGGCAGTCAGGGGCTGTACGCAACGGAGAGCTGCTTGCCCTGAAATATAGGGATAAGAGGGATATTTTTGTCCTCAGCTCGATCCACACAGATGCCACAAGGGCCACTGTAGAACTAGGATCCACCACTCTGAAGCAAAAACCTGTGTCAGTCATTGACTACAACAAACACATGGGGGGTGTGGACCTTGCAGACCAGGTTCTACAGCCATACCAGGTATCAAGAAAGTCCTATACCTGGTATAAAAAGTTGGCTATCTATTTGTTTCAGGTGGCCACATACAATTCTTTTGTGTTGTACAAAAAAGCAGGAAATTCAGATCCTTTTCTTGATTATCAAGAAAAGGTAATTGAAAATCTTGTCTTTCAAAGTGTTAGCACCGCTCATCCATTAGAATCTGAGGATGTGAAAAGACTCACTGAGCGACATTTTATTGCACTTATTCCAGCAACGGAAACAAGAAGGAACCCCCAGAAAAGATGTCGTGTATGTACTAAGAGAGGAATGAGGCGTGATACCCGCTACTATTGCCCACAATGCCCATCATTGCCAGCCTTATGCGTCACTGACTGCTTTAAAATCTACCACACAGAACCACGTTTTTAAACTGTAAAAATGTATCCCAATTTGTCATTCAAACATTTGGTTCATTTAGTGAATGACATATTCGAGTAGAGCTCACTTAATTTCCAGGGGGGGTCTCCAGAATCTAAACCTTCCATTGCGTGCTTATTTCTGGAAATCATCCATCGAGTTAAAATGGTCACTAAACCCATAGATGAATTCCCAGAGGGGTGTCATTTCCAAAATGGGGTCACTTCAGGGGGGATTCTTTAGCTCTGGTACTCTGAAAAGTGCCAGAACAGCATAATCCCCCCTGAAGTGACCCCATTATGGAAATGACACCTCTGTGGGAATTCATCTATGGGTTTAGTGACCATTTACCTACTTATTTTCCCACCACTAGATTAATTTATACAGAGGAGTAGATTGTAAAATTCGGTCACTTGTTGTGGGTTTCCTCTGTTTAGGCACCTCAGGGGCTCTCCAAATGCAACATGGCGTCCGCTTTCGATTCCAGTCAAATTTCCATTCCAAAAGTCAAATGGCGCTCCTTACCTTCCGAGCCATGCCGTGCGCCCAAACAGTGGCTTTGCACCACATATGGGGTATCAACGTGCTCAGGAGAAATTGCACAACACATTTTGGGGTCCATTTTTTCTGGCTGCCCTTGTGAATATTAAAAATTTGAGGCTAAAGTAGCAGTTTTGTGTTAAAAATGTGTTTTTTTATTTTCACCCTTCAACATTATAAAATTGTGTGAAGCCCCTGGGGGTTCAAGGTGCTCACCACACATCTAGATAAGTTCCTTGAGGGGTCTAGTTTCCAAAATGGGGTGACTTGTTGGGGGTTTCCTCTGTTTAGGCACCTCAGGGGCTCTCCAAATGCAACATGGCGTCTGCTATCGATTCCAGTCAAATTTCCATTCCAAAAGTCAAATGGCGCTCCTTACCTTCCGAGCCATGCCGTGCGCCCAAACAGTGGCTTTGCACCACATATGGGGTATCAGCGTGCTCAGGAGAAATTGCACAACACATTTTGGGGTCCATTTTTTCTGGCTGCCCTTGTGAAAATTAAAAATTTGAGGCTAAATTAGCAGTTTTGTGATAAAAATGTGTTTTTTTATTTTCACCCTTCAACATTATAAAATTGTGTGAAGCCCCTGGGGGTTCAAGGTGCTCACCACACATCTAGATAAGTTCCTTGAGGGGTCTAGTTTCCAAAATGGGGTGACTTGTTGGGGGTTTCCTCTGTTTAGGCCCCTCAGGGGCTCTCCAAATGCAACATGGCGTCCGCTATCGATTCCAGTCAAATTTCCATTCCAAAAGTCAAATGGCGCTCCTTACCTTCCGAACCATGCCGTGCGCCCAAACAGTGGCTTTGCACCACATATGGGGTATCAGCGTGCTCAGGAGAAATTGCACAACACATTTTGGGGTCCATTTTTTCTGGCTGCCCTTGTGAAAATTAAAAATTTGAGGCTAAAGTAACAGTTTTGTGATAAAAATGTGTTTTTTTATTTTCACCCTTCAACATTATAAAATTGTGTGAAGCCCCTGGGGGTTCAAGGTGCTCACCACACATCTAGATAAGTTCCTTGAGGGGTCTAGTTTCCAAAATGGGGTGACTTGTTGGGGGTTTCCTCTGTTTAGGCACCTCAGGGGCTCTCCAAATGCAACATGGCGTCCTCTATCGATTCCAGTCAAATTTCCATTCCAAAAGTCAAATGGCGCTCCTTACCTTCCGAGCCATGCCGTGCGCCCAAACAGTGGCTTTGCACCACATATGGGGTATCAGCGTGCTCAGGAGAAATTGCACAACACATTTTGGGGTCCATTTTTTCTGGCTGCCCTTGTGAAAATTAAAAATTTGAGGCTAAAGTAGCAGTTTTGTGAAAAAAAGTTAAATGTTCATTGTTTTCTTCCACATTCCAAAAATTCCTGTGAAGCACCTGAAGGGTTAATAAACTTCTTGAATGTGGTTTTGAGCAACTTGAGGGGTGCAGTTTTTAGAATGGTATCACTTTTGGGTATTTTCTGTCATAAAGGCTCCTCAAAGTCACTTCAAATAAGATGTGGTCCCTAAAAAAATGTTTTTGTAAATTTTGTTGTAAAAATGAGAAATCGCTGGTCAACTTTTAACCCTTATAGCTTCCTAACAGAAAAAAATTTTGGTTCCAAAATTGTGCTGATGTGAAGTAGACATGTGGGAAATGTTATTCATTAACTATTTTGTGTGATATATCTCTCTGATTAAAGGGCATGAAAATTCAAAGCTTGAAAATTGCAAAATTTTCAAAATTTTCGCCAAATTTCTGATTTTTTCACAAATAAATGCAAGTGATATCGAAGAAATTTTGCCACTATCATGAAGTACAATATGTCACAAAAAAACAATCTCAGAATCAGGTGGATCCGTTGAAGCGTTCCAGAGTAATTACCTCATAAAGTGACAGTGGTCAGAATTGAAAAAATTGGCCCGGTCACGAAGGCAAAAACAGGCTCTGGCGCGAAGTGGTTAATAGAAGTCCCTGTTTTTGTGTTTATTATTATTATTTATTATTGAATATTATGTTTGGTTTTTATGCCCCCTAGACAGTACATCTTATTAATATATGCTATTCTCATGTGAATTGTCTATATGGAATGTGGGCACCTATTTTTGGTCAAGTGTATTACATGTTATCTTTTTATGATTAACTTTGCACTGCACGACATTATCCCTCTCCTTAGACACACACCCAGTCTAGTGCCTGCACTCTTTTTGTGCAATTATAGGCTACATTTGGGGTTCTTGCCTTCTGTTGCGCGTCTTTTTCGGACACTTTCATTTTTTCAGCTTGTCCGGCGTTAGTACGCATGCGCTGGGTCCGAATCCTCCGCGACTCCCGGAAGTGCTCGATCTCGTGACCGCTGTGCGTTCCACATGCGTTCCACGGAGCGCGATTCCGGAAGTCCCTTTCGCTGGGAGGAGGGACGGGGCTGCATGACGTCAACAATGACGCCGAACAATGATATACATACTCCCGCCCCTCCTTATTGCCTGTACTCTACGATATGAGGGGTGTTATCCTGTAAACATATTTATGTATTTTATTTGCTAGCAGTAGACCTTCCTGTGTTTTCCATTCCCCCATTTTTTGGAGGTTTTTCCCTTGTCTAATTTTAATGCATCTTTTATTTTTGAACTGAATAAATATTAGTTTTAATTTTCACATCTTGTCAGAATCTCTTCTTGTCTGGCGGTTACGTACCGCTACAGACTTCTTTTGTGTTATTAGAGTTTGGAAGTTGTCTGACCTCATGGTTTTGGACTACATTTGAATTAAGTATAAGCTTTTACTTGGTGTAAATGTAACAATTGCGCGACAATGAGTTGTGCAAAAAACTTGCAAGTTTGGCATTTTCACACCAAATTAGGACAGCTTTGACAAAATGAGCGGAATTGGAGAAGAGCTGAGGCTGGAAAAGTAGTGGCAAGGCCCGCCCATCAAATTCATCAATAGTACCGTAATTTTTTACTCCAGGAATTTTACTCCAGCCTTTTCATTCAGGTGTTGTTCAGTGTGTGGAAGCTAGCACTTGAGAGAGAGGAGCTTGTTTTTGTGTGCTAAACTGGACCATGTGCTATTTCTAACCCTGAGTGGCCAGACCTTGGGCAAAGTAAGGACTGTTCTGTACCTTTTCCCCGTTTTGTTTCTTGTTATGCCAGAAAGACCATGTTTATGTTATGCACTTGGCCGTGGTTTATGCTGCTTCTTCTAATAAACCACCAAGTCATTTAAAGAGACAGTGTCCTGTATCTACCTCCGAGTGCAGCAGAGCGAGCAACTCTACCACAGGTGGTGTTAGAATTGCGGGCTGCATTCCCAGCGAACAAGTGTGACTGTTACAAGAGGTGCTGCATGTCCTGAGTGAAGTCTGCCATAAGCCAACAAGTGATTCTGGACAAAATGGAAGATCTAATTAAGCATCTGGTGCAAACACAGCAGGCACAGCACCAACAGCAGCTACAGCAGCACAGGGAGCAGCAGCAGCAGGTGGCGCAACAGGAGACCACTAAGCGACTTATGCAGCAGCACCAGCTCCAGCAACAGGACCAGCACTGACAACAGCAGCAGTAGATTGATTTGCTCACTGAGGCGATTCGTGGCACAGCGACAACTCTAGCTCTAAGGTCAGTGGACAACTTTTCTATCTGGAAGGCGGTAAGTGGAGCTGTGCTGAAATGACCCTGGGTGACGACGTAGAAGCCTTTCTGACAGTATTTGAGAGGCTCGCCGAGAGAGAGAAGCTTCCGCCAGAACAATGGGCAGAGGTGCTGGCACCATAGTTGACGGGGTAGCCCCAGAAGGCTTACTATGCCCTGGCCTTGCAAGACACCAAGGAATATGGAAAACTAAAACCTGAAATTCTGGCACGCTTGGGGGTGACGATGACTGACAGGGTGCAGCGGGTCCACCGCTAGACTTATTAATGGGACAAACCCCCCCACTCCCAGATGTTTGACTTGTTGCGCCTGGTCCAGAAATGGCTGCAGCCGGAGTCCTCTACCATGGTGCAGATGGTAGAGTGAGTGGTGATGGACCAATTTGTGCATTCCCTGCCAAGGCCGATACAGACTTGGGTTGCCCAGGGTGATCCCCGGAACGCTGATGAACTGGTCGGACTGGTCGAAAGGTATCAGGGGTCCGATGGTTCCTTGGGAAAGCAGCCCTCTCCATATTGGGGGTCCCAACCAGGGGAGGAGGCCCAAAAGGGGGTAGGGCATCCAAGGTCCAAAGGGACAGGAGAGGTAATGCTCAAGGTCCCTGTGGGAGAGATTATATGTTGGAGGTGTCATGGCCCAGGCCATATAGCTGCCCGCTGCCCCCTATCCTCTAAGCAAATGGACTGTAGCCTGGGACACCACTGCTCCTACTTTGCCTACCCGCCTGCAGTGTGGACTATCAGCCCGGTAAGGAGCCACAGTCATGTCCCGTGATCTTAAATGGGGTGTTGGTAACAGGACTCTTGGACTCGGGGAGCCTGGTAACTCTGGTTAGGGCCACACTTCTCCACCAGTTGATCCCGGGAAACACA
Organism: Phyllobates terribilis; assembly: GCF_046119375.1. Taxonomy (NCBI): domain Eukaryota; kingdom Metazoa; phylum Chordata; class Amphibia; order Anura; family Dendrobatidae; genus Phyllobates; species Phyllobates terribilis. The sequence goes on from NW_027362762.1 coordinate 738,072,152, forward strand.
TGGGGGTACGCTGTATTCACGGGGATGCCAATGATTACCTTGTGGCCAAAGTGACCATACAAATTAACTGTGGGGATGAGTCCCATGACGTCGGGGTGGTTAAGGACCTGCTACATCCAGTAATAATAGGGTGGGACTTCAGCCTGTTCTAGGACTTTTGGCAGAAAGCAGATGTACCATGTGACTCAGAAAGAAGCCGTTTACACCATGATGAATTACCAACGCAGTCAGAGGCGGATGAATTTTCCCTGTGTGTCCTTGCCGGTGATGAGGACCAGACGGTGACCCAAGAGGCCGAGATTCCTGAATTGAGAGTCTCTTGGGGGGAATTTTGGTACTGCTCAAACGCAAGATCTTACCTTGGAGAATGCATTTGATAATGTGCCTGTGATCAGTGGGGTTGCTCAAGAGCCGGGGGCTGACATCAGGTTCGGACGTTTCTTATTCCAAAAAGTAAATGGGGAGGAACATCCCATTCTTTATCTAAGCAGAAAACTCTCGGCCTGCGAAAAGAACTATGCTATTGTGGAAAAAGAGTGCCTGGCCATCAAGTGGGCAATTAACTGCCTGAGATACTACTTATTCAGCCGGAAGTTCAGGCTAGTTTCAGATCATGCAACCCTGAGATGGATGAGGGAGAGGATGGGGAAGAATGCCCGGGTGAGTAGGTGGTTTATAGCACTCCAGGACTTTAGTTTTTCAGTGAAGCACAGGCCCGGCAAACTACATGGTAACGGCGATACCCTGTCCAGACTTCCATGTTTAGCAAGTGAAGGTGCCAAAACGCTCGGCTTTGGGCAGAGGAGGGTATATGTGACAAAGTCACTGGCAGAATACTGGAGGGGAGATATGTTTCACTGAGGCTGTTAACTTCAGTGATGTGAAACGTGGAAGTTTTCTCCTGCATAGTAGGTGCAGAGAGGGTTAATCTGACATTTAAAAGGGCATGTTTTATAGGTGAATGACCATAGCGCGGGCGGGATGTCATTCAGCATATCTCCACCCCAGGGTGTGGTCTGGGCTTTAAATAACCAGCCTTTTCACTCAGGTGTTGTTCAGTGTGTGGAAGCTAGCTCCTGAGAGAGAGAAGCTTGTGTTTGTGTGCTAAATAGAGATGAGGGTTGTTCTACTCGAACTGTTCGCCAATCTCAAATTCGAGCTGTTTTGGGCGGTGTTCGAGCCGTTCGGCGAACACGAACAATTTGAGAAAAATTTGGCTGTTCGAGGTTATGTTCGATAACTGTTTGTGCACCAAAATCATAACTGGATTTTTTCTCAGTAATGATGAAAATTAATGTTAATACGCAGTTTGAGTGTACAGCGGGGTGGGAGGAGGGGCAGGGGATGGATCTCTGCAGGAACAATGAAGATCTCCATTTTTTTTCCTCTTTCCCGCATTTACAGTGGGGAGGTGCAATCTGTCAGCCTATCAGCAGCGCACACACGGAGCGAAGTGCTTTTTTTCACACAAGCAAGGGCATGTGTCATTGGCAGTGTATGTCACATGTCCTTACCCTATAAGACCAAGCCATTTTCCCCGTCGCCACCATTTTCTCACTGCTGCAGCTGCGTGTTAGACGGCACCGCTGTTGCTGTGTGCGCTATACCTTGTTAATTTCAAGCCAATTTTCGCACAAATCTACAGATAGCTTGGGAGTAGGGAATAGTTGTGATTGCAGTCCTTTTAAGGACTAGGTTACAGCATTTCCTACGACTTTTATCAGGCAGGTCTGTGCTCTTAAATAGATAGATTGTGGGAGTAAAGACTAATTGTAATTGGAGTCCTTTTCAGGACTAGGTTACATCAGTTCCTATCAGTTTTTGCCAGGCAGGTCTGTGCCAGTGCTGTGCAAGTTTTTTTCACAGCATTTGGCTGAATCTAGCAAAGCTAATCCTTTTTGGCCTATTGCAGAGTGTGTTAGTCAGTGGAGTAGCCTATCTGAGTTGCAAGATATACCACCTGTGTATAGAATACCAATTTTTTTACTGCACCTAGTGAAGTAAAATCTTTTGGGCATAGCATCATTCTATTAGTCCATCTATACTGACCTCCATCAGGTTGCAAATTGAATATAATTTTTTTCTGCATCTAGCTCTGAAAAAATATTGGGCTTCTAGCTGTGTGTGGGACTTGTTCTATTAATCCATCTATACAGACCTCCATCAGGTTGCAATCTGAATATATTTTTTTCTGCATCTACCTCTGAAAAAATATTGGGCTTCTAGCTGTGTGTGGGACTTGTTCTATTAATCCATCTATACAGACCTCCATCAGGTTGCAAATTGAATATATTTTTTTCTGCATCTACCTCTGAAAAAATATTGGGCTTCTAGCTGTGTGTGGGACTTGTTGTATTAGTCCATCTATATTGACCTCCATCAGGTTGCAAACTGAATATATTTTTTTCTGCATCTACCTCTGAAAAAATATTGGGCTTCTAGCTGTGTGTGGGACTTGTTCTATTAATCCATCTATACAGACCTCCATCAGGTTGCAAACTGAATATATTTTTTTCTGCATCTACCTCTGAAAAAATATTGGGCTTCTAGCTGTGTGTGGGACTTGTTCTATTAATCCATCTATACAGACCTCCATCAGGTTGCAAATTGAATATATTTTTTTCTGCATCTACCTCTGAAAAAATATTGGGCTTCTAGCTGTGTGTGGGACTTGTTGTATTAGTCCATCTATATTGACCTCCATCAGGTTGCAAACTGAATATATTTTTTTCTGCATCTACCTCTGAAAAAATATTGGGCTTCCAGCTGTGTGTGGGACTTGTTCTATTAATCCATCTATACAGACCTCCATCAGGTTGCAAACTGAATATATTTTTTTCTGCATCTACCTCTGAAAAAATATTGGGCTTCTAGCTGTGTGTGGGACTTGTTGTATTAGTCCATCTATACAGACCTCCATCAGGTTGCAAACTGAATATATTTTTTTCTGCATCTACCTCTGAAAAAATATTGGGCTTCTAGCTGTGTGTGGGACTTGTTGTATTAGTCCATCTATACTGACCTCCATCAGGTTGCAAACTGAATATATTTTTTTCTGCATCTACCTCTGAAAAAATATTGGGCTTCTAGCTGTGTGTGGGACTTGTTGTATTAGTCCATCTATACTGACCTCCATCAGGTAGCAAACTGAATATATTTTTTTCTGCATCTACCTCTGAAAAAATATTGGGCTTCTAGCTGTGTGTGGGACTTGTTCTATTAATCCATCTATACAGACCTCCATCAGGTTGCAAACTGAATATATTTTTTTCTGCATCTACCTCTGAAAAAATATTGGGCTTCTAGCTGTGTGTGGGACTTGTTCTATTAATCCATCTATACAGACCTCCATCAGGTTGCAAACTGAATATATTTTTTTCTGCATCTACCTCTGAAAAAATATTGGGCTTCTAGCTGTGTGTGGGACTTGTTCTATTAATCCATCTATACAGACCTCCATCAGGTTGCAAACTGAATATATTTTTTTCTGCATCTACCTCTGAAAAAATATTGGGCTTCTAGCTGTGTGTGGGACTTGTATTAGTCCATCTATACAGACCTCCATCAGGTTGCAAACTGAATATATTTTTTTCTGCATCTACCTCTGAAAAAATATTGGGCTTCTAGCTGTGTGTGGGACTTGTTGTATTAGTCCATCTATACTGACCTCCATCAGGTTGCAAACTCAATATATTTTTTTCTGCATCTACCTCTGAAAAAATATTGGGCTTCTAGCTGTGTGTGGGACTTGTTCTATTAATCCATCTATACAGACCTCCATCAGGTTGCAAACTGAATATATTTTTTTCTGCATCTACCTCTGAAAAATATTGGGCTTCTAGCTGTGTGTGGGACTTGTTGTATTAGTCCATCTATACTGACCTCCATCAGGTTGCAAACTGAATATATTTTTTTTGCATCTACCTCTGAAAAAATATTGGGCTTCTAGCTGTGTGTGGGACTTGTTCTATTAATCCATCTATACAGACCTCCATCAGGTTGCAAACTGAATATATTTTTTTCTGCATCTAGCTCTGAAAAAATATTTGGCCTTCTAGCAGTGTGTGGGACTTTCTCTATTAGTCCATCTATACTGACCTCCATCAGGTTGCAAATTGAATATAATTTTTTTCTGCATCTAACCCAGCCAATAGTTTTGGCCTAATACCACAGTTTGGCCACTCAGCTCTGCTCGGTTCCCATCCATTGTTTTTTTGTGCAAACAACTCCAGAGTTGTTAATTAGTTAACCACCAAAATGAGTGGAAAAAGGCCTGCTGCTGGTGGAAAGGGGAATAGGCGTGTTGGGAAGGGGAAAAAAGGTTGTGTCCGTGGGGTAGGTGTTAAAGCAACAGTAACATCTGCAGAAGAAAGACCATCTTCCAGCCAAACTAAAATGTCTACTTCTTTTAGCGGACAATGTGATAAGATCCCTTTCTTACAGCCACGCCAATCGCTACAAATTCCAGATGAGGCACAAAAACAGCAGGTGCTTCAATGGATATCAAGTGCTCCTTTAAGTGGGCTCTCCTCCACATCAACTTCAACATCACAAATACTCCAGTCCTCAAAGGTGTCACCCCAATCGCACTTGCTTCCTCACAGCTCCCAAATCTCCAGCTGCCCGTCTGAGTATGAGGTAGAACAGATGGTTGAGTCTGCAGAGCTGTTTACTCATACTATAGACTGGGAATCAGAGGTCGACTCCAGCGCTTCTGTGAATCCAGACGAGGAAATGATCTGCACTGATGCCCAGAATCTTTATGAGTCGGATCCAGGACCAGACGCAGAAGGTTCTGACCATAATGTAGACCCTCATTCCCAAACTGTAACTCCTGTTGGTGGAGACAATGAGGAAGACGATGATAAGGCTCAAATACCTGATTGGAGCGACAACTTTAGTTTTTTGTCAGGGCAGGAACAGGTTGGCTCTGAGGACGACGGGTGTGATAACGCACAGGGTGATGATGATGAGGTTGGAGATCCCACTTACTGTCAACCCACAGTCAGTCAAGAGATGAGGTCAGCAGAGGAGGTGGAGGAAGATGCTAGTGACGACGAGGTCAGGTTGCGCCTTCCTGGACAGAGACGTAGTACTGGAAGCACGTCAACAACTGCATCCTCAAACACAACTCTGCCTCTCACCACAAGTCGTGGTGGCTCTTCAGGTCGCATGGGTGCTAAGCCTTGAATAGCCTGGGCATTTTTTCAGATCGATAAAGATGACCCAACTCGTGTTATCTGTAACATTTGTCAGCAAAAGCTAAGTAGAGGCCAAAAAATACATAGTTTGAGTACTTCATGCATGAACCGGCACATGGACATGAAGCATAAGTTGCAGTGGGAAGCTCAGTGTGCTACAATGCGGCCTAGCCGGCCGGGCCAACCACCGTCTGCCATATCTTGTGCATCCGCGGCCTCTTCATCCTCTGTGACTGGGGGGACAGCAGTCACACCTGTTTTGGGGCGCAGACCTGCCATCTCTTTACCCGCAACAGCCAGCGTGATTGGCAGGTCATCATTTTCTTTGGAGGTGGTAACACCAGCTGGTGTTGAGCGCTGTCCGACATCGATAGCACCACCTTTGGATCAAGGCAACCTAACATGTCCGCCTGCATCTTCCTCACAGACCGGCAGTTTGCCGGGGACACCCTTATCAACCCCGTCTAAGCACAATAGCCAGCCCTCGGTCCCTCAGATGTGGACAAGTAAAAGACCATTTCCTCCTAGCCATGAGAAAGCTAAGAGGTTGAATTTCACCATCTGCAAGTTCTTGGCTACAGAAATGCTGCCTTTCCGCCTGGTGGACACAGAGGATTTTCAAGACCTTATGTCCGTCGCAGTGCCCCAGTACCAGATGCCCAGTCGGAACTACTTCTCAAAGAAAGGTGTGCCTGCGCTCCACCAGCATGTCGCACACAACATCACCGCTTCTTTGAGAAACTCTGTGTGTGACAGGGTGCATTTCACCACAGACACTTGGACGAGTAGGCATGGACAGGGGCGTTACATGTCACTGACTGGGCACTGGGTAACTATGGTGACAGCAGGACAAGGGGCTGCTGTCCAAGTCTTGCCGTCCCCACGAGTTGTGCGTCAATCCTCTTTATGTCAAAGTTCCTCCACTGCTTCTGCCTCCTCAACCTCCTCTCGGTCTTCCACCTGCACCCAAAACCTGTCTGGTCATGCCACAAGCTTTCTAACTGCGCAGAAGGGATCCTGCACACCTCCTTACTATGCTGGCAGTAGGGCTCAACGTCATCAGGCGGTTTTTACATTGAAATGTCTGGGAAATGTGAGTCACACAGCTGAGGAGTTGTGGTCAGCTCTGGAGAACCAATTTCATGAATGGTTGTCTCCACTGGACCTGAAACCAGGGAAGGCCGTGTGCGACAATGCTGCAAACCTGCGTGCGGCCCTTCGCCGGGGCAATGTCACACACGTGCCTTGTATGGCTCACGTGTTTAACCTGGTTGTCCAGCAATTTTTAGCCCACTATCCCAGACTAGATGTACTACCGCAGAGGGCACGGTCGCTGTGTGCTCACTTTCGCTGTTCGCGTCCCGCAGCTCAGCGACTTACATCTCTACAGAAGTCGTTGGGCCTGCCACTTCACCGGCTAAAATGCGATGTGCCTACCCGGTGGAATTCAACTCTGCACATGTTGCAGCGACTGTGGCAGCACCGACAAGCCCTGGTGCAATACGTTCTGACGTATAGCCTAGGCCAACGAGATCCAGAGGTGGGGCAAATCACGCTGGAGGAGTGGTCTCAGATCAGGGACCTATGCACCCTTCTGCACAGTTTTGAAATGGCGACGAAGATGTTTAGTGCTGACGATGCCATTATCAGCATGACTATTCCGGTGATTTACATGCTGGAGCACATGTTAAACAGAATTCGGAGTCAGGTGGTGGCACAAGAGGAGGTGGAGGAAGTAGAGGAGGAGGAGTTGTATGCGGAAGGGCTAACATCTGCAAGGTCCAGACGGTCGGCAGCACCAAGGCGGCAGGCATGTGAGGGTGGGGGAGATGGTTTTACCAGGGCGCATGGTAGCAGCCAAACTAGTGAGGAAGGTACAGGATCCCAGGAAGAAGCGGAGGACGAACTGATGGAAGACTCATCAGATGAGGGAGACCTTGATCACATTTCTGTTGTGCGAGGTTGGGGGGAGAGGACAGAGGAAGGAAGCATGATTGTTACCTCGCCACCAACACAACAGGGACTTGGTGCTCCTGGATGCGCAACACACATGAGTGCCTTCTTGCTGCACTACCTGCAACATGACCCTCGAATTGTGAGAATTAGAAATAATCCTGACTACTGGGTTGCCACACTGTTAGATCCCCGGTACAAAAGTAAATTTGCAGAAATTATTCCTGCCATAGAAAGGGATGCACGCATGCAGGAGTATCAGCAGAGACTGTTGCAGAATCTTACATGTGCTTTTCCACAAAATACCAGTGGTGCACGTAGTGAATCTCACAGTTCCAACTTGCCAACCGTGGGACCGTCAAGTGTTCAGCACTCAAACCGTAACAGAACCACAGTATCTGCTGGTAACATCAATTTTGCGGAATCATTTCACCACTTTTTTAGCCCATCCTTTGCAAGGCCACAGGACACAAGAAGTCTGACACATAGTCAACGCCTAGAGACGATGGTACAGGAGTATCTCCAAGTAAACATTGAAGCCACGACTGTGTCACTGGACCCTTGCTCTTTTTGGGCTTCCAATCTGGATAATGGCCGGAGCTAGCCACTTACGCCTTGGAGATCTTGTCATGCCCCGCAGCCAGCGTTCTGTCTGAACGTGTGTTCAGCGCTGCTGGTGGTGTGCTGACAGATAAGCGCACGCGGCTCTCCACTGATAATGTAGACAGACTCACGTTCATAAAGATGAACAAATCATGGATCCGAAACGACTTTTCTACCCCTGTGTCATCCTGGCGAGAGTAAAAGCTTGATGATTGGTTAAAATCACCCTACCAACCATTTTAAGCTTTCAAATTACTAATCATGTTTTTCTGTATCTTGGCTGGAAAATAATTTGGGCTTTGTAGCAGTGTGCAGCACTGATTCTATTAGGCCATCTATAATAAGCTCCACCAGATTTAAAATTACTAATCATGTTTATCTGTATCTTGACTGGAAAATAATTTGGGCTTTGTAGCAGTGTGCAGCACTGATCCTATTAGGCCATCTATACTAAAGCTTCACCAGATTTAAAATTAATAATAATTTTTAGCTGCATCTAGCCCGGAAAATAATTTTGGGGCTCCGAGATGCGCAAGACACATAAGTGCCTTCTTGCTGCACTACCTGCAGCATGACCCTCATATTGTCAGAATTCGAAGTAATCATGACTACTGGGTTGCCACACTCTTAGATCCCCCAAACTTTTCGATCAACCTTTTCATTTTAATAAAGACCAAAAAAATGGTCATTTTTGAAATTATAAGCATTAGCAGGTTGTTAGAAACTGAAATCAAACAGTTTTCAACTCAAAACTTTATTCTAGGTGATGTTACATTTTCACATAGGACCCCTTGTTCGAAAGGAGCTTCTGAACTCTCTCGTCCATTGAATTTGTCAGGTTTTGGATGGTTTCTGCTTCAATTGTTTTGCATGAGAACAGAATACCCTCCCAGAGCTGTTGCTTAGATGTGAACTGCCTCCCGCCATCATAGACACTCCTTTTAATGATGCTCCAAAGGTTCTGAATGGGGTAGAGGTCAGGGGAGCATGGGGGTCACACCATAAGTTTGTCCCCTTTTATGCCCATATCAGCCAGAGATGCAGATGTTTTATGTGCAGCATGAGATGGTGCATTATCATGCAGAAAAATGATCTTGCTGTGAAATACACGGTTCTTCTTCTTGAACCATGGCAGGAAGTGCTGTTTGAGAAAATCCACATACATTATGGAGTTCATCTTTAGCGCCTTCAGGGATCCTAAAGGGCCCGACAATCTCTCTCCCCATGATTCCAGCCCAAAACATTACTCCACCTCCTCCTTGTTGGCGCTGTAGCCGTGTTTGCATGGGGTGTCCATCAACCAGCCATCCTCCACTCCATCCATCTGGACCATCGAGCGCTGCACGGCACTCATCCGTGAACAAAACAGTTTTGAAATCAGTCTTCATGTAATGTTTGGCCCACTGGAGCCGTTTCTGCTTGTGTGAAGTGGATAGAGGAGGTCGACAGGATGGCGTATGCACAGCTGCAAACCTCTGAAGGACCCTGCATCTTGTTGTTCGGGGGACGTTGGAGGCACAAGCAGGTTCAAAAACTTGTCTGCTGCTATGACAAGGCTTTTTGGCCGCTGCTCTTTCAACCTGACGTAATTGCCTGTAGGAAAGAGTCCTCAATTTGCCCTTATCAGCACGCACACGTGTGTACTGTGAATCAGCTACATACTTCTTGATTACCAAGACACTTCATCCTGATCATCGCACAATGTTGATTGTAGTCATGCCTTGACCTAAACACTCCACAATTTGTTGCTTCTCAGCAGCCGACACATCCTTTTTCTTTCCCATTTTGGCAGAAAATGTAGGCTGCTTAATAATGTGAGACAGCCTTCTTAAGTAGTCTTGCCTTTCATTGGACACACCTGCCAAACTAATTAGCACAGGTGTCTGCAATTGCTTACAGTGATATAAAGAGCCCTGACACACATCACCATCAATGAGTTTAACTGACAAACAAACAAATTCTTCCCTTATCACTCCTAAACACTTTTTGCATAATAATTTGGAACACAGTGTACATGTGCTTTTCCACAAAACACCAGTGGTTCACGTAGTGAATCTTACAGTTCTAACTTGCCAACCGTGGTCTGTATGGAGTTGTTCAATAAAGGGCCCAAAATTAAGATAACATAGATGGGAGAGGTCTCTATGAATAGGAATTCCTAAGTATTTGATACCCTGTGAGGGCCAGGCAAAGGGAAAGTTGGACTGGATGGAATCCTATATGGATTTGGGGAGGGAGACATCGAGGGCCTCAGACTTCGCTGCATTGATTTTAAAATTTGACCATGTAACAAAGTGATCTATTTCAGCCATAACAGCATGGATGGATATATGTGATTGAGTGATATATACTAGGACATCATCAGCAAATAGAGAGCACTTGTACTCGGTGCCTCCCACATCAATCCACCTAATATTGGGGTTATGGCGAATTGATGAGAGCAGGTGCTCCATCACTAGGATGTATAAGAGAGGGGACAGAGAACATCCCTGCCTTGTGCCATTGGTGATTGTGAAAGGTGATGAAAATGTTCTGACGCGCCCCCTGGGCCTTGGGACACCCGGAGCCGGACCCTTTTTGGTGGATGCTGGTGGTTGTAGTCTCCGTGGCGGCGACCCGGTTCCGTGGCTCAGGGCGGTCAAACCAGTGGCGGAACTATTTATGTGGTTTTGATGTTTAAATGTCCGACTACGCCACCCGTGGATTGCGGTCAGAGTGAACCGCCGCTCCAGGGCAGACCACTGAGGCTGGTGTTGTGGGTGCAGCAGAGCGTAGCATAACTCCCCTCGGGAGGAGTATAGCCTCAGGGCAGTGTATGCGGAGGATGGGGGTGATGGTGCAGGGCAGCAGCAGTAATGACACGGAGTCAGTGATGCAGTCCAGGGCCTTTACTCACAGTTCTTATTATCCAGACCACGTCTGCAGGTAACGGCTGCCCACGTCGTACTGTGCTCACCAGGTGTGGGGCTCAGACAACTCCCAGATAACTTTGGAGTGCTTCACAGGACCCCCTTTGTGTGTCCTTTGTCTGGCCTTTCTTACCAACCCTTCTGTCCGGCTGCCTCGGGCCTCCTCTTGGTAAACTTGGAGCCAGTTTCCCTGACCCTATGTGGTGCCTTCCTAGCGGGTGTAGCGAGGGGCTGCGCCACATAAAATGTCACAGCCTCCTGTTTCTAGCTGAGGGTCGTTTCCTGCCTCCACTAGTTTCGGGGACCGGTCTCCCCCTTTGGCCTGACCCCTCCACGCAGGTGGATTCGGGCGTGCGGTGGCGACTCGCCCGTCCGCACCCCTGAGATCCCTTCGTTCCTCGTTCCTGGAGCCTTCTCCGCTCCTCTTCCTTCCTTCTCCCTCTTCCAGGCCTGGGCCTCTGTTACTAGGCCCGCCTCCGGAGCAGAGCTCATGCAGAGCCCCTGCTCCCTGCCACTTCTGCTCAGACTTCTCTGCACTGAACTAAGATGGTGCCCACCTTTTATACTCCCTTCTCAATGCACCCAGGAACTGCTTCCTCCCTGCTCCTGGACTACAGGGTTCCCCTTCCTCAGTGTTCCCTCCCCCCACTCCAGCCAGGGACAGGGACTGTCGTGCCCATCTCAGGGGCATATTGGTCGCCCTGCCCCACGGCAATGTGGTGTAATGCATGCAGGTGTCGGGTCCTGATCCACACTACATCCTTACCTGAGAGTGAGATATCACACCTCTGGGTGAGGTGCAATACGTCTGTAGCAACCGAGCCCTCAGGGTGCTACAGTTCCATTTATCTTCAGCCTAGGTGACGTATTGCGATACAGGGCCATGATTTTGGCTATAAAAGGGTCCCCTAGACCCCTACCCCAAGCTTTTTAAGAGAATCATATATGGCATGCCAGGAGACTCTATGGAATGCTTTCTCAGCATCCAACGAGAGTATCTAATTACAAATTTTTAACTGCATCTAGCACAGGAAATACTTTGTGCCTAGTAGCAGTGTCTGCTAGTCAGCGGATTATCCCGGCTGTTAAGCAAGCTACACCACCTGTAGGTTGGACACTTCATTTTTTCAAAGGAAATGCTTCGGGACCACGGGATACTCAGTGAAGAGCATCAGGAGGCACCCCAAGGCATAGGGGCTCGGACTGGCAGTAGGATGCCTTGCGGTGGACAGCCGAGCTCGATCCTTATAAAAGCTTTTTACCTGCAGCAGCTTTAGTGGACGCTACTGGAGCTGGAATTACGCGGCTGCTGGCATGAGACTTGCCCTCCAATAGATCCTTGTAAATGGATTTAATGTGTATTTATTCAAATTAGAGAGACAATTTAAATTAAAAAGCTTAGAGCTGCCTCCACCACAGGGGGGCTCGCTCGACCCACCAGCGGACAGGCACCAGTATTGGGAGAGGGGGGCTGGCCGTCAGGGTTCACCGCGGCTCTGGCACAAACCCGGCGCCACGGAGGTGGCACGGGCAGGAGCGGACTGAACGTGTCGGCTTCTCACTTTTTGGATTTTAGAAGGGCATGACATGCCTATATCTGTGTCTCCCCCTCCTTTTACTCCTCCACCTCTTTTCTTTTCGCATGACTATATGTACTTGTCACTTTTCCATGTGTTAGTTGTGTCTTCTGAGCAGTTTGTCAGCTTTTGGACACCTTTGAAGGTGTTTTCTATGTGTTTCTATGTGTTTTTGTTTGCCTGCCATTGGTTTTAACGGTGTTCGAAGGTGTTCGACGAACAGTTCGACGAACAGTTCGGCGAACACACGGGTGTTCGACGAACCGAACCGAACTCGAACACTACGGGGGTGGCTCAACACTAGTGCTAAACTGGACCGTGTGCTATTTCTAACCCTGAGTGGCCGGACCTCGGTCAAAGTAAGGACTGTTCTGTACCTTTTTTCCTTTTTGTTTCCTGTTATGCCAGAAAGGCCATGTTTATGTTATGCACTTGGCCTCGGTTTATGCTGTTTCTTACAATAAACCATGAAGTCATTTAAAGAGACAGCGTCTTGTAGCTACCTCCAAGTGCAGCAGAGCGAGCAGCTCTACCAGAGTGGGAAAGCTTGCAAAATTGGCAGTGTATTAAATGCTTATTTTCTTCACTGTACATACACGATGCATCAGTGGGGATTTGTAAAGTGTTCGTGACACCACCTGTGGAATGCGGCTAGAGGGAGCCGCCGCTGCGGAGCAGTCCTCTGAGGCAGATATTAGGGCAGCTGGGGCCTCCGTGACTCCTAGCCCTGGTATGGTAGTCAGCGTTGGTCGACGTGGGACTTGTAGTCCTTCAGGTATCCGGTGGTCCCTACTGGGTATAAAGGGACCCGGTAGGCACGGACCCGGTGTCCGGTGTATAGTTCGGGGTGAGCCTGGTACGCTCCTCTGCCCCCTCAACTCCTCTCTCCTTTCATCTTTGTCGTCGGCCACTCTCAGGGCCCTCACTACAGCAGCAGCAGACGAGCTGTGTCTTCGCTGCTCTCAGCGTCAGCACGTTCTTTTCTCTGACTAAAGACTCAACTAAGCTGCCTGGCTCCACCCTCCCTATATATGTCCCTAACGGGCTCCCTCTGCTGGTCTGAGGTGGTAGGGTGGAGGTGTGTGAATGTGTGAGGGCCTCTTGTGGAGAAGTCCATCCATGCACCCTACTTGGTTCTGTGGCACCTATGCGTAGCAGGGCGCCACATTCCCCCCTAGTACAATTCAGTACTCCTGGACTGAAGCATTTTGTAACAGGTTACAACAATAATAACAATAATTATAATAATTACATTTTCTTAAAACATATAATAAACACTCTTCTTTAAAGTCTCAGTGATATCCATTAACTGGTGTCCATCTCACTGGTGAAGATGAGCAGCATGAGGGACCAGTCCAAAAACCCTCAACGTAGGCCCTGGGCATGGCTACAGGGCATAAGTGATCCAGGTGCTGGACCACATCTTCGGCCACGCCAAACAGGTTTTTGTTCTGTGGTCAACTAAAGGGGCACTCCAGTGAGTGCAACTATGTATAGGAACAGTTTTTTGGCTGCTCACAGTCCTCAGCCTACAAGTCTCTGTATACCCTTACAGGTAACTAAATACATATTTAATTTCAGTTTGCATAATAAATAATAGTACGCAACACCCAACTGGGTAACTATTTACACTGCAGGTATTTCTAACTTATTCCTTATACCTGGCAGGGACCTGGCCTTTTGTACTGCGTGTTGACCTATGTAGTACTGGGGTGTTGTTGATGTCTGTGTTTGCACTGTCTGCTACTCTGTCAGATCTATGTGTGGGCAAATTGTAAAACTGTCTTAACCTCTCGATGGGACTGGCAAGTACACTGTTTACTGGGCCTTCTGGCTCTGCTTCTACCGGTGATCCTTCTTCCGGGGATTCTTCCTGAGCAGGCTCTTCTGGGGCACTTGCAGGTCTTACTTGCAGTGGAGGGTCTTCTGGCTGTTGGTAGAAGTGCATCACAGGTATTATTACAGCTCCATCCAGTTGAGGCCAATCTGCCAATCTGCCGGGAAATCTCCTAAGACAGTATGTAGTACATCTTCTTTAGGTTCTTCAGTCACGATAAGAGGTACTTCTTCCCGTGGCTTCAATAGACCTGGGTACAACGTCAAGTGGTCTCTTGAGACTGTTGCAGTTGTTTTTCCTCCATCTTTTCTGATTAGACAGGTTTTTCTATTGTCGAACCTGGAATCCAATACAGTGTAAGGCTCTCTTTCCCACTGGTCGTCAAGCTTGTGGTTTCTTCTCTTTCGCTTCAGCACAACTTCTCCAGGTGTTAAGGGTTCTGCGGGCACTGGGGTGGCCCCGCCCTGGTAACGCTGGATAGCAGTATATGATGGTTCCAGGGGCTGCAGACTCTTAATACCCTTGTTCTTCAGGGTGTCAAAGGTGGCATCTGGATGATCTAAGGCCCACCACCATACTGTTCTGCTCTCCTCCTGGGATCTTAACCCCCGGATAAACTGTTCCGTCAGCATTTTATTTTCATCTTGTATGCTGGCTGGACTAACTTGTTTCAGGGCCCGCAGGGCTTCCTGTAAGCTCCAGGCGTAGTCCCGGATACTGTCCTCAGGTATCTGGATACAGTTGTAGACCCTCATCCGGAGATCCGTCTCAGTGCGGTTTTCAAACACAGTTTGCAGTCTCTTAAAGATGATGGATACTGATTCATGGTCTGCGGCTGGCCAGGTTTCAACTTCCCGCTCTGCGCCACCAGTCAATTGTCCCAGCACAACAGCGGCTCTCTGCTTACCAGTCATAGAATACATGTCCAGTACACCGCATATTTTCCTCTTGAACCCAGGCAGGGTGTCTGGTTTGCCATCATACTGGGGAAGACAATTTCACTCCAGGGATATACGGCAGGGCCATGGGTATTAACGGAGTCACGACCCCTGCTGATGGAGTGGCCGCTCCGGCCTGTTCAGCGCCGGGCGCAGGATGGGCATCAGGAGCGTTAACCGGTGCTCCGGCGGCTTGCTGGTCATCGGCCATGGTTGCGCCCCCCTAGTAAACCATATCCTACCTTCTTCAATTCCTATCAGGTAGGCCGCAGCTCCGCGGGCGTCGGTCTTCTACCAGGACCTTGCGTCGCTCACGTCTGACGTCCTCTGGACTCCTTCCAGGACCTGGCACTTCCTGGTTTGGAGTCAGGGGCGGGGCGTGTCCTGGGCTTCGCGCACTTCCAGCGTTTACGCCTCTCCGATTCCTGCGGTTACGCCCCTCTTCTTCCCGCGCGGCGACAGGAAAATGGCGGACAATGGTGGGAAACAGCGGCAATTGGCGGGAAAACTTCACCACAGTGAGTATTACAGTCTTTTAAGGCGCACAGTACCCAGTGGCAATGGGCACGGAATCCTGTTCGTGACGCCAAAAGTAGGATGACGCGCCCAGGGGATGGGGTGACTCGGTACCCGGGCCTTTACCTGGTTTGGGGATGTCGCAGTGGTCGGCTCCCGGGCCCGTAGCCCAGGGCGGTCACCAAAAAGGGGATTTATTCATAGGGGATTTGTAAAGTGTTCGTGATGCCACCTGTGGAATGCGGCTTGAGGGAGCCGTCGCTGCGGAGCAGTCCTCTGAGGCAGATGTTAGGGCAGCTTATGATGGAACGGCTCCCCACAGGTGGAGCGGGCCTCAGGGCAGCGTGAGGTAATGGATGGTGGTACAGGGGAGAGACGGCCAGGACGGTTCAGGGGGAAATGACAGACACTCACACGGGGGTTCGCTTCGGTACCTTTACTGGTTTAGATGCAGGTATGGTCCAGGGTACTCGGTAGGCAGGGTGCACTTCTGGACTCTCCCCAGTGAGTGGGTATAAGGCCTCCTGATCCGTTGCTTCCACTTGCTAAGCTTTTGACCTGCCTGGAGCTAGGCCTGGCTTGATTACTGTCTCTCTCTCTTGCACCTGCTGACCTGGTGGTAGGGCCTTCTCTTGGAGATCACTCTCCCTGGTCGCTGGGGCCTCCGTGACTCCTAGCCTTGGTATGGTAGTCAGCGTTGGTCGACCTGGGACTTGTAGTCCTCCAGGTATCCGGTGGTCCCTACTGGGTATAAAGGGACCCGGTAGGCACGGACCCGGTGTCCGGTGTATAGTTCGGGGTGAGCCTGCTACGCTCCTCTGCCCCCTCAACTCCTCTCTCCTTTCCTCTTTGCCGTCGGCCACTCTCAGGGCCCTCACTACGGCAGCAGCAGACGAGCTGGGTCTTCGCTGCTCTCAGCGTCAGCACGTTTTCTTCTCTGACTAAAGACTCAACTAAGCTGCCTGGCTCCACCCTACCTATATATGTCCCTAACGGTCTCCCTCTGCTGGTCTGAGGTGGTAGGGTGAAGGTGTGTGAATGTGTGAGGGCCTCTTGTGGAGAAGTCCATCCATGCACCCTACTTGGTTCTGTGGCACCTATGCATAGCAGGGCGCCACATCAGCAGAGTGCAATTAATGAATACATGAACTCCAATATTTCTGTAAATATTAAAAACATAAGGTATATAATTAGTGTTTTTTGATCAAAGAGCACAATAGCCAATCAACCACATCAAGGAGTTTCTAAATATGGATAGTTCCTATCACTAATGCCCTACCTTTCCATGTGCCAAACCTGGCCTCATCTGAACGGGGAAATTAAATAAAACTAGGTGTAGAAGCGTGGAGGGGAGGGGGATACGAAAAACTAGGCATAGCTTACAATTAAAACCTTGCCTAGGAAGGATGAGTAGATAAGGGTGCTGAGCTTTAGAGGGGGTCCTGTCACCCCCAATGTATACTGCAAAAAAAACTAGAGCCCATACACTTTTTGCATTAAATTAATGTGCAGGTGCATAAATATGCTATGCAAACCATGTGTGCTCTTTGATTTAAAAAAAACGCTAAGTCCCTTACCCCATTACCTTTTTAATGTGAACCACAATAGTGAAGTTTATGTATTCATTAATCACACTGTATTGACGAGCTATGTATGGAACTGTCTGATGTATCAACATCCTGCTGCAACTGAGATGAGTGATGTGCCATAAAATCCATTACACCGTCTGCTTCCTCTTAGTAATACACTTGCCAGAAGCAAAGGAGGTCAATTGGGGCTTGCATTTGGTAGCACTACTGCCTGGACGAGTGGTGGTGATACTTATGCTTGTGTTAGTGGTTCCCACACTCTTAGGGCAGAGATAGACGGCCATATTTCTCGTGAGACAATCGCATCATAAACCTAATACTGCCTGTCGGCTCTCCTGACCTGAGCTTGACAGCTGCATAGAAATACATCACACTGTCATGCTCAGGTCAGGAGAGGTGCCGGGCCAGTCTGTTCAGTGCAATGCGATCTTCGCAAGAGTTATACAGCAGTCTGTCTCTGCCCTTAGACGTAATATAGATTTTTTTTCTTTTACATTACCCCATCTGCCAATTTTTCTTTTACCATATATTTTGTACAACACTATATTACATTTTTGATAATTTTTTCAAACATAATTATTTAACAATTGCCAAAAAGGACAAGAAAAACTAGGTAGATAAACATATAAAAAGTAAACTGTAGTATCAGGCTGCAATATAGGTGTGCTGTGTATGATTGTCAAATTTGACTAGTAAAACAAGTTTGCATAAAAAGACATGCACAGTTAAACGCCTAGGTGTCAAAAAATTACGCAATAGAAATACCAGGTAGGTACACGTCCAAAGAGCATCCGGTTAATGTATTCGTGTGGCATATACGGACATAAAATTTAACTGATAAAATAGATGTGCAAAAATAATTATGCAACTTTGTGAGTTGCAGTTAAATGCCTGTAGTTTGAATAATTTTCCTTTGTACCTTTAAAAAGCCCAATCACATCAACCATTGCACAAGGAATTAAAACCTCAAAACAGTCGCTTTTGACAAGTATGCACACCTTATCTAACTGACACTGATTTCAGATTTTTTTTCTGTAAGGAATATTGTCCTGTCTTGCTGCTGGTCTCTAGTGCATTAAGAATGAAAGGAAAAAATGTGTAATTGTAATTCAGATGCAGAAGGACAGATGCAAGCCACACCATATTTTTAACCAAACATACTGAGTCTGGCAAACTGTTCTATTTTTCTCTCCCCTTATCAATTGAATCCCTTTATTATTGACAGACTTTTTCTTAGGACTAGGACTCTGTTGCTTAGCTGTGAGCTTTGATGTCCTTTCACTATCCTAAATCAGTTTAAAATGGTTCTTACATTCTCTGCCTTGTTTTTATACAGTCTATGAAATTGATTGGTTATGCTAAACCATGTGATATGATCACTGGAAGGGGAACCCCTCGGAGTCCTGCCTGCGGTCAAGAGAGCCTCCTGTGCTGGATGAAATCTTCAGTGTGTAAAAAGGTGGTGGGTAATTTTTGGGCAAGTCACACAAATTGAATCACAAATTGTTCAAATTCGAGAGGAACTATGAATTTTATAAGATTCAACACAAATTCGATTTGTGTCAATTCGTTCATCTTTAGTAGTAAGGGAGAGTCTAGAATCAAAATCCAGGAACCTTTTCAGCTTTGGCATACAGTTAAAAAATCTTATAAAGTTCTCATCACACTTGACTGCATTTTACAAGTTGTCTCGGTAGAAAATGTTTTCTTGGAAAATGAAGCCTTTGAGTAAACAGGGTAATGTGTCTCTTTTAATGAGATACACAAGACCACCCACTTAGCAAATTTATTGGAAAATAACAGTGCCAGTTGTAATAATAGAATTTTTTATGTTTGTACTGATGGCCTCATTCTAGAACAAAAAAGACACACTTTCTTTTTTATCACTATGGTTGACATTTCTTTCCTTTGAAGTCCAAATGCAAAAATAGATACAGTACAGACCAAAAGTTTGGACACACCTTCTCATTTAAAGATTTTTCTGTATTTTCATGACTAAGAAAATTGTACATTCACACTGAAGGCATCAAAACTATGAATTAACACATGTGGAATTATATACTTAACAAAAAAGTGTAAAACAACTGAAAATATGTCTTATCTTCTAGGTTCTTCAAAGTAGCCACCTTTTGCTTTGATGACTACTTTGCACACTCTTGGCATTCTCTTGATGAGCTTCAAGAGGTAGTCACCGGAAATGGTCTTCCAACAATCTTGAAGGAATTCCCAGAGATGCTTAGCACTTGTTGGCCCTTTTGCCTTCACTCTGCGGTCCAGCTCACCCCAAACCATCTCGATTGGGTTCAGGTCTGGTGACTGTGGAGGCCAGGTCATCTGGCGTAGCACCCCATCACTCTCCTTCTTGGTCAAATAGCCCTTACACAGCCTGGAGGTGTTTGTAAGTAATATAATCAATATTAGTACATATACATAATAGTCATATGAGAAAAAATAATAGAAGGCAAAAATTCAAATAATGTTATATAAATATTGAAGATTAATTAATTTTCCTTAAATATTTTATAGAGGTATTGTGCCAAACAGATTTTTTTTTCTAGTGACTAACTGAATGTTTTTTGTTTCATAAAAAAATCTCCAAATACTAATTTTGTGTGTGAAAAAACAACTTTTCTCATGCAAAAGAGACATCACTGCAGGCATCAAAATGCAGAAACTGAAAAAGTTATCGCACAGGGAATTGATGACATGTAGAGAAAAATAATAAGTATGAGGTATTTTAATCTTTTTATGCTCCCTTGACACATATTGTCACTGTGAATTTTACTGCATGAATATACCATGCAAATGGAGAGTAAGAAAAGCATACAACACAAAAAATATTATAAAATGCAGGTTAAAACCAAATCTGTCAGTCTCTTGATTTATTTATGATGATGAATTCCAAAAAAATAAAATAAATAAATACTTTCTAAAAAATGAGTTATGTGTTCAGCAAATTAAAAATCTCAAGGACAATATGGCTTTTTAATAAGCTAGTCTTAGGAGATTTATCAAGAGATGACTGTGACTGTAAATATCTCATTGTACTTTTGTGACAGTAAAATTACATACCTGGACTATATCTAGCTCCTCATTGATGTCATTGAGTACATCAGGTTTTTTTTATTCAGATCTGTTCTCCGTATCTGGATTATTTATATTCTTGTTTTGAAGAGGTTATATGAGATAAGAAATAAGATTCACTCTTGTTGCTTGGTATTAAGGTTAAGTCCAGTTAAACTAAGTTGGTACAAAAGGTACGTAGAGACAAAAACTTGTTGATTTTCTTTTTTTTAAATCTCAGACAATCCCTTTAACCAGTGACTGCTCAAATCAGCTGTCATGTGCCTGAAATGATACAGGCTCATCACCAGAGCCTACATTAAAGAGGGAGAGGTGACCTATGGCGTATACATACGTCACATGTCGTAAAAAGGGTTAAAATGACATCTAGATAAACTAATGCTCCAGAAAATCACGACACTTCTGGAAATGGGTGCTTAAGTACGTTATTGTCTCATAACTCAAGAGAAAATGTAATTTGTAATCCAATGAGATGAATTAGTAACATTTTATTAGATGATATGATAGCAATCCAGAATGAGAAAAACGTTTCGGTCAAGATGACGCGCCCGCCGGGACGTGGGGTACTCGGTGCCGGGCCTGTAGATGCTGGGGGAGGGATATGTCAAAGTGGCGGTGGCCCGGTCTGTGGCCCAGGGCGGTCAACAAAAAGGGGGATTGAATATATTTATATGGGATTTGTAATTCTTAGAAAGTGTTCATGACGCCACCTGTGGTTTCTGGTAATAGATAACAGCGCTGCTTCAGACCTCTGGGGCGGTTGGTAGGGCAGCTGAGTTGGAACGGCTCCCCACAGATGGAGTGAGCCCCAGGGCAGTGTAGGTGCAGATGATGGTGATGCTGGGGCTTGTGGTGCAGGAGAGATGGCACAGCGGAAATAACTAACGGAGGCAGTGGAGTGCAGTCATCCGAGTTTACTCACAGTTCTGTTCAGGTTCCTCAGGTACACTGTACTGGTGTCAGCCTACCGCATCACACTGCGTCTACCAGATAAGGGGTCCAGCACTTTCTCAAGTATATCAAGAGCACTTGACGGAACCCCGCTTTCTTTATGTTCCTTACTAGACCGACTTCTCGCGCACGGTCTTCTCCCTCCTGCCCTGCGCTTCCCCACACACAGTCCCGATCGGGTGCTCTGAAGTCCCTGTGGGCAACCTGGAGTTCCCGGACCTACTTGATGCCCTTCACGGTGACTAGGGTGAGACTGTGGCAACTGCACCATGGAAGTGCAGAAGCCTCCGGTTTTCCAGCTGAGACCTGGAGTAACACGGCTGGTCCAGGGACCGGTTTCCTTCTTGCGGCGTGATCCCTCTGACACTTGGCAGATTCTGGCGTACGGGTGCCGTCCTGCACTCACCGTACACCCTGGGATCCCTTCTGTCAACGGAGCCTTCCTCCTCTGCTCCCCTCCTGGGCATCTCTTACTAGGTCCCACTTATGGAACAGAGCTCCTAAAGAGACTCTGCTCCCCTCCTCTCCTTGCTACTCACTCTACCCTCTCCACTGCCACCCTAAGATTGTTTCCCTTTTTATACTCCTATCAAAAGTGCTCCCCTGGTCTGCATCCTCCACCCACACCCACTACTGTTTCCCCCTCTCTTTGGTTCCCCCCCTCTCCAGCCAGGGACAGGGCTCAACAGGAACACAGTGCATCTTGCCCTTCCAGCCGGCCTGGAGCAGTGTAGTGTTGAATTTGGGTGTTGGGGTTCTGGGCAGCACTCCCTCCTTACCTGAGAGAAGGAGACACCACACCTCTGGGTGAGGTGCAGCACCTCTGTGGCGACTGAACCCTCAGGGGCGCCACACAGGTACTAGACCTTCATCAGTTTACTGGAAATCATATATACCACACTTAGTGATGATAGATAATACAAACATGTCATTAAGATTAATATACAGCATCCAATAGTGAAAAAAATAAAATAAAAAATTAAAAATAAAAATTATAAAGCTTATGACTTAGAAGTTAGAAAAAAGGTAACAAAACTCCTCAAGTAATATCAAAGGCAATAGAAAGATTCCCAGATGAAGTGTATAAAAAAACAAGAAAATATAAGGCAAAAAACGCTACATTGTGGTCTGAAACAATGCAACAGGAAATAGCGATTAACATAAATTATAAAGAAAATGGAATCAGAAAGTGCAGTAGTGTACAGAAATGAAGGGAAGTGGTAAGAAGCCGCAACTCTGTAGTGTGTGAGAAACATAGTACAGTTAGGTCCATATATATTTGGACAGAGACAACATTTTTCTAATTTTGGTTCTAGACATTACCACAATGAATTTTAAACAAAACAATTCAGATGCTGTTGAAGTTCAGACTTTCAGCTTTCATTTGAGGGTATCCACATTAAAATTGGATGAAGGGTTTAGGAGTTGCAGCTCATTAACATGTGCCACCCTGTTTTTAAAGGGACCAAAAGTAATTGGACAATTGACTCCAAGGCTATTTCATGGACAGGTGTGGGCAATCCCTTCGTTATGTTATTCTCAATTAAGCAGATAAAAGGCCTGGAGTTGATTTGAGGTGTGGTGCTTGCATTTGGAAGGTTTTGCTGTAAAGTAAACATGCGGTCAAAGGAGCTCTCCATGCAGGTGAAACAAGCCATCCTTAAGCTGCAAAAACAGAAAAAACCCATCCGAGAAATTGCTAAAATATTAGGAGTGGCAAAATCTACAGTTTGGTACATCCTGAGAAAGAAAGAAAGCACTGGTGAACTCATCAATGCAAAAAGACCTGGGCACCCACGGAAGACAACTGTGGTGGATGATCGCAGAATAATATCCATGGTGAATAGAAACCCCATCACAACAGCCAACCAAGTGAACAACACTCTCCAGGAGGTAGGCGTATCAATATCCAAATCTACCATAAAGAGAAGACTGCATGAAAGTAAATACAGAGGGTTCACAACACGGTGCAAGCCACTCATGAGCAGCAAGAATAAAAAGGCTATACTGGACTTTGCTAAAAAAACATCTAAAAAAGCCAGCACAGTTCTGGAAGAACATTCTTTGGACAGATGAAACCAAGATCAACCTCTACCAGAATGATGGAAAGAAAAGTATGGCGAAGGCGTGGTACAGCTCATGATCCAAAGCACACCACATCATCTGTAAAACACGGCGGAGGCAGTGTGATGGCTTGGGCATGCATGGCTGCCAGTGGCACTGGGTCACTAGTGTTTATTGATGATGTGACACAGAACAGAAGCAGCCGAATTAATTCTGATGTATTCAGAGCCATACTGTGTGCTCAGATCCAGCCAAATGCAGCCAAACTGATTGGTCGTCGCTTCATACTACAGATGGACAATGACCCAAAACATAAAGCCAAAGCAACCCAGGAGTTTATTAAAGCTAAGAAGTGGAATATTCTTGAATGGCCAAGTCAGTCACCTGATCTCAACCCAATTGAGCATGCATTTCACTTGTTAAAGACTAAACTTCAGACAGAAAGGCCCACAAACAAACAGCAACTGAAAACCACCGCAGTGAAGGCCTGGCAGAGCATCAGAAAGGAGGAAACACAGCGTCTGGTGATATCCATGAGTTCAAGACTTCAGGCAGTCATTGCCAACAAAGGGTTTTCAACCAAGTACTAGAAATTAACATTTTGTTTACAATTATTTAATCTGTCCAATTGCTTTTGGTCCCTTTAAAAACAGGGTGGCACATGTTAACCCCTTAAGCCCCGCGGGTGGTTTGCACGTTAATGACCGGGCCAATTTTTACAATTCTGACCACTGTCACTTTATGAGGTAATTACTCTCGAACGCTTCAACGGATCCCCCTGATTCTGAGATAGTTTTTTCGTGACATATTGTACTTCATGATTGTGGAAAAATTTCTTCGATATCACTTGCGTTTATTTGTGAAAAAAACGGAAATTTGGCGAAAATTTTGAAAATTTTGCAATTTTCAAAATTTGAATTTTTAAGCCCTGAAATCAGAGCGATATGTCACACAAAAGAGTTAATAAATAACATTTCCCACATGTCTACTTTACATCAGCACAATTTTGGAACCAAAATTTTTTTTTGTTAGGGAGCTATAAGGGTTAAAAGTTGACCAGCGATTTCTCATTTTTCCAACAAAATTTACAAAACCATTTTTTTAGGGACCACATCACATTTGAAGTCAGTTTGAGAGGTCTTTATGACAGAAAATACCCAAAAGTGACACCATTCTAAAAACTGCACCCCTCAAGGTGCTCAAAACCACATTCAAGAACTTTATTAACCCTTCAGGTGCTTCACAGGAATTTTTTGAATGTGGAAGAAAAAAATGAACATTTAACTTTTTTCACAAAAATGTTAATTTAGACCCAATTTTTTCTATTTTCACAGGGGTAACAAGAAAAAATGGACCCCAAAATTTGTTGTGCAATTTCCCCTGGGCACGCAGATACCCAATATTTGGGGAAAAAATACTGTTTGGGCGCACGGCAGGGCTCGGAAGGGAAGGAGCGCTATTTGACTTTTTGATTGTAAAATTTGCTTGAATAATTAGCGGACGCCATGTTGTGTTTGGAGAGCCCATGTGTGACCAAACTTTGGAGCTCCCCCACAAGTGACCCCATTTTGGAAACTAGACCCCCCAAGGCACCTTTCTAGATGCATAGTGAGCACTTGGAACCCCCAGGTGCTTCACAAATTGATTCGTAACAATGAAAAAGTGAAAAAAAAAAACACTTTTTCATTTTTATGAATCAATTTGTGAAGCACCTGAGGGTTCCAAGTGCTCACAATGCATTTAGATAGGTGCCTTGGGGGGTCTAGTTTCCAAAATGGGGTCACTTGTGGGGGAGCTCCAATGTTTGGGCACACAGCGGCTCTCCAAACGCAACATGGTGTCGCTAACAATTTGAGCCGATTTTCCGTTAAATTTGTTAGAGGACACCATGTTGCATTTAGAGAGTCCCTGTGTGCCCAAACATTGGAGCTCCCCCACAAGTGACCCCATTTTGGAAACTAGACCCCCCAAGGCACCTATCTAGATGCATAGTGAGCACTTGGAACCCCCAGGTGCTTCACAAATTGATTCGTAACAATGAAAAAGTGAAAAAAAAAACACTTTTTCATTTGTATGAATCAATTTGTGAAGCACCTGGGGGTTCCAACTGCTCACTATGCATCTAGATAGGTGCCTTGGGGGGTCTAGTTTCCAAAATGGGGTCACTTGTGGGAGAGCTCCAATGTTTGGGCACACAGGGACTCTCTAAATGCAACATGGTATCCGCTAACAAATTGAATGGAAAATCGGCTCAAATTGTTAGCGGACACCACATTGCGTTTGGAGAGCTTCTCTGTGCCCAAACTTTGGAGCTCCCCCACAAGTGACCCCATTTTGGAAACTAGACCCCCCAAGTCACCTTTCTAGATGCATAGTGAGCACTTGGAACCCCCAGGTGCTTCACAAATTGATTCGTAATAATGAAAAAGTGAAAAAAAAAACACTTTTTCATTTTTACGAATCAATTTGTGAAGCACCTAGGGGTTCCAAGTGCTCACTATGCATCTAGATAGGTGCCTTGGGGGGTCTAGTTTCCAAAATGGGGTCACTTGTGGGGGAGCTCCAATGTTTGGGCACACAGGGACTCTCTAAATGCAACATGGTATCCGCTAACAAATTGAATGGAAAATCAGCTCAAATTGTTAGCGGACGCCACATTGCGTTTGGAGAGCCCCTCTGTGCCCAAACTTTGGAGCTCCCCCACAAGTGACCCCATTTTGGAAACTAGACCCCCCAAGGCACCTTTCTAGATGCATAGTGAGCACTTGGAACCCCCAGGTGCTTCACAAATTGATTCGTAATAATGAAAAAGTGAAAAAAAAAACACTTTTTCATTTTTACGAATTAATTTGTGAAGCACCTAGGGGTTCCAAGTGCTCACTATGCATCTAGATAGGTGCCTTGGGGGGTCTAGTTTCCAAAATGGGGTCACTTGTGGAGGAGCTCCAATGTTTGGGCACACAGGGACTCTCCAAATGCAACATGATATCCTCTAACAATTTGAGCCGACAATTTGTTAGCGGATATCATGTTGCATTTGGAGAGTCCCTGTGTGCCCAAACATTGGAGCTCCCCCACAAGTGACCCCATTTTGGAAACTAGACCCCCCAAGGCACCTATCTAGATTCATAGTGAGCACTTGGAACCCCAGGTGCTTCACAAATTGATTCATAAAAATGAAAAAGTGTTTTTTTTTTCACTTTTTCATTTTTACGAATCAATTTGTGAAGCACCTGGGGGTTCCAAGTGCTCACTATGCATCTAGAAAGGTGCCTTGGGGGGTCTAGTTTCCAAAATGGGGTCACTTGTGGGGGAGCTCCAAAGTTTGGGCACAGAGGGGCTCTCCAAACGCAATGTGGCGTCCGCTAACAATTTGAGCCGATTTTCCATTCAATTTGTTAGCGGATACCATGTTGCATTTAGAGAGTCCCTGTGTGCCCAAACATTAGAGCTCCCCCACAAGTGACCCCATTTTGGAAACTAGACCCCCCAAGGCACCTATCTAGATGCATAGTGAGCACTTGGAACCCCTAGGTGCTTCACAAATTAATTCATAAAAATGAAAAAGTGTTTTATTTTCACTTTTTCATTTTTACGAATCAATTTGTGAAGCACCTGGGGGTTCTAAGTGCTCACTATGCATCTAGATAGGTGCCTTGGAGGGTCTAGTTTCCAAAATGGGGTCAGTTGTGGGGGAGCTCCAATGTTTGGACACACAGGGGCTCTCCAAACGCAACATGGCGTCCGCTAACAATTTGAGCCGATTTTCCATTCAATTTGTTAGCGGACACCATGTCGCGTTTGGAGAGCCCGTGATGTGCCTAAACAGTGGAGCTCCACCACAAGTGTCCCCATTTTGGAAACTATACCCCTCAAAGATTTTATTAAGGTGTATAGTGAACATTTTGAACCCAGAGGTACGGCACATTATTTGTTTACGTTAGGTCATCATATTGAATAAGTTTTCATTATTCTTGAGCGCAAGTGCTCGCTACTTGAGTTTGCATCGGGTACTCAGGTATGCACCATGTACAGCGTGTGCTCGAGTGACATGCTCGAGTCCCTGCTCCGCATGTTTCACGGTTATTAGACACCCAAAAAAAAACATGCGGGGATCGCTAGTGCATGGCAGGCAATCCCCGTAAAGTTTTTTGGCCGCGAAGCATATGGGGCAGAGACTCGAGCATGTCACTCAAATACCCACGATACTAAATGCATACCAGAGCACCCGATGCAAACTCAAGTAGCGAGCACTTGCTCTCAACACTAGTCGCCATATCGTCATCTTTTTTTCTTACTTTTGAAAAAAATCCCAACCCCAGCCCTAACCCTAGCACAACCCTAGCCCCAGCACAACCCTAGCCCCAGCACAACCCTAGCCCCAGCACAACCCTAGCCCCAGCAGAACCCTAGCCCCAAACCCAGCCCTAACCCTAGCCCAATCCTAACTCAAGAGTTTATTTTTGACGTCGTTCCTTGTGCGGTATAAGTGATTAGACGACTTTATTCTTCGGGTCGGTGTGATTACAGCAATGCCAGAATCATATGGGGTTTTTATGACTGACAGCTGTCACACACTAAAAGACGCATTTTTTGTAAAATCTAGTTTTTGCATCGCCATATTTTGAGAGCTATAATTTTTCCAGATTTTGGCAGACAGTCATGTGACGGCTCGTTTTTTGCGGGATGACTTGACGTTGTTATTGGTGCCATTTTCAGGCACGTGACATTTTTTGATCGCTTTCTATTCCGATTTTTGGGAGGCAGAATAAACAAAAACCAACAATTCAGGAATTGTTTTTTTTTTTTTTTTTTTATTCTGTTCCGCGTGTGGTAAAATTGATGAGGCAGCTTTACTCTTCGGGTCAGTACGTTTACAGCGGTACCACATTTGTATCATTTTTCTATGTTTTGGCGCTTATACACAATAAAAGCTATTTTATAGAAAAAAATATTTTTTAGTATCGCTTTATTCTGAGAGCTATAACTTTTTTATTTTTCGGCTGATG
The DNA here is from genome assembly GCF_046119375.1 of Phyllobates terribilis. NCBI lineage: Eukaryota > Metazoa > Chordata > Amphibia > Anura > Dendrobatidae > Phyllobates > Phyllobates terribilis. The sequence continues at coordinate 738,100,383 of NW_027362762.1, forward strand.
GAGCTATATGGCGGCTTGTTTTTTGCGGGACGAGATGACGTTTTCAGCAGTATCATTTTTATTTATATGCGTCTTTTTGATCGCGTGTTATTCCACTTTTTGTTTGGCGGTATGGTGATAAAGCATTGTTTTTTGCTTGGTTTTTTTTTTTTTTTTTTTACCGTGTTCACTGAAGGGGTTAACTAGTGGGACAGTTTTATAGGTCAGGTTGTTCCGGACGCGGCGATACCAAATATGTGTACTTTTATTGGTTTTTTTTTATTTTTTTTATAATAATATTTATTGATGGGTACATTATATTTTTATTTTTGGTGTATTATTTTTTTTATTTTTTTATAATATTTTTGCACATTTTTTTTTTTTTTTTTCCACTTTCACACAGTTTATACACTTTATTACTTTGTCCCACTCTGGGACTTTCACTTTTTTTTTTCTGATCGCCTGCATGGCACAGGAATGGAGCACCATCCCTATTCCATGAAGGCTGTCAGAAGTGCACAGTGTGAAGATTGCTTGGAGATGCACTGCGCATGTCCAAGCAATCTTCCTGCTCTCTGGTGACCCGGATGTTGTCATGACGACATCGGGTCGTCATGGCAACACCCAGGAAGCCTTTGCAGACTGCGCTGGAAGCCGGAAGAGGAGGTGAGTATCGCCGATCACCTCCCCTTGCCCCCGCAATGCCGCGATCGACTTCGATCGACTTCGATCGCAGCATCGCGGGGGTTAATGTGCTGGGAGCGGTGCGTGACCGCTCCCTGCACATAGTACCGGGTGTCAGCTGTGACAATCAGCTGACACCCGGCGGCGATCGCGCCCGCACAGCCTGTGTGCGCGCGCGATCGCGATGACGTACTAATACGGGTCTGGCTCTTAAGTCCCAGGGCACAGACGCGTATTAGTACGTCAGATGTTATTAAGGGGTTAAGGAGCTGAAACTCTTAAACCCTTCATCCAATTTTAATGTGGATACCCTCAAATGAAAGCTGAAAGTCTAAACTTCAACTGCATCTGAATTGTTTTGTTTAAAATTCATTGTGGTAATGTCTAGAACCAAAATTAGAAAAATGTTTTCTCTGTCCAAATATACATGGACCTAACTGTATGCGACAGAAAAAATGTCAATGCTGAAGGAAATAGTGATATTAGTGAAACAGTGGTATTAACACTGTAGCACAGGTGAAATAACAACAAAACGTAAAATACCGGATTGCTCAAGAAGAACTACATGGATCATAGGACATGGGTATCCACCGCAATGATTGATAAAGAGGCACTGGTTGTGAGCACAAACTCTCCGGTTTAAATAGTCAGGTTTGATGGAAGGAGCAAAAGGAGGAGTGACCAATCAGAGCACTGTGTTGCAGAGGATGGGCCTCTGCATCATATAAGGGGAGTGCCATGAGGACAGGTGTCAGAGCTAAGCCAGTTCATGCGCTGAAGAAAAAGCAGGTCTCTGTCGGCGTCTGAGTGGTTGGCTAGGTAATTTGACATGAGTTGGGCTGCCAACATGAATGGGAAAGGTGAAGATGTCAGTGGTTGTTGGTGGAGACCAACATAAAGCAGATGAGGTGCTGGGATATACAAAATAAATGTCACTGCATTATTTTATATTCGGTTCTAAAAAAAGAATATAAAGTGGAAATTAGAACACCGTATATAGTAGTAAGAAATAACCTTCTCCATTTTGATAGCATGCACTCTTTTCCTATGAAAAAATTGCCACCTACTTTCTACTTTAAAAGAGTGACAAAAAAGTTTTCATCTTTTTTGCCAGAGAAAAGTCCATGAAATTCTCTGCTTTTCCAGAATCAACAAATGCTTGTCCTGAATACAGCGGCCTGCTGCAGCTGTTTGGGATATATATCTTCCTAACTTTTCTTATCTCATCCTATTTTTGTAGAGGACAAATAATCAATATTCAAATCTAGAACCTAAGAGAGGTGTAAAAAGCCATGGGAAGTCATGACACCAACCAAAATCTATCAGTAATTAGAAAGCAATCCTTCACTTAATGAAAAATAATATCAGCTGGTTCAACTGATGACCTATAAAAAGGTGTCACATTACCAAGGTGGAACACTAGAAACATCTCATGATGGGTAAACCAGTGAGCTGTCTCAAGACCTTCACAACCTTATTGTTGCAAAACATACTGATGGCATTGGTTACAGAAGAATTTCTAAATTACTAAAGCTTCCAATGAGCATAATATGCAAGTGGAAAGAACATTGTTTCACCATAAATTGGCCCCAACCAGGTGCTCCCCACTAGATTTCAGATAGAGGAGTGAAAAGAATTATCAGAAGAGTTGTCCAAGAGCCGCGGTCGACCTGTAGACAGCTACAGAAACATCTAAAATCAGCATGTACAATTGCTTCAAAGAAAATTATAGGTAATGCACTCAACCTCCATGGCCTGTATGCATGCTCACGACGCTTGACTGCATTGCTGAACAAAAAGCATGCTCAAGGGCATTTAAAGTTTGCTCAATAGTATTAAGACAAGCCTGCAAAATACTGTGAGAATATAATCTGGTCAGATGAGACAAAAATTTAACTCTTTGGATGCCATAATACACACCACGTTTGGAGACCAAAATGCAGTGCACATCTTTTAAAACACCAAACCAAAAGTGAAGTTTGGAAGTGGGAACATCATAGTGTGGGGCTGTTATTCAGCATATGGCACTGGCAAACTTCATATAATTGAAGGAAGGATGAATGGAAAAATGTACCACGACATTCTTGATAGAAATCTGCTGTTATCCACCAGGATGATGGAGATAAAACGAGGGTGACCTTTTCAGAAAGACAGTGATCCCAAAGACACAGTCAAAGGAACTCTCAATTGGTTTCAGAGAAAGAAAATAAAGCTGCTAAAATGGCCCAGCCAATTACCTGACCTGAATCCAATGGCAAATTTACGGAAGCATCAAAAGCTCTGAGTTCATAGAAGAAGCCCACACAACTTTAAGAATTTTATGAGTGTTTGTGCAGAAGAATGGGCCATGATCATACCTGAGCAATGAATGCGACTAGTTTCTCCATACTGAAGTCTGCTTGAAGATGTCATCACCAGCAAAGACTTTTGTTCGAAATATGAAATAAATTTCAGTAAACGTGTTCAATACTTTTTTCCCTGTGTCATTTCTCATTATTACACATAACGTAATTTATGGACAGCTATGGTTTGATTTCTTTGCCTGTGTGAATTGGATGGGTGGTTACCGACATCTGGTGAGAAGTGAAGAGCAAGCACTAAAATGCTCGGATACTCGTTGCTCGGGTCGAGCAAATTGGAATGCTTGAGTGCTTGGTCCGAGTAATGAGCCCAATGTAAGTCTATGGGAAACTTGAGCATTTTTAAGGCGGCTCCCCCCAGAGGTCTGCAGAGGGCCTAAAAATTGCCAAAATCGACGGGAACAGTGCTCAAATGACATGGGAACAGCATAGGGAAGACCCCTGGAAGCATATTTGACTCCCAAGTTACTGCTGTGAACAATGTTGTCAGAGTATTACGGCAACTTTTACAAACTCACAATAAAACATGCAAAAACGAAACCAAAATGGATTTTCCTGGGAAATAAGTTAAAGAACATCCTTTCCAGAGTAATGACTTGTATATAAGGCAAAATAAATAACCAAAAACAAAAATGCTCCTCCACACATTGGGCTATGTTCACACGTTGTGTTTTTGATGCGTTTTTGCACTTTTGCATTGCTTTCAACCAAGACAAATGCATTCACCAGAAAATGTAATTTTAACATTTTACAACCTTATGTGGTATGTGACACATAATCAGACACATAATGTTTCATTTATGATGGAGGGACTCTAAGTCACAAAGCCTATTTTTATAGGGCCATCAGGCGGCCCTTACTATTCTTAAAGGGCCAGCAGTTGGCTATGCTTTGTTGTTCCCATTATTAACGAGTGGGTCTCCTATACTGTTATTGCGTATGCAGTGACTGCAAGGGCTGCCAAAAATTTGGAGGCACTCCAATGCCTGTTGCAAGAGACATAGTGGTCAGAGAGCCTCCTACAAACAATGTTCACATTATTAGGAAGTGGGTCTTCCATAGTGTTTGCCTATGCAGCGAAGCAACAGCTGCCAAAAATTTGGAGGAACTCCAATGCCCCTTGCAAGAGACGTAGATATGTTGATATGGTACATATGGTTGTGATATGGTGGTGGAGGATGAGGATGCGGAGAAGGAGGAGGACAAGAGCAAATAGACAAAATCAGGAAGCGTATACCCATGTCTTGGTGTGAAAACAGAGGTACATGGGAACAGAGTTAGACCTCCCCAAAAAAACACACTGTATTTGAGTTTATGTTACGCTGCTATCATTCGGTGGTGTTGAGAAGTCTGGCCCAATCTAGCCCTTCTTCATTTTTATAAGAGTCAGCCTGTCAGTATTTTCAGTTGACAGGCTGATGCGCTTATTGGTTATAATTCCACCGGCGGCACTAAAAACCCGCTCTGACAAAACGCTAGTGGCAGGGCAGGCTAGGACCTCCAAGGCTTAAAGAGCCAGTTCATTCCACGTTTCCAGCTTGGATACCCAATAATTATAAGGCATAGAGGAATCACGGAGTATTTTGGTACGGTTGGCAAGGTACTCCCTCAACATCTTCACAAATTATGCACTCCTTGTGAGAGTACCACCCCCGCTTGAGGGCCTGTGTGATTTGAGGGTCTGAGAAAACTCTCCCAGAACTTTGACAGTGTTCCCCTAACTCTGCTGGATTGCATTTGTGGCTCTCTTGCCTGTACTCCTTGGTTGTCCAACGAACTGTGACCTCTGCCGCCAGCATTATTCAGATGGGAATTTTTTCACTAATTCCGCAACAAGGGCCTTCTCCTACTGCCTCATTTTATTAGGCCTGTCCTGCAAAGGAATAAGAGACATAAAGTTCTCCCTGTAGCATGGGTCTAGAAGCGTCACCAACCAGTAATTACTGTCACCCAAAATTTGGACAACGCGAGGGTCACGGGAAAGGCAGCGTAACATAAACTCAGCCATATGTGCCAGACTGCAAAGAGGCAAGACTTCCGTGTCCTCACCAAGAGGACGACTGACCATGCTCTCCTCCTCTTCCTCCTCCTCTCTATCCTCAGGCCATCCATGCTAAGCAGATGGTATGGCAGTTGTGCAGGTAGTACCGTATATAGTGCAGGAAACTAGCTCCTGTTCTTCCTCCTCCTCCTCCTCTTCCTCATTGTCACCCAATCCACGTTGTGATAAGATGAGGCTGGGCTGTGTGCAATCACCCTGTATGGTTCCTTGCTCCATCTCATTGTACTCCGCCAGCAATGCATCCTCTTTAATTGCGAGCAGAGAGCGTTTCAGAAGACAGAGAAGCGGGATGGCGACGCTAATTATAGCGTCATCGCCGCTCACCATCTTGGTGGAGTCCTCAAAGTTTTGGAGGATGGTACAGATGTCTGACATCCATGTCCACTCCTGAGGTTTTATGTGTAGAGTCTGACCTGAATACCGACGGCCTTGTTGATGCAGGTAGTCAACAACTGCCTTCTTCTGCTCACAAATCCGTGCCAACACCTGAAATGTAGAGTTCCAATGCGTGGGGACATCACACACCAGTCGGTGAGAGAGAATCGTCAAAAGCTGAATCACGGCAAGAGCGACGGAAGCTGTTGCTGACTTTCTAAAATGGGCACACAGACAGCGTACTTTGACAAGCAGATCCGACAGATCCGGGTAGGTTTTGAGAAAGCGCTGAACCACGAGGTTAAACACATGGGCCAGGCATGGTACATGTGTGAGCTCTGCTTGCCTCAGAGTCGCCACCAAGTTCCGGCCATTGTCACACACGACCATGCTTGGCTATAGGTTTTGCGGTGTCAGCCAAAGATCTGCCTGCTCTTTCAGAGCTGTCCACAACTCTTCAGCGTTGGTTTGTCACCTAAGCATACTAACTTCAGCACAGCCTGCTGCCGCTTGGCCGAGGCAGTGCTGCAGTGCTTCCAGCTTGAGACTGATGTTGTCATTTTCAGAGATGAATGCTGAAGAGGAGGAGGAAGAGGTGCAGGAGCTGTAGAATATGGGGGCAACTCTGATTGACCCAGGGCCTGCAATCCTTGGCGTCTGGAGGACGTGTTCCATCCCAAGGTCCGACTGGGTCCTGGCTTCCACTATGTTAACCTAGTGTGCCGTGCCGTCAGCGAGATGTACCATCCTTGCCCACAATCACTTGTTCACAAGTCCGTGGTTAGGTGGACTTTCCCAGTAACTGCATTGTTGAGGGCACGGCTAATGTTGTGGGACACGTGCTTGTGTAATGTGGGGACCGCACACCGGGAGAAATAGTGGCGGCAAAGGAACGAGTACCGAGGGATGGCCGCCGCCATCAGGTTGCGGAAAGCTTCCATCTTCACGAGCCTAAAAGGCAACATTTCGAGTGAAAGCATAAGCGAAATGTGTGAATTTAGTAGTGTGGCCTTTGGGGCGTTAGCTGCGTATTTGCACTTGAGTTCAAAGGACTGGGGTAGGGACAACTGAACGCTGAGGTGTGACAAGGACGTGGATATGCTTCCTGATGTTGCTACTTGAGAGTGTTCAATGACAGGTGCAGGGCTTGAGGCATCTTGGCATGCGCCATGGACAGGTGATTGGCGTGCACGTACAAAAGCGGAACCTTGGGGTTCGGCCCACTTAGTCGGTTTGTTGCCATGTGCCTGATCATGCTGGTGGTGGTCAGGCTGCTAGTTTTGCTACCCCTGCTGATATTTGCCTGGCAGGTGGTGCAAATGGCCTTTTTGGGGTTATCAGCAGGGTCTTTAAAAACAACCTGACTCGGGAAGACCTAATAGTTGTAATGGCAACTTCCGTAGTGTTGTTGTTACAGGGAATAGTTGCCAGTCTTCTGTCTGCGGCCACCACCCTGCTTGTTTTTGCCTGTTGTGGTGCTACACCTCCCCCTGTGTGCTGTTGTCCTTGTTCTGCATGTCACCTTGCCAGGTTAGATCAGTGACTTCATTGTCCACCACCTCATCTTCAACTTTCACACCCTGGTCCTCCTCCTGACTTTATGGCAATTGTATCTCATCATCATCCATCAATCCAATTGGTAGGTTAGTGAGTGGCTGTCTGCATCAGTATTTTGCACACGTGCTGCCCCCGCCTTTATCATGGAGGCTTGCTGCATCCTGCAGTGCATTGGTAATCTGACCTGGTGTTGGCAAGGCATTATCTTTTACTGTGATGTTTTTCATCATCATCCACCTCTTGTGACACTTTCCCATCGTCGACTTCATGTGACCGTGGCTGCTCAAACACTTGGCCATCGCTACATGCGATCTCTTCTTGCCCCGATTCAAGTGGACCGGGCGAGAGGCCCGAATCTATAAATGGAAAAGTGAACAGCTCTTTGGAGTGTCGTCCAAGTGTGGCATCAGTTGTCTCTGGGCATTCGGCATGGTGGGAGGAAGGAGGATCAGGGTGAGGAATATGCAGTCCAGACTCACAGCTACTGATACTTGACCATGTGGAAGACAGGGTGGTGGTGGTGGTGGCTAAGTGACTGGAAGCATTATCTGCTATCCAACCAATAACCTTTTCACACTGCTCTGTGTTCAATAGTGCTGTTCTGTGGTTAATTGGGACAGGAAGGTAAAGCGAGAAGATGTGGGTGTTTTTGTGGTGCATTTCTGCTTGCCCACAGCCTCGTCCTCTGCATGCACCATCACCATCACGTCCACTTCCCCGTCCCTTGCCATGCGCCTTGCCCATCTTAAATGGAGGACAATATTTTCCACCTTCACTACAAATGGCTGGATTTGAACCTCAGTGATATGTGATACGTGTGATGGAAAACCACAGTTTTAAATAGATGGCCTGTAGGTTTGGTTCTATTTTTCACAGTGACCTAGTGTCAATAACTACATTGACACACTGCAACAAAATTTACATGGGGGCCAGAAATGGCTGAATTTGGAGAAAACTTGTATGTGATAGGTGTGACGGAAAACCACAGTTTTAAATAGCTGGCCTGTAGTTACTATTTTTCACAGCGATTTGGTGTCAATAACTTCACTGACACACTGCAACAAAATTTACACGGAGGCCAATATTTTCCACGTTCACTATAAATTTCTGAACTTTTATCGCTGTAATATGGAAATAATCTGGCTGTATTCTGCTGTGGCAACAAGCAAATGGAGCAGAAAAACGGTGTTCTCTGGATTGCTTTTTAACCAAATAATCAAGATTAAGATAAAAAAAATAATTATCCCTGGCCCGATACCTGGGGCTATTTGTAGAAATATCTGTAACAGAAGCAGCAGACAGAACTGGAATGGAGCCTCTTGTGCTGTATTATACACTGCAGTCTGCCACATACACTGCCTGCCTAGCTCTGTTTTTATATATATATATATATATATATATATATATACATATATATATACATATACATATACAGGTGCTTCTCAGTAAATTAGAATATCATTAAAAAGTTAATTTATTTCAGTTCTTCAATACTAAAAGTGAAACTCATATATTATATAGAGTCTTTTCAAACAGAGTGATCTACAGTTATATGAAAAAGTTTGGGCACCCCTATTAATCTTAAGCTTATTGTTTTAGAAAAATTGTTGTTTTTGCAACAGCTATTTCAGTTTGATATATGTAATAACTGTTGGACACAGTAATGTTTCTGCCTTGAAATGAGGTTTATTGTACTAACAGAAAATGTGCAATCTGCATTCAAACAAAATTTGACAGGTGCATAAGTATGGGCACCTCACCAGAAAAGTGACATTAATATTTAGTAGATCCTCCTTTTGCAAAAATAACAGCCTCTAGTCGCTTCCTGTAGCTTTTAATGAGTTCCTGGATGAAGGTATTTGTGACCATTCCTCTTTACAAAACAATTCCAGTTCAGTTAAGTTTGATGGTTGCCAAGCATGGACAGCCCTCTTCAAATGATCCCACAGATGTTCAATGATATTCAGGTCTGGGGACTGGGATGGCCATTCCAGAACATTGTAATTGTTCCTCTGCATGAATGCCTGAGTAGATTTGGAGCGGTGTTTTGGATCATTGTCTTGCTGAAAGATCCATCCCCTGCGTAACTTCAACTTTATCACTGATTCTTGAACATTATTGTCAAGAATCTGCTGATACTGAGTGGAATCCATGCGTCTCTCAACTTTAACAAGATTCCCGGTGCCGGCATTGGCCACACAGCCCCAAAGCATGATGGAACCTCCACCAAATTTTACTGTGGGCAGCAAGTGTTTTTCTTGGAATGCTGTGTTTTTTTGCCGCCATGCATAACGCCTTTTTGTATGACCAAACATCTCAATCTTGGTTTCATCAGTCCACAGGACCTTCTTCCAAAAAGAAATTGGCTTCTCCAAATGTGCCTTTGCATACCTCAGCCGACTCTGTTTGTGGCGTGCTTGCAGAAACGGCTTCTTTCGCATCACTCTCCCATACAGCTTCTCCTTGTGCAAAGTGCGTTGTATAGTTGACCGATGCACAGTGACACCATCTGCAGCAAGTTGATGCTGCAGCTCTCTGGAGGTGGTCTGAGGATTGTCCTTGACTGATCTCACCATTCTTCTTCTCTGCCTTCTCTGCCACTTCTGGCCTTAACAAGAACTGTCCCTGTGTTCTTCCATTTCCTTACTATGTTCCTCACAGTGGAAACTGACAGGTTAAATCTCTGAGACAGCTTTTTGTATCCTTCCCCTGAACAACTATGTTGAATAATCTTTGTTTTCAGATCATTTGACAGTTGTTTTGAGGAGCCCATGATGCCACTCTTCAGAGGAGATTCAAACAGGAGAACAACTTGCAAGTGGCCACTTTAAGTAGCTTTTCTCATGATTGCATACACCTGGCTCTGAAGTTCAAAGCTCAATGAGGTTACAAAACCAAAAAAAGTGCTTTAGTAAGTCAGTAAAAAGTAGGTAGGAGTATTTAAAACAAGAAAATGATAAGGGTGCCCATACTTATGCACCTGTCAAATTTTGTTTGAATGCAGATTGCACATTTTCTGTTAGTACAATAAACCTAATTTCAAGGCAGAAACATTACTGTGTCCAACAGTTATTACATATATCAAACTGAAATAGCTCTTGCAAAAACACCAATTTTTATAAAACATTAAGCTTAAGATTAATAGGGGTGCCCAAACTTTTTCATATAACTGTATTTCAAGTGTTTATTTCTGTTAATGCTGATGATTATGGCTTATAGCCAATGAAAACACAGAAGACTCATTGGCAGGAGTTGGGCAATACTGCGGATCATGCGCTTGGAGGAGGGGTTGTCCGGAGATATGATGCTGTGGGGCGATGCTGTGAGTCCCAGGGTGGCAGGAGGGGGTGTTTGACGGTCTTCAGCGATACTCGGCGGTGCGGAGGCTCCGATGACGTTTTGTGAAAGTCTGGAACCCCCGCACTTCCATGTTTTCTATGCGGTGGACTCAGGGAAAATGGCCGCCGGAGGTGGCGCCTGCACAGAGATCTTGGGAGACGAGATCTTCGGGTGGGAACCATGCCATGGGGGAGGGATATATAAAGGCAAATAGCTCAGGCCTACCCCACTGTGATGCTTGCCGTGACGTGGCAGTGGACTTCATACAGTCTAATCAGAATGTTAAACTAAGAACCTCATGTTCAATTTTGTAATATTTGTCTACCAGCATTAGATCAATGTATGATTTTTGCATGTGTGGTACATGTATTTTCCTCCAACTTTGGTATATTGCATGGTCTTCCACTCTATTTTTGTTTTACTTGAATCAGTACTCCTCCTATTTGGCCCAGGCATTTTTTAATTATCAGGAGACTGCAAAAGGGGTTCCACATATTTTAGCTATCAGTTCACAGTTTCAGAACAAGCGGAAGGTGAGTTTTATTTTTAGCTCTCTTCATTTGGAGTTGGTTCTGTGTGGTAGCCCTTGTTGCCTTAGTATTGTGCCGGGTGGTGGTGTGGCCTAGAGTCATGGGGAGCTTTGGGGAGGCGGTTTTTGTATGGCACCACACCATGAAGGTTAGGAACCTACTGAGAGGTTCGCTGTGTCATGTCAGTGGGCTTCCTACAGTCTGATCAGAATTTTAAACTAAGAACCTCATGTTTTGTAAATTTTTGCCTAGCAGCATTAGGTCAATGTATGATTTTTGGATGTGACGCGCCCCCTGGACTGTGGGGTACTCAGTGCCGGGCCGGTCGTTGCTAGGGGAGATGTCACATTGGCGGTGACCCGGTCAGTGACCCAGGGCAGTCAATCAAAAGGGGATTTATTTACAGGGGATTTATAGTTTTTATATACAGTTCGTGACGTCACCTTTTCGGCGAGGTAATTGTGGCTGTAGCAACTGCACCCTAAAAGTACAGAAGCCTCCGGTTTCTAGCTGAGTCTGTAGTTCTCCACTAGTTTAGGGGCCAGTCCCCTCTCTGCGGCCTGATCCCTCCACGTTCCTGCAGATTCGGGCGTACGGGTGGCCTCCAGCACTGCCTGCACCCCTGGGATCCCCTCGTTCCTCCTGGAGCCTTCTCTCCTGCTCCTCTCTCCTTCACAGCCTTGTGCCTCTCACTAGGCCCTCCTCCCTGAGCAGAGCTCCTGCTGAGCTCCTGCTGCACACACTCTCCTCCTCTGACTGATCTGACCTGACTGACCTCTCTTCCCAAGATGGTTCCCTCTTTTATATCACTTCGGTTCCTGTACTCCCCTGAACTACTTCCTCCACCCACACCCACTACATGGTTCCACCCTTCAGCTAGGGACCAGGGACTGTGCTCTCCCTTAGGAGCAATCTCGCCCTGCCCCCACTGAAGTGGAATGTGTTGGATGCAGGTGTTAGGGTCCCGGGCAGTACTCCATCCTTACCTGAGAGTGAGATAACACACCTCTGGGTGAGATGCAGTACCATCCTCCATCCAGGTTAAACTTTACTACGGTCCCTTCAGCATGGGGACCATGTGCAGTTTCTTTGTTTTTGCGGGCCCGGGCCTTCTCCTCCATATTCCGGACCTCTAGTCTCTCCCAGCGCACCCGCCGGAGGTGCCGCTCTTTTTCAAGCTGCGCCAGCTCCCTCTTGCAGTGCTCCACCCGGCATGCAGCCTCTGCTCTGTTTTCCCGGGGAAACCCCATGAGGTCCCCCCTGGGTTGTCCCACAGAAACTGGTCCTCTTCACTCCCGGAGATGGCTACGGGCTCAGGAGCGGGTAACAGCGGGAGACTACGATCTTCCACCTCCGCGGACCAGTCCCAAGGCAGACGCCCGTACACCCACTCAGGTGTCGGAGGCGTTGGTTGCTGCAAGGGGCCTAGGAGCGGGCCAGCATCACTGGTGTCCGGGGGTGACAGTTCTGGGCTCCGAGATACGTCTAGGGCATGTACACCCAGGTACAGATGATATTCAAGGAGGCCTAGGAACTGATCGTCGCTTTCCACGCCCGGGGACGGAGGGCTTTGAAGGGGGACTGGGAGCAGCCCTGTGTTGGTAGCGCCCGATGTAGAAGGCTTCGGGACCAGGAGGGAAGCGAGCGCATGCGCGCCCGGGATCCCCTCGTTCCTCCTGGAGCCTTATCTCCTGCTCCTCTCTCCTTCACAGCCTTGGGCCTCTCACCAGGCCCTCCTTCCACAGCAGAGCTCCTGCTGAGCTCCTGCTCCACACACTCTCCTCCTCTGACTGATCTGACTGACCTCTCTTCCCAAGATGGTTCCCTCTTTTATATCACTTCCTTTCCTGTGCTCCCCTGAACTACTTCCTCCACCCACACCCACTACATGGTTCCACCCTTCAGCTAGGCACCAGGGACTGTGCTCTCCCTTAGGAGCAATCTCGCCCTGCCCCCACTGAAGTGGAATGAGTTGGATGCAGGTGTTAGGGTCCCAGGCAGTACTCCATCCTTACCTGAGAGTGAGATACCACACCTCTGCGTGAGATGCAGTACCTCTGTGGCGACTGAACCTGTAGGGGCGCCACAGATGTACCGTTCATGTATTTTTCTACAGCTATCATATGTAGCTAGCCTGTTCCTCCTAAACTAAAAAAAAACAGCCTTACCAACTCCAGGTCAGATTACCAATGCACTAGCAGGATGCAAGAGATCCCTATGATAAAGGTGGGGGTAACACAGGTGCAAAATGCTAATTAAACTAAAGAAACCACTCATACACCCACCAATTCATGGAGGGGTGTTTGCCTAGTATTAAAAATGCACACAGATGAGTCTTGCATAGGGAGCCAGTCACACAAGCACAGGTGATGCACAGTGTCTGGCTTACTGCATACGGATGACGCCCATACCACTAGATCAGGGGGGCTGCCCAGAACTATATCAGATCACCTCACAAGACAGGCACTCCAATTCACCCAACCAACACTAAAGGGTCTGGATGCATGCTGCAAAAAATGTGAGCCATTTTTTAATTTAGGGACTTGCAAGTATGAGGGCCCTTGACATGGGTTGCAAACTTGCATATTTTTGGCCAAAATATCGACCAATACCTCATGTATTTTATACATAATTTTTCATCTTTTTAATGCTCATTTTTCCATTTGTGATCATGAGGTGCTGATGGGTTGTCATGACAGCCGGGGGTCTACTGAAGACCCCCATGCCTATCATCACAATACTCCTGTCAACACCGGCTCATGGCTGACATTTATAGGAGATCGTGATTTTTTTTGTATACATAGTGTGGAGACACGAGGGTCAGTGGGTGCTCTTGTCCACTGGTCTGCCTGTCTTTAGAAAGACTACATGGGCCGGGGCTCATCCAACTGAATGCCTGTACTCCTTCCCCATGGGCAGAACACTACTTAGAAAACAATTTTTAATGGTAGAAATGTCGGCAGCACCAAATGTCCACCAATGAAAAGAAACAGCACTTAATGAAGAAAACCCACTATAGGCAATTGGAGTATATGGTGGTGCTGGGCTTAAAAGTCAAAATTAGGCAAGAGCCAACATTTCAATGTTCTGTTTCGGAAAAGTTCGCCGAAACAATTGATATTCGCCAAATTTATTCGCCGAATCCCATAGGAGTCAATGGGGGAACCAAAAAAATGCATATACAACACCTAGAAACGGGACCAAAAGCTGCCAAAACACATCAAATTAGATGTAGACATCAGGGAAGGGCCATCAATTGACCAAGAGTACATGTACTATAATTATTATTACTGTGACAGCGACATTTATTCTGTTGCGCTTTACATGTCAAAAGGGGTCACCGACTGGTACAACAGGAGAGAGGACCCTGCCTGTGAGGGCGCACTGTCACGGACGTGGTTTGTGGAACCACTATGCTACGGATGCGGAGAGCCTGGAGGGGCGTGACTAAGCGAGCACCGGACTGTTCTCTAGAGCCTCTGATGGTAAGGTTAGACTTGGCTCCCGATGAATGCCAGGTGCCACTCCAGGACAGACCAATGGACGCGCAGCTGCTGGACCCAGTAGGACAGACTAGATGGTGCAGCAGGCAGAGTTTGTATCAGAGTGCAGCAGGGAGAGTTTGTATCAGAGTGCAGCAGGCAGAGTCTGTATTAGGAGTGCAGCAGGCAGAGTCTGTATCAGGAGTGCAGCAGGCAGAGTAGGATGAAACAATCTTTTATGTGACCACAACAGCGGGATTGAGGGCTGGCTGCAGTGCTGAGAGAGGGCAGAGTACGGTGAAATGGACAAACCAATAGACCGTGAGTGAGGTGCAGGCGGAGATGTTACGGTAGATTGAGAGACGTGTGGTGTGTTCAGAGAAAAAAACACAGCAGACATGTCCACTTCACTTACAGCTGATGGCCTATCACTCAGCCTAACTGCAGCGGGTATACAGCTGGTTCTGTCGGACACCTGTGTGACACAACTTGGCACGGTAACAGAGGAGGAGGATGAAGCCGTAGAGGTGTTTGATGGGGCGGCTGATGGTTGTTTATTAAAAATCAATTTAGATTTTATCATGTTTGTGTACCCGTTTGGGGAGAATAATATCTTCACCAAATGCTCAATTTCACTACAGTATAACTATAGAAATGCATGGAGACCAAAACCTCTTCCACTACAGTCAACCCAATGGATGGAGACCAATTCAGGATTCCACACATTTCTAAAGATTAGCAGCAGACGCCAACAAAGTGTAATCAATTTCACTACAGTAGAAATAGTGTAAATGAGACCCACATCTCGTCCAGTACAACCCAAGAGATGGAGACTTAACTAGGAGTGTTCACATTGCCCTAAATGAGGGCCTAACAAACACCACTGAAGTGGCATCAATTTCACTAGAGTATAAGTATTGCAAAGGAGGCCAAAATCAGTTCCACTACAGCCAACCCAATAGATGGAGATCCAATCATGATTATCCACATTTCAAAAAATTAGTGGCAGACACTAGCAATGTCTAATCAATTTCACTACAGTAGAAATAGTGTAAATAAGACCCACACCTGTTCCAGTACAGCCATCCCAGGAGATGGAGACCAAACCAGGAGTGTTCACATTGCCTTAAATGAGGGCCTAACACCACCAAAGTTGCATCAATGTCATCAGACTACAAGTAGTTTAATGCAGACCCAAACCTGTCCAGCTACAGCCAACCCAATGGATGGAGACACAATCTGAATTCTCCACATTTCCCAAAATTAGAGCCTAAAACCTGCAGCAGCAGCAAGAGCAGGCACAGAAGCCATATCACAGACTGCAATTTCAAGAGATCAATGCAGCACACTCAAAACAACAACATCGCCTACTCTGTACAGTTTGCAATTGGGGTGCAAAAGTCATTGGAGATCCATGACTTGTTCATCTTCATGAAAGTTAGGTGGTCTACACTTTCAGGGGACAGCCGGGTGCGCTTATCTGTCAAGACACTACCAGCAGTGCTGAAGACACTTTCAGAGAGAATGCTGGGTGCTGGGCATGATAAAGCCTCCAAAGCGTGAGAGGCGAGCTCAGGCCATTCATCCATTTTTGAAGACCAAAATGTAAAAGGGTCCAAACCCTCCCTGATGGTATTGATATTGAACTCTAGGTACTCCTGCACCATCCTATCCAGTCGTTCACCACGTGTCAGACTTGTACTCTGTTGTGCTGGTGCACGAGCTGGTGCAAAAAAAGTGTGAAAGGACTCCCAGAAATTGCTTCTGCAACTTACTCTGCTGCTGCTGCTAATGTTTTGGCGTTGACAAACTGACGTGCCGGAGGTTGAAAGATTACAGCTGCGATGCACACTGTGTTCCTCACTGTTATGTTGGGGAAAACCTCTATTAAGGTTGCTTAAAAGCTTGTTTCAATACTCCAACATAAGCGGGTCCCTTTCCAGGGCGGAAAGCATCTGGCAAAATTGACTCTCATAACGTGGATCTAACAGAGTGACAACCCAGTAGTCAGCATTATTTCAAATCCTAATTATATGGGGATCATGTTGCAGATAGTGCATCAAGAAGGCACTCATTTGTCTGGCTCTTCCAGGAGGTCCAAAGCCAGGCTGTATTGTGGGCTGCGTAACACTGATGATTTTTTCCTCCGTATCCTCCTGCCAACCATGTTCAAATGAGAGGGGACGATTATCCTCTTCATCCTCTGACAGCTGCTTGCCCATCACCTCTTCCTCTTCCCTTAGTTCCTCGGCTCTTGCACCTTCACTAACAGTTTGCCTGGTATCACCAAACCCCCTCGATTGCTGTAATCCACCATCACTTGGCATCTACCTGTGTGACGACAGTCTGGAAATTTGAGACATTGGTATCCCTTCCGCATCCTCCTCTTCTTCTGGGGCCACCACCTCCCGCTGCAGGTTATTCAAAGTTTGCTCCAGCATGTATATGACAGGAATAGTGATGCTGATGACGGCATCGTCAGCGCTAACCAGTTTAGTAGCCATTTCAAAACTGTGCAGAAGGGTGCAAAGGTCCTTAATCTGTTCCCACTTCGCAAACATGATATGCCCCAAGTCCGTACTGCGTTGCCCCAAGCTGTATGTCATGACATACTGTGTCAGAGCTCGTTGCTGCTGGCACAGTCGCTGCAATATGTGCAGAGTGGAATTCCACCGTGTCGGCACATCATAAATCAACCTGTTAAGTGGCACTGACAAAGACCTCTGTATTGATGCAAGTCGTTGACATGAGGGGTGCAAACGGCGGAAGTGAGCACACAGCTTCCGTACTTTGTGAAGCAGCTCATCCAGGCCAGGATAGTGGTGGAGAAATCGCTGTGCCACCAGGTTGAGGATGTGAGCCATGCAAGGCACGTGTGTGAGCTTGCCTAGACCTAGGGCCGCTAACAGGTTCACACCGTTATCGCACAAGGCCTTCCCTGTCTCTAGGTTCAGCGGAGACAGCCTTTGCTCAAACTGAGCCTGGAGAGCTGAAGACAACTCCTCACCTGTATGACTGTGATCTCCAAGGTATATTAATTTGAAGACTGCCTGATTACGGTGAGCCTTGACTGCACAGTATGGAGGTGGTGTGTATTCTCTGCACACCCTCGTTAAGGCAGAGGTTGAGTGCGCAGGTGGAGGCCCAAAAGGAGGTGGAGGACTCAGAAGCAGCGGAGGAAGTGGGAAATACAGAGGTTTCTTCTGCAAGCCTTGGGGATTCCAAGATTTGTGGAGCAGTCCCTTCCCCGCCTGCCCCCACAGCCACCAGAGTCACTCAGTGTCCAGTCATCAAGATGTAACGCCCTGGTGTCTGTGGTGAAATGCACCCTGGCACACGTAGATTTAGACAAGGAACGGGTGATGTTGTCTGCGACATGCTGGTGTGGCGCAGGCACAGATTTCTTAGAGAAGTAATGGTGACTGGGCAATTGGTACTGGGACATCAGTTTTCGAAAATCGTCTGCATCTAACAGGCGGAAAGGCAGCATTTCCGTGGCCAACAAATTGGAGATGGTGGAGTTCAACCTCTTAGCTTTGCCTTGCACAGGATGAAACAATTTTTTACATGACCACAACTGCGGGACCAAGGGCTGGCTAAGGTGCTGAGAGAGGGTGGAGTATGGTGAACCGTAAAAACTGTTGGCGCGTGAGTGAGGTGCAGATGTTACGGTGGATTGAGAAACATGCGGTGTGCTCGGTGAAACAAACACAGCAGGCGTGTCCGCTTCCGTTACAGCTGACGGGCTATCACTCAGTCCGACTTGAGTTGGTAAAGAACCGGAGTTTCTGCGATGGGAGACCTGCGTGACAATACTTGGCACGGTAATAGAGGAGGAGAAATAAGCAGCGGATGCGTTTGATGGGGCAGCTGATGGTTGTTGAGGTGCACTGGTCCACATTTCAGCGTGGTAACATTCCCAGCATAAAGAATGTTGTTTGAGCATTTGAACTTTCATGCATGTAGTTGTTAGAACCCTCCTGCTTGTTTTTTCCATCTTGTGTTTTGCGGTCACGTGACCATCTGCCTTTATATTCCAGCTCCACCTTTTTGGCTGTGTTGGATTTCAGTGTTGTTTGACTGTTTTGCTAGCCAGGTGCTTTTGTGCCTATCTCTCAGTTTGCTTGGTCCTTTAGGGACCTCTAGTACCTTTTTGTCAGTTTATCTTTTGTGTTTTGCAACAACTTTCTCTGTTCAGGAGGTGTCCCATTTTTCTTCCAGTCCTTAGTTCTTTTAGGGACCCCTTCCCTTCATTCTATATGTCTTCGTTCAGACTAGCCTAGGACTAAGGCGAGTCTGATTGCTAGGAACAGGCAGCCCGCTACATCGTAGGGATTCAGCTTAGTCTTACTGTAGGAAAACTTTCCCCTTCTTTCCTTAGTACTTGTTTGCAGATCATAACAGTAAGTCCAGGCCAAAAAATTAAGGAAATATTTATACTGGGATCAGTATGGCTTCCATCAGGATTTGGCTCCACGCTTGCAGGGGTTGACTCTGGAGGTGGCCGAGCTCCAGCAACACGTGCGTAGCTCTTCCGGATCGCTTTTGTGGAACCCAAGGCAGGACTGCCGGATGTTTTTTATGGTAGACAGCAAGATTTTTTTTCCTTTAAAAATGCTTGTTTGTTATATTTTCGTTTGAGACCAAGGTACTCTGGGAATGAATCACAGTGCATTGGTTTTATTATATCACTTTTGCGCAATGAGCCATAAGGGTGGGCCTTTTCTCTTCAACCTAATGATCCATGTTTGAAGTCGGTAGAAGAGTTTTTTTCTGCTATGGGTCTTTTATATGACGATCCTGATCGAATCTCATCTGCTGAGGCAGAACTCAGGCGTTTAAATCAGGGGTCAGATGATGCTGAGATTTATTGCACACACTTTAGAAGGTGGGCTTCTGAAGTCATATGGAATGATTCTGCTCTGAAATGTCTATTTCTTGCTGGTCTGAGTGAAAGGGTTAAGTATTTGCTAACTGCATTCCCCGCACCTGAGACTCTGCAGGATGCCATGCAATTAGCTGTTCGTGTGGATAGGAGGCTGAGATCTAGGCAGAATGAGGTAAAGACTCCTGTAATGCCAGGTCCTAGTCCCCAGAAAATCTGCTCAGATGGTGGAGAATCGATAGAGGTTGGGGCGATGTCACTCGGCTCTCAGGAAAGAGACAGGAGGTTCGCCGAGAGATTGTGTCTTTATTGTGGTAAAGCTGACCATTTGATTAAGTATTGTGAGCTTCGTTTAAGTAAAGAAAAAAAAAAGGTCAGGTACACCCATATAGCTTGTTTACTCTCTGCAGCAGTATTTCTTTCAGGGAGTACTACTTTGCAGGAAAATTTGATTGAATTTCAGGTATTTGTGGATTGTAGTTCAACACTTAATGTGATTGATAAAGGGTTTTTGGAAAAACTTAAATTGAAATCCAAACCTTTGTCATCACCTATTTCTGTGATTGCAATTGATAACACTCCCTTGAAATGTATTACTCACAAGGTTGCTGCATTTCCCCTCAATATCAATGGTCTTCACCAAGAATTTTTGGACTTGGCTGTATTAGATAATTTACCCTCTCCGGTCGTTCTAGGACTGCCTTGGTTAAAACTGCACAATCCTTTGCTGGACTGGTCTACTAATATGATAAAGTCTTGGAGTCCGAAATGCTAGGATAAATGTTGTAATGGTCGCATTGCGGCTGTGGGAAAAGGAGAATTACCTGTACCTATTCAAGATTTTTTGGAGGGTTTTTTCGGAGGAGGAGTGGCAAGTTTTACCTCCTCATAGGGATTATGATTGCGCCATTGAGTTTATTCCGGGAGCTACTCTTCCCAAGAGTCTCTTGTTTAATCTAACAATCCCTGAAAGAAAGGCCTTGGAGGAGTACATACAGACTAGCCTAGCTGCTGGTCACATTAGATCTTCTAAATAGAGATGAGCGTTGTTCTACTCGAACTGTTCGCCAATCTCAAATTCGAGCTGTTTTGGGCGGTGTTCGAGCCGGTCGGCGAACACGAACAATTTGAGAAAAATTCGGCTGTTCGAGGTTATGTTCGATAACTGTTCGTGCACCAAAATCATAACTGGATTTTTTCTCAGTAATGATGAAAATTAATGTTAATACGCAGTTTGAGTGTACAGCGGGGCGGGGGGAGGGGCAGGGGATGGATCTCTGCAGGAACAATGAAGATCTCCATTTTTTTTTCTCTTTCCCGCATTTGCAGTGGGGAGGTGCAATCTGTCAGCCTATCAGCAGCGCACACACGGAGCGAAGTGCTTTTTTTCACACAAGCAAGGGCATGTGTGATTGGCAGTGTATGTCACATGTCCTTGCCCTATAAGACCAAGCCATTTTCCCCGTCGCCACCATTTTCTCACTGCTGCAGCTGCGTGTTAGACGGCACCGCTGTTGCTGTGTGCGCTATACCTTGTTAATTTCAAGCCAATTTTCGCACAAATATACAGATAGCTTGGGAGTAGGGAATAGTTGTGATTGCAGTCCTTTTAAGGACTAGGTTACAGCATTTCCTACGACTTTTATCAGGCAGGTCTGTGCTCTTAAATAGATAGATTGTGGGAGTAAAGACTAATTGTAATTGGAGTCCTTTTCAGGACTAGGTTACATCAGTTCCTATCAGTTTTTGCCAGGCAGGTCTGTGCCAGTGCTGTGCAAGTTTTTTTCACAGCATTTGGCTGAATCTAGCAAAGCTAATCCTTTTTGGCCTATTGCAGAGTGTGTTAGTCAGTGGAGTAGCCTATCTGTGTTGCAAGATATACCACCTGTGTATAGAATACCAATTTTTTTACCGCACCTAGTGAAGTAAAATCTTTTGGGCATAGCATCATTCTATTAGTCCATCTATACTGACCTCCATCAGGTTGCAAACTGAATATAATTTTTTTCTGCATCTAGCTCTGAAAAAATATTTGGGCTTCTAGCAGTGTGTGGGACTTGGTCTATTAGTCCATCTATACTGACCTCCATCAGGTTGCAAATTAAAAATAATTTTTTTCTTCATTTAGCTCTGAAAAAATATTTGGGCTTCTAGCAGTGTGTGGGACTTGTTCTATTAGTCCTTCTATACTGACCTCCAGCAGGTTGCAAATTGAATATAATTTTTTTCTGCATCTAGCTCTGAAAAAATATTTGGGCTTCTAGCGGTGTGTGGGACTTGGTCTATTAGTCCATCTATACTGACCTCCATCAGGTTGCAAATTAAAAATAATTTTTTTCTGCATCTAGCTCTGAAAAAATATTTGGGCTTCTAGCAGTGTGTGGGACTTGGTCTATTAGTCCATCTATACTGACCTCCATCAGGTTGCAAATTAAAAATAATTTTTTTCTTCACTTATCTCTGAAAAAATATTTGGGCTTCTAACAGTGTGTGGGACTTGTTCTATTAGTCCATCTATACTGACCTCCATCAGGTTGCAAATTAAAAATAATTTTTTTCTGCATCTAGCTCTGAAAAAATATTTGGGCTTCTAGCAGTGTGTGGGACTTGGTCTATTAGTCCATCTATACTGACCTCCATGAGGTTGCAAATTAAAAATAATTTTTTTCTGCATCTAGCTCTGAAAAAATATTTGGGCTTCTAGCAGTGTGTGGGACTTGGTCTATTAGTCCATCTATACTGACCTCCATCAGGTTGCAAATTAAAAATAATTTTTTTCTTCATTTATCTCTGAAAAAATATTTGGGCTTCTAGCAGCGTGTGGGACTTGTTCTATTAGTCCATCTATACTGACCTCCATCAGGTTGCAAATTAAAAATAATTTTTTTCTGCATCTAGCTCTGAAAAAATATTTGGGCTTCTAGCAGTGTGTGGGACTTGGTCTATTAGTCCATCTATACTGACCTCCATCAGGTTGCAAATTAAAAATATTTTTTTTCTGCATCTAGCTCTGAAAAAATATTTGGGCTTCTAGCAGTGTGTGGGACTTGGTCTATTAGTCCATCTATACTGACCTCCATCAGGTTGCAAATTAAAAATAATTTTTTTCTGCATCTAGCTCTGAAAAAATATTTGGGCTTCTAGCAGTGTGTGGGACTTGGTCTATTAGTCTATCTATACTGACCTCCATCAGGTTGCAAATTAAAAATAATTTTTTTCTTCATTTAGCTCTGAAAAAATATTTGGGCTTCTAGCAGTGTGTGGGACTTGTTCTATTAGTCCTTCTATACTGACCTCCAGCAGGTTGCAAATTGAATATAATTTTTTTCTGCATCTAGCTCTGAAAAAATATTTGGGCTTCTAGCGGTATGTGGGACTTGGTCTATTAGTCCATCTATACTGACCTCCATCAGGTTGCAAATTAAAAATAATTTTTTTCTGCATCTAGCTCTGAAAAAATATTTGGGCTTCTAGCGGTGTGTGGGACTTGGTCTATTAGTCCATCTATACTGACCTCCATCAGGTTGCAAATTAAAAATAATTTTTTTCTGCATCTAGCTCTGAAAAAATATTTGGGCTTCTAGCAGTGTGTGGGACTTGGTCTATTAGTCCATCTATACTGACCTCCATCAGGTTGCAAATTGAATAAAAAAAATTTCTGCATCTAGCTCTGAAAAAATATTTGGGCTTCTAGCGGTGTGTGGGACTTGGTCTATTAGTCCATCTATACTGACCTCCATCAGGTTGCAAATTAAAAATAATTTTTTTCTGCATCTAACCCAGCCAATAGTTTTGGCCTAATACCACAGTTTGGCCACTCAGCTCTGCTCGGTTACCATCCATTGTTTTTTTGTGCAACCAACTCCAGAGTTGTGAATTAGTTAACCACCAAAATGAGTGGAAAAAGGCCTGCTGCTGGTGGAAAGAGGAATAGGCGTGTTGGGAAGGGGAAAAAAGGTTTTGTCCGTGGGGTAGGTGCAGAAGAAAGACCATCTTCCAGCCAAACTAAAATGTCTACTTCTTTTAGCGGACAATGTGATAAGATCCCTTTCTTACGGCCACGCCAATCGCTACAAATTCCAGATGAGGCACAAAAACAGCAGGTGCTTCAACGGATATCAAGTGCTCCTTTAAGTGGGCTCTCCTCCACATCAACTTCAACATCACAAATACTCCAGTCCTCAAAGGTGTCACCCAAATCGCACTTGCTTCCTCACAGCTCCCAAATCTCCAGCTGCCCGTCTGAGTATGAGGTAGAACAGATGGTTGAGTCTGCAGAGCTGTTTACTCATACTATAGCCTGGGAATCAGAGGTCGACTCCAGCGCTTCTGTGAATCCAGACGAGGAAATGATCTGCACTGATGCCCAGAATCTTTATGAGTCGGATCCAGGACCAGACGCAGAAGGTTCTGACCATAATGTAGACCCTCATTCCCAAACTGTAACTCCTGTTGGTGGAGACAATGAGGAAGACGATGATAAGACTCAAATACCTGATTGGAGCGACAACTTTAGTTTTTTGTCAGGGCAGGAACAGGTTGGCTCTGAGGACGACGGGTGTGATAACGCACAGGGTGATGATGATGAGGTCGGAGATCCCACTTACTATCAACCCACAGTCAGCCAAGAGATGAGGTCAGCAGAGGAGGTGGAGGAAGATGCTAGTGACGACGAGGTCAGGTTGCGCCTTCCTGGACAGAGACGTAGTACTGGAAGCACGTCAACAACTGCATCCTCAAACACAACTCTGCCTCTCACCACAAGTCGTGGTGGCTCTTCAGGTCGCATGGGTGCTAAGCCTTGCATAGCCTGGGCATTTTTTCAGATCGATAAAGATGACCCAACTCGTGTTATCTGTAACATTTGTCAGCAAAAGCTAAGTAGAGGCCAAAAAATACATAGTTTGAGTACTTCATGCATGAACCGGCACATGGACATGAAGCATAAGTTGCAGTGGGAAGCTCAGTGTGCTACAATGCGGTCTAGCCGGCCGGGCCAACCACCGTCTGCCATATCTTGTGCATCCGCGGCCTCTTCATCCTCTGTGACTGGGGGGACAGCAGTCACACCTGTTTTGGGGCGCAGACCTGCCACCTCTTTACCCGCAACAGCCAGCGTGATTGGCAGGTCATCATTTTCTTTGGAGGTGGTAACACCAGCTGGTCTTGAGCGCTGTCCGACATCGATTGCACCACCTTTGGATCAAGGCAACCTAACATGTCCGCCTGCATCTTCCTCACAGACCGGCAGTTTGAATTTCACCATCTGCAAGCTCTTGGCTACAGAAATGCTGCCTTTCCACCTGGTGGACACAGAGGATTTTCGAGACCTTATGTCCGTCGCAGTGCCCCAGTACCAGATGCCCAGTCGGCACTACTTCTCAAAGAAAGGTGTGCCTGCGCTCCACCAGCATGTCGCACACAACATCACCGCTTCTTTGAGAAGCTCTGTGTGTGACAGGGTGCATTTCACCACAGACACTTGGACGAGTAGGCATGGACAGGGGCGTTACATGTCGCTGACTGGGCACTGGGTAACTATGGTGACAGCAGGACAAGGGGCTGCTGTCCAAGTCTTGCCGTCCCCACGAGTTGTGCGTCAATCCTCTTTATGTCATTTTTCCTCCACTGCTTCTGCCTCCTCAACCTCCTCTCGGTCTTCCACCTGCACCCAAAGCCTGTCTGGTCATGCCACAAGCTTTCTAACTGCGCAGAAGGGATCCTGCATACCTCCTTACTATGCTGGCAGTAGGGCTCAACGTCATCAGGCGGTTTTTACATTGAAATGTCTGGGAAATGTGAGTCACACAGCTGAGGAGTTGTGGTCAGCTCTGGAGAACCAATTTCATGAATGGTTGTCTCCACTGGACCTGAAACCAGGGAAGGCCGTGTGCGACAATGCTGCAAACCTGGGTGCGGCCCTTCGCCGGGGCAATGTCACACACGTGCCTTGTATGGCTCACGTGTTGAACCTGGTTGTCCAGCAATTTTTAGCCCACTATCCCAGACTAGATGGCCTTCTGCAGAGGGCACGGTCGCTGTGTGCTCACTTCCGCCGTTCACATCCCGCAGCTCAGCGACTTACATCTCTACAGAAGTCGTTGGGCCTGCCACTTCACCGGCTAAAATGCGATGTGCCTACCCGGTGGAATTCAACTCTGCACATGTTGCAGCGACTGTGGCAGCACCGACAAGCCCTGGTGCAATACGTTCTGACGTATAGCCTGGGCCAACGAGATTCAGAGGTGGGGCAAATCACGCTGGAGGAGTGATCTCAGATCAGGGAGCTATGCACCCTTCTGCACAGTTTTGAAATGGCGACGAAGATGTTTAGTGCTGACGATGCCATTATCAGCATGACTATTCCGGTGATTTACATGCTGGAGCACATGTTAAACAGAATTCGGAGTCAGGTGGTGGCACAAGAGGAGGTGGAGGAAGTAGAGGAGGAGGAGTTGTATGCGGAAGGGCTAACATCTGCAAGGTCCAGACGGTCGGCAGCACCAGGACGGCAGGCATGTGAGGGTGGGGGAGATGATTTTACCAGGGCGCATGGTAGCAGCCAAACTAGTGAGGAAGGTGCAGGAGCCCAGGAAGAAGTGGAGGACGAACTGATGGAAGACTCATCAGATGAGGGAGACCTTGATCACATTTCTGTTGTGCGAGGTTGGGGGGAGAGGACAGAGGAAGGAAGCATGATTGTTACCTCGCCACCAACACAACAGGGACTTGGTGCTCCTGGATGCGCAACACACATGAGTGCCTTCTTGCTGCACTACCTGCAACATGACCCTCGAATTGTGAGAATTAGAAATAATCCTGACTACTGGGTTGCCACACTGTTAGGTCCCCGGTACAAAAGTAAATTTGCAGAAATTATTCCTGCCATAGAAAGGGATGCACGCATGCAGGAGTATCAGCAGAGACTGTTGCAGAATCTTACATGTGCTTTTCCACAAAATACCAGTGGTGCACGTAGTGAATCTCACAGTTCCAACTTGCCAACCGTGGGACCGTCAAGTGTTCAGCACTCAAACCGTAACAGAACCACAGTATCTGCTGGTAACATCAATTTTGCGGAATCATTTCACCACTTTTTTAGCCCATCCTTTGCAAGGCCACAGGAGACAAGAAGTCTGACACATAGTCAACGCCTAGAGACGATGGTACAGGAGTATCTCCAAGTAAACATTGAAGCCACGACTGTGTCACTGGACCCTTGCTCTTTTTGGGCTTCCAATCTGGATAAATGGCCGGAGCTAGCCACTTACGCCTTGGAGATCTTGTCATGCCCCGCAGCCAGCGTTCTGTCTGAACGTGTGTTCAGCGCTGCTGGTGGTGTGCTGACAGATAAGCGCACGCGGCTCTCCACTGATAATGTAGACAGACTCACGTTCATAAAGATGAACAAATCATGGATCCGAAACGACTTTTCTACCCCTGTGTCATCCTGGGGAGAGTAAAAGCTTGATGATTGGTTAAAATCACCCTACCAACCGTTTTAAGCTTTCAAATTACTAATCATGTTTATCTGTATCTTGACTGGAAAATAATTTGGGCTTTGTAGCAGTGTGCAGCACTGATCCTATTAGGCCATCTATAATAAGCTTCACCAGATTTAAAATTAAAAATAATTTTTAGCTGCATCTAGCCCGGAAAATAATTTTGGGGCTCCGAGATGCGCAAGACACATAAGTGCCTTCTTGCTGCACTACCTGCAGCATGACCCTCATATTGTCAGAATTCGAAGTAATCATGACTACTGGGTTGCCACACTCTTAGATCCCCCAAACTTTTCGATCAACCTTTTCATTTTAATAAAGACCAAAAAAATGGTCATTTTTGAAATTATAAGCATTAGCAGGTTGTTAGAAACTGAAATCAAACAGTTTTCAACTCAAAACTTTATTCTAGGTGATGTTACATTTTCACATAGGACCCCTTGTTCGAAAGGAGCTTCTGAACTCTCTCGTCCATTGAATTTGTCAGGTTTTGGATGGTTTCTGCTTCAATTGTTTTGCATGAGGACAGAATACCCTCCCAGAGCTGTTGCTTAGATGTGAACTGCCTCCCGCCATCATAGACACTCCTTTTAATGATGCTCCAAAGGTTCTGAATGGGGTAGAGGTCAGGGGAGCATGGGGGTCACACCATAAGTTTGTCCCCTTTTATGCCCATATCAGCCAGAGATGCAGATGTTTTATGTGCAGCATGAGATGGTGCATTATCATGCAGAAAAATGATCTTGCTGTGAAATACACGGTTCTTCTTCTTGAACCATGGCAGGAAGTGCTGTTTGAGAAAATCCACATACATTATGGAGTTCATCTTTAGCGCCTTCAGGGATCCTAAAGGGGCCGACAATCTCTCTCCCCATGATTCCAGCCCAAAACATTACTCCACCTCCTCCTTGTTGGCGCTGTAGCCGTGTTTGCGTGGGGTGTCCATCAACCAGCCATCCTCCACTCCATTCATCTGGACCATCGAGCGCTGCACGGCACTCATCCGTGAACAAAACAGTTTTGAAATCAGTCTTCATGTAATGTTTGGCCCACTGGAGCCGTTTCTGCTTGTGTGAAGTGGATAGAGGAGGTCGACAGGATGGCGTATGCACAGCTGCAAACCTCTGAAGGACCCTGCATCTTGTTGTTCGGGGGACGTTGGAGTCACAAGCAGCTTCAAAAACTTGTCTGCTGCTATGACAAGGCTTTTTTGCCGCTGCTCTTTCAACCTGACGTAATTGCCTGTAGGAAAGAGTCCTCAATTTTCCCTTATCAGCACGCACACGTGTGTACTGTGAATCAGCTACATACTTCTTGATTGCCAAGACACTTCATCCTGATCATCGCACAATGTTGATTGTAGTCATGCCTTGACCTAAACACTCCACAATTTGTTGCTTCTCAGCAGCCGACACATCCTTTTTCTTTCCCATTTTGGCAGAAAATGTAGGCTGCTTAATAATGTGAGAGAGCCTTCTTAAGTAGTCTTGCCTTTCATTGGACACACCTGCCAAACTAATTAGCACAGGTGTCTGCAATTGCTTACAGTGATATAAAGAGCCCTGACACACATCACCATCAATGAGTTTAACTGACAAACAAACAAATTCTTCCCTTATCACTCCTAAACACTTTTTGCATAATAATTTGGAACGCGGTGTACATGTGCTTTTCCACAAAACACCAGTGGTTCACGTAGTGAATCTTACAGTTCTAACTTGCCAACCGTGGTCTGTATGGAATTGTTCAATAAAGGGCCCAAAATTAAGATAACATAGATGGGAGAGGTCTCTATGAATAGGAATTCCTAAGTATTTGATACCCTGTGAGGGCCAGGCAAAGGGAAAGTTGGACTGGATGGAATCCTATATGGATTTGGGGAGGGAGACATCGAGGGCCTCAGACTTCGCTGCATTGATTTTAAAATTTTACCATGTAACAAAGTGATCTATTTCAGCCATAACAGCAGGGATGGATATATGTGATTGAGTGATATATACTAGGACATCATCAGCAAATAGAGAGCACTTGTACTCGGTGCCTCCCACCTCAATCCACCTAATATTGGGGTTATGGCGAATTGATGAGAGCAGGTGCTCCGTCACTAGGATGTATAAGAGAGGGGACAGAGGACATCCCTGCCTTGTCCCATTGGTGATTGTGAAAGGTGATGAAAATGTTCTGACGCACCCCCTGGGCCTTGGGACACCCGGAGCCGGACCCTTTTTGGTGGATGCTGGTGGTTGTAGTCTTCGTGGCGGCGATCCGGTTCCGTGGCTCAGGGCGGTCAAACCAGTGGCGGAACTATTTATGTGGTTTTGATGTTTAAATGTCCGACTACGCCACCCGTGGATTGCGGTCAGAGTGAACCGCCGCTACAGGGCAGACCGCTAAGGCTGGTGTTGTGGGTGCAGCAGAGCGTAGCATAACTCCCCACGGGAGGAGTATAGCCTCAGGGCAGTGTATGCGGAGGATGGGGGTGATGGTGCAGGGCAGCAGCAGTAACGACACGGAGTCAGTGATGCAGTTCAGGGCCTTTACTCACAGTTCTTATTATCCAGACCACGTCTGCAGGTAACGGCTGCCCACGTCGTACTGTGCTCACCAGGTGAGGGGCTCAGACAACTCCCAGATAACTTTGGAGCGCTTCACAGGACCCCCTTTGTGTGTCCTTTGTCTGGCCTTTCTTACCAACACTTCTGTCCGGCTGCCTCGGGCCTCCTCTTGGTAAACTTGGTGCCAGTTTCCCTGACCCTATGTGGTGCCTTCCTAGCGGGTGGGGCAAGGGGCTGCGCCACATAAAATGTCAGAGCCTCCGGTTTCTAGCTGAGGGTCGTTTCCTGCCTCCACTAGTTCGGGGACCGGTCTCCCCCTTTGGCCTGACCCCTCCACGCAGGTGGATTCGGGCGTGTGGTGGCGACTCGCCCGTCCGCACCCCTGGGATCCCTTCATTCCTCGTTCCTGGAGCCTTCTCCGCTCCTCTTCCTTCCTTCTCCTTCTTGCAGGCCTGGGCCTCTGTTACTAGGCCCGCCTCCGGAGCAGAGCTCATGCAGAGCCCCTGCTCCCTGCCACTTCTGCTCAGACTTCTCTGCACTGAACTAAGATGGTGCCCACCTTTTATACTCCCTTCTCAATGCACCCAGGAACTGCTTCCTCCCTGCTCCTGCACTGCAGGGTTCCCCTTCCTCAGTGTTCCCTCCCCCCACTCCAGCCAGGGACAGGGACTGTCGTGCCCATCTCAGGGGCATATTGGTCGCCCTGCCCCACGGCAATGTGGTGTAATGCATGCAGGTGTCGGGTCCTGATCCACACTCCATCCTTATCTGAGAGTGAGATATCACACCTCTGGGTGAGGTGCAATACGTCTGTAGCAACCGAGCCCTCGGTGCTACAGTTCCATTTATCTTCAGCCTAGGTGACGTATTGTGATACAGGGCCGTGATTTTGGCTATAAAAGGGTCCCCTAGACCCCTACCCCAAGCTTTTTAAGAGAATCATATATGGCGTGCCAGGAGACTCTATGGAATGCTTTCTCAGCATCCAACGAGAGTATCTACTTACAAATTTTTAACTGCATCTAGCCCAGGAAATACTTTGTGCCTAGTAGCAGTGTCTGCTAGTCAGCGGATTATCCCGGCTGTTAAGCAAGCTACACCACCTGTAGTTTGGACACTTAATTTTTTCAAAGGAAATGCTTCGGGACCACGGGATACTTAGTGAAGAGCATCAGGAGGCACCCCAAGGCATAGGGGCTGGGACTGGCACTAGGATGCCTTGCGGTGGACAGCCGAGCTCGATCCTTATAAAAGCTTTTTAACTGCAGCAGCTTTAGTGGACGCTACTGGAGCTGGAATTACGCGGCTGCTGGCATGAGACTTGCCCTCCAATAGATCCTTGTAAATGGATTTAAAGTGTATTCATTCAAATTAGAGGGACAATTTAAATTAAAAAGCTTAGAGCTGCCTCCACCACAGGGGGGCTCTCTCGACCCACCAGCGGACAGGCACCAGTATTGGGAGAGGGGGGCTGGCTGTCAGGGTTCACCGCGGCTCTGGCACAAACCCGGCGACACGGAGGTGGCACGGGCAGGAGCGGACTGGCCGTCTCGGCTTCTCACTTTTTGGATTTTAGAAGGGCATGACATGCCTATATCTGTGTCTCCCCCTCCTTTTACTCCTCCACCTCTTTTCTTTTCGCATGACTATATGTACTTGTCAATTTTCCATGTGTTAGTTGTGTCTTCTGAGCAGTTTGTCAGCTTTTGGACACCTTTGAAGGTGTTTTCTATGTGTTTCTATGTGTTTTTGTTTGCCTGCCATTGGTTTTAACGGTGTTCGAAGGTGTTCGACGAACAGTTCGACGAACAGTTCGGCGAACACACGGGTGTTCGACGAACCGAACCGAACTCGAACACTACGGGGGTGGCTCAACACTACTTCTAAATCGCCTGTGGCAGTTGGATTTTTCTTTGTTAAAAAAAAGGACGGGGGTTTGCGTCCATGTCTGGATTTTCGTGAAATTAATAAGATTACCGTACGCAATTCCTACCCATTGCCGTTAATTTCTGACTTGTTTAACCAGTTAGTGGGGGCCAATTGGTTCTCTAAGATTGATCTCCGGGGGGCATACAATTTGTTACGAGTGAAGGATGGTGATGAATGGAAAACTGCTTTTAACACTCCGATAGGTCATTTTGAGAATCTGGTTATGCCTTTTGGTCTTACCAATGCACCTACATTTTTTCAGAACCTTATTAATGACATCTTGAGACCTTTGATTGGTAAGAATGTGGTTGTGTATTTGGATGACATTTTGATTTATTTGCCAGATCTGGAGTCCCATTGGCAGAGTGTATGTGAAGTTTTGCAGTTATTGAGTGATAATTCACTCTTTGCTAAGCTGGAGAAATGTGAGTTCGCTGTGCAGAAAATTAGTTTTTTGGGCTACATTGTCTCCAGGGAGGGCTTTGAGATGGACTTGGTGAAGGTTCAGGCTGTGCAGGAATGGCCTAGGCCTATTGGTTTGAAAACTATACAGAGATTTTTGGATTTTGCCAATTATTCCAGGAAATTCATTAAGAATTTTTCTGTAATTGTTAAGCCTCTAACCGATCTCACCAGGAAATGTGTGAATAAGGTCCAATGGACTACTGAGGCCATTGAAGCGTTTAAGTATCTCAAAGAGAGGTTCAGTTCAGACCCTATCCTTATGCAGCCTGATGAGACCAAGCCATTTTTGGTCGAGGTCAATGCTTCATCGGTGGGGGTCGGAGCAGTTTTGTCTCAGGAGAACAGGGATGGAGTACATCCTTGTGCTTTCTTTTCGAAAAAAAATTCGGAAACCGAATTGAATTATGATGTTGGAAATCGGGAGTTCCTGGCTATTAAACTCGCGTTTGAACATTGGCGTCATTTTTTGGAAGGCGCTAGATTTCCTATTCAGGTTTTCACAGATCATACAAATTTGATCTATCTGGATGCTGCCAAGCGTGTGATTGCCCGTCAAGCTAGGTGGGCACTTTTTTTTTTCTCGGTTTCGTTTTTCTGTTACCTATTTCCCTGGTACTAAGAATGTTAAAGCCGATGCTTTATCTCACAGCTTATCTTCTGCGGTCGGTGCCGAGGAGGAGGAGAGCAAATTACAGAAAGGAATTGTGGTGGAGGCATTGGACT
The DNA here is from genome assembly GCF_046119375.1 of Phyllobates terribilis. Taxonomy (NCBI): domain Eukaryota; kingdom Metazoa; phylum Chordata; class Amphibia; order Anura; family Dendrobatidae; genus Phyllobates; species Phyllobates terribilis. The sequence goes on from NW_027362762.1 coordinate 738,132,810, forward strand.
CCGTTTTGGAGAATGGGATTCTAAATGCTCAAGACGATGCTCCATCTAACACTCCCCATGGGAGGTTGTTCGTGCCTAGAACCTTTAGGAGAGACTTGTTTGTGGAGTGTTATGAGTCTCGGTTGGCAGGTCATCCAGGAATTTCTGAGACTAAGAGACTTATCAGTCGCAGTTTTTGGTGGCCTGGATGGCAGAAAGAAGTCATCAAGTGGGTGCGTCAATGTACGGTGTGTGCTAGGTCAAAGGCTTCACATACTCCTGCTGCGGGTTGCTTTGCCCTCTGGAGGTTCCTAGTGCGCCTTGGCCGCATTTCACAATGGATTTTATTACTGATCTACCCGTGTCCGAGGGTTTTACTGTCATCTGGGTGGTCATGGACCGTTTTAGTAAGATGTGTCATTTGGTTCCATTCATTAAGTTGCCCAGCGCCAAGACACCTGCTAAGGCGTTTGTTAAGGAGATTGTCAAGCTTCATGGCGTTCCCATGGATATTGTTTCTGATAGAGGACCTCAGTTTGTGGCTCGCTTTTGGCGTGCTTTTTGTGACAGGTTGGGAGTCCATTTGTCATTTTCGTCTGGGTATCATCCTGAGTCTAATGGACAGACTGAAAGAAAGAACCAGGATGTAGAACAGTTTTTGCGATGTTTTGTGGCGGACAATCAAGAGGTGTGGTCTGAGTTTCTGCCTCTCGCAGAATTTGCTCTTAACAATCATACATCCTCCTCAGCTGGGTGTTCTCCTTTTTTTTGTTGTACTGGGAGACATCCGTCATTTGGTTCATTCTCCAAATTGGGGTCTGCGGTGCCGGAGGAGGAGAATTTTTCCGGTGATTTGGAGAGAGTTTGGACTAATGTCCGTTGCAACCTTCAAGAGGCTAAAAAGAAGTCCAAGAAGTATTTTGACAGGAAACGAAAGGAGGTTTTGTTTAATGTGGGTGACATGGTTTGGTTGTCCTCAAGGAACCTGCGGTTGAGGATTCCCTCTAAAAAACTGAGTTCTAAGTTTGTGGGTCCATTTAAAGTACTTAAGGTTGTTAACCCGTCTACGGTTAGGTTGGATGTTCCTACTTCCTGGAATATTAATCCAGTGTTTCATGTTTCCTTGTTGAAAAAGGCAGATGTATCTGATAGGGATGCCACTGTCTCAGTTCCTCCTGTGGTGGAAGACGGCAAACATGAAATTTCACGTATCTTGAATTCTAGATGGCATAGAGGGAGAGTACAGTATCTCGTCTCCTGGAAGGGTTTCGGTCCCAAAGATAACTCCTGGGTAAGGGCGGATGATGTCTCTGCTTCTTGGCTTGTTAGAGCTTTCCACAAGAGGTATCTGGACAGGCCTGGGCCTGGAGGATCCGGAGGGTCCTCTTAAAAGAGGGGGTACTGTTAGAATCCTCCTGTTTGTTTTTTCCATCTTATGTTTTGCAGTCACGTGACCATCTGCCTTTATATTCAAGATCCTCCTTTTTGGCTGTGCTGGACTTCAGTGTTGTTTGACTGTTTTGCTAGCCAGGTGCTTCTGTGCCTATCTCTCAGTTCGCTTGGTACTTTAGGGACCTCTAGTACCTTTTTGTCAGTTTATTTTTTGTGTTTTGCAACAACTTTCTCTGTTCAGGAGGTGACCCATTTTTGTTCCAGTCCTTAGTTCTTTTAGGGACCCCTTCCCTTCATTCTATAGGTCTTCGTTCAGACTAGCCTAGGACTAAGGCGGGTCTGTTCGCTAGGAACAGGCAGCCCGCTACATCGTAAGGATTCAGCTTAGTCTTACTGTAGGGAAAGCTTTCCCCTTCTTTCCTTAGTACTTGTTTGTAGATCATAACTGTAGTTGTCAAATTATTGGAGTTTTTCCCTTTACTGAGTTTTTTATCCCAAAATTTGCAAATAACGTGAGTTGGCTCATCCTTTTAAGTGACAAAAAAGGCCCATGCTAGGCAACTCTTGCTGCCCCTGCGAACTGCAGACCCGTGACCGCTGCTGGCCACATCCACGGTTGTGGATAAGGATGCAGTGCTCCTCGTGCTTGCGAAATGTAACCTCCTCGTCTTCCTCCTCCACCTCCTCAGATGAGCTACTCGGCTGCATGACTTTGGGTTCACACCAAGTAGGATCTTCAACCTCGTCACCATCCCATGTGTTATCCCATTCCTCCCCCTCAGAGTGATCCCTCTCCACTTGTTGCCCTGACAGCACAGTACAGTCAGCATGAGCCTCAGGTATCTGAATCTCATCGGGATCACCTCCCTCCCCTGCGGTTAACGTCTGGTGACGAGGGTCAGGAACTTGCTCAGACCCTACTTCATCCTGCTCCGAATCCAAGCTAAAAATTTTAGACATCGGTGCAGATGCTTTCCTCCCCTTGACTCTGTGACTGTTTGGAGTACACTTCTGATACCCAGGGTGTAGAATGGGTGAAGAGGTTTACAGATTCGCCCATCTGTGGTTCGCTACAGTCAGTTGGGCAGTTGGCCAGTTGTGATGCGGGGGGAAGCATGGGTAATTGGGGTGCCACTTCTGTGGACTGTACTGCGTGTGATGATGAGGAGGAGGAAAAAGATGAGAGGGCACTGGAAGCAGAGCTTGCCATCCACTGGAGCACTTGCTCTTTCTGGGCCTTATCAACAAGGCGTATCGCTGTGTGGTGGCCAAAGGAAAGGCGTGCAGTAGGCCGTCCACTAACATAAGTTGTCAGTTGTCTTTGGATAGGACCTGTTTGTGTTGGTTCACTAGTGCTTTCACTAACATTACCACGTACCCCATGTACACCTTGAACACCAAACCTATTCCCCCTTCCACCATGTCCTCTCTTTTTCCCACTCAGGTTGGTCAGATACAGTGGTAGGAGCACACAGTTAACTAAAGAAAAATATGTTTTTTCCTGTGCAATAGCTCAGCACACACCTGAATTTCAGCGACTCTAAATGACAAAATGACAAGGTAAGATATGGCCTGCCGTATAACGTTACTAACAGACAAAAGAAATTTGTTAGTGTGCATGAGGCCGATAAAACCTACAAGATATTCTCCAAACAATTTCAAACTGAGATGTCCCCTGCTGTATTACTTTAGGAACAGAAGAAATTTATTTTTTGAATGTGGATGAGGCCAGTATGACATAGAATATATGCTCCAAAATATTTCAAACTCAGATCTAGCCTGCTGTATCACTTTACTCAGAGCAAAAAATATTTTTGGGTTACTCTGAATAAGCTCTGCGTACAAGCTGAATTTAACCGCCACTAACGTAGTAGCTGGCTTATAGCACTGTGTGACTTTTTGTCGCAGAGTGCATCTTCTTACAGTCACCGCTGTACTTACGAGAGCTTCAATCAGCAAGATATCTTGAGTAAACAGTATTTACTTCATACTGGTTAAATATGAGATACAATTCAGTGTCACACAGTCTGTGTGCTGCTAACATAACACATCCAGGAAAAAGGAAAAAACACAGGAAGTAAGAACAACCAACAATTGAGAGCTTTTCTCCCCCATTACAAGCATATAACTTTATACACTATCGCCATCTGCTTTCTGGTTAGTATAAAGTCCTCCTTTCACTTAAATTAAGTCATAATCTGTTGTATATGCCAACACCCTTTCTCAACAGTAAGGACTTATTCAATCAAACCCAACTTTTTTATTAGTCTCTGGTGTTTATCAGCATTCAACGCCTTCGTGAAGATGTCTGCTGTCATTTCTTCAGTAGGACAATACTCTAACTTCAAGACTCCTTGTTCCTGATGATCTCTCAAGAAATGATATTTCCATCTGAGCAAGAACAAGACATCCTTGATTGTCCTCTTTCAATTTTGTTGGTTCCAACTGTGGTTGTCCTAATTCTGTCAACAATTGTCTTAACCACAGTACTTCTTGACTCGCATGTACTGCGGCAACATATTCTGCTTCTGTTGAAGACAGTGTCACAATTGACTGTTTCTTACTTGTCCAACTTATTGGTCCACCTGAGAGAAAAAAAATATGTCCACTGGTAGATCTTCTGTCAGTTGGATCTCCAGCCCAATCTGCATCAACATATCCTGTTAAAATGCAATTATCACTTGTGGGTAATTTCAGCTTAACATTGCTAGTTCCTTTCAAATAACGCATCACTCTTTTCAAGGCATTCCAATCAGCTTTATTTGGTTTTGATACCTTTCTACTTAGGATTCCTACTGCTGCTGCGATGTCTGGTCTTGTAACGGTCGCTAGATACAGTAGTTTTCCTATTGTTGTTCTGTATTCTTCATTATTTGGTAGCATATTTTTTCACTTTTCATCTCTTTGAGATAATTAGTTTCCTTTGGAGACTTTACTGTTTTTGTATACTTTAATCCAAATTTTTCTGTTATGTCTTGAATCATGTGATTTTGATTCAGTAGGAAACTTCCGTCTTCTTTTCTTCCTACCTGTATTCCTAGGTATTGTTTCACATTTCCCAAGTCTTTGATTTTGAAATGTTGCTTCAGGATTTTTAGAATGTTTTCTTTATCCCTTTCTTGGTTAAAACAAATGAAAATGTAATCTACATATATGAGTACATAAATCCATCTATTAATCAGCCTTTTTGTGTACAAGCATGGATCAGCTTTGCTTCTTTGAAATTTTTCATATGTAAGTACTTCCGTGATTTTGTCATTCCACGCTTTAGCAGCTTGCTTTAAACCATATATGCTTTTCTGTAGTTTGCAAACGTTGTTTGGATTTCTTTCATCTTTGAATCCTGGAGGTTGTTCCATGTAAATGTCTTCTGTTAAATCTCCATTCAGAAAAGCTGTCTTTACATCCAGATATCTCAGTTCCATCTGTTTCATTGCTGCAACTGTAAGTAAAGTTCTTATTGTAGTGTGTTTGACAACTGGAGCAAATGTCTCATCATAGTCTTCTCCATATTTTTGAGAATACCCTTTAGCTACGAGTCTTGCTCGGTATCTTTCAGCTGTGCCATCTGTTTGGTATTTTACTTTAAAAATCCATTTACATCCTACGGCTTTTCTTCCTTCTGACAAATCTGTTAGTGTCCATGTATTTGAATCATGCATGGATTTAATTTCTGTTTCTGTTGCTTCTTTCCATTTATTAGCTTCTTCTTCAGGAAGTTTAGACATGTCTTCCCAAGAGGTAGGCTCATAGATTTTTCTTATGCTTGTCTTGTATGAGAGACATTTTGGTGGTTTTCCTTTGTTCTCTCTCATTGAACGTCTTGGTTCTGTGTCTGTTTGTAGTTGTGATTCTTCACTTTCAGTATTTTGTTCTTCATTAATTTCTACTTTTTTCGCATCAGATATTTCTTCAGTTATGTCACTATTGTTTTTCTCATTTTTTGTTTCAACTGAAATCATAATGTCTTCATTTAAATCTTCAAGGAATGTCACACTGTTACTCTCCGTAACTCTGTCTGTTTTGGGATCTAGGATTCTATATCCTTTGCAATGTTCACTATATCCAACGAATATTCCTTCCATGGATCTGTTGTGAACTTTGGAACGTTTTTCAGTTGGAATGAATATAAAAACTTTACATCCAAAAACTTTTAAATGATTGACACTTGGTTTCATACCTTGCCACAGTTCATATGGAGTTTTCGTCAGTTTTCTGGAAAAAAGTCGGTTCTGTAGATATGTAGCTGTCATTGCTGCCTCACCCCAATATTTCTCTGCTAGTTTGGAATCCGTCAGCATACATCTTATCATTTCTGTTAGAGTTCTGTTTTTCCTTTCTGCTACTCCATTTTGTTCAGGTGTGTATGGAACAGTTTTCTGGTGTTCTATTCTATTTTGTCTTAAGTAGTCTTCTATTCTGTGACCTGTAAATTCACCTCCATTATCACTTCTGATGACAATTGGCTTCCTTTGAAATTTGTTACTTGATCTTGTTACATAGTCTACAAGTTTATCAAAAACTTCACTTTTGTTCTTAATTAAGTATGTGACTGTGTATCTTGAGTAGTCGTCTATAAAAGTCAACATGTATCTATTGCCTCCTGATGTAGTCACTTTCATGGGTCCACATACGTCAGTATGCACCAAATCAAGTGGTCTTTCGCTTTTCATCTCACTTTCTTTTGGAATAGATATCCTTGTGGCTTTGGATTTTATACAACATTCACATCTTACGGTAATTGAGCAATCTGATATCTTTAAATCTTTTGTCAATTCTTTTCTCTGTAGTTCCCTTATACTGTCAGGGTGTCTATGTCCTAGACGTCTATGCCACATGTGAATACAGTTTTTGTGATCATGTGTACATACCTTCATCTGTTCCTTTGGTGTGTCAAATGATATAATTGTTCATCTGCCTTGACTTTGGTGATCACCTTGCTTCCTGCAATAATTGCACACTCATTGTCTTTGAATTTTACTGTAAGTCCTTTTGCTGTTAAACGTTTCACAGATAATAATCCGCCTTCCAATTTTGGAACATACAACACATCCTGTACAAGTATCTTTGAATCTTGTCCGAACTTGTTTGAACAATTTAGCATACCTTGTCCGATACCTTCTGCGGTTATTTTGCTTCCATCTGCAAGATAAATGGCTTCTTTCTTATCTAAATCAAGATCTGTAAAGAAATTCTTGTCACTTGTCATATGACTCGTTGCTCCTGAATCAATAAACCAACCAAGTGATGATTTCTTGTCTGTTACTTTAAATGTGCCATTCCAATTATTCTCACATGAATCGGAAATTGTGTTTTTTACTTTCTGTGTATGCTTTTTATGTTGTAATTTTTGTTGTTCTGGTTTCCATATGGTACAATCTTTCTTTAAATGATCTTTTTTCTTACATCTGAAGCATTCTCTTGTTTCTTTATTATACGTTTTTTTAAATTCTGGAGCTTTAAGAGCGTTTTCACTGTCCTTTTCAGTAGAAGAATCATTTCTTAGTTCTTTTCTTCTCTGATATTCATCTATTAGTCTTGTTTTCACAAAATCTAATGTAATGTCAGTTTCTGATCTCGTCTCAAGGGCATTTATCAAGGCTGTATACCAATCTGGTAAACTGCACAATAATATGGCTGCTACATGACTATCTTTAATGTCTTCACCATTAGATCTTAGCTGTGATATCACTTCCATCATTGAAAATATGTGCTTCTGCATGTCGTTATTTACAGTCAATCTCATACTGTAAAGCTTTCTTAATAAAAATAATGTGTGATTCAAGCTAGGTCTTTCATACAGTTCTCTTAATTCTTCCCACATTCCTTTAGCTGTTTCTTCATTTCTTATATGTATTAATTGAGCATCATCCACTAATAAGCTAATGGTGGCTCTCGCTTGTCTATTCTTCTTATCCCATGTCTGATTATCTTGATCTGGTTTTTCTGTAACAATTACTTCCCATAAATCATCCTTAGATAACAACATCTCTACTTTGAATTTCCATAACTGATAATTTTCACTATTCAGTTTAGCTACTGTGAATTTCAGTTCTGTGTTACTCATCATCTTTATATAGTCTTACTTGTTTAGAGAGTTGTACTGAAGATATTCTCCTGTTTTTTTTCTTCTTGCTGATAGTTCCTATAGCAGTTCATAGAACACGATAGTGCATGTGTCCCAACTGGGATCTATTATACTTAGTATTAATCAATCGTATGAATATCCAGAAGCACTATCATAAATGGACTAATTGAATCCCATCGTTTACTTAACACCAAAAAACAGAGCATATAACGAAAGAGGGACTACCAAAGGTTTTCTTTAGAAAAATGTATAAAGTTTATTATTTAAAAAAGATTTTTTTAGAAGGCACAAAGGTAGGGGAGAAGTGAACCTAAGAGCAATAGTAATATAAAAAAGCCTCTCACAAAACACTGTCACTACCCCAACGAACCCCACATATTCTAATTTGTACAGTCATATTACTCATGCTAAGGAAGCACCAAGCTGTTGTAATCATAGCAACAGCAATTGGCAATCAAAATCAGTAAATACATTCATGGTAATCAAGTAAATCACCTCAAAGAACCACCAAGAGTAAAACAGGAGGTAGTAACTCATCAACCCCCCTTCCATATCCAATCCCTGTAGAGAGTAATAAATGTCAATACATACCAGGGATTCAAGCGAGGTTCTATTTAGGTGGCCTGAGACCAAGGGACCCGTTGGGGGAGCGTACACGTGAAGTGAAATGCCCCGACGCGCGTTTCGAACTCCCATCTTCAGGGCTTCTACAGGATCCTCTTGTAGTGTGGGCCTGTAGTGTCTGGGCTTTAGTGTCTGGGTTCCGGCCTGGGCCCATAACCTGTCACAGAGTGCATCTTCTTACAGTCACCGTTGTACTTACGAGAGCTTCAATCAGCAAGATATCTTGAGTAAACAGTATTTACTTCATACTGGTTAAACATGAGATACAATTCAGTGTCACACAGTCCGTGTGCTGCTTACATAACACATCCAGGAAAAAAGGAAAAAACACAGGAAGTAAGAACAACCATCAATTGAGAGCTTTTCTCCCCCATTACATCAAGCATAAAACTTTATACACTATCGCCATCTGCTGTCTGGTTAGTATAAAGTCCTCCTTTCACTTATAATAAGTCCTAATCTGTTGTATATGCCAACACTTTTGGCACAGGAAAAAATATTTTTTGGACTGGGCGTAGCAAGAGAAAAAAATTATTTTTTTTACTCTGAAACCATCTGAAGTTAAACTCCACTAAAATAGTATCTGACACTAAAAATTTTTTTAGTGCACACAGCCTTCAATATCACAATAGCAACAGAAAAAAACAACAGATTTTGTGCTCTGCAATAAGAAGCACTGCAGACTGCGCAGAGGACAATTTCAACCCCACTAAATGAAAAGTTGCACTGTGCTTGCTTGATCACATTAGCAAGTGCAAAGAAAGATTCAAGGTATACTGAGACATGGAGCTCTATACCAGTGGTGCACAGCACTATTGTATGGCATGGGCCCTCTGTTTCTGTCAGAATCTCAGTACTTGCACAAGAACACCAAAAATGTGCTGCATCAGTGGTTGCAGAGGTACACAGGCCAGGAATTATCTACACTATCTGACTACCACACAAGTGCCCATCTATCTAGCTAATATCTCTCATTACACAGGAGAACACTGAGCTGCGTCTGTCTCCAGCTGTGACATGGATATAATGGCGCTCAGGGAACATGGCCGCTTTTTATATTGAGAGTACATGTAATTTCTGTAGCCAATTGCAGAAGCCCTTATGTCTGGACAGTGTAGATGCTTCCTACTCTATGATTGGCTGGCCGTGCTTTCCTCAGTTAAAGTTACTGCCCACAGGAAGAAAAAAAAAACAGTGCGCCGCTGATCTGACCTGTTCTAAGCTCTCCACAGCCCCCACACTCACCTGGCACATGTCACCGCTCATCATACACTTGCACTATGCTAACAAAACTGTTCAAACGCCAAGGTTGTCCTGTATTCACAAATTCGTCGAACTTTTCTGATTTAAAAAAAATTTGCTCGCCTTGGCGATCATGAATCCAAATGTGCCATATTCGTGCCGAATTTGAAACTTTTGAACATTCGCCGAACAAATTCGCTGAACACTAGTCACAATGCAGGCATGCAGGGAAAAATAAAGAAGCCACACTCACCACTCTGTAGTAAACAGTCCTTTATTTCATTGAGCGGGACAGTCAGGCTGCGGGCAGGAGGTTCAGGGGAAAGGAGACACGGACGACGGCCATTTCGCACTCAGCCGAGCTCTTCAAGAGGTACAGAGGTTGGCTTCTTGCCAGCAGCCTGACTGTGGTGAGTGCGGCTTCTTTCTTTTAATTTGCATGACTACTCAGAAAACACAAGGTGAGGGTACCACACTCCGGTAAGACATTATTGGGTCACCAACAGTTAACAGCATTTATTACATTACCAGCAAAGACACAAGATGATGCAAGTGACAGAGTCTCACCCTTCCGCTGGCTCACAAGGGATTAGAACCTCTGCAACTTCGGGCATCCAGCCCCAACCACTCAAACCAGCAGCACCTCGCTTTTGGTAAGCACTCACTAAGTGGAGGTAGCGGAAAGCTTAGGAAGCTGACGGGGCACAGGGAGATATGTAGTGAGGTAACCGGATTGTGCCAACCTGGGTTATTCAAACAAATCTGTGGTCTCAGTCTTGGGCAGTGGAACAGTTCTGTAATCCACTAGCTGGAACCCTAGTCTGAAGTCCGTAGAATCATACTGGTGACAGGAGCAGGCCCATTTTTATACCCCTCAGCTCCCATTTCAAGGCAATGTTCCACAGGATTGGAGGATTGGAGGGAGATAAACATGGCTGTTCCCTCATTGTTCCTTATTTAAATTAGACTGCATACTTGTCCTCAAAGTGATTCAGACTAGTACACCGCAGGGAGCATATGCAATCCTTAATCAGCAGTCATTCCGCACATTACCATACAAAAAGGGGCACTGGACAGTCTCACATGAAACAATGGCTCATGTCCCCTGACTTACTAAACAAAGAAATGGTATGTCTGGCTTAATTAAGAATAATTCACCCCCGCACAACTGGCCAGATTTTCCTCATTGACGCTGAGTCATCACACATAGCAGTGCTGGAGCACTGCTATGTATAGCACAGGCAATCGGACCATCACAGGGACTATTAAAGGGGACTATTAAATAAAGTAGAAAAAATGTTCAAATCACTTCCCTTTTGCCCCTTTGAAAATAAAACAATAAAAAAAATATGCATATTTGGTATATCAGAAATGTCCAATCTATCAAAATATAAAATAAATTATTCCGATCGGTAAATAGCGTAACGTGAAAAAGATCAAAAACACCAGAATTACGTGGTTTTTTTTGGCAGCTGCAACATTCCAATAAAATGCAATAGCAGGCAATCAAATCATTGTATCTACCCCCAAAAAAGGTATCAATAACAACATGAGCTTAGGGCACAAAAAATAGCCTTCACCCAGCCCCATATCCCGAAAAATTAAAATGTTACAAGTCTCGGAAAATGACGTCAAAAGCAAAAAAAAAAATTTCATGCAAAGTTCCAATTTTTTTTCACCACTTAAGTAAAAAAAAATATATACACTTTTGGTATCTGCGTACTCCTACTGCCCTTGCGAATCATATTGCCAGGTCAGTTTTACCATATAATGAACATTATAGATAAAAAACCCAAAACACAATTGTGGAATTGCACTTTTTTTTTCAATTTCACTGCACTTTTTTCCCCTGTTTTCCATTACACTATATGTACTAAAATCAGTGATATAATTAAAAAGTGCAACTCGTCCAGCAAAAAACAAGCTCTTATACTGCTATATTGACAGAAAAATAAAAAAAGTTAAGGCTTTTGAAAGAAGGGTAGGAAAAAACGAAAACGAAAAAAACAGAAAATGGCCTGTGGGTTAAGAGGTTAAAGTGTTATACACTTATTTTTTCAGCAGTCAGAGGCTTTTCAGTACTGCGATTGATGACAAATTTATTTGCCACAAATCAAATTTATCTAGAAAGTAAGGCAAAGCTGGCGGACCAGAAATTTCAAATGATCCGCTCACCTTTACCTGTGGTAAGACCAGGCTTAACTTTGTATTTTAAGATTCTTCAATGGTATGGGATTGTCCCCTTTATGTAGGGGAACCACTTGAAAAATACCCCAATATAGACAATGCAAAGTATTTTTATATGTGTCTTCAGCTGAACGTCTCCTGTCTAAAGGAAACATATTCAGAAACATCAAGAAAAGTAATCACTGGAGGTTGCACAGGTTAAAGACATTAGAAAGAATTAAGGGCTGCATATAGCTGGTATAAGACATAACACATGCATCTTTGTACAGAGAGCTATTTCTAATTGATTTTCCTGCCCCATTGTGCAGCAGTTTTACTCCTTCAATATTCATCAGGAAATGTTTTCATTACACAGTAAGTAATGAAGCTATGTGTGCTCAGTTGAAAGTAATGACATGAAATGCCCATCTCACTGGAAACAGGCAACATGAGGTGTTTGCTGTTGATAAATAGGTCAAATAAAGTGTCAGTTTATATTTCAATTTATTTGTGCAGATGCGACCTTCCTGAACTATAGCAAGCCTTTTGGGCAATATAACTATGCCATGGCCTAGCAGAAGGAATATCGCTCTGCTCAGAATGTATGAGGAGTATTTGGTGAGGTTTTATGTTGCAGAATTTTTGCAGCATTTCTGCACCTATTAGGTAAATTTGATGACTTGTGTGTTTTTCATTGCACTTTGGAGTGTGATTTTTCTTCACGTGTTTATATCGCATTTTGACGCTGCAGTTTTTGTGTCTTTTTGGTGTCATGCTTTAAATAAAGCTGCATTTGTTTTTAATACTTCCTGATATTTCGATTTGCCAAAAAATTATTGATATAGTCATTGAATCTCTCAAAAAATGAACCAATGGTATTTCCTCCCTCCACTAACCTACCTATGCCCGATATTGCCATCTCCGTTTGTGGCTCCACCATTATTTCCCAGCAACATGCCTGCTGTTTTGGGGTCATACTTGATTCAGATCTTTCCTTCACTCCTCGCATCAAATCATTCTCTTGCTCGTGTCATCTATTCCTCAAAAACATCTCTAGAATCAGAACTTTTCTTACCATTGACTCGGAAAAAACTCTTAGGCTGCGTGCTCACGATGCGGATTTAATGCATTTCCGCAGCGAAAACGCATTAAAAATGCTTGTTAAGTTGTCTGCCATGTTTCCCAATGATAATCCGCATGCGCTGTGCACATGCTGCGTAAATTTCCACTGCGGATTATCATTGCGGAAAAATCCACAGCACAACCATTAATTTTGTGGAATCGCGACTAAATCACCGCCATTGACTTGCATTGGACCGCATAACATCCGCATGACTACACGTACACATGCGGATATTATGCAATTCAATGCGCGGATGGTACCCGGGTCTGGAGAAGAGGAGACTCTCCTCCAGACCCGGGTACCATAGTACCTGTAGCTAAAAAAGAATTAAAATAAAAAAAAAACCATATACTTACCTTCTGATGGCCCCCGGTCTGCTCCCGGTGGTGCTGCTGGCTCTTCGGCTGCTCGCAGTGGTGTAAAAGGACCTTCCATAACGTCATTTAGTCATGTGACAGGTCACGCGACCGCTGACGTCGGTGGTACAGTGACCTGTCACATGACTAAATGACGTCATGGAAGGTCCTTTTTAGAGCACCGTGAGCAGCCGAAGACACCGGACGCACCGTAGTGGAGACCGGGGGCCATCAGAAGGTGAGTATAATGTTTTTTTTTTATTTTTCAACATTTTATTCTTTTTTTTACTATTGATGCTGCATTAGCAGCATCGTAACTTGGTCACACAACATAAATCCATGCCGGTTGCATGGATTTATATAGTGTGACCGAATTGTCAAGCACTTTTCCAAGTGACCAGTTCATGTAGTGTTATGTACTTACCCTATTTAGTATATTAAGTCTGTATTATACAATATACTGTATGTACATTTTACCTTTTGTGTCCCCCTCTATTTCCTTATAGACTGTAAGCTTGCGAGCAGGGCCCTCACTCCTATTAATATCTGAGTTATTCTTATTCTGCAATGTCTTTTTGTCTGTTCAAACCCCCCCTAGAATTGTAAAGTGCTGCGGATTATGTTGGCGCTATAAAAATAAAAATTATTATTATTATATGTGTGGATTAAACATGTTTTAGTGCATTTCCACAGCAGAAACAAACACAAAAAACTTACATTTTTTTCCTTGCCTGAAGTTTTTCCGCGTCTAATGCATTTCTATGGGTAAAATTCACACATAGAACTCAGCGTACTTGCAAGAGAAAGTGACATATTGCAGATTTAAAGCAAGGTCAGTTTAGGCAGTGTAAAAAAAAAAGGCAGTGGGCATGAGATATATAAATGTCATCCATTATCCTGGAACTCACCAAAAACTTATCGTTGGAACATAACCTTAGCCTTACAAGTTAAATGGGCTCAAGACATTCAGAAAAGAAGTCAACCTGCAGCAGATTGGTAAAGACTGGTCTCAACAACAAAGGCTGTCAAAGAGGGCATTGTGGCTGCATGGGGTCATTGTGGTAGACCTAGGAGGCATTGCGGATGACATAGGTACATTGTGGCTGCCATGGGGACATTTTCCCTTTTATCATTGCGGCTGGTGTAGGAGGAATTGACAGTATTGTGGCTCGCATTAGCAACATTGTGGCTGTAATAAGTGAAGTGCGATTGGCATGAGGGGCATTATGTCATTTGTTAGGACAATGACAAGGGAAATTTCTAGTATAAAAGCAAAGATCCTGGGCAGCAAACTTTGCAAAGCTTCATCATAAGTCAAAAACCCTTAAAGTGGTTGTCCATCCCTGGGGATATTTTTTTTTACTTATACGCTTGTATTTGGGGCTAAAAATCATTTAATCATTCATTCTATTGTTTTTCATTAAAAATTTTGCACAATTTGTTTTCGATAGCCTGTGTGTTGCAATTTCTATTGGCTTAATGAGAACATCTCTGTGGACTTGTTCTGATCGTTTAACTTTTTTATCTGTTTTTTCAGTTCCTCTCAGCTGAGTTATGAGTATGACCACAGACCCATCAAAGATAAATGTGCAGGGAAACAACAAAAGCCTGTAGACGCCAAACAAGGAAAACATTTTTTTAAGGAAATCCAAGTCCAAAGTAATATAGCCCAATCTGATACATTGGCCACATCACTCATAAGGGCTCAATCACACTAGCATATAGCACGGCCGGGTGTTATGAGATGTTTTATCGGATAGCACTCAGCCCAATGTTATACTATGAGGCAGTGCAGATCTGCGAATATTTTCTCATGACGATTTGGCATGAGAAAATAATCAGAGCATTTTGCGAGTGGCTGCGAGGCTCACATGCATCTGTATAAGTCTATGGGTGCGCGTGAAACATCGGACTGCACTCGGGTGTCATCCAAGTGCAGTGCGATTACCACAGACACAAGCAATGGAGAAGATGGAGAAATTACTTTCTCTGTCTCTTCCTCACCTGTGCTGCGAGTCTCTCATGCAAAAGAATCAGAGCACAGTAAGATGACACTCGGATCAAACTCTGACAACGTTTTATCAGAGAGTATTTGCATGAGAAAATTAACGGCCGTGTGACCCCGGCCAATGACATTACAATGTCACGTGACCACTGGGAAACACTGTGCCGATATCACAGAAACACTGCTTGCTGGGGAGATAAAAATGCAGTGTTTTGAAGAGGCCTCCCAATAGTGGACAACCCTTTTAAAGTTCATTTTGCACAATGGTATCTACACAGTAGGAAAGTTTTCTTGTAACATTTGTGTTTTTGTATTTCTTTGATTTTCATTTACAGACAATATCACACCTGTGGCTTCGTGTTCAATGCAGCGTGTAACGCACCATTATCCAACCTCTTGCCTTACTTAAGCCTGGTTTTCACTTTTTGTATCCTGGTTCTGTTTATAGTAGCAGGGTGTTTCTATGATATCTATGGTGTCTTAGGTGGGATTTCTATCAGGTTTAAGAGATCATCTGAGCTATTGATTAGGACTTGATTGCCTGCACAGATTTGCTGAGGCTTGAACTTGCAATCTGTTTTTTGCCTGCTCCGTAGCCCCTAACTAGGTGCAAGTGCTGTGTTTCACACCCTCAGTTTGCTTGCCTTTTGGCCTTTTGCTAACAAGCCATCTAGCATTACGGCTTCAGAATGTAGTAATATATTTTTTTTCCAAGGGGAGAAGTGGGATTTATGTGATAGTCGATTTTGATTCACGTCATAAAATAGTATGGCATTCTAAGACAACCTCTACAGCTGGCCAAAAAGGTGAATGTTGGATGAAATTGCCAATTTAGATAATTTGGGGTGATTATTATATTTAAGGCAGGACTAGATAAGTATATTATCAGTCTGAGTGCTATCCAACACAACATCGGATCGTACTCGGACGAATGTTATTCTATGGGGCCATATCCGATTTTTTTCCACAAACAGACGGAGGAAAGAAAATCGCTACATGTCTGAATTTGATATAATATTTTGATTGCACTCGGCCGTGGCAAGTCAATGACTCGGAGGAAAACTTCGGACTGCGCACGGATGACATCGGATAGCGCTGTGCTCACACTCTGATCAGAGTTTGATCAGAGTGTCATTGTCATGGGTCCAATTCTCTTGCATAAGAAAATCTATGGTCATGTGCCCCAGCTTTAACCCCTTAAGGATGGAGCCAATTACGTCCTTAATGACCAGGTCAAATTTTACAATTCTGACCAGTGTCATTTTATGTGGTAATAACTCTGGAACGCTTCATCGGATCCCACTGATTCTGACTCTGAGACTTTTTTCGTGACATATTGTACTTCATGATAGTGGTAGAATTTCTTTGATAATACTTGCATTTACTTGTGAAAAATAGAAATTTTGAGCAAATTTTGAAAGTTTTGCAATTTTCAAATTTTGAATTTTCATGCCCTTAAATCAGAGAGATATGTCACACAAAATAGTTAATAAATAACATTTCCCACATGTCTACTTTACATCAGCACAATTTTTGAACCAACATTTTTTTTGTTCAGAAATTATAAGGGTTAAAAGTTGACCAGCGATTTCTCATTTTTCCAACAAAATTTACAAAACCATTTTTTTAAGGACCATATCACATTTGAAGTGACTTTGAGGAATCTATATACAGAAAATACTATTCTAAAAACTGCACCCTCAAGGTGCTCAAAACCACATTCAAGAAGTTTATTAACCCTTCACGTGCTTCACAGGAACTGAAGAAACGTGGAAGGAAAAAATGAACATTTAACTATTTTTAACAAAATGTTTACTTCAGACCCAATTTTTTCATTTTCACAAGGGTAACGACAGAATATGGACCACAAAATTTGTTGTGCAATTTCTCTTGAGCATGCCGATTCCTTGTATGTGAGGGAAAACCACTATTCGGATGTACGGCAGGGTTTGGAAGGGACTAGCTCTATTTGACTGTTTGAAAGTAAAATTTGCTTGTATAATTAGCGGACACCATGTCGTGTTTGGGGAGCCCCAAATGTGCCTAAACAGTGGAAACCCCCCACAAGTGACCCCATTTTGGAAACTAGACCCCTCAGGGAACTTATCAAGATGTGTGATGAGCACGTTGAACCGCCAGGTGCTTCACAGAAGTTTATAACGTAGAGCCGTGAAATTAAGTAATCAAATTTTTTTCCACAAAAATGTACTTTTAGCCCCAATTTTTTATTTTCACAAGGGTAACAGGAGAAAATGGGCCCCAAAATTTGTTTTCCAATTGCTTCTGAGTATGGACATACCCTATATGTAGGGGAAAACTATTGTTTGGGCGCACAGCAGAGCTTGGAAGGGAAGGAGTGACGCTTGGAACGCAGACTTTGATGGAATGGTCTGCGGGTGTCATGTTACGTTTGGAGAGCCCCTGATGTGCCTAAACAGTATAAAACTCTGACAAGTTACCCCATTTTGGAAACTACACCCTCAAGGATTTTATCCAGGGGCATAGTGAGCATTTTGAACCCACAGGTACTACAAAGAATTTGATAACATTAGGTGGTCTTACTGAAAATTTTCATTTTTTTTTACGAAAATGTAGCTTTAGCCCCAAATTTGTAATTTTTGCAATGGATAATTGAAGAAAACGGACCCCATAATTTGTTATGCTATTTCTCCCGAACGCGATGATGTCAACAGAAATTACTGTTAGGCCACACGTCAGGGCTGAGAAGAAAGGAGCACTATTTGGCTTTTGGAGGATAGATTTTGGTAAAATAGTTTGTGGGTGACATTTGCGGAGCCCCTAAGGTGCCAGAACAGCAGAAAAACCCCAAAAGTGACCCCATTGTAGAATTTACACATCTCAATGAATTCATCTACTTTTGCAGTGACTATTATGTAACATCCATGCCAGGCTTTATTCTGGAGATTTCCAAATAAGCCAGTTTAGTGCCCATACATTTTGCCCCCATAAAGTATAGCGCCCCTATACATTTCTCTTGATGACACACACCCATTAAATTAAGTGCTTTCCCCACTACAATAAGGCCAAACATATGACTGCTTACTGCTTACTTAGGCACAGTGGAGCTCAGAAGGAGGGGGAATTTGGGAGCGCAGAATTCACTGGATTTAATTTGAGGGGGCGGTAGCCATGCCGCTTTTACAGAGACTTTGTTCTACCAGTAATGTGGGACCCCCTATAGTTTCAGTGACAGATGACGGACCTGAGAGGGGGCTGGTTTTGTGTGGGATAAATTAGGGGTTTTATTGGTAACATTTTGGGTTACATAATTTTCAATTACGTCCAGAATAAGACTGGATCGCCAGTCTACGCTGAGCACTTACGACGGGTTTTCCGTGTAAATCCCACAAAAATACGATTCAGATGAAAGCCCGAACGGAACCACCCACCACAAAGAGGCAGATGAAGACACTTTGGAGTCCGTTTGACATCTGCTTCGGTGGTCTCCATCTATTTAGGCGTGCACAGATCTGTGGTTGTCCACACTAGTGCGATAAAAAAAAAAGCCTAAAATGGACTGGTCTCTGTTCCGGCAGCGTACCATCAAAGGGACTCCATCGGCCTCATAAGTGAGTGGCTCCATCTGGGTTTTTGTCTGAATTGCGGTTTTGGTGAATTTACACGGAAACCCCAACAAAAGCGCTCAGCGGAGAGCGCAAGATAAACATCAGCCGAACCTTATTCCAATTTTTTGGGAGGCAGAATGAAGAAATATACAGCAGTACCAGAATAGTTCTTATTTTTATTTATGCGCAGTTAACCGTGCGGTATAAGTGATTAGGCAGATTTATTCTTCGGGTCGGTGCGATTATAGCGAAACCAGATTTATATGTTTTTTTTTTAAGTTTTGTTGCTATCACACAGTAAAAATGTTTGTTTTTTATAAAAAGTAGTTATTTTTGTTGCCATATTCTGAGAGCTGTAACTTTTCTATTTTTTGGTGAACAGCGCTGCATGATGGCTTATTTTTTGCAGGGTGGGCTGCAGATTTTTTGGTACCATTTGGGGGCACATAGTAATTTCTGATTTTTATTCAGATTTTTCAGACACAGAATGAACAAAAACCAGCAAATCAGTCTTTGTTTTTATTTTTTGCGCTGTTCGCCGTGCGGTAAAAGTCATAAGACCAATTTATTCATCGGGTCGGAAAGATTACAGCACTACCAATTTTATTTTTTTTTTATGCTTTGCTATTTTTACAGACTAAAAACATTATTTTACAAAAAAGAACTTGACTTTGCATCGTTATATTCTGAGAGCTGTAACGTTTTTATTTTTTGCCAAATGAGCCATATTATGGCTTGTTTTTTGCGGGATGGTTTGGAGTTTTTAGTTATCTAACTTGTTTCTTACGTACGACTTTTTAATCGCTTTTTATTCACTTTTTTATCAGTCAGTGTGATGAAAAAGTGTCATTTTTGGCATTTTTTTTTTACGGCATTCGCCAAATGGACTAAATAACATGACAGTTTTATAGAGCGGGTCATTCCGGACTCAGCAATACCAATAATGTGTACTTTTTTTTGTTTATTTTTGTTTTATCACAAATGCTGTGTTTTGAGCGGCGAAACAGATTTTAATGATTTGCGTGCACTTTTTCTGTGTTTTTTTTTTTTTTTTACTTTTTTACATATTTTATTATACTTTTTCACCAAGTCCCACTGTGGGACATGTGTGATTTTTACTTTGATCACTGATCTCATACACTGCAGTACCTCTGTACTGCAGTGTATGAGACCTGTCAGTGAGTCACTGAACTCATTGACTCTGCCTGTGAGATCCAGCCCACTGTACCCTGGGATCATCACAGGATCTCAGGGTACCATGGTAACCATCGGGACCTGCGATTCTCATTGCGAGGGTCTGATTGTTACTAAGGGGGTTGCAAGACCCCCTTGTCAGCACTTACATACTGCTGTCATGATTGACAGGGGTATTTAAGGGGTTAATCGGCCCCGATCAGCATCGAGACCGGCCGGGGCCGATACTGCAGGGTGTCAACTGTCTCAGACGGCAAACATTCGCAGAAATCGCCACCGCTATACACTTAGTCCGCAGCGCCGCTTTGTAATGGCGCTGTGGAATAAGTAACCTTAATGACCTCCATAAAAATGCGTTACGGCGGTCGTTAAGGGGTTAAAAATGTATAATTTGCAAAAGGCAATGGCCAACTGCTGCCTGCTGGACTGACATCTCCCAAATTAGATTTGTAAATTTTTTGCTGAAAAACAGCGATGATGGCATGATCATTCCTCATTTGCACATACTCATTGTATTTTTACACTTCAGATCATTCCTATAAAAAACAATCTGTTGTAGGATTGATTGTATTGTAGCCAATCCTAATGTTAAGTGTGTGGTCAGCTTTTGTGTTTCTCTGGAAGATGCTAAATAAATTCATAACACAGCATATAAATCAGTTAGAAAAAACTGTATCTCAGTATAAAATTAAATAAAATGCATATTGGAGGTACAAAATAGGCCCATAACCCTCTATGGGCACTATGATAAAGGGATTGTCCAGGAATAATTTTTCTCTCCTCCTCAGCTTTTGTTAGGTTAAAATAATAAACTCAGGTGTTATTCACCCTCCGAAAGTCCAGTTCTGCTTTATCTCTACTGCGAAAACCCAAAATAAAAACAAAATAAGCAAATACCTCACAGTACAAAAATAAATAGCAATAGTGCATGAAAAAAATATAGGGTACTTGGTTAAAATTATTTTGATTTAAAAAAAATGTAAAAGCCATCCCACCACGTCAAGGTGACCCTATTCAGGACAATGCTAACCTCCTAGTATTAAAACCTTACCATTTATTAAGTGACGTACATGTGAATGAGGGCTGAGAAGGGCTGAGACCCGGCTAATGGACACCCAGTCAAGGGGAACTACATGAATTTGCAAAAAACCTGAAACAAAAACATAAAGAAATGAACAGGAATATATGTTGTTTGCAGAGTATTTGTTCATTTTGTTTTTATCTTCCTTTATGATGTATGAACACCAACTTACATTCCAGTTCATCTCTTTAGGTTTTTGTTTCAGGTTTTTGCACTTTGTGCAAATAAGGGTGTGGCTTCCCTTTTCTTTGAGCTGGAAATTAAATTCATTAAGTTCCCCTGCAATGGGTGTCCATTAGTCGGGTCTCAGTACTTCTCAGACCTTATTCACGTGTATGTCACTTGACAAATGGTAAGATTTTAATACTAGAGGTTAGGACCGTCCGAAATACGGTCACCTTGTCATGGTGGGATGGCTTTTACTTTCTTTTTTATCAAAATTATGTTAACTATGTACCCTATATTATTTTCATGCACTATTGCTATTTATTTACTGCAAGGTATTTGCCTATTTTGTTTTTATATTGAGTTTTGTCAGTTTATTGGCCAGTGTGAACATATGCCTACATGCTGCATGTATACCAACTTGTATTCCAGTTCATCTCTTTAGGTTTTTGTTTCATGACTACTGTTGGCCATAATGCGTACATTGAAAGTGTTGCTGAGTCTAGCGGTCACATGAACTCTACTCATGACTTCATTACCGCAGCCTGCCTACAAAGACTATGGCAATGATGGAGACATAGCACTGGATTTAGGGAGGGTAACACTGTAGTTTATTATTTTAACCTAGTGGAAATTGATGAGAATGGGGACATTAAAGGAGTGTTCTCAAGTTTAAAAGTTATCTAATAAACAATGAATAGAGGATAACTTTCCAATCCTGAGAGGCCCAAAATCTGTCACTTGCTCCGATCCGAAGAGCCCTGGCAGAATGGAGTGGAGGCCTCTCCATTCATTCTAATAGGAGCGCCAAAGATCAACCAAGCATTGACTTGGCAATCTCCGGTGCTCCCATTATGAATTAATGGAGCAGTAGTGAACATGGTCGACCTCCGCTCCATTTAGCTAAGGCTCTTCAGGGCCGCAGTTCTTGGGATCCGTGGGGACCATGGCGGTCAGATCTCCAGATATCTGAAAGTTATCCCCTGTCCCTCAGGGGATAAATTTTAAACTTGAAAACACCCCTTTAAGGCTAAGTTCCTATGATG
Organism: Phyllobates terribilis; assembly: GCF_046119375.1. Classification (NCBI taxonomy): domain Eukaryota; kingdom Metazoa; phylum Chordata; class Amphibia; order Anura; family Dendrobatidae; genus Phyllobates; species Phyllobates terribilis. The sequence goes on from NW_027362762.1 coordinate 738,154,858, forward strand.
AATATTTTGTGAGTTTTTAATGTTGCAGATTTTCTGCAGCAATTCTAAACATATTAGCTAAATTAGGTTACTTGCATTTTTTTCGTTGTGTTTTTTGAGCGTATTGTTTTTACACACATTCTTATTATGTTTTTGACACTGCATTTTTGGTTTCTTTTTGATGTGTCATGTTTTAAATTAAGGTGCTTTGTTTTTTATACTTTCTGGTATCTTTCTTTGACAAAACTTCATTGATACAGTTCTGTGTGCATTACATGCATTTTTAGCCTGTTTCTGCTGCAGAAATGCACTAGAAACTTATATGCATTTTTTAACTGCAGATTTTCTGCATGTAATGCAATTCTTTGGGGAAAATCCGCACAGAAAATTCAGCGTACTTGCAAGAGAAGCTGACATGTTACAGATTTGAAACATGCACTACAGGTCCGTTTACGCTGCGTAAAAAAAAAAAGAAAAAGCAAAGTGGGCATGAGATTTCTATACATCCCATTCACTTTGTTGGAACTGAATATGCTGAGGTTTTTTGTTCAGTGAAAATGTGCAAAGTCAAAAACACACAAGAAGCTCATTGTGGGAACTTGGTCTTATTCCCAGAATACTCCTTTAAGGATCTATACAACACTGATTTGTAATATGACCATACGAATTGGCCCTAAAGACATTAACACTAGAACTACTGATGGAGTCATTTTGACTCCTTTCGTTTTTTATTTCTCTTCTGTGACTACATTTTTCAGAATTCCGGCTTGAAACTCGGTGACTTTTCCTCAAATATGATGTGAAAAAAGATTTTGTGAGAATAAATAATTTTGGTGAAAAATTTGCGCGTTTTTTTCAAAATTTACCAAGAACTACTGAAGGGAGTCATTTTGACTCCCTACTATATTTTGAGGTCCTTTTGTCACTAAATGTTGCTATAAAGTTTTGTGCATAATTTTTTCACTCTGTCTTATTTACCCTGATGTTCATATAGATGTAGTTCAATTTACATGTCAACTTTTCACATTTTCCTTGTGTTTTACCTGCTTGTATTACTGTGTAATGCTGAACAAACTCTATCTGATGAGGAGCTAGATGCATTCATTGCGATATTCTATGCTCGTGGAATATCTGGCACGAACCGTCACTCGATTAGCAGTATTTGGTGTAATGACTGGGGAATACCGTTTTGCAAAGCGACAATGTCTAGGGACCGCTTTGTTGAAATTATGAGGTTTCTCAGATTGGATGAGAAATCTACTCGATCGGAGAGACTGCAAACAGACAAGTTTGCTTTATTTTCTACTGTGTGGGACAGGTTTATTGAAAATTGTATTGCGTGTTACAAACCTGGCCCATACATAATGGTGGATGAGCAACTTTTCCCAAGCAAAACTAGGTGTCCATTCACGCAGTACATGCCTTCCAAACCAGATAAATATGGCCACAAATATTGGCTAGCTGTTGATAAGAGGAGCAAATATCTGGCAAATGGCTTCCCTTATCTATTCAAAGATGACACACGCCGTGCTGAGGACCGTTTAGCTGACCATGTGGTAATGAAGTTATTGGACCCGTTTTTGAAATAAGGTCGCAATGTTACAACCGATAATTATTTTACTTCAGTAAAATTAGCTAAACAGCTAAAAAGCAAAGGAACAACCATCGTGGGAACACTGAACAAGATAAGGCGAGAAGTGCCTAAAGAAATAAAATCCATGAAAGAGGAATTGTACAACACTAAAGTGTTTAGAAATGAAGACAATTTTACACTTACAGTTAGTGTTGAGCGATACCTTTCGATATCAGGAAATATCGTATCGGATTGGATCGGGCCGATACCCAAAAAGTATCGGATATCGCCGATTCCGATACCGGAAACCAATGCAAGTCAAAGGGACACAAATATCGGAATGAAAATAAACCCTTTCTTTCCTTGTAGGTTAATTCTACATGAAGTAAAACAACTAAGAATAATGTAGAATGACATGAAAAGCCGGCAATTCATCAGCGGCATACACCGGTACCCGACAATTTACAACAGAAAGAATAGAGCTTCACACATAGATTAGATAGATAGAAACATGTCAGTCACATATATATGAAGTACAGTGACAGTGTTGCTTACTGTACTTGTCATTTAGTGTAAAGGATTTATTAAAAAAAATATTAGTGTTTTCGTGCACCGTCTCTTTAAAAAAGCCGGCCGGCAATTCAGCAGCGGTACCCGACAATTTATAACAGACAGAATAGAGAATCACACATAGATTAGATAGATAGAAACATGTCAGTCACATATATATGAAGTACAGTGACAGTGTTGCTTACTGTACTTGTCATTTAGTGTAAAGGATTTATTAAAAAAAATATTAGTGTTTTCGTGCACCGTCTCTTTAAAAAAGCCGGCCGGCAATTCAGCAGCGGTACCCGACAATTTATAACAGAAAGAATAGAGCTTCACACATAGATTAGATAGATAGAAACATGTCAGTCACATATATATGAAGTACAGTGACAGTGTTGCTTACTGTACTTGTCATTTAGTGTAATGGATTTATTTAAAAAAATAATAGTGTTTTCATGCACCGTCTCTTTAAGAAAGCCGGCCGGCAATTCAGCATCTGTACCCGACAATTTAGAACAGAAAGAATAGAGAATCACACATAGATTAGATAGATAGAAACATGTCAGTCACATATATATGAAGTACAGTGACAGTGTTGATTACTGTACTTGTCATTTAGTGTTAAAATAAAGGATTTATTTAAAAAAAAATTGGCGTGGGGTTCCCCTTAATTTTAGGCTCTAGCGGAGGTTAAGCAGAGAGCTGGGGCAAATGTTTGAAGCCTGGGAAGGGGGTAATACCCACGGAGCTTCCCAGGCTACTAATATCAGCCCCCAGCTGAATACCTAGCCTTTACTAGCTATTAAAATGGGGGAACCCCCCCAAAAAAATAACGTGGGGTCCCCCCTAATTTAATAGCTAGCACAGGCTAGGCAGACAGCTGGGGGCTGATATTAATAGCCCAGGAAGGGTGCCATGAATATTGGCCCCCTCCCAGGCTAGAAACACCAGCCGTCAGCCGCCCCAGAAATGGCGCATCCATAGGATGCGCCAATTCTGGCACTTAGCCTCGCTCTTCCACGCTGCCCTGGTGCGGTGGCAGGGGGTAATAGGGTTGGGGTTGATGTCAGCTTATAATGCCAGCTGACATCAAGCCCAGGTTAGTAATGGAGAGGCGTCTATAAGACACCCCCATTACTAACCGCATAGTCAAAGTTAAAAGAAAACACAAACACCCAGAGTAAAGTCCTTTAATTGAAATAAAGACACAATTCTTTATTGTTCTAAATTAAACCATACTTACCATCACACCCATTCCAGCTGAAGCCAACGATCTCCTGCAATAAAAGAAAAATAATAAAGCAACCTCATCCTTACCTTTCGATGGTTCCCAGGACAGCTCCAGCTCTGCTACATCGAGATGACAGGCTGGACCGCAGCAGAAAGCTGCCATCCAGCCTGTCATCCCGCAGACACTGAGAAGCGCAGGCATGCTTGCGCTCCTCAGTGTCTCTCTGTGACGTCATCCAGATGAGCCGAGTTCATGTCCAATGAACTCAGCTCACCTCATGCACGTCACTGACAGCGTGGGAAAGTTCTCCTGCACTCAGCGCTTCAGCGTGAGAATTCTCCCACGCTGTCAGTGACATACATGAGGTGAGGTCATGTCCAATGAACTCAGCTCACCTCATGCACGTCACTGACAGTGTGGGAAAATTCTCACGCTGAAGTGCTGAGTGCAGGAGAATTTTCCCACGCTGTCAGTGACGTACATGAGGTGAGCTGAGTTCATTGGACATGACCTCGGCTCATCTGGATGCCGTCACAGCCAGACACTGAGGAGTGGAAGTATGCCTGCGCTTCTCAGTGTCTGCGGGATGACAGGATGGATGGCAGCGTTCTGCTGCGGTCCAGCCTGTCATCTCGATGTAGCAGAGCTGAAGCTGTCGTGGGAGCCATGGAAAGGTAAGGATGATGTTGCTTTATTATTTTACTTTTATTGCAGGAGATCGTTGGCTTCAGCTGGAATGGGCGTGACGGTAAGTATGGTTTAATTTAGAACAATAAAGAATTGTGTGTTTATTTCAATTAAAGGACTTTTTTCTGGGTGTTGTGTTTTTTTAAATACTTTACTAGAAATTCATGGTGGTCATGTCTAATATTGGCGTGACCCCATGAATTTTGGGCTTAGGGCCAGCTGATAATGCCAAGCTGGCCTTAACCCCTTTATTACCCAGTGAGCCACCGCACCAGGGCCCTGGATGAGTTGGGTACAGCGCCAGAAGATGGCGCTTCAATGAACGCGCCATTTTCTGGGGCGGCTGCGGACTGCAATTTGCAGCGGGGGTGGCCCAGAAAGCTTGGGTCTCCCTGCGCTGCGGATTCCAGCCCCCAGCTGCCTAGTTGTATCTGGCTGGGCACAAAAATAGGGCGAAGCCCCACGCATTTTTTTTTTAAATTATTTCATGAAATTCATGGAATAATTAAGAAAAAAAGGGCTTCCCTATATTGTTGTGTCCAACCAGGTACAAATAGGCAGCTGGTGGTTGGGGGCAGCCCATTCCTGCCTGCTGTACCTGGCTGGACACAAATATAGTGCGAAGCCCCACGTCAATTTTTTTTTAATTATTTCATGAAATAATTTTTTTAAAAAAGGGCTTCCCTATATTGTTGTGTCCGGCCAGGTACAAATAGGCAGCTGGTGGTTGGGGGCAGCCTGTTCCTGCCTGCTGTACCTGGCTGGACACAAATATAGGGCGAAGCCCCACGTCAATTTTTTTTAAAATAAATCCTTTATTTTAACACTAAATGACATTTGAGGAGTTAATAAAGATGCAGTCCCTAAATTATTATTTATTTTTTAATTAATTTTTCCCAAAACTTTTGATGTGGGCTTCGCCATATTTTTGTATGCCAGCCAGGTACAGCATCCAGCTTCTATGAACGCGCCATTTTCCGGGGTGGCTGCGGACTGCAATTTTCAGCGGGGGGGGGGGGGGGGGCAGAAAGCTTGGGCCTCCCTGCGCTGCAGATTCCATCCCCCAGCTGCCTAGTTGTACCTGGCTGGACACAAAAATAGGGAGAAGCTTCACGTATTTTTTTTTTTTAATTATTTCATGAAATTCATGAAATAATTAAGAAAAAAAGGGCTTCCCTATATTGTTGTGTCCAACCAGGTACAAATAGGCAGCTGGTGGTTGGGGGCAGCCCGTTCCTGCGTGCTGTACCTGGCTGGACACAAATATAGTGCGAAGCCCCACGTCAATTTTTTTTAAATCATTTCAGGAAATTCATGAAATAATTAAAAAAAATTGATGTGGGGCTTCGCCCTATATTTGTGTCCAGTCAGGTACAGCAGGCAGGAACGGGCTGCCCCCAACCACCAGCTGCCTATTTGTACCTAGCCGGACACAACAATATAGGGAAGCCCTTTTTTTCTTAATTATTCCATGAATTTCATGAATTTAAAAAAAAAAAACGTGGAGCTTCGCCCTATTTTTGTGTCCAGCCAGGTACAACTAGGCAGCTGGGGGCTGGAATCTGCAGCGCAGGGAGGCCCAAGCTTTCTGGGCCCCACCCGCTGCAAATTGCAGTCCGCAGCCGCCCCGGAAAATGGCGCGTTCATAGAAGCGCCATCTTCTGGCGCTGTACCCAACTCATCCAGGGCCCTGGTGCGGTGGCTCACTGGGTAATAAAGGGGTTAAGGCCAGCTTGGCATTATCAGCTGGCCCTAAGCCCGAAATTCATGGGGTCACGCCAATATTAGACATGACCACCATGAATTTCTAGTAAAGTATTTAAAAAAAACACAAACACCCAGAAAAAAGTCCTTTAATTGAAATAAACACACAATTCTTTATTGCTCTAAATTAAACCATACTTACCATCACGCCCATTCCAGCTGAAGCCAACGATCTCCTGCAATAAAAGAAAAATAATAAACCAACCTCATCCTTACCTTTCCCTGGCACCCACGACGGCTCCAGCTCTGCTACATCGAGATGACAGGCTGGACCGCAGCAGAACGCTGCCATCCAGCCTGTCATCCCGCAGACACTGAGAAGCGCAGGCATACTTCCACTCCTCAGTGTCTGGCTGTGACGGCATCCAGATGAGCCGACAATGAACTCGGCTCACCTCATGTACGTCACTGACAGCGTGGGAGAATTCTCCTGCACTCAGCGCTTCAGCGTGAGAATTTTCCCACGCTGTCAGTGACGTGCATGAGGTGAGGTCATGTCCAATGAACTCGGCGCACCTCATGCACGTCACTGACAGCGTGGGAGAATTCTCACGCTGAAGCGCTGAGTGCAGGAGAATTTTCCCATGCTGTCAGTGACGTGCTTGAGGTGAGCTGAGTTCATTGGACATGACCTCGGCTCATCTGGATGCCGTCACAGCGAGACACTGAGGAGCGCAAGCATGCCTGCGCTTCTCAGTGTCTGCGGGATGACAGGCTGGATGGCAGCGTTCTGCTGCGGTCCAGCCTGTCATCTCGATGTAGCAGAGCTGAAGCTGTCCTGGGAACCATGGAAAGGTAAGGATGAGGTTGCTTTATTATTTTACTTTTATTGCAGGAAATCGTTGGCTTCAGCTGGAATGGGCGTGACTGTAAGTATGGTTTAATTTAGAACAATAAAGAATTGTGTCTTTATTTCAATTAAAGGACTTTTTTCTGGGTGTTTGTGTTTTTTTTAAATACTTTACTAGAAATTCATGGCGGTCATGTCTAATATTGGCGTGACCCCATGAATTTCGGGCTTAGGGCCAGCTGATAATGCCAAGCTGGTCTTAACCCCTTTATTACCCAGTGAGCCACCGCACCAGGGCCCTGGATGAGTTGGGTACAGCGCCAGAAGATGGCGCTTCTATGAACGCGCCATTTTCCGGGGCGGCTGCGGACTGCAATTTGCAGCGGGTGGGGCCCAGAAAGCTTGGGTCTCCCTGCGCTGCAGATTCCAGCCCCCAGCTGCCTAGTTGTACCTGGCTGGACACAAAAATAGGGCGAAGCGCCACACATTTTTTTTTTTAAATTCATGAAATTCATGGAATAATTAAGAAAAAAAGGGCTTCCCTATATTGTTGTGTCCGGCAAGGTACAAATAGGCAGCTGGTGGTTGGGGGCAGCCCGTTCCTGATTGCTGTACCTGGCTCGACACAAATATAGTGCGAAGCCCCACGTCAATTTTTTTTTAATTATTTCATGAAATAATTTAAAAAAAAAGGGCTTCCCTATATTGTTGTGTCCGGCCAGGTACAAATAGGCAGCTGGTGGTTGGGGGCAGCCCGTTCCTGCCTGCTGTACCTGACTGGACACAAATATAGGGCGAAGCCCCACATAATTTTTTTTTAATTATTTCATGAATTTCCTGAAATAATTAAAAAAAAATTGACGTGGGGCTTCACACTATATTTGTGTCCAGCCAGGTACAGCAGGCAGGAACGGGCTGCCCCCAACCACCAGCTGCCTATTTGTACCTGGCCAGACACAACAATATAGGGAAGCCCTTTTTTCCCTAATTATTCCATGAATTTCATGAAATAATTAAAAAAAAAAAAACGTGGAGCTTCTCCCTATTTTTGTGTCCAGCCAGGTACAACTAGGCAGCTGGGGGATGGAATCTGCAGCGCAGGGAGGCCCAAGCTTTCTGCCCCCCCCCCCTGCTGAAAATTGCAGTCCGCGGCCGCCCCGGAAAATGGCGCGTTCATAGAAGCTGGATGCTGTACCTGGCTGGCATACAAAAATATGGCGAAGCCCACGTCAAAAGTTTTGGGAAAAATTTATTAAAAAATAAATATTAATTTAGGGACTGCATCTTTATTAAGTCCTCAAATGTCATTTAGTGTTAAAATAAAGGATTTATTGTAAAAAAAAATGGCGTGGGATCCCCCATAATTTTAGTCTCTAGCGGAGGTTAAGCAGACGGCTGGGGCAGATGTTTGAAGCCTGGGAAGGGGGTAAAACCCACGGAGCTTCCCAGGCTACTAATATCTGCCCCCAGCTGAATACCTAGCCTTTACTAGCTATTAAAATGGGGGACCCCCCCAAAAAAAATTACGTGGGGTCCCCCCTATTTTAATAGCTAGCAAAGGCTAGGCAGACAGCTGGGGGCTGATATTAATAGCTCAGGAAGGGTGCCATGAATATTGGCCCCCTCCCAGGCTAGAAACACCAGCCGTCAGCCGCCCCAGAAATGGCGCATCCATAGGATGCGCCAATTCTGGCACTTAGCCTCGCTCTTCCACGCTGCCCTGGTGCGGTGGCAGGGGGTAATAGTGGTGGGGTTCATGTCAGCGCCAGCTGCCATGAAGCCCAGGTTAGTAATGATGGGTGTCTATAAGACACCCCCATTACTAACCTACAAAGTGTTAAAAAGAAAAAACACACTACACCCAGAAAAAAATAATTTATTTGAAATAAAACACCATTTTATTTAATTCTTAGTTTACTAAAAAAAAATAGTTACCTGTCCACGTTCCTGCGCTGATCTCCCATGCACAGCTGTCACATCTGGAGATGGTGACAGCTGTGCATGGCTGCTGTAAGCTCACGCTGCCGGGAACACGTCCGCTCCCGGCAGCAGGAGCCACTGACTGAGGTTACCGGAGTGCATTCAGGCAGCGCAGCTCCGGAGACCTCCTTTACGGCAGTGCTGTACCGTGGGAATTTCTCACGATACAGCAGTGCCGTAAAGCAGCTAACCGGAGCAGCGCTGCCTTAACTCTGGTGAACCCTTACGGCCCCGTCATTCTAGCGGCGGCAGCGGTTCAGAGCGGTCACATTCTATGTGGCTGCTCTAAACTGGAGATCTTCGTGGGACACTCGTGGACTGCTACGGAGGGGTAAGGATAAGGTTGTGGTTTATTATTTTATATTTTATTACAGGAGATCGATGGCTTCGGGGAATTAGGTGTCTAGGTGAGTATAGGTGTAGTTTTTTATTTTTTACTTTATTTTAGGTGGCGATCGGCGGGGACAGGTAATGTATGAACTAATTTCTTTTAGGTAACCACTGGCCACCAATGACATGTATTTAACATTTATTGGGGACACAGTAGGGCAATTTATATAGCAGGATCAGGCTGATGGGAACTACTGCTCCCATCGAGCTGATCCTGCTGGCACGAGTGGACGGGGGACAGACATAGGCCGATGGGAGTAGTAGTGTCACATCGGCCTATGTCTGCCTGCACGCACAGACACCCCGCACACACACCCGCACACACACACACCGCACACACACACACCCCGCACACACACACACCCCGCACGCACACGCACCCCGCACACGCACCCCGCACACACACACACCCCACACACACACACCCCGCACACACACACCCCGCACACACTAATCATGACGGGTCTGGGAGGAGTGGCTGACCTGTGCGGCCGTGGGAAAGTTCATGTGAGTTCATGCAATGCAGTCAAGCATGAACTCACATGAACCCTCTGAGGGCACCGCGGCTACTTCAAATGAACAGCTGATCGGCATCACCTGATACCTCAGCTGTTCATTTGAAATAACCGGCGGGAAAGCGCAGCACAGAACGGGAAAGCCGGCGGTGAAGTCTTTTCACTGCCGGCTTCCCCGCCCGGGTCCTTCGCTCCCCGCTCCTTGGTGCTGCGCTCCCCGCCCGGTCCTAATTTACGATTGGGATTGGAGGTGGCGAGGGGAGCGGAGGATCGGGGTGGGAGGCTGCGGGGAAGCAGTATGGGGCTGTGTGATTGTTTAAAAGCCGGCGGCTTTATACCGCCCGCCGGCTTTTAAACAATCAGGAGAATTCTCCCACGCTGGGATGGCATTCTGATGACAAGCTGGATCGCAGCTGAGCGCTGCCATCCAGCTTGTCATCCTTCACAGACACTGCAGAGCGCAGGCATTATGGGAACTTCCGATTCCGGTATTCGATATTTTAAAAGTATCGGAATTAAGTATCGGAATTCCGATACAGTGAATATCGGCCGATACCCGATATTTCAGTATCGGAATGCTCAACACTACTTACAGTATATCAAGGAAAGCCCAACAAAAATGTTGTCATTTTGAGTTCCGTCCATCCAGATGTTGTTGTTGCGTCTGATTCCGCTAAAAAAACTCCAGAAACGGTAAAGTTTTACAATGAAACAAAATATGGAGTAGATGTAGTGGATCAGATGGCACGAAAATATACCACACGAACATGCACAAGGAGATGGCCTGTTCATGCATTTGAAAATGCCTTAGACTTTGCGGGTATAAATGCATGGATAATATTCAAGGAGATTACCCACCAAAAAATGTCACGCAAGGCATTTTTGCAAACGCTTGTGAGAGAGTTGAGTGGTCCTTATGTCACAGATAGGGAAAAGGGTTCCACGTCCCAAGTTTCTACGTGCTCAGAAGTGATGGTTCAAACAAAATTTTGCCAGATCAAAGAAAAGTGCAAGAAAAATAGATCTGTCGGAAATTGTAAGACTTGTGGTAAGTCTTTGTGTGGGCAATGTACTGCCATAAATGAAAGGCAATGCCTAAAATGCGAAACACCAAATGTTTAGAAGGTGAATATTTTCATTTTTATGCTCCTCCACCTACATTTTCTCTGCTTTTTGTTCTTCAGTTGTTGTTTATATGTGTGCACTTGAATAAAAAAAAATGTTTGAAAAACGTCTATTATAATTATTGTTATTTTCTGTAGAAAAATAAGAAAAGCAGAAAAAAAACAATCAAAAGCATTACTGTTGGATCTCACAATAATAATACATTACAAAAAATATAATTATTAATAAATAACCACAAATGAAACTCTAAAAATAAACGAAAACAAGCAAGGAGTCAAAATGACTCCTTTCAGTAGTTCTAGGCGGGGTCACGAGTCCAGTAGTCCTAGTGTTAAATATACATATCTATTCAGCGTAGAGCCACGGCCCAAACATGCAGGTATACAAAAAGAAACTATGTCAGAAAAGAGGATTCAATATTTCATCATATTCTGTGTTTTCGATAGTTGTGCAGGAAAGTACATAAACCACTTAACATTCCAGTCAATGTTTATTCATAGTCTCGGGGTGGAAGATAGCATATCCTTACTGATCCACAGCTTGCTCTGTAACACATTCTTCATTCCAGGACTCAGGCAGATATCTGGGGCTCATCCTACACATCTGACCTTCACATGAAATCTCATCAGTCACTATTAGACTATTCATTTTTATATAAAAGAACAGGCAGCAAAATTTCATCACTATTCTGTTCAGAAGTTGTAGAATCACAACATTATGAATCAGTATTCTAAAATGTCAGGGTGCAGATCTTTAAAGGTTGGGTCTTGGGAAAAATCTGCTGGTTTAAATTGCCAATTTACTAGGTTGTGATTTCATTTCAATCTTTATACATTGATAAAAAATAGCGGTTATTACAGTGATTTTACAGTATGGGTAAGTGAAGCTTATTCATCGTATAATGAAATATGACAGCAGTTTCATATACATTTCTTAGGCTACGTTCCCACGATGAGCTTTTGGTGAGTTTTTGATGTTGCAGATTTTCTGTAAAATATGTTACTTGCATTTTTACTAAAATATGCAGCATAAAAACTCCAACAAAAGCTTATTGCAGGAACTTGGACGTAAAGTATAAAGGTCTCTGCTTGCAGTCATTAAATGAAAATGTTCATTAGTCCTGGTCCTGTGATGAATAGAGATGAGCGTTGTTCGACTCGAACTGTTCGCCAATCGCAAATTCGAGCTGTTTTGGGCGAACGATTTGAGAAAAATTCGGCTGTTCGAGGTTATGTTCGATAACTGTTCGTGCACCAAAATCATAACTGGATTTTTTCTCAGTAATGCTGAAAATTAATGTTAATACGCAGTTTGAGTGTTCAGCGGGGCGGGGGGAGGGGCAGGGGATGGATCTCTGCAGGAATAATGAAGATCTCCATTTTTTTTTCTCTTTCCCGCATTTACAGTGGGGAGGTGCAATCTGTCAGCCTATCAGCAGCGCACACACGGAGCGAAGTGCTTTTTTTCACAAAAGCAAGGGCATGTGTCATTGGCAGTGTATGTCACATGTCCTTGCCCTATAAGACCAAGCCATTTTCCCCGTCGCCACCATTTTCTCACTTCTGCAGCTGCGTGTTAGATGGCACCGTTGTTGCTGTGTGCGTTATACCTTGTTAATTTCAAGCCAATTTTCGCACAAATCTACAGATAGCTTGGGAGTAGGGAATAGTTGTGATTGCAGTCCTTTTAAGGACTAGGTTACAGCATTTCCTACGACTTTTATCAGGCAGGTCTGTGCTCTTAAATAGATAGGTTGTGGGAGTAAAGACTAATTGTAATTGTAATTACATCAGTTCCTATCAGTTTTTGCCAGGCAGGTCTGTGCCAGTGCTGTGCAAGTTTTTTTTCACAGCATTTGGCTGAATCTAGCAAAGCTAATCCTTTTTGTCCTCTTGCAGTGTGTGTTAGTCAGTGGAGTAGCCTATCTGTGTTGCAAGATACACCACCTGTGTATAGAATACCAATTTTTTTACTGCACCTAGTGAAGTAAAATCTTTTGGGCATAGCATCATTCTATTAGTCCATCTATACTGACCTCCATAAGGTTGCAAATTGAATATAATTTTTTTCTGCATCTAGCTCTGAAAAAATATTTGGCCTTCTAGCAGTGTGTGGGACTTGATCTATTAGTCCATCTATACTGACCTCCATCACGTTGCAAATTCAAAATAATTTTTTGTCTGCATCTAGCTCTGAAAAAATATTTGACCTTCTAGTAGTGTGTGGGACTTCCTCTATTAGTCCATCTATACTGACCTCCATCAGGTTGCAAACTGAATATAATTTTTTTCTGCATCTACCTCTGAAAAAATATTTGGGCTTCTAGCTGTGTGTGGGACTTGTTCTATTAGTCCATCTATACTGACCTCCATCAGGTTGCAAACTGAATATAATTTTTTTCTGCATCTAGCTCTGAAAAAATATTTGGCCTTCTAGCAGTGTGTGCGACTTTCTCTATTAGTCCATCTATACTGACCTCCATCAGGTTGCAAATTAAAAATATTTTTTATCTGCATCTAGCTCTGAAAAAATATTTGGCCTTCTAGCAGTGTGTGGGACTTGTTCTATTAGTCCATCTATACTGACCTCCATCAGGTTGCAAATTAAAAATAATTCTTTGTCTGCATCTAGCTCTGAAAAAATATTTGGCCTTCTAGCAGTGTGTGGGACTTTCTCTATTAGTCCATCTATACTGACCTCCATCAGGTTGCAAATTAAAAATAATTTTTATCTGCATCTACCTCTGAAAAAATATTTGTGCTTCTAGCTGTGTGTGGGACTTGTTCTATTAGTCAATCTACACTGACCTCCATCAGGTTGCAAACTGAATATAATTTTTTTCTGCATCTAGCTCTGAAAAAATATTTGGCCTTCTAGCAGTGTGTGGGACTTTCTCTATTAGTCCATCTATACTGACCTCCATCAGGTTGCAAATTAAAAATAATTTTTATCTGCATCTACCTCTGAAAAAATATTTGGGCTTCTAGCAGTGTGTGGGACTTGTTCTATTAGTCCATCTATACTGACCTCCATCAGGTTGCAAACTGAATATAATTTTTTTCTGCATCTAGCTCTGAAAAAATATTTGGCCTTCTAGCAGTGCGTGGGACTTGTTCTATTAGTCCATCTATACTGACCTCCATCACGTTGCAAATTCAAAATAATTTTTTGTCTGCATCTAGTTCTGAAAAAATATTTGGCCTTCTAGCAGTGTGTGGGACTTTCTCTATTAGTCCATCTATACTGACCTCCATCAGGTTGCAAATTAAAAATAATTTTTATCTGCATCTACCTCTGAAAAAATATTTGGGCTTCTAGCTGTGTGTGGGACTTGTTCTATTAGTCCATCTATACTGACCTCCATCAGGTTGCAAACTGAATATAATTTTTTTCTGCATCTAGCTCTGAAAAAATATTTGGCCTTCTAGCAGTGCGTGGGACTTGTTCTATTAGTCCATCTATACTGACCTCCATCACGTTGCAAATTCAAAATAATTTTTTGTCTGCATCTAGTTCTGAAAAAATATTTGGCCTTCTAGCAGTGTGTGGGACTTTCTCTATTAGTCCATCTATACTGACCTCCATCAGGTTGCAAATTAAAAATAATTTTTATCTGCATCTACCTCTGAAAAAATATTTGGGCTTCTAGCTGTGTGTGGGACTTGTTCTATTAGTCCATCTATACTGACCTCCATCAGGTTGCAAACTGAATATAATTTTTTTCTGCATCTAGTTCTGAAAAAATATTTGGCCTTCTAGCAGTGTGTGGGACTTTCTCTATTAGTCCATCTATACTGACCTCCATTAGGTTGCAAATTAAAAATAATTTTTATCTGCATCTAGCTCTGAAAAAATATTTGGGCTTCTAGCTGTGTGTGGGACTTGTTCTATTAGTCCATCTATACTGACCTCCATCAGGTTGCAAATTGAATATAATTTTTTTTCTGCATCTAACCCAGCCAATAGTTTTGGCCTAATACCACAGTTTGGCCACTCAGCTCTGCTCGGTTCCCATCCATTGTTTTTTTGTGCAAACAACTCCAGAGTTGTGAATTAGTTAACCACCAAAATGAGTGGAAAAAGGCCTGCTGCTGGTGGAAAGGGGAATAGGCGTGTTGGGAAGGGGAAAAAAGGTTGTGTCCATGGGGTAGGTGTTAAAGCAACAGTAACATCTGCAGAAGAAAGACAATCTTCCAGCCAAACTAAAATGTCTACTTCTTTTAGCGGACAATGTGATAAGATCCCTTTCTTAAGGCTACGCCAATCGCTACAAATTCCAGATGAGGCACAAAAATAGCAGGTGCTTCAACGGATATCAAGTGTTCCTTTAAGTGGGCTCTCCTCCACATCAACTTCAACATCACAAATACTCCAGTCCTCAAAGGTGTCACCCCAATCGCACTTGCTTCCTCACAGCTCCAAAATCTCCAGCTGCCCATCTGAGTATGAGGTAGAACAGATGGTTGAGTCTGCAGAGCTGTTTACTCATACTATAGCCTGGGAATCAGAGGTCGACTCCAGCGCTTCTGTGAATCCAGACGAGGAAATGATCTGCACTGATGCCCAGAATCTTTATGAGTCGGATCCAGGACCAGACGCATAAGGTTCTGACCATAATGTAGACCCTCATTCCCAAACTGTAACTCCTGTTGGTGGAGACAATGAGGAAGACGATGATGAGACTCAAATACCTGATTGGAGCGACAACTTTAGTTTTTTGTCAGGGCAGGAACAGGTTGGCTCTGAGGACGACGGGTGTGATAACACACAGGGTGATGATGATGAGGTGGGAGATCCCACTTACTGTCAACCCACAGTCAGCCAAGAGATGAGGTCAGCAGAGGAGGTGGAGGAGGATGCTAGTGACGACGAGGTCAGGTTGCGCCTTCCTGGACAGAGACGTAGTACTGGAAGCACGTCAACAACTGCATCCTCAAACACAACTCTGCCTCTCACCACAAGTCGTGGTGGCTCTTCAGGTCGCATGGGTGCTAAGCCTTGCATAGCCTGGGCATTTTTTCAGATCGATAAAGATGACCCAACTCGTGTTATCTGTAACATTTGTCAGCAAAAGCTAAGTAGAGGCCAAAAAATACATAGTTTGAGTACTTCATGCATGAACCGGCAGATGGACATGAAGCATAAGTTGCAGTGGGAAGCTCACTGTGCTACAATGCGGCCTAGCCGGCTGGGCCAACCACCATCTGCCATATCTTGTGCATCCGCGGCCTCTTCATCCTCTGTGACTGGGGGGACAGCAGTCACACCTGTTTTGGGGCGCAGACCTGCCACCTCTTTACCCGCAACAGCCAGCGTGATTGGCAGGTCATCATTTTCTTTGGAAGTGGTAACACCAGCTGGTGTTGAGCGCTGTACGACATCGATAGCACCACCTTTGGATCAAGGCAACCTAACATGTCCGCCTGCATCTTCCTCACAGACCGGCAGTTTGCCGGTGACACCCTTATCAACCCCGTCTAAGCACAATAGCCAGCCCTCGGTCCCTCAGATGTGGACAAGTAAAAGACCATTTCATCCTAGCCATGAGAAAGGTTGAATTTCACCATCTGCAAGCTCTTGGCTACAGAAATGCTGCCTTTCCACCTGGTGGACACAGAGGATTTTCGAGACCTTATGTCCGTCGCAGTGCCCCAGTACCAGATGTCCAGTCGGCACTACTTCTCAAAGAAAGGTGTGCCTGCGCTCCACCAGCATGTCGCACACAACATCACCGCTTCTTTGAGAAACTCTGTGTGTGACAGGGTGCATTTCACCACAGACACTTGGACGAGTAGGCATGGACAGGGGCGTTACATGTCGCTGACTGGGCACTGGGTAACTATGGTGACAGCAGGACAAGGGGCTGCTGTCCAAGTCTTGCCGTCCCCACGAGTTGTGCATCAATCCGCTTTATCTCAAAGTTCCTCCACTGCTTCTGCCTCCTCAACCTCCTCTCGGTCCTCCACCTGCATCCAAAGCCTATCTGGTCATGCCACAAGCTTTCTAACTGCGCAGAAGGGATCCTGCACACCTCCTTACTATGCTGGCAGTAGGGCTCAACGTCATCAGGCGGTTTTTACTTTGAAATGTCTGGGAAATGTGAGTCACACAGCTGAGGAGTTGTGGTCAGCTCTGGAGAACCAATTTCATGAATGGTTGTCTCCACTGGACCTGAAACCAGGGAAGGCCGTGTGCGACAATGCTGCAAACCTGGGTGCGGCCCTTCGCCGGGGCAATGTCACACATGTGCCTTGTATGGCTCACGTGTTGAACCTGGTTGTCCAGCAATTTTTAGCCCACTATCCCGGACTAGATGGCCTTCTTCAGAGGGCATGGTCGCTGTGTGCTCTCTTCCGCCGTTCGCATCCCGCAGCTCAGCGACTTACATCTCTACAGAAGTCGTTGGGCCTGCCACTTCACCGGCTAAAATGCGATGTACCTACCCGGTGGAATTCAACTCTGCACATGTTGCAGCGACTTTGGCAGCACCGACAAGCCCTGGTGCAATACGTTCTGACATATAGCCTGGGCCAACGAGATCCAGAGGTGGGGCAAATCACGCTGGAGGAGTGGTCTCAGATCAGAGACCTATGCACCCTTCTGCACAGTTTTGAAATGGCGACGAAGATGTTTAGTGCTGACGATGCCATTATCAGCATGACTATTCCGGTGATTTACATGCTGGAGCACATGTTAAACAGAATTCGGAGTCAGGTGGTGGCACAAGAGGAGGTGGAGGAAGTAGAGGAGGAGGAGTTGTATGCGGAAGGGCTAACATCTGCAAGGTCCAGACGGTCGGCAGCACCAAGGCGGCAGGCATTTGAGGGTGGGGGAGATGGTTTTACCAGGGCGCATGGTAGCAGCTAAACTAGTGAGGAAGGTGCAGGAGCCCAGGAGGAAGTGGAGGACGAACTGATGGAAGACTCATCAGATGAGGGAGACCTTGATCACATTTCTGTTGTGCGAGGTTGGGGGGAGAGGACAGAGGAAGGAAGCATGATTGTTATCTCGCCACCAACACAACAAGGACTTGGTGCTCCTGGATGCACAACACACATGAGTGCCATCTTGCTGCACTACCTGCAACATGACCCTCGAATTGTGAGAATTAGAAATAATCCTGACTACTGGGTTGCTACACTGTTAGATCCCCGGTACAAAAGTAAATTTGCAGAAATTATTCCTGCCATAGAAAGGGATGCACGCATGCAGGAGTATCAGCAGAGACTGTTGCAGAATCTTACATGTGCTTTTCCACAAAACACCAGTGGTGCACGTAGTGAATCTCACAGTTCCAACTTGCCAACCGTGGGACCGTCGAGTGTTCAGCACTCAAACCGTAACAGAAACACAGTATCTGCTGGTAACAACAATTTTGCGGAATCATTTCACCACTTTTTTAGCCCATCCTTTGCAAGGCCACAGGAGACAAGAAGTCTGACACATAGTCAACGCCTAGAGACGATGGTACAGGAGTATCTCCAAGTAAACATTGAAGCCATGACTGTGTCACTGGACCCTTGCTCTTTTTGGGCTTCCAATCTGGATAAATGGCCGGAGCTAGCCACTTACGCCTTGGAGATCTCGTCATGCCCCGCAGCCAGCGTTCTGTCTGAAAGTGTGTTCAGCGCTGCTGGTGGTGTGCTGACAGATAAGCGCACGCGGCTCTCCACTGATAATGTAGACAGACTCACGTTCATAAAGATGAACAAATCATGGATCCGAAATGACTTTTCTACCCCTGTGTCATCCTGGGGAGAGTAAAAGCTTGATGATTGGTTAAAATCACCTCACCAACCGTTTTAAGCTTTCAAATTACTAATCATGTTTATCTGTATCTTGGCTGAAAAATAATTTGGGCTTTGTAGCAGTGTGCAGCACTGATTCTATTAGGCCATCAATAATAAGCTCCACCAGATTTAAAATTACTAATCATGTTTATCTGTACCTTGGCTGGAAAATAATTTGGGCTTTGTAGCAGTGTGCAGCACTGATTCTATTAGGCCATCTATACTAAGCTCCACCAGATTTAAAATTAATAATAATTTTTAGCTGCATCTAGCCCGGAAAATAATTTTGGGGCTCCGAGATGCGCAAGACACATAAGTGCCTTCTTGCTGCACTACCTGCAACATGACCCTCATATTGTCAGAATTCGAAGTAATCCTGACTACTGGGTTGCCACACTCTTAGATCCCCCAAACTTTTCGATCAACCTTTTCATTTTAATAAAGACCAAAAAAATGGTCATTTTTGAAATTATAAGCATTAGCAGGTTATTAGAAACTGAAATCAAACAGTTTTCAACTCAAAACTTTATTCTAGGTGATGTTACATTTTCACATAGGACCCCTTGTTCGAAAGGAGCTTCTGAACTCTCTCGTCCATTGAATTTGTCAAGTTTTGGATGGTTTCTGCTTCAATTGTTTTGCATGAGGACAGAATACCCTCCCAGAGCTGTTGCTTAGATGTGAACTGCCTCCCGCCATCATAGACACTCCTTTTGATGATACTCCAGAGGTTCTGAATGGGGTAAAGGTCAGGGGAGCATGGGGGTCACACCATAAGTTTGTTCCCTTTTATGCCCATATCAGCCAGAGATGCAGATGTTTTATGTGCAGCATGAGATGGTGCATTATCATGCATAAAAATGATCTTGCTGTGGAATACACGGTTCTTCTTCTTGAACCATGGCAGGAAGTGCTGTTTGAGAAACTCCACATACATTATGGAGTTCATCTTTACCCCTTCAGGGATCCTAAAGGGGCCGACAAGCTCTCTCCCCATGATTCCAGCCCAAAACATTACTCCACCTCCTCCTTGTTGGCGCTGTAGCCGTGTTTGCGTGGGGTGTCCATCAACCAGCCATCCTCCACTCCATCCATCTGGACCATCGAGCGTTGCACGGCACTCATCCGTGATCAAAACAGTTTTGAAATCAGTCTTCATGTAATGTTTGGCCCACTGGAGCCGTTTCTGCTTGTGTGAAGTGGATAGAGGAGGTCGACAGGATGGCGTATGCACAGCTGCAAACCTCTGAAGGACCCTGCATCTTGTTGTTCGGGGGACGTTGGAGGCACCAGCAGCTTTAAAAACTTGTCTGCTGCTATGACAAGGCTTTTTTGCCTCTGCTCTTTTAACCTGACGTAATTGCCTGTAGGAAAGAGTCCTCAATTTGCCCTTATCAGCACGCACACGTGTGTACTGTGAATCAGCTACATACTTCTTGGTTGCCAAGACACTTCATCCTGATCATCGCACAATGTTGATTGTAGTCATGCCTTGACCTAAACACTCCACAATTTGTTGCTTCTCAGCAGCCGACACATCCTTTTTCTTTCCCATTTTGGCAGAAAATGTAGGCTGCTTAATAATGTGGGACAGCCTTCTTAAGTAGTCTTGCCTTTCATTGGACACACCTGCCAAACTAATTAGCACAGGTGTCTGCAATTGCTTACAGTGATATAAAGAGCCCTGACACACATCACCATCAATGAGTTTAACTGACAAACAAACAAATTCTTCCCTTATCACTCCTAAACACTTTTTGCATAATAATTTGGAACACAGTGTACATGTGCTTTTCCACAAAACACCAGTGGTTCACGTAGTGAATCTTACAGTTCTAACTTGCCAACCGTGGTCTGTATGGAGTAGTTCAATAAAGGGCCCAAAATTAAGATAACATAGATGGGAGAGGTCTCTATGAATAGGAATTCCTAAGTATTTGATACCCTGTGAGGGCCAGGCAAAGGGAAAGTTGGACTGGATGGAATCCTGTATGGATTTGGGGAGGGAGACATCGAGGGCCTCAGACTTCGCTGCATTGATTTTAAAATTTGACCATGTAACAAAGTGATCTATTTCAGCCATAACAGCATGGATGGATATATGTGATTGAGTGATATATACTAGGACATCATCAGCAAATAGAGAGCACTTGTACTCGGTGCCTCACACCTCAATCCACCTAATATTGGGGTTATGGCGAATTGATGAGAGCAGGTGCTCCGTCACTAGGATGTATAAGAGAGGGGACAGAGGACATCCCTGCCCTGTCCCATTGGTGATTGTGAAAGGTGATGAAAATGTTCTGATGCACCCCCTGGGCCTTGGGACACACGGAGCCGGACCCTTTTTGGTGGATGCTGGTGGTTGTAGTCTCCGTGGCGGCGACCCGGTTCCGTGGCTCAGGGCGGTCAAATCAGTGGCGGAACTATTTATGTGGTTTTGATGTTTAAATGTCCGACTACGCCACCCGTGGATTGCGGTCAGAGTGAACCGCCGCTGCAGGGCAGACCGCTGAGGCTGGTGTTGTGGGTGCAGCAGAGCGTAGCATAACTCCCCACGGGAGGAGTATAGCCTCAGGGCAGTGTATGCGGAGGATGGGGGTGATGGTGCAGGGCAGCAGCAGTAACGACACGGAGTCAGTGATGCAGTCCAGGGCCTTTACTCACAGTTCTTATTATCCAGACCACGTCTGCAGGTAACGGCTGCCCACGTCGTACTGTGCTCACCAGGTGAGGGGCTCAGACAACTCCCAGATAACTTTGGAGCGCTTCACAGGACCCCCTTTGTGTGTCCTTTGTCTGGACTTTCTTACCAACCCTTCTGTCCGGCTGCCTCGGGCCTCCTCTTGGTAAACTTGGCGCCAGTTTCCCTGACCCTATGTGGTGCCTTCCTAGCGGGTGTAGCGAGGGGCTGCGCCACATAAAATGTCACAGCCTCCGGTTTCTAGCTGAGGGTCATTTCCTGCCTCCACTAGTTTCGGGGACCGGTCTCCCCCTTTGGCCTGACCCCTCCACACAGGTGGATTCGGGCGTGCGGTGGCGACTCGCCCGTCCGCACCCCTGGGATCCCTTCGTTCCTCGTTCCTGGAGCCTTTTCTGCTCCTCTTCCTTCCTTCTCCCTCTTCCAGGCCTGGGCCTCTGTTACTAGGCCCGCCTCCGGAGCAGAGCTCATGCAGAGCCCCTGCTCCCTGTCACTTCTGCTCAGACTTCTCTGCACTGAACTAAGATGGTGCCCACCTTTTATACTCCCTTCTCAATGCACCCAGGAACTGCTTCCTCCCTGCTCCTGCACTACAGGGTTCCCTTTCCTCAGTGTTCCCTCCCCCCACTCCAGCCAGGGACAGGGACTGTCGTGCCCATCTCAGGGGCATATTGGTCGCCCTGCCCCACGGCAATGTGGTGTAATGCATGCAGGTGTCGGGTCCTGATCCACACTCCATCCTTACCTGAGAGTGAGATATAACACCTCTGGGTGAGGTGCAATACCTCTGTAGCAACCGAGCCCTCAGGGTGCTACAGTTCCATTTATCTTCAGCCTAGGTGACGTATTGCGATACAGGGCCATGATTTTGGCTATAAAAGGGTCCCCTAGACCCCTACCCCAAGCTTTTTAAGAGAATCATATATGGCGTGCCAGGAGACTCTATGGAATGCTTTCTCAGCATCCAACGAGAGTATCTAATTACAAATTTTTAACTGCATCTAGCCGAGGAAATACTTTGTGCCTAGTAGCAGTGTCTGCTAGTCAGCGGATTATCCCGGCTGTTAAGCAAGCTACACCACCTGTAGTTTGGACACTTAATTTTTTCAAAGGAAATGCTTCTGGACCACGGGATACTCAGTGAAGAGCATCAGGAGGCACCCCAAGGCATAGGGGCTGGGACTGGCAGTAGGATGCCTTGCGGTGGACAGCCGAGCTCGATCCTTATAAAAGCTTTTTAACTGCAGCAGCTTTAGTGGACGCTACTGGAGCTGGAATTACGCGGCAGCTGGCATGAGACTTGCCCTCCAATAGATCCTTGTAAATGGATTTAAAGTGTATTCATTCAAATTAGAGAGACAATTTAAATTAAAAAGCTTAGAGCTGCCTCCACCACAGGGGGGCTCGCTCGACCCACCAGCGGACAGGCACCAGTATTGGGAGAGGGGGGCTGGCCGTCAGGGTTCACCGCGGCTCTGGCACAAACCCGGCGACACGGAGGTGGCACGGGCAGGAGCGGACTGAACGTGTCGGCTTCTCACTTTTTGGATTTTAGAAGGGCATGACATGCCTATATCTGTGTCTCCCCCTCCTTTTACTCCTCCACCTCTTTTCTTTTCGCATGACTATATGTACTTGTCACTTTTCCATGTGTTAGTTGTGTCTTCTGAGCAGTTTGTCAGCTTTTGGACACCTTTGAAGGTGTTTTCTATGTGTTTCTATGTGTTTTTGTTTGCCTGCCATTGGTTTTAACGGTGTTCGAAGGTGTTCGACGAACAGTTCGGCGAACACACGGGTGTTCGACGAACCGAACCGAACTCGAACACTACGGGGGTGGCTCAACACTAGTGATGAACATACAGGTGTTATATATTTTTTATAGTGACCATACAGTTATCTCATTAAGGCTCGGGTCACACAACCATATATATTCTCAGGTGAGAAAATTGGGCTGATTATGCAAATCACACTCTGATAAAACTCTGATCATAGTTTGATTAGAATGTGATCATAGTGTAAGCCAATTATCGAGTGCAGCCGATGATTTCCACTGACTTATTGACTTGCATGGCCGAATACGATCTGAATATCGGATCAAACTTGGGCATGCAGTGATTTTTTCCTTGGACGGTCTTGCAGAGATGTGCATGGCTCCATAGAATAACTTTGGACTGAGTGCGATCAGATGTTTTGTAGGATGGCACTCGGACCAGTAATACGAGCCCTAATGAGTAGCTGTGCAGTTCTGTGATCATCACATAATTTATACCCTTGAAGTAAGCAATGAAGATTTCCATTCAATGTCTATGAAAGTTCCCATTCAACAAACATGTATAATGGTCCAAAGTATGTGAACACTGGATCATCACACCTATGAGCTTGCTGGACATCCCAATTCAAAGCCATGTGCTTTAACCTCTTTCTGACCCATAACATACATATTGGTTATGCTCAAATGCAGCTGACAGTCTCTGATAGTAGCAGTTAAGTGGATATACATTTGGGTACCCATTGGTCATTCGCAGAACAATCTTGGGGTGCCAATGAGATGCTATTTCAGCCAGGGCCTGGTGAGTGACCCTATCATTGCAGTCGTGATGCTCCTGTGAGGCCCAGTCATAGAAAAGAGAGATGTAGAATCATTCCTATATAATTCTCCTTCCTGTATTTTTCACTTCATGCGTTGGCTTCAAAGACATCATTAAATAACTGCATCAAAACAGCAGTCAGCTTCTATATCCACTTTAAGCCTCATGACATAGGTTCTGATCAAGGCCTGAGAAATTGGCCAACCTTACTGTTATCCCATGCTGACTTATCAATAAAACTTAAATCTTAACCGCACGTCCATGTGAGTGCAGTGGTTTTTATACCATTGGCTTCAAACACGTCATTAAAAAACTACATCAAATCTGCACATGTGTAAGTACTCTTATGCGGCTGTCTGACATGAAGAGCAGTGTTCACATACTTCTGACCATACATTGTATATGAAAACTGTGCACAACTTTTGTATACACAACGAATATGATTTATTTGCAGAAATAAGTATATGTGTTTGAAAAAACACTCCCATTATTTGTTTTATTCCCAAAACCAGTGTAAATGTTTGTGTATGTGTTTATTTTTACCAATCACCATCTTCCCCAGTTTCCAGCGCCACTCTGGTGTTCTTCGGAGAATAGTGACTGAGTACATTAACACAGACTACACTATATATACTGTACATTCACACAAGTTAAGGAAATAAAAAAAATAATGGGCTTTTTAAATGCTTCTTCAGAGACTAACATTTCCTTCATGAACTAGTTCAAATAGTTGTAAATTAAAATGTACTATTGTATGTTTTTTCCCTCTATTGGGTGTATCATTTATGCTCTGACTTGAAGGGCTGTGATTTGTGCACTGCAAATCAGCACAATTCAGATAGTCAGATGGTGCAGGAGGCAGATTCTAATCACTATGTTCACACTGCATCTTTTCTGCCATTTTTTGAGCCGTCCTCTCAAAAAAGGTGGGAAAAGCATTCATAGAATGATCAAAATAATGGTTACATTAAAGAGGATGTCCTTAGGATAGGTCATCAATGTCTGATTGGGATGTCATGACAGCTGGGAGACTACTGAAGACCCCCATGCCTATCATTACAATACTCCTGTGAACGCCGGATTGCGGCAGTGTCACTCAAGGTGAGGGAAAGACTAAGTGCACAACAACGGGAAGAGGGTGGGAAGCACAAACACTAGGGAAAGGGTAGTGGAGACCCATAGGTGGATCTGACAACACCCTGACTCTCCTTACATCCCTAAATGAGTTCCGCACATATCGCCGAGCAGGAAACCTAATCCCTTACTGCCCCTAGCGATAGGCCCTAGACAAGGAGAGTGAGCACTAGTCAGCCTCCACTACAACTAAAGACAAACAGGTAAACAAACAAGGAAAAACATTTAGCTTGAGAAGACACCAGAGAGATTATGTCAACTATCCTCCAAGGGAACTCCAAAAAGACACTAGCCAACTACTAGTACTTCAAGCCTGGACAGAGGAAAATAGAGCTATCACCGGCGATTCTCTGGAGAAATTGAAGGCATTTAAACATCCAGCAAGGGTGTGTCAATTAGTAGCAGAAGGTGGAGGTCACTGCTAAGTCCTAGAGAGAGAAGGATATCACTACACTACAGAAATGAAAAGATCAAGAAGGTGCCTGCATAGCAAAGCGCAATGACCTTCTACAGCTGGATCCAGCACGGCTGTCTGTCACACCTCCGGACACTCATCACCAGGTTTCTCCGGATGAGACGCATGGAATGAACAAACCAGCCTATGAGCATTCACCTCTGATGCTGAAACCCACATCCTTTCCTCTCGACCTTAACCCTTCCAGTGCACCAATTACTGAAGGGAAAGACGCTGGAGACGGGAATCAACATTCCTCGAAATTTGGAACTCCAAATTACCATCATCCGTGATTGGGGGTGGCGGCAGGGTAGAGGACTCAATAGGTTCTACTTATTTCTTGAGCAGAGACCTGTGGCACACATTGTGGATTTTAGGAGCCTGAGGTAACTCAAGACGAAACACTGCAGGGTTAATTATGGCAGTTATTTTATAGAGGCCAATAAACATAGGCCCCAGCTTTCATGAAGGAATTTTCAACTTGATATTCCTGGTAGACAACCACACAAAGTCATTCACACTTAGGTCCGGACCTGGCGAGTGTTTGCTGTCAGCCATATGTTGCAAGAAGCATGTTGGCCAAAAAAAGGCGCAAAAAACAGCCCATGAATAGAGGAAAATCAAGCGTGAAGCTGCCAAGATGCCATTCGCCACCAGTTTTGCCATATTTCAGAGCTACAACGTTACTGGAGTATCAAAAAGCACAAGGTGTGCGATACTCAGGGAGATGGCCAAGGTAAGGAAGGCTGAAAAACGACCACCTTTGAACAAGAAACATAAAATAAAACGTCAAGAATGGGCCAAGAAGTATCTTAAGACTGATTTTTCAAAGGTTTTATGGAATAAAAAGAAATGAGAGTGACTCTTGATGGACCAGATGGATGGGCCAGAGTCTGGATCAATAAAGGGCAGAGAGCTCCACTCCGACTCAGACGCCAGCAAGGTGGAGGTGGGGTACTGGTATGGGCTAGTATCATCAAAGATGAACTTGTGGGACCTTTTCGGGTTGAGGATGGAGTGAAGCTCAACTCCCAGATCTACTGCCAGTTTCTGGAAGACAACTTCTTCAAGCAGTGGTACAGGAAGAAGTCGGTATCGTTCAAGAAAAACATGATTTTCATGCAGGACAAGGCTCCATCACATGCATCCAACTACTCCACAGCGTGGCTGGCCAGTAAAGGTCTAAAAGAAGAAAAAATAATGACATGGCCCCCTTGTTCACCTGATTTGAACCCCATAGAGAACCTGTGGTCCATCATAAAATGTGAGATCTACAGGGAGGGAAAACAGTACATCTGTCGGAACAGTGTCTGGGAGGCTGTGGTGGCTGCTGCACGCAATGTTGATCGAAAACAGATCAAGCAACTGATAGAATCTGTGGATGGAAGGCTGTTGAGTGTCATCATAAAGAAAGGTGGCTATATTGATCACTAATTGTTTTGGTTTTTGTTTTTGCATGTCAGAAATGTTTATTTCTAAATTTTGTGCACTGATATTGGTTTACCTGGTGAAAATAAACAAGTGAGATGGGATTATATTTGGTTTTTATTAAGTTGCCTAATAATTCTGCACAGTAATAGTTACCTGCACAAACAGATATCCAAGATATCTAAGATAGCCAAATCTAAAAAAAAACCACTCCAACTTCCAAAAATATTAAGCTTGGATATTTAGGAGTTTTTTGGGATGATTGAGAACATAGTCATTGATCAATAATAAAAATAATCCTCTAAAATACAACTTGCCTAATAATTCTGCACACAGTGTAAAGGTACCAAACTGTGGGTGGAAACCGTATGCGCTATGTCCTGCCGGTAGATTGTTGGCGATGATTATTAATAGCAAACTCAGCCAATGGTAAATAAGATGCCCAATCCTACTGGTTTTCAGAGACAAAACACCTCAGGTAAGTCTCTAAATTATGATTAATGCGCTCGGTCTGTCCATTCAACTAAGGATGGAAGGCAGAGGAAAAGGACAGCTGCACCTCCAGTAAAGTACAGAAAGCTTTCCAGAATTTAGATACAAACTGGGTCCCCCGATATGACACCACATCAGAGGGAACCCTGTGAAGCTTCACGATTTCATTAATAAAAACCTGAGCAAGAGTCTTGGCATTCGGAAGTGCCGGTAATGCGATGAAATTAACCATTTTACTGAACCTATCTACAACCACCAGAACCACAGTCTTGCCTGCAGATATCAGTAGGTCAGTAATAACATCCATGGACAAATCTGTCCATGGCCTGCTAGGAATAGGCAGTGGAAGAAGAGGACCAGATGGACAGGTATGCGATACTTTAGAACGTGTGCAAATACTGCAAGCAGACACCTGTTTAACCGCATCCCGATGCAACCCCGGCCACCAAAAATGACGAGAAAGGAGGTCCGCGGTTGCCTTATCACCTGGATGACCAGCAAGCACCGACTTATGATGTTCCCTAATTACTTTATGGTGCAAATTATATGGAACAAATAACCTCCCCGAAGGGTAGGAGGCAGGGGCGTCCCCCTGAGCCTCCAACACCTCCCACTTCAGGTCAGTCTACAATATGGGAATGACTATGCCCTTCTGCAAAATTGGGGCAGGGTTCTAATGGTCACCACCACCAGGGAAGCTCTGGGACAGAGCATCAGCCTTGATGTTTTTAACCTCTGGACGGAAACTGACAACAAAATTGAACCTAGTAAAAAAAAGGGACCATCTAGCTTGCCTAGGGTTGAGACGTTGAGACTGAAAATATGACAGGTTCTTATGGTCCGTGATAACAGTAATAGGATGGACTGCCCCCTCCAATCAATGTCACCATTCTTCGAATGCCAATTTAATCACCAAAAGCTCCCTATTACCCACGTCATAATTTCACTCAGCTAGATAGTTTTTTGGAAAAGAAGACTCATGGACGCCATTTACCAGGTGACGGACCTTGAGACAACACAGGCCCAACCCCCACCTCAGACGCATCAACTTCTACGATAAAAGTTTGAGAAACATTGGGTTGATTGAGTATAGGTGTTGTGGCAAAACAACTCTTAAGGGAGGAAAAAACCTGCTGGGTGGCATTCGACCATTTAGAAAAATCAGACCCCTTCCTTGTCATATCAGTATGGGGTTTCACAATTACTGAATAATTTTGAATACATTTCCGGTAAAAATTAGTAAAACCCAGAAAGTGCTGTAATGCCTTCAGGTTCTCGGGACGGTCCCAATCATTTACAGCATGGACCTTCTTGGGATCCATCTGAAAACCTGAAGATGACAACAGGGACCCCAAAAACTGCACCTCCTGGATGGCGAAAACACATTTCTCTAGTTTGGCATAAAGTTTTTTATCCCTTAATATCTGAAGCACCTGTTTAACATGCCCCCGATGTGTATCAAAATCAGGTGAGTAAACCAAAATATCTTCCAGATAGACCACCACAAACCTGCCCACCAAATGACGAAAAATATAATTTACGAAATGCTGGAATACCGCAGGTGCATTGGTCAGACCGGCATAACCATTCATCCCCTTCTCTGATTCTAACCAGGTTGTAGACCCACCCTGAAATCCAACTTGGAGAACACCTTAGCTTTCACAACCTGGTTGATTAAATCTGGGATCAGATGAAGAGGGTATGGATCTCGGATAGTAATCTGACTCAATTCCCAGAAATCTAAACAAGGACGGAGACTACCATCTTTCTTCTTTACAAAGAAGAACCATGCCGCCACAGGCGAAGATGAGGGACTGATGTGTACCTTCTCTAGACTCTCAGCAATAAAATCCTTCATGGCTTGTCTCTCAGGGCCAGAAAGATTGTACAGTCTTGACTTTGGTAGTTTAGCTCCAGGGGTCAGGTTAATAGGACAGTCATATGCACGATGAGGAGTCAAATCCTGACAACACCCGGACTTCCCTAATGTCCCTAAATAGGTTCTGCATCTATCGCTGAGCAGGAAACATAATCCCTGATTGCCCTATTGATAGGCCCTAGATAGGGAGAGGATGGGGTAAGCACTAGTCAGCACCCACTACAACTAAAAACAAACAGGTAAACAGACAAGGGAAAACACTTAGCTTGTGAAGACAGCAGAGAGATCACGCCAACTATCCTCCATGGGAACTCCAAGAAGACACTAGCCAACTACTAGTACTTCAAGCCTGGTAAGAGGAAAATAGAGCTATCACCGGCAACACTCTGGAGAGACTGAATGTATTTAAACATCCAGCAAGGATGTGTCAAATAGCAGCAGAAGGTGGAGGTCACTCCTAGGTCCTAGAGGGAGAAGGATATCCCTACACTACACAGATGAAAAGATCAAGAAGGTGCCTGCAGAGCCAAGCTCAAAGACCTTCTACAGCAGGATCCAGAATGACTGTCTGTCACATCTGACACACCCGTGACAGGCAGGCATTCATAGGAGATCGTGATTTCTGCTACACATAGCAGTGCTGAAGACCTTCTATTGATTGCACAAGCGATCAAACGCTCACAGCTTCAAGTTTCCTAAGGAAACTATTAAATAAAGTAAAAAGTGAAAAAAAAAGTTTTTAAAAATATGAAAAAAAAAGCAAACACAAAAATCATATATGGTAAATGAAAAACCCAAAAAACAATTATGAAATTGCACTTTTTATTGCAATTTGACAGCACTTAGAATTTTTTTTCCTGTTTTCCAGTACACTATGTAGTAAAATCAATGGTGCCATTCAAAAGTACAACTCATCCTGCAAAAACCAAGTCCTCAAACGGCCATATTGTCGGAAATATAAAAAAGTTATGGCTCTTTGAAGAAGAGTTGGAAAAAAAAAAAATTAAAAAATTAAAAATGGCAATGGCGTGAAGGGGTTAAACACTTCAGGCTTTCAAAGACGTTTAAACAGTATCGGACATTCTTCTGGCAATTTCTGCTAAGAAGACACTCAATACTTTGTAAGAGAAGTCAATGGGAATGTTACAAAGATGCCTTGGTATCTCTGAAAAAATTTTCAGCATTTTTATTTTATAAACACACTAATAATTTTCTCATGGTTTAATGAATTTAAGAAAAAACACTAGTAAAAAAATGTCCCACCCTCTCCTCCCCCTCAAAAAAAATGAAGAGAAAACATTTAAAAAAAACACATGCGGAAAAAAGAGAAAATGGCTAAGATATGCTAAAAAAAAAGTCATTTCAGGTTTACAAAACTCCAGAGAAAAAGATACAGGGAAAATATATATCTTTGAACCGTGTTAGCCAGTAGTAGCTTAGAAAGCTTGCAACTTGTTACCATCTTTTCAGTTAGCCATTAAAAGGTATCAACCACTGAAGACTCTCAAACTAAATATTTTTCAGAGAAAAAGAGTGATTTCTGCTAAAAAAAATCCCAGTCATTTTTGACTGCCGGGAAAAGACATATTGTGTACATAACCTTACAGTGCTCAGAAGCAGACAATTAAGAAAACAAATAACTGTGAGACCATGACTTAACAACTGGGGTTGCAGAGCTTGCGACTAGGCCCATGTGGGCGGGGCCCACCTGCGCCAGCAGAAACTGCAACTGGATGTGCGTCCGAGGATGCATATCCAGTTGAAGTGAATTGCGGCACACGGACCCAATTGCAATACACGCTGCCGGACAATCAGAGGCCAGCAGCTGACGTTGGTGTGCATGTAATTGGGGGCGCATGGCAGTGATGTCATGCCCTCGCAGGTTGAAGCTGCCGGCTTCAGCAAAGGACGCCGTGTGGCGGGGGAGCAGAGGGAAGGTGAGTATAATGGTTTATTTTTTCTATGCATTAAGGAACAGTGGAAGAAAGGGGGACATATAACACGATTGGGCCCAGGATAAGGGACTTATGCCAAGATAAGGAACATATACCAGCATGGGCCCCAAGATATGGGACATATTACCAGGATGGGCCCAGGATAAGAGACATATACCAGGATAAGGGACATATTACCAAGATGGGGGATATATATTGATATATACTATATAAAAATAAAGGGAACACTCAAATAACACATCCTAGATCTGAATGAATGAAATATTCTCATTGAATACTTTGTTCTGTACAAAGTTGAATGTGCTGACAACAAAATCACACAAAAATCATCAATGGAAATCAAATTTTTTAACCAATGGGGGCCTGGATTTGGAGTCACCCCCAAAATTAAAGTGGAAAAACACACTACAGGCAGATCCAACTTTGATGTAATGTCCTTAAAGCAAGTCAAAATGAGGCTCAGTATTGTGTGTGGCCTCCACATGCCTGTATGACCTCCCTACAACGCCTGGGCATGCTCCTGATATGGTTGCGGATGGTCTCCTGTGGGATCTCCTCCCAGACCTGGACTAAATCATCCGCCAACTCCTGGACAGTCTGTGATGCAACGAGACGTTGGTGGATGGAGCTAGGCATGATGTCCCAGATGTGCTCAATTGGATTCAGGTCTGGGGAACGGGCAGGCCAGTCCATAGCTTCAATGCCTTCCTCTTGCAGGAACTGCATTAGGAGGAACCCAAGGCCAACCGCACCAGCATATGGTCTCACAAGGCGTATGAGGATCTCATCTCGGTACCTAATGGCAGTCAGGCTACCTCTGGCGAGCACATGGAGGGCTGTGCGGCCTTCCAAAGAAATGCCACCCCATACCATTACTGACCCACTGCCAAACCGGTCATGCTGAAGGATGTTGCAGGCAGCAGATCGCTCTCCACGGCGTCTCCAGACTCTGTCACATGTGCTCAGTGGAAACCTGCTTTCTTCTGTGAAGAGCATAGGGCGCCAGTGATGACTTTGTCAATCCTGGTGTTCTGTGGCAAATTCTAAGCGTCCTGCATGGTGTTGGGCTGTGAGCACAACCCCCATCTGTGGACGTCGGGCCTTTATACCACCCTCATGGAGTCGGTTTCTAACCGTTTGTGAAGACACATGCACATTTGTGGCCTGCTGGAGGTCATTTTGCAGGGCTCTGGCAGTGCTCCTCCTTGCACAAAGGTGGAAGTAGTGGTCCTGCTGCTGGGTTGTTGCCCTCCTACGGCCCCGTCCACATCTTCTGGTGTACTGGCCTGTCTCCTGGTAGCGCCTCCAGCCTCTGGACACTACGCTAACAGACACAGCAAACCTTCTTGCCACAGCTCGCATTGATGTGCCATCCTGGATGAGCAGCACTACCTGAGCAACTTCTGTTGGTTGTAGAGTCCGTCTCATGCTACCACGAGTGTGAAAGCACAATCAACATTCAAAAGTGACCAAAACAGCAGCCAGAAAGCATTGGTACTGAGATGTGGTCTGTGGTCCCCACCTGCGGAACCACTCAATTATTGAGGGTGTCTTGATAATTGCCAATAATTTCCATCTATTGTCTATTCCATTTGCACAACAGCATGTGAAATTGATTGTCAATCAGTGTTGCTTCCTAAGTGGACAGTTTGATTTCACAGAAGTTTGATGTACTTGGAGTTATATTCTGCTGTTTAAGTGTTCCCTTTATTTTTTTGAGCAGTGTATATATATCAGGATAGGGCCCAGAGTAAGGGATATATTACCACTTTGAAGTGGCCTAATCAAAGTCCTGATCTTAATCTGATTGAGATACTGTGGCATGACCTTAAAAAAGCAGTCCATGCTTGGAAACCCTCCATTGTGGATGAATTACAACAATTTTACAAAGATGAGTGGGCCAAAATTCCTCCAGAGCGTTGTAAAGGACTCATAGCCAGTTATCGCAAACGTTCGATTGCAGTTGTGGCTGCCAAGAGTGGCCCAACCAATTATTAGGTTTAGGGGGCAATCACTTTTTCAAACATGGCCCTGTAGGTTTGGATTTCTTTTTCCTTTAATAATAAAGACTTTCATTTAAAAACTGAATTTTGTGTTTACTTGTGTTATCTTTGTTTAATATTTAAATTGGTTTTGTCACCTGAAACATTTAAGTGTGACCAACATGCAAAAGAATAAGAAATCAGGAAGGGGCAAACACTTTTTCCCACCACTGTATATATAATCAGGATGATGGGGGGGGGGGTGTGTCGGGTTCAAATCTTGCAGCGGGGCCCATCGGACTCTAGTTATGCCACTGCTGTGGGAACTCAGGTTTTGGGATGCACTCTAAGCTATAAGCGTGCTCCAAGAAAAGAAGTTCAAAAGAAAAACTTATCATTGTTCACTACGATTTTAGGGTGCCAGAAAAAGAAAATAAATGAAAAGTCAGTTCACTATTATTTGCTGGAAAACATTTTTTTTTCTCGGGAGTTTTGCTTTACTGAACTCCTTGAAAACCAATTTAACTTTCTACATCTTCGAGTCTTTGTCTTCATGATTTTTGGAAAGATCACACTGTTGCTATACATGAAAATAAAAATCCCCATATACCCATTACAACCAATTAGAATCTAAGTGTAAATTTCAAAGTTTAACTTGGAAAATGAAAACTAGCATTTCATCATTTGCCAGGGGCAAAATCACTTACTGTGATAATCTTTACGGATGATTTACCAAGTCTCTAATGTAATGTACTGCTTTTTTTTTCCAGCTGCCCTTTATGAAGAATTCATCAGCATTACTATAAATGTTAGTCCATTAATGTTTCTACTCAATCATTGTATTTTTTTGTATGTGTTTTGTACATGTGGTTTTGAGTTGCACTTTTTTGTCCTTTTTAACCCCCTAAGGTCACGTTCACAGATTGACTATTTGGTGAGTATTTTACCTCAGTAATTGTAAGCCAAAAAGCAAGAATGGAACAGTCAGA
This sequence comes from Phyllobates terribilis, assembly GCF_046119375.1. Taxonomy (NCBI): domain Eukaryota; kingdom Metazoa; phylum Chordata; class Amphibia; order Anura; family Dendrobatidae; genus Phyllobates; species Phyllobates terribilis. The sequence goes on from NW_027362762.1 coordinate 738,188,836, forward strand.
GTAAAAGTATAATAGAAACACGTCACCACTTCTGCATTTTTCACCAACTCCTGGTTTTGTACTGATGTAAAAAACTCATCAAATACTCAACGTGTGCACATGGCCTTGGGGATTAAAATTTGTGGCCTTACCATCTAAGCTAGTTTTGACTTTCTTATCAAAGCCCTATTTTGCAAATTTGACCATGTGTCACTTCATGTGGCAATAACACTGGAATGCTTCCTCTGATCCAGGTGATTTTGAGAATGTTTTTTTTCAGGACACATTGTCCTTTATATTATTGGTAAATGTAGGATGACATGTTGTTTCATGTTTTTCATGAAAATATCTAAAATGTTCCAAATATCTACATAAATATGTAATTTTCTTAACTCTCAATTTTTTTTTATCCTTAAAGGGAATCTGTCACCTGAAAAAGCACTATTAACCTGCAGATATTGGGTTAATCTGTAGGTTAATAGCATTGTTAACCTACCCAGCACAGGCATTTAGGACCCCGCTGCTGGGTGGAAATTAATTTTATTCCTCCCCATATATGTCCGGTGTCAGTCAAGGGGCCGACGCCGGAGTGGGTTCAGTCACCACTCTGTGTATAGAGAGCGACGGCTGTAAACACGCTCCCGGGATTGACTGACAGCAGCTCATCATTAGGGCTGGCTGGCAGTTAGTGTGGGGGGCATGGCTACAGCCACCGTACTCTATACACAGTGCGGTGACAAAGTTAATTTCCTCCCAGCAGTGGGGGTCTAAGTGCCAGCGCAGGGCAGGTTCGCAACGCTATTAACATGCAGATTAACCCCATATCTGCAGGTTAATAGCATTTTTCAGGTGACAGGTTCCCTGTAATGCTGATAGTTGCACTGCACAAAATAATTAAACATTTACCATAATTCTACTTTACGTAAACATCATTTCTCAGGGCCTATATCTCAGAAAACCCGCCAAACAAGAGCCAAGACCCAGCTGTCCCTGCCAGGAGCAGCCAGTGGCAATGCACTTTTTTATTATACCGCTGAACGAAAAGTGGAAAAACAAGTGATTAAAAAGTCTAATGGGAATAAAAATGGTATAGCTGAAAATGTTATCTTGTCCTGCATAAAACAAGGTGCCATACAGCTCTGTCAGTAGAGAAATATAAATATTATAGCTCCCAGAATATAGTGATGCAAAAACAATTATTTTTCCTATAAAATAGTTTTTATTGTGTAAAAGCGCAAAAACATAAATGTGGTATAGCTATAATCATACTGACCCGAAGAATAAAATTGTCTTATCACTTTTACCACATGGTAAACGACATTAAAATAATAATAATAATAATGATAATTAATAATTCCTGATTGCTAGATTTTGTTCATTCTCCCTCCCAAAGATCAGGATAGAAAGTGATCAAAAAATGTTATGTGCCTGAAAATAGTACCAATTAAAACGTCACCTTGTCCCGCAAAAAACAAGCCACATGTCTCTGTCCGCAGATACATAGGAAAATTATAGCTATCAAAATGTGGTGATGCAAAAACTTATTTTTGCAATAAAAAGCATGTTTTAGTGTGTGACAGCAGCCAAACATAAAAAAACTATAAAAATCTGGTATTGCTGCAATCGCACCGACCCGAAGAATAAAGTTATCTAATCACTTTTACCGCACAAGGAATGGGGTAAAAAATAAAACCAATTCTGGACCTGCTGCTGATTTTTTCATTTTGCCTCCCAAAGATCGCAGTAACGCTCGGCGCACGATTATCTCAGAAATACATAATTTAGACAGAACCCACGAAGGAAGATTAACCATAATGAGGTAGATGGAGACACTGTGGACTTTGTCTGTCCTATGATTCGACAGTGTCCATCTTTTTAAGTAAAGATGAAAGCATGATTGGCCACAGTTTTGTGCACCTCTGAAAAGAAGGACACCGTTGAAAATAGGTCAGACAGAGTCCAGAGTATCTCTGCTGCCTCATTATAGTGATTGGATCTGTCGGGGGTGTGAAACCTCAATGTAAGTGCTCAGCGTAGAGCGCAGGATAAGGGAGATCCAAAATGTCGTGTAAAATGTTCCCAACAAAAGCTTCAACTCAATCCAGAAAAAAAGCAAGTCCCCACTCAGGTCTGTCATCTGTTAATGGAAAAATAGGGTGCTTTCATGCTACTGGTAGCACAAAGGCTCTGGAAAAGTGCTACAGCTCCTCACCCCCCAAAAGAAATCCAGCAAAATCTGCACTCTCAAATCCAAATGCCCCTCCCCTCCTTAGCCCCACAGTGTGCCTAAAGCACATTTAGCATTCACATGTTTGGCATTTCTGTAGTGTTAAGAGTCCGCCTTATTTACATATTCAATTTCTCCAGAAGCAAGAGCTGGGCAAAAAGTATGGGCACTACAATATACTGGGCATTACAACATACTGGGCACTGCAATGTACAGGCATGACAATGGAAGATTTGCAATTTTCACTCAGCAACATCCACTACTGCTTGTTCCTGGAAAATACACATGGGGTTAAAATTGTCAATACACCTGTACATAAATCCCAGATGGACCCCAAAATGGGGTCACTTGAGGGGGAATTCTGCTCTTCTGGCACTAAAGGGCTCTGTATATGGACTCCGCAAACTATTCTAAAATAAATTGTAGTGCTGCTTCCCTCTCGAGTCTCGTCGTGTGGCTAAGCAATACTGTACAGCAATATACACCTTCAGTAGAAATTGTGTGACAAATTTTGTTGCCAGTTTTACTAATTTCCCATGTTAATATTTCAAATCTGGGGCTAAAACAAAATTTTTGTGGCAAAAATGTAATAATTTTTTCTTCACTGCCCAATGGTATAAAATTCTGTGACACACCCGTGGAGTCAATATAATTTTTGCACCCATAGATGAATTTATTGAGAGATATAGTTTGTACAATAGGGTCACTTATGGGGGGTGGTTCTGCTGCTCTGGCACCTCGGGGACTCTTCCAGTTGGCCATGGCACCAGTAAAGTATAACAGCCAAATCTGCACTACAATATGGTGCTCTTTCCCTTCTGGCCTTTCCACTGTGCCTAAAAAGTAGTTCCCGATTAAATGTAGGGAATTTACGCACTCAAGAAAAATTGCACACTATTAGGTCCATTTTTTCTATTTGCCCTTATAAAAATTAAAAACTTGTGGCTAAAAGATAAAATTATTCTTTCTTTACCGCCCCATGGTATAAAATTCTGTGGTGTCATTATGCTCACTGCACCCCTAGATGAATTCATTGAGAGGTGTAGTTTGTAGAATGGAATCACTTATGGGGATTTCTGCTACTCTGGCACCTCAGAGTCTCTGCCAATGTGACATGGCACCGTCAAACCATTCCAGCAAAATCTGAAATCCAATATGGTGTTCCTTCCCTTCTGAGCTTTCCACTGTGCCTCAAAAGTAGTTTTAGACCACATATAGGGTATTGGCGTACTCAGGTGAAATTGTGTAACAAATTGTACCATTCATTTTCTCCTATTATCACTTTTGAAAATTAAAAACTTGTGGCTAGAGGAACATTTTAGTGGAAAAAAATGTTAATATTACATTTACTCAGCCCAATGTTATACAATTATGTATAACGGTTAAAATGCACACTACACCCCTAGATGAATTCCTTAAGAGGTGTAGTTTCCAAAATGGGATCACATGTAGGGGTTTCTGCTGTTTTGGCATGTCAGGGGCTCTTCAGATATGACATGGCATCCGCAATCTATTCCAGCACATTTTACACTTTAAAAGTCAAATGGTGCGCCTTCCCTTCCAAGCCCAAGCCCTCCCATGCCCAAACAGTAGTTTTCCACCACATATAGGGTATAGGTGTACTCAGGAAAAATTTCACAACAAATTGTATGGCCCATTTTCTCCTGTTACCCTTGTAAAAATGAAAAATTTGGGACTGAAACAATAATTTTGTGGGAATAATGTGATTTCTTATTTTCACGGCTCAATGTTATAAAACTCTGTGAAGCACCTGCAGATTCAAAGTGCTCATCACATCTCTAGACAAGTTCATTGAGGAGTATTATTTCCAAAATGGGGTCAATTGTGTGGGGTTTCAACTGTCTAGGCACATTAGTGGCTCTGCAAAGTTATTACCTCATAAACTGACACTGGGCAGAATTGAAAAACTTGGCCTGGTCAGGAAAGTGAAAACAGGCTGGTGGATGAAGGGGTTAAAGCACCATTCCAGCGTTTTTTTTTTACTTCACTGCTGGAGTGCTGTTATTAATGTAAGTTCCCTGCCTCTAGTCTTATACTTACCAGCCACCATTTTCTTATGTCATCAGCGCCTCTCCAGTATTCTTCTACAGGTTATATGACCTGCCGGATTGCTCCATAACCGTCAAGTTATTCAAAGCCTCATGTAGAAAGTTTAACTGATTGTGTGCATAACAGAAATAATGCAATATAAAATTAAAATAAAAAATTTCCACTAAAATGTAAATTTTTCATTTTTTCAAGGGATAACAGAAGAAATTGGATCTCACAATTGCTTATGTAATTTCTCCCAAACATGGCAATATGTGCATGTACAGTATATGTGTGTGTGTGTATATATGGTGGTGTGAAAAAGTGTTTTCCCCCTTCCTGATTTCTTATTCTTTTGCATTTTTGTCACACTTAAATGTTTCAGATCACAAAATAAGTTTAAATATTAGACAAAGATAACACAAGTAACCACAAAATGCAGTTTTTAAATGAAGGTTTTTAAGGGGAAAAGAAATCCAAACCTACAGGGCAGTGTGTGAAAAAGTGCTTGTCCCCTAAACCTAATAACTGATTGGGCCACTTAGCGGCAACTGGCAATGAGTCTTTTAAAGCTCTTTGGAGGAACTTTGGCCCACTCATCTTTGCAAAATTGCTGTAATTCAGCCACAGAGAGTTTTCGAGCATGAACCGTCTTTTTAAAGGTCATGCCACAGCATCTCAATCGGATTAAGGTCAGGACGTTGACTAGGCCACTCTGATGTCTTAATTTTGTTTTTCTTAAGCCATTCAGAGGTGGACTTACTGGTGTATTTTGAGTCATTGTCCTGCTGCATAACATTGCCGCAATGCCTTGTCAATTTTAACTGTGGTTGGGTACACTGCAGGGCTCAGAAGGTGTTGTTGGCATTTTGCTTTGTTAGTGTGGATTTTACTGGATTGGTTTTTGAAGTCAAGTTGCTTTATCATCAACTTTCAGCTACTGGTAATGTTGAAAACCTCTATTTTTTCATTGACAGATCTGAGTGGCAGCTTGTTTTTTGTGGGATGAGTTTTTATTGCTACATTTTGGGTTACATAACATCTTTTTATCACTTTTAAAGCTAGGTGAAAAAATTAAGCTCTCACATGGCTGTTGGCAGAAAAAAAAGATATAGCCCTCACGATAAGCTGAGAGCTATGTCCTGATTAAAAATATTAATTAATAACTGGCTCTCTAGTTCCACTCAAGTTCCCATCCCCATGAATATATAGCTAATTCACAGAACAACTAAAACAAAACTTTTTCTCACCCACTGACTCTCTTGCGCATCTTCACTACCAGAATTAACATCTTCCGGACATGCTTCAGTTAAATACCCTAGGTGGCGCAATTATTATCTTGCCCGCATCATAGAGAAGGTTTCAGGTAACTAGTCTAAGATGGTTTCCTGCAACAACTCTGCTATATTTCATTTTTTATTTGTGTCTTAAGGATACAAGTGTATTATATAGCAGGGTCAAGTGCTGCATGAAGCCACCCTAGGCTTTCTGCCACGCCTGGCAATTATAATAGGGGCAATTACTTTCCCATAAGCAAGGGTGGTAGCCCAGATTGCTTTAATATCAATCATCATTGGATATAGACTTCTGTTCAGACCTTGAGGTTGTTATGTCTCCTGCTGCTAAAGCAACCAATGGACACTACACGATCACATTACAAGTGCATCAATAAAATAGAAGAGGAATCCAAAGGATTAAATGGTTGGAATCAGAGCTACCTGGTATCAGAACATGTAGTGGGAGTGTGGCTGTTGTAAGGATTGCACTCACTCAAGTGCGGTGTGAGGAAAGCAGGAGGCATGTTCCTTTAAATGTTCATAGCGGTTTATTGGCTTCATAAATCGGTCAGAAAGTAAAATGCAAACAAACAGCCTTTAGGGCAGGCAAAAAACAAAGAAAACAGTCCTTTAAGCAAAGTCTTTGGTAAACCAGACCCGTGGTCACACAGGCTGGTACATATCTAGCACACAGCTCAGTCTGGAGACAATACACACCGTAGGCCTTCTCCACTAAAAACATAGACCATGTGCCAAACAACAGCCTCCATTAAATAGGCTGTTAACCTCACCCAGAGGTGAGGCATGTGGCTAGCAAGACCCGACCATCTCTCAAACTACCCGTAACCCGGTCCAGGTGCACCAGTTAGTTCTCTTAGTGCGTGCGTGCACTAGAGAAAATACTCCAGTTTACATCACAGAAATCAGCTATCTCTGTGATACATACCTCCCTTTGACTATGCGACCATTAGCTACCTTACATACCTCCCCCCTCTGCCTAAAGCTGTGGTGCTTGGCACCTTCTACTACCAGACAGGGGATTCTCGAGAGGGCATCGGCATTACCATGTAGCTTCCCTGCTCTATGTTCTTACATGGAAGTTGAAGTCCTTGTTACACGCATGCCGCTAGGTTTAGATAGGGGCAAGACAGGTTACATGAATTCTTTAGAATCCTGGGGGAACCGTTACTCAGGGCGACCATAAACCATGTGCTGCAGCTTCTCTCAGGCACAGAGGGGTATTGACCCTCAGGCACAAACTCATAGGTTGTTTCACTTGCTGACTAGACACACCTGACAAGATTATGGAGGATTTTAGTTTTAAGTCATTAGCAGAATGGATGGCACAGGTTGGGTGGTAGATGCTTGTATTGTTCAAATTTATTGTAATTCTTTGAGCTATGAATATCCCTTTCACATGTAAAGCGCCATGGAATGAATGGCACTATAATAATAAATAATAATAAACGGTAGAACAGTAGCATTTACTAAGAAGTCTCACAGCCAGTGCAAGTTAAGTGTTATGAGCAACAGGCTCCAGTGACAAACAGTACAGTTTCCTTAGCAGCACAGCAGTTCACAGTCTTCCCAGTAGTACAGGACAGCACAGTTCTAATGCAAAGGCACATTAATGAACACAGCATTCTTTACAGCACAGTGAAATGGAGGAGGGGGGAGGATTTGCTGAGGGAGATGATCCCTGTGACATCATTTCTTACAGTCCTTATCTTTCTACCTGACAATACTCTGCACTTCTAGTTGAGGACCTCTACCTAACCTGTGCTTAGCTTCACTTCTGACTTTAATCCTTTTCACTTGTAGGGACGCTTCTGTGAGTTACAGAACACATACACCACCTTTCTCTTCTGCTCCAGCCAGACAACTTCCCCACAATCCCCCTGGGGCTCTGCTAAAACACTCCCCTTCTCCTGTGACTGTGTTAACTCCTCTAGTTGCTGGATGCTTCTGGAGCACAACACTTCCTGTCTCATGTGCTTGTGTTATTTCTAACAGTTGCTCAATGATTTCAAAGCAACAGCACTACTTCTGCATGTCACACTCTGCAACAGCACTACTTCTGCTTGTCACACTCTTCCCTCCTTTTTGAATGTCGTCCTCGACATTCATCTTAATTGGTCAATCTGACCAATTCTGAGACAGTGGTGAAATTTGGATAACTTTATATACAAATTGGCATTCCTAAGCATAATGTCCTACCTCACTACATCTTAGACAGTGGACACACACCGTGCTCTGATTTGATGAACGACACGCTTCACAAGCCGGGTATCTTCTGTTTTGAAACCCACTCCTGGGTCTGAGGGATACCGGTTCTGGCCTGGAACGAATCTACTTTTTCACCTCAATCAACTCGGCTTGCAGTTCTCTTATTATTTCCTCCCAGTCAGCGCTAGCAGGCCTCTCTTTTGTTTGTGATTTAAGGTTCCCTCTCGGAGGTGGCACTGGAGGGTCTCTATGATGATCTTCAGACTGGCCACCGGGGGTCTTGAACTTCAGCTGACTCATTTTGGTAATTTTAGGAGCAGAGCCTTTCTTTAACTTCTGTTCTCTCTCTGACTCCAAACTAGCGGCCTCATTCATTTTTTGAATTAGGACTTCATTTAAAATGCCAGGATCTTCTAGGTACTGTTTCAGCTGCAACTTGATATCTTTGCTGATTAATCCCGCTCCCAATGATCTCAAGAACTTCTTCTGGACTAGTCCAGCATCAAACTTCCCTTCCGCTTCTACATCTCTGGATGCAAACAACAGTCTATCCTTCAGTTCAATTGCTCTGAACAAGAAATTTTGGGGTGATTCATTATTTTTCTGTAAGAGGTTAATGAGTCGGTGAAACAATTCTGAAGTACTCTCTTCTTTATAGTGCCCTTTTAAAATCATCTTCAGCTGTTGCAAGGTCAATTGACTTTTAATTTCTAGCATACTACAGAGGTTCAGTCCTGGGCTGATCGCTTTCACCCCCCCCTCAACGATCTCATCTGGCTCATAGCCTTTCTGTAAGCCTGCATCGATCTGGTGCAACAAGTTCCTATAAGACAGTCTCTCTTTCTGTTCACACTCTACAATCTGTCCCAGGATCTTGAATTCTTTCCTTATGTCGATTTGTGGTGTTAGAGAGGACTGTCTCCCTGATTTATCTAACCCGAGCAGGATAAAGGTCCTATCTGAGTCTATCACCCGTTCAGAGGGTTTGGTCGATTCTTGCAGGGCTGTTGTTATGGCTTTGAATTGTTCTTTCAATTCCTGTAGTTCAGTCTGAGGACGGAGATTCCCGCTTTTGATAATTGGTGACGCCCCTCCATCCTCCAACTTCAACCTGGTTAGGAACTGTGTTAGTTCCTGGAGGAATGTCCCCATGACGTCTTCAGCTTCTCCCCCCCCCCAGCTAACAGTTGCCTGCGGTTGTGTGCTTTGGAAATCTGTTCTACTGGCATCTTTATATGCTCTGCTACTGTTCTCAATTCTTCACAGGTTAACTGAAGAAGCAGCTCACTAATTCTGTCCATTTGTATTTCCACATCCATTGCTGCTAGTGAGTTTTTCTTTAAGGCTGGTCCCCTTTAACTGGTGTAGCAGAGTTGAGTTGAGGTGCTGTGCTGCTTTGTTTTTCCAGACACTTTTCCTCTTCTCCCTCTACACGCTAATTCCCGCTCAGGATTCCCCATACAGGCCACCAATGTTACACGCATGCCGCTATGTTCAGATAGGGGCAAGACAGGTTACATGAATTCTTTGGAATCCTGGGGGAACGTTACTCAGGGTGACCATAGACCATGTGCTGCAGCTTCTCTCAGGCACACATGGGGTATTGACCCTCAGGCACAGACACGTAGGTTGTTTCACTTGCTGGCCAGACACACTTGACAAGATTATGGAGGATTTTAGTTTTAAGTCATTAGCAGAACGGACGGCATGGGTTGGGTGGTAGATGCTTGTATTGTTCCAATTTATTGTAGTTGTTTGTGCTATGTATATCCCTTTCACATATAAAGTGCCATGGAATGAATGGCACTATAATAATAAATAACAATAATAATAATAAACGGTAGAACAGTAGCATTTAATAAGAAGCCGCATAGCCAGTGCAAGTTAAGTCTTATGAGCAACAGGCTCCAGTGACAAACAGTACAATTTCCTTAGCAGCACAGCAGTTCATTGTCTTCGCAGTAGTACAGGACAGCACAGTTTTAATGCAAAGGCACATTAATGAACACAGCATTCTTTACAGCACAGTGAAATGGAGGAGGGGGGAGGGTTAGCTGAGGGAGATGATCCCTGTGACACCATTTCTTGCAGTCCTTATCTTTCTGTCTGACAATACTCTGCACTGCTAGTTCAGGACCTCTACTTGACCTGTGCTTAGCTTCACTTCTTACTTTAATCCTTTTCACTTGCAGGGGCGCTTCTGTGAGATACAGAACACACAAACCACCTTTCTCTTCTGCTCCAGCTAGAAAATTTCCCCACAATCCCCCTGGGGCTCTGCTAAAACAATCGCGTTCTCCTGTGGCTGTGTTAACCCCTCTTGTTGCTGGATGCTTCTGGAGTACAACACTTCCTGTCTCATGTGCTTGTGCTATTTCTTTTAAAGCAACAGCACTACTTTTGCATGTCACACTCTTCAACAGCACTACTTCTGCATGTCACATCCTGTAGGGCTAAAAACCAGCTGGTGACTCTGGTATTTTTTCACTTTGATTCCCTCATCCATGGGGCATGGTCGGATACTAATCTAAATTTTTGACCTAACAGATAGTACTGCAACGTGTCCACCGCCCACTTTATGGCCAAACACGCCTTCTCTATGACCGAATAATTTTTCTCGCTGGAGGACAGCTTTCTACTCATGTAGAGGACAGGGTGCTCCTTCACGTGTATCACCTGGGAAAGTACTGCTCCTAAACCGATATCTGAGGCATCTGTCTGGAGTATAAACTCTTTCTTGAAGTCGGGGGCAACCAGGACTGGTTGCCTACACAGAGCCACTTTCATCTCTTGAAAGGCCGTCTTCGCCTCTTCAGACCATTTGGCCATTGCCGATTTCGTCCCCTTAAGGAGGTCAGTCAGGGGTGTGGCCATCATGGCAAAGTTTGGGATGAACCTGTAGTATCCCATGATCCCCAGGAAGGCTCTTATCTGCTTTTTTGACAGCGGTCTCGGCCAGGTTTGGATTGCCTCCACTTTACTGATTTGGGGTTTGATCTCACCTCGGCCAACTACAAGGTATTTGGTTTCTTCTTTCCCCATGCCACATTTCTTTGGGTTTATTGAAAACCCCGCCTTCCTGAGAGCATCAAACACCACCTGGACCTTTTCCAGATGACTCTCCCAGTCCGGGCTGAAGATAACAATATTATCCAGGTATGTCACGGAGTATTGCTTATGGGGTGCAAGCATTTGATCCATAGCTCTCTGGAAGGTGGCAGGGGCCCCCTGCAGTCCAAACGGCATCCGGACATACTGAAAGCATCCATCTGGCATAGAAAATGCAGTCTTCTCTTTGACTCCCTGTGCCATGAGGATCTGCCAATATCCCTTCGTCAAATCCAAGATGGTTATGTACCTTGCTGGCCCAAGTCTCTCAATCATCTCATCGATGCATGGCATGGGATATGCGTCGAACTTGGAGACCTCATTCAACTTCCGATAGTTGTTGAGAAACCAAAGACAAGAAAAATATCCAAATGGTTAAAAGTAAATGTATAGATCGCACAGTGCAAAAATAATAATAAATAATAAAGGGTATTTATTTAACATAATTTTGATCAAAATAATGTAAAAGCTGTCCCGCCACGTCACGGCATCCCTTGTGGGACAGTCCTCACTCTGGCTGACCTTTAATAAACCCTGGCCTGAGCCTCTTGTGCCTGGAGGAGATGTTCTTTTACAAAGGGCATCACCTTCGCAATCCTCTGCTGCATCAATGCAATGTGCTCGATGACGCTTCTGTGGTGGGGCGTGACTTCGGCTTTCCAGGTTTCCTTGGCTATATCCAGGAGACAGTCCCAGTCTCTACCATCCTTTTCTATGGCCTTCCTCAGCATTCTCTTTGGCGCTTTATTAAACCTTTCCACCAGGCCATCTGTCTGAGGATGGTACACTGAAGTTCTCAGTTTGGAGATTTGCAGGACCTCGCATAACTCCCTCATTACCTTACTCATAAAAGGTGTTCCCTGGTCAGTCAGGATCTCCTTTGGTAAACCTGTCCAGGGAAAAACATAGACCAATTTGCGAGCCATACTCTTTGCGGAGGAGTTTCTCTGGGGAATTACTTCCGGATAGCGTGTGGCATAGTCCAGGATGGCCAAGATATATTGATGCCCACGAGCAGATTTAATCAGGGGACCGAACAAGTCATTGGCAATTCTCTCGAACGGCACTTCAATAATGGGCAATGGCATGACGGGACTTCGAAAGTGAGAGATGGGGGCGGTTAACTGGCACATAGGGCAGGACCTGCAATACTTTAATATTTCCCGGTGATACCCGGGCCAATAGAACCTCAGCATAATCCGTTCCTGTGTTTTTTCCACCCCTAGATGTTCCCCCAAGATATGCGAATGGTCCATGTCCAACACCTTTCATCTATAGGGACCCAGCACTATTAACTGTTCCACCAGCTCTTCCCTCACTTTCGCGACCCGGTACAACAACTCCCCACTCATCATAAAATAGGGAAACCTATTTTAAATTGTGTCTGCCTCCAGCTCCTGTGCAATCCCATTTATGAGGGTGACATTATTGAAGGCTTCCTTCAGAGTTAGGTCCCTATGTTGGGCAGACCCAAAATTCTCACTGGTCACCCCTAACTCCGGAATGTCAGACTCAGGGGACACTACCTCCTCATGCCCTACAAGGACACAAAAGGGAAACCTGTCTGACTCTGGGTGTGGTGATACCTCATCAGGGTTAACTGGTTTAATATCTAAGCCAGTGAACCCGGAACCCTTCCGGTACAGATCCCAAAATAAACAAAAGTCCCAGCCTATAATAAGGTGCAACAAGTCCTGAACGACGCTGACCTCGTGGGACTCAGTACCGTGGGCCATTTCAATGTCCACTCTGGCCATAAGGTAGTCGTTAGCATCACCATGGATGCACCCTATGCCGACTTTTTTCCACAGGATCAATTGGAGAGGAAGCGTGGCCCTCATAAGGGTCACCATACTCTCATAGATTAGCAGTGCCATTACCTCCCACCTGTTCACCTTCACGGGACATGCTTGAGGCCCTTCGCTGGGTGGACAGTTCACACTGCAGTCAAGATACACATAATATTAACAACGGTGTCCTATGCAGCAGTCTATCGGCTGGGGGGTCAGGGGACAACGGGCGGCTATATGACCTGGACCGTGGTACCTCCAGCAAATTGCATCACCCGTAGGGACCTTGGGCACCACTTTCCTCTCCCCTTTGTGCCTTGGACACCCCACCCCTTTTTGGCCTCTGCCTCCTGCTGGGACCTCCAGTATGGAGTGGGCTGCCTTCCCAAAGAACCTTCAACCCCCTGGTGTCTCTTGACCTGTCCGAACAGTTCATCCGCATTCTGGGGATCCCCCTGGGTAACCCAAGTCTGTATGGGCCTCGGTAGAGAGTGCACAAACTGGTCCATCATCACCCGCTCTACCATCTGCTTAGGTGTAGAGGACTCCAGCTGCAGCCACTTCTGGACCAATAGGTCAAACATTTGGGAGCGAGGAGGTTTGTCCCGGTGATGCTCCCAGCAGTAAACCCGCTGCACCCTGATAGTCATTGTCACCCCCAAGCATGCGAGAATGTCAGTTTTTAGCTTGCCATACTCTTTGGCATCCTGCAAAGCTAAATCATAGTACGCCTTCTAGGGCTCTCCATTAAGTATTGCGCCAGTACCTCTGCCCACTGCTCTGGCGGAAGTTTCTCCCTCTCGGCGACCCTTTTTAAAACGGTCAGGAAGGCCTCAATGTCATCCCCGAGGTCATTTTCTGCAAGGCCCGTCTTACCGCCTTCTGGACATGGGTGTCATCAGCCAGACTTTGGGTTGGGGTGCTCGTCCTTCCCTGGATGGCGGTTGCTAGAAGCTGCATCTGCTGCCATTGTTTCTGAGGATGCTGCTGTATCTGCTGTAGCAACAAGCTGTTGGTCTCCTGCTGCTGCGCCTGTAAAAAGTGTTTCAGCTGATCCTCCATTTTGTCTGGCGATGCTTACTGGCTTGCGACAGACTTGACTCAGGATATGCAGTCTCTTCTGTAGCAGTCACATGTGTCTCCTGGGAACGCTGCCTGCACATCTAACACCAATGTAGGCATTGTACTCACTAAGGTGCGGTGTGAGGCAAACAGGGGGCATGTTCCTTTAATGTTCATAGCGGTTTATTGGCTTCATAAACCGGTCAGAAAGTAAAATGCAAACAAACAGCCTTTATGGCAGGCAGGCAGAAAGAAAGAAAACAGTCCTCCTTTAAGCAAAGTCTTTGGTAAACCGGACTGAGGTCACACAGGCTGGTATGTATCCAGCCCACAGCTCAGTCTGGAGACAACACACACAGGAGGCCTTCTAACTCCAAACACAGACCATGTGCCAAACAACAGCCTCCATTAAATAGGTTGTTAACCACACCCAGAGATGAGGTATGTGGGTAACAAGACCCGCCCATCTCTCAAACTACCTGTAACCCGGACCCAGGTGCACCAATTAGTTCTCTTAGTGCGTGCACGCACTAGAGAAAATAGTCCGGGTTACATCACAGAGACCAGCCATCTCTGTGATACATACCTCCCATTGACTACACGAGCATTAGCCACCTTACACTATGTATGACACTTAAGAACTGTATATGTACTGTATGACAGATCAGAATAACCTCGGCACTCAGGTTTTGATCAAGGAAGTGAAATTTTTAATGCAGTCCATTCATTTACAAAAAACGTTTCGGTCAAACAGACCTTCGTCAGTAAACAGACTGTCTGTGATACAAATGAAGTAGTTGTGCTCGGACAGCATAGGCTGTGTGGGAGCCTGGTATAAGGTCTCCTAATTTGCAGATTTGGTATGTGAAGCACCTTAACGCGGTGTCCACCGCTTCTTGCTGCTGCCCTGGACACCGCGTTAAGGCGCTACACATACCAAATCTGCAAATTAGGAGACCTTATACCAGGCTCCCACACAGCCTATGCTGTCCGAGCACAACTACTTAATTTGTAACACAGACAGTCTGTTTACTGACGAAGGTCTGTTTACTGACGAAGGTCTGTTTGACCAAAACGTTTTTTGTAAAGGAATGGACTGCATTAAAAATTTCACTTCCTTGATCAAAACCTGAGTGCCGAGGTTATTCTGATATGTTAATGGGTTCGGCCCTTACTTGTGCACCAAAATCCAGCAGTGCAGCGATTTTATTCATATCATTATTGTACTGTATGACAGATCTTACTAACTACTACCCAATTTTGCTATATATGTAAACTACTAGGTAGGAAAGAGCTAGCTATTTTCCAACCATAAACATTTATGACATATCAATTGAATATACGAGGGTCAGCAATAAGTAATGCCTATTTTTTTTCTCCTTTTAAATTCAAATGCAATTACATAGGTTGAAAACCACAACATTAACGATTAATTTGTCACTTTTCAATATAATCTCCATCCATTCCCACAGTCTTGGTCCACCGTTTAACAAGGGCATGTATTCCAGCATGGTAAAAAGCATTCTTGGGACCCACTGTGCACAAACTTTTCTGTATCCCAGTTGTCCAATAATTTTCATCATACTGCCTTTACTGAGGCAGAT
Organism: Phyllobates terribilis; assembly: GCF_046119375.1. NCBI lineage: Eukaryota > Metazoa > Chordata > Amphibia > Anura > Dendrobatidae > Phyllobates > Phyllobates terribilis. The sequence continues at coordinate 738,204,158 of NW_027362762.1, forward strand.
AATGCCACACAATTCATCTGCAGTCACCCGGCGGTCACCACGAATGATGTCATCGACTCGCTGAATGTTGCTTGGAGTCACTGCGGTTACTGGCCTGCCACTCCGCATTTTGTCAGCCAACGGTGATGGCCCTTCAGCTGTGTTACAGCGACGAACCCATCGTCTAACAGTACTGACATCCACTGTTGCATCACCGTACACATTTTTCAGTCTCTCATGAATTCGAATGGACGTTTCACCTTCTGCATGCAAGAATTCAATCACAGAACGTTGTCTAATACGAACATCGATGTCAGCCATTTTGCAAATGGATACAGTCCTGCCACCTGTTGGTGAAGGAAGTTGCAATTGCTGTGGATTGGAGAAGAAGGTTTGAGGAATTGTGCCAAATTCGAATATTTAAGATAACTACCTTATTTAAGGAGAAAAAAAATAGGAGGCATTACTTATTGACTGACCCTCGTACTATTAATCTGTCATCAGTGTGTGACCCACATCTCAGTCTTACAATCTACCATGCGAACAGGCAGACACGCAAGCAAGCAGTCACCATGCTTGATAAAGCAAAGTCTTTAGATTCCTTCTTTTCACAATAGGTTGGTTCCACCTATTTGCCATTTTATGGCATATCTTGTAGCTATGCTACAAATGTCCATCATAGGAAAATTTGCAAGTCAGTAGAGGCAAGAAACAAACACAAGTGTCATAAATATAATTTAAGGAGACAATTTCCCATAATAATTAATAACTGATAAAACAGCCACAAGATGGAAAAATCAACAGAAACAGAAGTGGCACAGAAGTCCTAGTGCAACTGCCACCAGCTGGGATGTCAACCATTCATATTGGTGGCATACTGTATAAGGTCCTTTAACTTGAGTAGTTTTATACTGAAAACATACATTGTCATTTCATCACGTTACACATTTGGCATCATTATGCTGGAGACAATAAGGATAAGTGCCCACGAAGCAGAAATGCTCCGGATTTTTTCTGCATCTCCTTGGCAGGAAAAACGCATGCGGATTTTACATGCGTTTTTCCTGCCAGGTAGAAGCGTTTGTCAAGCGTTTTTGCATGCATTTCCCATAGCGGGTTATCAAACGCTTTTGCAAACAATTTTAGAATCACTTGGAAAAGTGCTTGACAACTTGGTCACACTATATAAATCCATGCAACCGGCATGGATTTATATAGTGTGACCAAGCTAATAGCTAAAAAAAAGAATAAAAATGGTAAAAAATAAAAAAAAAACATTATACTCACCTTCCGATGGCCCCCGGTCTCCTTCTCCGGTGTGTCCGGTGTCTTGGGTGGCTCGCGGTGGTGTACAAGGACCTTCCATGACATTATTTAGTCATATGACAGGTCATGCGACCGCCGACGTCAGGAGTCTCGAGCCGCCCAAGACACCGGACGCACCGTACAGGAGACCGGGGCCATCAGTAGGTGAGTATACTTTATTATGTATTTAAATTTTTTTTTAACTACAGATACTATGGTACCCGGGTCTGGAGGAGAGTCTCCTCTTCTCCAGACCTGGGTACCATCCGCGCATTGAATCGCTTAATATCCACAAGTGTACATGTACTCATGCGGATATTATGCAATTCAATGCAAGTCAATGGCGGCAATTATGCAGCGTTTATGCAAAATTAACGGACATGCTGCTGATTTTTACGCAATGATAATCCGCAGCAGAAATTTCCGCAGCATGTGCACAACATATGCGGATTATCATTGGGGACCATGGGACACGTATTACCAAGCATTTTTTAAGCGTTTTCGCTGCGGAAATTCTGCGGCGAAAATGCTTGAAAAACGCATAGTGGACATGCAGCCTAAGAGGATTCGCTTTTGGAATAAATATTTTGTGATTGAACTAACTATTTGATGAGTGAGCACTAAAATGCTTGGTTACTTGTTACTCATTGCTCGGGTTACAGAGGTCTGGAGGTGTAGTATGAACATGAAAAATGGCTATTTTATATTTCAAATCAATATTGAAATAAAATAGGAACCAGACATGTCAGCATTTGTAGGTATCCTACCTCAGTTGACTAGGGGTTATTAGTCCAGACATACTAAAACATAGCTTTAGGTTAAGTTTGCTAACAGTCTGAGGTTTAATCTTTATTACTGAAGGGAATTAGACTTCGTATATGCTGTATTTGTCATTAGAGTAGAACCAGACACAGACGATTGCACAATGTTGTAAATAAGACTACAGGCATATGGCTTAAGATGGAGAAGCTTATTGTAGTACCAAAAATATAAGTGGCTATCTGAAACCCATTATGATGTATCCAACCTTTAATTAAATATTATTATTATATATTCTGTGTTAAGGTATGCTTTATCTGTATGTATCTCACTGATACATAGCTTCTTAACACAATATACTGTCTGGGAAGAAAACCTTGTTCTGATTTATAACCCGGTGTAGGATTTACTCTTATCATATGTAAACATTATGACAGAAGTAGAATGGTCCGTGAACAGGTCTAATCCGGTATTGCTTATCTGTGATAGCTGGCCACTGTCACGGGATTGGAATGTTGGACAACAATCTATGAACTTTCATGCTTAAGTAATATTAGGTTGGGTAAGCCTTTTTCTAAAATATAAAAGCTGTTGAAGAATTCAATTATGGCAGAAACATTGTGGACCTGTGAAGAGGACGCTCTTCACAGTGTAGGACCTAGGACTAGAGATGAGCGTTGTTCTACTCGAACTGTTCGCCAATCTCAAATTCGAGCTGTTTTGGGCGGTGTTCGAGCCGTTCGGCGAACACGAACGATTTGAGAAAAATTCGGCTGTTCGAGGTTATGTTCGATAACTGTTCGTGCAGCAAAATCATAACTGGATTTTTTCTCAGTAATGATGAAAATTAATGTTAATACGCAGTTTGAGTGTACAGCGGGGTGGGGGGAGGGGCAGGGGATGGATCTCTGCAGGAATAATGAAGATCTCCATTTTTTTTTCTCTTTCCCGCATTTACAGTGGGGAGGTGCAATCTGTCAGCCTATCAGCAGCGCACACACGGAGCGAAGCGCTTTTTTCACACAAGCAAGGGCATGTGTCATTGGCAGTGTATGTCACATGTCCTTGCCCTATAAGACCAAGCCATTTTCCCCGTCGCCACCATTTTCTCACTGCTGCAGCTGCGTGTTAGACGGCACCGCTGTTGCTGTGTGCGTTATACCTTGTTAATTTCAAGCCAATTTTCGCACAAATCTACAGATAGCTTGGGAGTAGGGAATAATTGTGATTGCAGTCCTTTTAAGGACTAGGTTACAGCATTTCCTACGACTTTTATCAGGCAGGTCTGTGCTCTTAAATAGATAGATTGTGGGAGTAAAGACTAATTGTAATTGCAGTCCTTTTCAGGACTAGGTTACATCAGTTCCTATCAGTTTTTGCCAGGCAGGTCTGTGCCAGTGCTGTGCAAGTTTTTTTCACAGCATTTGGCTGAATCTAGCAAAGCTAATCCTTTTTGGCCTATTGCAGAGTGTGTTAGTCAGTGGAGTAGCCTATCTGTGTTGCAAGATATACCACCTGTGTATAGAATACCAATTTTTTACTGCACCTAGTGAAGTAAAATCTTTTGGGCATAGCATCATTCTATTAGTCCATCTATACTGACCTCCATCAGGTTGCAAATTGAATATAATTTTTTTCTGCATCTAGATCTGAAAAAATATTTGGGCTTCTAGCAGTGTGTGGGACTTGTTCTATTAGTCCATCTATACTGACCTCCATCAGGTTGCAAACTGAATATAATTGTTTTCTGCATCTAGCTCTGAAAAAATATTTGGCCTTCTAGCAGTGTGTGGGACTTTCTCTATTAGTCCATCTATACTGACCTCCATCAGGTTGCAAACTGAATATATTTTTTTTCTGCATCTACCTCTGAAAAAATATTGGGCTTCTAGCTGTGTGTGGGACTTGTTCTATTAATCCATCTATACAGACCTCCATCAGGTTGCAAACTGAATATAATTTTTTTCTGCATCTACCTCTGAAAAAATATTTGGGCTTCTAGCTGTGTGTGGGACTTGTTTTATTAGTCCATCTATACTGACCTCCATCAGGTTGCAAACTGAATATAATTTTTTTCTGCATCTAGCTCTGAAAAAATATTTGGCCTTCTAGCAGTGTGTGGGACTTTCTCTATTAGTCCATCTATACTGACCTCCATCAGGTTGCAAACTGAATATATTTTTTTTCTGCATCTACCTCTGAAAAAATATTTGGGGTTCTAGCTGTGTGTGGGACTTTCTGTATTAGTCCATCTATACTGACCTCCATCAGGTTGCAAATTGAATATAATTTTTTTCTGCATCTAACCCAGCCAATAGTTTTGGCCTAATACCATAGTTTGGCCACTCAGCTCTGCTCGGTTCCCATCCATTGTTTTTTTGTGCAAACAACTCCAGAGTTGTGAATTAGTTAACCACCAAAATGAGTGGAAAAAGGCCTGCTGCTGGTGGAAAGGGGAATAGGCGTGTTGGGAAGGGGAAAAAAGGTTGTGTCCGTGGGGTAGGTGTTAAAGCAACAGTAACATCTGCAGAAGAAAGACCATCTTCCAGCCAAACTAAAATGTCTACTTCTTTTAGCGGACAATGTGATAAGATCCCTTTCTTACGGCCACGCCAATCGCTACAAATTCCAGATGAGGCACAAAAACAGCAGGTGCTTCAACGGATATCAAGTGCTCCTTTAAGTGGGCTCTCCTCCACATCAACTTCAACATCACAAATACTCCAGTCCTCAAAGGTGTCACCCTAATCGCACTTGCTTCCTCACAGCTCCCAAATCTCCAGCTGCCCATCTGAGTATGAGGTAGAACAGATGGTTGAGTCTGCAGAGTTGTTTACTCATACTATAGCCTGGGAATCAGAGGTCGACTACAGCGCTTCTGTGAATCCAGACGAGGAAATGATCTGCACTGATGCCCAGAATCTTTATGAGTCGGATCCAGGACCAGACGCAGAAGGTTCTGACCATAATGTAGACCCTCATTCCCAAACTGTAACTCCTGTTGGTGGAGACAATGAGGAAGACGATGATGAGACTCAAATACCTGATTGGAGCGACAACTTTAGTTTTTTGTCAGGGCAGGAACAGGTTGGCTCTGAGGACGACGGGTGTGATAACGCACAGGGTGATGATGATGAGGTTGGAGATCCCACTTACTGTCAACCCACAGTCAGCCAAGAGATGAGGTCAGCAGAGGAGGTGGAGGAAGATGCTAGTGACGACGAGGTCAGGTTGCGCCTTCCTGGACAGAGACGTAGTACTGGAAGCACGTCAACAACTGCATCCTCAAACACAACTCTGCCTCTCACCACAAGTCGTGGTGGCTCTTCAGGTCGCATGAGTGCTAAGCCTTGCATAGCCTGGGCATTTTTTCAGATCGATAAAGATGACCCAACTCGTGTTATCTGTAACATTTGTCAGCAAAAGCTAAGTAGAGGCCAAAAAATACATAGTTTGAGTACTTCATACATGAACCGGCACATGGACATGAAGCATAAGTTGCAGTGGGAAGCTCAGTGTGCTACAATGCGGCCTAGCCGGACGGGCCAACCACCGTCTGCCATATCTTGTGCATCCGCGGCCTCTTCATCCTCTGTGACTGGGGGGACAGCAGTCACACCTGTTTTGGGGCGCAGACCTGCCACCTCTTTACCCGCAACAGCCAGCGTGATTGGCAGGTCATCATTTTCTTTGGAGGTGGTAACACCAGCTGGTGTTGAGCGCTGTCCGACATCGATAGCACCACCTTTGGATCAAGGCAACCTAACATGTCCGCCTGCATCTTCCTCACAGACCGGCAGTTTGCCGGGGACACCCTTATCAACCCCGTCTAAGCACAATAGCCAGCCCTCGGTCCCTCAGATGTGGACAAGTAAAAGACCATTTCCTCCTAGCCATGAGAAAGCTAAGAGGTTGAATTTCACCATCTGCAAGCTCTTGGCTACAGAAATGCTGCCTTTCCGCCTGGTGGACACAGAGGATTTTCGAGACCTTATGTCCATTGCAGTGCCCCAGTACCAGATGCCCAGTCGGCACTACTTCTCAAAGAAAGGTGTGCCTGCGCTTCACCAGCATGTCGCACACAACATCACCGCTTCTTTGAGAAACTCTGTGTGTGACAGGGTGCATTTCACCACAGACACTTGGACGAGTAGGCATGGACAGGGGCGTTACATGTCGCTGACTGGGCACTGGGTAACTATGGTGACAGCAGGACAAGGGGCTGCTGTCCAAGTCTTGCCGTCCCCACGAGTTGAGCGTCAATCCTCTTTATGTCAAAGTTCCTCCACTGCTTCTGCCTCCTCAACCTCCTCTCGGTCTTCCACCTGCACCCAAAGCCTGTCTGGTCATGCCACAAGCTTCCTAACTGCGCAGAAGGGATCCTGCACACCTCCTTACTATGCTGGCAGTAGGGCTCAACGTCATCAGGCGGTTTTTACTTTGAAATGTCTGGGAAATGTGAGTCACACAGCTGAGGAGTTGTGGTCAGCTCTGGAGAACCAATTTCATGAATGGTTGTCTCCACTGGACCTGAAACCAGGGAAGGCCGTGTTCGACAATGCTGCAAACCTGGGTGCGGCCCTTCGCCGGGGCAATGTCACACACGTGCCTTGTATGGCTCACGTGTTGAACCTGGTTGTCCAGCAATTTTTAGCCCACTATCCCAGACTAGATGGCCTTCTGCAGAGGGCACGTTCGCTGTGTGCTCACTTCCGCCGTTCGCATCCCGCAGCTCAGCGACTTACATCTCTACAGAAGTCGTTGGGCCTGCCACTTCACCGGCTAAAATGCGATGTGCCTACCCGGTGGAATTCAACTCTGCACATGTTGCAGCGACTGTGGCAGCACCGACAAGCCCTGGTGCAATACGTTCTGACGTATAGCCTGGGCCAACGAGATCCAGAGGTGGGGCAAATCACGCTGGAGGAGTGGTCTCAGATCAGGGACCTATGCACCCTTCTGCACAGTTTTGAAATGGCGACGAAGATGTTTAGTGCTGACGATGCCATTATCAGCATGACTATTCCGGTGATTTACATGCTGGAGCACATGTTAAACAGAATTCGGAGTCAGGTGGTGGCACAAGAGGAGGTGGAGGAAGTAGAGGAGGAGGAGTTGTATGCGGAAGGGCTAACATCTGCAAGGTCCAGATGGTCGGCAGCACCAAGGCGGCAGGCATGTGAGGGTGGGGGAGATGGTTTTACCAGGGCGCATGGTAGCAGCCAAACTAGTGAGGAAGGTGCAGGAGCCCAGGAAGAAGTGGAGGACGAACTGATGGAAGACTCATCAGATGAGGGAGACCTTGATCACATTTCTGTTGTGCGAGGTTGGGGGGAGAGGACAGAGGAAGGAAGCATGATTGTTACCTCGCCACCAACACAACAGGGACTTGGTGCTCCTGGATGCGCAACACACATGAGTGCCTTCTTGCTGCACTACCTGCAACATGACCCTCAAATTGTGAGAATTAGAAATAATCCTGACTACTGGGTTGCCACACTGTTAGATCCCCGGTACAAAAGTAAATTTGCAGAAATTATTCCAGCCATAGAAAGGGATGCACGCATGCAGGAGCATCAGCAGAGACTGTTGCAGAATCTTACATGTGCTTTTCCACAAAACACCAGTGGTGCACGTAGTGAATCTCACAGTTCCAACTTGCCAACCGTGGGACCGTCAAGTGTTCAGCACTCAAACCGTAACAGAACCACAGTATCTGCTGGTAACATCAATTTTGCGGAATCATTTCACCACTTTTTTAGCCCATCCTTTGCAAGGCCACAGGAGACAAGAAGTCTGACACATAGTCAACGCCTAGAGACGATGGTACAGGAGTATCTCCAAGTAAACATTGAAGCCATGACTGTGTCACTGAACCCTTGCTCTTTTTGGGCTTCCAATCTGGATAAATGGCTGGAGCTAGCCACTTACGCCTTGGAGATCTTGTCATGCCCCGCAGCCAGCGTTCTGTCTGAACGTGTGTTCAGCGCTGCTGGTGGTGTGCTGACAGATAAGCGCACGCGGCTCTCCACTGATAATGTAGACAGACTCACGTTCATAAAGATGAACAAATCATGGATCCGAAACGACTTTTCTACCCCTGTGTCATCCTGGGGAGAGTAAAAGCTTAATGATTGGTTAAAATCACCCTACCAACCGTTTTAAGCTTTCAAATTACTAATCATGTTTATCTGTATCTTGACTGGAAAATAATTTGGGCTTTGTAGCAGTGTGCAGCACTGATCCTATTAGCCCATCTATACTAAGCTCCACCAGATTTAAAATTAATAATAATTTGTAGCTGCATCTAGCCCGGAAAATAATTTTGGGGCTCCGAGATGCGCAAGACACATAAGTGCCTTCTTGCTGCACTACCTGCAACATGACCCTCATATTGTCAGAATTCGAAGTAATCATGACTACTGGGTTGCCACACTCTTAGATCCCCCAAACTTTTCGATCAACCTTTTCATTTTAATAAAGACCAAAAAAATGGTCATTTTTGAAATTATATGCATTAGCAGGTTATTAGAAACTGAAATCAAACAGTTTTCAACTCAAAACTTTATTCTAGGTGATGTTACATTTTCACATAGTACCCCTTGTTCGAAAGGAGCTTCTGAACTCTCTCGTCCATTGAATTTGTCAGGTTTTGGATGGTTTCTGCTTCAATTGTTTTGCATGAGGACAGAATACCCTCCCAGAGCTGTTGCTTAGATGTGAACTGCCTCCCGCCATCATAGACACTCCTTTTGATGATGCTCCAGAGGTTCTGAATGGGGTAGAGGTCAGGGGAGCATGGGGGTCACACCATAAGTTTGTCCCCTTTTATGCCCATATCAGCCAGAGATGCAGATGTTTTATGTGCAGCATGAGATGGTGCATTATCATGCAAAAAAATGATCTTGCTGTGAAATACATGGTTCTTCTTCTTGAACCATGGCAGGAAGTGCTGTTTGAGAAAATCCACATACATTATGGAGTTCATCTTTAGCGCCTTCAGGGATCCTAAAGGGGCCGACAATCTCTCTCCCCATGATTCCAGCCCAAAACATTACTCCACCTCCTCCTTGTTGGCGCTGTAGCCATGTTTGCGTGGGGTGTCCATCAACCAGCCATCCTCCACTCCATCCATCTGGACCATCGAGCGCTGCACGGCACTCATCCGTGAACAAAACAGTTTTGAAATCAGTCTTCATGTAATGTTTGGCCCACTGGAGCCGTTTCTGCTTGTGTGAAGTGGATAGAGGAGGTCGACAGGATGGCATATGCACAGCTGCAAACCTCTGAAGGACCCTGCATCTTGTTGTTCGGGGGACGTTGGAAGCACCAGCAGCTTCAAAAACTTGTCTGCTGCTATAACAAGGCTTTTTTGCCGCTGCTCTTTTAACCTGACGTAATTGCCTGTAGGAAAGAGTCCTCAATTTGCCCTTATCAGCACGCACACGTGTGTACTGTGAATCAGCTACATACTTCTTAATTGCCAAGACACTTCATCCTGATCATCGCACAATGTTGATTGTAGTCATGCCTTGACCTAAACACTCCACAATTTGTTGCTTCTCAGCAGCCGACACATCCTTTTTCTTTCCCATTTTGGCAGAAAATGTAGGCTGCTTAATAATGTGAGACAGCCTTCTTAAGTAGTCTTGCCTTTCATTGGACACACCTGCCAAACTAATTAGCACAGGTGTCTGCAATTGCTTACAGTGATATAAAGAGCCCTGACACACATCACCATCAATGAGTTTAACTGACAAACAAACAAATTCTTCCCTTATCACTCCTAAACATTTTTTGCATAATAATTTGGAACACAGTGTACATGTGCTTTTCCACAAAACACCAGTGGTTCACGTAGTGAATCTTACAGTTCTAACTTGCCAACCGTGGTCTGTATGGAGTTGTTCAATAAAAGGCCCAAAATTAAGATAACATAGACGGGAGAGGTCTCTATGAATAGGAATTCCTAAGTATTTGATACCCTGTGAGGGCCAGGCAAATGGAAAGTTGGACTGGATGGAATCCTATATGGATTTGGGGAGGGAGACATCGAGGGCCTCAGACTTCGCTGCATTGATTTTAAAATTTGACCATGTAACAAAGTGATCTATTTCAGCCATAACAGCATGGATGGATATATGTGATTGAGTGATATATACTAGTACATCATCAGCAAATAGAGAGCACTTGTACTCGGTGCCTCCCACCTCAATCCACCTAATATTGGGGTTATGGCGAATTGATGAGAGCAGGTGCTCCGTCACTAGGATGTATAAGAGAGGGGACAGAGGACATCCCTGCCTTGTCCCATTGGTGATTGTGAAAGGTGATGAAAATGTTCTGATGCACCCCCTGGGCCTTGGGACACCCGGAGCCGGACCCTTTTTGGTGGATGCTGGTGGTTGTAGTCTTCGTGGCGGCGACCCGGTTCCGTGGCTCAGGGTGGTCAAACCAGTGGCGGAACTATTTATGTGGTTTTGATGTTTAAATGTCCGACTACGCCACCCGTGGATTGCGGTCAGAGTGAACCGCCGCTGCAGGGCAGACCGCTGAGGCTGGTGTTGTGGGTGCAGCAGAGCGTAGCATAACTCCCCACGGGAGGAGTATAGCCTCAGGGCAGTGTATGCGGAGGATAGGGGTGATGGTGCAGGGCAGCAGCAGTAACGACACGGAGTCAGTGATGCAGTCCAGGGCCTTTACTCACAGTTCTTATTATCCAGACCACGTCTGCAGGTAACGGCTGCCCACGTCGTACTGTGCTCACCAGGTGAGGGGCTCAGACAAATCCGAGATAACTTTGGAGCGCTTCACAGGACCCCCTTTGCGTGTCCTTTGTCTGGCCTTTCTTACCAACCCTTCTGTCCGGCTGCCTCGGGCCTCCTCTTGGTAAATTTGGCGCCAGTTTCCCTGACCCTATGTGCTGCCCTCCTTGCAGGTGTAGCGAGGGGCTGCGCCACATAAAATGTCACAGCCTCCGGTTTCTAGCTGAGGGTCGTTTCCTGCCTCCACTAGTTTCGGGGACCGGTCTCCCCCTTTGGCCTGATCCCTCCATGCAGGTGGATTCGGGCGTGCGGTGGCGACTCGCCCGTCCGCACCCCTGGGATCCCTTCGTTCCTCGTTCCTGGAGCCTTCTCTGCTCCTCTTCCTTCCTTCTCCCTCTTCCAGGCCTGGGCCTCTGTTACTAGGCCCGCCTCCGGAGCAGAGCTCATGCAGAGCCCCTGCTCCCTGCCACTTCTGCTCAGACTTCTCTGCACTGAACTAAGATGGTGCCCACCTTTTATACTCCCTTCTCAATGCACCCAGGAACTGCTTCCTCCCTGCTCCTGCACTACAGGGTTCCCCTTCCTCAGTGTTCCCTCCCCCCACTCCAGCCAGGGACAGGGACTGTCGTGCCCATCTCAGGGGCATATTGGTCGCCCTGCCCCACGGCAATGTGGTGTAATGCATGCAGGTGTCGGGTCCTGATCCACACTCCATCCTTACCTGTGAGTGAGATATCACACCTCTGGGTGAGGTGCAATACCTCTGTAGCAACCGAGCCCTCAGGGTGCTACAGTTCCATTTATCTTCAGCCTAGGTGACGTATTGCGATACAGGGCCGTGATTTTGGCTATAAAAGGGTCCCCTAGACCCTTACCCCAAGCTTTTTAAGAGAATCATATATGGCGTGCCAGGAGACTCTATGGAATGCTTTCTCAGCATCCAACGAGAGTATCTAATTACAAATTTTTAACTGCATCTAGCCCAGGAAATACTTTGTGCCTAGTAGCAGTGTCTGCTAGTCAGCGGATTATTCCGGCTGTTAAGCAAGCTACACCACCTGTAGTTTGGACACTTAATTTTTTCAAAGGAAATGCTTCGGGACCACGGGATACTCAGTGAAGAGCATCAGGAGGCACCCCAAGGCATAGGGGCTGGGACTGGCAGTAGGATGCCTTGCGGTGGACAGCCGAGCTCGATCCTTATAAAAGCTTTTTAACTGCAGCAGCTTTAGTGGACGCTACTGGAGCTGGAATTACGCGGCTGCTGGCATGAGACTTGCCCTCCAATAGATCCTTGTAAATGGATTTAAAGTGTATTCATTCAAATTAGAGAGACAATTTAAATTAAAAAGCTTAGAGCTGCCTCCACCACAGGGGGGCTCGCTCGACCCACCAGCGGACAGGCACCAGTATTGGGAGAGGGGGGCTGGCTGTCAGGGTTCACCGCGGCTCTGGCACAAACCCGGCGACATGGAGGTGGCACGGGCAGGAGCGGACTGAACGTGTCGGCTTCTCACTTTTTGGATTTTAGAAGGGCATGACATGCCTATATCTGTGTCTCCCCCTCCTTTTACTCCTCCACCTCTTTTCTTTTCTCATGACTATATGTACTTGTCACTTTTCCATGTGTTAGTTGTGTCTTCTGAGCAGTTTGTCAGCTTTTGGACACCTTTGAAGGTGTTTTCTATGTGTTTCTATGTGTTTTTGTTTGCCTGCCATTGGTTTTAACGGTGTTCGAAGGTGTTCGACGAACAGTTCGACGAACAGTTCGGCGAACACACGGGTGTTCGACGAACCGAACCGAACTCGAACACTACGGGGGTGGCTCAACACTACCTAGGACGCATTCTCTGCCCATCGCTGAACGCTTCTCCAGCTGAAGTTTCCGGACAGATGATGTACATGCTACTAGGGAAATCTTTTTCTTCTTCTATCTAATAGTAAGTATGTAACCTTTATAAGTATTTAACCTTTGTAACCATTAATCTACTAAAGTGTACGCAATATCATAATTTCATACTATTCCTTTGATTCTGTATTTTATCTTTCAAATTAACTATTATAAATAAAATTGCGTTATATTACAAGTGGTTGCCTTCTTTAAAGCCGCATCCGAACATTATTGCTAAAAACTTGGCAATACAGGAGGGGGCCTAAAAATTGGTCAAATCAATGGAAACAGTACTCAAATGACACGGAAACAGCATGGAGAAGACACCTGGAAGCATCTCTGAATCCCAGGTCACTGCTGTGAACAATGTTGTCAGAGTATTACACCACTTTTACAGACTGACAATAGAACATACAAAAACAAAGTTAAAATGGATTTTCCTGCAAAAAATGTTAAGAAACATTTTTTCGAGGGTAATAACTTTTGTATAAGGCAAAATAAATAACCCAAAACATAAATGCTCCTTCACACCTTGGGCTATGTTCACACGTAGTGTTTTTGATGCATTTTTGCACTTTTGCATTTCTTTCAACGGTGAAAAATACATTCACCAGTAAATGTCATTTCAACATTTTACTACTTTATCTGGTCATGTGGTGTGTGAGACACGATCAGGCACATCCAGAATGAACACTCATTTCCAGTTGATAATACCATCTAGCAATTGTCCTTATTTTAAAAGCATCTAACAGCGTTATCAATAGGGAATAGAATTTTTTTTTCAGCACGGAGTATAATACAATATTCCCTGACTAGATGCCTGTAAGACGCTATCCCAACTGCTATATGTTACCCATACACGAATCTCAGATAAGACAGGTAATATTGTACAATAAAAAATACATTTTAACCGGCCCCAAAAATTTTTTATTTGAGATGGCAGCAACTAACTGTGAAGGAATGCAAGCAACCCTGCCTGCTTTCATGAATTTGTGAGTAAAAATCACCGTTAAAAGCTATGAATCGGTCAATGAGTGCATGGAAAATATCAATCAATTAATGTACTGTGGAAGAGATGTATTCGACGACAATGAACAACACTCATCTCCAGTTGATGATGCCTTGCACCTGTCCCTATTGTAAATGCAGCTATCTGTGGTATCTATAGGGAATAGAATAGGTTTTCATTTTTTTGCAGCAGCAGCACGGAGAATAAGGCAATATTGCCTGGCTGGATCGGTGCAATACGCTATTGATATTGTGATAGCTCACCCATAAATGAATTTCAGATGAGAGGAAATATTGTAGAATATAGAATTGATTTGAATTGGCCTTCCCATTATTAAGGAGTGGGTCTCCTATACCGTTATTGCATATATGTTCTAATACCAGCGTTTTCTAAAACCATCTCTGAGAAAACGCTAGCGGCCAGGACCTCCAAGGCATAGAGAGACAGTTAATGTCATGTGTCCAGCTTGGATACCCAATAGTTGAAAGGCACAGAGGAATCACGGAGGACACTGGTATGGTCAGCAAGGTACTCATCTTCCAAAACTTCTCCCTCCTTGTCAGAGTACCCCACGCATCAGGGCCTGTGCGGTGGGAGGGTCTGAGAAAACTGTCCCAGACCTTTGACAGTGTTCCCCTGCCCCTGCTGTATCTGGTTTGTGTCTCTCTCACCTGTACTCCTTGGTTGTCCAAGAAACTGTGACCTCTGCCTTCAGTGTTGTCAGTTGGGAATTTTTTTTAATAATTCTTCAACAAGGGCCTTCTGGTACTGCAACATTTTATTAGACCTGTTCGCCACGGGAAGGAGAGAAAGAAAGTTCTCCTTGTAGCGCAGGTCTAAAAGTGTGACCAGCCAGTAATTACTTTTGCCCAAAATGCGTACAACACTAGGGTCACAGGAAAGGCAGCGGAACATAAAATCAGCCATGTGTGCCAGACTGCCAACAGCCAAGACTGTCCCCACCAAGAGGACGACTGTCTATGTTCTCCTCCTCATCCTCCTCCTGGTCTTCCTCCTCGTCCTCCCCCTCTTCAGACCATCCATGCTGAACAGACAGTATTAATGTAGTGTGGGTAGTACGGTCTGTAGAGCAGCAAACTAGCTCCTGTTCCTCCTCCTCTTCCTGCTCCTCCTCCTCATTTTCACCCAATCCGCATTGAGATGAAATGAGGCTGGGTTGTGTAGCCTCACCCTGTATAGTTCCTTGCTCCATCTCATCGTGCTCCTCCTGCAATGCCTCCTCTTTAATTGTGAGTAGTGAGTGTTTCAGTAGACAGAGAAGCGGGATGGTGATGCTAATTATGGTGTCATCGCCAAATCACCAGCTTGGTGGAGTTCTCAAAGTTTTGGAGGATGGCACAGATGTCTGACATGAAAAACAACGGGCGAGTTGAAGCTGGTACTCAACAACTGCCCTCTGCTGCTGAAAAATCCTTCCCAACATATGCAACGTTGAGTTCCATCATGTGGTGACATCGCACACCAGTCAGTGAGCTAGAAGCTGCAAATGCTGCTCAAGCACTGTCAGGGCGGTGGAAGCTGCAGCTGACTTTCAGAAATAGGCTCACAAGTGGCGTACTTTAACAAGCAGCTCAGGCAGCTCTGGGTAGGTTTTGAGAAACCTATGAACCACTAGATTGAGCACATGGCCAGGCATGATATGTATGCGAGTTCGTCAAGCTTCAGAGCCACCACCAGGTTCCGGCCATTGACACACGCGACCATGCCTGGCTGTAGGTTCCTTGGTTAGAGCCACAGATCTGCCTGCTCTGTTACAGCTTTCAACAACTCTGCAGCGGTGTGCAGTTTGTCGCCTAGGCAGATAAGCTTCAGCAGAGCCTGTTGCCGCTTGGCCAAGGCAGTGCTGCAATGCTTCCAGCTTGCGACTGATGTGGTCATATCGGAGATGGACAATATAGAGAAACAATATAGTCAGCACTCTGCAGTCGTGCTGTGGTGCACGTGGAGGATTAGTCTTCAAACTAAAAAAGCAGGTCCCGGCACTCATGTGTAGAGAATTTTTTCATTTATTCCACATATAGGATAACAATAAAATGTTTCAGCCCTTCCAGGGCTTTTGTCAATTGTAAAAATTATGTGGAATAAATTAACTAGTTCTATACACGTGAGTGCCGGAACCTGCTTTTTTCATTTTGGAGATGGAGACTAAAGAGTAGGAGGATGAGGTGCAGGAGCTGTAGAATGTTGGGGCAACCCTGAATGACCCAGGGCTCGCAATCCTCGGTGCCGGGAGGACGTGTTCCGTCCCAGGGTCCGACTGGGTCCTGGCTTCCACAATATTAACCCAGTGTGCCATCAATAAAATGTACTATCCTTGGACATAAGCACTTGTCAACGTGTCCGTGAGTTGGTGGACCTTCTCAGTAACTGCATTGGTGAGGGCACAGGTAATGTTCTGGGACACATCCTTGTGTAAGGCAGGGACAGCACATCTGGAGAAATAGTGGAACCTGGGAACCGAGTACCGAGGGAGAGCCAAAGCCATGAGGTGTCTGAAAGATTCCGTCTCCACGAGCCTAAAAGGCAACATTTCTAGTGCAAGCAGTCAAGAAATGTGGCAATTTAGTATTGTGACTAGTAATGAGAGAACGTGCTCGCCACTGCTCGGTACTCACCCGAGCATCACTGTGCTCGACGAGCTCGGCGAGTATTTCCGGGTTGCTCGGACCGGAACTCGGGTTCCCTCTCTGCATGTTTGCCACTCTTTAGAGAGCCAAAGACATTCAGGGATTGCCTGCCATGCATTGTAATACCGTTGCCATGTTGGTTGTGGACATTACAATGATTGGCTGGCCGCACAGCATCATCAGGTGTATATAAGACCAGGCCGCCATGCTCGTCACAGTCTACTCCGGAACCAGGCAAAGTAGGGAGAGATGCTGCTGCGTCGGGGAGACATTTGCTTTTTCATAGTTAGTATAGGTATTCCACAACATATATACACTGCTCAAAAAAATAAAGGGAACACTCAAATAACACATCCTAGATCTGAATGAATGAAATATTCTCATTGAATACTTAGTTCTGTACAAAGTTGAATGTGCTGACAACAAAATCACACAAAATTCATCAATGGAAATCAAATTTATTAACCAATGGAGGCCTGGGTTTGGAGTCACCCCCAAAACTAAAGTGGAAAAACATACTACAGGCTGATCTAACTTTGATATAATGTCCTTAAAACAAGTCAAAATGAGGCTCAGTATTGTGTGTGGCCTCCACATGCCTGTATGACCTCCCTATAATGCCTGGACATGCTCCTGATGAGGTTGTGGATGGTCTCCTGTGGGATCTCCTCCCAGACCTGGACTAAAGCATCCGCCAACTCCTGGACAGTCTGTGGTGCAACGTGATGTTGGTGGATGGAACGAGACATGATGTCCCTGATGTGCTCAACCGGATTCAGGTCTGGGGAATGGGCGGGACAGTCCATAGCTTCAGTGCTGTAATCTTGCAGGAACTGCTGACACACTCCAGGCACATGAGGTCTGGCATTCTCCTGCATTAGGAGGAACCCAGGGCCAACCGCACCAGCATATGGTCTCACAATGGGTCTGAGGATCTCATCTCGGTACCTAATGGCAGTCAGGCTACCTCTGGCGAGCACATGTAGGGCTGTGTGGCCCTCCAAAAAAAATCCAATCTCACACCATTACTGACCCACTGCTAAATCGGTCATGCTGAAGGATGTTGTAGGCAGCAGATCGCAATCCACTGCATCTCCAGACTCTGTCACGTCTGTCACATGTGCTCAGTGTGAACCTTCTTTCAATCTGTGAAGAGCACAGGGCGCCAGTGGCAACTTTGCCAATCCTGGTGTTCTGTGGCAAATGCAAAGTGTCCTGCACGATGTTGGGCTGTGAGCACAACCCCCATCTGTGGACGTCAGGCCCTCATACCACCCTCATGGAGTCGGTTTCTAACCGTTTGTGCAGACACATGCACTTTTTTGGGCTGTTGGAGGTCATTTTGCAGGGCTCTGGCAGTACTCCTCCTGTTCCTCCTTACACAAAGGCGGAGGAAGCGGTCCTGCTGCTGTGTTGTTGCCCTCCTACCACCCCCTCCATGTCTCCTGGTGTACTGGCCTGTCTCCTGGTAGCACCTCCAGCCTCTGGACACTACGCTGACAGACACAGCAAACCTTCTTGCCACAGCACGCATTGATGTGCCATCCTGGATGAGCTGCACTACCTGAGCAACTTCTGAGGGTTGTATAGTCCGTCTCATGCTAACGCGAGTGTGAAAGCACAACCAACATTCAAAAGTGACCAAAATATCAGCCAGAAAGCACTGGTACTGAGATGTGGTCTGTGGTCCCCACCTGCAGAACCACTCGTATATTGAGTGTGTCTTGATAATTGCCAATAATTTCCATCTATTGTCTATTCCATTTGCACAACAGCATGTGATGTGAAATTGATTGTCAATCATTGTTGCTTCCTAAGTGGACAGCTTAATTTCACAGAAGTTTGATCTACTTGGAGTTATATTCTGTTGTTCAAGTGTTCCTTTATTTTTTCGAGCAGTGTATATCCAACTGAACTAACGGTCCTTCTGAGGACTAATCCTGCTGCATATTTTCAGTGGTGATAGCAGGAGTAAGGCAGGCAGGCAGAGTATGTGGCAGACTGCAGTGCATGATACAGCACAAGAGGGTCCTTTGAACATTCTGCTAGTATAAGTATTCCATGACATATATATATACAGTATATATATATATATATATATATATATATATATACCCATCTGAACTAACAGTCCTTCTGAGGACTAATCCACCTGCATATATTCAGTGGTGATAGCAGGAATTAGGCAGACAGTGTATGTGGCAGACTGCAGTGCATATAGTGCAAGAGGGTCCATTGAACGCTCCAGTTGCTGCTGTTCTTACAGATATTTGTAGGCAAAGCCACAGATATCAGGGACCAGGGAAATTTTTTTTTAATCTTAATCCTGGTTATTTTCTTAAAAGCAATCCAGAGTACACCATTTTTCTTCTCCATTTGCTTGTTCTCACTGCAGAATAAAGCCAGATCTGTTCCATATTTCAGCGAAAAATCCAGAAATTTTAACTGAACGTGGAAAATCTTGTCCTCATTTTCCATTCTGTTGCAGTGTGCCAGTCAAGCTATTCACACTAAGTGTCTGTGAAGAATAGTATTAGTAAATTACAGGCCTGCTATTTAAAACCGTGGTTCGCTGTCAGACATAAGACCTAGAAGAGTGTTCCAAAAGCAGACATTTCTTCCATTTTCATTCCGTTCCAGTGTGTCGGTGAAGCTATTCTCACTAGGTGTCTGTGAAGAATAGTATTAGCAAATTACAGCCCTGCTATTTAAAATTGTGGTTCTCTGTCAGACGTATCACATGTAATGGAGTTCCAAAATCATCCATTTCTCATGAACGTGGAAAATATTGTCCCACATTAAAAATGGGCAAGGTGCGTGGCAAGGGACGGGGAAGTGGACGTGATGGTGATGGTGCATGCAGAGGCCGAGGATGTGCTGTGGGCAAGGTGAAATTGTGCCACAACAAACACCCACATCTTATCGCTCGATTTTCCTGTCCCAATTACTATGGGACAGCAGAACACCACTATTGAACACAGAGCAGTGTCAAAAAGTTATTGGTTGGATTGCAGATGATGCTTCCAGTCAGATTGCCACCACCAACACCACCCTGTCTTCCACACGGTCAAGTCTCAGTAGTCGTGAGTCTGGGCTGCATATTCCTCACTCTGATCCTCCTTCCTCCCACCATGCTGAGTGCCCGGGGACAACTGATCCCACACTTGGACACCCCAAAGAGCTGTTCACTTTTCTAATTTAAAATTTGGGCCTCTCGCCCGGCCAGCTTCAAGCGAGTCAAGAGGACAAAGCGTGTAGTGATGCCCAAATATTGGAGCAGCAACAGTCACACGAAGGCGACTGTGGGAAAGTGCAATTACTGTCGCAAGAGGTGGATGATGATGATGAGACACAATTGCCAGTAAGTCAGGAGGAGGACCAGGGTGCGGAAGTGGAAGATGAGGTGGTGGATGATATAGTAACTGACCCAATCTGGCAGGGGGACATACAGAGCAAGGACAGCAACACACAGGAAGAGGGAAGTGTAGCACCACAGCAGACAGGAAGAAGCAGTGTGGCCAGCATCAGCAGGGGTAGCAAAACTAGCAGCCTGACCACCACCAGCATGATCAGACACATGGCAGCAAAGCACCCGACTAAGTGGGCCGAACCCCAGGGTCCAGCAACAGGGTCTACGGGTGACACCACTGCTTGTTCTGCTGTTGTGCGTGCATGCCAATCCCCTGTCCATGGCGCATGCCAAGATGCCCCCCACCCTGCACCTGTCGTTGCACACTCTCAAGTAGCACCATCAGCAAGCACGTCCATATCCTTGTCCCAGCGCAGCATTCAGTTGTCCCTACCCCAGTCCTTGGAACGCAAGCACAAATACGCAGCCAACGCCCCACAGGCCACACTACTAAATTCCCATATTTCGCGAATGCTTGCACTTGAAATGTTGCCTTTTAGGCTCGTGGAGATGGAAACTTTCCGCAACCTGATGGCGGCAGCCGTCCCTTGGTACTCGGTCCCCAGCCGCCACTATTTCTCCTGGTGTGCCTTCCCCGCATTACACGAGCACGTTTCCCACAACATTAGCCATGCCCTCAACAATGCAGTTACTGGAAAAGTCCTCTTTGTGGGCAGGGATGGTACATCTCACTGATGGTACACTGGGTTAATATTGTGGAAGCCGGGACCCAGTCGGACCTTGGGACGGAACACGACCTCCCGATGCCGAGGATTGCAATCAGGGTTGCACCCACATTCTACAGCTCCTGCACCTCCTCCTCCTCTTCAGCCTCCATCTCCGAAATGACCACATCAGTCGCAAGCTGGAGGCACTGCAGCACTCCCTCGGCCAAGCGGCAACAGGCTGTGCTGAAGCTAATATGCTTAGGTGACAAACCGCACAATGCTGAAGAGTTGTGGATAGCTCTGAAAGAGCAGGAAGATCTCTGGCTTACACCGCTGACCCTACAGCCAGGCATGGTCGTGTGTGAAAATGGCCGGAACCTGGCGGAGGCTCTGAAGCGAGGCGAGCTCACACACGTACAAAAGGTATGGGAGACACACTTCCTAATCATGGGAGCATTTATTTCAGGAGGCCCTCTGACCTCTATGTCTTTTGCAAGGGGCATTGGAGTTCCTCCAAATTTTTGGCAGCTGTTGCTTCACTGCATATCCTATAACTAAATAGCAGACCCTCTCCTCTCTAATGGAAACATGTCATACTCTTTACTGTGTCCCAGCTGAATGTTTCTTTAAATTGTTAGTGGGGTTTTTCTCAAATTTTGGCAGCCCTTGCAGTCACAGCATGGGCATTACCACTATAGGAGACCCGCTCCTTTAAAATGGGAACATTTTTTTTTACTGAGACCCTCCTCTATGTCTCTTCAAAGGGGTATTGGGTTTGTTTCCAAATTTATGGCAGCCCTTGCAGTCACTGCATATGGAATAACAGTATAGGAGAGCCACTCGTTAATAATGGGAACAACAATGCATAGCCAGCTGCAGGCCCTTTAAGAATAGTAAGGGCCGCCTGATGGCCCTATAAAAATAGGCTTTGTGACTTTCAGAGTCCCTCCATCATGAATGAAACATGATGTGTCTGATGATGTGTCACACATCACATGGCCAGATAAGGTAAAGTGTTAAAATGACATTTCTCGGTGAATGCATTTGTCTTGGTTGAAACCAATGCAAAAGTGCAAAAACGCATCAAAAACGCTACCAGTGAACATAGCCCAGGGTGTGGAGGAGCATTTTTGTTTTTGGTTATTTATATTGCCTTATATATAGTGTTGAGCCACCCCCGTAGTGTTCGAGTTCGGTTCGGTTCGTCGAACACCCGTGTGTTCGCCGAACTGTTCGTCGAACTGTTCGTCGAACACCTTCGAACACCGTTAAAACCAATGGCAGGCAAACAAAAACACATAGAAACACATAGAAAACACCTTCAAAGGTGTCCAAAAGCTGACAAACTGCTCAGAAGACCTAACTAACACATGGAAAAGTGACAAGTACATATAGTCATGCGAAAATAAAAGAGGTGGAGGAGTAAAAGGAGGGGGAGACACAGATATAGGCATGTCATGCCCTTCTAAAATCCAAAAAGTGAGAAGCCGACACGGCAAGTCCGCTCCTGCCCGTGCCACCTCCGTGTCGCCGGGTTTGTGCCAGAGCCGTGGTGAACCCTGACGGCCAGCCCCCCTCTCCCAATACTGGTGCCTGTCCGCTGGTGGGTCGAGCGAGCCCCCCTGTGGTGGAGGCAGCTCTAAGCTTTTTAATTTAAATTGTCTCTCTAATTTGAATGAATACACTTTAAATCCATTTACAAGGATCTATTGGAGGGCAAGTCTCATGCCAGCAGCCGCGGTAATTCCAGCTCCAGTAGCGTCCACTAAAGCTGCTGCAGTTAAAAAGCTTTTATAAGGATCGAGCTCGGCTGTCCACCGCAAGGCATCCTACTGCCAGTCCCAGCCCCTATGCCTTGGGGTGCCTCCTGATGCTCTTCACTAAGCATCCCATGGTCCCGAAGCATTTCCTTTGAAAAAATTAAGTGTCTAAACTACAGGTGGTGCAGCTTGCTTAACAGCCGGGATAATCCGCTGACTAGCAGACACTGCTACTAGGCACAAAGTATTTCCTGGGCTAGATGCAGTTAAAAATTTGTAATTAGATACTCTCGTTGGATGCTGAGTAAGCATTCCATAGAGTCTCCTGGCACGCCATATATGATTCTCTTAAAAAGCTTGGGGTAGGGGTCTAGGGGACCCTTTTATAGCCAAAATCACGGCCCTGTATCGCAATACGCCACCTAGGCTGAAGATAAATGGAACTGTAGCACCCTGAGGGCTCGGTTGCTACAGACGTATTGCACCTCACCCAGAGGTGTGATATCTCACTCTCAGGTAAGGATGGAGCGTGGATCAGGACCCGACACCTGCATGCATTACACCACATTGCCGTGGGGCAGGGCGACCAATATGCCCCTGAGATGGGCACGACAGTCCCTGTCCCTGGCTGGAGTGGGGGGAGGGAACACTGAGGAAGGGGAACCCTGTAGTGCAGGAGCAGGGAGGAAGCAGTTCCTGGGTGCATTGAGAAGGGAGTATAAAAGGTGGGCACCATCTTAGTTCAGTGCAGAGAAGTCTGAGCAGAAGTGGCAGGGAGCAGGGGCTCTGCATGAGCTCTGCTCCGGAGGCGGGCCTAGTAACAGAGGCCCAGGCCTGGAAGAGGGAGAAGGAAGGAAGAGGAGCGGAGAAGGCTCCAGGAACGAGGAATGAAGGGATCCCAGGGGTGCGGACGGGCGAGTCGCCACCGCACGCCCGAATCCACCTGCGTGGAGGGGTCAGGCCAAAGGGGGAGACCGGTCCCCGAACTAGTGGAGGCAGGAAACGACCCTCAGCTAGAAACCGGAGGCTCTGACATTTTATGTGGCGCAGCCCCTCGCTACACCCGCTAGGAAGGCACCACATAGGGTCAGGGAAACTGGCACCAAGTTTACCAAGAGGAGGCCCGAGGCAGCCGGACAGAAGTGTTGGTAAGAAAGGCCAGACAAAGGACACACAAAGGGGGTCCTGTGAAGTGCTCCAAAGTTATCTGGGAGTTGTCTGAGCCCCTCACCTGGTGAGCACAGTACGACGTGGGCAGCCGTTACCTGCAGACGTGGTCTGGATAATAAGAACTGTGAGTAAAGGCCCTGAACTGCATCACTGACTCCGTGTCGTTACTGCTGCTGCCCTGCACCATCACCCCCATCCTCCGCATACACTGCCCTGAGGCTATACTCCTCCCGTGGGGAGTTATGCTACGCTCTGCTGCACCCACAACACCAGCCTCAGCGGTCTGCCCTGTAGCGGCGGTTCACTCTGATCGCAATCCACGGGTGGCGTAGTCGGACATTTAAACATCAAAACCACATAAATAGTTCCGCCACTGGTTTGACCGCCCTGAGCCACGGAACCGGGTCGCCGCCACGAAGACTACAACCACCAGCATCCACCAAAAAGGGTCCGGCTCCGGGTGTCCCAAGGCCCAGGGGGTGCGTCAGAACATTTTCATCACCTTTCACAATCACCAATGGGACAAGGCAGTGATGTCCTCTGTCCCCTCTCTTATACATTCTAGTGACGGAGCACCTGCTCTCATCAATTCGCCATAACCCCAATATTAGGTGGATTGAGGTGGGAGGCACCGAGTACAAGTGCTCTCTATTTGCTGATGATGTCCTAGTATAAATCACTCAATCACATATATCCATCCATGCTGTTATGGCTGAAATAGATCACTTTGTTACATGGTCAAATTTTAAAATCAATGCAGCGAAGTCTGAGGCCCTCGATGTCTCCCTCCCCAAATCCATATAGGATTCCATCCAGTCCAACTTTCCCTTTGCCTGGCCCTCACAGGGTATCAAATACTTAGGAATTCCTATTCATAGAGACCTCTCCCATCTATGTTATCTTAATTTTGGGCCCTTTATTGAACAACTCCATACAGACTACGGTTGGCAAGTTAGAACTGTAAGATTCACTACGTGAACCACTGGTGTTTTGTGGAAAAGCACATGTACACTGCGTTCCAAATTATTATGCAAAAAGTGTTTAGGAGTGATAAGGGAAGAATTTGTTTGTTTGTCAGTTAAACTCATTGATGGTGATGTGTGTCAGGGCTCTTTATATCACTGTAAGCAATTGCAGACACCTGTGCTAATTAGTTTGGCAGGTGTGTCCAATGAAAGGCAAGACTACTTAAGAAGGCTCTCTCACATTATTAAGCAGCCTACATTTTCTGCCAAAATGGGAAAGAAAAAGGATGTGTCGGCTGCTGAGAAGCAACAAATTGTGGAGTGTTTAGGTCAAGGCATGACTACAATCAACATTGTGCGATGATCAGGATGAAGTGTCTTGGCAATCAAGAAGTATGTAGCTGATTCACAGTACACACGTGTGCGTGCTGATAAGGGCAAATTGAGGACTCTTTCCTACAGGCAATTACGTCAGGTTGAAAGAGCAGCGGCAAAAAAGCCTTGTCATAGCAGCAGACAAGTTTTTGAAGCTGCTTGTGCCTCCAACGTCCCCCGAACAACAAGATGCAGGGTCCTTCAGAGGTTTGCAGCTGTGCATGCGCCATCCTGTCGACCTCCTCTATCCACTTCACACAAGCAGAAACGGCTCCAGTGGGCCAAACATTACATGAAGACTGATTTCAAAACTGTTTTGTTCACGGATGAGTGCCGTGCAGCGCTCGATGGTCCAGATGGATGGAGTGGAGGATGGCTGGTTGATGGACACCCCACGCAAACACGGCTACAGCGCCAACAAGGAGGAGGTGGAGTAATGTTTTGGGCTGGAATCATGGGGAGAGAGATTGTCGGCCCCTTTAGGATCCCTGAAGGCGCTAAAGATGAACTCCATAATGTATGTGGATTTTCTCAAACAGCACTTCCTGCCATGGTTCAAGAAGAAGAACCGTGTATTTCACAGCAAGATCATTTTTCTGCATGATAATGCACCATCTCATGCTGCACATAAAACATCTGCATCTCTGGCTGATATGGGCATAAAAGGGGACAAACTTATGGTGTGACCCCCATGCTCCCCTGACCTCTACCCCATTCAGAACCTTTGGAGCATCATTAAAAGGAGTGTCTATGATGGCGGGAGGCAGTTCACATCTAAGCAACAGTTCTGGGAGGGTATTCTGTCCTCATGCAAAACAATTGAAGCAGAAACCATCCAAAACCTGACAAATTCAATGGACGAGAGAGTTCAGAAGCTCCTTTCGAACAAGGGGTCCTATGTGAAAATGTAACATCACCTAGAATAAAGTTTTGAGTTGAAAACTGTTTGATTTCAGTTTCTAACAACCTGCTAATGCTTATAATTTCAAAAATGACCATTTTTTTGGTCTTTATTAAAATGAAAAGGTTGATCGAAAAGTTTGGGGGATCTAAGAGTGTGGCAACCCAGTAGTCATGATTACTTCGAATTCTGACAATATGAGGGTCATGCTGCAGGTAGTGCAGCAAGAAGGCACTTATGTGCCTTGCGCATCTCGGAGCCCCAAAATTATTTTTCGGGCTAGATGCAGCTAAAAATTATTTTTAATTTTAAATCTGGTGAAGCTTTAGTATAGATGGCCTAATAGGATCAGTGCTGCACACTGCTACAAAGCCCAAATTATTTTCCAGTCAAGATACAGATAAACATGATTAGTAATTTGAAAGCTTAAAACGGTTGGTAGGGTGATTTTAACCAATCATCAAGCTTTTACTCTCCCCAGGATGACACAGGGGTAGAAAAGTCGTTTCGGATCCATGATTTGTTCATCTTTATGAACGTGAGTCTGTCTACATTATCAGTGGAGAGCCGCGTGCGCTTATCTGTCAGCACACCACCAGCAGCGCTGAACACACGTTCAGACAGAACGCTGGCTGCGGGGCATGACAAGATCTCCAAGGCATAAGTGGCTAGCTCCGGCCATTTATCCAGATTGGAAGCCCAAAAAGAGCAAGGGTCCAGTGACACAGTCGTGGCTTCAATGTTTACTTGGAGATACTCCTGTACCATCGTCTCTAGGCGTTGACTATGTGTCAGACTTCTTGTCTCCTGTGGCCTTGCAAAGGATGGGCTAAAAAAGTGGTGAAATGATTCCGCAAAATTGATGTTACCAGCAGATACTGTGGTTCTGTTACGGTTTGAGTGCTGAACACTTGACGGTCCCACGGTTGGCAAGTTGGAACTGTGAGATTCACTACGTGCACCACTGGTATTTTGTGGAAAAGCACATGTAAGATTCTGCAACAGTCTCTGCTGATACTCCTGCATGCGTGCATCCCTTTCTATGGCAGGAATAATTTCTGCAAATTTACTTTTGTACCGGGGATCTAACAGTGTGGCAACCCAGTAGTCAGGATTATTTCTAATTCTCACAATTCGAGGGTCATGTTGCAGGTAGTGCAGCAAGAAGGCACTCATGTGTGTTGCGCATCCAG
The DNA here is from genome assembly GCF_046119375.1 of Phyllobates terribilis. Lineage (NCBI taxonomy): Eukaryota > Metazoa > Chordata > Amphibia > Anura > Dendrobatidae > Phyllobates > Phyllobates terribilis. Next base: position 738,230,955 of record NW_027362762.1, read on the forward strand.
GAGCACCAAGTCCCTGTTGTGTTGGTGGCGAGGTAACAATCATGCTTCCTTCCTCTGTCCTCTCCCCCCAACCTCGCACAACAGAAATGTGATCAAGGTCTCCCTCATCTGATGAGTCTTCCATCAGTTCGTCCTCCACTTCTTCCTGGGCTCCTGCACCTTCCTCACTAGTTTGGCTGCTACCATGCGCCCTGGTAAAACCATCTCCCCCACCCTCACATGCCTGCCGCCTTGGTGCTGCCGACCGTCTGGACCTTGCAGATGTTAGCCCTTCCGCATACAACTCCTCCTCCTCTACTTCCTCCACCTCCTCTTGTGCCACCACCTGACTCCGAATTCTGTTTAACATGTGCTCCAGCATGTAAATCACCGGAATAGTCATGCTGATAATGGCATCGTCAGCACTAAACATCTTCGTCGCCATTTCAAAACTGTGCAGAAGGGTGCATAGGTCCCTGATCTGAGACCACTCCTCCAGTGTGATTTGCCCCACCTCTGAATCTCGTTGGCCCAGGCTATACGTCAGAACGTATTGCACCAGGGCTTGTCGGTGCTGCCACAGTCGCTGCAACATGTGCAGAGTTGAATTCCACCGGGTAGGCACATCGCATTTTAGCCGGTGAAGTGGCAGGCCCAACGACTTCTGTAGAGATGTAAGTCGCTGAGCTGCGGGATGCGAACGGCGGAAGTGAGCACACAGCGACCGTGCCCTCTGCAGAAGGCCATCTAGTCTGGGATAGTGGGCTAAAAATTGCTGGACAACCAGGTTCAACACGTGAGCCATACAAGGCACGTGTGTGACATTGCCCCGGCGAAGGGCCGCACCCGGGTTTGCAGCATTGTCGCACACGGCCTTCCCTGGTTTCAGGTCCAGTGGAGACAACCATTCATGAAATTGGTTCTCCAGAGCTGACCACAACTCCTCAGCTGTGTGACTCACATTTCAAAGACATTTCAATGTAAAAACCGCCTGATGACGTTGAGCCCTACTGCCAGCATAGTAAGGAGGTGTGCAGGATCCCTTCTGCACAGTTAGAAAGCTTGTGGCATGACCAGACAGGCTTTGGGTGCAGGTGTAAGACCGAGAGGAGGTTGAGGAGGCAGAAGCAGTGGAGGAACTTTGACATAAAGAGGATTGACGCACAACTCGTGGGGACGGCAAGACTTGGACAGCAGCCCCTTGTCCTGCTGTCACCATAGTTACCCAGTGCCCAGTCAGCGACATGTAACGCCCCTGTCCATGCCTACTCGTCCAAGTGTCTGTGGTGAAATGCACCCTGTCACACACAGAGTTTCTCAAAGAAGCGGTGATGTTATGTGCGACATGCTGGTGGAGCGCAGGCACACCTTTCTTTGAGAAGTAGTGCCGACTGGGCATCTGGTACTGGGGCACTGCGACGGACATAAGGTCTCGAAAATCCTCTGTGTCCACCAGGCGGAAAGGCAGCATTTCTGTAGCCAAGAGCTTGCAGATGGTGAAATTCAACCTCTTAGCTTTCTCATGGCTAGGAGGAAATGGTCTTTTACTTGTCCACATCTGAGGGACCGAGGGCTGGCTATTGTGCTTAGACGGGGTTGATAAGGGTGTCCCCGGCAAACTGCCGGTCTGTGAGGAAGATGCAGGCGGACATGTTAGGTTGCCTTGATCCAAAGGTGGTGCTATCGATGTCGGACAGCGCTCAACACCAGCTGGTGTTACCACCTCCAAAGAAAATGATGACCTGCCAATCACGCTGGCTGTTGCGGGTAAAGAGGTGGCAGGTCTGCGCCCCAAAACAGGTGTGACTGCTGTCCCCCCAGTCACAGAGGATGAAGAGGCCGCGGATGCACAGGATATGGCAGACGGTGGTTGGCCCGGCCGGCTAGGCCGCATTGTAGCACACTGAGCTTCCCACTGCAACTTATGCTTCATGTCCATGTGCCGGTTCATGCATGAAGTACTCAAACTATGTATTTTTTGGCCTCTACTTAGCTTTTGCTGACAATTGTTACAGATAACACGAGTTGGGTCATCTTTATCGATCTGAAAAAATGCCCAGGCTATGCAAGGCTTAGCACCCATGCGACCTGAAGAGCCACCACGACTTGTGGTGAGAGGCAGAGTTGTGTTTGAGGATGCAGTTGTTGACGTGCTTCCAGTACTACGTCTCTGTCCAGGAAGGCGCAACCTGACCTCGTCGTCACTAGCATCTTCCTCCACCTCCTCTGCTGACCTCATCTCTTGGCTGACTGTGGGTTGACAGTAAGTGGAATCTCCGACCTCATCATCATCACCCTGTGCGTTATCACACCCTTCGTCCTCAGAGCCAACCTGTTCCTGCCCTGACAAAAAACTAAAGTTGTCGCTCCAATCAGGTATTTGAGTATTATCATCGTCTTCCTCATTGTCTCCACCAACAGGAGTTACAGTTTGGGAATGAGGGTCTACATTATGGTCAGAACCTTCTGCGTCTGGTCCTGGATCCGACTCATAAAGATTCTGGGCATCAGTGCAGATCATTTCCTCGTCTGGATTCACAGAAGCGCTGGAGTCGACCTCTGATTCCCAGGCTATAGTATGAGTAAACAGCTCTGCAGACTCAACCATCTGTTCTACCTCATACTCAGACGGGCAGCTGGAGATTTGGGAGCTGTGAGGAAGCAAGTGCGATTTGGGTGACACCTTTGAGGACTGGAGTATTTGTGATGTTGAAGTTGATGTGGAGGAGAGCCCACTTAAAGGAGCACTTGATATCCGTTGAAGCACCTGCTGTTTTTGTGCCTCATCTGGAATTTGTAGCGATTGGCGTGGCCGTAAGAAAGGGATCTTATCACATTGTCCGCTAAAAGAAGTAGACATTTTAGTTTGGCTGGAAGATGGTCTTTCTTCTGCAGATGTTACTGTTGCTTTAACACCTACCCCACGGACACAACCTTTTTTCCCCTTCCCAACACGCCTATTCCCCTTTCCACCAGCAGCAGGCCTTTTTCCACTCATTTTGGTGGTTAACTAATTCACAACTCTGGAGTTGTTTGCACAAAAAAACAATGGATGGTAACCGAGCAGAGCTGAGTGGCCAAACTGTGGTATTAGGCCAAAACTATTGGCTGGGTTAGATGCAGAAAAAAATTATTTTGAATTTGCAACCTGATGGAGGTCAGTATAGATGGATTAATAGAACAAGACCCACACACAGCTAGAAGCCCAATATTTTTTCAGAGGTAGATGCAGGAAAAAAATATATTCAGTTTGCAACCTGATGGAGGTCAGTATAGATGGACTAATACAACAAGTCCCACACACAGCTAGAAGCCCAAATATTTTTTCAGAGGTACTGTAGATGCAGATAAAAATTAGTTTTAATTTGCAACCTTATGGAGGTCAGTATAGATGGACTAATAGAGAAAGTCCGACACACTACTAGAAGGCCAAATATTTTTTCAGAGGTAGATGCAGAAAAAAATATATTCAGTTTGCAACCTGATGGTGGTCAGTATGGATGGACTAATAGAGAAAGTCCGACACACTACTAGAAGGCCAAATATTTTTTCAGAGCTAGATGCAGAAAAAAATTATATTCAGTTTGCAACCTGATGGAGGTCAGTATAGATGGATTAATAGAACAAGACCCACACACACCTAGAAGCCCAATATTTTTTCAGAGGTAGATGCAGAAAAAAATATATTCAGTTTGCAACCTGATGGAGGTCAGTATAGGTGGACTAATACAACAAGTCCCACACACAGCTAGAAGCAAAATATTTTTTCAGAGGTAGATGCAGAAAAAAATATATTCACTTTGCAACCTGATGGAGGTCAGTATAGATGGACTAATACAACAAGTCCCACACACAGCTAGAAGCCCAAATATTTTTTCAGAGGTACTGTAGATGCAGATAAAAATTAGTTTTAATTTGCAACCTGATGGAGGTCAGTATAGATGGACTAATAGAGAAAGTCCGACACACTACTAGAAGGCCAAATATTTTTTCAGAGGTAGATGCAGAAAAAAATATATTCAGTTTGCAACCTGATGGTGGTCAGTATGGATGGACTAATAGAGAAAGTCCGACACACTACTAGAAGGCCAAATATTTTTTCAGAGCTAGATGCAGAAAAAATTTATATTCAGTTTGCAACCTGATGGAGGTCAGTATAGATGGATTAATAGAACAAGACCCACACACAGCTAGAAGCCCAATATTTTTTCAGAGGTAGATGCAGAAAAAAATATATTCAGTTTGCAACCTGATGGAGGTCAGTATAGGTGGACTAATACAACAAGTCCCACACACAGCTAGAAGCAAAATATTTTTTCAGAGGTAGATGAAGAAAAAAATATATTCACTTTGCAACCTGATGGAGGTCAGTATAGATGGACTAATACAACAAGTCCCACACACAGCTAGAAGCCCAAATATTTTTTCAGAGGTGCTGTAGATGCAGATAAAAATTAGTTTTAATTTGCAACCTGATGGAGGTCAGTATAGATGGACTAATAGAATGATGCTATGCCCAAAAGATTTTACTTCACTAGGTGCAGTAAAAAAATTGGTATTCTATACACAGGTGGTATATCTTGCAACACAGATTGGCTACTCCACTGACTAACACACTCTGCAATAGGCCAAAAAGGATTAGCTTTGCTAGATTCAGCCAAATGCTGTGAAAAAAACTTGCACAGCACTGGCACAGACCTGCCTGGCAAAAACTGATAGGAACTGATGTAACCTAGTCCTGAAAAGGACTCCAATTACAATTAGTCTTTACTCCCACAACCTATCTATTTAAGAGCACAGACCTGCCTGATAAAAGTCGTAGGAAATGCTGTAACCTAGTCCTTAAAAGGACTGCAATCACAACTATTCCCTACTCCCAAGCTATCTGTATATTTGTGCGAAAATTGGCTTGAAATTAACAAGGTATAGCGCACACAGCAACAGCGGTGCCGTCTAACACGCAGCTGCAGCAGTGAGAAAATGGTGGCGACGGGGAAAATGGCTTGGTCTTATAGGGCAAGGACATGTGACATACACTGCCAATGACACATGCCCTTGCTTGTGTGACAAAAAGCACTTCGCTCCGTGTGTGCGCTGCTGATAGGCTGACAGATTGCACCTCCCCACTGCAAATGCGGGAAAGAGAAAAAAAAATGGAGATCTTCATTGTTCCTGCAGAGATCCATCCCCTGCCCCTCCCCCCACCCCACTGTACACTCAAACTGCGTATTAACATTCATTTTCATCATTACTGAGAAAAAATCCAGTTATGATTTTGGTGCACGAACAGTTATCGAACATAACCTCGAACAGCCGAATTTTTCTCAAATTGTTCGTGTTCGCCGAACGGCTCGAACACCGCCCAAAACAGCTCGAATTTGAGATTGGCGAACAGTTCGAGTAGAACAACGCTCATCTCTACTTATATACAAGTCATTACCCTGGAAATTATGTTCTTTAACATATTTCCCAGGAAAATCCATTTTGTTTTCGTTTTTGTATGTTTTATTATGAGTTCGTAAAAGTGGCATAATACCTGTGACAACGTTGTTGACAGCAGTGACCTGGGAGTCATAAATGCTTCCAGGGGTCTTCTCCATGCTGTTCCCATGTCATTTGAGCACTGTTCCCATCGATTTGGGCAATTTTTTGGCCCTCTGCAGACCGCCGGGGGGAGCCGCCGGAAAAATGCTCGAGTTTCCCATAAACTTACATTGGGCTCCTTTAGTCGGTCCAAGCACTCGAGCATTCCAATTTGCTCGACTCGAATAACTAGTACCCGAGCATTTTAGTGGTCGCTCATCACTAATTGTGACCCATGCGTGGATGGCTGTGTATTTGCACTTGCGTTACAATGACTGGAGCAGGGACAACTGAATGCTGTGCTGGGACAAGTATGTGGTTGCTGACTGTGATGGTTGCAAGTGTGCAATGACAGGTGCAGGGTGGGAGGCTTCTTCGCCTGCTCGATGGACAGAGGCTTGGCATGCACGTACAACAGGGGAAGAGGCAGTTTCTGGACCCTGGTGTTTGGCCCAACCAGTCAGAGTTGACACAACTGTCATGTGCCTGAGCATGCTGGTGGTGGTCATGCTGGTAGTTTTGCTGCCCCTGCTGATCCTGGCATGGTAGATGTTGCAAATGGCCTTTTTTGGGTTAACTGGACAGTCTTTAAAAAAGAGCCAGACTCGGGAAAACCTAGCTGTTGGACTGGCAAATTCCCTCGTATTGGTGTTTTGGGGAACAGTTGCCCGCCTTGTGTCTGTGGCCACCCCACTACTTGTTCCTGCCTCTTGTGGTGCTATGCCTCCCTCCTCCTCTGCACTGCTGTTCTGGCTATGCATGTCACCTTGCCAGGTTGGGTCAGTGACTTCATCGTCCACCTTCTCGTTTTCCACGTATGCACCCTGGGCCTCCTCCTGACTTGATGGCAATTGTGTCTCATCATCATCATCATCCACCTCTCGTGACAATAATTGCACTTACCCACTGTCGCCTTCGTGTGACTGTGGCTGCTCAAATATTTGGGCATCGCTATATGCGATCTCCTCTTGGCCCGCTTGAAGTGGACCGAGCGAGAGTCCAGAATCTATAATTGGAAATGTGAACAGCTTTTCAGAGTGTCAGTTCACTTGTCTCTGGGCGCTCGGCATGGTGGGAGGAAGGTGGATCAAGGTGAGGAATATGCGGTCCAGACTCACGGCTACTGAGGCTGGACTGTGTGGAAGACAGGGTGGTGGTGGTGGTGGCAAACTGACTGGAAGCATTATCTGCTATCCAACCAACAACCTTTTCACACTGATCTGGCTTCAAAAGTGGTGTTCCGCGGCCCCTTAGAAAGTGGGACAGGAAGGTAGGTCGACATAATGTGGGTATTTGTGCTCCCTCAGCAGGAACAGTTTCATCTTGCCCATGGCCTCGGCCTCTGCGTGCGCCATCAGCATCACGTCCACTTCCCTGTCCCTTACCACGCTCGTTGCCCATTTTAGATGGACTATAATCTTTTGCAGCTTGCAAAAAAAAATCAGGATTAATACCGCAGTATTTGATCACGTCTGATGACCAATTATTTTGCCCAGTGACGGTATACTGATGCTATTGGTCAGCGAACTAGTGTTTATATTTTTTGGACACACAAGTAGCAGACTTTAAATGGAGTATAACATTTTGCAAATTGCAAAAAAAATTCAGGATTAATACTGCAGTAATATTTGACCACGTGAGATGATGGACAAGTTTCTCTGCTTCTACAATACAGCAATGCTATTTAAATCAACCAAATCTGCTGCTGACAAGCAAATAGAGCAGTAAAAATGGTGTATTATATTGCTTTTCACCAAAATTAGCAGGATTAAGAGCAAAAAGAATATTATCAGCCCTTATATCTAGGGCTATTGATACCAGTTCCAGCAGCAGAAAGAACGTGCAATGGACCCTATTCTGTACTATACTAGCTCTCCACAAATTCTGTCTAACTAGTGCTGTCAGTAGGATTAATATTTTCTTCAGAATGAGCCCTTACAAGGACTGTTAGTTTTATAATAGTGGTGTGGAACCCCTGTTTAATATAACCGCCAATAACCCTCACTTAGCTGCATCTTTCCCTACTCTATGTATTTGACACGATGACACTATGAGGCCAGCCAATCACTACAATGCCACAACCAACATGGCTACGGCATTACAGCATGCTCGCTAATCACTACTAACTAACCTAGAACAATAAAATTGAAAACAAATGTTCTGCTCACTTTTCCTTATGCAAAAAAAAGATATTGGCTCAGATTTTCAACAGTAAGAAAGTCTAATGTGTTCTGTAAAATAGTAAAAGGAAGGAGGTGAAGAAATAAAATGAACAATTGCCTTTTGAATATCTCTGTCCTATATTTTAAATGTTACTCTTGGCATTAAGGCCCTAAAAAGCTCTCAGTCGTGAAAGGGCCAGTGTTAGGCGACACTGTTTAAAGTTTGACGTCATGTAATAAAATCCATCCATTATTAATAGAATGCCATACATCATTTGCTGATAGAAATATACAGATATTACATGAAACACAGGTTCTCAGCAGCAGAAATATCCCCACGTCTTCAAATTATTGATTGTCTGTCATTGCAGCTTCGGCCTCTAAACTCCGCACTGGGATATAAATTTACAGTCTTCCTCATGGTAAAGCTCAAACCTTGGGATTCTTTATGTGGCATCTTTGTATGTGTTTGTGATTTTTTTTTGTTTCATCTATCCTAATATTTAGAACAAAACTTAAAGCGATCCTGTCAGCAGGATTTGCTAAGTAAACTACAGGCAGTGTCATGTTGGGGCTGCTGCACTGATTAATTTGATACCTGAGGTGAAGAAATCCATCTTGTGGTTCTTGTGTAATCCGTGTTTGCAGATCTGAGTTAATGATATGCTCGTGTTCCGGGGCGGGACTGTAGGCAGGGTCTTTCCTTGGTACTCTAGGCCAGATCAGCAAGATAAGACCTGCCCACTGGCCCGACCCGAAGCACAAATATGTTCCTCATCATAGAGAGAGACACAGACTGTGTCTCTCTATTATACATCAACCACTCATATGTACACAGCCCCCTCCAGAGACCCTGCCACAGCAGCACAGAGTATGTCAGCGACTTCACCACAGCAGCACAGAGTATGTCAGCGACTCTGCCACAGTCTGTGTGTCTCTCTGTCTGTGTGTGTGTGTCTTGGTCTCTTTGTCTCTCTCCATCTCTGTCTGTGCATGTCTCTCTGTCTCTGTCTGTCTCTGTCTGTCTCTGTCTGTCTCTGTCTCTCTCTGTGTATCTCTCTTTCTGTGTGTGTCTCTCTCTGTCTCTCTCTCTTTGTCTGTCCCAGACATGGCTTGCTGACATACAATGTGCTGCTATGGCGGAGTCGCTGACATATTCTGTGCTACTGTGGATGAGTTGCAGACATACTCTGTGCTGCTGTGACAGGGTCTCTGGAGGAGGCTGTGTACGTATGAGTGATTGATGTATAACAGAGAGACAGTCTGTCTGTCTCTATCTCTCTTTCTGTCTCTATGATGAGGAACGTACTTGTGCTTCGGGGCAGTCCTGTGGTCAGGTCTTTTCTTGCTGATCTGGCCTAGTGCACCAGGATAAGACCGTGCCTACAGTCCCGCCCCAGAGCACGAGCATATCATTAACTCAGAACTGCGAACACTGATCACACAAGAACCACAAGAACCAAGATGTATTTTTCCACCTCAGGTATCATTTTAATCCATGTAACTGCCCCAACATGGCAATGCCTGTACTTTACTTAGCAAAATCCTGCTGACAGGTTACCTTTAACATGTCAAACAATAGCAATAGCTGAATGCTGCTACAGGGTATGTACATTAGATAAGTAAGTTACAACAGTTACCCACAGCATCTTCAGACATTTTTAATATCTTAGCTCCTGCTAAACAATAGGACAAAACAAACTCAAACAAATAGAAAGCATTTACAGCTTTGAATTTAACTGCAAATTAAGATGAGGTATGTGAGGTATCGGTGTAGGCCTGCTGTGCTGGGAGCCCTGATACCATATGCAACAGCTCAAGATGCTTTTCTGCTCAGCTACGCTCAGGTGGCCCAAACATCAGTTTTGTAGACTGCCATTACTAGAAAAATTTAAGGATAGTAACACAGGTAGTTGACTGAAAGTAAGTGCAGGCCTGCCGGTCTGGGAGCCCTACTGCTACAGGCAACACATATGAAGGAGACCCACCGTGGAGTGCAAACATTTCCAAAAATTAGGGGCAGACACCACTAAAATGGCATCAATTTCACCAGAATATAAATAGTATAATGGGGCACTGACAACCCTTCCACTACAGGCAACCCACCAGATGGAGACCCAACAAGGAGTGTCCACATTTCAAAAAATTAGTGCCACACACCACCAAGTGGCATCAATTTCACTGTAAAAGAAATAGTATAATGGGGCAATGAAGCCCCTTCCACTACAGAATATTCCAAAGACGTAAAGGGGCCTATTAGATGCAATACTTCAGTTTTAAAGCAATCCAATCAAGATAAATGAAGTATAGATGCAAATAAAAGCAATATTTATTTCAGTTTTTTAAAACAATCAGTAAAAGCACAGTACTAAAAAACGAGAAGTAAATAGAAGGATCCCACAGTTAGTAGGTTGAGAGTATAATCCAACAAGGTAGTAGGCTGATATCAGCACATCCAAAGATAATGTAGAGGCATGGAAAGCGCATCCAAGTAATCAAACAAAATCCGGAAAAATCGATAAAGTGTCATATGCAATAAAAAAGTAACAATAATGTAGCAATTAGTGATAGTGAGGACCCAAAGTATAGAGTCACTCAAAAACGCTCAACAGTATAAAAACCTGTCAAAAAAAGAAATTATCATGAGACTATAGAGTGTTGCGTGCAATGTACAGTATATGAAGAAACAAATTCCATAGAGAGTGCTGTATCCAACCTTGAAGCAAAAAAAAAATTAAACCTCAATAATACCACTACCATGGAAACCCAAAGGAAACCAGGAGTTATGACTAAACGACATATGGCTGAGTGCTGGTTTAGAATAAAATATAGACAAGTGTCAAGAGAGATCCATTCAGCATAAAGCAGACATAAGGCATCATAATATAGCAGGTATGTAGGGGGTGGAGGGAAGAGGCGATACAACCTGGTAACTGTGGAAGGAGGGACAACCCCAACGCGCGTTTCGCGTTCTGCTTCTTCGGGGGAAGGGTACATAGGGGGTAGGGAAGCTCCCTTATATTGGTCCATGTTCAATGTACTCATGTGTGGCTTCATCTGCGCTTCCAGAAGCCGCAGTTGGAACGGAAGCCGCGGCAGCAGCGTACCACATCACCAGACCCCGCCCACCGGCTGACGCGTCAGTCCTGGAGGAGGGGAAAAGTGATGCTGGTGGACCCGTCACCACGGCAACCTGATTTGGCCTGCAACCGAAAGCGCACACCACGGGACAGCTAACCGCAGTATGGAAAGAGATGCATCAAATCCAGGTGAGAATAAGAACATCATAGGATCACCCCAGTATAGAGCCATTATCAATACTTCAATCATAAAAGAGGCAAGGAAATGTCATGATGGTCGTCTCTTAATGTAGTCATACAAGGTGTATAGGATAAAAACAGTGAAATCTATAATCAATAAACAAATGGTGAAGGAAATAGAAGTGATATTATATAAACAGAACCCCAGTGATAAAGTAGACAAATGTTTTAAATGAGGGGAGGATGTACACTCAGAAGAATATATTATATCACCATATTAATGCTAGGGCTCCCAAGTGAAAGTGAAGGAACAAATAAAATAAATTAAATATAAAATAATAAGGAAAAATACTAAGTGCACAGGAGTGAAACTGAGTTATAGGAAAACCTGTTTATTGATGATGGAAAAGAGTGCAAGGATAATAAAAAAGTGACAATACATCAAATGGATATACAGTATGTCCAAATGATGTCAAATGCTGTATTACAAATATGTGAACGTGCATTCATGTGAATAGACTAAAGTGCAAGTGCATGGGGGAAAGGACATACGTAACTGTATCTATAACATATTACAGGATATAGGAGACTCCTAGACATATTGAAAGTGGTCAGTTCCAAGGTAGAGCCCTAATTACATAAATAATAAATGAGGAAGGATGACACCTAGTACATATCACAGTATACTTAGAAAAATCCCAATATGAACATCCTCCCAAGTAGCCGTAAAGAGTTCATCAAAGTGGATATAAGAAATGATGATTATATACAGTACAGACCAAAAGTTTGGACACACCTTCTCATTTAAAGATTTTTCTGTATTTTCATGACTATGAAAATTGTACATTCAAACTGAAGGCATCAAACCTATGAATTAACACATGTGGAATTATATACTTAACAAAAAAGTGTGAAACAACTGAAAATATGTCTTATATTCTAGGTTCTTCAAAGTAGCCACCTTTTGCTTTGATGACTGCTTTGCACACTCTTGGCATTCTCTTGATGAGCTTCAAGAGGTAGTCACCGGAAATGGTCTTCCAACAATCTTGCAGGAGTTCCCAGAGATGCTTAGCACTTGTTGGCCCTTTTACCTTCACTCTGCGGTCCAGTTCACCCCAAACCATCTCGATTGGGTTCAGGTCTGGTGACTGTGGAGGCCAGGTCATCTGGCATAGCACCCCATCACTCTCCTTCTTGGTCAAATAGCCCTTACACTGCCTGGAGGTGTGATTGGGGTCATTGTCCTGTTGAAAAATAAATGATGGTCCAACTAAACGCAAACCGGATGAAATAGCATGCCGCTGCAAGATGCTGTGGTAGCCATGCTGGTTCAGTATGCCTTCAATTTTGAATAAATCCCCAACAGTGTCACCAGCAAAGCACCCCCACACCATCACACCTCCTCCTCCATGCTTCACGGTGGGAACCAGGCATGTAGAGTCCATCCGTTCTCCTTTTCTGCGTTGCACAAAGACATGGTGGGTGGAACCAAAGATCTCAAATTTGGACTCATCAGACCAAAGCACAGATTTCCACTGGTCTAATGTCCATTCCTTGTGTTCTTTAGCCCAAACAAGTCTCTTCTGCTTGTTGCCTGTCCTTAGCAGTGGTTTCCTAGCAGCTATTTTACCATGAAGGCCTGCTGCTCAAAGTCTCCTCTTAAGAGTTGTTGTCGAGATGTGTCTGCTGCTAGAACTCTGTGTGCCATTGACCTGGTCTCTAATTTGAGCTGCTGTTATCCTGCAATTTCTGAGGCTGGTGACTCGGATAAACTTATGCTCAGAAGCAGAGGTGACTCTTGGTCTTCCTTTCCTGGGGCAGTCCTCATGTGAGCCAGTTTCTTTGTAGCGCTTGATGGTTTTTGCAATTAAACTTGGGGACACATTCAAAGTTTGCCCAATTTTTCGGACTGACTGACCTTCATTTCTTAAAGTAATGATGGCCACTCGTTTTTCTTTACTTAGAATTTGTATTATGGCAAGAAAAAAGCAGCTAACAGTCTATTCAGTAGGACTATCAGCTGTGTATCCACCTGACTTCTGCACAACTCAAGTGATGGTCCCAACCCCATTTATAAGGAAAGAAATCCCACTTATTAAACCTGACAGGGCACACCTGTGAAGTGAAAAACATTTCCAGTGACTACCTCTTGAAGCTCATCAAGAGAATGCCAAGAGTGTGCAAAGCAGTCATGAAAGCAAAAGGTGGCTACTTTGAAGAACCTAGAATATAAGACAAATGTTCAGTTGTTTCAGACTTTTTTGTTAGGTATATAATTCCACATGTGTTAATTAATAGTTTTGATGCCTTCAGTGTGAATGTACAATTTTCAAAATTATGAAAATACAGAAAGATTTTTAAATGAGGATGTGTGTCCAAACTTTTGGTCTGTACTGTATATCCATCAAATGGTTACAGGCATCAAAGGACCATCATATCCGTGGAACCTGACCAATAAATGAGATGTGTCCATCAAGAAAATTGGGGCAAAGGGTGTAAAAATTCAGAATAGTTCAAAATCAAAACAAAAACCACCCGGATGGGTGCGGACATAGGAAGGACAACACAACAGGAATCCATCAATCCTCCTTCGGTAAGTATAGAGCCTCCATCTGGGAAAATTTTGAGCCGAGGAACTCCAATGGGTACAGGAAATCAAAGATATCCATCCATCAAGGACGAAGGTTCCAAAGCACCGATGTCGCTGATGAGAGTGAAAGCAAAAATCCACATCGCAGCCATCCTGTACGACATAGCCAAGGAGCTAAAAGGGGACAAAACACAGAGGTTTAAGAAAACTACACATAAAAACGTGTGTAAAAACACCGATAATTAAAACATAGAGGCTACTAAAGAAAGGGGGTAAAACTCAAGATCTCATTTAATCCTTTAGGTCGGATACAATCAATCTTCATGATCCATTGTGATTCCAGTTGGGCAAAGGTTTTCCTCCAATCACCGCCACGACCATCAATGTGGACTCGGTCTATCCCGGAGACCTTCAGAAATTTTGCGTTACACCCATGGTAAGGTTTAAAATGCTTCTGGATAGGTTTAAGGGTGGAATCATCCTGAATTTCAGCAGCATTATTTATGTCTCTGACATGTTCACGAACTCTGATTCTTAGTTGGCGGGAAGTCATACCCACATAGATTAGCCCACAGGGGTAGGTAGCATAATATACAACACCTTCAGTACTACACGTAATATGTCATCAGTAGCAGTAAAGTTGAAACATTGTCTCAAATTAGCACAGGCTGCACAACTGCCACATGGAAAAAAAGCCCCATTTCGGGCCCCTGGAGCCAAAGGCACATTCTGATCCTGGGTCCTTATGGTACCTGTGGACCAGCAGATCCCTCAAGTTCTTTGCCCGCCTGTATGTGACAGATGGTGACTCCGTGGAATATTTAGACAGAACGAGATCATTGCTGATAATTAGCCAAAATTTTTCCAGAGCTTTCTTCATCAGATGGTGTTTATCGTTGAATGTGGTTATAAACCTCACCTGTTTGTTCTCCACCCGTCGTGTCCTTGTCTTCAGAAGTTCCTCTCTCTTGCTCTTTATTGCTCTTCTCCAGCCTTTCTTGATGACACGTTTAGAATATCCCCTTTGTCTAAATCTTTCAGCCAGGTCAGCAGCCTGTTGAGAGAAGGAGATGTCATCAGAACAGATACGTCTGGTATGAAGAAACTGTCCCAACGGGATACTGTTCTTTAGGCTTTGTGGATGTGAAGAAGAGGCATGCAAAAGGGCATTTACGGAAGTTTCTTTTCTGTAGACTACAGTATGTAGTAGGCCCTCTGATCCCCTACAGATATGAGTATCCAAGAATGTAATTTCAGTTTGACTATATTGATAGGTCAATTTGACATTGATATCATTCCTGTTCAGCTCTTGGACAAAGAGATGCAGTTCATTTTCCGTCTCTTGCAAGATAACCAGATCGTCATCAATATAACGCTACCAAAAAATGACCTTGGATATCAAGGGGGTGCAATCACCAAGGAAAATGTCCCTCTCACACAGCCCCAGGAAAATGTTGGCATACGAGGGGGTGAAAGCCGCCCCCATAGCTATCCCCTGGAGCTGTAGGTAGAGGAACTCCTTGAAGATAAAAAAATTGTGGGTAAGCGCAAATTCCAAAAGTGTCAATCAAAAAGGATATCATCTCATGTTCCACATTGGTCATACACAGGAAAGTTCTGGTAGCCTCAAAGCCATCACTATGTCTAATCGACATATAAAGTGATTCAACGTCTAAAGAGACCAACCACATGTCAGATTCGATGTCCACTTTCCTCAGAAGATCACCAGTGTCCTTTACATATGATGGCATAGTTTCAACAAGTGGTTTTAAGTGATGGTCAAGGTACCTACCAATAATCTCGCAGAGACCACCATTTCCTGACACTATAGGATGGCCAGGGGGAGATACAGAATTCTTGTGAATCTTTGGGAGAAGATAAAAACAAGAGATCTTAGGATATTCTGGTATGATGCCATCCTTAAGGTCCTTGGATATCGTGCCAGCCTGGAAGGCCTCCTCAAGAATCGTCCTAAATTGACTCTGAAAATTAAGAGTGGGATTAAATGTCAATCACTTGTAACAAGCAACATCTCTTAATTCCCGGAAAGCTTCTCTCTCATACATCATAACCGGCCAAATAACTACATTCCCACCTTTATCCGCGGGTTTGATAATCACCTCTTTAAGTTGTTTTAACTCTCGCAGGGCCAGGCGTTGTACCCTAGTCAGATTATCATTACAAACCCCAGTTGGGATCTTCTTGAACTCATCCGAAATTATTTTGACAAAAATATTTATATTGGGGAATAAGTTCAAAGATGGAAATTTCTTGGACTTTGTTACCTGAAAGTGATCTTTAATAGAAGTGGGTTCGCTCTTTTCTCCCAATTCCTCAAGAATAGCGATAGATTCCCTTTCTCTGGGAGTCCAAAGATCCTCGACAGTAGTTCTTTCGTGAAGTTTTTTTAAAACCAACTTTCGTGCGAATAAGTGATGGTCCTTTACTGCTGTAAAAACATCAAAAGGGGAAACCGGAGAAAAAGTTAAACCAAGGCATTCTGAGCCTTGGTAAGAGTAATTTTAGATAAATTTACTGCCTGGAGTTTTTGGGTTTCTTTTAAGGGGGTTGGAGTCCTTTTGCCAGAAGAGTGTTTTTTGCCCTGTCCAAAATCTTTTCTCTTGCCCCTAGTGAATGGATAGGGGTGTGGTTGACTCGAGACAGACTCTTCCATGGATGACATAGAAGAGACTGAGGATGTCTGTTGACGAGATTGGGCTGTATGCCATCTATAGACGTTATTGTTTTGATAGTCCTGAAGATCTCGTGAAAAATTCTTAGATTTATGTCTTGTACCTCCTTTTCCCAGTTGATGAATAATTTATCTAAATCTTTTTTAAAATTCTCCATCGGTTCAGAGGTAATGGATTCGACTAATTTCTTCTGTGTGGTATCAATATCAGTCTCACGGGATTCCAAACTCTTTTTATTTATACCTATTAGAATCTCTATCAATGAACGTGAACACCCATTACATACTTCCTCCCATCTATTCTTAACGAAGGTATCTTCTACTGGGAAAGAAGGGAGTATGCGGACTCTCAGGCCCCTGGAAATCATATTCTTAGCCAAATAGTTCTCCAAGGATGCCTTATTCCACCACCTACGCATCCTTTTTTTTTAAAGAAATTTCAATGAATTCTTGAGGTTAGTAGTAGTGCCATTTTCTATATCTGCCTTCAAAGATACTTCTCCTTTAAAAATATTATCAACATGAGTAAGCAAGTTTGGTCTCTTGCATGAATATCCATGGCCATATAGCTGTATGAAAAACAGCAAAAAATTACAAAATATTCCAAAGACGTAAAGGGACCTATTAGATGCAATACTTCAGTTTTAATGCAATCCAATCAAGATAAATGAAGTATAGATGCCAATAAAAACAATATTTATTTCAGTTTTTTAAAACAATCAGTAAAAGCACAGTACTACCACTACAGGCAACCCACCAGATGAAGACTCAACTAGAAGTTTCCACATTTGAAAAAATTATTGATAACACCAGCAACAGTAACAACAGTAGGCACAGAAGCCAAAACAAAGATGTAGTCTGTGACTGCAATAACTAGAGATCAAAGCAGCACACTAAAAACTACATGATCAACTAGTCTACGCAGTCTGTGTGATTGGGATGCAAAAGTCCTTGGAGATCCATGACATGTTCATCTTGATGAAAGTTAGGCGGGCAACACTTTCAGGGGACAGCCAGATGTGCTTATTAGAGATGAGCGTTGTTCTACTCGAACTGGTCGCCAATCTCAAATTCGAGCTGTTTTGGGCGGTGTTCGAGCCGTTCGGCGAACACGAACGATTTGAGAAAAATTCGGCTGTTCGAGGTTATGTTCGATAACTGTTCGTGCACCAAAATCATAGCTGGATTTTTTCTCAGTAATGATGAAAATTAATGTTAATACGCAGTTTGAGTGTACAGCGGGGTGGGGGGAGGGGCAGGGGATGGATCTCTGCAGGAATAATGAAGATCTCCATTTTTTTTTCTCTTTCCCGCATTTACAGTGGGGAGGTGCAATCTGTCAGCCTATCAGCAGCGCACACACGGAGCGAAGCGCTTTTTTCACACAAGCAAGGGCATGTGTCATTGGCAGTGTATGTCACATGTCCTTGCCCTATAAGACCAAGCCATTTTCCCCGTCGCCACCATTTTCTCACTGCTGCAGCTGCGTGTTAGACGGCACCGCTGTTGCTGTGTGCGCTATACCTTGTTAATTTCAAGCCAATTTTCGCACAAATCTACAGATAGCTTGGGAGTAGGGAATAGTTGTGATTGCAGTCCTTTTAAGGACTAGGTTACAGCATTTCCTACGACTTTTATCAGGCAGGTCTGTGCTCTTAAATAGATAGATTGTGGGAGTAAAGACTAATTGTAATTGCAGTCCTTTTCAGGACTAGGTTACATCAGTTCCTATCAGTTTTTGCCAGGCAGGTCTGTGCCAGTGCTGTGCAAGTTTTTTTCACAGCATTTGGCTGAATCTAGCAAAGCTAATCCTTTTTGGCCTATTGCAGAGTGTGTTAGTCAGTGGAGTAGCCTATCTGTGTTGCAAGATATACCACCTGTGTATATAATACCAATTTTTTTACTGCACCTAGTGAAGTAAAATCTTTTGGGCATAGCATCATTCTATTAGTCCATCTATACTGACCTCCATCAGGTTGCAAACTGAATATAATTTTTTTCTGCATCTAGCTCTGAAAAAATATTTGGGCTTCTAGCAGTGTGTGGGACTTGTTCTATTAGTCCATCTATACTGACCTCCATCAGGTTGCAAACTGAATATAATTTTTTTCTGCATCTAGCTCTGAAAAAATATTTGGCCTTCTAGCAGTGTGTGGGACTTTCTCTATTAGTCCATCTATACTGACCTCCATCAGGTTGCAAACTGAATATATTTTTTTTCTGCATCTACCTCTGAAAAAATATTGGGCTTCTAGCTGTGTGTGGGACTTGTTCTATTCATCCATCTATACAGACCTCCATCAGGTTGCAAATTAAAAATAATTTTTATCTGCATCTACCTCTGAAAAAATATTTGGGCTTCTAGCTGTGTGTGTGACTTGTTCTATTAGTCCATCTATACTGACCTCCATCACTCTGCAAACTGAATATAATTTTTTTCTGCATCTAGCTCTGAAAAAATATTTGGCCTTCTAGCAGTGTGTGGGACTTTCTCTATTAGTCCATCTATACTGACCTCCATCAGGTTGCAAACTGAATATATTTTTTTTCTGCATCTACCTCTGAAACAATATTGGGCTTCTAGCTGTGTGTGGGACTTGTTCTATTAATCCATCTATACAGACCTCCATCAGGTTGCAAACTGAATATAATTTTTTTCTGCATCTACCTCTGAAAAAATATTTGGGCTTCTAGCTGTGTGTGGGACTTGTTCTATTAGTCCATCTATACTGACCTCCATCAGGTTGCAAATTAAAAATAATTTTTATCTGCATCTACCTCTGAAAAAATATTTGGGCTTCTAGCTGTGTGTGGGACTTGTTCTATTAGTCCATCTATACTGACCTCCATCAGGTTGCAAACTGAATATAATTTTTTTCTGCATCTAGCTCTGAAAAAATATTTGGCCTTCTAGCAGTGTGTGGGACTTGTTCTATTAATCCATCTATACAGACCTCCATCAGGTTGCAAACTGAATATAATTTTTTTCTGCATCTACCTCTGAAAAAATATTTGGGCTTCTAGCTGTGTGTGGGACTTGTTCTATTAGTCCATCTATACTGACCTCCATCAGGTTGCAAACTGAATATAATTTTTTTCTGCATCTAGCTCTGAAAAAATATTTGGCCTTCTAGCAGTGTGTGGAACTTGTTCTATTAATCCATCTATACAGACCTCCATCAGGTTGCAAACTGAATATAATTTTTTTCTGCATCTACCTCTGAAAAAATATTTGGGCTTCTAGCTGTGTGTGGGACTTTCTCTATTAGTCCATCTATACTGACCTCCATCAGGTTGCAAATTAAAAATAATTTTTTGTCTGCATCTAGCTCTGAAAAAATATTTGGCCTTCTAGCAGTGTGTGGGACTTTCTCTATTAGTCCATCTATACTGACCTCCATCAGGTTGCAAACTGAATATATTTTTTTTCTGCATCTACCTCTGAAAAAATATTGGGCTTCTAGCTGTGTGTGGGACTTGTTCTGTTAATCCATATATACAGACCTCCATCAGGTTGCAAACTGAATATAATTTTTTTCTGCATCTACCTCTGAAAAAATATTTGGGCTTCTAGCTGTGTGTGGGACTTGTTCTATTAGTCCATCTATACTGACCTCCATCAGGTTGCAAACTGAATATAATTTTTTTCTGCATCTAGCTGTGAAAAAATATTTGGCCTTCTAGCAGTGTGTGGGACTTGTTCTATTAATCCATCTATACAGACCTCCATCAGGTTGCAAACTGAATATAATTTTTTTATGCATCTACCTCTGAAAAAATATTTGGGCTTCTAGCTGTGTGTGGGACTTTCTCTATTAGTCCATCTATACTGACCTCCATCAGGTTGCAAATTAAAAATAATGTTTTGTCTGCATCTAGCTCTGAAAAAATATTTGGCCTTCTAGCAGTGTGTGGGACTTTCTCTATTAGTCCATCTATACTGACCTCCATCAGGTTGCAAACTGAATATATTTTTTTTCTGCATCTACCTCTGAAAAAATATTGGGCTTCTGTCACGCTGTCTCTGAATACTGGAGGTAGGGGGCCTAAGCTGACCCTAAGCTGGGGCCCTGATCAATCCCTCAACCTGGAGGTACTGTTAAAGGTACAGAGGTCCAGGCCGCCAGCGTAACCCCTACCTCCTGAGGATCCCTGCACCTAAGTAATCTAGTCCTGAGAAGGACCCAGATCACAACAAAAGGGGACAAGTAATAATATGCCCACACACAGTACTTAGACGAACGAGACAGTACAAGGGAAAAACCAAAACCACCTTGCATACAACAACTACACAACTACAACAGAGGGAACAACAACGGGAAAGGAGATAAATGATAAAGCGAGGAAGGGAAAGAACACTCCAAATACACTTATCTCAGAAACTCCAAACACCACGATCCGCTCTGTTAGTCAGAATGAAAAGCTTTCACCGACGCTTCCCAAACAGACCAGCAGGCATATGAAGGAGTCTCACTACAGCAGTATTGATTGCAGCTGGGCGAGGCTGGACCTCATCTAGCACAGAGAGAGAGAGAATTAACTCCCTCACTGCCGAAAAACACAAAGCACCATCAAGTCAGCTGCGAGAAGTCAGGCTGTGTACTCGTGACGATCTTCGTGGCGACACACCCGTGACAGTACCCCCCCTTCTACGAGGGGCCTCCGGACCCTCAGGGCCAGGTTTATCCGGGTGAGTCGTGTGGAAGACCCGATCTAATCGGTCTGCGTTAATATCCGACGCAGGAACCCACATCCTCTCCTCAGGACCATACCCTTTCCAATGAACCAGGTACTGAAGGGACCGGCGATTAAAGCGTGAATCGATGACCCTCGATACCTGGAACTCCAAGTTACCATTGACCACCACTGGAGGGGGAGGAAAAGGTGACGGTACCACCGGCGCCACATACCTCTTAAGCAACGATCTGTGGAACACGTTGTGAATTTTAAACGTAGGGGGGAGGTCAAGACGGAATGCCACCGGATTAATAATAGAACTGATTCTGTACGGCCCGATGAACCTGGGACCCAGTTTCCAGGAGGGAACCTTAAGTTTAATATTCCTGGTAGACAACCATACCAGATCGTT
This sequence comes from Phyllobates terribilis, assembly GCF_046119375.1. Classification (NCBI taxonomy): domain Eukaryota; kingdom Metazoa; phylum Chordata; class Amphibia; order Anura; family Dendrobatidae; genus Phyllobates; species Phyllobates terribilis. The sequence continues at coordinate 738,252,313 of NW_027362762.1, forward strand.
CACACTTAGGTCCGGACCAGACACTCTCCTCCTATCAGCCATACGTTTGTATCGGTTCCCCATAGTATTCAGATTCTTCAGCACCCCTCTCCATACTGAAGCGAGTGATGAGGAAAATCGTTCCTCCTCAGGAACCCCCGAAGAGCCCCCCCTACTGAAAGTACAAAACTGGGGGTGAAAACCATATGCCCCAAAAAACGGGGACTTACCAGTGGACTCGCTCCGCCTATTATTAAGAGCAAACTCTGCCAGAGGTAAGAAAGAAGCCCAGTCCTCCTGGTTCTCTGACACAAAACACCGGAGATATGTCTCCAAGCTCTGGTTCATACGTTCCGTCTGACCATTGGTCTGAGGATGAAAAGCCGATGAGAATGACAAATGCATCCCCCGCCGTGCACAAAACGCCTTCCAGAATTTGGACACAAACTGAGACCCCCGATCAGACACCACCTCGGAGGGTACCCCGTGAAGCCTCACAATCTCCCCAATGAACACCTGCGCAAGAGTTTTAGCATTAGGGAGAGCCGGAAGAGCGATAAAATGTGCCATCTTGCTGAACCTGTCCACTACAACGAGTATGACCGTTTTACCCGAAGACGGAGGGAGGTCCGTAATAAAGTCCATAGACAGATGAGTCCAAGGAAGCTCCGGGATCTTCAAAGGTAAGAGGGCCCCAGGCGGACGGGTATGTGAGGTCTTAGAGCGCGCACAAACCCCACAGGACGCGACAAAAGTTACCACCTCCTTATGTAAGTTAGGCCACCAAAATCGACGCGAGAGGAGATCCACAGTTGCTTTACTCCCCGGGTGTCCTGCAAAAACTGAGTTATGGTGTGCCTCGATCACCTTTTGTCGCAACTGATCTGGAACAAACAGTCTCCCCGGAGGTCCAACAGGGGCGTCCCCCTGAGCCTCCAATACCTCCTCCTCCAGCTCAGAGCATACTGCCGAAACCACCACCCCCTCCTGAAGGATAGGAATCGGGTCGTCCGTATTCCCGGCCCCAGGGAAACTACGAGATAAGGCATCCGCCTTTACATTTTTTGACCCAGGACGATATGTAACGACAAAATTAAACCTGGTAAAAAACAATGACCACCTAGCTTGTCTGGGATTCAGACGTTTCGCGGACTCCAGATATAGCAGGTTCTTGTGATCGGTGATGACGGTGACCGGATGGACTGCCCCCTCCAAAAAATGGCGCCACTCCTCAAAAGCTAACTTAATGGCCAAGAGTTCCCTATTGCCGACATCGTAATTCCTCTCAGCGGACGACAATTTTTTAGAGAAAAAGGCGCACGGATGCCACTTACCAGGGGACGAACCCTGTGACAATACTGCTCCCACCCCTACCTCGGAAGCGTCTACCTCTACAATGAATGGCTGTGACGCATCAGGTTGAATGAGTATGGGTGCCGAGGCAAAACATTTTTTCAAGGAGGAGAATGCTTGACAAGCCTTGTCAGACCACCTAGAAAAATCCGTCCCCTTTTTAGTCATGTCTGTGAGAGGCTTAACCATGGACGAGAAATTACGAATGAACTTCCGGTAATAATTAGCAAACCCCAGGAAACGTTGTAGTGCCTTAAGATTCTCTGGCCGATCCCACTCAAGAACTGCCCGCACTTTCCCAGGGTCCATACGAAAACCGGACGCTGAAACCAGGAAGCCTAAAAACTGGAGTTCCTGTACGGCGAACACACACTTTTCCCATTTGGCATACAGTTTATTATCCCGCAAGATCTGTAACACCTGCCTAACGTGCTCCTGATGAGACACCAGATCCGGCGAGTAAATTAAGATATCATCCAGATATATGACAACAAACTGTCCCACCAGGCGGCGAAAAATGTCATTAACAAAGTGTTGGAACACCGCCGGGGCATTAGTCAGACCGAATGGCATGACAAGGTTCTCATAATGCCCCTCCGGAGTGTTAAACGCCGTCTTCCACTCATCCCCCTCCTTCATCCTAATCAGATTGTACGCCCCCCTGAGATCCAACTTAGAGAACCATTTGGCGCCCACGATCTGATTAAAGAGATCGGGAATAAGTGGGAGCGGATACGGATCTCGGACCGTAATCCGATTAAGTTCACGGAAATCCAGGCAAGGGCGTAGGCCTCCATCTTTCTTCTTAACAAAGAAGAACCCCGCAGCCACCGGTGAAGATGAAGGTCTAATATGCCCCTTAGCCAGACTTTCTGAAATATAATCCTTCATGGCCTGCCTCTCAGGACCAGAAAGGTTATACAACCTAGCTTTAGGTAACTTGGCCTCAGGGAGCAGTTTTACAGAACAGTCATACTCGCGATGAGGAGGTAGTTCCTGACACCCTTTCTCCGAGAATACATCCTCAAAGTCCGCCAGAAATGGAGGTAAGACCCAAGGAGTAACCGCACCGATGACCGTGTTCATGCAGTTTTTATTACAGAATTTACTCCATTGGCTTATCTCTCTGGTTTGCCAATTAATAACCGGGTTATGCTTAGCTAACCAAGGAAGGCCCAACACTATAGGATTGGGAAGACCCTCCAACACGTAGCAAGACAACAGTTCTTTATGTATCGCCCCCACTTGAAGTTTTACGTCATGCACAGCTTGCAAAAAACTTCCCTGACCGAGAGGCCTGGCATCGATCGAGAATATGGGGATGGGTTTAGCCAACTCACTCAATCGCATACCTTGAACCCGGGCAAACCGAGCATCAACCAGATTAGCCCCGGCCCCACTATCAAGAAGAACAGATATCCTCTCAGTTCTCGTACCCACCACCACCTCCGCCGGTACGAGAAACTGAGACGAACCTAGGGACGAAATACCTACTCCCAGATTGCCGTCCACCACACAACCTGGGATCAACAGTTTTCCGACGACTCTTCACTCTGCAAGGGACGGGATGGACACCCCCCAATAAAATGTCCCTTTCTCCCGCAGAAGAAACACCTTCCTGTCTTATGGCGCACCACCGGTCCCCTCCCCCGAAATGATGTCCCTCCTAATTGCATAGGCTCCTCTAGACTGACCAGGGGAACCACCATATGAGGGGACCTTGTAGGAGGTGGAGTCATCACAGGGGGTAGAGTTATCCCGCACCTCTCCCGAAGCCGTCTGTCAACGCGAATAGCAAGGGCCATAGCGGCTTCCAGTGACGCGGGAGAGTCATACTGTGCCAACACATCCTGTAATTTGTCGGATAAACCATGACAAAACTGGCTCCTAAGAGCCGGGTCATTCCACTGGGTGTCCGTGGCCCACCTACGGAACTCCGAACAGAATTCCTCCGCCGGACGATCTCCCTGCTGGATCCTACGTAACTTAGACTCAGCAAGGGAGATCCGATCTGGGTCATCATATACGAGTCCCAGAGCAGCGAAAAACCTATCCACTGACTGGAGAGCCGGGGAGCCCGGGGGAAGAGAGAACGCCCAAGATTGTGGGTCCCCTTGTAGGAGCGAGATGACAATTCCCACCCTTTGTTCTTCACTCCCCGAAGACCGAGGCCGCAGCCGAAAGTACAACTTGCATGCCTCCCGGAAAACAAAAAACTTGTCCCGCCCCCCAGTGAACCTGTCAGGGAGAGCTACTTTAGGTTCTGGTCCGGCTTGCTCCTGAGGATGCAAAACCTTGGACCTAACGTCCGCCAGCTCCATGGACAAACTCTGCAACTGCCGAGCTAGACCGGCTACTGGATCCATGGTAGCTGGAGAAAAACTAAGTGGGTCGGTGAAAATGTCACGCTGTCTCTGAATACTGGAGGTAGGGGGCCTAAGCTGACCCTAAGCTGGGGCCCTGACTAATCCCTCAACCTGGAGGTACTGTTAAAGGTACAGAGGTCCAGGCCGCCAGCGTAACCCCTACCTCCTGAGGATCCCTGCACCTAAGTAATCTAGTCCTGAGAAGGACCCCGATCACAACAAAAGGGGACAAGTAATAATATGCCCACACACAGTACTTAGACGAACGAGACAGTACAAGGGAAAAACCAAAACCACCTTGCATACAACAACTACACAACTACAACAGAGGGAACAACAACGGGAAAGGAGATAAATGATAAAGCGAGGAAGGGAAAGAACACTCCAAATACACTTATCTCAGAAACTCCAAACACCACGATCCGCTCTGTTAGTCAGAATGAAAAGCTTTCACCGACGCTTCCCAAACAGACCAGCAGGCATATGAAGGAGTCTCACTACAGCAGTATTGATTGCAGCTGGGCGAGGCTGGACCTCGTCTAGCACAGAGAGAGAGAGAATTAACTCCCTCACTGCCGAAAAACACAAAGCACCAACAAGTCAGCTGCGAGAAGTCAGGCTGTGTACTCGTGACGATCTTCGTGGCGACACACCCGTGACAGCTTCTAGCTGTGTGTGGGACTTGTTCTATTAATCCATCTATACAGACCTCCATCAGGTTGCAAACTGAATATAATTTTTTTCTGCATCTACCTCTGAAAAAATATTTGGGCTTCTAGCTGTGTGTGGGACTTGTTCTATTAGTCCATCTATACTGACCTCCATCAGGTTGCAAACTGAAAATAATTTTTTGTCTGCATCTAGCTCTGAAAAAATATTTGGCCTTCTAGCAGTGTGTGGGACTTTCTCTATTAGTCCATCTATACTGACCTCCATCAGGTTGCAAATTAAAAATAATTTTTATCTGCATCTACCTCTGAAAAAATATTTGGGCTTCTAGCTGTGTGTGGGACTTGTTTTATTAGTCCATCTATACTGACCTCCATCAGGTTGCAAACTGAATATAATTTTTTTCTGCATCTAGCTCTGAAAAAATATTTGGCCTTCTAGCAGTGTGTGGGACTTTCTCTATTAATCCATCTATACTGACCTCCATCAGGTTGCAAATTAAAAATAATTTTTATCTGCATCCAGCTCTGAAAAAATATTTGGCCTTCTAGCAGTGTGTGGGACTTTCTCTATTAGTCCATCTATACTGACCTCCATCAGGCTGCAAATTAAAAATAATTTTTATCTGCATCCAGCTCTGAAAAAATATTTGGCCTTCTAGCAGTGTGTGGGACTTTCTCTATTAGTCCATCTATACTGACCTACATCAGGTTGCAAATTCAAAATAATTTTTTGTCTGCATCTAGCTCTGAAAAAATATTTGGCCTTCTAGCAGTGTGTGGGACTTTCTCTATTACTCCATCTATACTGACCTCCATCAGGTTGCAAATTAAAAATAATTTTTATCTGCATCTAGCTCTGAAAAAATATTTGGCCTTCTAGCTGTGTGTGGGACTTTGTCTATTAGTCCATCTATACTGACCTCCATCAGGTTGCAAATGAAAAATAATTTTTATCTGCATCTAGCTCTGAAAAAATATTTGGCCTTCTAGCAGTGTGTGGGACTCATTGTATTAGTCCATCTATACCAAGCTCCACCAGCTTTTAAATTAATAATAATTTTTAGCTGCATCTAGCCCTGAAAATAATTTTTCTTCCCAATAGTGGTAGCAATAGAAATATGGGGCTTGCGCCTGGCTTACAAAAATATACGCTTCATAACAGAAAACACCAGCCTAGCGCACTGCATTAATAAGATGGCATCATCGTCTCCCCCAGTGCTAGGCCTACTACCCAGGCTAGCATTCCTGTGCCTAAAACACAATGTATGGGTCCGCGCTAGCCACTATGCTGAGGTGTCTAAAGCTGCTGCTAACGCTTTATAACAATTCAATTGGCAGATTTTCACAGAGCTCTTCCACAACGCCCACCCATCGGGCAACAGTTGCCCACCTTCCCTATGGGATCTAGTGGCGAATAGTTGATGCCATTAATCAGAGCGTCAGTTGCCCCGTTGACGTGGCAAGCATACGGTAAGGCATGGGAAGAGTGGACACGACTAGTAGCAGGCAGACGGGTTGACCAATGTGAACAAGCCAGATCACAAGTCACTATAGAATTTCTCCACCAGCTAATTATGAGGGGTATATCAGGGGCGTCAGCGCAGCGGTGTCTGACCGGAGTAGCATTTCACTTCCAACTACTGAATTGGGGAGATGTGACAAAGGTTCATCATCAGACAATCCATAAAAGGGTGGAAAAGGGGTCAGTCAAGTCAGGAGTGTAGACGTCCTGTCCCGTGTCACTAAAACTGATTTCTCACATCATATCCCTAACACCATTAACATGACACTCGCAATTTGAAGCAACACTACTGTCTACTGCATTTGTGATTGCCTTCTTCGGGGCGCTATGCATAAGCGAATTAGTCCCTCAATCCAAAATTACCACCAGTGGAGGCTTATTACACCAGGACGTAGTCATAGCCAATAATGCAATACGTCTACGCATACACAAATCGAAAACGGTTCCAGCGGGCAGGGGCACTTGGGTACTTCTACAACCCTCAAACGGTACACTGAGTTGGGTAACAATAGTAAAAACATATCTAACCATCAGATCACAAAGTAATTTCTTCCTATCACACATTGATGGAATGCCATTATCAAGATACCAGTTCCAAACTATATTTAATAAATGCATAACATCGGCAGGGAACCACCCCAAAGATTACGGGACACACTCATTCCGCATAGGCGCGGCCACGGAAGCAGCAAGAGCAGGACTGTCAGAAACGGAAGTTCAGAGGATAGGGAGATGGCGATCCACGTGTTTGGCAAGATACATAAGACCGGACTTGTTATCCTAACGTGGTTTGTTTCTTTTACAGGTGACGCTAAGCCAACAGTGTGGGTGATAGGCCACTCGTATATGTATTGAGCAGAAAAAAGGGCGAAAGTCTGCCCAGGCGGGAGGAAATTAGAGTTTCAGAACACATATTTCAACTAGAGAGGTATTAGAGGCCTGCTATGGCCACAGGTACTAATGGAGGTAATCAAGGTAGGGAGAGAGGCAAGATGTCCGGTCATCTTAGTTATACAGGCCGGGGGAAACAACCTAGGTCATCATAACAGCGCATAACTAATGGCAATAATGAAACTAGACACTGAGCGCTTCAGAGAATTTTTCACAAAACTAGCGATAGTATGGTCAGAGATTGTGCCGATAGCGGTATGGCAAGGTGCGCGAGACATCACGGCCATCGAACGGACAAGGCGGGTAATAAATATTCGGATGGCAAAATTTAGAAGAGACAGAGGCGGTGTAGTGGTACGACACCGACAACTGGAAGGAGATAAGGCAGGCCTCATACGGCCCGACGTTGTTCACTTAATGAATATTGAACTGGACATATTCCTGTCAGGACTCCAGGACGGAGTGGAACAAGCGTTAAGAGTGATGGGTGGGGGTCAGAGTCCTGCATACGAGTACGCAGGATCCTCCGTGGCCTGGAAATAGAAAGGACATGTTGGAGAGTTACACTTGTTGGCCAACTTGCCGGAGTGGAGACCCAGGGCATGCTGCAACAAGCTGAATTATTTTAGAAATAAAATGCCTTTCTAATGGAATGAGTATAAAGAGTTAATAAAGCTGTGACCGATCCTCACCCATCCAGTTGTAAGAGTTACATTATTGTATTGTCAAGGAAAGGGGGGCGGTAGGGGGGCTGAGCATCTGGGTTTGGTTGGGGGTCCCCACAGTCTGCCTAGGCTAGATGCATTTAAAAATTCTTATTAGATACACAGGCGGTGCAGCTTGCTTCGCAGCTGGGCTACTACGCCCAAAGTATTGCCTAGGCTAGATGCAGTTAAAAATTCTACGCTGACTAGCAGACACTGAAGATTTGGAGCAGACCTCTGAGCTCTTCAGACTCAACCATCTGTGTTACCACAAGCCATAGTGTATCTAGTTTCTTACAGTTAAAAATGGGGGGGGAGCGACCCAACCCACCTGGAATTGACGATGCCAACGTCACGTAAGACACAGCAAGGGGACTCCAAAAAGAGTCTCGATTTTTTCCCAAAATTGTGGCACAGACACCACTTAACCCTAGAACGCATTCCTGGGGCCTCGCAGGCCCGCCCTGTTAATTGTTTTCTATTTTCTGCAAGATTACTTTAGTTAGAATTTTGAAACTCTAGGTATTCTTCATGTATATAGTTGTTTGTCATTTGAGTTTGAGTTATTCCATGTTATTTGCACACGAGCCTAAAAGGCCCCAGGTATATGAAAGTGTAGATTTTTATGGTCATGCGTTCTAGGGTTAAGTGGCATCAATTGCCCCACAGTTGCTTAAAACGGTTGGTGAGGTGATTTTACCAAATCCTCAAGGTTTTAGTCTCCCAAGGATAACACAGGGGTAGAAAAGTCCTTGCGAATCCATGATTTGTTCATCTTTATGAACGTGAGTCTGTCTACATTCTCAGTGGACAGACGCGTGCGCTTATCTGTCAGCACACCACCAGCAGCGCTGAACACACGTTCAGAGAGAACACTGGCTGCAGGGCATGACAAGATCTCCAAGGCGTGAGTGGCGAGCTCCGGCCATTTTTCCAGATTGGAATACCAAAATGAGCAAGGGTCCAGTGACACAGTCATGGCTTCGATGTTCACTTGGAGATACTCCTGCACCATCCTCTCTAGGCATTGACTATGTGTCAGACTTCTTGTCTCCTGTGGCCTTGCAAAGGATGGTCTAAAAAAGTGGTGAAACGATTCCACAAAATTGCTGTTACCAGCAGATACTGTGTTACTGTTACGGTTTGAGTGATGAAGACTCGACAGTCCCACGGTTGGCAAGTTGGAACTGTGAGATTCACTACGTGCACCACTGGTGTTTTGTGGAAAAGCACATGTAAGATTCTGCAACAGCATCTGCAGATACTCCTGCATGCGTCAATCCCTTTTTATGGCAGGAATTATTTCGGCAAATTTACTTTTGCACCGGGGATCTAAGAGTGTGGCAACCCAGTAGTCGAGATTACTTAGAATTCTGACAATCTGAGGGTCATGTTGCAGGTAGTGCAGCAAGAAGGCACTCATGAGTCTTGCGCATCCAGGAGGACCAAGTCCTTGTTGTGTTGGTAGCGAGGTAAGAATCATGCTTCCTTCCTCTGCCCTCTCCCCTCAACCTCGCACAACAGAAATGTGATCAAGGTCTCCCTCATCTGATGAGTCTTCCATGCCCATCGCCAGTTCGTCCTCCACTTCTTCCTCGGCTCCTGCACCTTCCTCAACAGTTTGGCTGCTACCATGCACCCTGGTTAATCCCTCTCCCCCACCCTCCCATGCCTGCCGCCTTGGTGCTGCCAACCGTCTGGACCTTGGAGATGTTATCCCTTCCGCATACGACTCCTCCTCTACTTCCTCCACCTCCTCTTGTCCCACCACCTGACTCTGAATTGTGTTTAGTGTGTGCTCCAGCATGTAAATCACCGGAATAGTCATGCTGATAATGGCATCGTCGTCAGCACTAAACATCTTCGTCGCCATTTCAAAACTGTGCAGAAGGGTGTGTGGCGCCCCTGAGGGTTCAGTCGCCACAGAGTTACTGCATCTCACCCAGAGGTGTGGTATCTCACCCTCAGGTAAGGAAGGCATATGGCTCGGGACCCTGACACCTGCATCCAACACATACCCGCAGTGGGGGTAGGGCAAGATTGCTCCTAAGAAAGAGCACAGTCCCAGGTCCCTAGCTGGTGGAAGGGTCCTATGTAGTGGGTGCTTAGGGGAGCAGCTTAGCGGAGCACATGACAGGGAGAGTATAAATAGGAAGCTATCTTAGAAAGAGCAAGCCAGTCAGAGGAGGAAAAGTGACAGGAGCAGAGGCTCGGCATGAGCTCTGCTCCAGAGGCGGGCCTAGCCTGGGAGGCCCAGGACTGAAGGAGAGAAGAGAGGAGTGGGAGCAGGAAGGCTCCAGGAACCGAAGGGACCATAGGGCTATGGGCCGTGCAGAAGGCCACCCGTACTCCTGCTGCTACCAGGAGGTAGAGGGGTCAGACCAGATAAGGGGAACCGGTCCCTCAACTAGCGGAGAAACAGCAAGGCTCAACTAGAAACCGGAGGCTGCAGCATTTCATGTACTGCAGGTAAAAGTCCACACCAGTCTCACTAAGAAGGTAGCCACATAGGACCCAGGGGACGGAACACAAGTCGCCCGCCAAGGCCCGAGGATACCGGATAGAAGTGTCACTGGATGTGAGGTGCAGGTAGAAGGCCAGAGAAAGGACACACAGAAGGGGGTCCTGCTAAGTACTCCAGAGCTATCTGGGGGTGGACTGAGCCCCTCACTGAGTACGCACAGCACGACGGGTGAGATTGCTCTGGTACCTGTAATCTGGACTGCAACAACTGTGAGTAAAGATCTTGGGACTGCATCACACGGACTCTGTGTTCATTACTGACTCCCTGCACTACAACCACCATCATCCACCCACACTGCCCTCAAGCTACACTCTTCCTGTGGTGAGTAATAATACCATTGCTGCAAAACCACCAGCTTCAGAGGACTGTTCCGCAGCGGCGGCCCCTCTTGCCCCACTCCAGAGGTGGCGTAGTCGGACATTATAAAACCCATATATACAAATTACCCTTGGATTGACCGCCCTGGATCACGGACCGGGTCACCGCCACAGTGACTACAACCCCCAGCGTCTACCGGCCTGGCTCAGGGTACCCCACGGCCCAGGGGGCGCGTCAACTTCATAGGTCCCTGATCTGAGACTACTCCTGCAGCGTGATTTGCCCCACCTCTGGATCTCGTTGGCCCAGGCTATACGTCAGAACGTATTGCACCAGGGCTTGTCGATGCTGCCACAGTCGCTGCAACATGGTCAGAGTTGAATTCCACCGTGTCGGCACATCGCATTTCAGCCGGTGAACTGGCAGGCCCAACGACTTCTGTAGAGATGTAAGTCATTGAGCTGCGGGATGCGAACGGCGGAAGTGAGCACACAGCGACCGTGCCCCCTGCAGAAGGCCATCTAGTCCGGGATAGTGGGCTAACAATTTATGGACAACCAGGTTCAACACGTGAGCCATACAAGGCACGTGTGTGACATTGCCCCAGCGATGCAGCATTGTCGCACACGGCTTTCCCTGGTTGCAGGTCCAGTGGAGACAACCATTCATGAAACTGGGTCTCCAGAGCTGACCACAACTCCTCAGCTGTGTGACTCACATTTCCCAGACATTTCAAAGTAAACACTGATGCCTTGAGCCCTGCTGCCAGCATAGTAAGGAGGTGTGCAGGATTCCTTCTGCGCAGTTAGAATGCAGGTGGCATTACCAGACAGGCTTTGGGTGCAGGTGGAGGACCGAGAGGAGGTTGAGGAGGCAGAAGCAGAGGAGGAACTTCGAGATAAAGAGGATTGACGCACAACTCGTGGGGACGGTAAGACTTGGACAGCAGCCCCTTGTCCTGCTGTCACCATAGTTACCCAGTGCCCAGTCAGCGACATGTAACGCCCCTGTCCATGCCTACTCGTCCAAGTGTCTGTGGTGAAATGCACCCTGTCACACACAGAGTTTCTCAAAGAAGCGGTGATGTTGTGTGCGACATGCTGGTGGAGCGCAGGCACACCTTTCTTTGAGAAGTAGTGCCGACTGAGCATCTGGTACTGGGGCACTGAGACGGACATAAGGTCTCGAAAATCCACTGTGTCCTCCAGGCGGAAAGGCAGCATTTCTGTAGCCAAGAGCTTGCAGATGGTGAAATTCAACCTCTTAGCTTTCTCATGGCTAGGAGGAAATGGTCTTTTACTTTTCCACATCTGAGGGACCGAGGGCTGGCTGTTGTGCTTAGACGGGGTTGAGTAGGATGTCCCCGGCAAACTGCCGGTCTGTGAGGAAGATGCAGGCGGACATGTTAGATTGCCTTGATCCAAAGCTGGTGCTCTCGATGTCAGAGAGCGCTCAACACCAGCAGGTGTTTCCACTTCCCAATGAACTGATGACCTGCCAATCACACTGGCTGTTGCAGGTAAAGAGGTGGCAGGTCTGCGTCCAAAAACATGTGTGACTGCTGTCCCCCCAGTCACAGAGGATGAAGAGGCCGCGGATGCACAAGATGGGGCAGACGGTGGTTGGCCCAGCCTGCTAGGCCGCATTGTAGCACAGTGAGCTTCCCACTGCAACTTATGCTTCATATCCATGTGCCTGTTCATGCATGAAGTACTCAAACTATGGATTTTTTGGCCTCTACTTATGTTTTGGTTACAAATATTACAGATAACACAAATTGGGTCATCCTTATCATTCTGAATAAATGCCCAGGCTATGCAAGGCTTAGAGCCCATGCGACCTGAAGAGCCACTACGACTTGTGGTCAGAGGCAGAGTTGTGGTTGAGGATGCAGTTGTTGACGTGTGTCCAGGAAGGCGCAACCTAACCTCGTCGTCAATAGCATCTGTGACGCCCCGCTGTGCTTGGTATCACATATCCTAGAAGAGTGTATTGATGGAATCCTCCACAAGAGGCCCCCATAAACATTCACACATCTCCACCTTCCACCTCAGACCAGCAGAGGGAGCCCGTTAGGGATATAAATAGGGAAGGTGGAGCTAGGCAGTTCAGTTCCTCTGAAGAGTTCCTGCAGTAGAGAAGCCTAAGAGAGGTCAGTCTGCAGTGGAGCTCAGTCTAGTCTAGAGAACTCAGTTAATAGTTCAGCAGTGGAGCACGAGGCTCCTGCTAACTATATTCAGTAAGGCATAACCGGAATCCCTGGAGAACTACAAGTCCCAGGATGGCTAAGGTGCTGATACGTAACAGAGCCAGGAGACGCTTAGGCCCCGCATAGTGGAAGCGTGAACTCCAAGAGAAGGCCCTACCACAAGGTCAGCCAGCCCAGGACAGAGACAAAGTTAGGCCTAGCTCCAGGCAGGTCAGAAACTTACTACGCAGAGGCAAGAAACAGGAGGCCCTACAACCGCTCATTGGGGAGGATCCTGATATTCACCCTTCACCCTACAGTGCTCCGGGATGTGCCTGAATTTCCTCCAGTAAAAGGTACTGAAGTGACTACCGTGTCCGTTCCCGTTCTTGCTCTGACCCAGCTGGGTCTCGCCTGTCCTGCATTCCCCTTGCATACACTGCCCTGAGACCTAGCTCCACCTGTGGGGAGCTATACCATCGAGCAGCCTTATCACGGGTCTCAGTGGACTGCTGCAGCGCTGGTGCTTCTCACCAGATACCACAGGTGGCGTCACAAACTCTTATAAAATTAACAATTATCCACTCTTTTAAAGAGTGACCCCAGGGTACTGGCCAGGGAGCCGACCACCGCGACATCCCCAAGGCCAGGCAAAGGCCCGGGTACCGAGTCATCCCCATCCCCTGGGCTAGTCACATCCTCCTCCACCTCCTCCGTTGACCTCATCGACTGGCTGACTGTGGGTTGACAGTAAGTGGGATCTCCAACCTCGTCATCATCACCCTGTGTGTTATCACACCCGTCGTCCTCAAAGCCAACCTCTTCCTGCCCTGACCGAAAAGTCAAGTTGTCGCTCCAATCAGGTATTTGAGTCTCATCATCGTCTTCATCATTGTCTCCACCAACAGGAGTGACAGTTTGGTAACGAGGGTCTACATTATGCACAGAACCTTCTTCATCTGGTCCTGGATCCGACTTATAAAGATTCTGGGCATCAGTGCAGATCATTTCCTCGTCTGGATTAATAGAAGCTCTGGAGCAGACTTACGTTTCCCAGGCTATAGTATGAGTAAACAGCTCTGCAGACTCAACCATCTGTGTTACCCCATACTCAGACGGGCAGCTGGAGACTTGGGAGCTGTGAGGAAGCAAGTGCGATTGGAGTGACACCTCTGAAGACTGGAATATTTGTGATGTTGAAATTGAGGTGGAGGAGAGCCCACTTGAAGGAGCACTTGATATCCGCTGAAGCACCTGCTGTTTTTGTGCTTCATCTGGAATTTGTAGCGATGGGCGTGTCCGTAAGAAAGGGATCGTATCACATTGTCCACGAAAAGAAGTCGACATCTTAGCTTGGCTGGAAGATGGTCTTTCTTCTGCAGATGTTACCCCCCCCCCCCACTGCGGGGGGGCTCGACCCACCAGCGGACAGGCACCAGTATTGGGAGAGGGGGGCTGGCCGTCAGGGTCCACCGCGGCTCTGGCACAAACCCGGCGACACGGAGGTGGCACGGGCAGGAACGAACTGGCCGTGTCGGCTTCTCACTTTTTGGATTTTAGAAGGGCATGACATGCCTATATCTGTGTCTCCCCCTCCTTTTACTCCTCCACCTCTTTTCTTTTCGCATGACTATATGTACTTGTCAGTTTTCCATGTGTTAGTTATGTCTTCTGAGCAGTTTGTCAGCTTTTGGACACCTTTGAAGGTGTTTTCTATGTGTTTCTATGTGTTCTTGTTTGCCTGCCATTGGTTTTAACGGTGTTCGAAGGTGTTCGACGAACAGTTCGACGAACAGTTCGGCGAACACACGGGTGTTCGACGAACCGAACCGAACTCGAACACTACGGGGGTGGCTCAACACTAGTGCTTATCCGTCAAGACACTACCAGCAGCTCTGAAGACACATTCTGAGAGAATGCTGGCTGCCGTGCATGACAAAACCTCCAAGATGTGATAGGGGAGCTCAGGCCACTCTTTCATTTTTGAAGACCAAAATGCAAAAGGGTCCAAACCCTCCCTGATGGCATTGATATTGAGCTTGAGATAATCCTGCACCACCCCCTCCAGTCATTCACTACGTGTCAGACTTGTACTCTTGTGCTGGTGCATGGGTTGGTGTAAAAAATGTGTGAAATGACTCAGAAAAATTGCTTCTGCCACTTACACTGCTGCTGCTAATGTTTTTGCATTGACGACTCGACATTCCCCGGGTTGAAAGTTTACAACTGTGATGCACACTGTGTGCCTCACTGCTGTCTTGGGCAAAACCACTCTTGTCTACAAGCGTGGTTCGATACTCCAGAATGCTCGAGTTCCTTTCCAGGGCGGGAAGCATCTGGCAAAATTTACTCTTGTATGGTGGATCTAACAGAGTGGCAACCCAATAGTAAGCACTATTTGGAATCCTAACAATACAGGCATAATGTTGCGGATAGTGCAGCAAGAATGCGCTCATGTGTCGGGCTCTTCCATGAGGTCCAAGTCCATGGTGTGTTGATGGTGGGGTAACACTGAAGCTTGCTTCCTCCGTCCCCTCCTGCCAACTACGGACAACAAAGAGGGGATCATTATCCTCTTCATCTCCTGACTGTTGCTCGCCGATCACCTCTTCTTCCTCATCCTTTTCCATTTGTTCCTCGGCACCTGCACCTTCACTAAATGTTTGTATGGAACCATGAGCCTTCCTTGATTGCTGCAATGCACCCTCCCTTGGCACCCTCCTGTACAACGATAGTCTGGAACTTAGAGATATTGTTATCAGTCCGCATCCTCCTTTGCTTCCTCCTCTTCCTCTGGGACCACCACCTCCTCCAGCAGACTATTCAACGTTTGCGCCAGCATGTAGATGACCGGAATAGTGATGCTGATGATGGCATCATCACGCTAACCATCTTAGGAGCCATTTCGAAACAGTGCAGAAGGATGCGGAGGTCCTTAATCTATGCCCACTCTGCAAACGTGATTTGCAACACGTCTGTCCTGCATTGGCCCAGGCTATGCAAAATGAGATACTGCACCAGGGCTCATCATCGTGTCAGCACATCGCATATCAACCGGTTAACCGGTAGTGCTAAAGACCTCTGTAGCGATGCAAGTCGATGACCTGCGTGGTGTGAACGGCGAAAGTGAACACAACCGTGCCCTCTGCAGCAGCACATCATGGACGGGATAGTGGTGAAGAAATTGCCGTACCACCAAGTTTCGGACATGAGCCATGCAAGGTACTTGTGTGAAGTTGCCCCAGCATACTGCCGCCACCAGTTTCACACTGTTATCATACACGGCCTTCCCTGGCTCTAGGTTCAGTGGAGACAGCTATTGCTCAAACTCGGCCAAGATAGCAGTCCACAACTCTTGAGCTGTATGACTGCGATCTCCAATGCATATTAATTTTAACACTGATTGCGGTGAGCCCTGGCTGCGCAGTGCGGAGGTAGGGGGGATTATCTCTGCACTGTTGGAACGCGTGTCTCATTAAGAGAGAGGTTGAGGGCGCCGGTGGAGGCCCTAGAGGAGGTAGAGGAGGCAGAAGCAGTGGAGGAAGTGTTCAATACAGAGGTTTGTCTGCCAAGCCTTGGGAAATCAAAGACTTGTGGAGTAGCCCCTTCCTCACTTGCCCCCACAGCCACCAGAGTTACCCAGTGCCCAGTCAGTGAGAAATAATGCCCATGGCCATGCTTGTTCATCCAGGAGTCTGTGGTGAAATGCACCCTGGCTGACATAGATTTTTCAAGGAATGGGTGATGTTTTCTGCAACATGCTGGTGTAGTGCAGGCACAGCTTTCTTAGAGAAGTAATGGTGACTGGGCAACTGGTACTGGGGGGCTGCGACGGTCATCGGCTTTGGGAAACCGTCTGTATCCACCAGGCGGAAAAGCAGCATTTCCGTTGCCAACAGATTGGAGATGGTGGAGTTCAAGCTCTTAGCTTTGGCATGTGAAGGAGGAAACAATCTTTTACGTGACCACAACTGCAGGACTGAGGACTGGGTGCAATGCTGAGAGGGTGGAGAAGGGTGAACACGACAAACTGTTGGACCGTGAATGAGATGCAGGCGGAGATGTTATGATGGATTGAGAAAGATGTGGTGTGCTCGGTGAAACAAAAACAGCAATCATGCCCACTTCCATAACAGGTGACTGGCTCTCACTCATCCCGACTGTAGCGGGTAAACAAGTGGAGGTTCTGCGGCCAGACACTTGTGTGAGAACACTTGCCACGGTGATGGAGGAGGAAGGAGCAACGGATGCGGTTGATGGGGCAGTTGATGGTTGTGGAGGTCCCCTGGTCTGCATTTTAGCGCAGTGAGATTCCCAGACTGATGCATGTTGATTGCGCATGTGCTGGTTAATGCATGTAGTAGTCAAATTATTGGAATTTTTGCCTCTACTGAGTCGTTTTTTACAACGTTGGCAAATAACGTGCGTTGGGTCATCCTTTGCGGTCTCAAAAAAGGCCCAGGCTAGGCAACCCTTGCCGCCCCTGCGAACTGCAGACCCGTGACCACTGCTGACCACAGCCACAGTTGTGGCTATAGAGTATCCCTCTATAATTGTCACCCAGTCTTGGCTTTCATCCAGCCAGGTTTCCGTAATGCCCACCATGTCGTATTCTGTGACCGACATAATAGTTTCCAGTTCATTCATTTTGTTTGCGAGACTTCTTGAATTTGCCAGCAGACAATTAATACCATCAGCACATTTAATACTCATACTCCGCTCCCTACTTTTCTTGCATATCCCAGCACCCTAAATCCTCATTAACCCCTACTGTCTCACTCTCTCTGTCTACTCTATCTGTCCCCTTATTAGCATGACTACCCTCCTTCCCCCCAGATCCTAGTCTAAAAGCTCCTCCATCTGTCTGACCATTTTTTCCCCCATCATAGCTGCACCCTCCCAAGTGAGATGCAGCCTGTCCCTACAATCGAGCCTGTAGCTGACAGCGAAATCAGCCCTATTCTCCATGAACTCAAACCCTACCTTCCTGCACAAATTTCTAAGCCATTTTTTTATCTCCCTAAGCTTAGCAGAGTAGTACCCATCAGATGGGAGGTCACCTTGCAGCAGTTGATGGGCACACATGAATTGGCCAATTTATGCGCTAAGAACCTCCATTTTTTGTAAGTAAAGCTTATTGAGTAATAACACAGTTTAAATTAAATGGTTTTATTGTCTTTATGTACCTTGGCCATAATGGAGTGCTGCTGCGCTTTCTTTTTATATATCTTATGCAGTTTCTGCAGCTTGCACCTGTTCACATTTAGGATGTGCTGGTCAGTTTTTCTGACATATTACTATAGGAGGTGGGAACTGCCTCCTGTTTGACCTTGCACTCCCCCCATTTAACCAGCAGGTGATGTATATTCTATTTTACCAGCCCATTTAAATTGTAGGTGTTTTAGCCCAGAAGTGACATGTTCTGTCCAGAGTTATAGGCTTGTAGCCCAAGAGAGGCATGTAGGCAGAGTAGTACCCATCAGATGGGAGGTCACCTTGCAGCGGTTGATGGGCACACATGAATTGGCCAATTTATGCGCTAAGAACCTCCATTTTTTGTAAGTAAAGCTTATTGAGTAATAACACAGTTTAAATTAAATGGTTTTATTGTCTTTATGTATCTTGGCCATAATGGAGTGCTGCTGCGCTTTCTTTTTATATATCTTATGCAGTTTCTGCAGCTTGCACCTGTTCACATTTAGGATGTGCTGGTCAGCTTTTCTGACATATATATATATATATATATATATATATATATACATATATATACCCATCTGAACTAACAGTCCATCTGAGGACTAATCCACCTGCATATATTCAGTGGTGATAGCAGGAAATAGGCAGGCAGTGTATGTGGCAGACTGCAGTGCATATAGTGCAAGAGGGTCCATTGAACGCTCCAGTCGCTGCTGTTCTTACAGATATTTGTAGGCAAAGCCACAGATATCAGGGACCAGGGAAATTTTTTTTTAATCTTAATCCTGGTTATTTTCTTAAAAGCAATCCAGAGTACACCATTTTTCTTCTCCATTTGCTTGTTCTCACTGCAGAATAAAGCCTGATCTGTTCCATATTTCAGCGAAAAATCCAGAAATTTTAACTGAACGTGGAAAATCTTGTCCTCATTTTCCATTCTGTTGCAGTGTGCCAGTCAAGCTATTCACACTAAGTGTCTGTGAAGAATAGTATTAGTAAATTACAGGCCTGCTATTTAAAACCGTGGTTCGCTGTCAGACATAAGACCTAGAAGAGTGTTCCAAAAGCAGACATTTCTTCCATTTTCATTCCGTTCCAGTGTGTCGGTCAAGCTATTCTCACTAGGTGTCTGTGAAGAATAGTATTAGCAAATTACAGCCCTGCTATTTAAAATTGTGGTTCTCTGTCAGACGTATCACATATAACGGAGTTCCAAAATCATCCATTTCTCATGAACGTGGAAAATATTGTCCCACATTAAAAATGGGCAAGGTGCGTGGCAAGGGACGGGGAAGTGGACGTGATGGTGATGGTGCATGCAGAGGCCGAGGATGTGGCTGTGGGCAAGGTGAAATTGTGCCACAACAAACACCCACATCTTCTCGCTCGGTTTTCCTGTCCCAATTACTATGGGACAGCAGAACACCACTATTGAACACAGAGCAGTGTCAAAAGGTTATTGGTTGGATTGCAGATGATGCTTCCAATCAGATTGCCACCACCACCACCCTGTCTTCCACACGGTCAAGTCTCAGTAGCCATGAGTCTGGGCTGCATATTCCTCACTCTGATCCTCCTTCCTCCCACCATGCTGAGTGCCCGGGGACAACTGATCCCACACTTGGACACCCCGAAGAGCTGTTCACTTTTCTAAATTAAAATTTGGGCCTCTCGCCTGGCCAGCTTCAAGCGAGTCAAGAGCACAATGCGTGTAGTGATGCCCAAATATTGGAGCAGCAACAGTCACACGAAGGCGACTGTGGGAAAGTGCAATTACTGTCGCAAGAGGTGGATGATGATAATGATGAGACACAATTGCCAGTAAGTCAGGAGGAGGACCAGGGTGCGGAAGTGGAAGATGAGGTGGTGGATGATATAGTAACTGACCCAACCTGGCAGGGGGACATACAGAGCAAGGACAGCAACACACAGGAAGAGGGAAGTGTAGCACCACAGCAGACAGGAAGAAGCAGTGTGGCCAGCATCAGCAGGGGTAGCAAAACTAGCAGCCTGACCACCACCAGCATAATCAGACACATGGCAGCAAAGCACCCGACTAAGTGGGCCGAACCCCAGGGTCCAGCAACAGGGTCTACGGGTGACACCACTGCTTGTTCTGCTGTTGTGCGTGCACGCCAATCCCCTGTCCATGGCGCATGCCAAGATGCCTCCCACCCTGCACCTGTCGTTGCACACTCTCAAGTAGCACCATCAGCAAGCACGTCCACATTCTTGTCCCAGCGCAGCATTCAGTTGTCCCTACCCCAGTCCTTGGAACGCAAGCACAAATACGCAGCCAACGCCCCACAGGTCACGCTACTAAATTCCCATATTTTGCGATTGCTTGCACTCGAAATGTTGCCCTTTAGGCTCGTGGAGACGGAAACTTTCCGCAACCTGATGGCGGCAGCCGTCCCTTGGCACTCGGTCCCCAGCTGCCACTATTTCTCCTGGTGTGCCTTCCCCGCATTACACGAGCACGTTTCCCACAACATTAGCCATGCCCTCAACAATGCAGTTACTGGAAAAGTCCACCTAACCACGGACACGTGGACAAGTGCTTGTGGGCAGGGATGGTACATCTCACTGATGGCACACTGGGTTAATATTGTGGAAGCCGGGACCCAGTCGGACCTTGGGACGGAACACGACCTCCCGATGCCGAGGATTGCAATCAGGGTTGCCCCCACATTCTACAGCTCCTGCACCTCCTCCTCCTCTTCAGCTTCCATCTCCGAAATGACCACATCAGTCGCAAGCTGGAGGCACTGCAGCACTCCCTCGGCCAAGCGGCTACAGGCTGTGCTGAAGTTAATATGCTTAGGTGACAAACCGCACAATGCTGAAGAGTTGTGGATAGCTCTGAAAGAGCAGGAAGATCTCTGGCTGACACCGCTGACCCTACAGCCAGGCATAGTCGTGTGTGAAAATGGCCGGAACCTGGCGGAGGTTCTGAAGCGAGGCGAGCTCACACACGTACAAACGGTATGGGAGACACACTTCCTAATCATGGGAGCATTTATTTCAGGAGGCCCTCTGACCTCTATGTCTTTTGCAAGGGGCATTGGAGTTCCTCCAAATTTTTGGCAGCTGTTGCTTCACTGCATATCCTATAACTAAATAGCAGACCCTCTCCTTTCTAATGGAAACATGTCATACTCTTTACTGTGTCCCAGCTGAATGTGTCTTTAAATTGTAAGTGTGGTTTTTCCTAAATTTTGGCAGCCGTTGGACTCACTGCGTACCCTATAACTGAATAGCAGACCCTCTCCTTTCTAATGGGAACATGTTACTGTGGCCCAGCTGTATGTTTCTTTAAATTGTTAGTGGGGTTTTTCTCAAATTTTGGCATCCCTGCAGTCACAGCATGGGCATTACCACTATAGGAGACCCGCTCCTTTAAAATGGGAACATTTTTTTTTACTGAGACCCTCCTCTATGTCTCTTCAAAGGGGTATTGGGTTTGTTTCCAAATTTATGGCAGCCCTTGCAGTCACTGCATATGGAATAATAGTATAGGAGAGCCACTCGTTAATAATGGGAACAACAACGCATAGCCAGCTGCAGGCCCTTTAAGAATAGTAAGGGCCGCCTGATGGCCCTATAAAAATAGGCTTTGTGACTTTCAGAGTCCCTCCATCATGAATGAAACATGATGTGTCTGATGATGTGTCACACACCACATGGCCAGATAACGTAAATTGTTAAAATGACATTTCTCGGTGAATGCATTTGTCTTGGTTGAAACCAATGCAAAAGTGCAAAAACGCATCAAAAACACTACCTGTGAACATAGCCCAAGGTGTGGAGGAGCATTTTTGTTTTTGGTTATTTATATTGCCTTATATACAAGTAATTACTCTGGAAATGATGTTCTTTTACATATTTCCCAGGAAAATCCATTTTGTTTTCGTTTTTGTATGTTTTATTATGAGTTCGTAAAAGTGGCGTAATACCTGTGACAACGTTGTTGACAGCAGTGACCTGGGAGTCATAAATGCTTCCAGGGGTCTTCTCCATGCTGTTCCCATGTCATTTGAGCACTGTTCCCATCGATTTGGGCAATTTTTTGGCCCTCTGCAGACCGCCGGGGGGAGCCGCCGGAAAAATGCTCGAGTTTCCCATAAACTTACATTTGGCTCCTTTAGTCGGTCCAAGCACTCGAGCATTCCAATTTGCTCGACTCGAATAACTAGTACCCGAGCATTTTAGTGGTCGCTCATCACTAATTGTGACCCATGCGTGGATGGCTGTGTATTTGCACTTGCATTACAATGACTGGAGAAGGGACAACTGAATGCTGTGCTGGGACAAGGATGTGGTTGCTGACTGTGATGGTTGCAAGTGTGCAATGACAGGTGCAGGGTGGGAGGCTTCTTCGCCTGCTCGATGGACAGAGGCTTGGCATGCACGTACAACAGGGGAAGAGGCAGTTTCTGGACCCTGGTGTTTGGCCCAACCAGTCAGAGTTGACACAACTGTCATGTGCCTGAGCATGCTGGTGGTGGTCATGCTGGTAGTTTTGCTGCTCCTGCTGATCCTGGCATGGTAGATGTTGCAAATGGCCTTTTTTGGGTTAACTGGACAGTCTTTAAAAAAGAGCCAGACTCGGGAAAACCTAGCTGTTGGACTGGCAAATTCCCTCGTATTGGTGTTTTGGGGAACAGTTGCCCGCCTTGTGTCTGTGGCCACCTCACTACTTGTTCCTGCCTCTTGTGGTGCTATGCCTCCCTCCTCCTCTGCACTGCTGTTCTGGCTATGCATGTCACCTTGCCAGGTTGGGTCAGTGACTTCATCGTCCACCTTCTCGTTTTCCACGTATGCACCCTGGGCCTGCTCCTGACTTGATGGCAATTGTGTCTCATCATCATCATCATCCACCTCTCGTGACAATAATTGCACTTACCCACTGTCGCCTTCGTGTGACTGTGGCTGCTCAAATATTTGGGCATCGCTATATGCGATCTCCTCTTGGCCCGCTTGAAGTGGACCTAGCGAGAGTCCAGAATCTATAATTGGAAATGTGAACAGCTTTTCAGAGTGTCAGTTCACTTGTCTCTGGGCGCTCGGCATGGTGGGAGGAAGGTGGATCAAGGTGAGGAATATGCGGTCCAGACTCACGGCTACTGAGGCTGGACTGTGTGGAAGACAGGGTGGTGGTGGTGGTGGCAAACTGACTGGAAGCATTATCTGCTATCCAACCAACAACCTTTTCACACTGATCTGGCTTCAAAAGTGGTGTTCCGCGGCTCCTTAGAAATTGGGACAGGAAGGTAGGTCGACCTAATGTGGGTATTTGTGCTCCCTCAGCAGGAACAGTTTCATCTTGCCCATGGCCTCGGCCTCTGCGTGCGCCATCAGCATCACGTCCACTTCCCTGTCCCTTACCACGCTCCTTGCCCATTTTAGATGGACTATAATCTTTTGCAGCTTGCAAAAAAAAATCAGGATTAATACCGCAGTATTTGATCACGTCTGATGACCAATTATTTTTCCCAGTGACGGTATACTGATGCTATTGGTCAGCGAACTAGTGTTTATATTTTTGGACACACAAGTAGCAGACTTTAAATGGAGTATAACATTTTGCAAATTGCAAAAAAAATTCAGGATTAATACTGCAGTAATATTTGACCACCTGAGATGATGGACAAGTTTCTCTGCTTCTACAATACAGCAATGCTATTCAAATCAACCAGATCTGCTGCTGACAAGCAAATAGAGCAGTAAAAATGGTGTATTATATTGCTTTTCACCAAAATTGGCAGGATTAAGAGCAAAAAGAATATTATCAGCCCTTATATCTAGGGCTATTGATACCAGTTCCAGCAGCAGAAAGAACATGCAATGGACCCTATTCTGTACTATACTAGCTCTCCACAAATTCTGTCTAACTAGTGCTGTCAGTAGGATTAATATTTTCTTCAGAATGAGCCCTTACAAGGACTGTTAGATTTATAATAGTGGTGTGGAACCCCTGTTTAATATAACCGCCAATAACCCTCACTTAGCTGCATCTCTCCCTACTCTGTGTATTTGACACGATGACACTATGAGGCCAGCCAATCACTGCAATGCCACAACCAACATGGCTACACTATTACAATGACTGTCAGACAATCCCTGCAAGTTAATTGCCTGCCTAAAATGCGCCCAACATGCGGGGCGGGAACTCGAGCTCCCGCACGAACATTCAAAGAATACTTGCCGAGTAACAAGCATCTCGAGCACTGTAATGCTCGGACGAGTAACGAATAGTGGCGAGCATGCTCGCTAATCACTACTAACTACCCTAGAACAATAAAATTGAAAACAAATGTTCTGCTCACTTTTCCTTATGCAAAAAAAAGATATTGGCTCAGATTTTCAACAGTAAGAAAGTCTAATGTGTTCTGTAAAATAGTAAAAGGAAGGAGGTGAAGAAATAAAATGAACAATTGCCTTTTGAATATCTCTGTCCTATATTTTAAATGTTTCTCTTGGCATTAAGGCCCTAAAAAGCTCTCAGTCGTGAAAGGGCCAGTGTTAGGCGACACTGTTTAAAGTTTGACGTCATGTAATAAAATCCATCCATTATTAATAGAATGCCATACATCATTTGCTGATAGAAATACACAGATATTACATGAAACACAGGTTCTCAGCAGCAGAAATATCCCCACGTCTTCAAATTATTAATTGTTTGTCATTGCAGCTTCGGCCTCTAAACTCAGCACTGGGATATAAATTTACAGTCTTCCTCATGGTAAAGCTCAAACCTTGGGATTCTTTATGTGGCATCTTTGTATGTGTTTGTGATTTTTTTTTGTTTCATCTATCCTAATATTTAGAACAAAACTTAAAGCAAACCTGTCAGCAGGATTTGCTAAGTAAACTACAGGCAGTGTCATGTTGGGGCTGCTGCACTGATTAATTTGATACCTGAGGTGAAGAAATCCATCTTGTGGTTCTTGTGTAATCCGTGTTTGCAGATCTGAGTTAATGATATGCTCGTGTTCCGGGGCGGGACTGTAGGCAGGGTCTTTCCTTGGTACTCTAGGCAAGATCAGCAAGATAAGACCTGCCCACTGGCCCGACCCAAAGCACAAGTATGTTCCTCATCATAGAGAGAGACACAGACTGTTTCTCTCTATTATACATCAACCACTCATATGTACACAGCCCCCTCCAGAGACCCTGCCACAGCAGCACAGAGTATGTCAGCGACTTCACCACAGCAGCACAGAGTATGTCAGCGACTCTGCCACAGTCTGTGTGTCTCTCTGTCTGTGTGTGTGTGTCTTGGTCTCTTTGTCTCTGTCCATCTCTGTCTGTGCATGTCTCTCTGTCTGTCTCTGTCTGTCTCTGTCTCTCTCTGTGTATCTCTCTTTCTGTGTGTGTCTCTCTCTGTCTCTCTCTCTTTGTCTGTCCCAGACATGGCTTGCTGGCATACAATGTGCTGCTGTGGCGGAGTCGCTGACATATTCTGTGCTACTGTGGATGAGTTGCAGACATACTCTGTGCTGCTGTGACAGGGTCTCTGGAGGAGGCTGTGTACGTATGAGTGATTGATGTATAACAGAGAGACAGTCTGTCTGTCTCTATCTCTCTGTCTGTCTCTATGATGAGGAACGTACTTGTGCTTCGGGGCAGTCCTGTGATTAGGTCTTTTCTTGCTGATCTGGCCTAGTGCACCAGGATAAGACCGTGCCTACAGTCCAGCCCCAGAGCACGAGCATATCATTAACTCAGAACTGCGAACACTGATCACACAAGAACCACAAGATGTATTTTTCCACCTCAGGTATCATTTTAATCCATGTAACTGCCCCAACATGGCAATGCCTGTACTTTACTTAGCAAAATCCTGCTGACAGGTTACATTTAACATGTCAAACAATAGCAATAGCTGAATGCTGCTACAGGGTATGTACATTAGATAAGTAAGTTACAACAGTTACCCACAGCATCTTCAGACATTTTTAATATCTTAGCTCCTGCTAAACAATAGGACAAAACAAACTCAAACAAATAGAAAGCATTTACAGCTTTGAATTTAACTGCAAATTAAGATGAGGTATGTGAGGTATCGGTGTAGGCCTGCTGTGCTGGGAGCCCTGATACCATATGCAACAGCTCAAGATGCTTTTCTGCTCAGCTACGCTCAGGTGGTCCAAACATCAGTTTTGTAGACTGCTATTACTAGAAAAATTTAAGGATAGTAACACAGGTAGTTGACTGAAAGTAAGTGCAGGCCTGCCGGTCTGGGAGCCCTACTGCTACAGGCAACACATATGAAGGAGACCCACCGTGGAGTGCAAACATTTCCAAAAATTAGGGGCAGACACCACTAAAATGGCATCAATTTCACCAAAATATAAATAGTATAATGGGTCACTGACAACCCTTCCACTACAGGCAACCCACCAGATGGAGACCCAACAAGGAGTGTCCACATTTCAAAAAATTAGTGCCACACACCACCAAGTGGCATCAATTTCACTGTAAAAGAAATAGTATAATGGGGCAATGATACCCCTTCCACTACAGAATATTCCAAAGACGTAAAAGGGCCTATTAGATGCAATACTTCAGTTTTAAAGCAATCCAATCAAGATAAATGAAGTATAGATGCAAATAAAAGCAATATTTATTTCAGTTTTTTAAAACAATCAGTAAAAGCACAGTACTAAAAAGGAGAAGTAAATAGAAGGATCCCACAGTTAGTAGGTTGAGAGTATAATCCAACAAGGTAGTAGGCTGATATCAGCACATCCAAAGATAATGTAGAGGCATGGAAAGCGCATCCAAGTAATCAAACAAAATCCGGAAAAATCGATAAAGTGTCATATGCAATAAAAAAGTAACAATAATGTAGCAATTAGTGATAGTGAGGACCCAAAGTATAGAGTCACTCAAAAAAGCTCAACGGTATAAAAACCTGTCAAAAAAAGAAATTATCATGAGACTATAGAGTGTTGCGTGCAATGTACAGTATATGAAGAAACAAAGTCCATAGAGAGTGCTGTATCCAACCTTGAAGCAAAAAAAGAATTAAACCTCAATAATACCACTACCATGGAAACCCTAAGGAAACCAGGAGTTATGACTAAACGACATATGGCTGAGTGCTGGTTTAGAATAAAATATAGACAAGTGTCAAGAGAGATCCATTCAGCATAAAGCAGACATAAGGCATCATAATATAGCAGGTATGTAGGGGGTGGAGGGAAGAGGCAATACAACCTGGTAACTGTGGAAGGAGGGACAACCCCAACGCGCGTTTCGTGTTCCGCTTCTTCGGGGGAATTGTACATAGGGGGTAGGGAAGCTCCCTTATATTGGTCCATGTTCAATGTACTCATGTGTGGCTTCATCGGCGCTTCTGGAAGCCGCAGTTGGAACGGAAGCCGCAGCAGCAGCGTACCACATCACCAGACCCCGCCCACCGGCTGACGCGTCAGTCCTGGAGGAGGGGAAAAGTGATGCTGGAGGACCCGTCACCACGGCAACCTGATTTGGCCTGCAACCGAAAGCGCACACCACGGGACAGCTTACCGCAGTATGGAAAGAGATGCATCAAATCCAGGTGAGAATAAGAACATCATAGGATCACCCCAGTATAGAGCCATTATCAATACTTCAATCATAAAAGAGGCAAGGAAATGTCATGATGGTCATCTCTTAATGTAGTCATACAAGGTGTATAGGATAAAAACAGTGAAATCTATAATCAATAAACAAATGGTGAAGGAAATAGAAGTGATATTATATAAACAGAACCCCAGTGATAAAGTAGACAAATGTTTTAAATGAGGGGAGGATGTACACTCAGAAGAATATATTATATCACCATATTAATGCTAGGGCTACCAAGTGAAAGTGAAGGAACAAATAAAATAAATTAAATATAAAATAATAAGGAAAATTACTAAGTGCACAGGAGTGAAACTGAGTTATAGGAAAACCTGTTTATTGATGATGGAAAAGAGTGCAAGGATAATAAAAAAGTGACAATACATCAAATGGATATACAGTATGTCCAAATGATGTCAAATGCTGTATTACAAATATGTGAATGTGCATTCATGTGAATAGACTAAAGTGCAAGTGCATGGGGGAAAGGATATATGTAACTGTATCTATAACATATTACAGGATATAGGAGACTCCTAGACATATTGAAAGTGGTCAGTTCCAAGGTAGAGCCCTAATTACATAAATAATAAATGAGGAAGGATGACACCTAGTACATATCACAGTATACTTAGAAAAATCCCAATATGAACATCATCCCAAGTAGCCTTAAAGAGTTCATCAAAGTGGATATAAGAAATGATGATTATATACAGTATACCCATCAAATGGTTACAGGCATCGAGGGACCATCATATCCGTGGAACCTGACCAATAAATGAGATGTGTCTATCAAGAAAATTGGGGCAAAGGGTGTAAAAATTCAGAATAGTTCAAAATCAAAACAAAAACCACCCGGATGGGTGCGTACATAGGAAGGACAACACAACAGGAATCCATCAATCCTCCTTCGGTAAGTATAGAGCCTCCATCTGGGAAAATTTTGAGCCAAGGAACTCCAATGGGTACAGGAAATCAAAGATATTCATCCATCAAGGACGAAGGTTCCAAAGCACGGATGTCGCTGATGAGAGTGAAAGCAAAAATCCATATCGCAGCCATCCTGTACGACATAGCCAAGGAGCTAAAAGGGGACAAAACACAGAGGTTTAAGAAAACTACACAAAAAAACCTGTGTAAAACCACAAATAATTAAAACATAGAGGCTACTAAAGAAAGGGGGTGAAACTCAAGATCTCATTTAATCCTTTAGGTCAGATACAATCAATCTTCATGATCCATTGTGATTCCAGTTGGGCAAAGGTTTTCCTCCAATCCCCGCCACGACCATCAATGTGGACTCGGTCTATCCCGGAGACCTTCAGAAGTTTTGCGTTACACCCATGGTAAGGTTTAAAATGCTTCGGGATAGGTTTAAGGGTGGAATCATCCTGAATTTCAGCATCATTATTTATGTCTCTGACATGTTCACGAACTCTGATTCTTAGTTGGCGGGAAGTCAAACCCACATAGATTAGCCCACAGGGGCAGGTAGCATAATATACAACACCTTCAGTACTACACGTAATATGTTGTGTTATCTTGAATTCTTTCAATCCATCAGTAGCAGTAAAGTTGAAACATTGTCTCAAATTAGCACAGGCTGCACAACTGCCACATGGAAAAAAGCCCCATTTCGGGCCCCTGGAGCCAAAGGCACATTCTGATCCTGGGTCCTTATGGTAGCTGTGGACCAGCAGATCCCTCAAGTTCTTTGCCCACCTGTTTGTGACAGATGGTGACTCCGTGGAATATTTAGACAGAACGAGATCATTGCTGATAATTGGCCAAAAATTTTCCAGAGCTTTCTTCATCAGATGGTGTTTATCGTTGAATGTGGTTATAAACCTCACCTGTTTGTTCTCCATCGGTCGTGTCCTTGTCTTCAGAAGTTCCTCTCTCTTGCTCTTTATTGCTCTTCTCCAGCCTTTCTTGATGACACATTTAGAATATCCCCTTTGTCTAAATCTTTCTGCCAGGTCAGCAGCCTGTTGAGAGAAGGAGATGTCATCAGAACAGATACGTCTGGTATGAAGAAACTGTCCCAACGGGATACTGTTCTTTAGGCTTTGTGGATGTGAAGAAGAGGCATGCAAAAGGGCATTTACGGAAGTTTCTTTTCTGTAGACTACAGTATGTAGTAGGCCCTCTGATCCCCTACAGATATGAGTATCCAAGAATGTAATTTCAGTTTGACTATATTGATAGGTCAATTTGACATTGATATCATTCCTGTTTAGCTCTTGGACAAAGAGATGCAGTTCATTTTCCGTCTCTTGCCAGACAACCAGAACGTCATCAATATAACGCTACCAAAAAATGACCTTGGATATCAAGGGGGTGCAATCACCAAGGAAAATGTCCCTCTCACACAGCCCCAGGAAAATGTTGGCATACGAGGGGGTGAAAGCCGCCCCCATAGCTATCCCCTGGAGCTGTAGGTAGAGGAACTCCTTGAAGATAAAAAAATTGTGGGTAAGCGCAAATTCCAAAAGTGTCAATCAAAAAGGATATCATCTCATGTTCCACATTGGTCATACACAGGAAAGTTCTGGTAGCCTCAAAGCCATCACTATGTCTAATCGACATATAAAGTGATTCAACGTCTAAAGAGACCAACCACATGTCAGATTCGATGTCCACTTTCCTCAGAAGATCACCAGTGTCCTTTACATATGATGGCATAGTTTCAACAAGTGGTTTTAAGTGATGGTCAAGGTACCTACCAATAATCTCGCAGAGACCACCATTTCCTGACACTATAGGATGGCCAGGGGGAGATACAGAATTCTTGTGAATCTTTGGGAGAAGATAAAAACAAGAGATCTTAGGATATTCTGGTATGAGGCCATCCTTAAGGTCCTTGGATATCGTGCCAGCCTGGAAGGCCTCCTCAAGGATCGTCCTAAGTTGACTCTGAAAATTAAGAGTGGGATTAAATGTCAATCACTTGTAACAAGCAACATCTCTTAATTCCCGGAAAGCTTCTCTCCCATACATCATAACCAGCCAAATAACTACATTCCCACCTTTATCCGCGGGTTTGATAATCACCTCTTTAAGTTGTTTTAACTCTCGCACGGCCTGGCGTTGTACCCTAGTCAGATTATCATTACAAACCCCAGTTGGGATCTTCTTGAACTCATCCGAAATTATTTTGACAAAAATATCTATATTGGGGAATAAGTTCAAAGATGGAAATTTCTTGGACTTTGTTACCTGAAAGTGATCTT
Source organism: Phyllobates terribilis (assembly GCF_046119375.1). Lineage (NCBI taxonomy): Eukaryota > Metazoa > Chordata > Amphibia > Anura > Dendrobatidae > Phyllobates > Phyllobates terribilis. The sequence goes on from NW_027362762.1 coordinate 738,282,873, forward strand.
TAATAGGAGTGGGTTCGCTCTCTTCTCCCAATTCCTCAAGAATAGCGATAGATTCCCTTTCTCTGGGAGTCCAAAGATCCTCGACAGTAGTTCTTTCGTGAAGTTTTTTTAAAACCAACTTTTGTGCGAATAAGTGATGGTCCTTTACTGCTGTAAAAACATCAAAAGGGGAAACAGGAGAAAAAGTTAAACCAAGGCATTCTGAGCCTTGGTAAGAGTAATTTTAGATAAATTTACTACCTGGAGTTTTTGGGTTTCTTTTAAGGGGGTTGGAGTCCTTTTGCCAGAAGAGTGGTTTTTGCCCTGTCCAAAATCTTTTCTCTTGCCCCTAGAGAATGGATAGGGGTGTGGTTGACTCGAGACAGACTCTTCCATGGATGACATAGAAGAGACTGAGGATGTCTGTTGACGAGATTGGGCTGTATGCCATCTATAGACGTTATTGTTTTGATAGTCCTGAAGATCTCGTGAAAAATTCTTAGATTTATGTCTTGTACCTCCTTTTCCCAGTTGATGAATAATTTATCTAAATCTTTTTTAAAATTCTCCATCTGTTCAGAGGTAATGGATTCGACTAGTTTCTTCTGTGTGGTATCAATATCAATCTCACGGGATTCCAAACTCTTTTTATTTATACCTATTAGTATCTCTATCAATGAACGTGAACACCCATTACATACTTCCTCCCATCTATTCTTAACGAAGGTATCTTCTACTGGGAAAGAAGGGAGTATGTGGACTCTCAGGCCCCTGGAAATCATATTCTTAGCCAAATAGTTCTCCAAGGATGCCTTATTCCACCACCTACGCATCCTTTTTTTTTAAAGAAATTTCAATGAATTCTTGAGGTTAGTAGTAGTGCCATTTTCTATATCTGCCTTCAAAGATACCTCTCCTTTAAAAATATTATCAACATGAGTAAGCAAGTTTGGTCTCTTGCACGACTATCCATGTCCATATAGCTGTATGAAAAACAGCAAAAAATTACAAAATATTCCAAAGACGTAAAGGGACCTATTAGATGCAATACTTCAGTTTTAAAGCAATCCAATCAAGATAAATGAAGTATAGATGCCAATAAAAACAATATTTATTTCAGTTTTTTAAAACAATCAGTAAAAGCACAGTACTACCACTACAGGCAACCCACCAGATGAAGACCCAACTAGAAGTCTCCACATTTGAAAAAATTATTGATAACATCAGCAACAGTAACAACAGTAGGCACAGAAGCCATAACAAAGATGTAGTCTGTGACTGCAATAACGAGAGATCAAAGCAGCACACTAAAAACTACATGATCAACTAGTCTACGCAGTCTGTGTGATTGGGATGCAAAAGTCTTTGTAGATCCATGACATGTTCATCTTGATGAAAGTTAGGCGGTCAACACTTTCAGGGGACAGCCAGATGCGCTTATCCTTCAAGACACTACCAGCAGCTCTGAAGACACATTCTGAGAGAATGCTGGCTGCCGGGCATGACAAAACCTCCAAGATGTGATAGGGGAGCTCAGGCCACTCTTCCATTTTTGAAGACCAAAATGCAAAAGGGTCCAAACCCTCCCTGATGGCATTGATATTGAGCTCGAGATAATCCTGCACCACCCCCTCCAGTCATTCGCTACGTGTCAGACTTGTACTCTTGTGCTGGTGCATGGGTTGGTGTAAAAAATGTGTGAAACAACTAAGAAAAATTGCTTCTGCCACTTACACTGCTGCTGCTAATGTTTTTGCATTGACGACTCGACATTCCCGGGGTTGAAAGTTTACAACTGTGATGCACACTGTGTGCCTCACTGCTGTCTTGAGGAAAACCACTCTTGTCTACAAGCGTGGTTCGATACTCCAGAATGCTCGAGTCCCTTTCCAGGGAGGGAAGCATCTGGCAAAAATTACTCTTGTATGGTGGATCTAACAGAGTGGCAACCCAATAGTAAGCACTATTTGGAATCCTAACAATACAGGCATAATGTTGCAGATAGTCAGCAAGAATGCGCTCATGTGTCGGGCTCTTCCATGAGGTCCAAGTCCATGGTGTGTTGATGGCGGGGTAACACTGAAGCTTGCTTCCTCCGTCCCCTCCTGCCAACTACGGACAACAAAGAGGGGATCATTATCCTCTTCATCTCCTGACTGTTGCCTGCCGATCACCTCTTCTTCCTCATTCTTTTCCATTTGCTCCTCGGCACCTGCACCTTCACTAAATGTTTGTATGGAACCATAGTTACATAGTTACATAGTTACATAGTTTATAAGGCCGAAAAAAGACAAGCGTCCATCCAGTTCAGCCTATTTCTTGTGCACTGCTGCTATTCCGCAGCGTTGATCCAGGGGAGGGCAAAAAAAATAAATAAATAAACCCATGCGGTATAGGCCAATTTATATCATTGAGGAAAAGTTCACTTCCCGACACCAATCTGGCAGTCAGATAAAATCCCTGGATTAATTAACTAAGCATAAGATGTAATTTTATTGTTCTCAAGAAAGGCGTCCAGGCCTCTCTTGAACTCATTAAGTGAGTTGGACATCACCACTTCCTCTCCCAGAGAGTTCCAGAGTCTCACGGCTCTGACCGTAAAGAATCCCCTTCTATGCTGGTGCAGGAACCTCCTTTCCTCCAGACGCATAGTGTGCCCCCTCGTCTTTGTCACCATCCTTGGTATAAACAGGTCATGGGAGAGATCTCTGTACTGCCCCCTGATGTATTTATACATGTTTATGAGGTCTCCCCTAAGCCTTCTCTTTTCCAACGTAAATAGGCCTAATTTTGACAACCTCTCTGGGTATTCTAGTCCCTCCATTCCCTTTATTACCTTAGTCGCCCTCCTTTGTACCCTCTCTAGCTCCAATATGTCTTTCCTGAGCACTGGAGCCCAGAACTGTGCACAATATTCTAAGTGCGGTCTTACCAGCGCTTTATACAGAGGAAGAACAATGTTCTCATCATATGCCCCTATTCCTCTTCTGATGCATGCCATGACTCTATTTGCCTTCGCAGCTGCTGCCTGACACTGGGCACTCCAATTTAATTTGCTGTTAACCAAGACGCCCAGGTCCTTCTCCATGTCAGATTTCCCCAACGGTTTCCCATTTAATATGTATGGATGACTGCTGTTTTTCTTTCCCATGTGCATGACCTTACATTTATCGGCATTGAACCCCATTTGCCATTCCTTGATTGCTGCAATGCACCCTTCCTTGGCACCCTCCGGTACAACGATAGTCTGGAACTTAGAGATATTGTTATCAGTCCACATCCTCCTTTGCTTCCTCCTCTTCCTCTGGGACCACCACCTCCTCCAGCAGACTATTCAAAGTTTGTGCCAGCATGTAGATGACCGGAATAGTGATGCTGATGATGGCATCATCACGCTAACCATCTTAGTAGCCATTTCGAAACAGTGCAGAAGGATGCAGAGGTCCTTAATCTGTGCCCACTCTGCAAACGTGATTTGCACCACGTCTGTCCTGCATTGGCCCAGGCTATGCAAAATGAGATACTGCACCAGGGCTCATCGTCGTGTCAGCACATCGCATATCAATCGGTTAACCGGTAGTGCTAAAGACCTCTGTAGCGATGCAAGTCGATGACCTGCGTGGTGTGAACGGCGAAAGTGAACACAACCGTGCCCTCTGCAGCAAGCACATCATGGACGGGATAGTGGTGAAGAAATTGCCATACCACCAAGTTTCGGACATGAGCCATGCAAGGTACATGTGTGAAGTTGCCCCAGCATACTGCCGCCACCAGTTTCACACTGTTATCATACACGGCCTTCCCTGGCTCTAGGTTCAGTGGAGACAGCCATTGCTCAAACTCGGCCAAGATAGCAGTCCACAACTCTTGAGCTGTATGACTGCGATCTCCAATGCATATTAATTTTAACACTGATTGCGGTGAGCCCTGGCTGCGCAGTGCGGAGGTAGGGGGGATTCTCTCTGCACTGTTGGAACGCGTGTCTCATTAAGAGAGAGGTTGAGGGTGCAGGTGGAGGCCCTAGAGGAGGTAGAGGAGGCAGAAGCAGTGGAGGAAGTGTTCGATACAGAGGTTTGTCCGGCAAGCCTTGGGAAATCAAAGACTTGTGGAGTAGCCCCTTCCCCACTTGCCCCCACAGCCACCAGAGTTACCCAGTGCCCAGTCAGTGAGAAATAATGCCCCTGGCCATGCTTGTTCATCCAGGAGTCTGTGGTGAAATGCACCCTGGCTGACATAGATTTTTCAAGGAATGGGTGATGTTTTCTGCAACATGCTGGTGTAGTGCAGGCACAGCTTTCTTAGAGAAGTAATGGCGACTGGGCAACTGGTACTGGGGGGCTGCAACGGTCATCGGCTTTGGGAAACCGTCTGTATCCACCAGGCGGAAAAGCAGCATTTCCGTTGCCAACAGATTGGAGATGGTGGAGTTCAAGCTCTTAGCTTTGGCATGTGAAGGAGGAAACAATCTTTTACGTGACCACAACTGCAGGACTGAGGACTGGCTGCAATGCTGAGAGGGTGGAGAAGGGTGAACACGACAAACTGTTGGACCGTGAATGAGATGCAGGCGGAGATGTTATGATGGATTGAGAAAGATGAGGTGTGCTCGGTGAAACAAAAACAGCAATCATGCCCACTTCCATAACAGGTGACTGGCTCTCACTCATCCCGACTGTAGCGGGTAAACAAGTGGAGGTTCTGCGGCCAGACACTTGTGTGAGAACACTTGCCACGGTGATGGAGGAAGAAGGAGCAACGGATGCGGTTGATGGGGCAGTTGATGGTTGTGGAGGTCCCCTGGTCTGCATTTTAGCGCAGTGAGATTCCCAGACTGATGCATGTTGATTGCGCATGTGCTGGTTAATGCATGTAGTAGTCAAATTATTGGAATTTTTGCCTCTACTGAGTCGTTTTTTACAAAGTTGGCAAATAACGTGCGTTGGGTCATCCTTTGCGGTCTCAAAAAAGGCCCAGGCTAGGCAACCCTTGCCGCCCCTGCGAACTGCAGACCCGTGACCACTGCTGACCACAGCCACAGTTGTGGCTATAGTGTATCCCTCTATAATTGTCACCCAGTCTTGGCTTTCATCCAGCCAGGTTTCCGTAATGCCCACCATGTCGTATTCTGTGACCGACATAATAGTTTCCAGTTCATTCATTTTGTTTGCGAGACTTCTTGAATTTGCCAGCAGACAATTAATACCATCAGCACATTTATTACTCATACTCAGCTCCCTACTTTTCTTGCATATCCCAGCCCCCTAAATCCTCATTAACCCCTACTGTCTCACTCTCTCTGTCTACACGATCTGTCCCCTTATTAGCATGACTACCCTCCTTCCCCCCAGATCCTAGTCTAAAAGCTCCTACATCGGTCTGACCATTTTTCCCCCATCATAGCTGCACCCTCCCAAGTGAGATGCAGCCTGTCCCTACAATCGAGCCTGTAGCTGACAGCGAAATCAGCCCTATTCTCCATGAACTCAAACCCTACCTTCCTGCACCAATTTCTAAGCCACTTTTTTATCTCCCTAAGCTACCGCTGTCTTTCTAGAGATGCATGTGACACTGGCAGTATTTCTGAAAACACCACCTTGGAGGTTCTGGCCTTCAGCTTCTCTCCTAGTTCCCTGTAATCATTTTTAAGGACCTTCCACCTCCATCTAACTTTTTCATTGGTACCATGACTGCTGGGTTTTCCCCAACCTCACCCAACAATCTGTCTATCCGATCCGCAATATGTTGAACCCGAGCACCCGGCAGACAACACACTGTTCAGCATTCACGGTCTCGGTGGCAGATGACCATGTCTATCCTCCTAATTATAGAGTCCCCTACCACCAACATCTCTCTTGCCTTTGCTGCACTCCTATTTCCCTCCTTCCTACAGCAGTCATCTTCCTGGTTGTTCGGAGCAACGTCCTGCTGTAGTGATCCTAATCAAGCAATGTCCTGCTGTAGTGATCCTAATCCTGGCTTGCAATCCTGGGCTTGCAATCCTAATATCAGCCAAACAGGCATATTTACTAGGTTGTGCCAGATCAGGACTGGGCTCCCTGGCACTTTTCTCCCTACCCCTTCTTGTAACATTTTCGCAACTACGTACTTTTCTGTCCTGATCTTCCCCACCTCCACCCTTCTCCGTATCATTGATCCCAGACAGTGCAGGCTCAGTGAGCTCTTAACTCCTCTCCCGGTTTGCAATGCTCCTGAGTGTTGCAAGCTGCACACTAAGATCCAGTACCTGACATTGAGCGCAGACATATTCATTCCTGTTCAAGATATGCATAATGTACATCTCACAAGAAGCACATCCGGTAGCATTGTCAATGGAGAACATACTAAATGGGTATAAACAATACAGGTAAAAGCAGAAAAACTAATAGAATGCTAGTAAGAAAAACACCAAAATATGCTCTTGTGTTAAACTATGTCATTGCATTTAACTTATCTGCTTCCTCTGTACTTAACTGTAAGGGTTGCTCAGGAACATCGCTAGATAGCTCTACACTTGTAGTACTTCCAGTCAGCCTAGCACAGGTGTTTCTGCGAGAAAATTCTAAAGCAAATAGTCTTGCACACACATACCTGGTCCCAGGAACCAATCACAGGTTACCTCTTTTTTTTCCTTTACACAGCAGTAACCCACCAAGACAAACAGATAATTTCCCAACAATTTAACCAGTTAACACAAACGATGATATTGTGTTTAACTATGTACTTATTTACCTCCTCTGTACTTAACTGCAGTTTCTGGGATGCTCAGGAGCCTCGCTAGATAGCTCTGCACTTGTAGAACTTCCAGTCAGTGCTTCACAGAATTTCATAACGCTATAACGTTGAGTCATGAAAATGAAATAATACATTTATCCCACAAAAATGTTAATATAGCCCCAAATATAGGTACATCAAATGTCTTGAAAGGGATAAAAAGAGAACCAAAAGAATGCATTACAATTTTGCTTACCTTAGGGGCAGAATACAGCAGTTAAGCTCTATGTAAATCATGATATTGAAATCAGCAAAGATTTGTTAAAACTGTATATGAAAAAAAAAAAATTACCCAAAATTCAGTGAATATTAGACAAGTCAACCAATTTGGGCAACCATAATCAATACTAGCCTGTTTAAGACATTTTAAGAACCAGAATTACCACTACCTCAGACTTAAATGTTCATTTAACCACATTTCCGCTTTCAGTATTTGGTCAGTATTTTACATTAGTATTTGTAAGCCAAAACCAGGAGTGGGTGATAAATACAGAAGTGGTGACGTGTTTCTATTATTCTTTTCCTTTGATTGTCCCACCTTGTTTTGGCTTACAAATACTGATGTAAAATACTGACCAAATACTGATAGTGTGACCATAGCCTTTCACTGCCAGTTTTCCTAAAGGGTTCCCATGGTGTCCCCATTAGTGATATCTTGAACAGCGATTTTTGCATCACTTTATTTTGTTTTGGAGCTGCACAATATATTCATGGAAGTTTGTTACTACTATACAAACAAATTTAAACAAGAACTGTTGGCACCACCTTTTTGTGTATTATTATTCTTTTTTGTTGTTTAAGACCATGATGACTAGTGTTGAGCCACCCCCGTAGTGTTCGAGTTCGGTTCGGTTCGTCGAACACCCGTGTGTTCGCCAAACTGTTCGTCGAACTGTTCGTCGAACACCTTCGAACACCGTTAAAACCAATGGCAGGCAAACAAAAACACATAGAAACACATAGAAAACACCTTCAAAGGTGTCCAAAAGCTGACAAACTGCTCAGAAGACATAACTAACACATGGAAAAGTGACAAGTACATATAGTCATGCGAAAATAAAAGAGGTGGAGGAGTAAAAGGAGGGGGAGACACAGATATAGGCATGTCATGCCCTTCTAAAATCCAAAAAGTGAGAAGCCGACACGGCCAGTCTGCTCCTGCCCGTGCCACCTCCGTGTCGCCGAGTTTGTGCCAGAGCCGCGGTGAACCCTGACGGCCAGCCCCCCTCTCCCAATACTGGTGCCTGTCCGCTGGTGGGTCGAGCGAGCCCCCCTTTGGTGGAGGCAGCTCTAAGCTTTTTAATTTAAATTGTCTCTCTAATTTGAATGAATACACTTTAAATCCATTTACAAGGATCTATTGGAGGGCAAGTCTCATGCCAGCAGCCACGGTAATTCCAGCTCCAGTAGCGTCCACTAAAGCTGCTGCAGTTAAAAAGCTTTTATAAGGATCGAGCTCGGCTGTCCACCGCAAGGCATCCTACTGCCAGTCCCAGCCCCTATGCCTTGGGGTGCCTCCTGATGCTCTTCACTAAGTATCCCATGGTCCCGAAGCATTTCCTTTGAAAAAATTAAGTGTCTAAACTACAGGTGGTGTAGCTTGCTTAACAGCCGGGATAATCCGCTGACTAGCAGACACTGCTACTAGGCACAAAGTATTTCCTGGGCTAGATGCAGTTAAAAATTTGTAATTAGATACTCTCGTTGGATGCTGAGAAAGCATTCCATAGAGTCTCCTGGCACGCCATATATGATTCTCTTAAAAAGCTTGGGGTAGGGGTCTAGGGGACCCTTTTATAGCCAAAATCACGGCCCTGTATCGCAATACGTCACCTAGGCTGAAGATAAATGGAACTGTAGCACCCTGAGGGCTCGGTTGCTACAGACGTATTGCACCTCACCCAGAGGTGTGATATCTCACTCTCAGGTAAGGATGGAGTGTGGATCAGGACCCGACACCTGCATGCATTACACCACATTGCCGTGGGGCAGGGCGACCAATATGCCCCTGAGATGGGCACGACAGTCCCTGTCCCTGGCTGGAGTGGGGGGAGGGAACACTGAGGAAGGGGAACCCTGTAGTGCAGGAGCAGGGAGGAAGCAGTTCCTGGGTGCATTGAGAAGGGAGTATAAAAGGTGGGCACCATCTTAGTTCAGTGCAGAGAAGTCTGAGCAGAAGTGGCAGGGAGCAGGGGCTCTGCATGAGCTCTGCTCCGGAGGCGGGCCTAGTAACAGAGGCCCAGGCCTGGAAGAGGGAGAAGGAAGGAAGAGGAGCGGAGAAGGCTCCAGGAACGAGGAATGAAGGGATCCCAGGGGTGCGGACGGGCGAGTCGCCACCGCACGCCCGAATCCACCTGCGTGGAGGGGTCAGGCCAAAGGGGGAGACCGGTCCCCGAACTAGTGGAGGCAGGAAACGACCCTCAGCTAGAAACCGGAGGCTCTGACATTTTATGTGGCGCAGCCCCTCGCTACACCCGCTAGGAAGGCACCACATAGGGTCAGGGAAACTGGCGCCAAGTTTACCAAGAGGAGGCCCGAGGCAGCCGGACAGAAGTGTTGGTAAGAAAGGCCAGACAAAGGACACACAAAGGGGGTCCTGTGAAGTGCTCCAAAGTTATCTGGGAGTTGTCTGAGCCCCTCACCTGGTGAGCACAGTACGACGTGGGCAGCCGTTACCTGCAGACGTGGTCTGGATAATAAGAACTGTGAGTAAAGGCCCTGGACTGCATCACTGACTCCGTGTCGTTACTGCTGCTGCCCTGCACCATCACCCCCATCCTCCGCATACACTGCCCTGAGGCTATACTCCTCCCGTGGGGAGTTATGCTACGCTCTGCTGCACCCACAACACCAGCCTCAGCGGTCTGCCCTGTAGCGGCGGTTCACTTTGACCGCAATCCACGGGTGGCGTAGTCGGACATTTAAACATCAAAACCACATAAATAGTTCCGCCACTGGTTTGACTGCCCTGAGCCACGGAACCGGGTCGCCGCCACGAAGACTACAACCACCAGCATCCACCAAAAAGGGTCCGGCTCCGGGTGTCCCAAGGCCCAGGGGGTGCGTCAGAACATTTTCATCACCTTTCACAATCACCAATGGGACAAGGCAGGGATGTCCTCTGTCCCCTCTCTTATACATCCTAGTGACGGAGCACCTGCTCTCATCAATTCGCCATAACCCCAATATTAGGTGGATTGAGGTGGGAGGCACCGAGTACAAGTGCTCTCTATTTGCTGATGATGTCCTAGTATATATCACTCAATCACATATATCCATCCCTGCTGTTATGGCTGAAATAGATCACTTTGTTACATGGTAAAATTTTAAAATCAATGCAGCGAAGTCTGAGGCCCTCGATGTCTCCCTCCCCAAATCCATATAGGATTCCATCCAGTCCAACTTTCCCTTTGCCTGGCCCTCACAGGGTATCAAATACTTAGGAATTCCTATTCATAGAGACCTCTCCCATCTATGTTATCTTAATTTTGGGCCCTTTATTGAACAATTCCATACAGACCACGGTTGGCAAGTTAGAACTGTAAGATTCACTACGTGAACCACTGGTGTTTTGTGGAAAAGCACATGTACACTGCGTTCCAAATTATTATGCAAAAAGTGTTTAGGAGTGATAAGGGAAGAATTTGTTTGTTTGTCAGTTAAACTCATTGATGGTGATGTGTGTCAGGGCTCTTTATATCACTGTAAGCAATTGCAGACACCTGTGCTAATTAGTTTGGCAGGTGTGTCCAATGAAAGGCAAGACTACTTAAGAAGGCTCTCTCACATTATTAAGCAGCCTACATTTTCTGCCAAAATGGGAAAGAAAAAGGATGTGTCGGCTGCTGAGAAGCAACAAATTGTGGAGTGTTTAGGTCAAGGCATGACTACAATCAACATTGTGTGATGATCAGGATGAAGTGTCTTGGCAATCAAGAAGTATGTAGCTGATTCACAGTACACACGTGTGCGTGCTGATAAGGGCAAATTGAGGACTCTTTCCTACAGGCAATTACGTCAGGTTGAAAGAGCAGCGGCAAAAAAGCCTTGTCATAGCAGCAGACAAGTTTTTGAAGCTGCTTGTGCCTCCAACGTCCCCCGAACAACAAGATGCAGGGTCCTTCAGAGGTTTGCAGCTGTGCATACGCCATCCTGTCGACCTCCTCTATCCACTTCACACAAGCAGAAACGGCTCCAGTGGGCCAAACATTACATGAAGACTGATTTCAAAACTGTTTTGTTCACGGATGAGTGCCGTGCAGCGCTCGATGGTCCAGATGGATGGAGTGGAGGATGGCTGGTTGATGGACACCCCACACAAACACGGCTACAGCGCCAACAAGGAGGAGGTGGAGTAATGTTTTGGGCTGGAATCATGGGGAGAGAGATTGTCGGCCCCTTTAGGATCCCTGAAGGCGCTAAAGATGAACTCCATAATGTATGTGGATTTTCTCAAACAGCACTTCCTGCCATGGTTCAAGAAGAAGAACCGTGTATTTCACAGCAAGATCATTTTTCTGCATGATAATGCACCATCTCATGCTGCACATAAAACATCTGCATCTCTGGCTGATATGGGCATAAAAGGGGACAAACTTATGGTGTGACCCCCATGCTCCCCTGACCTCTACCCCATTCAGAACCTTTGGAGCATCATTAAAAGGAGTGTCTATGATGGCGGGAGGCAGTTCACATCTAAGCAACAGCTCTGGGAGGGTATTCTGTCCTCATGCAAAACAATTGAAGCAGAAACCATCCAAAACCTGACAAATTCAATGGACGAGAGAGTTCAGAAGCTCCTTTCGAACAAGGGGTCCTATGTGAAAATGTAACATCACCTAGAATAAAGTTTTGAGTTGAAAACTGTTTGATTTCAGTTTCTAACAACCTGCTAATGCTTATAATTTCAAAAATGACCATTTTTTTGGTCTTTATTAAAATGAAAAGGTTGATCGAAAAGTTTGGGGGATCTAAGAGTGTGGCAACCCAGTAGTCATGATTACTTCGAATTCTGACAATATGAGGGTCATGCTGCAGGTAGTGCAGCAAGAAGGCACTTATGTGTCTTGCGCATCTCGGAGCCCCAAAATTATTTTCCGGGCTAGATGCAGCTAAAAATTATTTTTAATTTTAAATCTGGTGGAGCTTATTATAGATGGCCTAATAGGATCAGTGCTGCACACTGCTACAAAGCCCAAATTATTTTCCAGTCAAGATACAGATAAACATGATTAGTAATTTGAAACCTTAAAACGGTTGGTAGGGTGATTTTAACCAATCATCAAGCTTTTACTCTCCCCAGGATGACACTGGGGTAGAAAAGTCGTTTCGGATCCATGATTTGTTCATCTTTATGAACGTGAGTCTGTCTACATTATCAGTGGAGAGCCGCGTGCGCTTATCTGTCAGCACACCACCAGCAGCGCTGAACACACGTTCAGACAGAACGCTGGCTGCGGGGCATGACAAGATCTCCAAGGCGTAAGTGGCTAGCTCCGGCCATTTATCCAGATTGGAAGCCCAAAAAGAGCAAGGGTCCAGTGACACAGTCGTGGCTTCAATGTTTACTTGGAGATACTCCTGTACCATCGTCTCTAGGCGTTGACTATGTGTCAGACTTCTTGTCTCCTGTGGCCTTGCAAAGGATGGGCTAAAAAAGTGGTGAAATGATTCCGCAAAATTGATGTTACCAGCAGATACTGTGGTTCTGTTACGGTTTGAGTGCTGAACACTTGACGGTCCCACGGTTGGCAAGTTGGAACTATGAGATTCACTACGTGCACCACTGGTGTTTTGTGGAAAAGCACATGTAAGATTCTGCAACAGTCTCTGCTGATACTCCTGCATGCGTGCATCCCTTTCTATGGCAGGAATAATTTCGGCAAATTTAATTTTGTACCGGGGATCTAACAGTGTGGCAACCCAGTAGTCAGGATTATTTCTAATTCTCACAATTCGAGGGTCATGTTGCAGGTAGTGCAGCAAGAAGGCACTCATGTGTGTTGCGCATCCAGGAGCACCAAGTCCCTGTTGTGTTGGTGGCGAGGTAACAATCATGCTTCCTTCCTCTGTCCTCTCCCCCCAACCTCGCACAACAGAAATGTGATCAAGGTCTCCCTCATCTGATGAGTCTTCCATCAGTTCGTCCTCCACTTCTTCCTGGGCTCCTGTACCTTCCTCACTAGTTTGGCTGCTACCATGCGCCCTGGTAAAACCATCTCCCCCACCCTCACATGCCTGCCGCCTTGGTGCTGCCGACCGTCTGGACCTTGCAGATGTTAGCCCTTCCGCATACAACTCCTCCTCCTCTACTTCCTCCACCTCCTCTTGTGCCACCACCTGACTCCGAATTCTGTTTAACATGTGCTCCAGCATGTAAATCACCGGAATAGTCATGCTGATAATGGTATCATCAGCACTAAACATCTTCGTCGCCATTTCAAAACTGTGCAGAAGGGTGCATAGGTCCCTGATCTGAGACCACTCCTCCAGCGTGATTTGCCCCACCTCTGGATCTCGTTGGCCCAGGCTATACGTCAGAACGTATTGCACCAGGGCTTGTCGGTGCTGCCACAGTTGCTGCAACATGTGCAGAGTTGAATTCCACTGGGTAGGCACATCGCATTTTAGCCGGTGAAGTGGCAGGCCCAACGACTTCTGTAGAGATGTAAGTCGCTGAGCTGCGGGATGCGAACAGCGGAAGTGAGCACACAGCGACCGTGCCCTCTGCAGAAGGCCATCTAGTCTGGGATAGTGGGCTAAAAATTGCTGGACAACCAGGTTCAACACGTGAGCCATACAAGGCACGTGTGTGACATTGCCCCGGCGAAGGGCCGCACCCAGGTTTGCAGCATTGTCGCACACGGCCTTCCCTGGTTTCAGGTCCAGTGGAGACAGCCATTCATGAAATTGGTTCTCCAGAGCTGACCACAACTCCTCAGCTGTGTGACTCACATTTCCCAGACATTTCAAAGTAAAAACCGCCTGATGACGTTGAGCCCTACTGCCAGCATAGTAAGGAGGTGTGCAGGATCCCTTCTGCGCAGTTAGAAAGCTTGTGGCATGACCAGACAGGCTTTGGGTGCAGGTGGAAGACCGAGAGGAGGTTGAGGAGGCAGAAGCAGTGGAGGAACTTTGACATAAAGAGGATTGACGCACAACTCGTGGGGACGGCAAGACTTGGACAGCAGCCCCTTGTCCTGCTGTCACCATAGTTACCCAGTGCCCAGTCAGCGACATGTAACGCCCCTGTCCATGCCTACTCGTCCAAGTGTCTGTGGTGAAATGCACCCTGTCACACACAGAGTTTCTCAAAGAAGCGGTGATGTTGTGTGCGACATGCTGGTGGAGCGCAGGCACACCTTTCTTTGAGAAGTAGTGCCGACTGGGCATCTGGTACTGGGACACTGCGACGGACATAAGGTCTCGAAAATCCTCTGTGTCCACCAGGCGGAAAGGCAGCATTTCTGTAGCCAAGAGCTTGCAGATGGTGAAATTCAACCTCTTAGCTTTCTCATGGCTAGGAGGAAATGGTCTTTTACTTGTCCACATCTGAGGGACCGAGGGCTGGCTATTGTGCTTAGACGGGGTTGATAAGGGTGTCCCCGGCAAACTGCCGGTCTGTGAGGAAGATGCAGGCGGACATGTTAGGTTGCCTTGATCCAAAGGTGGTGCTATCGATGTCGGACAGCGCTCAACACCAGCTGGTGTTACCACCTCCAAAGAAAATGATGACCTGCCAATCACGCTGGCTGTTGCGGGTAAAGAGGTGGCAGGTCTGCGCCCCAAAACAGGTGTGACTGCTGTCCCCCCAGTCACAGAGGATGAAGAGGCCGCGGATGCACAAGATATGGCAGACAGTGGTTGGCCCGGCCGGCTAGGCCGCATTGTAGCACACTGAGCTTCCCACTGCAACTTATGCTTCATGTCCATGTGCCGGTTCATGCATGAAGTACTCAAACTATGTATTTTTTGGCCTCTACTTAGCTTTTGCTGACAAATGTTACAGATAAAACGAGTTGGGTCATCTTTATCGATCTGAAAAAATGCCCAGGCTATGCAAGGCTTAGCACCCATGCGACCTGAAGAGCCACCACGACTTGTGGTGAGAGGCAGAGTTGTGTTTGAGGATGCAGTTGTTGACGTGCTTCCAGTACTACGTCTCTGTCCAGGAAGGCGCAACCTGACCTCGTCGTCACTAGCATCTTCCTCCACCTCCTCTGCTGACCTCATCTCTTGGCTGACTGTGGGTTGACAGTAAGTGGGATCTCCAACCTCATCATCATCACCCTGTGTGTTATCACACCCGTCGTCCTCAGAGCCAACCTGTTCCTGCCCTGACAAAAAACTAAAGTTGTCGCTCCAATCAGGTATTTGAGTCTTATCATCGTCTTCCTCATTGTCTCCACCAACAGGAGTTACAGTTTGGGAATGAGGGTCTACATTATGGTCAGAACCTTCTGCGTCTGGTCCTGGATCCGACTCATAAAGATTCTGGGCATCAGTGCAGATCATTTCCTCGTCTGGATTCACAGAAGCGCTGGAGTCGACCTCTGATTCCCAGGCTATAGTATGAGTAAACAGCTCTGCAGACTCAACCATCTGTTCTACCTCATACTCAGACGGGCAGCTGGAGATTTGGGAGCTGTGAGGAAGCAAGTGCGATTTGGGTGACACCTTTGAGGACTGGAGTATTTGTGATGTTGAAGTTGATGTGGAGGAGAGCCCACTTAAAGGAGCACTTGATATCCGTTGAAGCACCTGCTGTTTTTGTGCCTCATCTGGAATTTGTAGCGATGGGCGTGGCCGTAAGAAAGGGATCTTATCACATTGTCCGCTAAAAGAAGTAGACATTTTAGTTTGGCTGGAAGATGGTCTTTCTTCTGCAGATGTTACTGTTGCTTTAACACCTACCCCACGGACACAACCTTTTTTCCCCTTCCCAACACGCCTATTCCCCTTTCCACCAGCAGCAGGCCTTTTTCCACTCATCTTGGTGGTTAACTAATTCACAACTCTGGAGTTGTTTGCACAAAAAAACAATGGATGGTAACCGAGCAGAGCTGAGTGGCCAAACTGTGGTATTAGGCCAAAACTATTGGCTGGGTTAGATGCAGAAAAAAATTATATTCAATTTGCAACCTGATGGAGGTCAGTATAGATGGACTAATACAACAAGTCCCACACACAGCTAGAAGCCCAATATTTTTTCAGAGCTAGATGCAGAAAAAAATTATATTCAGTTTGCAACCTGATGGAGGTCTGTATAGATGGATTAATAGAACAAGACCCACACACAGCTAGAAGCCCAATATTTTTTCAGAGGTAGATGCAGAAAAAAATATATTCAGTTTGCAACCTGATGGAGGTCAGTATAGATGGACTAATACAACAAGTCCCACACACAGCTAGAAGCCCAATATTTATTCAGAGGTAGATGCAGAAAAAAATATATTCAGTTTGCAACCTGATGGAGGTCAGTATAGGTGGACTAATAGAACAAGTCCCACACACTGCTAGAAGGCCAAATATTTTTTCAGAGCTAGATGCAGAAAAAAATTAGATTCAGTTTGCAACCTGATGGAGGTCAGTATAGATGGACTAATAGAATGATGCTATGCCCAAAAGATTTTACTTCACTAGGTGCAGTAAAAAAATTGGTATTCTATACACAGGTGGTATATCTTGCAACACAGATAGGCTACTCCACTGACTAACACACTCTGCAATAGGCCAAAAAGGATTAGCTTTGCTAGATTCAGCCAAATGCTGTGAAAAAAACTTGCACAGCACTGGCACAGACCTGCCTGGCAAAAACTGATAGGAACTGATGTAACCTAGTCCTGAAAAGGACTCCAATTACAATTAGTCTTTACTCCCACAACCTATCTATTTAAGAGCACAGACCTGCCTGATAAAAGTCGTAGGAAATGCTGTAACCTAGTCCTTAAAAGGACTGCAATCACAACTATTCCCTACTCCCAAGCTATCTGTATATTTGTGCGAAAATTGGCTTGAAATTAACAAGGTATAGCGCACACAGCAACAGCGGTGCCGTCTAACACGCAGCTGCAGCAGTGAGAAAATGGTGGCGACGGGGAAAATGGCTTGGTCTTATAGGGCAAGGACATGTGACATACACTGCCAATGACACATGCCCTTGCTTGTGTGAAAAAAAGCACTTTGCTCCGTGTGTGCGCTGCAGATTGCACCTCCCCACTGTAAATGCGGGAAAGAGAAAAGAAAATGGAGATCTTCATTGTTCCTGCAGAGATCCATCCCCTGCCCCTCCCCCCACCCCGCTGTACACTCAAACTGCGTATTAACATTAATTTTCATCATTACTGAGAAAAAATCCAGTTATGATTTTGGTGCACGAACAGTTATCGAACATAACCTCGAACAGCCGAATTTTTCTCAAATTGTTCGTGTTCGCCGAACGGCTCGAACACCGCCCAAAACAGCTCGAATTTGAGATTGGCGAACAGTTCGAGTAGAACAACGCTCATCTCTAATGATGACCAATTTAATTATTAGGATTTTTATATTACAATTGATTATTTTGTGCAAATTTCTAATTTATTTTTTGGAGGTGATTATTATGGGATAAGGCAGAAATTGTTACTCAGCTGTTAGAGAACATTGAAATATTTTCGCATTTTTGTATTTTTGACAAAAATTAAATGACATTTTTAATCTAGGCTATTCGACATGCTATTTCATTTTTTTTTTTTTAGATGCATTGAAGGAATGGAGCTGTAAAGATGGTTGCAGTTTTGTGCATAGCCTTTAAATGTTACTGCCTATACCATTTCAAAACCAATCTTTTCGCACCATACGCATTACTGTGAAGTACATGATGCTACAACCTCTGTGTAATGGTGTTCTTATCTTATATTAAAAAAATCCTGCTGAAAAAGCATGGAGCCTAAAGTGATAAGAGCTAAAGGTCCAGAGGCCCAATCTTCTTAGAGTGATAATATCATTTTTCATGCTCTTATTTTTCAGAGAATACTATTTTATTTCTGTAAAGGAAACATCAGCTCTGAAATAGGAAAAAAAAACATTGAGTGGCGTGTTACATCTGATACACAATTTAACAGCAATAACACAAATGTCAGATTATTTGAGTACAACAAACACGGAAATATTTTTTAAAAATAGTATTTATTATGTTTGCTATTCAGATTTTTCTTATTTTTTAAAAAACTGAACACAGACAAATTCTTTGTTAGTAGAAGAACTTTACACATCAGGAGAGCATCTGGTCTATCATATTGGTTCTGAAATGTCATATGAGAGAGGATGTTGTCAAAATAAATTTTATCTCTAATGAGGATGTTAGCCGAACCCTGGACATGAATACATCTCTGAATATAATACTTGATGAACATACTGTTTGACTTTTTTTACTGCACTTATTGTGTAGGTATGCAACTGTTAAACGTAGGTGTTCTGTGAATTCTAACTCCCGGAACTCAAAACTCATAATTCCACAATTCCTCAGCTGCCAGGACTGCACTTTATAGTGGCCACATAAAGAGACCTCCATTGATCACTTGAATATCCCTCTAGAGGTGCACAGTGCAGGTGACAGGAGCGCGTATGCTTTCTATTGAATTTACACCTAACTTTGTGTACGCAGCCGCACTTAGGCAGGAGCTGTGCGCGTCTGTCACCAGAGCTGTTCAGTTCTTGGTTGAGTTTTTGAGGAAAGCCCAAAATAGACAAATATATGTAAACCTCTGAACAGGTTTAGGCCTTAGTGATCAAGTGCCGTTCTTAAGGACATGTTCCCACAAAGGGCTTTTGGTGAAGTTTTTTGATTTTCTGAATCATTTCTGCACTTATTATTTAAATTAGGTTACCTCCATTTTTTTCATTGCATTTTTGAGTGCATTCTTTTTTACAAGTGTTTTAATGTGTTTTCGATGCTACATTTTTTGTCTCTTGTTGGTATATAATGTTTTAACCCTTTCACGACATATGACGTATACATACGTCAGATGTTGTGTCCTCGATTTTGATGCGGGCTCTGCCGTTGAGCCCATATCTTTTCCCACACATGACAGCTGATTTAATCAGCTGTCATGTTCCTTTAACAGCGGAGGATGGATCGGAGCTCCACTCGCGGGTGTTAACCAGGATTTAACAGACGCCAGCAGGAAGCGCGTCATTAATTCCAAATATAAGTGCCCCTGTCACGTGATTGAGGGGTGGCAATGGGCTGTAGAAGACCCCCGTGTCTGTCACTGTGAATCTCTTGTGAACGCCTGCTCGTGGCCAGAGTTCATAGAAGATCCTTATTTTGGCTATACATAGCAGTGCTGGCAGTGAAGCATTGCTATGTATAACTCAAGTGATTGGACGATCGCAGCTTCAAGATCCCTAAGGGGACTATTAATCCCTTTCTGATGTGAGACATATCCATACGTCCCTGTGACCTGGTACTTATTGACCAGGGACGTATGGATACGTTTCGGCGTTTGCGCAATCACCGCTGGGTGTTAGCTAATTCTTACAGCTGACACCCGGCACTCAGTGCCAGGAGCGGTACCTGCACCACTCCTGGCACTTTAACTGCCTAAATGCTGCGATCACAGCATTTAGCAGGCGAGCAGAGGGACAGAAGCCCCTCTGCTCTTGGATCGGAGACCTCGCGACGTCATTGCAGGGTCCCGAACATTGCCCTAGTGACCTGGTTGCCAGTCACTAGCAAGGTAGTTTGAACACACGCAGTGAATGATCTAACTATCTTGTGTCTGCAGGGCTGACAGCTATAAGGTGATCCTGCACTGCTATGCCATATAGCAGCAATCAGACTGCGGAAAGTGATAAAGTGACAAAGTAAAAAAGTGAAAAAAAAAGTTGTAAAAATATTTTTTTTAAAAAAAAATCACAAAATAATAAAAAAAAAAAGAAAAAAATATATTGGACCCATAAATAAATATTATTATGAAAAAAATAAATAAACAATAAAAGTACACATATTTGGTATCGCCGCGTTCGGAACAATCTGACCCTTAAAAGTGTCCCTCAAGATAACCTCTTTAATGAACACGGTAAAAAAACAAAAAAAAACCCCCAAAAAACAGATGATTTATCATCATACTACCGAACAAAAAGTGGAACAAAATGCGATCAAAAAGACAAATGTAAATAAAAATGGTACCTCTGAAAACATCATCTTGTCTCGCAAAAAATAAGCCAAAAATTGTAAAAGTTATAGCTCTCAGAATAAAGGGGTGCAAAAAATATTTTTTTCTATAAAATAGTTTATTGTATAAAAGCGCCAAAACATAAAAAATAAAAAAATATAAATGTAGTATCGCTGTAAACATACTGACCCAAAGAATAAAGCTGCCTTATCAATTTTGCCACACGCAGAATGGTATAAAAAAAACTCCAAAAAACTATTCCTGAATTGTTGGTTTTTGTTTATTCTGTCTCCCAAAAATCGTAATAGAAAGCGATGAAAAAATGTCATGAGCCCGAAAATGATACCAATAAAAACGTCAACTTGTTCTGCAAAAAACAAGCCCTTCCATGACTCAAAATATTGCAATACAAAAACAATTTTTTTGCAAACAAAAGCGATTTTTAGTGTGTGACAGCAGCAAACATAAAAACCCGATATGAATCTGGTAGTGCTGTAATCACACCGACCGGGAAAATAAAGTAATCTCATCACTTATACCGCAAGAGGAATGCAGTAAGAAATAAATAAAACCAATTCTTCACCTACTGCTGATTTGTTAATTCTGCCTACCAAAGATCGCAGTATGGCTCGGCTCACATTTATCCTGCGCTCTGTGCTGAGCGCTTGAACCTGGGTCTACGTGTAAATCTCTGAAATACGTGATGCAGACGGAATCCCTGGCAGAAGATTTCCTATAATGAGGCAGATGAAGACACTGTGGACGCAGTCTGGCCTGTGATCCCACGGTTTCTTTTTATTAGGCGTGCATAAAAGTGCTGTCGGCCACAGTTTTGTGAACCTCTGAAAAAAGGACAACGCTGAACAGAGGCCAGACAGAGTCCAGAGTAACTCTGCTGCCTCATTATAGTGAATGGATCCCTGGGGAGGTTTCATCTCAATAATGTCACTCGGAGATTTAAATGGAAACCTCAATATCAGTGCTTAGCGTACAGCACAGGATAAATGGGAACATTTTACATAACATTTTGAATCACAATAAAAGCTTCAACTCAATCCACAAGAAAAGCAAGTCCCCACTCAGGTCCATCATCTGTTAACGGAAATATAGAGGGCTTCCTTGTTACTAGTAGCACAAAGGCTCTGTAAAAGCAAAATGGCCCCTACACCCCAAAAGAAATTCCGAAAATTCTGTGCTGCCAAAAACAAATGCCCCCTCCCTTCTAAGCTCCAGTGTGTGCCTAAACAGCAGTTAGCTTCCACATGTTTGGCATTTCTGTAGTGATGAGAGCCCACCTAATTTATGTAGCATCGGCGTCTCTGCCGCCTGCTAGGCAGAGACGCCGTCCCTGTCACCGCCGCACTCCCTGCCCGGCGTCCTCCAGTGCTCCTCTTCCTGCTTCTGCTGCCAGCGCGCAGCTTCCCGGGCACTGTGCTTAGGGCGTGCGCGCGCTCCCTCCCTCTTAAAGAGGCCGCACGTGCTGCCCTAAGGTGTCCCCAGCCAATTGCCGGAAGTCCTCCTATAGATAAGGCACCTCCTACAAAATGGAGGTGCCCGAGCAATAGTTGATGCACAGTGTACTTACCTCTGCTTCAGCCCTCAGGTCCCGCTGCTAGCCAGACTATAAGTCCTGCCCACCAGCCTGACTATCAGTCCAGTCCGCCAGCCTGACTACTCTCCAGCCCGACAGTCTGTCTTCCATTCAGTCCACCAGTCTGTCTATGGGCTTCGCCCACTTGCTTACCTGGGAGCACCTGCCTGTTACCTGTCTGCCTAC
Source organism: Phyllobates terribilis (assembly GCF_046119375.1). Lineage (NCBI taxonomy): Eukaryota > Metazoa > Chordata > Amphibia > Anura > Dendrobatidae > Phyllobates > Phyllobates terribilis. The sequence continues at coordinate 738,304,557 of NW_027362762.1, forward strand.
CCAGAGGCTCCTGCCCGTCACTTGCCGTGACCACCTGACAGCCTACCTAGAGGCTCCTGCCTGTTACTTGCCATGACCACCTGTATGCCTACCCGGAGGCTCCTGCCCGTCACTTGCCGTGACCACCTGACAGCCTACCTAGAGGCTCCCGCCTGTCACTTGCCGTGACCTGTCTGCCTACCCGGAGGCTCCTGCCCGTCACTTGCCGTGACCACCTGACAGCCTACCTAGAGGCTCCTGCCTGTCACTTGCCGTGACCACCTGTCTGCCTACCTGGAGGCTCCTGCCCGTCACTTGCCGTGACCACCTGACAGCCTACCTAGAGGCTCACGCCTGTCACTTGCCGTGACCACCTGTCTGCCTACCCGGAGGCTCCTGCCCGTCACTTGTCGTGACCACCTGACAGCCTACCTAGAGACTTCCACCTGTCACCTGCTGTCTCTGCCAGTTCATCTTCCCGGACCTCTCGTCAGCCCGCCTGCTGTGCCCATCTGCAGTATCGGTCAGTCTCAGCCATCTGACCCGTGGGGAGTCACCTGCTCTCTTACAAGGTCGTCCCCAGAGTAGCACCTGGTCCCTCTGCTCGATCCCTCCCTGGTCACGGAGTCGTTAGCCGCCGTACGACCAGGGTCGGACCGAGTTGATACTTAGTTACGCCCCTCTGGGTCCCTCCTTGCACCACAGCACAGAGGTTACACCACCCGGATCCGTAACAGTTTGCTCGGGCCATGGAACCCAGTGGCCCCCAGGCCCCCGCATTCTCCGACCTGCACCAGGAGGTCTTACGTCAGAGAGTTCAACAGGAGTCGGTCCTGTCCTTTCTGCGGTCTGTTAACTCTCGCCTAGGCGCATTGTCTGACCCGTCTTTGTCCATCTCTGGTCAAGCGACGCCTGCCTTCACGGCACTGCAACCCAGTCCTACTATGGCATCCGGCTATGGACCCCGGCTCTCGGCACCTCCACGTTTTGCTGGCAACCCCGCTTTAGCTCGAGGTTTCATAAACCAGTGCACCCTGCACTTTGAACTCTTGGCACACCAGTTCATCTCCGACTGGGCCAAGGTGGCATTCATCATGTCCCATCTCACTGGAGACGCACTGGCATGGCTAAATCCCCTGTGGGAGAGAGGGGATCCCCTGGTGTCCGATCTATCGTCCTTCCTCGCTGCTTTCAGGAAAGTCTTCGATGAACCAGGACGAAAATCCTCTTCTGCCTCCTCTCTGCTATGTCTCCGCCAAGGGAGTCTCACCATGGGCCAATATGCCATACGGTTCTGTACCCTCGCTTCTGAGCTTGCCTGAGACAACGAGACCCTGGTGGCCATCTTCTGGGAGGGTCTTTCTGGTCGGATTAAGGACGAGTTAGCCGGCTGGGACATTCCTACCACCCTGGATGACCTGGTGTCACTAGCAACCCGGATTGACATTCGTTTCCTAGAACGTGCTAAGGAGTCTACACGGGAAAGAGGATTTCCTCGTCTTGCACCTGTTTTCCAGAAACCGGCTTCCCAATCAGCAATTTCCCGAGCACGCTCGCCCGAACCTATGCAGTTCGACCAGACCAAGAAGGTCAAATCTCGCCAAGAGACACGCCGAGCCGAGGGGAGCTGTTTCTACTGTGGTAGTAAGGAGCACCTGATCCATTCCTGCCCGGTGAAGCCGAGAAACTACAGATTCTAGGACCGCTCGGAGAGGTCGTCCTAGGCAAAAGTAAATCCTCTCCGTCCTTGACTTTATCCGTCTCTTTCTCTTCGGGAGAGAACCGCTACTTTGAAATTGCACATCTGGATTGCGGAGCTGCTGGGAACCTCATCTCCCAGTCCCTGGTAGAGAAATATCAGATTCCCACCAAACCTCGGGTCGAACCATTGGCAGTCGCCTCCGTGGATGGAAGACTCCTTCTGGTGACCATCCTGCTCGTCACAGAACCTATAACCCTGCAGGTGGGAATGCTGCACTCTGAGAGGATCTCTTTCCATGTGCTTTCCAGACTCTCTCACTCCCTATTGCTAGGTCTACCCTGGCTCCAGAAACATGAACCCATGCTGAACTGGCAATCCGGTGAAGTTCTCCTTTGGGGGCAGGATTGCCATAAGACCTGCCTGGTCCTGGTCCGCCCGGTTCGTCCGCCCCTTACCCCGGCTAATCTACCCGGTTTACCGGCACCTTACTGGTCCTATGCAGATGTCTTCGACAAAAAGGAAGCAGAGACACTGCCACCTCATAGGCCATATGATTGCCCGATCGACCTGGTACCCGGTGCCACTCCACCCAGTGGGCGTATTTACCCGTTGTCTTCGGCCGAAACCCGGGCCATGTCGGAATGCATTAAGGAGAATCTGGCTAGGGGGTTCATCCGGAAATTTACCTCCCCGGCTGGAGGCAGATTCTTCTTCGTCAAGAAGAAGGATGGTTCACTACACCCCTGTATAGACTATCGAGGACTTAACCAAATCACAGTCAAAAACAAATACCCCCTGCCACTCATCTCCGAGTTGTTTGACCGCCTTAAGGGCGCTAGGATCTTTTCCAAGCTGATTCTACGTGGGGCGTATAACCTGATCTGGATCCGTCAAGGAGACGAGTGGAAGACGGCATTCAATACCCGGGAAGGTCACTATGAATACCGTGTAATGCCCTTCGGTCTCTGCAATGCTCCCGCCGTCTTCCAAGAATTAGTCAATGACATCTTCTGCGGTCTTCCATATTCCTGCGTGGTGGTGCACCTGGATGAAATCTTGGTCTTCTCTCCGGACCTTCCTACACACCGGAGGGATGTTCGTCAGGTCCTGCTTAGGCTCAGGCAGAATCACCTCTATACCAAATTTGAGAAGTGCCTCTTCGACCAGACCACCCTTTCATTCCTGGGTTATATTATCTCCCAGACAGGTCTACTAATGGACCCCGAGAAGCTCTCTGCCATCTCAAAATGGCCCCGCCCGGAGGGGTTGAAAGCGATTCAGCAATTCCTGGACTTCACCAACTACTACCGTCTCTTCATCCTGCACTTCTCTTCTCGGACTGCTCCCATCTCTGCGCTCACCCGTAAGGGAGCAGATCCCAAGGTATGGCCGCCCGAAGCTGAGGAGGCCTTCCTTTCCTTAAAGCAAGCCTTCTCCTCTGCTCCAGTGCTGCACCGTCCGGACTGCAGTAAACAGTTCTTCCTGGAGGTTGATGCTTCCTCCTCCGGAGCCGGAGCGGTGCTCACCCAAAAATCTTCATCCGGGAGAATGGTAACCTGCGGCTTCTTCTACAAACTCTTCTCGTCTGAACGCAACTACTCCATAGGAGACCGAGAACTGCTAGCCATCAAATTGGCGCTGGAGGAGTGGCGATACCTGCTTGAAGGGGCTCTATACCCAGTGATCATCTATACTGATCACAAAAACCTTGCATATCTCCAGAATGCCCAAAGACTCAATCCGAGTCAGGCCCAGTGGTCTTTGTTCTTTGCTCGCTTCGACTTTATCCTACATTTCCGCCCTGCGGACAAGAATGTTAAAGCTGACGCCATGTTCCGATCCTTCCTGTCCTCTGATCCAGAGGAGGAGCCTACACACATCATCGACCCCTCCAAAGTGATGAGTATGGCCCCCTTAGATCTGACACGTCTCCCACCCGGTAAGACGTTTGTAGCAGTTCCAGATCGGGAGAAGATTCTTCACTGGGGTCATTCATTTAAACTAGCCTGCCATGCCGGTCAGAAGAAAACTTTCCTGCTCATTACCCGGCATTCCTGGTGGCCCACCCTGTGCAAGGATGTGGTAGACTTCGCCTCGGCCTATTCATCTTACGCCTGCAACAAAGTTCCCAGACATCTTCCAGCCGGTCACCTCCTGCCTCTTCCCGTACCTGCTGCCCCTTGGCAACACATTGCTATGGACTTTATTACAGATCTTCCTGTTTCTGCCGGCTGTAGTCATTTGGGTGGTCGCCGACCGCTTTTCTAAAATGGCCCACTTCATCCCTCTGCCTGGTCTCCCGTCTGCATCAGAGCTGGCTAAAGACTACTTCTTTTACATTTTCCATCTCCATGGCCTACCCCTCCACATTGTGTCAGATCGAGGGGTTCAGTTCACCTCACGCTTCAGGAGAGCTACTTGTAAGCTGCTGGATGTCACCCTGGAATTCTCCTCCGCTTACCATCCACAGTCCAATGGCCAAGTGGAGCGTATCAACCAGATCCTTACCAGCTACCTCCGGCACTTTGTTAATGCTCACCATACCGATTGAGTGGACCTCCTACCATGGGCCGAATTCTCCTACAACAACCATAAGAGCGAATCGACTTCCAAGTCCCCGTTCTTTGTAGTCTATGGTCAACATCCCTGGATTCCGTTTCCGTCTCCGCTTCTGTGGACAACCCTGCTGCGGAGTCTCTTGTCAGCGAATTTTCCACCATTTGGGAGAATACTCGGTCCGCACTACTTCAGTCCTCCGAGCGGATGAAGAGATATGTTGACAAGAGACGTCTGGATCCGCCTCAATTCCGTCCGGGAGACAAGGTTTGTCTGTCCTCCAAACATGTTCGGCTCAAAATACCCTCCTACAAGTTGGGTCCTCGGTTCATCGGTCCATTTGAAGTCCTCAAACAAATCAACCCAGTGGCCTACACGTTAAAACTCCCGGCCACCTTACGGATTCCCAACTCCTTCCACGTATCTCTCCTCAAACCAGTTGTGTTTAATTCTTTTTCCAACAATCCAGGTACTCCCCCTGCTCCAGTTTCCTCTGAGGACGTTTTTGAGGTAGAGAACATTCTGGCCACCCAGAGGGTAAAACCTTTTTTCTGGTGGATTGGAAGGGGTTTGGCCCAGAGGAGAGAACTTGGGAACCCAGGGAGAACATTCATGCCCCGCTTCATCTTGAAAAATTTCTTTCTGGTTTAAAAAAGAGGGGGCGTAAAGGGGGGGGGGTACTGTAGCATCGGCGTCTCTGCCCCCTGCCAGGCAGAGACGCCGTCCCTCTCACCGCCGCGCTCCCTGCCCAGCGTCCTCGAGCGCTCCTCTTCCTGCTTCTGCTGCCGGCGCGCGCAGCTTCCCGGGCACTGTGCTTAGGGCACCAGCGCGCTCCCTCCCTCTTAAAGGGGCCGCGCGCGCCGCCCTAAGGAGTCCCCGGCCAATTGCCGGAGGTCCTCCCATATATAAGGCACCTTCTCCAAAATGGAGGTGCCCGAGCAATAGTTGATGAACAGTGTACTTACCTCTGCTTCAGCCCTCAGGTCCCGCTGCTAGCCTGACTATTAGTCCTGCCCGCCAGCCTGACTATCAGTCCAGTCCACCAGCCTGACTACTCTCCAGCCAGACAGTCTGTCTTCTGTTCAGTCCGCCAGTCTGTCTATGGGCTTCGCCCACCTGCTTACCTGGGAGCACCTGCCTGTTACCTGTCTGCCTACCCGGAGGCTCCTGTCCGTCACTTGCTGTGACCACCTGACAGCCTACCTAGAGGCTCCCGCCTGTCACTTGCCGTGACCACCTGTCTGCCTACCTGGAGGCTCCTGCCCGTCATTTGCCGTGACCACCTGACAGCCTACCTAGAGGCTCCCACCTGTCACTTGCCATGACCACCTGTCTGCCTACCCGGAGGCTCCTGCCGTCACTTGTCGTGACCACCTGACAGCCTACCTAGAGTCTTCCACCTGTCGCCTGCTGTCTTTGCCAGTTCATCTACCCGGCCTCTCGTCAGCCCGCCTGCTGTGCCCATCTGTAGTATCGGTCAGTCTCAGCCATCTGACCCGTGGGGAGTCACCTGCTCTCTTACAAGGTCGTCCCCAGAGTAGCACCTGGTCCCTCTGCTCGGTCCCTCCCTGGTCACGGAGTCGTTAACCACCGTACGACCAGGGTCGGTCCGAGTTGATACTTAGTTACGCCCCTCTGGGTCTCTCCTTGCACCGCCGCACAGAGGTTCCACCACCCGGATCCGTAACAATTTACAGGTGTATATCTCCAGAAGCATGAGCTGGGCCCAAAGTATTGGTCACTACACCGGCAGTTTGCAATTTTCACTCAGCAACATCCGCTGCTGCTTGTTTCTGGAAAAGACCAATGCAGTCAAAATCGTCACTACACCTGTAGATAAATTCCCAAAGGGGTATAATTTTCAAAATGGGGTCATTTGAGGGGGCATTCTGCTATTCTATCACTTAGGGGCTCTGTATAGGCAGTCAGCATACTATTCTAGAAAAATCTGTTCCCCTGGAGACAAATAGCGCTCTGTCCCTCACGAGTCTCGACTTATGGCTAAGCAGCACTGTACAGCCACATATGGGGTATTTCTATATTCAGCAGAAATTGTGGGGCAAATTTTGGTGCCATTTTTACCCATTTCCCAGAGTGAAAATGTAAAATCTTGGGCTGAATCAAAATTTTGGTGGTAAAAATGCAATTATTTTTTTCTTCACTGCCCAATAGTATAAAATTCTGGGATCCACCTGTGGTGTCAATATGCTCACTACACCCCTAGATTAAATCATTGACAGGTGTTGTTTGTAAAATGGGGTCTCTTATGGAGGTCTGCTGTTCTGGCACCTCAGGGGCTCTGCCAATGTGACATGGCACCCTCAAACCAGTCTAGCAAAATCTGAACTCCAATATGGTGCTTCTTCCTTCTCAGCTTTGCACTGTGCATCAAAAGTAGTTTTCAACCACATATGGGGTATCGGCGTACATAGGATAAATTGCACAACAAATTTAGAGGTCCATTTTCTCCTGCTATCCTTTTGAAAATGAAAAAATTGGGGCTAAACAACATTTTTGTGGGAAAAATATATATTTTTCATTTTTAAAGATCCACGTTGTAAAATTTAGTGAAGCACCTATGGCTTCAAGGTGCTCACCACACATCTAAATAAATTCCTTGAGGGGTCTAGTTTCCAAAATGGGGTCACTTGTGAGGGTTTTCCACTGTTTAGGCACATGAGCGGCTCTCCAAACACAATATGACACCCGCAGATGATTCCATCAAAGTCTGCATTCCAAAATGTCACTTCCTTTCTGAGCCCTGCCGTGCACCCAAAGAATAGTTTTCCTCAAAATATGGGGTATCTGCATTCTCAGAGTAAATTGCACAACAAATTTTCGGGTCCTTTTTCTCCTGTTACTCCATTGAAAATAAAATATTTAGGGCTTAAAAAACATTTTTGTGGGAAAAATGGGATTTTTTTTATTTTCATGGCTCCACATTATAAACTTTTGTGAAGCACTTGGGGGTTCAAGGGGCTCACTACACATCTGCATCAGTTCCCTGAGGGGTCTAGTTTCCAAAATGGTGTCATTTGTGGGGGTTTCCACTGTTTAGGCACATCGGGGGCTCTCCAAATGCGACATGGCGTCCGCTAATTATTCAAGAAAATTTTACATTCAAAAAGTCAAATGGTTTTCTTCCACATACAGTACAGACCAAAAGTTTGGACACACCTTCTCATTTAAAGATTTTTCTGTATTTTCATGACTATGAAAATTGTACATTCACACTCAAGGCATCAAAACTAAGAATTAACACATGTTGAATTATATACTTAATAAAAAAGTGTGAAACAACTGAAAATATGTCTTATATTCTAGTTTCTTCAAAGTAGCCATCTTTTGCACACTCTTGGCATTCTCTTGATGAGCTTCAAGAGGTAGTCACCGAAAATTGTTTTCACTTCACAGGTGTGCCCTGTCAGGTTTAGTAAGTGGGATTTCTTGCCTTATAAATGGGGTTGGGACCATCAGTTGTGTTGTGCAGAAGTCTGGTGGATACACAGATGATAGTCCTACTGAATAGACTGTTAGAATTTGTATTATGGCAAGAAAAAAGCAGCTAAGTAAAGAAAAACGAGTGGCCATCATTACTTTAAGAAATGAAGGTCAGTCAGTGCGAAAAATTGGGCAAACTTTGAAAGTGTCCCCAAGTGCAGTTGCAAAAACCATCAAGCGCTATAAAGAAACTGGCTCACATGAGGACCGCCCCAGGAAAGGAAAACCAAGAGTCACCTCTGCTTCTGAGGATAAGTTTATCTCAGTCACCAGCCTCAGAAATCGCAGGTTAACAGCAGCACAGATTAGAGACCAGGTCAATGACAAACATAGTTCTATACTTTGTGCAGCAGGCCTTCATGGTAAAATAGCTGCTAGGGAACCACTGCTAAGGACAGTCAACAAGCAGAAGAGACTTGTTTGGGCTAAAGAACACAAGGAATGGACATCAGACCAGTGGAAATCTGTGCTTTGGTCTGATGAGTCCAAATTTGTGATCTTTGGTTCCAACCACCGTGTCTTTGTGCGACGCAGAAAAGGTGAACACATGGACTCTCCATGCCTGGTTCCCACCGTGAAGCATGGAGGAGGAGGTGTGATGGTGTGGGGGTGCTTTGCTAGTGACACTGTTGGGGATTTACTCAAAATTGAAGGCATAATGAACCAGCATGGCTACCACAGCATCTTGCAGCGGCATGCTATTCCATCCGGTTTGTGTTTAGTTGGACCATCATTTATTTTTCAACAGGACAATGACCCCAAACACACCTCTAGGCTATGTAAGGGCTATCTGACCAAGAAGGAGAGTGGTGGGGTGCTACGCCAGATGACCTGGCCACCACAGTCACCACACCTGAACCCAATCGAGATGGTTTAGGTTGAGCTGGACCGCAGAGTGAAGGCAAAAGGGCCAACAAGTGCTAAACATCTCTGGGAACTCCTTCAAGATTGTTGGAAGACCATTTCCGGTGACTACCTCTTGTAGCTCATCAAGAGAATGCCAAGAGTGTGCAAAGCAGTCATCAAAGCAAAAGGTGGCTACTTTGAAGAACCAAGAATATAAGACATTTTTTCAGTTGTTTCACACTTTTTTGTTAAGTATATAATTCCACATGTGCTAATTCATAGCTTTGATGCCTTCAGTGTGAATGTACAATTTTCATAGTTATGAAAAGACAGAAAAATCTTTAAATGAGAAGGTGTGTCCAAACTTTTGGTCTGTACTGTATGTGGTATTGGCGTGCTCAGAAGAAATTGCACAACAAATTTTAGGATCCATTATTTCCTATTACCCTTGGAAAAATAAAAAAATTTGGGGTCTAAAGTAACATTTTTGTGAAAAAAAGTTAAATGTTCATTGTTTTCTTCCACATTCCAAAAATTACTGTGAAGCATCTGAAGGGTTAATAAATTTCTTGAATGTGGTTTTGAGCACCTTGAGGAGGTACAGTTTTTAGAATGGTGTCACTTTTGGGGATTTTCTGTACAAAGGCTCCTCAAAGTCACTTCAAATGTGATGTGGTCCCTAAAAAAATGGTTCTGTAACTTTTCTTGGAAAAATTCGAAATTGCTGATAAACTTTTAACCCACTTAACAAAAAAATATCTTTAAGAAATGATGCTTATATAAAGTAGTCATGTGATAAATGTTATTTATTAAACTATATTATGTGGTATATCTATCTGGTTTAAGAACATAAAAATTCCAAATTTGAAAATTGCAAAATGTTCACATTTTTTTTGCAAAATTTTGATATTTTCATAAATAAACGCAAATCATATCAACCAAAATTATCACTAACATGAAGTGCAACATGTCACGAAAAACTATCTCAGAATGACTGGGATATGTTGATGCATACCAGAGTTATCTTATTACATAAAGAGCTTAATGTTGAGGTGAGTCCGATTTACTCTGGCTCTGCCATTACCAACACAGCTTCGACTGATCTGTTCTTTTCTGATTACCATATATACTCGAGTATAAGCTAACTTTTTCAGCACATTTTTTGTGCTGAAAAAGCCCCCTTCGGCTTATACTTGGGTATATACTCGAGTATATACATTCTGGTGGTGGATAGTGGTGGTGGGGGGGTTGCAGCGGAGGAGAAGCGGGGCACACGCAGTAGCTGCTGCTGCAGCTATCACGTGTGCCCGCTGATAAAGGTGAATGAATATTCACTCTTCTCCACGCCCATGGAGATGGAGAAGAGTGAATATTCATTCTCTTTAGTAGCGGGCACACAGGATCGCTGAGTCACAGCTGTGATTGATAGTGTCCTCTATTAAAGAAAATGTATATTCACTCCTATACATGCCCATAGTCCCCGCGTGGAGAGGACAGAATATCCCGGCACCTCAACTCAGCGTCTGAGGACACATGGCAGTGACTTCATGCGCTGCTCAGATGCTGACATGAGCTGCTGGCAGAACAGGACGCAGCGCTGGAGCAGAGAGGAGGAAGGTGAGTAGAAGTGTTTTTTTTTTTTTCATGTGTGCAGTGATGGAAGGCCATGTATACCAGGATAGAGGGGGCCATGCATACAAGGATGGGGAGCATGCATAGCAGGATTGGGGATGAGGGGTGCCATACATAGCAGGATTGGGGATGAGAGTGCCATACATAGCAGGATTAGGGATGAGGATTGCCATATATAGCAGGATTTGGGATGAGGAGTGCCATAAATAGCTGGATTGGATATGAGGGGTGCCATACTTAGCAGGATTGGGGATGAGGGGTGCCATACATAGCAAGATTGGGGATGAGGGGTGCCATACATAGCAGGATTGGGGACGAGGGGGTGCCATGCATAGCAGGATTGGAGATAAGGGGTGCCATACATAGCAGGATTGGGGATGAGGGGGCCATGCATACCAGGATTGGGGATGGGAGCACAATGCATACCAGGATGGGGAAATTTACCAGTAGCTGCTGCATTTTCCACCCTCCGCTTATACTCGAGTCAAAAAGTTTTCCAGTTTTTTGTGGTAAAATTAGGTGCCTCAGCTTATACTCAGGTCGGCTTATACTCGAGTATATACGGTAACTCAAAACTTAAAGGGGTATTCCTGCCTCCAAGATCTTATCCCAATATGTAGTAGGTGTAATAATATTACCAAATACCGCCAATTAGAAATGTAGCATAGTTTTTCTGATTCGCTATGTCTCCTCATGTGTAGGCATTGCAGGACCTTAGGTAACCATGGTTACGACCACTAGCAACTAGCTAACTGTCACTATATCAGTGGTCGTAACCATGGATACCTAAGGTCCTGCAATGCCTGCACATGAGGAAAGATGCATAGCAAATCAGAAAAACTACATTTCTAATTGGCAGTATTTGCTAATATTATTACACCTACTACATATTGGGATAGGATCTTGGAGATGGGAATACCCCTTTAATGCTACAACACAGAATCAAACTGCTTATGAAATACGTATTAAAATGTGGGGAATCCAGAAATGTAATTATTTTTTTTTTAAATTGGAAGTGGTTCCAGAAATATGAAGTTTTATTAAGGAATTTCCATCGTACAATAATGCATGTGCTAGAAATCCAAGCGGCCAAATTAATTCTTTAGCATAAAAGACATATACACATTTTTTTAATTTGCGTGTTGCCAGGGTGCTTTGTATATTATACACTGCACCTATTTGTCCTTGCTTTTATTAAAGCAAGAGCAAATAAACACTTCCGTAATGCCACTTACTAATTTATTAATTATGACAACTTTATTATCATGTAAAAAGGCTGAAAGTAAATAGACATGGGTAATTTGAGTTAGTTTTTATTATGCAGAGCACACTTTTCTAGCTTCTGAAACTTATTTGTTTCAGAACTCGGGCTGCTAGTTACCTCATAAATTGACACTGGGCTGAATTGAGAAAATTGGCCTGGTCAGGAACGTGAAATCAAGCTTGGGGGTGAAAGGGTTTAACATCATCCTCCCTTATCCTTTTGCAATCGCCTAGAAGAGGAGTGTTGGAGTGACATCAGACACATGTGAGTAGATGCCGCCCACATTTACTACAGTCGTAATGTGAGCTAGCAGTACACATTTCTGCAGCTGCTCCCCTTAGTGCTTAACATTTGAAAACATCAAAACTTTTAAAAAAAATTTCCTTATTTTATGCCATTAAAAAAATATTTATTTTTTTAGTTAAAACATTAATGCTTTACATGTTTTGAATTGTTGAATAACAATTTTTTTATGACACATTCCCTTTAAAATTTTAGTAGCAAATTTTATATTTTTTTAAGAAAATTTTCAAAACCTGTTTTTAACTCCTTAACAACATTAGACGTACTAATAGCGTCTGTGCCATGGGACTTAAGAGCCAGACCCGTATTAGTACGTCATGGCGATCGCGCGCACACACAGGCTGTGCGGGCGCGATCGCCGCCGGGTGTCAGCTGATTGTCACAGCTGACACCCGGTACTATGTGCAGGGAGCGGTCACGCACCGCTCCCAGCACATTAACCCCCGCGATGCTGCGATCGAAGTCGATCGCAGCATTGCGGTGGCAAGGGGAGGTAATCGCAGATACTCACCTCCTCTTCCGGCCTCCAGCGCTGTCTGCCGTGGCTTCCAGGATGTTGCCATGATGACCCGATGTCGTCATGACAACATCCGGGTCACCAGACAGCAGGAAGATTTTTCGGACATGCGCAGTGCATCTCCAAACAATCTTCTCCCTGTCCAGCGCTGACAGCCTGCATGGCACAGGGATGGTGCTGCATTCCTGTGCCATGCAGGCGATCAGAGAAAAAAAAGTGAAAGTCCCATAGTGGGACAAAGTAATAAAGTATAAAAACTGTCAGAAAGTGAAAAATAAATTAAAAAAATATTAAAAAAATATAAAAAAAATATATAATAATAATCCACCAAAAATAAAAATATAACGTACCCATCAATAAATATTATTATAAAAAAAAAAAACAACAATAAAAGTACACATATTTGGTATTGCCGCGTGCGGAACAACCTGACCTATAAAACTGTCCCACTAGTTAACCCCTTCAGTGAACATGGTAAAAAATAAAAATAAAAAACAAAGCAAAAAACAATGCTTTATCATACTGCAAAACAAAAAATGGAATAACACGCGATCAAAAAAGACGAATATAAATTAAAATGGTACCGCTGAAAGCGTCATCTCGTCCCGCAAAAAAACAAGCCGCCATACAGCTCCATCAGCCAAAAAATAAAAAAGTTATAGCTCTCAGAATAAAGCTATGCTAAAAAATATTTTTTTCTATAAAATTGCTTTTATTATGTAAAAGTGCAAAACATAGAAATACGATATAAATGTGGTACCGCTGTAAACGTATTGACCAGAAGAATAAAGCTGCCTTATCAATTTTACCACACGCGGAACAGAATAAAAAAAAATAAAAAAAACAATTCCTGAATTGTTTTTTGTTTATTCTGCCTCCCAAAAATCGGAATAGAAAGCAATCAAAAAATGTCATGTGCCTGAAAATGGCACCAATAACAACTTCAACTCATCCCACAAAAAACAAGCCATCACATGACTGTCTGCCAAAATCTGGAAAAATTATAGCTCTCAAAATATGGCGATGCAAAAACTAGAATTTACAAAAAATGCGTCTTTTAGTGTGTGACAGCTGTCAGTCATAAAAACCCCATATTATTCTGGTATCGCTGTAGTCTCACCGACCCGAAGAATAAGGTCATCTAATCACTTATACCGCATGAGGAACGGCGTAAAAAACAAACTCTCAGGTTAGGGTTGTGCTAGGGTTAGGGTTGTGCTAGGGTTAGGGTTGTGTTAGGGTTAAGGCTGGGGTTGGGGTTAGGGTTGGGGTTAGGGTTAGGGTTGTGATGGGGTTGGGATTTTTTTCAAAAGTAAGAAAAAAAGATGATGATATGGCGACTAGTGTTGAGCGCAAGTGCTCGCAACTTGAGTTTGCATCGGGTGTTCTGGTATGCATTGAGTATCGTGGGTATTTGAGTGACATGCTCGAGTCTCCGCCCCATATGCTTCACGGCCCAAAAAACTTTGCGGGGATTGCCTGCCATGCACGAGCGATCCCCGCATGTTTTTTGTTGGGTGTCTAATAACCGTGAAACATCCGGGCGGGGACTCGAGCATGTCACTCGAGCACACGCAGTACATGGTGCTTACCTGAGTACCCGATGCAAACTCAAGTAGCGAGCACTTGCGCTCAAGATTAATGACAACTTATTCAATATGATGACCTAATGTTATCAAATTCTGTGTCGTACCTCTGGGTTCAAAATGTTCACTATACCCCTTAATAAAATCCTTGAGGGGTATAGTTTCCAAAATGGGGTCACTTGTGGGGGAGCTCCACTGTTTAGGCACATCAGGGGCTCTCCAAACGCGACATGGTGTCCGCTAACAAATTGAATGGAAAATCGGCTCAAATTGTTAGCGGATGCCCTGTTGCATTTGGAGAGCCCCTGCATGCCTAAACTTTGGAGCTCCCCCACAAGTGACCCCATTTTGGAAACTAGACCAACCAAGGCACCTATCTAGATGCATAATGAGCACTTGGAACCCCCAGGTGCTTCACAAATTGATTCGTAAAAATGAAAAAGTGGAAAAAAAAACACTTTTTCATTTTTACGAATCAATTTGTGAAGCACCTGGGGGTTTCAAGTGCTCACTATGCATCTAGATAGGTGCCTTGGGGGGTCTAGTTTCCAAAATGGGGTCACTTGTGGAGTAGCTCCAATGTTTGGGCACACAGGGACTCTCCAAATGCAACATGGTGTCCGCTAACAAATTGAATGGAAAATCGGCTCAAATTGTTAGCGGACACCATGTTGCGTTTGGAGAGCCCCTGTTTGCCCAAACATTGGAGCTCCCCCACAAATTGATTCATAAAAATGAAAAAGTGTTTTTTTTTTCACTTTTTCATTTTTACGAATCAATTTGTGAAGCACCTGGGGGTTCCAAGTGCTCACTATGCATCTAGATAGGTGCCTTGGGCGGTCTAGTTTCCAAAATGGGGTCACTTGTGGGGGAGCTCCAATGTTTGGGCATACAGGGGCTCTCCAAACACAACATGGTGTCCGCTAACAATTTGAGCCGATTTTCCATTCAATTTGTTAGCGGACACCATGTTGCATTTGGAGAGTCCCTGTGTGCCCAAACATTGGAGCTCACCCACAAGTGACCCCATTTTGGAAACTAGACCCCCCAAGGCACATATTAGATGCATAGTGAGCACTTGGAACCCCCAGGTGCTTCACAAATTGATTCATAAAAATGAAAAAGTGTTTTTTTTTTCACTTTTTCATTTTTACAAATCAATTTGTGAAGCACCTGGGGGTTCCAAGTGCTCACTATGCATCTAGATAGGTGCCTTGGGAGGTCTAGTTTCCAAAATGGGGTCACTTATGGGGGAGCTCCAATGTTTAGGCACATCAGGGGCTCTCCAAATGCAACATGGCGTTCGCTAATTATTCAAGCAAATTTTACAATCAAAAAGTCAAATGGCACTCCTTCCCTTCCGAGCCCTGCCGTGCGCCCAAACAGTGTTTTTTCCCCACATATGGGGTATCTGCGTGCCCAGGGGAAATTGCACAACAAATTTTGTGGTCTATTTTTTCTTGTTACCCCTGTGAAAATAAAAAAAATTGGGTCTAAAATAACATTTTTGTGAAAAAAGTTAAGTGTTCATTTTTTTTCTTCCATATTCCAAAAATTCCTGTGAAGCACCTGAAGGGTTAATAAAGTTCTTGAATGTGGTTTTGAGCTCCTTGAGGGGTGCGGTTTTTAGAATTGTGTCACATTTGGGTATTTTCTGTCATAAAGACCTCTCAAAGTGACTTCAAATGTGATGTGGTCCCTAAAAAAATGGTTTTGGAAATTTTGTTGGAAAAATGAGAAATCGCTGGTCAACTTTTAACCCTTATAGCTCCATAACAAAAAAAAATTGGTTCCAAAATTGTGCTGATGTAAAGTAGGCATGTGGGAAATGTTATTTATTAAGTATTTTGTGTGACATATCTCTCTGATTTAAGGGCATAAAAATTCAAATTTTGAAAATTGCTAAATTTTCAAAATTTTCGCCAAATTTCCGTTTTTTTCACAAATAAACGCAAGTGATATTGAAGAAATTTTACCAAAATCATGAAGTACAATATCTCACGAAAAAACATTCTCAGAATCAGGGGGATCCGTTGAAGCGTTCCAGAGTAATTACCTCATAACGTGACAGTGGTCAGAATTGTAAAATTTGGCCTGGTCATTAACGTGCAAACCACCCTCGGGGGTTAAGGGGTTAAGGACCAATTCATCATTAAGGAGCCCATATATTGCAAACCTCCAAAAAGTGGTACAATTATAAAAAAAAAACGCATCCTTCGAAGTGTTCAAAACTGCTGTCGGTAAGTTTGTTAACCCTTCAGATGTTTCATAGTAATTAATGCACAGTGGAATGAATGGCATGAAAAGTTACATTTTTTCATTAAAGTTTATCATTTTCATAAGGAGTAGTAGAAGAAAATGGAAAACACATTTTGTTATGCAATTTCTGAGAAATGCATTGATATCCAAATATGGTTGAAAACTAATATCTGGACACATGACAGGACTTGGAAGAGAGGTAGCACTTTTTAATCTTTGGAGTGCAGCTTTGGCTGGAATAGATGGCGGACGCCAAGTCATGTTTACAAAGCTCCTGAGGTGCCACAACAGCAGAAACCCCAACAGGTGACTCCATTTTAAAAATTAGGCCCTTCAAGGTATTAAGGGGTAAGGAGTTAGGGATAAGGTGAAAATTTAATCCCACAAATTTTTAGCAGAAAAATTTATAAGATTTGTCAATGATAATAAAAATTACAAAAATATTTCATTTTCCCAAGGGGTAATAGAAGAAAATTAACAACATAATTTCTTGCACAATTTCTCCTAAATGTGTCAATACCCTATATGTGGTCATTCCCTACTGTTTGTGCACATGGTAGGACTTAGGGCTCATTCCCATTTGCGATGTAATCGGACGAGTCGAATTGTACTCGGTCGAATGTTAACCTATGGACCAGCTCACATCTGCGATCATTTTCTCGATTCGGCATGCAAAAACAATCGCAGCATGCTGTGATTGCATCAGTGAATTGGATCACACGCACCTATTTAAGTCTATGGGTGCGTGTGAAACATCACCTTGCACTTGGATATCACCCGAGTGCAGTGCAATTCCCGCAGATGCCGACAATGGAGTAGACAGAGAAACTAATTTCTCCGTCTCTTCCCCAGCTGTTCTGCGATCCTCTCATGTGAGAGGATCGGAGCACTGACACTCAGCTCCCTCTCGCAGCAGAGCAGAAGCCGAGTGTTATGAGCATATTGTATCCGAAGCTCTTGCATCGGATGCCATACCCTAATTTGTCTCCGGCCTTAGAAGGGATGGAGCACTTTATCACTTTTGGAGCATAGATTTTCTGTAACAGATTGTGGCCACCAGTTGCAGAGTCCCTCAGGTATCAAAACAGGAGAAAACGCCGAACAAGTAACCCTATTTTGGAAACAAAACCCATTAGTTATTTAATCTGGGGGAGAAGTGATCATTTTAACAACAAAGTTAACTCACAGTGTTATAAAATTGGGTCATTTAAATAAAAAAATTAAAAATTTCCCACTAAAATGTGTTTCTAGCCCCACATTTTTCATTTTCACAAGAAGCAATAGGAGAAAATTAACCCTATAATTTGCAAAACAATTTCTCACATATTCATCAATATCCCATAGTTGGTCAGAAAGAACTGTGTAGGAAAAATAATGGGCTTAGAAGGGAAGGCGTGCTGTTTAACTTTGGGAGCACAGATTTGTCTGAAATAGTTTGTGGGCATAATTTACAGAGTCTCTGAGGTGCTAGGAAAGCAGAAAACCCCAATAGCAATTCCATTTTTTTTAACTCCTCAGGGAATTCATCTTTGGGAATTTTGATTTATTTTGATCCATATGTGCTTTCCAGTAACAAGGGCATTGCAAAGTGAAAATTGCAAATATGTCAGTTTAGTGTCCGATACATTGTGTCCAGTGAGTTCTCACAAGAGTGAAATAAATGAGGACTAGTGATGAGCGAGCACTAAAATGCTCGGGTACTCGTTGCTCGGGTCGAGCAAATTGAAATACTCGGGTGCTCGACCCGAGCAACGAGCCCAATGTAAGTCTACGGGAAACTCGAGCATTTTTCAGGCGGCTCCCCCCAGCGGTCTGCAGAGGGCCTAAAAATTGCCCAAATCGATGGGAACAGTGCTCAAATGACATGGGGAAGACACCTGGAAGCATTTCTGACTCCCAGGTCACTTCTGTCAACAATGTTGTCAGCGGTATTAAGCCACTTTTACGGACTCACAATAAAACATACCAAAACGAAACCAAAATGGATTTTCCTGGGAAATATGTTAAGGAACATCCTTTCCATGACATGTACAATGTATATAAAGCAAAATAAATAACCAAAAACAAAAATACTCCTCCACACCTTGGGATATGTTCACACGTAGCGTTTTTGATGCGTTTTTGCACTTTTGCATTGCTTTCAACCAAGACAAATGCATTCACCAGGAAATTTAATTTTAACATTTTACAACCTTATCTGGCCATGTGGTGTGTGACACATCATCAGACACATGCATACAGTGCTGAAAAGTCATGGGAACAGCATGGGGAAGACCTCTGGAAGCATCTCTGACTCCCAGATCACTGCCTAAAAGTGTGCCCATCATAAGTGATCCTTGGCGCATGCGAAGATGCCTCCCGCCATGAACCTGTCATTGCAGACTTGCAACAATCACCAACCACGTCCTTGTCCCACTGCAGCGTTCAATTGTCCCTACCCCATTAATTGGAATGCAAGTGTGGCGCCCCTGAGGGTTCAGTCGCCACAGAGGTACTGCATCTCACGAAGAGATGTGGTATCCAACTCTCAGGTAAGGATAGAGTACTGCCCAGGACCCTAACACCTGCATCCAACACGTCCACTTCAGTAGGGCAGGGCGAGATTGCTCCTAAGGGAGAGCACAGTCCCTGGTCCCTGGCTGGAGTGGAGGGGAACCAAGTGAGGGGGAACGATGTAGTGGGTGTGTGTGGAGGACGTAGTTCAGGGGAGCACAAGAAAGGAAGCTGTATAAAAAGGGGAACCTTCTTGGAGAGTGGGTTCAGTCCAGTCTGAGAAGCCAGTCTGAGAGGAGGAAAGTGAGGGGAGCAGAGGCTCTGCACGAGCTCTGCTCCAGAGCGGGCCTGAGGAGAGGCCCAGGACTGAGAGAGGAGAGGGAGCAGGAGAAAGGCTCCAGGAACAGAAGGGATCCCAGGGGCACGGGAAGTGCTGGAGGCCACCCGTACACCCGAATCTGCCAGGCGGTGGAGGGATCGAGCCGCAGAGGGGACCGGCCCCTAAACTAGTGGAGAACTACAAGGCTCAGATAGGAACCGGAGGCTGCTGTACTTGCAAGGTGCAGTGGCCAAAACTGCAAATTATATCGCTGAAAAGGTGGCCACAGAGGGTCCAGGGGACTGCAGGTCGCCCGACAAGACCCGAGGCTACCGGATTGGGACACTGATTGCGAGGCGCAGGGCAAGAGGGCGAGAGCCAGCGCAGGAAGACGACTGAGGAAGGCACATAGAAAGGGGTCCTGTCAGGCACTCTTAAACCACCTGAGAGATTGCTGAACCCCTGCCTGGTGAACGCAGCACGACGTGGGAGGTTACAGTCCGGAACCTGTAACATGAGGAATTTAATAACTGTGAGTAAACTCGTAAGACTGCACCCCACTGCCTCTGTGATTATTATCTGCGCCATCACCCCTGCACTACAACGCCCAGCACAACCTATAACATCTATGCTGCCGTGGAGCTAAGCTCTACCTGTGGAGAGCCACACCAGCTTTGCTGCACTAACATCAGCTCCAGAGGACTTGCTCCGCAGCGGCGACTCCCTTTAGCCGCATACCACTGGTGTCGTCACAAACTTTGTATAAAAACTATAATCCCCTATAAAAATCCCCTTTTTGAATGACCGCCCTGGGTCATGGACCGGGTCACCCCCACTGTGACGTCTCCCCTAGTCACGACCGGCCCGGCACCGAGTACCCCACGGCCCAGGAGGCGCGTCACAAGCGCAAGTATGCAGGCAGCCAGCCACCCACCCACCCACAGGCTGCAATACTATACTGTCAAATTTTTGACAGCTGCTTGCACTTGAAACGTGGCCTTTTAGGCTCGTGGAGGCGGAAGCTCTTCATAACCTCATTCAGGTGGCAGCCGGGTGTCCATACTCAGTCCTCAGCCGCCACTATATTTCTCAGTATCTCCTCCGCCTTCCACAAGCACGGGTCCCACAACATTACCCGTGCCCTCCCCAGTGCACTTACTGGGAAGGACCACCTAACCACTAACACGTGGACAGGTGAATGTGGCCAGGGACGGTACGGAGCCAGTCCACAACTTTTTTTGCTGACAGTTGTATTTAGCTCGGTGAAAGGTCTGGCATAGAGGGAAACCCTATCTACCCTGCATGTCATTTCTCACAGGAAGTACTGTAATGCAGCTTTTTGCAGATGCAATGGCAGCCCGTCCAACATCAACTCGCGCTTGTCGGTGGTGCATTGACACACACACATCTTTCTTTGCGCATTTAATTTCTTGAATACAGAGTTAGACAATGGCCTGATCTGTAATGCGGTTTGAGAAATAACATGCATAAGCATGGCCGATCCACATTAAAAAAGCAGCCATAGAGTGTCCGGTAACTTTCCCCCACACTTTTCTTAGCCAGGGCTGCTTTTCGGTAGGGTTGAACGGGCCCACCACAGTACTGGAGACTCCTCTGGCGGGCCCTGGCTTCTCCTGCAGGAGAGTTTATAGTACCGAGGTGACGCCATGATGATGATAGAGGCCACCATCTGCTTAGTTTTCTGTTACTTGGAATGCAAGTATGCAGCCAGCTAGCCACCCACCCACAGGCCGCAACACTAAACTGCCAGATTTCTGGGCAGCTTTTTGCACTTGAAATATGGCCTTTTAGGCTCGTGGAGGCGGAAGCTTTTCACAACCTCATGCTGGCGGCGGCCAGGTGTCCATACTCGGTCCCCAGCCGCCACTATATTTCCCGGTATCGCCTCCGCCTTCCACAAGCACGGGTCCCACAACATTACCCGTGCCCTCCCCTGTGCACTTACTGGGAAGGACCGCCTAACCACAAACACGTGGACAGGTGAATGTGGCCAGGGACGGTACGGAGCCAGTCCACAACTTTTTTTGCTGACAGTTGTATTTAGCTCGGTGAAAGGACTGGCATAGAGGGAAACCCTATCTACTCTGCGTGTCATTTCTCACAGGAAGTCCTGTAAAGCTGCTTTCACTTGAAATGTGGCCTTTTAGGCTCGTGGAGGCGGAAGCTTTTCACAACCACATGCCTCAAGCCTCGTGTCCATACTCGGTCCCCAGCAGTCACTATTTCTCCCGGTGTTGTTTCCATCCTCTACAAGCGCAGGTCCCTGAACATTACTGCTGGTACTTTTCTGTGGGAATTTGCTTGCCTACTACCAGCCTGGAATATTTCCAGCAAACTATGGTACGACGCCATGGTATTAGCACTGCCCCCAGTACCAGTAGCGAAGCCATCCCCAATTTCTTTCTCAGGAATTTTATTTGGTAGACTGAGTGGCCGCCCAAATACATTTTCTCACAAAGGAGCTGAAGATAGAGTGGCAGTAGGTGCAAGTTTCTCCAGCCTGTTAGATATTAGAGGGTGAACGGCACCACATTGGATCAGTGGTTAGCACTGAAGACTTGTAGCACTGGGATCCTGGGTTCAAATCCCAGCAAGGACAACATCTGCAACGACTTTGTATGTTCTCCCCGTGTTTGCGTGTGTTTCCTCCTCAGTAAAAAAGCAGCAATAGAGTGTCCGGGAACCTTCCCACACACTTTTCTTAGCCAGGACTGCTTCTTGGCAGGGTTGGACGGTCCCACCAGAGAATCCTCTGGAGTACCTTGGCTTCTACCTCAGGAGAGTTCATGATAGCGCTAACTTTGCAGCTGCTATGGGGCTCTTGAGCGGGGGAGAAAGGTTAGCCCTCAGCATCAAATCCTCAGGTGGGCTCAATGTTTTTCAATCTGAAACAGCTTCTCAGTGGGAGTTGTATTTCACCACAGCCATATTCTTTAGCTCGGTGAAAGGACTGGCATAGAGAGAAACTGTATCTACCCCGGCTGTCATTTCTCCGTCACCAGGTTCCGCCCATTGTCACACACGACCATGCTTGGCTGTATGTTCAGCGGTGAGAGCCAGAGATCAGGCTGCTGTGTTACAGCTTTAAACAACTCTGCAGCGCTGAGCAGTTTGTCAATTAAGCATTAAGCATGTTATCTTCAGCACAGCCTGTTGCCGCTTGGCCAAGACAGTGTTGCAGTGCTGTCAGCTTGTGACTGATGTGGTCATTTCATCGATGGAGGAGGAGGTGCATGAGCTGAACAATATGATTACATTGTTGTTAAATTGGTGACGCTGTTTTTTATACTAAAGAAAGATCCTATTGTTTTGTTTTTTTTACGTTTTTTTTTTAAGACAAATGCATTCACCGGGAAATGTCATTTTAACATTTTGCAACCTTAACTGGCAATGTGATGTGTGACACATCATCAGACACATCCTGTTTTATTTATGATGGAGGGACTCTGAAAGTCATAAAGCCTAATTTTATAGGGACATCAGACGGCCCTTACTATTTTTAAAAGGCCAGCAGTCGGCCCTAGTTATTGTTAGAGAGCCATCAGCCGGCTATGCTTTGTTGTTCCCAGTATTAACAAGTGGGTCTCCTATACTGTTATTGCGTATCCAGTGACTACAAGGGCTGCCAAAAATTTGGACTGCAACCCAATACCCCTTTGAAGAGACATAGAGGAGGGTCTCAGTAAAAAAAATGTTCCCATTATAAAGGAGCGGGTCTCCTATAGTTGGTAATGCCCATGCTGTGACTGCAAGGGCTGACAATTTTAGGAAAAACCCCACTAAGAATTTAAAGACACATGGAGCAGGGCCACAGTAACAAGGTACGACATATTCCCATTAGAAAGGAGAGGATCTGCTATACAGTTATAGGGTATGCAGTGAGTCTAACAGCTGACAATTTTAGGAAAAACCTCACTAAGAATTTAAAGACACATGGGGCAGGGCCACAGTAACACGTATGACATGTTCCCATTAGACAGGAGAGAGTCTGCTATACAGTTGTAGGGTATGCAGTGAGTCCACCGGCTGACCAATTTTAGGAAAAACCCCACTAAAAATTTAAAAACACACAGAGCAGGGCCACAGTAATGACAAATTCCCATTAGAAAGGAGCGGGTCTCCTATACTTGTAATGCCCATGCACTAAGTGTATGGGATGACAAACATTTACCCCTGGGGGGTATACATGAACATACTGCATAAAATATTTTTTTTTCGGGCATCATAAACACCCTTTAAAAAAATTAGGTGGGTGTTGCATCACGGACCATGGTCACCCTGGTGATATGGTGGTGGAGGATGAGGAGAAGGAGGAGTACAAGAGCAAATAGCCAAAATCAGGAAGCGTATATCCATGTGTGGGTGTGAAAAGGTGAATGGGAATACACCTCCCAAGAAAAGACACTGGATTGAAGTTTATGTTGCTATGCTATCATTCGGTGGTGATGAGAAGTCTGGCCCAATCCAGCCCTTGTTCATTTTTATAAGAGTCAGCCTGTCAGCATTGTCAGTTGACAGGCGGATGCTCTTATCAGTTATAATTCCACCAGCGGCACTAAAAACCCGCTCTGATAAAACGCTGGCGGCAGGGCAGGCCAGGACCTCCAAGGTGCAGTAGCTATAGACCGTGGGGGCAACCCTGATTGACCTAGGGTCCGCAATCCTTGGCGTCGGGAGGACGTGTTCCGTCCCAAGGTCCGACTGGGTCCCGGCTTCCACTATGTTAACCCAGTGTGCCGTCAGTGAGATGTACTGTCCCTGCCCACAAGCACTTGTCCACGTGTCCGTGGTTAGGTGGACTTTACAGGTAACTGAGTTGTTGACAGCACAGCTAATGTTTTGCGACAGCTGCTTGTGTAATGCAGGGACGGCACCCCGGGAGAAATAGTGGCGGCTGGGGACCGAGTACCGAGGGACGGCCGTCGCCATCAGGTTGCGGAATGCTTCCGTCTCCATGAGCCTAAAAGGCAACATTTCGAGCGCAAGCAGTCGTGAAATGTGAGAATTTAGTAGTGTGGCCTGTGGGGCGCTAGCTGCATATTTGCACTTGCGTTACAAGGACTGGGGTATGGACAACTGAACGCTGCGCTGGGACAAGGACATGGACGTGCTTCCTGATGCTGCTACTTGAGAGTGTGCAATGACAGGTGCAGGGCAGGAGGCATCTTCGCATGCACCATGGACAGGGGATTGGCTTGCATGCACAACAGCGGAAGAAGCAATGGTGTGACCCACAGACACTGTTCCTGGACCCTGGGGTTCGGTCCACAAAGTCGGGTGCTTTGCTGCCATGTGCCTAATCATGCTGGTGGTGGTCAGGCTGGTCGTTTTGCCACCCCTGCTGATACTGGCCTGGCAGGTGTTGCAAATGGCCTTTTTGGGGTTATCGGCAGAGTCTTTAAAAAACAACCAGACTCTGGAAGACCTAACAGTTGTAATGGCAACTTCCTTCATGTTGGTGTTACGGGGAATGGT
Organism: Phyllobates terribilis; assembly: GCF_046119375.1. Classification (NCBI taxonomy): domain Eukaryota; kingdom Metazoa; phylum Chordata; class Amphibia; order Anura; family Dendrobatidae; genus Phyllobates; species Phyllobates terribilis. The sequence continues at coordinate 738,329,010 of NW_027362762.1, forward strand.
TGCCTGCCTTCTGTCTGCTCTGCCTCCCTCCCTCTGTGTGCTGCTGTCCTCGCTCTGCATGTCCTCCTGCCAGGTTGGGTCAGTTACTAGATCATCCACCAGCTTGTCTTCCACTTCCGCTCCCTGGTTCTCCTCCTGACTTTCTGGCAATTGTGTCTCATCATCATCCACCTCTTGTGGCACTTTCCCACCGTCGCCTTCGTGTGACCGTGGCTGCTCAAATATTTGGGCATCGCTACACGCGATCTCCTCTTGCCCCTCTTCAAGTGGACCGGGCGAGAGGCCCGAATCTATAAATGGAAAAGTGAACACCTCTTCAGAGTGTCCAAGTGTGGGATCAGTTGTCTCTGGGTACTCGGCATGGTGGGAGGAAGGATGATCAGGGTGAGGAATATGCGGTCCAGACTCACGGTGGTGGTGGTGGCTAAGTGACTGGAAGCATTATTCGCTATTCAACCAACAACCTTTGGCACTGCTCTGGGTTCAATAGTGGTGTGCTGCTGTCCCCTAGAAATTGGGACAGGAAGGTCAGGCGAGAAGATGTGGGTGTTTGTTGTGGCACAATTTCTGCTTGCCCACGGATTTGTCCTCGGCCTCTGCATGCACCATTACCATCACGTCCAGTTCCCCGTCCCTTGCCACGTGCCTTGCCCATTTTAAATGGAGGACAGTATCTTCCACGCTCACTACAAATGACTGAGTTTGGAGCCAATTTATATGTGATCTGTGTGACGGAGAAAACAGAGTTTTAAATACCTGGCCTGTAGGTAAGTAGTTTGACAAGCAAACTGCTGTGAATTGCTTCACTGACACACTGAAAGAAATTTTTAATGGAGGCCAGAAATGGCAGTATTTTCTGACAACGTATATGTGAGCCGTGTGACGGAGAAAACACAGTTTTAAATACCTGGCCTGTAGGTAACTGTTTTGAACAGCAAACCAGTGTCAAAAACTTTGCTGACACACTGAAATTTTTTTTTAATGAAGGCCAGAAATGGCAGCATTTTCTGAAAACGTATATGTAATCCGTGTGACGGAGAAAACACGGTTTTAAATACCTGGCCTGTAGGTAACTGTTTTGAACAGCAAACCAGTGTCAAAAAATTTGCTGACACACTGATTTTTTTTTTCTAATGGAGGCCAGAAATGGCAGTATTTTCTGAAAACGTATATGTGATCTGTGTGACGGAGAAAACACAGTTTTGAATAGCTGGATTTCAAGCGCTGTAATATGGAAAGGACCTGACTGTATTCTGCAGTGCCAACAAGCAAATGGCGCAAAAAAACGTGTTCTCTGGATTTCTTTTTAAGCAAATAATGAGGATTAAGATGCAAAAAAAATTATTCCTGGCCCCTGAGACCCGGGCCTATTTACAGAAATATCTAACAGCAGCAGTCGACAGAACTGGAATGGAGCCTCTTGTGCTATGTGCACTGCAGTCTGCTATATACACTGCCTGCCTGCCTATATACACTGCCTGCCTGATATCTCTGCAGATGGATTAGTTTGTCCTCAAAATGACTGTTTGTTAAGATGGATATGTGTAATGTACGGTTTTTCTCCCTATACTACCTAATACACAAGCAAATCTCTCCCTGATGCAGCAGCAGCTCTCCCTACACTGTCTGATCCGGAGTGACTGTGACGAGCATGGCGGCGCCAGGTCAAATATACACCTGATGACGCTGTGCGGCCAGCCAATCACTGTAATGCCCACAACCAACATGACTACGGCATTACAGTGCATGGCAGGCAATCCCTGCATGTTCATTGGCTCTCTAAAGAGAGCCAAACATGCAGGGAGGGGACCTGAATTCCCGCCCGAGCAACCCGGAAATACTTGCCGAGCGCCGAGCTTGTCGAGCACCATGATGCTCGGGCGAGTACCGAGTAGTGGCGAGCACATTCGCTCATCACTAATGAGGACATTAACTGCACTTTTGGACACACTATGGCTTAGAAGAAGGTGAGATATTTTACTTTGCAAGCTCAAATATGTGGGATTTTATGGGCACCATGTTGCTTTTTAAGAGCCTTTGTGCTACTAGTAATTTGGAAATCCCCTATTTTTATATTGAGAAATGATGGACCTGAGTCGGGACTTGTTTTTGCGGGAAGTTTTTGTTGCTACCATCTGGGACTGCATTTATTTTTTCTTAGCTTTTAATGCTTGATTCACATTTTTCCTGTGCATTACTCTGAGCACTTATATCAGGGTTTCCACCTAAATTCCCCAAAAATAGCATTTTGCCAGAACTCCCGCTGGGACCATTCAATATAATGAGGAGGATAGAGAGACATTGAACTCACAAAACCTGTGGATGACCACAGAAGAATAATATCAAATATAGCCCAAAAACCAGAGATTGAATTAGGTTTTTGGTTTCTTTAATAAGTAAAAGTACAGTTATATTCCTGGAATATTTTGAATACTTCGACAAATATGCAATTCCATGCAACCTAATAATAACACATAAGCCATTTCAGAAATGTTTTACTTTATTTGAAATCTAATCTTGAAAGGAATTCAACCTGATGCAATAAGTTCAGCTTCCAGTTCTGGCTTTTAGACAACTTGTCTAGTTATTTGACCTTTTAATTTCCTGCACAAAATCTAAAGAAACTAAAATAATATGATTGAAAAAAAATCCAAAAGAGAGCTTTTAAAATGCTCCTCAAAGAGGTCAAAGAAATATTCTGTCTACATAAATGATCAACTATCCACCTATTGCCAGAATGAATCTTGTGTCCCCTGTTCACCTCTGCTGCCAGGATGAGTCTTATGTGTGTCAGTGCCATAAACTTGGAATATAGCAGCAGGCACATGTGTGAATAACTGCCCCATTTCAACTCCTCTTTGCCTCGTTCTTGTAGCCAGGAGAGAGCCAGGTCTTCTGTAGTCACACAATTATCCCCTTTTCAGTGGATGGCTGATAATTTTTCTAGACTGGAATACCCCATTAATCATTTTGGCAATTTGGTTTGAAGCCATTATTGCGTGGATAGTAACACAGGTTGAACCCCAATCGTCGACTATTAGACTACCAAGAAAGCAGACTGTAAAGGGAACCTATCATGTAAAAAAAACACTATTAACCATCAGATATGGAGTTAATCTGTAGGTTAATAGCATTTTAAAGCTGTATGGCTGCCACACTGAAAGCTCGTCCATCGGGACAAAATGAACTTTATTACTCTCGGCAACCTCTAGCTTTCAGCCATACGGCACAGTCTGTGCAGGTTCAGTCATTGCTCAGTACATAATGAGCTCTGTCTGTAACCACTCCCCTGGCAGTGACTGACAGCCTGCTCAGCAGTGCTTGAGCGCAGAGACAACTGTCAGTCAATATTTTGTGGCGTGGTTACAGATGGCGCTCACTATGTACTAATCAGTGACTGAACCTGCACTGTCTGTTCCGCTATGGCTGAAAGCCAGAGGCTCCAATGAGTAATAAAGATCATTTTGTCCCAATGGACGGGCTTTCAATGAGGCGGCAGCAAAGCTTTAAATTGCTATTAACCTGCAAATTAACCCCATATCTGCAGGTTAATAGCATTTGGAGACATGACAAGTTCCGTTTAACCTCTTAACTGCAATAAACACATATCTTTGTGACGCGCCCCTGGGCCTGTGTCGCGCTGCGTTGCGCACGCGGGAGCTTACCCGGAGCCGGATCTGTTGAGGGTTGTAGTCTCGTGGCGGTGATCCGGTCCGTGCCCAGGGAGTCAGACTAAGTGGCGCTGTATTAGCAGTAGATGTTGGATGACTACGCCACCCGTTGAGTACAGCTAAGGAGCTGCTGCTGCAGGGCAGACCGCTGAGGCCGGTGGTAGGATTGTGCAGCGTGATAGTATAACCCCCAACGGGAGGGGTATGGCCTCAGGGCAGCCGACGTGGATGATGGGGGTAGCAGGAACCACTCGGAGACGGTACTGTGTAGTTCAGGGTCTTTACTGGTGACAAAGATAGACCCTCCCGGAGTACTGGCTAGCGATTGGGGCCTGGTCAGTCCTTGAGCAGATGGGATCTCCCCTGGCCAGGCGGAGTTGTAGGCCTCCCAAACTAACGATACTCTTCTGGCTACCTTGCTAGAGGCGGGTATAAGTAGCCCACGTCCCTGAGTGTACCGTGTGGTGCTCACCCGTATGGCCGGTGACTCGGGGCCTTCGGGTTTCTGGGCCAGAGGACCTGCAATCCCCTGCCGGTCGGTTTCTGCTGCTGGATAGGAGTTAGTCCCCACAGCCTCGGACTCCGGGTCCGGTGATAACTTCTCAGTCAGGGCGAGCTCTGCAGCTGCCAGCCCCTGACTCCTTGTAACACTGCTCCCACAGAGCTCCTGTTGTTTCTTCCTATATTTGCTTCTTTTCTCTGCTTCTTCTCTACTCACTCACCCTGCCTCAGCCCTAGGTTTATATAGGGGAAGTTCTTCCCCTCCCAGGACTGGGCAGGAGGTGTGGCATGCATAGGATCCCTGACCAAGAGACCTCCCACCTGCTCTCAGACATAACATTGCTGTTACTGTGGAAAACCAGACCCCTGGGGTGCCACATTCCCCCCTAGTGAAATTTAGTACTCCGGGACTAAACATATTTTAGAAAAACATAACAAGATATAACAATAACAATAAAGAAACACATAAAGGTGGTCACGGCATGTCCGTAACCGGGTGCAGTCTTTGAAGAAAGCAAGGTGTCCATTTCACCAAAACAGGGAGACGTAACCAGGTAGGGGTCTGTCCTGCCCCGAGTCCTTAACAGTCTTTAGTCCGTCCTGGGTTACGCTCCAACTATGTACAAAGGATTCCCGGTAAATCCACCAAGGACTCCTAAAAATAACTAGAAACACATAATTATACACAAGCAACAATAAACAGGTAACCACAAATAAAACAATTTATACACTTCAAATCCTCCAACGTGCGGGTAACTGGCCCCTAGTGGCCCTAGTGGACCTACGGAGCTGACTGTCTGGCCCTGAACTACAGGGTGTAGGAGCTGTTAAGGGTAAACTGGGCAGCGGTCTACGGGCCCTTTGGCTCACTAGGCATATGGCAGGCTCACTGCAAGCAGAGGGTTGATCCTCCTGGTCTGCTGGTGTGGGGTCTTCTGCCTCCTGGACCGGCTGTTCTTCCAGCTCTACCTGTTGCTCCGTAGGTGCTTGGGATGCTGGTTGGGGGAAGGTGAGTACGGGTACCACAACTGCACCATTGACTTGAGTCCAAGACCGAGGGAAGTCTCCGAGCACAGTATTAACCATGTCTTCCCTTTCCTCTACGGGTCGAGGGTCTTCTTGTTCCTCTTCAGGGTTCCGTAGCTGTTCGGGACACTTCTTCAGGTGATCCCGGGATACAATGGTTGTTGTTTCCCCTCCGTCTTTACTGATGGTACAGACCTTTGGGTTGTCGTGGCTTGAGAGCAGTACGGTGTACGGGTCCTTCTCCCACTGGTCGTCCAACTTGTGGAGCCGTCTTTTTCTCTTCAAGACCTGCTCTCCGGGTACCAGGGGAACAGCGGGAGCATACTGGTTGTAAGTTTTCTCTTGTCTTTCCCTAGCCTGACAGAGACTTCGCTCCACGCTCTCCTGTACTCTCCGGTACTGCTGCTGCCTCTCTGTGTCCCAGTCTGCTTCTGGTGAAGTGTCCTCAGGTGTCAGGACTCCCATTTCCAGGTCAACAGGTAACTTACCAGGTCTCGCCCTCATTAGGTAAGCCGGGGTACAGTTGGTGGAACCTACCGGGATGTGGTTGTATAGGTCCACCAGATCGGGCAGCTTCTCAGGCCACAGACTGCGTTCTTCCAGGGGCAACGTTTTCAGAAGATCCATTACCACCTGGTTCATTTTCTCACAAAGTCCATTAGTTTGCGGATGATAGGGTGTCGTCCTTATCTTCCGGCAGCCATACAGAGTGCAGAATTCTTGGAAGACCTCCGCTTCAAAGGCAGGTCCCTGGTCTGTCAACACTTGGTCCGGGTACCCGTGTGGACGGCAGAAATGCTGCTGGAAGGCTCTCGCTGCTGTTCGAGCTGTTAAGTCCTTGACGGGGACGACAACCAAGAACCAGGAGTAGTGATCCACGATGGTTAGTGCGTAGACGTAGCCACTTCTGCTTGGGGTCAGTTTTACATGATCCAAGGCTACCAGTTCCAACGGCTGCCGGGTGACGATGGACTGCAGGGGAGTCTTCTGGCTGGCACGGTCCTTCCTTCTTAGGTTGCACGGGCCACAGTCTCTGCACCACCTCTCGATGGTTCCCCTCATGCCTACCCAGTGGAACCGCTCGCGCAGCAGGAACTCCAGCTTCTTCCATCCGAAGTGTCCAGCCCCGTCGTGGTATGCCTCCATCACCATGGCTGCGTCTCTTCGTGGCACCACTACTTGCCAGATTAGTTCATGCGTCCGGGAGTTAACCATTCTGCGGCACAACTTCCCCTTATAAAGGAACAGTCGACTCTTCTCAGCCCACAGTTGCTTGGCTTCCTCCGGAGCGTCTGGGTCAAGGCGAGCCTCTGGCCGAGTCAGCATCTCCTTCACCAGTCGGACGGCAGGGTCACTGTCTTGCGTTTCCTCCCAGTTGTAGTGAGGCAAGGGGTTAAATGTAGCGGCTTGCTTACTCCTTACCCGGTGGGAATACTGGATAGTCCCATGCCGGTGGAACGCAGGGAGTTCGACTTCTTCCAGTCCCTCTGGATCTTCTCCTACGTCCGGTAGGTTTGGCATCCTGGACAGGGCGTCCGCGTTGGTATTGGAGCGTCCTGCACGGTATTTGATTGTGAACTCGTAGTTGGACAGACGGGCCATCCATCTCTGCTCTAGGGCACCGAGTCTTGCTGTGTCCAGGTGTGTCAACGGGTTGTTATCCGTGTACACGACGAACCGGGAAGAAGCGAGGTAGTGCTTAAAGCGTTCGGTGACTGCCCACACCACTGCCAGGAACTCTAGCTTAAATGAGCTGTAATTCTCAGGGTTTCTCTCGGTGGGTCGCAGTTTTCGGCTGGCGTAAGCGATTACTCGTTCTTTCCCCTGCTGGATCTCGGACAGCACGGCTCCTAGCCCGATCTTACTTGCGTCGGTGTAGAGGATAAAGGGCTGGCTGTAATCCGGGTACGCCAGGATTTCATCCCCCGTGAGGGCCATCTTCAGCTGGCGGAAGGACTCCTCTTCCAACTTCTCCCATCTGAAGGGCGGCTTCTGGTTCTTGGCCTTCCGGGACTGGCCTATCAGGAGGTCCTGCATAGGAGCTGCCTTTTTGGTGAAACCGGGGATGAACCTGCGGTAGTAGCCTACCAACCCGAGGAACTGCCGCACTTCCTTTACACTGGAGGGACTTGGCCATTCCTTAATTGCGGTGATCTTATCAGGGTCGGGAGCCACTCCGTCAGCGCTCACCACGTGTCCCAGGTACTGCACCTTTGGTTTCAGGAGGTGACACTTGGAGGGTTTCACCTTTAGGCCGTAGCTTGCCAGAGCTTCGAACACTTCCGCCAGGTGTTTCAGGTGGTCCTCATAAGTCTTAGAATATACGATGACATCGTCCAGGTACAACAGGACCGTCTCGAAGTTTCTATGGCCCAGACAGCACTCCATTAATCGTTGGAAGGTTCCTGGTGCGTTGCAGAGTCCGAACGGCATGCAGGTAAACTCGCTAAGTCCCATCGGGGTGGTGAATGCGGTCTTCTCCCGGTCCGCCTCTGCTACAGGAACCTGCCAGTACCCACTAGTGAGATCCAAGGTAGAGAAGAAGTTAGCAGATCTTAAAGCAGCCAAAGACTCCTCTATCCTTGGTAAGGGGTACGCATCCTTGTGTGTGATACGGTTGATTTTCCGGTAATCTACACACATCCTCATGGTGTTGTCTTTCTTTTTGACTAAGACTAGTGGAGCTGCCCAGGGGCTACAGCTATCCCTGATCACCCCAGCCTCCTTCATGTCTCTAAGCATCCCCTTGGCGTGTTGGTAGTGTGCAGGGGGTACGGGTCGATACCTCTCTTTTATGGGAGGATGGTCTCCCGTGGGGATGTGGTGTTCTACCCCCTTGACTCGCCCGAAGTCTAACGGGTGTTTACTAAACACTCTCTCGTACTCTTGAACCACCCGATAGACTCCCTGTTTCTGATGTGAGGGAGTGGAGTCAGTACCCAAATGTAGTTGCTGACACCAGTCCTCCATTGTTTTCTTAGAGCCGTTACCTTCCTCCGAGTGAGATGGAGGCAAGGGTTCCACAGATTGTATAGCATTTTGGTTAATGGTATATAATTTGGCTAGCGTGGCATACCGGGGCAGGTACACTTCCCTCTTCCCGATATTGATTATGCGAATGGGCACCCTCACATGGCGTACATTAACCACCCCCCGTGCTGTCAAGATGGTGGGCCTACTGTCTGAGTAAACTGGTTCTACCATTGCCTGGTAATCTCTACCTCTCAGACCAATAGCTGCCCGGCACCAAATCATCATTTCACTTTTTGGGGGCATGGCAATAGGGAAAGGGTCACACATCCTCACGCTACCAATCTCACCGCCGGAGAGTTCCACCTGTTGCCGTCGCATCAGTGCCCGGATCTCTTTTTGGAGCACTCGCTGCTCGCCGGAGCTGGCGTTCTTGGCAACCTGCTGTAAAAGGAAAATCACCTCTGCAAGACAATTTTCAATTACATTAGTTCCTAGAGTTATCTTTGGGTGACTCTCGTGTTTGTCAATGTCTACAATGATCAGTCCCTGTGCTGCCAGTTCAACTCTACCAATTTTAATGGTCACCTCTTTAAATCCGATCTGTGGCACGGGCTGACCATTGCTGGCGATGATACTCAAGTCGTCGTCAGGGTAGCGGGTAATATCCGAGTCATTCCAGTACTGCTTGAAGAGCACGTACGGGATGGTGGTGACCTGTGACCCGGTGTCCAGTAGGGCACTCATAGGAATGCCATCCAGTACCACAGGCAAGACTGGACGTCCTCCCACATATTTGTCGCGCCAGTTTGATGGGCCTGATGATCTTTTTCCTAGAGGTTGGCCCTCTACCCTAGGTTGTGCCAGTTTAAAGGACAGTACCTTGCCATATGTCCGGGTTGATTACAGCGGCGGCAGATGGGTCGTCCGTCCTCGTTGTATCGGTCGCTGGGTCTTCCTCTGGCCGGTGGGGTCCTCCTTGGTCGATGCCACGGGATGTCCTCCGGTCCGGATGCCAGCTGGATCTTCCCTGGAGTGGAAACCTGTAAAGACTGCACAGTTCGGGTTAGCGCAGCAACGCTTTTAGCTAGCTCTTGGACCTGATGGTGCAGGTCTGGAGCCGAGTCATTGTTCAAAGCCTGCGCATCAGCTCCCACAGGCCCTGCCGACAAGGGCGCCGCCTCCTGGTGGTAGGTGGTAGTGGGGCGTCTGTGGGTCACAACGCCACCTGGTGCCGGTTCTCGGAGCACCCGGATGGCTCTGTCCTTGAACTGTGCAAATCCCAGATGAGGGTCCTGTAAGGCCATTGCCCGCAACTGGGTTCAGTGGGCATTGCAATATAAACCCTCTATAAATTGTTCAGTTAACAGCCTGTCCTCGTCTCCCACGCCGTCAGGGTCGGTCTGCTTAATGGCTCTCAGGGCCTCTTGTAGGTTCAGGGCATAGTCCCTTATACTCTCATGTGCCCGCTGTTTGCACCCGTAGAATCTAAGCTTGATCTCGGCTGAGGTGCGGGTATCAAAGGTGTCCCTCAGCCGGGTTAGTATCCCTGCGACAGTCCTCCCCCCAGGTGGCCAGGACTTTACCTCCCTTTGGGCTGTCCCGGTTAATTGGGCCACCAGGATGCTTACTTTTTGCTCTTCTGTGAGGGGGTACACCTGGAAGAGGCTATCCAGTTTTTCTCTAAAGTCCTGCAGGGTATGTGACTCCCCTGAGTACTGGGGTAGCCAGGCTGCCCCCGGGATATAGGGCATGGTGAAAGGCATGACCGCAACAGCGGTGGCGCTGGCGGGGGTTGGAGCGGTGAAGCTCTCCTCCGTATCCGACATCCTTCTCCCCCCTAGTGGACCGTGGCCTACCTTGCGATGATCCTCTTCCGTAGGCCGCGGCTCCGAAGTGGATCGTCAGGGTTGAGGACCTTCCGTCGCGCTCCTGTGACGTCGGCGTCTGCTGGGCTCCTTCCAGGACCTTACGCAACGTCCGGACGTGAGGCGGGGCTTCAGTTCTCGCGCGTTTTCGGAGTCCACGCCCCTCTTCTTCCCGCGCGGCGTCCTCAAGATGGCGTCCAATGGCGGGAAAACTCCACGGATGGCGGGAAGAAGGCCGAAGATGGCGCCGGATGGCGGGAAAACTCCACCGATGGCGGGAAGAAAGCGGAAGATGGCGCCGGATGGCGGGAATCTTCACCACGGGTAAGTTTTCACAGTCTTTTTCAGGCACGCAGTACCCGGTGGTTGCGGGCACGAGATCCTGCCGACTACGCCAAAAGTTGACGCGCCCCTGGGCCTGTGTCGCGCTGCGTTGCGCACGCGGGAGCTTACCCGTAGCCGGATCTGTTGAGGGTTGTAGTCTCGTGGCGGTGATCCGGTCCATGCCCAGGGAGTCAGACTAAGTGGCGCTGTATTAGCAGTAGATGTTGGATGACTACGCCACCCGTTGAGTACAGCTAAGGAGCTGCTGCTGCAGGGCAGACCGCTGAGGCCGGTGGTAGGATTGTGCAGCGTGATAGTATAACCCCCAACGGGAGGGGTATGGCCTCAGGGCAGCCGACGTGGATGATGGGGGTAGCAGGAACCACTCGGAGACGGTACTGTGTAGTTCAGGGTCTTTACTGGTGACAAAGATAGACCCTCCCGGAGTACTGGCTAGCGATTGGGGCCTGGTCAGTCCTTGAGCAGATGGGATCTCCCCTGGCCAGGCGGAGTTGTAGGCCTCCCAAACTAACGATACTCTTCTGGCTACCTTGCTAGAGGCGGGTATAAGTAGCCCACGTCCCTGAGTGTACCGTGTGGTGCTCACCCGTATGGCCGGTGACTCGGGGCCTTCGGGTTTCTGGGCCAGAGGACCTGCAATCCCCTGCCGGTCGGTTTCTGCTGCTGGATAGGAGTTAGTCCCCACAGCCTCGGACTCCGGGTCCGGTGATAACTTCTCAGTCAGGGCGAGCTCTGCAGCTGCCAGCCCCTGACTCCTTGTAACACTGCTCCCACAGAGCTCCTGTTGTTTCTTCCTATATTTGCTTCTTTTCTCTGCTTCTTCTCTACTCACTCACCCTGCCTCAGCCCTAGGTTTATATAGGGGAAGTTCTTCCCCTCCCAGGACTGGGCAGGAGGTGTGGCATGCATAGGATCCCTGACCAAGAGACCTCCCACCTGCTCTCAGACATAACATTGCTGTTACTGTGGAAAACCAGACCCCTGGGGTGCCACATTTGTATCTACACTGATCCAGACTACCCAAGAAACAGGCATTAGCCTGTTGTTATTAGTATAGAAAGAAAATTAAAAAAAATCTACATTTGGAAAATAAAAACAGATTAGAAAAATGGGAGATATTTACTATTGCAGTTATGCTAAATTCTAATGACATCTGTGCTGCGTTATCTGGAGGACTACAAATTCTAGTGTGACTAAGCAAGGCATTCTAAGTGTAGGGTTGCAGATAAGTGCATAGTTAAAGACAGTATCATAATTGTGATAATAGTGTAGTTGTAGTGATGAGCGAGCACTAAAATGCTCGGGTACTCATTGCTCGGGTCGAGCACATTGGAATACTCGGATGCTCGACCCGAGCAACGAGCCCAATGTAAGTCTATGAGAAACTCGAGCATTTTTCAGGCGGCTCCCCCTGGCGGTCTGCGGAGGGCCTAAAAATTGCCCAAATCGATTGGAACAGTGCTCAAATGACATGGGAACAGCATGGGGAAGACCCCTGGAAGTATCTCTGACTCCCAGATCACTGCTGTCAACAACGTTGTCAGAGTATTACGCCTCTTTTACGGACTCAAAATAATAAATACAAAAACAAAACCAAAATGGATTTTCCTGGGAAATATGTTAAGGAACATCATTTCCAGGGTAATGACTTGTATATAAGGCAAAATAAATAACCAAAAACAAAATACTCCTCCACACCTTGGGCTATGTTCACACGTAGCGTTTTTGATGCGTTTTTGCACTTTTGCATTGCTTTCAACCAAGACAAATGCATTCACCAGGAAATGTCATTTTAACATTTTACAGCCTTATCTGGCCATGTGGTGTGTGACACATCATCAGACACATGCATACAGTGCTGATAAGACATGGGAACAGCATGGGGAAGACCTCTGGAAGCATCTCTGACTCCCAGTTCACTGTCTAAAAGTGTGCCCATCATAAGTGATCCTTGGCGCATGTGAAGATGCCTCCCGCCGTGCACCTGTCATTGTTGACTTGCAACAATCACCGTCCATGTCTTTGTCCCAGTGCAGCGTTCAGTTGTCCCTACCCCATTCCTTGGAATGCAAGCGCAAGTATGCAGGCAGCCACCCACCCACCCACAGGCTGCAATACTATACTGCCAAATTTTTGACAATTGCTTGCACTTGAAATTTGGCATTTTAGGCTCGTGAAGGCGGAAGCTGTCCACATTCTTATGGCGGTGGCAACTGGGTATCCATACTCGGTCCCCAGCCGCCACTATTTGTCCCAGTGTCGTCTCCGCCTTCCACAAGCACGGGTCACACAACATTACCCGTGCCCTCCCCAGTGCACTTACTGGGAAGGACCACCTAACCACAAACACATGGACAGGTGTATGTGGCCAGGGATGGTACGGAGCCAGGCCACAGAATTTTTTACTGAGTTGTATTTCACCACAGCCATATTCTTTAGCTTGGTGAAAGTACTTGGAAAATCATATCTACTCAGCTGTCATTTCTCCCAGGAAGTCCTCTAAAGCTGCTTTCACTTGAAGTGTGGCCTTTTAGTCTCGCGGAGGCGGAAGCTTTTCATAACCTCATGCCGGCGGCGGCCGGGTGTCCATACTCGGTCTCCAGCCGCCACTGTTTCTCCTGGTATCGTCTCCGCCTTCCACAAACACGGGTCCCACAACATTACCCGTGCCCTCCCCAGTGCACTTACTGGGAAGGACAACCTAACCACAAACATGTGGACAGGTGAATGCGGCCAGGGACGGTACGGAGCCAGTCCACAGCTTTTTTTGCTGAGAGCTGTATTTCACCACAGCCATATTCTTTAGCTCGGTGAAAGGACTGGCATAGAGGGAAACCGTATCTACTCTGGGTGTCATTTCTCCCAGGAAGTCCTCTAAAGCAGCTTTTGTAGAAGCAATGGCAGCCCGTCCAACATCAACTCGTACTTCTCGTTGGTGCTTTGACACACAAACATCTTTCTTTGCGCATTTAATTTCATGACTACAGAGTTGGGCAATGGCCTGATCTGCAATCCAGTTTGAGAAATAACATGCATAAGCACGTCCGATCCACATTAAAAAAACAGCCATAGGGTGTCCGGGAACCTTCCCCCATACTTTTCTTAGCCAGGGCTGCTTCTCGGCAGGGTTGGACGGACCCACCAGAAAACAGGAGACTCCTCCGATGGGCCCTCACTTCTCCTTCAGGAGAGTTCATACTGCCGAGGCGAGGCCATGATGATGATAGAGGCCACCATCTGCTTAGTTTTCTGTTACTTGGAATGCAAGCGCAAGTATGCAGCCAGCCACCCAACCACCCACAGGATGCAATACTAAACTGCCAGATTTCTGGGCAGCTGCCTGCACTTGAAATGTGGCCTTTTAGGCTCGTGGAGGCGGAAGATTTTCACAACCTTATGCCTCATGCCTCGTGTCCATACTCGGTCCCCAGCCGTCACTATTTCTCCCGGTGTTGTCTCCGCCTTCTACAAGCGTGGGTCCCTGAACATTACTGCTGGTACTTTTCTGTGGGAATTTGCTTGCCTCCTACCAGCCTGGAATATTTCCAGTAAACTATCGTACGACGCCATGGTATTAGCACTGCCCCCAGTAACAGTAGCGAAGCCGTTCCCAAATTCCTTCTCAGGAATTTTATTTGGTAGACTGAGTGGCTGCCCAAATACATTAGTTTCTCACAAAGGAGCTGAAGATACAGTGGCAGTAGGTAGAAGTTTCTCCAGCCTGTTAGATATTAGAGGGTGAACGACAGCACATTGGACCAGTTGTTAGCACTGAAGCCTTGCAGCGCTGGGATCCTGGGTTTAAATCCCAGCAAGGACAACATCTACAAGGACTTTATATGTTCTCCCTATGTTTGCATGGGTTTCCACCTCAGTAAAAAAGCAGCTATAGAGTGTCCGGGAACCTTCCCACACACTTTTCTTAGCCAGGACTGCTTCTCGGCAGGGTTGGAGGGTCCCACCAGAGAATTCTCTGGTGTGCCCTGGCTACTAATAAAGGAGAGTTCATGATAGCGCTAACTTTGCAGCTGTTATGGGGCTCTTGAGTGGGGGAGAAAGGTGAGCCCTCAGAATCAAATCCTCTGGTGGTCACAATGTTTTTCAATCTGAAACAGCTTCTCAGTGGGAGTTGTATTTCACCACAGCCATATTCTTTAGCTCGGTGAAAGGACTGGCATAGAGGGAAACCGTATCTACTCCGGCTGTCATTTCTCCATCACCAGGTTCCGCCCATTGTCACACACGACCATGCCTGGCTGTATGTTCAGCGGTGAGAGACACAGATCAAGCTGCTGTGTTACAGCTTTCAACAACTCTGCAGCGCTGAGCGGTTTGTCAACTAAGCTTTAAGCATGTTATCTTCAGCACAGCCTGTTGCCGCTTGGCCAAGGCAGTGCAGCAGTGCTTTCAGCTTGTGACTGATGTGGTCATTTCGGAGATGGAGGAGGAGGTGCAGGAGCTGAACAATGTGATTATAATGAGGTTACATTGGCGACTCTGTTTTTATACTAAAGAAAGATTCTACTGTTTGTTTTTTTTTACATTATTTTTTAAGGCAAATTCATTCACCGGGAAATATCATTTTAACATTTTACAACCTTATCTGCCAATGTGGTGTGTGACACATCATCAGACACATCCTGTTTCATTGATGATGGAGGGACTCTGAAAGACACATAGAGCAGGGCCACAGTAACGAGTACGACATGCTCCCATTAGAAAGGAGAGAGTCTGCTATACAGTTACAGGGTATGCAGTGAGTCCAACGGCTGAACAAATTTAGGAAAAACCCCACTAACAATTTAAAGACACAAAGAGCAGGGCCACAGTAATGACAAATTCCCATTAGAAAGGAGAGAGTCTGCTATACAGTTATAGGGTATGCAGTGAGTCTAACGGCTGAACAAATTTAGGAAAAACCCCACTAAGAATTTAAAGACACATAGAAAAAGGCCACAGTAACAAGTACGACATGTTCCCATTAGAAAGGAGAGGGTCTGCTATACAGTTATAGGGTATGCAGTGAGTCCAACGGCTGACCAAATTTAGGAAAAACCTCGCTAAGAAATTAAAGACACATAGAGCAGGGCCACAGTAATGACAAATTTCCATTAGAAAGGAGAGGGTCTGCTATACAGTTATAGGGTATGCAGTGAGTGCAACGGCTGACCGAATTTAGGAAAAACCCCACTAACAATTTAAAGACACATAAAGCAGGGCCACAGTAACAAATATGACATGTTCCCATTAGAAAGGAGAGGGTCTGCTATACAGTTATAGGGTATGCAGTGAGTCCAACGGCTGAACAAATTTACGAAAAACCCCACTAAGAATTTAAAGACACATAGAGCAGGGCCACAGTAACGAGTACGACATGTTCCCTTTAGAAAGGAGAGGGTCTGCAATACAGTTATAGGGTATGCAGTGAGTCCAACGGATGACCAAATTTAGGAAAAACCCCGCTAAGAAATTAAAGACACATAGAGAAGGGCCACAGTAATGACAAATTTCCATTAGAAAGGAGAGGGTCTGCTATACAGTTATAGGGTATGCAGTGAGTCCAACGGCTGACCAAATTTAGGAAAAACCCCACTAACAATTTAAAGAGACATAGAGTAGGGCCACTGTAAGGACAAATTCCCATTAGAAAGGAGAGAGTCTCCCATAGTGTTGGCCTATGCAATAAATGCAAGGGCTGCCAAAAATTTGGAAGCACTTCAATGCCCCTTGGAAGGGACATGGAGGTCAGAGGGCCTCCTCAAAACAATGTTCCTATTATTAGGAAGTGGGTCTCCCATAGTGTTGGCCTATGCAGTGAATGAAAGGGTTGCCAAAAATTTGGAGGCACTCCAAAGCCCCTTGGAAGAGACGTGGAGGAGGGCCTCATAAAAAAAATGTTCCCATTAGAAAGGAGTGGGCCTCCTATACTTGTAATGCCCATGACAATGCCCTGACAAACATTTACACCTGGGGGTATGCATGAACATACTGTATAAAAAAAATTTTTTACGGGCATCATAAACACCCTTTAAAAAAATTATGTGGGTGTTGCATCACGGACCACGGTCACCCTGGTGATATCGTGGTGGACGATGAGGAGAAGGAGGAGCAAATAGCCAAAATCAGGAAGCGTATACCCATGTCTAGGTGTGAAAAGGAGCATGGGAATACACCTCCCAAGAAAAGACACTGGATTTGAATTTATGTTACGCTGCTATCATTCGGTGGTGTTGAGAAGTCTGGCCCAATCCAGCCCTTGTTCATTTTTATAAGAATCAGCCTGTCAGCATTTTCAGTTGACAGGCGGATGCGCTTATCAGTTATAATTCCACCAGCGGCACTAAAAACCCGCTCTGATAAAACGCTGGCGGCAGGGCAGGCCAGGACTTCCAAGGCATAGAGAGCCTGTTCATTCCGCATATCCACCTTTGATACCCAATAATTATAAGGCACAGAGGAATCACGGAGGACGTTGGTACGGTCGGCAAGGTACTCCCTCAGCATCATCTTCCCAAACTTTGCACTCCTTGTGTGAGTAACCCGCGCCTTAGGGCCTGTGCGATGGGGGGGTCTAAGAAAACTCTCCCAGAACTTTGACAGTTTTCCCCTGCCTCTGCTGGATTGGAGTTGTGTCTTTCTAGCCTGTACTCCTTGGTTGTCCAACGAAGTGTGCACTCTGTCGCCAACGTTTTCAGATGGGAATTTTTTTAATAGTTCCGCAACAAGGGCTTTCTGGTACAGCCCCATTTTTGTAGACCTGTCCGCCTCAGGAATAAAAGATATAAAGTTCTCCTTGTAGCGTGGGCCAAGAAGTGTCACCAACCAGTAATGACTGTCACCCAAAATTTTGAGAACACGAGGGTCATGGGAAAGGCAGCGTAACATAAACTCAGCCATGCCGGCCAGACTACTAACAGGCAAGACTTCCGTGTCTTCACCAAGAGGATGACTGACCATGCTCTCCTCCTCCTTCTACTCCTCCACTCTTTTCTCTGGCCATCCACTCTGAACAGGCGGTATGACAGCTGTGCAGGTAGTACCGTCTAGAGTGCATGAAACTAGCTCCTGTCCTTCCTCCTCCTCCTATTTCTCATTGTCACCCAATTCACGTTGGGATGAGATGAGGCTGGGCTGTGTGTAATCATCCTGTATGGTTCCTTGCTCCATCTCATCGTGCTCCGCCTGCAATGCATCCTCTTTGATTGTGAGCAGAGAGCGTTTCAGAAGACAGAGAAGCGGGATGGTGACGCTAATTATGACGTAATCGCCGCTCACCATCTTGGTGGATTCCTCAAAGTTTTGGAGGATGGTACATATGTCTGACATCCATGTCCACTCCTGAGGTCTTATGTGTGGAGTCTGAACAGAATACTGACGGCCTTGTTGATGCTGCTACTCAACAACTGCCCTCTTCTGCTCACAAATCCTTCCCAACATCTGCAGAGTAGAGTTTCAATGCATGGGGACATCACACACCAATCTTTGAGCCGGAAGCTGCAAAAGCTGCTGAAACACTGCAAGGACGGTGGAAGCTGTAGCTGACTTTCTAAAATGGGCACACAGGCGGCGTACTTTAACAAGCAGATCCGGCAGCTTCGGGTAGGATTTGAGAAACCGCTGAACCACGAGGTTAAGCACATGGGCCAGGCATGTGTGAGCTCGCCTCGCCTCAGAGCCGCCACCAGGTTCCGGCCATTGTCACACACGACCATGCCTGGCTGTAGATTCAGCGTTGTGAGCTACAGATCTGACTGCTCTTTCAGAGCTGTCCACAACTCTTCAGCATTTTGCGTTTTTTTACCTAAGCATATTAGCTTCAGCACAGCCTTTTGCCGCTTGGCCGAGGCAGTGCTTCAGTGCTTCCAGCTTGCGACTGATGTGGTCATTTCGGAGATGAAGGCTGAAAAGGAGGAGGAGGCTGAGGAGGATGAGGTTCAGGAGCTGTAGACCGTGGGGGCAACCCTGATTGACCTAGGGCCCGCAATCCTTCGCGTCAGGAGGACGTGTTCCGTCCTAAGGTCTGACTGGGTCCCGGCTTCCACTATGTTAACCCAGTGTGCTGTCAGCGAGATGTACCGTCCCTGCCCAAAAGTACTTGTCCATGTGGCTAATGTTTTGGGACACGTGCTTGTGTAATGCGGGGACGGCACACTGGGAGAAATAGTGGCGGCTGGGGACCGAGTTCCAAGGGACAGCCGCCGCCATCAGGTTGCGGAATGATTCCGTCTTCACGAGCCTAAAAGGCAACATTTCGAGCGCAAGGATTCGTGAGAATTTAGTAGTGTGGCCTGTGGGGTGTTGGCTGCGTATTTGCGCTTGCGTTACAATGACTGGGGTATGGACAACTGAACGCTGTGCTGGGACAAGGACATGGACGTGCTTCCTGATGCTGCTACTTGAGAGTGTGCAACGACAGGTTCAGGGCAGGAGGCCTTCTTGGCATGCACCATGGACAGGGGATTGGCTTGCATGCACAACTGCGGAAGAAGCAATGGTGCCACCCGCAGACACTGTTCCTGGACCCTGGGGTACGGCTCACAAAGTCGGGTGCTTTGCTGACATGTGCCTGATCATGCTGGTGGTGGTCAGGCTGGTCGTTTTGCCACCCCTGCTGATGCTGGCCTGGCTGGTGGTGCAAATGCCCTTTTTGGGGTTATCGGCAGAGTCTTTAAAAGCAACCAGATTCTGGAAGACCTAACAGTTGTACTGGCGACTTCCTTCATGTTGGTGTTACGGGGAACGGTTGCCTGCCTTCTGTCTGCGGCCACCACACTGCTTCTTCCTGCCTGTTGGGGTGCTCTGCCTCCCTCCACCTGTGTGCTACTGTCCTCGCTCTGCATGTCCTCCTGCCTGGTTGGGTCAGTTACTATATAATCCACCACCTCGTCTTCCACTTCCGCACCCTGGTCCTCCTCCTGACTTTCTGGCAATTGTGTCTCATCATCGTCCACCTCTTGTGACACGTTCCCATCGTCACCTTCGTGTGACCGTGGCTGCTCAAATATTTGGGCATCGCTACACACGATCTCCTCTTGCCCCGCTTCAAGCAAACAGGGCGAGAGGCCTGAATCTATAAATGGAAAAATGAACAGCTCTTCAGAGTGTCCAAGTGTGGGATCAGTTGTCTCTGGGTACTCGGCATGGTGGGAGAAAGGAGGATCAGGGTGAGGATATGTGGTCCAGACTCACGGCTACTGAGACTTGACCGTGTGGAAGACAGGGTGGTGGTGGTGGCTAAGTGACTGGAGGCATTATCCGCTATTCAACCAACAACCTTTTGACACTACTCTGGGTTCAATAGTGGTGTGCTGCGGTCCCCTAGAAATTGGGACAGGAAGGTCAGGCGAGAAGATGTGGGTGTTTGTTGTGGCAGAATTTCAGCTTGCCCATGGGCCTTGTCCTCGGCCTCTGCATGCACCATTACCACCACATCCAGTTCCCCGTCCCTTGCCACGTGCCTTGCCCATTTTAAATGGAGTACAGTATCTTCCACGTTTACTACAAATGACTGAGTTTGGAGCGAACTTATATGTGATCCATGTGATAGAGAAAACAGAGTTTTAAATACCTGGCCTGTAGGTAAGTAGTTTGAACAGCAAACTGCGGTGAATTGCTTCAATGACACACTAAAGGAAATTTTTAATGGAGGCCAGAAATGGCAGTATTTTCTGATAACGTATATGTGATCCGTTTGACGGAGAAAACAGAGTTTTAAATACCTGGCCTGTAAGTAACTAGTTTGAACAGCAAACTGCAGTGAATTGCTTCAATGACACACTAAAGGAAATTTTTAATGGAGGCCAGAAATGGCAGTATTTTCTGATAACGTATATGTGATCCGTTTGATGGAGAAAGCACAGTTTTAAATACCTGGCCTGTAGGTAAGCAGTTTGAACAGCAAACTGGTGTGAATTGCTTCAATGACACACTAAAGGAAATTTTTAATGGAGGCCAAAAATGGCAGTATTTTCTGACAACGTATATGTGATCCGTTTGACGGAGAAAACAGAGTTTTAAATACCTGGCCTGTAGGTAAGTAGTTTGAACAGCAAACTGCGGTGAATTGCTTCAATGACACACTAAAGGAAATTTTTAATGGAGGCCAGAAATGGCAGTATTTTCTGATAACGTATATGTGATCCGTTTGACGGAGAAAACAGAGTTTTAAATACCTGGCCTGTAAGTAACTAGTTTGAACAGCAAACTGCAGTGAATTGCTTCAATGACACACTAAAGGAAATTTTTAATGGAGGCCAGAAATGGCAGTATTTTCTGATAACGTATATGTGATCCGTTTGATGGAGAAAGCACAGTTTTAAATACCTGGCCTGTAGGTAAGCAGTTTGAACAGCAAACTGGTGTGAATTGCTTCAATGACACACTAAAGGAAATTTTTAATGGAGGCCAAAAATGGCAGTATTTTCTGACAACGTATATGTGATCCGTTTGACGGAGAAAACACAGTTTTAAATACCTGGCCTGTAGGTAAGTAGTTTGAACAGCAAACTGCGGTGAGTTGCTTCAATGACATACTAAAGGAAATTTTTAATGGAGGCCAGAAATGGCAGTATTTTCTGACAGCGTAAATGTGATCCATTTGACGGAGAAAATAGAGTTTTAAATAGCTGGATTTCTAGCGCTCTAATATGGAAAGAACCTGACTGTATTCTGCAGCGCCAACAAGCAAATGGCGCAGAAAAAATGGTGTTCTCTGGATTGCTTTTTAAGCAAATAATGAGGATTAAGATCCAAAGAAAAGTATTCCTGGCCCCTGAGACCTGGGCCTTTGTTTAGAAATATCTAACAGCAGCAGAAGGCAGAATTGGAATGGAGCCTCTTTTGCTATATGCACTGCAGTCTGCTATATACACTGCCTGCCTATACACCCTGCCTACCTGATATCTCTGCAGATGGATTAGTACTCAGAAGGACTGCTTGTTAAGATGGATATATGTAATGTACGGTTTTTCTCCCTACACTACCTAATACACAAGCAAATTTGTCCCTAACGCAGCAGCAACTCTCCCAAAACAAGCAAATGGTGCAGAACAACGGTGTTCTCTGGATTGCTTTTTAAGCAAATAATGAGGATTAAGATCCAAAGAAATGTATTCCTGGCCCCTGAGACCTGGGCCTTTATATTGAAATATCTAACGACAGCAGAAGGCAGAATTGGAATGGAGCCTCTTGTGCTATATGCACTGCAGTCTGCTATATACACCGCCTGCCTATACACCCTGCCTGCTTGATATCTCTGCAGATGGATTAGTCCTCAGAAGGACTGTTTGTTAAGATGGATATGTGTAAAGTACGGTTTTTCTCCCTACACTACCTAATACACGATCAAATCACTCCCTGAAACAGCAGCATCTCTCCCTACACTATCTGATCCGGAGTGACTGTGACGAGTATGGTGGCGCCAGGTCTGATATAGACCATATGACACTGTGCAGCCAGCCAATCACTGTAATGCCCACAACCAACATGGCTACGGCATTACAGTGCATGGCTGGCAATCCCTGCATGTTCATTTTCTCTCTAAAGAGCGCCAAACATGCAAGGAGGGAACCCGAGTTCCCGCCCGAGCAACCCGGAAATACTCGGCGAGCGCTGAGCATCTCGAGCAGTGAGATGCTCGGACAAGCACCGAGCAGTAGCGAGCATGCTCGCTCATCACTAGTGGGGACATCACACACCAGTCTGTGAGCTGGAAGATGCAAATGCTGCTGAAACATGGCAAGGGCGGCGGAAGCTGTAGCTGTACTTTTTAAAATGGGCACACATGCGGCGTACTTTAACAAACAGATCCGGCAGCTCTGGGTAGGATTTGAGAAACCGCTGAACCACGTGGTTAAGCACATGGGCCAGACATGGTATGTGTGTGAGTTCGCCTCGCCTCAGAGCTGCCCCCAGGTTCTGGCCATTGTCACACACGTCCATGCCTGGCTGTAGGTTCAGCGGTGTGAGCCACAGATCTGCCTGCTCTTTCAGAGCTGTCCTCAACTCTTCAGCATTGTGCGGTTTGTCACCTAAGCAAATTAGCTTCTGCATAGCCTCTTGCCGCTTGGCCAAGGCAGTGTTGCAGTGCTTCCTGCTTGTGACTGATGTGGTCATTTCGGAGATGGAGGCTGAAGAGGAAGAGGAGGCTGAGGAGGACGAAGTGCAGCAGCTGTAGACTGTGGGGGAAACCCTGATTGACCTAGGTCCTGCAATCCTAGGCGTCGGGTGGACGTGTTCCGTCCCAAGGTCCGACTGTGTCTCGTTTTCCACTATGTTAACCCAGTGTGCCGTCAGAGAGATGTACCGTCCCTGCCCTCAAGCACTTGTGCACGTGTCTGTGGTTAGGTAGACTTTCCCGTTAACTGCGTTGTTGAGGGCACATCTAATGCTTCGGGACACGTGCTTGCGTAATGCGGGGACGGCACACCGGGAGAAATAGTCGCGGCTGGGTACCGAGTACCAAGGGACGGCCGCCGCTATCAGGTTGCGGAATGCTTCCGTCTCCATGAGCCTAGAAGGCAACATTTTGAGGAGAGATGAGCGTTGTTCTACACGAACTGTTCGCCAATCTCAAATTCGAGCTGTTTTGGGCGGTGTTCGAGCCATTCGGCGAACACGAACGATTTGAAAAAAATTTGGCTGTTTGAGGTTATGTTCGATAACTGTTCGTGCACCAAAATCAAAACTGGATTTTTTCTAAGTAATGATGAAAATTAATGTTAATACGCAGTTTGAGTATACAGCCGGGCGGGGGGAGGGGCAGGGGATGGATCTCTGCAGGAATAATGAAGATCTCCATTTTTTTTTCTCTTTCCCGCATTTACAGTGGGGAGGTGCAATCTGTCAGCCTATCAGCAGCACACACACGGAGCGAAGTGCTTTTTTTCACACAAGCAAGGGCATGTGTCATTGGCAGTGTATGTCACATGTCCTTGCCCTATAAGACCCAGCCATTTTCCCCGTCGCCACCATTTTCTCACTGCTGCAGCTGCATGTTAGACGGCACCGCTGTTGCTGTGTGCGCTATACCTTATTAATTTCAAGCCAATTTTCGCACAAATCTACAGATAGCTTGGGAGTAGGGAATAGTTGTGATTGCAGTCCTTTTAAGGACTAGGTAACAGCATTTCCTACGACTTTTATCAGGCAGGTCTGTGCTCTTAAATAGATAGGTTGGGAGTAAAGACTAATTGTAATTGCAGTCCTTTTCAGGACTAAGTTACATCAGTTCCTATCAGTTTTTGCCAGTCAGGTCTGTGCCAGTGCTGTGCAAGTTTTTTTTCACAGCATTTGGCTAAATCTAGCAAAGCTAATCCTTTTTGGCCAATTGCAGAGTGTGTTAGTCAGTGGAGTAGCCTATCTGTGTTGCAAGCTACACCACCTGTGTATAGAATACCAATTTTTTTACTGCACCTAGTGAAGTAAAACCTTTTGGGCATAGCATCATTCTATTAGTCCATCTATACTGACCTCCATCAGGTTGCAAATTGAATATAATTTTTTTCTGCATCTAGCTCTGAAAAAATATTTGGGCTTCTAGCAGTGTGTGGGACTTGGTCTATTAGTCCATCTATACTGACCTCCATCAGGTTGCAAATTAAAAATAATTTTTATCTGCATTTAGGTCTGAAAAAATATTTGGGCTTCTGGCAGTGTGTGGGACTTGTTCTATTAGTCCATCTATACTGACCTCCATCAGGTTGCAAATTGAACATAATTTTTTTCTGCATCTAGCTCTGAAAAAATATTTGGGCTTCTAGCAGTGTGTGGGACTTGTTCTATTAGTCCATCTATACTGACCTCCACCAGGTTGCAAATTGAATATCATTTTTTTCTGCATCTAGCTCTGAAAAAATATTTGGGCTTCTAGCAGTGTGTGGGACTTGTTCTATTAGTCCATCTATACTGACCTCCACCAGGTTGCAAATTGAATATAATTTTTTTCTGCATCTAGCTCTGAAAAAATATTTGGGCTTCTAGCAGTGTGTGGGACTTGTTCTATTAGTCCATCTATACTGACCTCCATCAGGTTGCAAATTAAATATAATTTTTTTCTGCATCTAGCTCTGAAAAAATATTTGGGCATCTAGCAGTGTGTGGGACTTGTTCTATTAGTCCATCTATACTGACCTCCATCAGGTTGCAAATTAAAAATAATTTTTATCTGCATCTAGCTCTGAAAAAATATTTGGGCTTCTAGCAGTGTGTGGGACTTGTTCTATTAGTCCATCTATACTGACCTCCATCAGGTTACAAATTGAATATAATTTTTTTCTGCATCTAGCTCTGAAAAAATATTTGGGCTTCTAGCAGTGTATGGGACTTGGTATATTAGTCCATCTATACTGACCTCCATCAGGTTGCAAATTAAAAATCATTTTTATCTGCATCTAACTCTGAATATATATTTGGGCTTCTAGCAGTGTGTGGGACTTGGTCTATTAGTCCATCTATACTGACCTCCATCAGGTTGCAAATTAAAAATAATTTTTATCTGCATCTAGCTCTGAAAAAATATTTGGGCTTCTAGCAGTGTGTGGGACTTGGTCTATTAGTCCATCTATACTGACCTCCATCAGGTTGCAAATTAAAAATAATTTTTATCTGCATCTAGCTCTGAAAAAATATTTGGGCTTCTAGCAGTGTGTGGGATTTGGTCTATTAGTCCATCTATACTGACCTCCATCAGGTTGCAAATTAAAAATAATTTTTATCTGCATCTAGCTCTGAAAAAATATTTGGGCTTCTAGCAGTGTGTGGGACTTGGTCTATTAGTCCATTTATACTGACCTCCATCAGGTTGCAAATTGAATATAATTTTTTTCTGCATCTAGCTCTGAAAAAATATTTGGGATTCTAGCAGTGTGTGGGACTTGGTCTATTAGTCCATCTATACTGACCTCCATCAGGTTGCAAATTAAAAATAATTTTTAACTGCATCTAGCTCTGAAAAAATATTTGGGCTTCTAGCAGTGTGTGGGACTTGTTCTATTAGTCCACCTATTCTGACCTCCACCAGGTTGCAAATTGAATATAATTTTTTTCTGCATCTAGCTCTGAAAAAATATTTGGGCTTCTAGCAGTGTGTGGGACTTGTTCTATTAGTCCATCTATACTGACCTCCACCAGGTTGCAAATTGAATATAATTTTTTTCTGCATCTAGCTCTGAAAAACTATTTGGGCTTCTGGCAGTGTGTGGGACTTGTTCTATTAGTCCATCTATACTGACCTCCATCAGGTTGCAAATTGAATATAATTTTTTTATGCATCTAGCTCTGAAAAAATATTTGGGCTTCTAGCAGTGTGTGGGACTTGTTCTATTAGTCCATCTATACTGACCTCCATCAGGTTGCAAATTAAAAATAATTTTTATCTGCATCTAGCTCTGAAATAATATTTGGGCTTCTAGCAGTGTGTGGGACTTGTTCTATTAGTCCATCTATATTGACCTCCATCAGGTTGCAAATTGAATATAATTTTTTTTTCATCTAGCTCTGAAAACATATTTGGGCTTCTAGCAGTGTTGGGGACTTCGCCTATTAGTCCATCTATACTGACCTCCATCAGTTTGCAAATTAAAAATAATTTTTATTTGCATCTAGCTCTGAAAAAATATTTGGGCTTCTAGCAGTGTGTGGGACTTGGTCTATTAGTCCATCTATACTGACCTCCATCAGGTTGCAAATTGAATATAATTTTTTTCTGCATCTAACCCAGCCAATAGTTTTGGCCTAATACCACAGTTTGGGCACTCAGCTCTGCTCGGTTCCCATCCATTGTTTTTTTGGGTAAACAACTCCAGAGTTGTGAATTAGTTAACCACCAAAATGAGTGGAAAAAGGCCTGCTGCTGGTGGAAAGGGGAATAGGCATGTTGGGAAGGGGAAAAAAGGTTGTGTCCGTGGGGTAGGTGTTAAAGCAACAGTAACATCTGCAGAAGAAAGACCATCTTCCAGCCAAACTAAAATGTCTACTTCTTTTAGCGGACAATGTGATAAGATCCCTTTCTTACGGCCATGCCAATCGCTACAAATTCCAGATGAGGCACAAAAACAGCAGGTGCTTCAACGGATATCAAGTGCTCCTTTAAGTGGGCTCTCCTCCACATCAACTTCAACATCACAAATACTCCAGTCCTCAGAGGTGTCATCCCAATCGCACATGCTTCCTCACAGCTCCCAAATCTCCAGCTGCCCGTCTGAGTATGAGGTAGAACAGATGGTTGAGTCTGCAGAGCTGTTTACTCTTACTATAGCCTGGAAATCAGAGGTCGGCTCCAGAGCTTCTGTGAATCCAGACGAGGAAATGATCTCCACTGATGCCCAGAATCTTTATGAGTCAGATCCAGGACCAGAAGCAGAAGGTTCTGACCATAATGTAGACCCTCATTCCCAAACTGTAACTCCTGTTGGTGGACACAATGAGGAAGATGATGATGAGACTCAAATACCTGATTGGAGCGACAACTTTAGTTTTTTGTCAGGGCAGGAACAGTTTGGCTCTGAGGACGACGGGTGTAATAACACAGGGTGATGATGATGAGGTTGGAGATCCCACTTACTGTCAACCCACAGTCAGCCAAGAGATGAGGTCAGCAGAGGAGGTGGAGGAGAATGCTAGTGACGATGAGGTCAGGTTGCGCCTTCCTGGACAGAGACGTAGTACTGGAAGCACGTCAACAACTGCATCCTCAAGCACAACTCTGCCTCTCACCACAAGTCGTGGTGGCTCTTCAGATCGCATGGGTGCTAAGCCTTGCATAGCCTGGGCATTTTTTCAGATCGATAAAGATGACTCAATTCGTGTTATCTATAACATTTGTCAGCAAAAGCTAAGTAGAGGCCAAAAAATACATAGTTTGAGTACTTCATGCATGAACCGGCACATGGACATGAAGCATAAGTTGCAGTGGGAAGCTCACTGTGCTACAATGCGGCCTAGCTGGCCGGGCCAACCACCGTCTACCACATCTTGTGCATCCGCAGCCTCTTCATCCTCTGTGACTGGGGGGACAGCAGTCACACCTGTTTTGGGACGCAGACCTGCCACCTCTTTACCCACAACAGCCAGCATGATTGGCAGGTCATCATTTTCTTTGGAGGTGGTAGCACCAGCTGGTGTTGAGCGCTGTCCGACATCGATAGCACCAGCACCACCTTTGGATCAATGCAACCTAACATGTCCGCCTGCATCTTCCTCACAGACCAGCAGTTTGCCGGGGACACCCTTATCAACCCCGTCTAAGCACAACAGCCAGCCCTCGGTCCCTCAGATGTGGACAAGTAAAAGACCATTTCCTCCTAGCCATGAGAAAGCTAAGAGGTTGAATTTCACCATCTGTAAGCTCTTGGCTACAGAAATGCTGCCTTTCCGCCTGGTGGACACAGAGAATTTTCAAGACCTTATGTCCGTCGCAGTGCCCCAGTACCAGATGCCCAGTCGACACTACTTCTCAAAGAAAGGTGTGCCTGCGCTCCACCAGCATGTCGCACACAACATCACCGCTTCTTTGAGAAACTCTGTGTGTGACAGGGTGCATTTCACCACAGACACTTGGATTAGTAGGCATGGACAGGGGCGTTACATGGCGCTGACTGGGCACTGGGTAACTATGGTGACAGCAGGACAAGGGGCTGCTGTCCAAGTCTTGCCGTCCCCACGAGTTGTGCGTCAATCCTCTTTAGCTCAAAGTTCCTGCACTGCTTCTGCCTCCTCAACCTCCTCTCGGTCCTCCACCTGCACCCAAAGCCCGTCTGGTCATGCCACAAGCTTTCTAACTGTGCAGAAGGGATCCTGCACACCTCCTTACTATGCTGGCAGTAGGGCTCAACGTCATCAGGCGGTTTTTACTTTGAAATGTCTGGGAAATGTGAGTCACACAGCTGAGGAGTTGTGGTCAGCTCTGGAGAACCAATTTCATGAATGGTTGTCTCCACTGGACCTGAAACCAGGGAAGGCCGTGTGCGACAATGCTGCAAACCTGGGTGCGGCCCTTCGCCGGGGCAATGTCACACACGTCAAGCAATTATTAGGCCATTATCCCGGACTAGATGGCCTTCTGCAGAGGGCACGGTCGCTGTGTGCTCACTTCCGCCGTTCGCATCCCACAGCTCAGCGACTTACATCTCTACAGAAGTCGTTGGGCCTGCCACTTCACCGGCTAAAATGCGATGTACCTACCCTGTGGAATTCAACTCTGCACATGTTGCAGCGACTGTGGCAGCACCGACAAGCCCTGGTGCAATACGATCTGACGTATAGCCTGGGCCAACGAGATCCAGAGGTGGGGCAAATCACGCTGGAGGAGTGGTCTCAGATCAGGGACCTATGCACCCTTCTGCACAGTTTTAAAATTGCGACGAAGATGTTTAGTGCTGACGATGCCATTATCCGCATGACTATTCCGGTGATTGACATGCTGGAGCACATGTTAAACAGAATTCGGAGTCAGGTGGTGGCACAAGAGGAGGTGGAGGAAGTAGAGGAGGAGGAGTTGTATGCGGAAGGGCTAACATCTGCAAGGTCCAGACGGTCGGCAGCACCAAGGCGGCAGGCATGTGAGGGTGGGGGGAGATGGCTTTACCAGGGCTCATGGTAGCAGTCAAACTAGTGAGGAAGGTGCAGGAGCCCAGGAAGAAGTGGAGGACGAACTGATGGAAGACTCATCAGATGAGGGAGACCTTGATCACATTTCTGTTGTGCGAGGTTGGGGGGAGAGGACAGAGGAAGGAAGCATGATTGTTACCTCGCCACCAACACAACAGTGACTTGGTGCTCCTGGATGCGCAACACACATGAGTGCCTTCTTGCTGCACTACCTGCAACATGACCCTCGAATTGTGAGAATTAGAAATAATCCTGACTACTGGGTTGCCTCACTGTTAGATCCCCGGTACAAAAGTAAATTTGCAGAAAATATTCCTGCCATAGAAAGGGATGCACTCATGCAGGAGTATCAGCAGAGACTGTTGCAGAATCTTACATGTGCTTTTCCACAAAACACCAGTGGTGCACGTAGTGAATCTCACAGTTCCAACTTGCCAACCGTGGGACCGTCGAGTGTTCAGCACTCAAACCGTAACAGAAACACAGTATCTGCTGGTAACATCAATTTTGCAGAATCATTTCACCACTTTTTTAGCCCATCCTTTGCAAGGCCACAGGATACATGAAGTCTGACACATAGTCAACGCCTAGAGACGATGGTACAGGAGTATCTCCAAGTAAACATTGAAGCCATGACTGTGTCACTGGACCCTTGCTCTTTTTGGGCTTCCAATCTGGATAAATGGCCGGAGCTCGCCACTTACGCCTTGGACATCTTGTCATGCCCGCAGCCAGCGTTCTGTCTGAACGTGTGTTCAGCGCTGCTGGTGGTGTGCTGACAGATAAGCGCACGCGGCTCTCCACTGATAATGTAGACAGACTCACGTTCATAAAGATGAACAAATCATGGATCTGAAATGACTTTTCTACCCCTGTGTCATCCTGGGGAGAGTAAAAGCTTGATGATTGGTTAAAATCACCTCACCAACCGTTTTAAGCTTTCAAATTACTAATCATGTTTTTCTGTATCTTGGCTGGAAAATTATTTGGGCTTTGTAGAAGTGTGCAGTACTGATTCTATTAGGCCATCTATACTAAGCTCCACCAGATTTAAAATTACTAATCATGTTTATCTGTATCTTGGCTGGAAAATAATTTGGGCTTTGTAGCAGTGTGCAGTACTGATTCTATTAGGCCATCTATACTAAGCTCCACCAGATTTAAAATTACTAATCATGTTTATCTGTATCTTGGCTGGAAAATAATTTGGGCTTTGTAGCAGTGTGCAGTACTGATTCTATTAGGCCATCTATACTAAGCTCCACCAGATTTAAAATTACTAATCATGTTTATCTGTATCTTGGCTGGAAAATAATTTGGGCTTTGTAGCAGTGTGCAGCACTAATTCTATTAGGCCATCTATACTAAGCTCCACCAGATTTGAAATTACTAATCATGTTAATCTGTATCTTGGCTGGAAAATAATTTGGGCTTTGTAGCAGTGTGCAGTACTGATTCTATTAGGCCATCTATACAAAGCTCCACCAGATTTAAAATTACTAATCATGTTTATCTGTATCTTGGCTGGAAAATAATTTGGGCTTTGTAGCAGTGTGCAGTACTGATTCTATTAGGCCATCTATACTAAGCTCCACCAGATTTAAAATTACTAATCATGTTTATCTGTATCTTGGCTGGAAAATAATTTGGGCTTTGTAGCAGTGTGCAGCACTAATTCTATTAGGCCATCTATACTAAGCTCCACCAGATTTGAAATTACTAATCATGTTTATCTGTATCTTGGCTGGAAAATAATTTGGGCTTTGTAGCAGTGTGCAGTACTGATTCTATTAGGCCATCTATACTAAGCTCCACCAGATTTAAAATTAATAATAATTTTTAGCTGCATCTAGCCCGGAAAATAATTTTGGGGCTCCGAGATGCGCAAGACAGATAAGTGCCTTCTTGCTGCACTACCAGCAACATGACCCTCAGATTGTCAGAATTCGAAGTAATCCTGACTACTGGGTTGCCACACTCTTAGATCCCCCACACTATGCGATCAACCTTTTCATTTTAATAAAGACCAAAAAAAGGTCATTTTTGAAATTATAAGCATTAGCAGGTTATTAGAAACTGAAATCAAACAGTTTTCAACTCAAAACTTTATTCTAGGTGATGCTACATTTGCACATAGGACCCCTTATTCGAAAGGAGCTTCTGAACTCTCTCTTCCATTGAATTTGTCAGGTTTTGGATGGTTTCTGCTTCAACTGTTTTGCATGAGGACAGAATACCCTCCCAGAGCTGTTGCTTAGATGTGAACTGCCTCCCGCCATCATAGACACTCCTTTTGATGATGCTCCAGAGGTTCTGAATGGGGTAGAGGTCAGGGGAGCATGGGGTCACACCATAAGTTAGTCCCCTTTTATGCCCATATCAGCCAGACATGCAGATGTGTTATGTGCAGCATGAGACGGTGCATTATCATGCATGAAAATGATCTTGCTGTGGAATACACGGTTCTTCTTCTTGAACCATGGCAGGAAGTGCTGTTTGAGAAACTCCATATACATTATGGAGTTCATCTTTACCCCTTCAGGGATCCTAAAGGGGCCGACAATCTCTCTCCCCATGATTCCAGCCCAAAACATTACTCCACCTCCTCCTTGTTGGCGCTGTAGCCGTGTTTGCGTGGGGTGTCCATCAACCAGCCATCCTCCACTCCATCCATCTGGACCATCGAGCGTTGCACGGCACTCATCCATGAAAAAAACAGTTTTGAAATCAGTCTTCATGTATTGTTTGGCCCACTGGAGCCATTTATGTTTGTGTGCAGTGGATAGAGGAGGTCGACAGGATGGCGTATGCACAGCTGCAAACCTCTGAAGGACCCTGCATCTTGTTGTTCGGGGGACGTTGGATGCACCAGCAGCTTCAAAAACTTGTCTGCTGCTATGACAAGGCTTTTTTACCGCTGCTCTTTTAACCTGACGTAGGAAAGAGTCCTCAATTTGCCCTTTTCAGCACGCACACGTGTGTACTGTGAATCAGCTACATACTTCTTGAAAAAGAAGAGCGAAACGCGCGTCGGGGCGCGCTTTCACTTGTAGCACCTTCTGCGGCTCCCCTGGCATCCTGCGGGTTTCCTGTCACCCGGGTTTTCTGCAACTGGGTGAGTGCTTTTATCCACTTCTTGGGTACTCTTTATACATTTATTCATTTAACATCATGGGCACAGGGTAGTTAGTACCTCTTATTCCGGCTCTGCATTTCCCCCTTTGTTACTATTCAACATTTTGCGATTTTTGCACATGATATTGTCTATTATGTCTATTTAAATGACTGGTGTCTTATAATGGGTGAATCTTTATATTAATGTACTGCTACCATTTGTGGTTATACATTCATAGAGTGTCCCTCTGTTTGTATATCGGATTATACCCTCTTATCTTGGATTGCCCAGCAGTCTTATTGCCAGGAGTTGCCTTGTTTCTGGCACTGCTTTTCTTGATCCCCTTGCCTTGTTACTATTACTTTTTGTATTACCTTTTATCTCTGTGATGATGAATTATAAATAAAGATTCTATCCTTTTGCTATACTACTCTTGTTTTCTCCGGTTTTTCAATATTGGATGTGAGTAGGCAATTTGAACCTGGTGCTGGACAATATGTCATAGCACCATGTTTTGTATCATAGTATATATTTGGCCAGCTTTTTTCTTATATATACTTCTTGATTGCCAAGACACTTCATCCTGATCATCGCACAATTTTGATTGCAGTCATGCCTTGACCTAAACACTCCACAATTTGTTGCTTCTCAGCAACCGACACATCCTTTTTCTTTCCCATTTTGGCAGAAAATGTAGGCTGCTTAATAATGTGGGAAAGCCTTCTTAAGTAGACTTGCCTTTCATTGGACACACCTGCCAAACTAATTAGCACAGGTGTCTGCAATTGCTTACAGTGATATAAAGAGCCCTGACACACATCACCATCAATGAGTTTAACTGACAAACAAACAAATTCTTCCCTTATCACTCCTAAACACTTTTTGCATAATAATTTGGAACACAGTGTACTTGTGCTTTTCTACAAAACACCAGTGGTTCACGTAGTGAATCTTACAGTTCTAACTTGCCAACCGTGGTCTGTATAGAGTTGTTCAATAAAGGGCCCAAAATTAAGATAACATAGACTGGAGAGGTCTCTATGAATAGGAATTCCTAAGTATTTGATACCCTGTGAGGGCCAGGCAAAGGGAAAGTTGGACTGGATGGAATCCTGTATGGATTTGGGGAGGGAGACATCGAGGGCCTCAGACTTCGCTGCATTGATTTTAAAATTTGACCATGTAACAAAGTGATCTATTTCAGCCATAACAGCAGGGATGGATATGTGTGATTGAGTGATATATACTAGGACATCATCAGCAAATGCAGAGCACTTGTACTCGGTGCCTCCCACCTCAATCCACCTAATATTGGGGTTATGGCGAATTGATGAGAGCAGGTGCTCCGTCACTAGGCTGTATAAGAGAGGGGACAGAGAACACCCCTGCCTTGTCCCATTGGTGATTATGAAAGGTGATGAAAATGTTCTGACGCGCCCCCTGGGCCTTGGGACACCCGGAGCCGGACCCTTTTTGGTCGATTCTGGTGGTTGTAGTCTCCGTGGTGGCGACCCGGTTCCCTGGCTCAGGGCGGTCAAACCCGTGGCAAAACTATTTATGTGGTTTTGATGTTTAAACGTCCGACTACGCCACCCGTGGATTGCGGTCAGAGTGAACCGCCGCTGCAGGGCAGACCGCTGAGGCTGGTGTTGTGGGTGCAGCAGAGTGTAGCATAACTCCCCACGGGAGGAGTATAGCCTCAGGGCAGTGTATGCGGAGGATGGGGGTGATGGTGCAGGGCAGCAGCGGTAACGACACGGAGTCAGTGTTACAGTCCAGGGCCTTTACTCACAGTTCTTATTATCCAGACCACTTCTGCAGGTAACGGCTGCCCACGTCGTACTGTGCTCACCAGGTGAGGGGCTCAGACAACTCCCAGATAACTTTGGAGCGCTTCACAGGACCCCCTTTGTGTGTCCTTTGTCTGACCTTTCTTACCAACCCTTCTTTTCGGCTGCCTAGGGCCTCCTCTTGGTAAACTTGGCGCCAGTTTCCCTGACCCTATGTGGTGCCTTCCTAGCGGGTGTAGCGAGGGGCTGCGCCACATAAAATGTCACAGCCTCCGGTTTCTAGCTGAGGGTCGTTTCCCGCCTCCACTAGTTTCGGGGACCGGTCTCCCCCTTTGGCCTGACCCCTCCACGCAGGTGGATTCTGGCGTGCCCTGGGATCCCTTCATTCCTCGTTCCTGGAGCCTTCTCCACTCCTCTTCCTTCCTTCTCCCTCTTCCAGGCCTGGGCCTTTGTTACTAGGCCCGCCTCCGGAGCAGAGCTCATGCAGAGCCCCTGCTCCCTGTCACTTCTGCTCAGACTTCTCTGCACTGAACTAAGATGGTGCCCACCTTTTATACTCCCTTCTCAATGCACCCAGGAACTGCTTCCTCCCTGCTCCTGCACTACAGGGTTCCCCTTCCTCAGTGTTCCCTCCCCCCACTCCAGCCAGGGACAGGGACTGGTGTGCCCATCTCAGGGGCATATTGGTCCCCCTGCCCCACGGCAATGTGGTGCAATGCATGCAGGTGTCTGGTCCTGATCCACACTCCATCCTTACCTGAGAGTAAGATATCACACCTCTGGGTGAGGTGCAATACCTCTGTAGCAACCGAGCCCTCAGGGTGCTACAGTTCCATTTATCTTCAGCCTAGGTGACGTATTGCGATACAGGGTGTAACGGGTCTGGGAGGCGGAACCTCTGAGCTACTATACAAGGGGGCGGTCCTTGTAAGGGAGCGGGTGGCGACCAGGGAAGACGGGCAGGAAGTCACAGCAGGTGACCGGGACAGTCTCTGAGTGAACGGGCTGGAGGTCACGGCAAGTGACCGGGGCAGTCTCTGGATGAACGGGCAGATGGTCACGGCAAGTGACCGGGGCAGTCTCTGAATGAACGGGCAGATGGTCACGGCAAGTGACCGGGGCAGTCTCTGAATGAACGGGCAGATGGTCACGGCAAGTGACCGGGGCAGTCTCTAAATGAACGGGCAGATGGTCGCGGCAAGTGACCGGGGCAGTCTCTGAATGAACGGGCAGATGGTCATGGCAAGTGACCGGGGCAGTCTCTGGGTAAAGGGTTGGTACGACCTGTGGCGGCTGATGATAGACGTGAGCTCCCAGGTGAGCAGGCGAGAGTCTCTGGATGAACGGGTGGTCACAGCATGTGACGGCGGAGCCTCCAGGAAGACCAACAGACAGGCGGCAGATGAGCGCTCCCAGGTGAGCGGGCAGAAGTCTCTGGACAGGCGGGTGGTCACAGCACGTGACGGCAGAGCCTCCAGGTAGGCTAGCAGACAGGCAGCAGATGAGCGCTCCCAGGTGAGCGGGCAGGAGTCACTGGACAGGCAGGTGGTCACAGCATGTGACGGCGGAGCCTCCAGGTAGGCTAGCAGGCAGGTAGAAGATGTGTGCTCCCAGGTGAGCAGGCAAGCTGGTCCATAGACAGACTGACAGTAGTTGGAAGGCAGACCGTCGGACCTCAGGCAAGCAGGCAGGTGGCTGAAGTGCGCTCCCAGGTGAGCGGACAGGCTGGTCCTTAGACAGACTGACAGGAGTAGTAAGGCAGACCGTCGGACCTCAGACTAGCAGGCAGGTAGCAGATAATCAGGCAGGAATAAGACAGCAAGCTGGCAGGAATCTGGCAGGTATCTGGCAGGTAACTGGCAACGGGACCTGAGGGCTGAAGCAGAGTAGTGAGCAGTGCAACAACATTGCTCGGGCACCTCCATTTTGGAGGAGGTGCCTTATATATGGTGAAGTCCTCCGGCCATCGGCCGGGGACTCCTTAGGACGGCGCGCGCGGCCCCTTTAAGAGGGAGGGAGAGCGCGCGCGCGCGCCCTAAGCACAGTGGCCGGGAAGGAGCGCGCGCTGCCAGCAGAGCGGGAGGAGGACGCCGGGCACGGAGCAGAGAGGTGAGGGGAACAGCGTCCCTGCCTAGCAGAGGGCAGGGACGCCGGCGCTACAGTACCCCCCCCTTTAGGCCCCCCCTTTTTTAGGCCAGACAGAAATTTAGCTAGGATAAGAGGGGCATGGATGTTCTCCCGGGGCTCCCACGTTCTCTCCTCAGGACCAAACCCCTTCCAATCTACTAGAAAAAAGGTCTTTCCTCTTACCCTTTTGGTGGCAAGAATGTTCTCTACCTCAAACTGGTCCTCAGCAGAAACCGGAGCAGGAGGCGTACCTGTAGACTTGGAAAAAGAGTTAAGTACCACAGGTTTGAGGAGAGATACATGGAAGGAGTTAGGGATCCGTAAGTTGGCCGGGAGTTTCAATTTATAGGCCACCGGGTTGATCTGACTGATGACCTCCAGAGGACCGATGAACCGAGGCCCTAACTTGTAAGAAGGTATCTTGAGTCGGACATATTTAGATGAGAGCCAGACTTTATCTCCAGGACGAAATTGTGGAGGATCCAGGCGTTTTTTGTGAGCGTGTCTTTTCATCCGTTCGGACGACTGAAGGAGTGCGGATCGGGTACTCTCCCAAATGGAGGAAAATTTGCTAACGAGAGATTCCGCAGCCGGGTTGTCCACAGAGGTGGAGACAGGAAAAGGAATCCGAGGATGCTGACCGAAGACTACAAAAAACGGGGATTTGGAGGAGGATTCGCTCTCGTGATTGTTATAAGAGAACTCGGCCCATGGTAGGAGATCCACCCAGTCTGAATGATGGGCATTAACGAAGTGCCGGAGGTAACTGGTCAGGTTCTGATTGATCCGCTCCACTTGACCATTGGACTGTGGGTGGTAAGCGGAAGAGAAGTCCAGGGTGACGTCTAGCAGTTTACAAGTGGCTCTCCAGAAACGTGAGGTGAACTGTACCCCACGATCCGACACGATGTGGAGGGGCAGGCCATGAAGACGGAAGATGTGGCGGATAAAGTCTTTAGCCAGCTCGGGTGCAGACGGGAGGGCTGGCAGGGGAATAAAGTGAGCCATCTTGGAAAAGCGATCAGCGACCACCCAAATGACCGTACAACCGGCGGAGACGGGGAGATCAGTTATGAAGGCCATAGCAATATGCTGCCAGGGGGCAGCAGGCACAGGAAGCCGAAGGAGGCGACCGGCTGGCAGGTGTCTCGGGACTTTGTTGCGGGCGCAGGACACACAGGCAGAAACAAAGTCTATTACGTCCTTGTGCAGAGTAGGCCACCAGTAGTGCCGGGCAATAAGCTGGAGGGTCTTTTTCTGACCGGCGTGGCCAGCTACTTTAGACGAATGGCCCCAGTGTAGGATCTTCTTCCGATCAGGTACTGAAACAAACGTCTTACCGGGAGGGAGACGATTTAGACTCACGGGAGCCACCTGCATTACTCTGGTGGGAT
This sequence comes from Phyllobates terribilis, assembly GCF_046119375.1. Taxonomy (NCBI): domain Eukaryota; kingdom Metazoa; phylum Chordata; class Amphibia; order Anura; family Dendrobatidae; genus Phyllobates; species Phyllobates terribilis. The sequence continues at coordinate 738,366,423 of NW_027362762.1, forward strand.
CGATGATATGTTTAGGTTCTTCCTCGAGATCGGACACCAGAAAGGATCGGGACAAGGCGTCTGCTTTGACGTTTTTGTCAGCCGGGCGAAAATGAAGAACAAAATCAAAGCGAGCAAAAAACAAGGACCACCGGGCTTGGCGCGGGTTAAGTCTCTGGGCATGCTGGAGGTAAGCCAAGTTCTTGTGGTCAGTGTAAATTATTACCGGGTGAAGAGCCCCCTCGAGTAGGTAACGCCACTCCTCCAACGCCAGCTTGATGGCCAATAACTCTCGGTCTCCTATGGAATAGCTGCGCTCAGAAGAGGAGAAGAGTTTGGAGAAGAAGCCACAAGTTACCATTCTCCCGGAAGATGATTTTTGAGTAAGTACCGCTCCGGCTCCAGAGGAGGAGGCGTCAACTTCCAGGAAGAACTGCTTGTTGCCGTCCGGGCGATGCAGCACCGGGGCGGAAGAGAAGGCCTGTTTTAGGGAAAGAAAGGCCTCCTCTGCTTCGGGCGGCCACTCTTTGGGATTAGTACCCTTACGGGTGAGCGCGGAAATTGGGGCAGTCCGGGAAGAGAAGTGTGGTATGAAGAGGCGGTAGTAGTTAGCGAAGCCCAGGAATCGCTGAATGGCCTTCAACCCCTCCGGTCGAGGCCATTTCTCGATGGCAGACAGTTTCTCTGGATCCATTCGTAGGCCGGTCTGAGAAATAATGTAGCCCAAAAACGGAAGCGAGGTCTGCTCAAAGAGGCACTTCTCGTATTTAGCGAAGAGGTGATTCTGCCTGAGCCTGAGCAGGACCTGACGAACGTCCCTCCGGTGAGTCTGGAGATCCGGAGAGAAGACCAAGATGTCATCCAGGTACACCACTACGCAGGAGTAGAGAAGGTCCCGGAAGATGTCATTGACCAACTCTTGAAAGACGGCAGGAGCGTTACAGAGACCAAAGGGCATTAACAGATATTCATAGTGGCCGTCCCGGGTGTTGAATGCCGTCTTCCATTCATCCCCCTGACGGATACGAACCAGGTTGTACGCCCCACGGAGGTCCAGTTTGGTGAAGATTCTAGCCCCCCTCAGACGATCAAATAACTCCGGAATGAGCGGAAGGGGGTACTTATTCTTCACCATGATCTGGTTAAGGCCTCTATAGTCTATACAGGGACGGAGAGAGCCGTCCTTCTTTTTGACGAAAAAGAAGCCTGCTCCCGCCGGGGAGGTAGATTTCCGGATGAACCCCCTGGCCAGATTCTCCTCAATATATTCGGACATCGACCGGGTCTCAGCAGCGGATAATCGATAAATACGCCCACGGGGAGGAGTAGTACCAGGTAACAGGTCGATAGGGCAGTGGTATGGTCTATGAGGGGGTAGTGTCTCTGCTTCCTTTTTATTAAAGACATCAGCATAAGACCAATAAGGAATCGGAAGTCCAGGTAGATTAGCTGGGGTAGGAGAAGGACGGACGGGATGGACGGGAACCAGACAGGTCTTATGGCAGTCCTGTCCCCAGCGAAGGACTTCTCCGGTCTGCCAGTCAAGCACGGGTGCATGTCTCTGGAGCCAAGGTAGGCCTAGCAAGAGGGCGTGGGAGAGTCCAGGCAGAACATGAAAGGAGATACTCTCAGAATGCAGCATTCCCACCTGCAGAGTAATGGATTCGGTGATGAGTTGGATGGGGCGTGGTAAGAGACCCCCATCCACGGCAGCAACAGACAAGGGTACAGCCAGAGGTTTGGTGGGGATGCGGTATTTCTCTACCAGGGACTGTGAAATAAGATTCCCGGCTGCTCCAGAGTCAAGTTGGGCTAGTTCGAAATAACGGTTCTCCCCGAAGACGATTGAGACTGACAACAGCAGAGATGGAGAGGATTTATTCTTGTCTAGGTCGACCTCTCTGAGCGAACCTAGACACAGGCGTTTCCCGACCTCTCCGGGCAGGTACGGATCCGGTGCTCCTTACTGCCACAGTAGAAGCAGCTCCCCTCGGCACGGCGTAAGTCCTGACGGGTTTTGACCATCTTGGTCTGGTCGACCTGCATAGGTTCAGGAGAGTGTACCTGGGTAGAGACGGAGGGAGTGACGGGTTTCTGAAAAGTAGGAGCTAGACGTGGTAACCTCCTCTCACGGGTGACCTCTTTGGCACGCTCCTGGAACCGTAGGTCAATCCGGGTGGCAAGAGTTATTAGGTCATCGAGAGTGGTAGGGATGTCCTGACCGGCAAGTTCATCTTTAATACGGCCGGACAGACCCTCCCAGAAGACGGATACCAGAGCGTCGTTATCCCAGGCCAGCTCCGAGGCAAGGGTACGGAACCGTATGGCATATTGGCCCACGGTGAGACTTCCCTGACGGAGGCGTAGCAGTGATGATGCGGATGAGGTCTTCCGTCCGGGTTCGTCGAAGACTTTCCGGAAAGCCATGAGAAAAGCAGGCAAGTTGGACACCAGGGGGTCTCCTCTCTCCCATAGAGGATTTAGCCAGGCCAGGGCCTCCCCGGTGAGATGGGACATGATGAATGCAATTTTGGCTCGGTCGGAGTTAAACTGGTGGGACAATAGTTCAAAGTGCAGGGTGCACTGATTTATGAAGCCCCGAGCCTGGGCGGAGTCGCCTCCAAAGCGAGGAGGTGCAGAAAGCCGGGGTCCGGGGTAGGATACCATGGTATTAGTGGGCAGCGGAGCTGCCGGATTGCGAGACATGGCACTGGTGGAGGTTGCTGGTGGAGCAGTCAGAGTGTCCAGGCGAGTATTGACATTCCGCAGGTGACCCAGGATGGACTCCTGTTGGGACCTTTGACGGGACAGTTCATGACACAGGTCCGAGAGCGAGGGAGCTTGGGTGCCACCGGGTTCCATGGCCCGAGCAAACTGTAACGGGTCTGGGAGGCGGAACCTCTGAGCTACTATACAAGGGGGCGGTCCTTGTAAGGGAGCGGGTGGCGACCAGGGAAGACGGGCAGGAAGTCACAGCAGGTGACCGGGACAGTCTCTGAGTGAACGGGCTGGAGGTCACGGCAAGTGACCGGGGCAGTCTCTGGATGAACGGGCAGATGGTCACGGCAAGTGACCGGGGCAGTCTCTGAATGAACGGGCAGATGGTCACGGCAAGTGACCGGGGCAGTCTCTGAATGAACGGGCAGATGGTCACGGCAAGTGACCGGGGCAGTCTCTAAATGAACGGGCAGATGGTCGCGGCAAGTGACCGGGGCAGTCTCTGGATGAACGGGCAGATGGTCACGGCAAGTGACCGGGGCAGTCTCTGGGTAAAGGGTTGGTACGACCTGTGGCGGCTGATGATAGACGTGAGCTCCCAGGTGAGCAGGCGAGAGTCTCTGGATGAACGGGTGGTCACAGCATGTGACGGCGGAGCCTCCAGGAAGACCAACAGACAGGCGGCAGATGAGCGCTCCCAGGTGAGCGGGCAGAAGTCTCTGGACAGGCGGGTGGTCACAGCACGTGATGGCAGAGCCTCCAGGTAGGCTAGCAGACAGGCAGCAGATGAGCGCTCCCAGGTGAGCGGGCAGGAGTCACTGGACAGGCAGGTGGTCACAGCACGTGACGGCGGAGCCTCCAGGTAGGCTAGCAGGCAGGTAGAAGATGTGTGCTCCCAGGTGAGCAGGCAAGCTGGTCCATAGACAGACTGACAGGAGTTGGAAGGCAGACCGTCGGACCTCAGGCAAGCAGGCAGGTGGCTGAAGTGCGCTCCCAGGAGAGCGGACAGGCTGGTCCTTAGACAGACTGACAGGAGTAGTAAGGCAGACCGTCGGACCTCAGACTAGCAGGCAGGTAGCAGATAATCAGGCAGGAATAAGACAGCAAGCTGGCAGGAATCTGGCAGGTATCTGGCAGGTAACTGGCAACGGGACCTGAGGGCTGAAGCAGAGTAGTGAACAGTGCAACAACATTGCTCGGGCACCTCCATTTTGGAGGAGGTGCCTTATATATGGTGAAGTCCTCCGGCCATTGGCCGGGTACTCCTTAGGACGGCGCGCGCGGCCCCTTTAAGAGGGAGGGAGAGCGCGCGCGCGCGCCCTAAGCACAGTGGCCGGGAAGGAGCGCGCGCTGCCAGCAGAGCGGGAGGAGGACGCCGGGCACGGAGCAGAGAGGTGAGGGGAACAGCGTCCCTGCCTAGCAGAGGGCAGGGACGCCGGCGCTACACAGGGCTGTGATTTTGGCTATAAAAGGGTCCCCTAGACCCCTACCCTAAGCTTTTTAAGAGAATAATATATGGCATGCCAGCCAGGAGACTCTATGGAATGCTTTCTCAGCATCCAACGAGAGTATCTAATTACTAATTTTTAACTGCATCTAGCCCAGGAAATACTTTGTGCCTAGTAGCAGTGTCTGCTAATCAGCAGATTATCCCGGCTGTTAAGCAAGCTACACCACCTGTAGTTTGGACACTTAATTTTTTCAAAGGAAATGCTTCGGGACCACGGGATACTCAGTGAAGAGCATCAGGAGGCACCCCAAGGCACAGGGGCTGGGACTGGCGGTAGGACGCCTTGCGGTGGACAGCCGAGCTCGATCCTTATAAAAGCTTTTTAACTGCAGCAGCTTTAGTGGACGCTACTGGAGCTGGAATTACGCGGCTGCTGGCATGAGACTTGCCCTCCAATAGATCCTGGTAAAAGGATTTAAAGTGTATTCATTCAAATTAGAGAGACAATTTAAATTAAAAATCTTAGAGCTGCCTCCACCACAGGGGGGCTTGCTCGACCCACCAGCGGACAGGCACCAGTATTGGGAGAGGGAGGCTGCCCGTCAGGGTCCACCGCGGCTCTGGCACAAACCCGGCGACACGGAGGTGGCACGGGCAGGAACGGACTGGCTGTGTCGGCTTCTCACTTTTAGGATTTTGGAAGGGCATGACATGCCTATATCTGTGTCTCCCCCTCATTTTACTCCTCCACCTCTTTTCTTTTCGCATGACTATATGTACTTGTCACTTTTCCATGTGTTAGTAATGTCTTCTGAGCAGTTTGTCAGCTTTTGGACACCTTTGAAGGTGTTTTCTATGTGTTTCTATGTGTTTTTGTTTGCCTGCCATTGGTTTTAACGGTGTTCGAAGGTGTTCGACGAACACACGGGTGTTCGACGAACCGAACCGAACTCGAACACTACGGGGGTGGCTCAACACTAATTTTGAGTGCAAGCAGTCGTGAAATGTGAGAATTTAGCAGTGTGGCCTGTGGGGCATTGGCTGCATCTTTGCGCTTGCGTTCCAACGACTGGGGTATGGACAACTGAACGCTGCGCTGGGACAAGGACGTGGACGTACTTCCTGATGCTGCTACTTGAGAGTGTGCAGCGACAGGTACAGGGCAGGAGGCATCTTCGCATGCACCATGGACAGGGGATTGGCTTACATGCACAACTGCGGAAGAAGCAGTGTTGCCACCCGCAGACACTGTTCCTGGACCCTGGGGTTCGGCCCACAAAGTCGGGTGCTTTGCTGCCATGTGCCTAATCATGCTGGTGGTGGTCAGGCTGGTAGTTTTGCCACCCCTGCTGATGCTGGCCTGGCAGGTGTTGCAAATGGCCTTTTTGGGGTTATCGGCAGAGTCTTTAAAAAAGAACCAGACTCGGGAAGACCTAACAGTTGTACTGGCAACTTCCCTCGTGTTGGTGTTACAGGGAACAGTTGCCTGCCTTCTTTCTGCGGCCACCACACTGCTTCTTCCTGCCTGTTGGGGTGCACTGCCTCTCTTCCCCTGTGTGCTGCTGTCATCACTCTGCATGTCCTCCTTCCAGGTTGGGTCAGTTACTATATCATCCACCACCTCGTCTTCTACTTCCGCACCCTCATCCTCTTCCTGACTTTCTGGCAATTGTGTCTCATCATCGTCCACCACTTGTGACACTTTCCCACGATGGGCATCGCTACATGCGATCTGCTCTTGCCCCGCTTCAAGTGGACCGGGCGAGAGGCCCGAATCTATAAATGAAAAAGTGAACAGCTCTTCAGAGTGTCCAAGTGTGGGATCAGTTGTCTCCGGGCACTCGGCATGGTGGGAGGAAGGAGGATCAGGGTGAGGAATATGCAGTCCAGACACACGGCTACTGAGACTTGACCGTGTGAAAGACAGGGTGGTGGTGGTGGTGGCTAAGTGACTGAAAGCATTATCCTCTATCCAACCAACAACCCTTTGATACTGCTATGTGTTCAATAGTGGTGTGCTGCGGTCCCCTAGGAATTGGGACAGGAAGGTCGGGCGAGATGATGTGGGTGTTTGTTGTGGCACAGTTTCAGCTTGCCCACGGCCTCGGCCTCAGCCTCTGCATGCACCATCATCATCACTTCCAGTTCCCCGTCCCTTGCCACGCGCCTTGCCCATTTTAAATGGAGGACAATATCTTCCACGCTCACTACAAATGGCTGAATTTAGAGCGAAGTTATATGTAATCCGTGTGATGGAGAAACCACAGTTTTAAATACCTGGCCTGTAGGTAACTATTTTGAACAGCAAACCGGTGCCAAAAACTTTGCTGACACATTGAAAAAAAATTTGAATGGAGGTCAAAAATGGCAGTATTTTCAGCGCAATTATATGTGATCCGTGTGACGGAGAAAACACAGTTTTAAATACCTGGTGTGTAGGTAACTATTTTGAACAGCAAACCGGCATCAAAAACTTTGCTGACACACTGAAAAAAATTTGAATGGAGGCCAAAAATGGCGGTATTTTCAGCGCAATTATATGTGATCCGTGTGACGGACAAACCACAGTTTTAAATAGCTAGATTTTTAGCGCTGTAATATGGAAAGGACCTTGTGTATTCTGCAGTGCCCACAAGCAAATGGCACAGAAAAACGGTGTTCTCTGGATTGCTTTTTAAGCAAATAATGAGGATTAAGATTCCAAAAAAATATTCCTGGCCCCTGAGACCGGGGCCTTTGTCTAGAAATGTCTAACAGCAGCAAAAGGCAGAACTGGAATGGAGCCTCTTGTGCTATATGCACTGCAGTCTGCTCTATACACTGCCTGCCTATATACACTGCCTGCCTATATATACTGCCTGCCTGATATCTCTGCAGATGGACTAGTACTCAGAAGGACTGTTTGTTGAGATGGATGTGTGTGTGGCGCCCAGCTGCGCTTGGTACCACAGATCCTAGAAGTGTGCATTGATGGAATCCTCCACAAGAGGCCCCCATAAACATTCACACATCTCCACCTTCCACCTTAGACCAGCAGAGGGAGCCCGTTAGGGATATAAATAGGGAAGCTGGAGCCAGGCAGTTCAGTCTAGCTAGAACAGAGTTCCTGCTCACTGTCAGAGAGGGACATAGTTCTCAGTTCGGTTCTTGCAGAAGTCTTTCTGCAGAGGTAAGCCCAGTCTAGACTCAGTTATGGCTCAGAATAGTGAGCTTAAGGTGTGCTGGCGCCATAAGATCGGTGAAGCGCGGCAAGCTGCCGTTAGTGTGTATAGCCTAGTGAGGGCCCAAGTAGGCCGAAGGCGAGTGGAGAGTTAGTACATAGTTGGCAGAGGAGCTTAACCAGCTCACCCCGAAGAATTTACCGGACACCGGGTCCGAGCTTACAGGGATCTCTATGACCCAGTAAGGCATAACCGGAATCCCTGGAGAACTACAGGTCCCAGGATCACCAAAGAACTGATACGGAACAGAGCCAGGAGACACATAAGCCCCGTAAGCTGGGAGCGTGGACTCCAAGAGAAGGCCCTACCACAACGTCAGCCAGTGCAGGACAGAGACAAAGTTAGGCCTAGCTCCAGGCAGGTCAGAAACTTACTACGCAGAGGCAAGAAACAGGAGGCCCTATACTCGCTCATTGGGGAGGATCCTGATATGCACCCTTCACCCTACAGTGCTCCAGGATGTGCCTGAATTTCCATCAGTAAAAGGTACTGAAGTGACTATCATGTCTGTCCCTGTTCTTGCTCTGACCCGGCTGGGTCCCCTCCATCCTGAATCCCCCCTCACACGCTGCCCTGAGGCCTAGCTCCACCTGTGGGGAGCTGTACCATCAAGCTGCCTTATCATCGGCCTCAGCGGGCTGCTGCAGCGCTGGTGTTTCTCACCAGATACCACAGGTGGCGTCACGAACTTTCATAAAATTAACAAACAATCCCCTTTTAAAAGCTGCCCCCAGGGTAGGGGCCCGGGAGCCGACCACCGCGACATCCCCAAAGGTCAGGCAAAGGCCTGGGTACCGAGTCATCTCCATCCCCTGGGCTAGTCATCTTTCCTGGAGTCACGAACAGGATTCCGTGCCCGCTGCAACGACTGAGTGTATTGCCCGTTGCCACCGGGTACTGTGCGCCTTTAATAAAGAACTGTGTTTCGACTGTGGTGAAGATTGCCGCCATTGTTGGGCCGCTGAGCGAGAAGAAGGGCGTAACCGTGGGAAACTGAGGGGCGTACCTGCAAAAGCGTGCGAAGCCCCGGACACGCCCCACGCCTCGACGTCAAACCAGGAAGCACTAGGTCCTGGAAGGAGCATCGCTGAATGCTCTGACGTAGGACGCAAGCGACGCAAGGTCCTGAAGAGACCGTCACCTGCGGAGCTGCGGCCTGCCGGAAGAAAAGAAGGTAGGCCACGGTTCGCTAGGGGGTCGCCAGAATGTCCGACGAACAGCACAATGCCGGAATACCGGTTATCGGCCCTGATGTTCAACCCGCGCCCGACGCCGGGCAGGCCGAAGCGGCCTCTCCACCAGCAGCGCCTGTAACCCCTGTTATTCCCATAACTCTACCGTACATTCCTGGAGCAAAGTGGCTCCCCCAGTACAACGGCAAACCAGATACCCTGTCTGGATTCGAACGGAAGATATGCGGTATCTTGGACATGTACCCTATGACAGGCAAGCAGAGGGCTGCTGTTGTATTAGGACAACTGACTGGTGCTGCGGAACGGGAAGTAGAAACATGGTCAGTCGCAGACCAGGAGTCAGTGTCCGCAATTTTTAAAAAGCTACAGACTGTTTTTGAGGATCATACTGAGGCTGACCTCGGGATGAGGTTCTACAACTGTTCCCAACAGCCGGAGGACAATGCTCGGGACTATGCCTGGCGTCTACAAGGGGCCCTGCGGGCTCTGAAACAGGTTAGTCCGACGAGCATCGAAAATGAAAACAAAATGTTGAAGGAACAGTTTGTCCGGGGACTGAGGTCTCCAGAGGAGAGCAGGACTGTGCGTTGGTGGTCCTTAGTAGAGTTGAGCCACCCACGTAGTGTTCGAGTATGGTTCGTCGAACACCTGTATGTTCGCCGAACTGTTCGTCGAACTGTTCATCGAACACCGTCGAACACCGTTAAAACCAATGGCAGGCAAACAAAAACACATAGAAACACATAGAAAACACCTTCAAAGGTGTCCAAAAGTTGACAAACTGCTTTGTTAAAAAAAAAGGACGGCGGTTTACGTCCATGTCTGGATTTTCCTGAAATTAATAAGATTACCGTACGCAATTCCTACCCATTGCCATTAATTCTGAATCCTGACTTGTTTAACCAGTTAGTGGGAGCCAAATGGTTCTCCGAAATTGATCTCCGGGGGGCATACAATTTGTTACGTGTGAAGGAGGGTGATGAATGGAAAACTGCTTTTAACTAGTGTTGAGCCACCCCCGTAGTGTTCGAGTTCGGTTCGCTTCGTTGAACACCATTAAAACCAATGGCAGGCAAACAAAAACACATAGAAACACATAGAAAACACCTTCAAAGGTGTCCAAAAGCTGACAAACTACTCAGAAGACACAGCTAACACATGGAAAAGTGACAAGTACATATAGTCATGCGAAAAGAAAAGAGGTGGAGGAGTAAAAGGAGGGGGAGACACAGATTTAGGCATGTCATGCCCTTCTAAAACCAAAAAAGTGAGAAGCTGAAACGGCCAGTCCGTTCCTGCCAGTGCGACCTCCGTGTCGCCGGGTTTGTGCCAGAGCTGCGGTGCACCCTGACGGCCAGCCCCCCTCTCCCAATACAGGTGCCTGTCTGCTGGTGGGTCGAGCGAGCCCCCCTGCGGTGGAGGCAGGTCTAAGCTTTTTAATTTAAATTGTCTCAGTAATTTGAATGAGTACACTTTAAATCCTTTTACAAGGATCTATTGGAGGGCAAGTCTCATGCCAGGAGCCGCGGGAATTCCAGCTCCAGTAGCGTCCACTAAAGCTGCTGCAGTTAAAAAGCTTTTATAAGGATCGAGCTTGGCGGTCCACCGCAAGGCGTCCTACCGCCAGTCCCAGCCCCTGTGCTTTGGGGTGCCTCCCCGATGCTCTTCACTGAGTGTCCCGGGGGCCCAAAGCATTTCCTTTGAAAAAATTAAGTGTCCAAACTACAGGTGGTGTAGCTTGCTTAACAAGTGAGATAATCCGCTGACTAGCAGACACTGCTACTAGGTACAAAGTATTTCCTGGGCTAGATGCAGTGAAAAATTTGTAATTATATCTACAGGCGGTGGCTACTCCGCTGATTAGGAGACACTGCTACTAGGCCCAAAGTATTGCCTGGGCTAGATGCAGTTAAAAATTTGTAATTAGATCTACAGTCGGTGGCTACTCCGCTGACTAGCAGACACTGCTACTAGGCCCAAAGTATTGCCTGGGCTAGATGCAGTTAAAAATTTGTAATTAGATACTCTCGTTGGATGCTGAGAAAGCATTCCATAGAGTCTCTTGGCATGCCATATATTATTCTATTAAAAAACTTGGGGTAGGGGTCTAGGGGATGCTTTTATAGCCAAAATCATGGCCCTGTATCGCAATCCGTCAGCTAGGCTGAAGATAAATGGAACATTTTCATCACCTTTCATAATCACCAATGGGACAAGGCAGGGATGTCCTCTGTCCCCTCTCTTATACATCCTAGTGATGGAGCACCTGCTCTCATCAATTCGCGATAACCCTAATATTAGGTAGATTGAGGTGGGAGGCACCGAGTACAAATGCTCTGCATTTGCTGATGATGTCCTAGTATATATCACTCAATCACATATATCCATCCCTACTGTTATGGCTGAAATAGATCACTTTGTTACATGGTCAAATTTTAAAATCAATGCAGCGAAGTCTGAGGCCCTCCGATGTCTCCCTCCCCAAATCCATACAGAATTCCATCCAGTCCAACTTTCCCTTTGCCTGGCCCTCACAGGGTATCAAATACTTAGGAATTCGTATTCATAGAGACTAGTGTTGAGCGAACATGCTCGACACTGCTCGGTACTCGCCCGAGCATCACGCTACTCAGGATGTTCGGCGAGCACCGAGCATTTCCGGGTTACTCGGGCGGGAGCTTGGGTCTCCGCCCTGCATGTTTGGCGCTCTTTACAGAGCCAATGAACATGCAGGGATTGCCAGCCAGTCACTGTAATGCTGCAGCCATGTTGGTTGTGGGCATTACAGTGATTGACTGGCCGCACAGCGTCACCTCGAGTATTTAAAACCGGGCGCCGCCATCTTGGACACAGTCGCTCCGGATTAGACAGTGTAGGGACAGCGCTGCTGATTTAGGGAGAGATGTAAACTGCGAAATAGTTAGTGTAGGGTCTGTAAAGGCTGCCAGAACAAACAAACAGTCCTTTTCAGGACTAATATCCATCCCAGATACCAGGCAGGCAGGCTGTATAGGAGACACTGTGGTTATACCAGCAAACACTGCATTACAGTCCTTTGTGCTCCTGTTGCTGAAATTGCTGGACTTAGCACCAGGTGTCGGGGGCCAGGAAAAATCCTTTTTTTTTCATCTAAATCCTCCTTTTTTTTTCCTCCTTCACACTGTACAAATACCCGTCTTATTAACCTTTTAGTGTGTCCCCCCCACCCAAAAAAAAGCGTGTCTCTGATTTTTCAGACCCAAATATAACTGTTGAAAATAGTCTGGTGTAGGCTAGAGAAACAGAAGTGTTGTTTTGCACTTCCACGGGTCAAACCTCTGTATTATCCATTTTGGGCCATTTGTATCTAAAAAAAAAACAGTTTGAGTGTGTCGCTCACTGTTCAGCCGCAAATCTATATATTTAAAAAAGTGTGGTATACCCCAGTAAACAATAACTGTGGTTTTGCCATCCCACGGTAAAAAATGTCTATTATTCATGTTTTGGTATATTTTCCGTAAAGAAAAACAGTAGTGTCTCCTGACTGTTGTGACACAAAAACATATCTGTTGAAAACAGTCTTGTGTAGGCCCGACATCCCAGTGTGGTTTTGCAGTTCCACGGGTCAAATCGCTGTACTATCCAGTTTTGGGCCTTTGGTATCTAAAAAAAAAGCAGTTTGAGTGTGTCGCTCACTGTTCAGCCGCAAATATCTCTATTTAAAAAATTGTGGTATACCTCAATAAACGATAACTGTTGTTTTGCCATCCCACGGTAAAAAATCTCTATTATTCAGCTTTTGGTATTTTTTTCCGTAAAGAAAAACAGTAGTGTCTCCTGACTGTTGTGACACAAAAATATATCTGTTGAAAATAGTCTTGTGTAGGCCCGACATCCCAGTGTGGTTTCGCAGTTCCACGGGTCAAATCGCTGTACTATCCAGTTTTGGGCATTTGGTATCTAAAAAAAATGCAGTTTGAGTGTGTCGCTCACTGTTCAGCCGCAAATATCTCTATTTAAAAAAGTGTGGTATACCCCAGTAAACAATAACTGTGGTTTTGCCATCCCACGGTAAAAAATCTCTATTATTCAGCTTTTGGTAGTTTTTCCGTAAAGAAAAACAGTAGTGTCTCCTGACTGTTGTGACACAAAAATATATCTGTTGAAAATAGTCTTGTGTAGGCCCGACATCCCAGTGTGGTTTCGCAGTTCCACGGGTCAAATCGCTGTACTATCCAGTTTTGGGCCTTTGGTATCTAAAAAAAAAGCAGTTTGAGTGTGTCGCTCACTGTTCAGCCGCAAATATCTCTATTTAAAAAAGTGTGGTATACCCCAGTAAACGATAACTGTGGTTTTGCCATCCCACTGTAAAAGATCTCTATTATTCAGCTTTTGGTAGTTTTTTTCGTAAAGAAAAACAGTAGTGTCTCCTGACTGTTGTGACACAAAAATATATCTGTTGAAAATAGTCTTGTGTAGGCCCGACATCCCAGTGTGGTTTCACAGTTCCACGGGTCAAATCGCTGTACTATCCAGTTTTGGGCCTTTGGTATCTAAAAAAAAAGCAGTTTGAGTATGTCGCTCACTGTTCAGCCGCAAATATCTCTATTTAAAAAAGTGTGGTATACCCCAGTAAACGATAACTGTGGTTTTGCCATCCCACTGTAAAAAATCTCTATTATTCAGCTTTTGGTAGTTTTTTTCGTAAAGAAAAACAATAGTGTCTCCTGACTGTTGTGACACAAAAATATATCTGTTGAAAATAGTCTTGTGTAGGCCCAACATCCCAGTGTGGTTTCGCAGTTCCATGGGTCAAATCGCTGTACTATCCAGTTTTGGGCCTTTGGTATTTAAAAAAAAGCAGTTTGAGTGTGTCGCTCACTGTTCAGCCGCAAATATCTCTATTTAAAAAAGTGTGGTATACCCCAGTAAACAATAACTGTGGTTTTGCCATCCCACGGTAAAAAATCTCTATTATTCAGGTTTTGGTATATTTTCCGTAAAGAAAAACAGTAGTGCCTCCTGACTGTTGTGACACAAAAATATATCTGTTGAAAATAGTCTTGTGTAGGCCCGACATCCCAGTGTGGTTTCGCAGTTTCACGGGTCAAATCGCTGTACTATCCAGTTTTGGGCCTTTGGTATCTAAAAAAAAAGCAGTTTGAGTGTGTCGCTCACTGTTCAGCCGCAAATATCTCTATTTAAAAAAGAGTGGTATACCCCAGTAAACAATAACTGTGGTTTTCCTCTTCCACGGTTCTAATCTACTCTTTATTACCCTTCTTCCATTGATAGTGCAAGTGTAAGCTATTTTACTTCATTTACAATGGGCAAGGCGCGTGACAAGGGACGTGGAAGTGGACGTTCTGGTGATGGTTCGTGCAGAGGACGGGGCTGTGGCCAAGGTGAAAATGTGCCACAACCAACAGCCACATCTTCTCGCTCCCACTTCTTGACCGAATTACTAGGGAAGCACAGAACAACACCAGTATTGAGAACTGATCAGTGTGAACAGGTTATTAATTGGATAGCAGATAATACTTCCAGTTACCTGGGCACCACGACCTCCGGTCTGTCTTCCACACGGTCAACTCTTAGTAGCCGTGAGTCTCGACCGCATACCCCTCCTCACCCTGAGGCTCCTTCCTCCCACCATGCCCAGTGTCGTCAGACAGCAAGTGATCCCACACTTGGACACTCTGAAGAGCTGTTCACTGGTCCATTTCCAAATTTGGGCCCCTCGCCTGATACGCTTGAAGTGGTGGAAGAGGAGATCCCATGTTGCGATGCCCAATTATATGAACAGCCACGGCCACAGGAAGTCGACGCTGTCACAAGAGGTGGAAGATGACGAGACACAATTGCCAGGAAGTGAGGAGGAGGATCGTGGTGCGCAAGTGGAAGAGGAGGAGGTGGTGGATGATCTAGTAACTGACCCAACGTGGAAGGAGGACATGCAGAGTGAGGCCAGCAGCACACAGGGGGAGGGAGGCAGAGAACCCCAACAGGCAGGAAGAAGCAGTGTGGTGGCCACAGATAGAAGGCAGGCAACCGTTCCCCATAACACCAACATGAGGGACGTTGCCAGTACAAGCGGTAGGTCTTCCAGAGTCAGGAATTTTTTAAAGACTCTGCTGATAACCCCAAAAAGGCCATATGTTCCACCTGCCATGCCAGCATCAGCAGGGGTGACAAAACTACAAGCCTGACCACCACCAGCATGATCAGGCACATGGCAGCAAAGCACCCGACTTTGTGGGGCGAACCCCAGGGTCCACGACCAGTGTCAGCGGGTGTCACCACTGCTTCTTCCACTGTTGTGCGTGCAGTAGAACCCCCTGTTGTGTGTGCAAGCAATCCCATGTCCATACTGCATGTAAAGATGCCCCCTCCTCTCAGTCTTCACTTGTTATGGCAGTTTCTCAAGAAACAGCATCAACGTCCAAGTCCACGTCCCACCACAGCGTTCAATTGTCCATATCCCAGACCTTTGAACGAAAGCGGAAATTCGCAACTAACGCCCCACAGGCCACAGTCCTAAATTCGCACATTTCATGACTGCTTGCATTGGAAATGCTGCCTTTTAGGCTGGTGGAGACAGAATCCTTCCGCAATCTTATGGCGGTGGCCATCCCTTGGTACTCGGTCCCCAGCCGACAATATTTTGCCCGGTGTGCAATCCCCTCACTACACAAGCACGTGTCCCAAAGCACCTGCCATGTCCTCAACAACGCAGTTACTGGGAGAGTCCACCTGACAACGGACACGTGGACAAGTGCTTGTGGCCAGGGACTGTACATCTCTCTGACGGCACACTGGGTAAACAGAGTGGAAGCCGGGACCCAGTCGGACCTTGGGACGGAACACATCCTCCCCACACCGAGGATTGCGGGCCCTATGTCAGACAGAGTTGCCCCCACAGTGTACAGCTCCTGCGCATCCTCCTCCTCCTCCTCATATTCAGCCTCCATCTCAGATATCACCACATCAGTTACAAGCTGGAAGCATTGCAGTACTGCCTCCGCCAAGCGGCAACAGGCTGTGCTGAAACTCATAAGCTTAGGTGATAAACCTCACACTGCTTGTGAATTATGGACAGCTGTGAAAGAGCAGGCAGATCTGTGGCTGAGACCGCTGAACCTACATCCCGGCATGGTCGTGTGTGACAATGGCCGTAACCTGGTGGCGGCTCTGAGGCGAGGTGAGATCACACACGTACCATGCCTGGCTCATGTGCTTAACCTCGTGGTTCAGCGGTTTCTTAAATCGTACCCCGAGTTGCCAGATCTGCTCGTGAAAGTACGCCGCCTGTCAGCTCTTTTTCGCAAGTCGGCTACAGCTTCCGCCGCCCTTGCTGTGCTGCAGCAGCGTTTGCAGCTTCCGGCACACCGACTGGTGTGTGATGTCCCCACATGTTGGAACTCTACCCTCCACATGTTGCAAAGGATTTGTGAGCAGAAGAGAGGAGTTGTGGAGTACCAGCTGCATCAAGGCCATCGATATTCAGGTCAGACTCCACACATAAGACCTCAGGAGTGGACCTGGATGTTTGACATATGTACCATCCTGACAAACTTTGAGGAGGCCACCAAGATGGTGAGTGGCGCCATCATTAGTGTCAGCATCCCACTTGTCTGTCTTTTGCAACGCTCTCTGCAGAGAATTAAAGAGGAGGCATTGCAGCCAGAGTATGATGAGATGGATCAAGAAGCCGTAGCGGGCGATTACACACAGCCCAGCCTCATCTCATCCCAACGTGCATTGGGGGACAATGAGGGAGAGGAGGAGGAGGAGGAGGAAGAACAGGAGCTGCTATTATGCGTTGTAGACGGTAGTACCGGTACAAGTGTCATACCGTCAGTTCAGCGTGGGTGGCCTGAGGACAGGGGGGAGGAGGAAGAGGAGGAAGAGGATGAGGAGAGCATGGTCAGTCGTCATCTTGGTGAGGACACTGAAATCTTGCCCGTTACCAGTCTGGCACGCAAGGCTGACTTTATGTTACGCTGCCTTAACCGTGACCCTCGCGTTGTCAAAATGTTGGGTGACAGTCATTACTGGTTGGTGACACTTGTAGACCCCCGCTACAAGGAGAACTTTCCCTCTCTTATTCCTGAGATGGAGAGGTCTACAAAAATGGGGCAGTACAAGAAGGCTCTTGCTGCAGAACTCTTAAAAAAGTTCCCATCTGAACACGCTAGCGGCAGAGGTCACAGTTCGTTGCCCAACCAAGGGTATAGGCGAGAGAGATGCAACTCCAATCCAGCAGAGGCAGGGGAACACTGTCAACGTTCTGGGACAGTTTTCTGACACCCGCCCAGCTTTCAGGCCCTGAGGCGCGGGGTACTCTCACAAGGAGAGGAAAGTTTCAAAAGATGGTGAGGGAGTACTTTGCCGACCGTACCAGCGTCCTCCGTGATTCCTCTGTGCCTTTTAATTATTGGGTATCCAAGCTGGACACTTGGAATGAACTCGCTCTGTACGCCTTGGAGGTCCTGGCCTGCCCTGCCGCTAGCGTGTTATCGGAGCGTGTTTTTAGTGCCGCTGGGGGAATTATAACTGATAAGCGCACTCGCCTGTCAACTGACAATGCTGACAAGCTGACCCTTATCAAAATGAACAAGGGCTGGATTGGGCCAGACTTCTCATCACCACCAAATGACAGCAGAGTAACATAAAGTCAAATCCACTGTGTTATTTCGGGAGGTGTATTCACATCCACCGCTTCACACCCACACATGGGTATACGCTTCCTCGTTTCGGCTGTTTTTTCTTCTTCACCTTATCCTCAGCCTCCACCACCACTATACCAGCAGGGTGACAGCATTGCAAGTTCCTCCGTCCTTATTTTTGGCAGCTTTTGCTTGCAAGGCATAAGCAAATACTATGGGACACCCACTCCCCAATAATGGGACTTATGTTTGTAATATGCTGTTCTGCATGGCTCTTGTAAGGGGCATTGCAAGTTGCTCCATCCTAATTTTTGGCAGCTTTTGCTTGGAAAGCATAAGCAAATACTATGGGAGACCCACTCCCCAATAATGGGACTTATGTTTGTAATATGCTGTACTGCATGGCTCTTGTAAGGGGCATTGCAAGTTGCTCCGTCCTAATTTTGGCAGCTTTTGCTTGCAAGGCATAAGCAAATACTATGGGACACCCACTCCCCAATAATGGGACTTATATTTGTAATATGCTGTACTGCATGGCTCTTGTAAGGGGCATTGCAAGTTGCTCCGTCCTAATTTTTGGCAGCTTTTGCTTGCAAGGCATAAGCAAATACTATGGGACACCCACTCCCCAATAATGGGACTTATGTTTGTAATATGCGGTACTGCATGGCTCTGGTAAGGGGCATTGCAAGTTGCTCCGTCCTAATTTTTGGCAGCTTTTGCTTGCAAGGCATAAGCAAATACTATGGGACACCCACTCCCCAATAATGGGACTTATGTTTGTAATATGCTGTACTGCATGGCTCTTATAAGGGGCATTGCAAGTTGCTCCGTCCTAATTTTTGGTAGCTTTTGCTTGGAAAGCATAAGCAAATACTATGGGACACCCACTCCCCAATAATGGGACTTATGTTTGTAATATGCTGTACTGCATGGCTCTTGTAAGGGGCATCGCAAGTTGCTCCGTCCTAATTTTTGGCAGCTTTTGCTTGCAAGGCATATGCGAATACTATGGGACACCCACTCCCCAATAATGGGACTTATGTTTGTAATATGCTGTACTGCATGGCTCTTGTAAGGGGCATTGCAAGTTGCTCCGTCCTAATTTTTGGCAGCTTTTGCTTGGAAAGCATAAGCAAATATTATGGGAGACCCACTCCCCAATAATGGGACTTATGTTTGTAATATGCTGTACTGCATGGCTCTTTTAAGGGGCATTGCAAGTTGCTCCGTGCTAATTTTTGGCAGCTTTTGCTTGGAAAGCATAAGCAAATACTATGGGAGACCCACTCCCCAATAATGGGACTTATGTTTGTAATATGCTGTACTGCATGGCTCTTGTAAGGGGCATTGCAAGTTGCTCCGTCCTAATTTTTGGCAGCTTTTGCTTGCAAGGCATAAGCAAATACTATGGGAGACCCACTCCCCAATAATGGGACTTATGTTTGTAATATGCTGTACTGCATGTGACGCGCCCCCTGGGCCATGTGTAGACGTGTGTGGGATACCCGGTGCGGGGTCTCTGGGGTATATAGTCTCCGTGGCGGTGACCCGGTCCCGTGGCTCAGGCTGGTCAAACCAGTGGCAGTCTTTCTTAGGTTTTGAGGTTAATTGTCCGACTGTGCCACCCGTGGATTGCAGTCAGGGAGTACCACCGCTGGGAGGCAGACCGCTGAGGCTGGTGTTGTGTGCGCAGCAGAGAATGGGATAACTCCCCACGGGATGAGTATAGCCTCAGGGCAGTGAGTGTGGATGATGGGGATGATGGTGCACGAGCGCAGCAGGAACGACTCAGAGTCTTTGCAGTGCAGTTCAGGGTCTTTACTGATGATTATAAGGTAGACCCTCCCGGGAGTACTGGCTAGCATAAGAGGCCTGGTCAGTCTGTGAGCAAGCAGGAGTTCCCCTGGCCAGGTGGAGTTGTAGGCCTTCCCTTCTGTCTGCACTCTTCCTGGCTACCTTGCTGTAAGCGGGTAGAAGTAGCCCACGTCCCTGAGTGTACCGTGTAGTGCTCACCCGTATGGCGGGTGACTTGGGGCCTTCTGTTAGCCTCCGCTCCACGACGGCGGTGCTGGTCCCTTGCTTGTGACTGAGCCACCGGGCTTCTATGGCCAGAGGACCTGAAATCCCCTGCCGGCTGGTTTCTGCTGCTGGATATATAAGTCCTCACAGCCTCGGACTCCTGTGTCCGGTTCCTATTGTCTTCTGCCAGGGCGAGCTCTGCTCAGCTTCCAGCCCCTGGTCTTTAGCTCCTAGCTCCTACAGAGTTCCTTGCTGTTACTTTCCCTTGCTCTCACTCTGACTCTGACTGTTCTCTGTTCTCTGACTCACTCAACCCCACCCCAGATCCAGTTTATAAGGGCAGAATTCTCCCCTCCCAGGACTGGGGCAGGAGGATGTTGCATGTTTAAGGGATCCTGACCAGGAAACCTCCCACTTGCTCTCCGACGTAATATCTCTATTACTGTGGTGACCAGACCCCTGGGGTGCCACACATGGCTCTTGTAAGGGGCATTGCAGTTCCTCATAATTTTTGGAAAGCCTTCCATTCACTGCTTAGGCCAACAGTGCACAGGAGACCTAGTTGCTATAAATGGAAAAAAAGGTTTAGTTAACGCCCTCTGACCTCCATGTCATTTCCAAGGGGCATTGGAGTGCCTCGAAATTTTTGGTAGGCATTGCACTCACTGTATGCCCTATAACTGTGTAGCCGAACCGCTCTTTTTGTTACAGAAACATATCCTACAAGACATATCTGGTTGATGGCCTGATATTGATGTGAATGGTCCCTGTTCCTCCTGCTGTTTCTCCTTTGCCACTACCTCATCCATCATTTATCACCTGAAGCTTTGTTTTAACGGGAGTCATAGAACTTGGATAGTAGCAGGAAAACATCCAGCAATCCTCGGAGGAGGTAGGATATGCGCCAAAACGCTGACCACCTCATGCCTAGCCGCTACTACATACATGCGCTTGCATTACAACAAAACAAAGCAGATGCTAACTTCCATCATCCTCATCATGCTCCTCACCTTGTCACTCTCAACTCCCCTGATGGTGAAGCCAGGGCCCACCGGAGGAGTCTGATAGTCCAGTGGGCTCGGCCAATGCTGCCCTAAAGCAGGCCAGGCTAATAAAAGTGTGGGAAAGGTTACCGGGACAAATAGGGGTGGCTGGGGACTGAGTATGGACACCCGGCCACGCCCTGGAGGCTGGGGAGCAAGCGGGGACACACGGCCACCAGGCGGCTGGGGACTGAGTATGGATACCAGGCCGCCGACACAGCCATGGCGTGGTTGCCAGATTCCGCCTCCACATGCCTAAAAGGCCCTATTTAAAGTGAAAGCAAGCAAGCAGTATGGTATTGCAGCCTGGGGGTGGGTGGGTGGCAGGCTGCATAATTGCGCTTGCATTGCAAGGAATGGGAGAGGTACAATTGAACACTGCCCTGGGACAAGGACTTGAATGGGGATAGTTGCAAGTCTGCAACGACAGGTGCAAGGTGGGAGGCATCTTCGCATGTACCATGAACAGGGGTTTGGCATGCACACACTTCAGCGGAATAGGCTCTCCTTCCCACTAAATGCACTGGGGAGGGCACAGGTAATGTTTTGGTATACGCGCTTAATCTTATGTATAAGGCACACCAGGACAAATAGGGGCGGCTGGGGACTGAGTATGGATACCTCGCTGCCGAAGCAGCCATGAGGTAGTGGCCAGCTTCGGCCTCCTCCAAACTAAAAGGACCCATTTCAAGTGCAAGCTAGCAGTATGGAATTGCAGTCTGGGGGTGGGTGGGTGGCAGGCTGCACACTTACACTTGCATTAAAAGAAAACATAGCAGATGCTAACTTCTGTCATCATCATCATGCTCCTCACCTTGGCACTCTCAACTCCACCGATGGAGAAGTCAGGGCCCACCGGAGGAGTCTGGTTCTCTGGTGGGCTCGTCCAATGATGCCTAAAGCAGGCCGGGCTAAGAAAAGTGTGTGGGGGATGTTCCAAGGAGAAATAGGGGCGGCTGGGGACCGTTTATGGACACCCGGCTGCCCCCAGGTGGCTTGGGACCGTGTGTGGACACCCGGCCGCTGCGCGGCTGGGGACCGAGTATGGACACCCGGCCGCCGGGCGGCTGGGGACTGAGTATGGATTCCAGGCCGCCAACACAGCCATGACGTGGTGGCCAGATTCCACCTCCACATGCCTAAAAGGCCCAATTTCAAGTTCAAGCAAGCAAGCAGTATGGTATTGCAGCCTGGGGGTGGGTGGGTGGCAGGCTGCATACTTGCGCTTGTATTGCAAGGAATGGGGGAGGTACAATTGAACACTGCCCTGGGACTAGAACTTGCATGGGGATAGTTGCAAGTCTGCATCTTCTGATGCGGCAAGGATCACTTATGATGGGCACACTTTTAGACAGTGACCTGGGAGTCAGAGATGCTTCCAGGGGTCTTCCCCATGCTGTTCCCATGTCTTTTCAGCACTTTATGCATGTGTCACACAGCACATGGCCAGATAAGGTTGTAAAATGTTAAAATGACATTTCCCGGGGAATGCATTTGTCATAGTTGAAAGCAATACAAAAGTGCAAAAACGCATAAAAAATGCTACTTGTGAACATAGTCGAAGGTGTGGAGGAGTATTTTTGTTTTTGGTCATTTATTTTAACTTATACTCAAGTCTTTACCCTGGAAAGGATGTTCCTTAACATATTTCACAGGAAAAAAGTTTCACTTTCGTTTTTGAACGTTTTATTGTGAGCCCGTAAAAGTGGCTTAATACCTCTGACCACGTTGTTGACAGCAGTGACCTGGGGGTCAGAAATGCTTCCTGGGGCGATCCCCATACTGTCCCCATGTCATTTGAGCACTGTCACTATCGTTTTGGGCACTTGTTAGGCTTTTAAAAGACTGCCGGGGGTGCCACCGCAAAAATGCTCGAGTCTCCCATAGACTAACATTGGGCTCGTTGCTCGGGTCGAGCACCCGAGTATCACGGCGAGCTCGGCATGAGCTTCGAGCACCCGAGCATTTTAGTGCTCGATCACCACTAATAGAGACCTCTCCCGTCTATTTTATCTTAATTTTGGGCCCTTTATTGAACAACTCCATAAAGATCTTACTTCTTGGACGGTGAAGGATTTTTCCTGGTTCGGCAGAATAAGTATACTAAAAATGAACGTTCTACCTAAACTCTTATACCTCTTCCAAACCGTTCCCGTGGTAATTCCCTCAAATTCTTGGAAAAGACTACGCAGTAGCTTTTAGTCTCCCCAGGATGACACAGGTGGGGCAGATGATGGTTGTCCCGGCCCGCTAGGCCGCATTGTAGCACAGTGAGCTTCGCACTGCAACTTATGCTTCATATCCATGTGACGGTTCATGCATGAAGTACTCAAACTATGTATTTTTTGGCCTCTACTTAGCTTTTGGTGACAAATGTTACAGATAACACGAGTTGGGTCATCCTTAGCGATCTGAAAAAATGCTCAGGCTATGCAAGGTTTAGAGCCCATGCGACTCTGCTACTAGCAATACTATCAAATGATTGGCTGGGTTAGATGCAGAGCGTCTAGGTTTGGTTGGCGGTCCCCGCAGTCTGCCTAGGCTAGATGCTTTATCTAATTCTCATTAGATAAACAGGCGGTGCAGCTTGCTTCGCAGCTGGGCTAATACGCCCAAAGTATTGGTAGACTCTATACTAAATAAGGAAGAATTCACTGACTGTGGTGGCCCCTCCGTGGGCCGTGGCAATTGGTGGAGATTTGGTGGATGATTATAGGAGAAAGCTCCTTAATAGAGAAATTTGGTGGATTTATACTTTAAATACACTTGTACCAGCGGGTTTAAACATCAGACATGATTTGATGTATTATTATGAGGGATCATTTATAGATTATTATTATATATATGTTCCTTTTTTCTTCTTTTCTTTTTCTTTTTGATTATTTACATTTATATGCATTGTTTCTATGCTATACGATTTTAACATCGTATGTGTGTTTAAATTTCTGATTAACTCAGCCTTGAACAGGTGCATAGCAGGACATGACATATAAATACCACTTCCTTGCTGTTTTTTTGCTATGCAATGATTAAGAACTCGTATACAGTACAGACCAAAAGTTTGGACACACCTTCTCATTTAAAGATTTTTCTGTATTGTCATGACTTTGAAAATTGTACATTCACACTGAAGGCATCAAAACTATGAATTAACACATGTGGAATTATATACTTAACAAAAAAGTGTGAAACAACTGAAATCATGTCTTATATTCTAGGTTCTTCAAAGTAGCCACCTTTTGCTTTGATGACTACTTTGCACTCTCTTGGCATTCTCTTGATGAGCTTCAAGAGGTAGTCATCGGAAATGGTTTTCACTTCACAGGTGTGCCCTGTCAGGTTTAATAAGTGGGATTTCTTGCCTTATAAATGGGGTTGGGACCATCAGTTGTGTTGTGCAGGAGTCTGGTGGCTATACAGCTGATAGTCCTACTCAATAGACTGTTAGAATTTGTATTATGGCAAGAAAAAAGCAGCTAAGTAAAGAAAAATGAGTGGCCATCATTACTTTACGAAATTAAGGTCAGTCAGTCCAAAAAATTGGGAAAACTTTGAAAGTGTGCCCAACTGCAGTTGCAAAAACCTTCAAGCGCTACAAAGAAACTGGCTCACATGAGGACCGCCCCAGGAAAGGAAGACCAAGAGTCACCTCTGCTTCTGAGGATAAGTTTATCCGAGTCACCAGCCTCAGAAATCACAGGTTAACAGTAGTGTTGAGCCACCCCCGTAGTGTTCGGGTTCGGTTCGGTTCGTCGAACACCGGGATGTTCGAGGAACTGTTCGTCGAACTGTTCGTCGAACACCTTAGAACACCGTCGAACACCGTTAAAACCAATGGCAGGCAAACAAAAACACATAGAAACACACAGAAAACACCTGCAAAGGTGTCCAAAAGCTGACAAACTGCTCAGAAGACACTCTCTTTAAAAAAGCCGGCCGGCAAATTCAGCAGCGGCATACACCGGTACCCGACAATTTAGACAAGAAGGAATAGAGCATCACACATAGATTAGATAGATAGAAACATGTCAGTCACACATATAAGAAGCACAGTGACAGTGTTGGTTACTGCACTTGTCATTTAGTGTAAAGGATTTATTAAAAAAAATATTAGTGTTTTCATGCACCGTCTCTTTAAAAAAGCCGGCCGGCAATTCAGCATCTGTACCCGACAATTTAGAACAGAAAGAATAGAGCTTCACACATAGATTAGATAGATAGAAACATGTCAGTCACATATATAATAAGTACAGTGATAGTGTTGCTTACTGTACTTGTCATTTAGTGTAAAGGATTTATTTAAAAAAATAATAGTGTTTTCATGCACTGTCTCTTTAAAAAAGCCGGCCGGCAATTCAGCAGCGGTACCCGACAATTTAGAACAGAAAGATAGACCATCACACATAGATTAGATAGATAGAAACATGTCAGTCACATATATATGAAGTACAGTGATAGTGTTGGTTACTGTACTTGTCATTTAGTATTAAAATAAAGGATTTATTATTAAAAAAATTGGCGTGGGGTTCCCCTTAATTTTAGGCTCTAGCGGAGGTTAAGCAGACGGCTGGGGCAGATGTTTGAAGCCTGGGAAGGGGGTAATACCCACGGAGCTTCCCAGGCTACTAATATCAGCCCCCAGCTGAATACATAGCCTTTACTAGCTATTAAAATGGGGGACCCCCCCAAAAAAATGACGTGGGGTCCCCCCTAATTTAATAGCTAGCAAAGGCTAGGCAGACAGCTGGGGGCTGATATTAATAGCCCAGGAAGGGAGCCATGAATATTGGCCCCCTCCCAGGCTAGAAACACCAGCCGTCAGCCGCCCCAGAAATGGCGCATTCATAGGATGCGCCAATTCTGGCACTTAGCCTCGCTCTTCCACGCTGCCCTGTAGCGGTGGCAGGGGGTAATAGGGTTGGGGTTGATGTCAGCTTATAATGCCAGCTGACATCAAGCCCAGGTTAGTAATGGAGAGGCGTCTATAAGACACCCCCATTACTAACCCCATAGTCAAAGTTAAAAAAAACACAAACACCCAGAATAAAGTCCTTTAATTGAAATAAAGACACAATCCTTTATTGTTCTAAATTAAACCATACTTACCATCACGCCCATTCCAGCTGAAGCCAACGATCTCCTGCAATAAAAGAAAAATAATAAAGCAACCTCATCCTTACCTTTCCATGGTTCCCACGACAGCTTAGCTCTGCTACATCGAGATGACAGGCTGGACCGCAGCAGAACACTGCCATCCAGCCTGTCATCCCGCAGACACTGAGAAGCGCAGGCTTGCTTGCGCTGCTCAGCGTCTCTCTGTGACGACATCCAGATGAGCCGAGTTCATGTCCAATGAACTCGGCTCACCTCATGCACGTCACTGACAGCGTGGGAAAATTCTCACGCTGAAGCGCTGATTGCAGGAGAATTTTCCCACGCTGTCAGTGACGTGCAGGAGGTGAGCTGAGTTCATTGGACATGAGCCCACCTCATGCACATCACTGACAGCGTGGGAGAATTCTCCTGCACTCAGCACTTCAGCGTGAGAATTTTCCCACGCTGTCAGTGACGTGCATGAGGTGAGCCGAGTTCATTGGACATGACCTCGGCTCATCTGGATGCCGTCACAGCGAGACAGTGAGGAGCGCAAGCATGCCTGCGCTTCTCAGTGTCTGCGGGATGACAGACTGGATGGCAGCATTCTGCTGCGGTCCAGCCAGTCATCTCGATGTAGCAGAGCTGAAGCTGTCGTGGGAACCATGGAAAGGTAAGGATGAGGTTGGTTTATTATTTTTCTTTTATTGCAGGAGATCGTTGGCTTCAGCTGGAATGGGTGTGATGGTAAGTATGGTTTAATTTAGAACAATAAAGAATTGTGTCTTTATTTCAATTAAAGGACTTTATTCTGGGTGTTGTGTTTTTTTTAAATACTTTACTAGAAATTCATGGCGGTCATGTCTAATACTGGCGTGACCCCATGAATTTTGGGCTTGGGGCCAGCTGATAATACCAAGCTGGCCCTAACCCCTTTATTACCCAGTGAGCCACCGCACCAGGGCCCTGGATGAGTTGGGTACAGCGCCAGAAGATGGCGCTTCTATGAACGCGCCATTTTCCGGGGTGGCTGCGGACTGCAATTTGTAGCGGGGGGGGCCCAGAAAGCTTGGGCCTCCCTGCGCTGCAGATTCCAGCCCCCAGCTGCCTAGTTGTACCTGGCTGGACACAAAAATAGGGCGAAGCCCCACGTACTTTTTTTTTAATTATTTCATGAAATTCATGAAATAATTAAGAAAAAAAGGCCTTCCCTATATTGTTGTGTCCGGCCAGGTACAAATAGGCAGCTGGTGGTTGGGGGCAGCCCGTTCCTGCCTGCTGTACCTGGCTGGACACAAATATAGTGCGAAGCCCCACTTCAATTTTTTTTAATTATTTCATGAAATTCATGAAATAATTAAGAAAAAAAGGGCTTCCCTATATTGTTGTGTCCGGCCAGGTACAAATAGGCAGCTGGTGGATGGGGGCAGCCCGTTCCTGCCTGCTGTACCTGGCTGGACACAAATATAGTGCGAAGCCCCACTTCAATTTTTTTAAATTATTTCAGGAAATTCATGAAATAATTTTAAAAAAATTGACGTGGGGCTTCGCACTATATTTGTGTCCAGCCAGGTACAACAGGCAGGAACGGGCTGCCCCCAACCACCAGCTGCCTATTTGTACCTGGCCGGACACAACAATATAGGGAAGCCCTTTTTTTCTTAATTATTTCATGAAATAATTTAAAGAAAATTGACGTGGGGCTTCGCCCTGTTTTTGTGTCCAGCCAGGTACAACTAGGCAGCTGGGGGCTGGAATCCGCAGCGCAGGGAGGCCCAAGCTTTCTGGGCCACCCCCGCTGCAAATTGCAGTCCGCAGCTACCCCGGAAAATGGCGCGTTCATAGAAGCGCCATCTTCTGGCGCTGTACCCAACTCATCCAGGGCCCTGATGCGGTGGCTCACTGGGTAATAAAGGGGTTAGGGCCAGCTTGGCATTATCAGCTGGCCCTAAGCCCGAAATTCATGGGGTCACGCCAATATTAGACATGACCACCATGAATTTCTAGTAAAGTATTTAAAAAAAACACAACACCAAGAAAAAAGTCCTTTAATTGAAATAAACACACAATTCTTTATTGTTCTAAATTAAACCATACTTACCATCACGCCCATTCCAGCTGAAGCCAACGATCTCCTGAAATAAAAGAAAAATAATAAAGCAACATCATCCTTACCTTTCCATGGTTCCCATGACAGCTTCAGCTCTGCTACATCGAGATGACAGGCTGGACCGCAGCAGAACGCTGCCATCCAGCCTGTCATCCCGCAGACACTGAGAAGCGCAGGCTTGCTTGCGCTCCACAGTGTCTCTCTGTGAGGGCATCCAGATGAGCCGAGTTAATGTCCAATGAACTCGGCTCACCTCATGCACGTCACTGACAGCGTGGGAAAATTCTCCTGCACTCAGCGCTTCAGCGTGGGAGAATTCTCACACTGAAGCGCTGAGTGCAGGAGAATTCTCCCACGCTGTCAGTGACGTGCAGGAGGTGAGCTGAGTTCATTGGACATGAGCTCACCTTATGCACGTCACTGACAGCGTGGGAAAATTCTCCTGCACTCAGCGCTTCAGCGTGGGAGAATTCTCACGCTGAAGCGCTGAGTGCAGGAGAATTCTCCCACGCTGTCAGGAGGTGAGCTGAGTTCATTGGACATGAGCTCACCTTATGCACGTCACTGACAGCGTGGGAAAATTCTCCTGCACTCACCGCTTCAGCGTGAGAATTTTCCCACGCTGTCAGTGACGTGCATGAGGTGAGCCGAGTTCATTGGACATGAACTCGGCTCATCTGGATGTCGTCACAGAGAGACGCTGAGCAGCGCAAGCAAGCCTGCGCTTCTCAGTGTCTGCGGGATGAGAGGCTGGATGGCAGCGTTCTGCTGCGGTCCAGCCTGTCATCTCGATGTAGCAGAGCTGAAGCTGTCGTGGGAACCATGGAAAGGTAAGGATGAGGTTGCTTTATTATTTTTCTTTTATTGCAGGAGATCGTTGGCTTCAGCTGGAACGGGCGTGACGGTAAGTATGGTTTAATTTAGAACAATAAAGGATTGTGTCTTTATTTCAATTAAAGGACTTTATTCTGGGTGTTTGTGTTTTTTTTAACTTTGACTATGGGGTTAGTAATGGGGGTGTCTTATAGACGCCTCTCCATTACTAACCTGGGCTTGATGTCAGCTGGCATTATAAGCTGACATCAACCCCAACCCTATTACCCCCTGCCACCGCTACAGGGCAGCGTGGAAGAGCGAGGCTAAGTGCCAGAATTGGCGCATCCTATGAATGCGCCATTTCTGGGGCGGCTGACGGCTGGTGTTTCTAGCCTGGGAGGGGGCCAATATTCATGGCTCCCTTCCTGGGCTATTAATATCAGCCCCCAGCTGTCTGCCTAGCCTTTGCTAGCTATTAAATTAGGGGGGACCCCACGTCATTTTTTTTGGGGGGTCCCCCATTTTAATAGCTAGTAAAGGCTATGTATTCAGCTGGGGGCTGATATTAGTAGCCTGGGAAGCTCCGTGGGTATTACCCCCTTCCCAGGCTTCAAACATCTGCCCCAGCCGTCTGCTTAACCTCCGCTAGAGCCTAAAATTAAGGGGAACCCCACGCCAATTTTTTTAATAATAAATCCTTTATTTTAATACTAAATGACAAGTACAGTAACCAACACTATCACTGTACTTCATATATATGTGACTGACATGTTTCTATCTATCTAATCTATGTGTGAAGCTCTATTCTGTCTGTTATAAATTGTCGGGTACCGCTGCTGAATTGCCGGCCGGCTTTTTTAAAGAGACGGTGCATGAAAACACTATTATTTTTTTTGATAAATCCTTTACGCTAAATGACAAGTACAGTAATCAACACTGTCACTGTACTTCGTATATATGTGGCTGACATGTTTCTATCTATCTAATCTATGTGTGAAGCTCTATTCTGTCTGTTATAAATTGTCGGGTACCGCTGCTGAATTGCCGGCCGGCTTTTTTAAAGAGACGGTGCATGAAAACACTATTATTTTTTTTGATAAATCCTTTACGCTAAATGACAAGTACAGTAAGCAACACGGTCACTGTACTTCATATATATGTGACTGACATGTTTATATCTATCTAATCTATGTGTGAAGCTCTATTCTTTCGGTTCTAAATTGTCGGGTACAGGTGTATGCCGCTGCTGAATTGCCGGCTTTTCATGTTTCACTGTTGGCACTGTTCCCATCGATTTGGGCAATCACTGTAATGCCACAACCACCATGGCTGTGGCATTACAGTGAGTGGCAGACAATCCCTGCATGATTGGTGCTCTAAATAGCGCCAGACATGTAGGACACGCTTTTGGTGCACGAACAGTTATCGAACATAACCTCGAACAGCCGAATTTTTTGCAAATCGTTCGGGTTCGTCGAACAACTCGAACACCGCCCAAAACAGCTCGAATTTGAGATTGGCGAACAGTTCTAGTCGAACACCGCTCATCTCTAGTTAACAGCAGCTCAGATTAGAGACCAGGTCAATGCCACACAGATTTCGAGCAGCAGACACATCTCTTCAACAACTGTTAAGAGGAGACTTTGTGCAGCAGGCCTTCATGGTAAAATAGCTGCTGGGAAACCACTGCTAAGGACAGGCAACAAGCAGAAGAGACTTGTTTGGGCTAAAGAACAAAATGAATGGACATTAGACCAGTGGAAATCTGTGCTTTGGTCTGATGAGTCCAAATTTGTGATCTTTCTTACCAACCACCGTGTCTTTGTGCGATGCAGAAAAGGTGAACGGATGGACTCTACATGCCTGGTTCCCACCGTGAAGCATGGAGGAGGAGGTGTGATGGTGTGGGGGTGCTTTGCTAGTGACACTGTTGGGGATTTATTCAAAATTGAAGGCATACTGAACCAGCATGGCTACCACAGCATCTTGAAGCGGCATGCTATTCCATCCGGTTTGCGTTTAGTTGGACCATCATTTATTTTTCAACAGGACAATGACCCCAAACACACCTCCAGGCTGTGTAAGGGCTATTTGACCAAGAAGGATAGTGATGGGGTGCTACGCCAGATGACCTGGCCTCCACAGTCACCAGACCTGAAC
Organism: Phyllobates terribilis; assembly: GCF_046119375.1. NCBI lineage: Eukaryota > Metazoa > Chordata > Amphibia > Anura > Dendrobatidae > Phyllobates > Phyllobates terribilis. Next base: position 738,396,877 of record NW_027362762.1, read on the forward strand.
CCAATTGAGATGGTTTGGGGTGAGCTGGACCGCAGAGTGAAGGCAAAAGGGCCAACAAGTGCTAAGCATCTCTGGGAACTCCTTCAAGATTGTTGGAAGACCATTTCCGGTGACCACTTCTTGAAGGTCATCAAGAGAATGCCAAGAGTGTGCAAAGCAGTCATCAAAGCAAAAGGTGGCTACTTTCAAGAACCTAGAATATAAGACATATTTTCAGTTGTTTCACACTTTTTTGTTAAGTATATAATTCCACATGTATTAATTCATAGTTTTGATGCCTTCAGTGTGAATGTACAATTTTCAAAGTCATAAAAATACAGAAAAATCTTTAAATGAGAAGGTGTGTCCAAACTTTTGGTCTGTACTGTATATATTGTGCAGAAAGAAGGGTGAAAGTCCGCCCAGGCGGGAGGAAGTTGGAGTTTCATAACACATATTTGAACTGGAGAGGTATTAGAGGCCTGCAATGGCCACAGGTACTAATGGAGGTAATCAAGGTAGGGAGAGAGGCAAGAGGTCCGGTCATCTTAGTTATACAGGCCGGGGGAAACGACATAGCTTATCACAAGAGTGCATAACTAATGGCAATAATGAAACTAGACACTGAGCGCTTCAGAGAATTTTTCACAAAACTAACTATAGTATGGTCAGAGATTGTGCCAAGAACGGTATGGCAAGGTGCGTGAGACATCACGGCCATCAAACGGACAAGGCAGGTAATAAATATTCGGAAGGCAAAATTTATAAGAGACAGAGGCTGTGTAGTGATACGACACCGACAACTGGAAGGAGATAAAGCAGGCGTCATACGGCCCGACGGTGTTCACTTAATGGATATTGGACTGGACATATTACTGTCAGGACTCCAGGACGGAGTGGAACAAGCGTTAAGAGTGATGGATGGGGGTCGGAGTCCTGCATATGAGTAAGAAGGATCCTCCGTTGCCTGGAAATAGAAAGGACATGTTGGAGAGTTACACTTGTTGGCCAACTTGCCGTTGTGGAGACTGGAGACACAGGGCATGCTGCAGCAAGCTGAATTATTTTAGTAATAAAATGCATTTCTAATGGAATGAGTATAAACAGTTAATAAGCTGTGACTGATCCTCATCCATCCAGTTGTAAGAGTTACATGATTGTAATGAAAGGGGGGCGTTAGGGGGCTGAGCGTCTGAGTTTGGTTAGGGGTCCCCACAGTCTGCCTAGGCTAGATGCATTTAAAAATCATTATTAGATACACAGGCGGTGCGGCTTGCTTCGCAGCTGGGTTACTACACTGACTAGCAGACACTGAAGCTTTGGAGCAGACCTCTGAGTAAACAGCTCTTCAGACTCAACCATCTGTGTTACCCCAAGCCATAGTGTATGTATTTTCTTACGGTTAAAAAGGGGGGGGAGACCCAACCCACCTCTAATTGACGATGGCAACGTCACGTAAAACAAAGCAAGGGGACTCCAAAAAGAGTCTCCATTTTTTCAAAAAATTTGTGGCACAGACACCACTTAAGTGGCATCAATTGCCCCTGAGTTGCTTAAAACGATTGGTTAGAATGAGTACCACACACTGCTACTATGCCCAAAATTATTTTCCAGACAAGATGCAGCTAAAAATTATTTGCAATTTGCAAGCTGGTGGAGCTTAGTATAGATGGCCTAATAGAATGAGTACCACACACTGCTACTATGCCCAAAATTATTTTCCAGACAAGATGCAGCTAAAAATTATTTGTAATTTGCAAGATGGTGGAGCTTAGTATAGATGGCCTAAGAGAATGAGTACCACACACTGCTACTATGCCCAAAATTATTTTCCAGACAAGATGCAGCTAAAAATTATTTGCAATTTGCAAGCTGGTGGAGCTTAGTATAGATGGCCTAATAGAATGAGTACCACACACTGCTATTATGCCCAAAATTATTTTCCGAGCTAGATGCAGCTAAAAATTATTTGTAATTTGCAAGGTGGTGGAGCTTAGTATAGATGGCCTAATAGAATGAGTACCACACACTGCTATTATGCCCAAAATTATTTTCCGAGCTAGATGCAGCTAAAAATTATTTGTAATTTACAAGCTGGTGGAGCTTAGTATAAATGGACTAATAGAATAAGTCCCACACACTGCTATAAGCCCAAAATTATTTTCCGAGCTAGATGCAGATAAAAATTATTTGTAATTTGCAAGCTGGTGGAGCTTAGTATAGATGGACTAATAGAATGAGTCCCACACACTGCTACAAGCAGAAAATTATTTTCCGAGCTAGATGCAGATAAAAATAATTTGTAATTTGCAAGCTGGTGGAGCTTAGTATAGATGGACTAATAGAATGAGTCCCACACACTGCTACAAGCCCAAAATTATTTTCCGAGCTAGATGCAGCTAAAAATTATTTGTAATTTGCAAGCTGGTGGAGCATAGTATAGATGGCCTAATAGAATGAGTACCACACACTGCTACTATGCCCAAAATTATTTTCCAGACAAGATGCAGCTAAAAATTATATGTAATTTGCAAGCTGGTGGAGCATAGTATAGATGGCCTAATAGAATGAGTACCACACACTGCTACTATGCCCAAAATTATTTTCCAGACAAGATGCAGCTAAAAATTCTTTGCAATTTGCAAGCTGGTGGAGTTTAGTATAGATGGACTAATAGAATAAGTCCCACACACTGCTACAAGCCCAAAATTATTTTCCGAGCTAGATGCAGATAAAAATTATTAGTAATTTGCAAGCTGGTGGAGCTTAGTATAGATCGCCTAATAGAATGATGCTATGCCCAAAAGGTTTTACTTGGCTAGGTGCAGTAAAAAAATTGTATTCTATACACTGGTGGTGCAGCTTGCAACACAGATACACTACTCCACTGACTAACACACACTGCAAGAGGCCAAAAGGATTTGCTTAGCTAGATTTAGCCAAATGCTGTGAAAAAAACTTGCACAGCACTGGCACAGACCTGCCTGGCAAAAAGTCCTAGGAAATGCTGTAACCTAGACCTCAAAAGGACTGGAATTACAACTAGTCCCTACTCCCAAGCTGTCTATTTAAGAGCACAGACCTGCCTGCTAAAAGTCGTAGGAAATGCTGTAACCTAGTCCTCAAAAGGACTGCAATTACAAGTAGACCCTACTCCCAACCTATCTATTTAAGAGCACAGACCTGCCTGCTAAAAGTCGTAGGAAATGCTGTAACCTAGTCCTCAAAAGGACTGCAATCACAACTATTCTCTACTCCCAAGCTATCTGTATATTTCTGAGAAAATTGGCTTGAAATTAACACTGAAAGTATAGCGCACACAGCAACAGCGGTGCCGTCTAACCCGCAGCTGCAGCAGTGAAAAAATGGTGGCGATGGGGAAAATGGCTGGGTCTTATAGGGCAAGGACATGTGACATACACAGCCAATGACACATGCCCTTGCTTGTGTGAAAAAAAGCAGTTCGCTCCGAGTGTGCGCTGCTGATAGGCTGACAGATTGCACCTCCCCACTGTAAATGCGGGAAAGAGAAAAAAAAATGGAGATCTTCATTATTTATGCAGAGATCCATCCCCTGCCCCTCCCCCCGCCCCGCTGTACACTCAAACTCCGTATTAACATTGATTATCAGCATTACTGTGAAAAAATCCAGTTATGATTTTGGTGCACGAACAGTTATCGAACATAACCTCGAACAGCCGGAGTTTTTCCAAATTGTTCGTGTTCGCTGAATGGCTCGAACACCGCTCAAAACAGCTAGAATTTGAGATTGGCGAACAGTTCGAGTCGAACACCGCTCATCTCTAGTCCTTAGATCATCCAGATGCCACCTTTGACAATCTTAAGGACATGGCTATAAAAGGACTGCAGCCCCTGGAAACAAATGCCATCCAATGTTACCAGGGTGGGGCTACCTCAGTGCCTGCTACACTCTCCTTTTCCCCAGTGGCTGCTGAAGCCAAGGTTCTAGCAACGTCCCCTAGAGAACTGGACAGTCAACGCTCTGAAGTGCGCCAGTTGAGCAAAACTCTGACCACTGTTCTGAGTGCTCTGCAGCTGCGGACGGAGCCCGAGGAAGGAGGGAAAATCCTGTTAGCCGATAGCCCTGAGGATGTCCCCTGGATGCGAAGAAGGATTAGGACAACACCACCCTCTACGAGGACCAGTGACCAGCGCTGTCCACAGAAGGACCCTACCTGCTACCGCTGCCGCAAGACCGGACACACCGCCCAGAATTGTCCTTTAAACGGGAAAACCCTGGGGCAGAGGGCCGACACCCAGGAGTAAACTCCCCAGGCCCATCAGACTGGTACAACAGGTTCGTCGGAGGAAGACGTTTCCTGTCCATTGTGCTGGACAGCATCCTGACGCATGCTCTGCTGGACACAGGATCTCAGGTAACCATAATGCCTGACGTCCTCTACAAGAGGTTCAGGTCCATGGACGACCTAAGTCCGCAAGCTCCAAATCTTTCTGTTTATGCCTCAAATGGACTCCCCCTTAACCTAATCGGGGTTAAGAATGTGACAGTAAAGGTGGGGAGAGTGGAGCTGAAGGACCAGGGACTAATTGTAGTAGAGACTAATCCTGATGACAACAATCCGTATATGGTACTTGGCACTAACATTGTTGGTAACTGTTTGGGAGAAGTTGTGTTCTTGCTCCAACAGATAGCTGACACTGCCAGGCCAGGACAGAGGAGGGCACTGCAGAAGGAGATCCGAGTCCTGCTGTACCAACAGCAAGTTAGGTTAACAGATGGTGAAATTGGTAATGGCCGGGTGATGGACCCCATACCCATTGTGATCCCCCCAATGAGTGAAATGCTTATCTGGTGTAGAACTGCTATAGGTCTTAGAGGACAGAGCTACCAGGCGGTAGTAGAACCCCTTTGCTCCAAGCACAGACCCACGCTCTTAACTGCCAGAGGAGTGGTAGATGTACGCAATGGGAGGGTGCCCGTCCGTCTTCTCAACTGTGGGGAAGATGAGGTCAGATTGCCACATTATGCCACTGTTGCCAAATTGCATGCTGTAAATAACAACTGCATTCACAAGGCGGAGTCCTTAACTTCACCAGACGAAGTGGAGGATAATGCCCCTGCCTCCCAGGTGGAGGATTGGTGTCAACAGCTCCATGTTGAGACAGACACCACTCCTGCCCATCAGAAACAGGGTGTACACTGGGTGGTTCAAGAATACGCGCAGGTATTCAGTAAACATCCACTTGACTTCGGGAGGATTAAGGGGGTTCAACACCATATCCCCACAGGTGACCATCCACCCATCAACGAACGTTACAGGCCTATACCACCAGCACACTACCAGAAGGCTAAGGAAATGTTGCACGACATGAGAAAGGCGGTCGTAGTAAGGGATTGTTGTAGTCCCTGGGCAGCTCCCCTAGTGCTAGTTAGGAAAAAGGATGGGAGCATGAGAATGTGTGTAGATTACCGACAAGTAAATCGCATTACACATAAAGATGCATACCCTTTACCACGCATAGAGTAGTCCCTAGCTGCCTTAAAGTCTATAAATTACTTTTCCACCCTTGACCTCACTAGTGGGTACTGGCAAGTAGCTGTGGCTGAGGAGGATCGGGAGAAGACGGCCTTCACCACCCCGATGGGACTCTGCGAGTTCAATAGTATGCCGTTTGAACTCTGCAATGCCCCCGGAACATTCCAGAGATTGATGGAGTGCTGCCTGGGCCACCGCAACTTCGAGACTGTGCTACTTTACCTGGATGACGTGATAGTGTACTCCAAAACGTATGAGGACCACTTGAAGCACCTGGCAGAGGTATTTGAGTCACTGTCCCGGTACGGGATGAAGTTGAAGCCCTAAAAGTGCCACCTGCTCAAGAGAAAGGTACAGTACCTGGGGCACATTGTCAGTCCAGAAGGGGTAGCACCAGACCCGGAGAAGGTCACTGCCATCCAGAAGTGGCCGGAGCCGGAGAACCTCAAAGAGGTGCATCTGTTTCTGGGACTAGTAGGATACTACCGGAGGTTCGTAAAAGATTACACCAAGAAAGCAGCTCCTCTGCAAGAACTCCTGGTAGGTCAGTCCCCCAAAGGCAGAAATCCCCCGTTCCACTGGGGTAAGGAGCAAGCCGAGTCGTTTCAGGAGATGAAGGAGTTCCAGACAGGCAATGAGATCCTAGCCTACCCTGACTACAGCCAACCGTTCCTGCTGTATACAGATGCCAGCAATGAAGGACTGGGAGCTGTCTTAAGTCAGAAGCAGAATGGCCAAGAGAAAGTGATCGCATACGCAAGCAGAAAGTTCCGCCCGACTGAGAGAAACCCAGAGAACTATAGCTGCTTCAAGTTGGAGTTCCTGGCCTTGGTCTGGGCCATCACTGAAAGGTTTAAGCACTTCCAGTAAGTTCACTGCCTTCACTGATAACAACCCCTTGACCTATCTTGAAACAGCTAAGCTAGGAGCACTGGAACAACGATGGATGGCTCGGCTGTCAAATTACCAATTCACAATTGAATACCGGGCGGGCCGCAAGAACGCCAACGCCGATGCCCTGTTCAGGATGCCTCACCAGTCAGACACAGAAGAAGAAGTGGATGACCTGGAAGAGATCGAGCTACCTGTCTTTCACCGGAATGGGATGATCCACGAGCAACGAGCCTCCAGGAGGCAGCGTGGAAAGACGTTAAACCCCCTGCCTCACCACAGCTGGAAAGAGACCCAGGACAGTGACCCGGTTGTCAGCCACATCAAGGAGCTGATAACCCAAGAAGGTTCCTCCCTGGAAAAAGAAGCGTCTCTGCAAGCAAAGCAGCTGTGGAACGAGAGAAGCCGGCTGTTTATCTACCGTGAGAAGCTGTGCCGGAGGTACGTCAATCCAAAAACCCATGAGATGGTATGGCAGATAGTGGTCCCCAAGACAGACATCCAAATGGTGTTGGAGGCCTACCACGATCAGGCGGGGCACTTTGGCTGGAAAAAGCTAGAGACCCTGCTGAAGTGTCGATTCTACTGGGTAGGAATGCGCAGCTCCATTGAGCGGTGGTGCGGGGACTGTGGACCCTGTGGCCTCAGAAGAAAAGACTACAGCAGCCAGAAGGCACCCCTGCAACCCATCAAGATGACTCGGCCCCTGGAGATCGTGGCCCTGGACCATGTCAAGCTGTCCCCCAGCAGGTCAGGGTACGCCTACGCTCTGAGCATGGTGGATCACTACTCACGTTTCCTGGTGGTCGCCCCCGTCAAAGACCTGATGGCAGAGACAGCAGCAAAGACGTTCCAAGCGTATTTCTGTAGACCCCATGGTTATCCTGAGCAGGTGCTGATGGACCAAGGCCCGGCCTTTGAGGTTGAGTTGTTCAAGGAGTTCTGCCATCTATACGGGTGTAAGAAGATAAGAACTACACCGTACCACCCACAAACCAATGGTCTCTGTGAGAAGATGAATGACATCATCATCGACCTGCTAAAGAACATACCACTTGAGGAGAGAAATCAGTGGCCAGACCTGCTACCTGACCTAGTAGATCTGTATAATCATATACCAGTAAGTTCCACCAATTGCACTCTGGCATATCTCATGCGGGCAAGGCCAGGAAAGCTGCCCATGGACCTGGAGCTTGGTGTTGTTGAGCCTGAAGCTGATAAGACCACTGAAGACTGGGACACGACCAGACAAGAGCAGTACAGGAGGGTACAGGCCTGTGTCGAGGATAGACTCACTAGGGTGAGAGATAAGCAGGAGACGCACTACAACAAAAACGCGCCCGCAGAACCCTTCACACCTGGTGAAGTAGTATTGAAAAGGAAAAGACGAAACCACAAACTTGATGACCAGTGGGAGAGAGAACCCTACACTGTGTTACAGTCAAGATTTGATAATAAGACCTGCTTAATTAGTCGAGATGGAGGAAGAACGTCTGCAACAGTGTCCAGGGATCACCTAAAGTTGTGTCCAGACCTGCTAAAGCCTCATGAAGAAGTGCCTCTCGTTATCCCAGAAGAGCCTAAAGAAGCAGTGATCCACACTGACTTAGGAGATTTCCCGGCAGATTGGCCTCAAATAGGAGGAGCAGTAATCATTCCAACACTCCAATTCTACGAACAGCCAGAAAACCCTCAACAGCAAGATGAACCTGTAAGTGCTGCAGAAGAGCCAGCTCAAGAAGAATCCCCGGACGAAGGATCCCCGGCAGGAGAAGAGCCAGAGGGCCCAGCCAATGGTACACTTGCCAGTCCCAGAGAGAGGTTAAGGCAGTTTTACAACTTAGTCACACGTAGAACCGGTAGGGTAACTGACAATGCAGACTCTGATACCACACAGACCACCGCACTACGCAGATCAACACGTAGTACTAGAGGTAAACCGCCTGTCAGATACACTCCGTAAGATAGTTACCCCTGGGGTATTGTGTATGATAGTACTGAATTATTGTGTATTTTCATGCATATGTATATTACTTTGTGTTTTGCCTTATTGATGAACAGTTTAAGTGATATGGACACTTTACCTTATTAACTCCTTTATTATTTACCTAAGAACTTCGTGGCTGAGGACTGTGTGCAGCGCAAAAACTGCTACTTGTATATAATTGCACTCCCTGGAGTGCCCCTTTTAGGTGACCTCCGAAGGAAAACCTGTCTGGAGTGGCTCTCCTGGAGGTCCATCTCGGGATCTTCATGCCCTGCAGCCACCCCAGGGCCTACGTTCAGGGTTTGGGACAGGTCCCTCAAACCACCAACTACTCTACCCTGTGAGATGGACATCTTGCCTGGGAACCTCACCACAAGAGACTTGGATTCTGAGGACGCTTTGTATTTGTTTATGTTATTACGCAACGTTTAAGAAATGTGCCTCCCATAAAGGGAAGAGTTATTGCATTGTTAATGTTTATTATTGTTGTTTTAAAATGTACTTCAGCCCGGGAGTGCTGAGCTTTGCTAGGGGGGAATGTGGCACCCAGCTGCGCTTGGTACCACAGATCCTAGAAGTGTGCATTGATAGAATCCTCCACAAGAGGACCCCATAAACATTCACACATCTCCACCTTCCACCTCAGACCAGCAGAGGGAGCCCGTTAGGGATATAAATAGGGAAGGTGGAGCCAGGCAGTTCAGTCTAGCCAGAACAGAGTTCCTGCTCACAGTCAGAGAGGGACAGAGTTCTCAGTTCGGTTCTTGCAGAAGTCTTTCTGCAGAGGTAAGCCCAGTCTAGACTCAGTTGTAGCTCAGAATAGTAAGCTTAAGGTGTGCCGGCGCCATAAGATCGGTGAAGTGCGGCAAGCTGCCGTTAGTGTGTATAGCCTAGTGAGGGCCCAAGTACGCCGAAGGCAAGTGGAAAGTTAGTATATAGGGGGCAGAGGAGCTTAACCAGCTCACCCCGAAGCATTAACTGGACACCAGGTCCGAGCTTACAGTGATCTCTATGACCCAGTAAGGCATAACCGGAATCCCTGGAGAACTACAGGTCCCAGGATCACCAAAGAACTGATACGTTACAGAGCCAGGAGACACATAAGCCCCGTAAGCTGGGAGCGTGGACTCCAAGAGAAGGCCCTACCACAAGGTCAGCCAGTGCAGGACAGAGACAAAGTTAGGCCTAGCTCCAGGCAGGTCAGAAACTTACTACGCAGAGGCAAGAAACAGGAGGCCCTACACCCGCTCATTGGGGAGGATCCTGATATGCACCCTTCACCCTACAGTGCTCCGGGATGTGCCTGAATTTCCATCAGTAAAAAGTACTGAAGTGACTATCTTGTCTGTCCCTGTTCTTGCTCTGACCTGGCTGGGTCCCCTCCATCCTGCATCCCCCCTCACACGCTGCCCTGAGGCCTAGCTCCACCTGTGGGGAGCTGTACCATCAAGCTGCCTTATCATCGGCCTCAGCGGGCTGCTGCAGCACTGGTGCTTCTCACCAGATACCACAGGTGGCGTCACGAACTTTCATAAAATTAACAAACAATCCCCTTTTAATAGCTGACCCCAGGGTACGGGCCTGGGAGCCGACCACCGCAACATCCCCAAAGGCCAGGCAAAGGCCCGGGTACCGAGTCATCCCCATCCCCTGGGCTAGTCATGTGTAATGTACTTGTTTTCGCCCTACACTACCTGATACACAACCAAATCTCTCCCTAGCTTAGTAGCACCTCTCCCTGCACTGCCTGATTGCGGAGTAGACTGACGTGCACAGCGGCACCAGGTCTGATATAGACCTGATGACTCTGTGCGGTCAGCCAATCACTGTAATGCCACAACCAACATGGCTGCGGCATTACAGTGAGTGGCAGGCAATCCCTGCATGTTGATTGGCACTCTAAAGAGCTCCAAACATGCAGGGTTGGGACCGAGCATCTCGCAAGTACTCGGCGGGCTCCGAGCATCTCGAGTACTGAGATGCTTGGGCGAGTACCGAGTACTTGTGAGTATGCTCGCTCATCACTAGTAGGTAAGTATTACTAATGGCCATCCCCTATACAACAAGCATTGCCCTGATAATCTTGTTGGCCACAATTTTTGCTGTTATCACTTTGCAGTTCCAATTTTGCTCCCTTATGTCATCACTCCAATTATAATGAGAGGGAGGGGCCTTATTTCAATCCTTGGTGACATGCAGTATAATAAGAAGGGGGGCTCATATCACTTCTTAACAATGATCAAATACTGTATATCAATATATTGAAAAGTGATCAGCTACCCTCCATGTTATACTTAGAATTTGCTCGTTGCGATAGGTGAGTAAAATTGGGTCTGCAAAGTGATAATAATAAAAATAGTGGCCAACAAATTATCAGGCCAATACTAGTTGTGTAGGATAACTCTATTATTACATATAGTAGGTCCTATGATGATCCTCACTCCACCGGGTGCTCTGAAGCTCAGTAGCTGCTGTACAACTCCATTCCCAATGCCTGACTGACAGGAAGTACTGGGAGAGAGGCATTAACACTCGACCATGTTGGCAGACTTGTGAGCATCTCTCTGAATGGTTTATTTTGATCAGAAAATACTTTTCCCAGGCTATAAAGCTGTCTTTTTATAAGTGGGCAACGTTATAGTGGGTGGAAAGTACATGCCCACAGAGTTGACCACAATAAACTATCCAGTTGAATGATAAAAAAAAATTAGTCCAAATGGTGTCAGTAATTTCGGCACCCTGTATCTCCACAACAAAGTGGGGAGACCAAAAAAAAATGTTATGATCTACATTTCTGCAGCTATTTGAAGAAACGTACAGTCCATAATGTAAAAGTTTGGGAAAGGTTCTCTTTGAAGGGGTGGTCCGAAGCTAAAATTTATTTTAATCCTAAATCTCTATTTAATTTTATAATCTAATCTTTTTTCTAATATATGTTAATTAAAAAGTTCTCATAATCCTCTAACTGCTTTATTTTTTTTTTACTACTTCCTGTTTGATGACACTTTCTTTGAGAATCACAGTGCATGCTGGGATACTCAAACGAGTTGTCATAAGGGGGCAGAAACTTGTGGTCACTGCCGAAACCTCTGCCCCCTACTGAAATGAAAAATCATCAGTAATGTTTGTTTCAGGGGCTAGGTTAGTCCCTGCTCTACAGAGCATGCGTCAGTTGTCAATTCTGGTGTATGCTCAGTAGGATCTTGTCACTGTGCACTATTCTGCTCAGTGCACAGAGACAATGTGCTACCTCGTCGTCTCTAAAGAGTAGAGATGAGCGTTGTTCTACTCGAACTGTTCGCCAATCTCAAATTCGAGCTGTTTTGGGCGGTGTTCGAGCCGTTCGGCGAACACGAACGATTTGAGAAAAATTCGGCTGTTCGAGGTTATGTTCGATAACTATTCGCGCACCAAAATCATAACTGGATTTTTTCTCAGTAATGATGAAAATTAATGTTAATACGCAGTTTGAGTGTACAGCGGGGTGGGGGGAGGGGCAGGGGATGGATCTCTGCAGGAATAATGAAGATCTCCATTTTTTTTTCTCTTTCCCGCTTTTGCAGTGGGGAGGTGCAGTCTGTCAGCCTATCAGCAGCGCACACACGGAGCAAACTGCTGTTTTTCACACAAGCAAGGGCATGTGTCATTGGCAGTGTATGTCACATGTCCTTGCCCTATAAGACCAAGCCATTTTCCCCGTCGCCACCATTTTCTCACTGCTGCAGCTGCGTGTTAGACGGCACCGCTGTTGCTGTGTGCGCTATACCTTGTTAATTTCAAGCCAATTTTCGCACAAATCTACAGATAGCTTGGGAGTAGGGAATAGTTGTGATTCCGGTCCTTTTAAGGACTAGGTTACAGCATTTCCTACGACTTTTATCAGGCAGGTCTGTGCTCTTAAATAGATAGATTGTGGGAGTAAAGACTAATTGTAATTGCAGTCCTTTTCAGGACTAGGTTACATCAGTTCCTATCAGTTTTTGCCAGGCAGGTCTGTGCCAGTGCTGTGCAAGTTTTTTTCACAGCATTTGGCTGAATCTAGCAAAGCTAATCCTTTTTGGCCTATTGCAGAGTGTGTTAGTCAGTGGAGTAGCCTATCTGTGTTGCAAGATATACCACCTGTGTATAGAATACCAATTTTTTTACTGCACCTAGTGAAGTAAAATCTTTTGGGCATAGCATCATTCTATTAGTCCATCTATACTGACCTCCATCAGGTTGCAAATTGAATATAATTTTTTTCTGCATCTAGCTCTGAAAAAATATTTGGGCTTCTAGCAGTGTGTGGGACTTGTTCTATTAGTCCATCTATACTGACCTCCATCAGGTTGCAAACTGAATATAATTTTTTTCTGCATCTAGCTCTGAAAAAATATTTGGCCTTCTAGCAGTGTGTGGGACTTTCTCTATTAGTCCATCTATACTGACCTCCATCAGGTTGCAAATTAAAAATAATTTTTATCTGCATCTAGATCTGAAAAAATATTTGGCCTTCTAGCAGTGTGTGGGACTTTCTCTATTAGTCCATCTATACTGACCTCCATCAGGTTGCAAATTAAAAATAATTTTTATCTGCATCTACCTGTGAAAAAATATTTGGGCTTCTAGCTGTGTGTGGGACTTGTTCTATTAGTCCATCTATACTGACCTCCATCAGGTTGCAAACTGAATATAATTTTTTTCTGCATCTAGCTCTGAAAAAATATTTGGCCTTCTAGCAGTGTGTGGGACTTTCTCTATTAGTCCATCTATACTGACCTCCATCAGGTTGCAAACTGAATATATTTTTTTTCTGCATCTACCTCTGAAAAAATATTGGGCTTCTAGCTGTGTGTGGGACTTGTTCTATTAATCCATCTATACAGACCTCCATCAGGTTGCAAACTGAATATATTTTTTTTCTGCATCTACCTCTGAAAAAATATTGGGCTTCTAGCTGTGTGTGGGACTTGTTCTATTAATCCATCTATACAGACCTCCATCAGGTTGCAAACTGAATATAATTTTTTTCTGCATCTAGCTCTGAAAAAATAGTTGGCCTTCTAGCAGTGTGTGGGACTTTCTCTATTAGTCCATCTATACTGACCTCCATCAGGTTGCAAATTAAAAATAATTTTTATCTGCATCTACCTCTGAAAAAATATTTGGGCTTCTAGCTGTGTGTGGGACTTGTTATATTAGTCCATCTATACTGACCTCCATCAGGTTGCAAACTGAATATAATTTTTTTCTGCATCTAGCTCTGAAAAAATATTTGGCCTTCTAGTAGTGTGTGGGACTTTCTCTATTAGTCCATCTATACTGACCTCCATCAGGTTGCAAATTAAAAATAATTTTTATCTGCATCTAGCTCTGAAAAAATATTTGGCCTTCTAGCAGTGTGTGGGACTTTCTCTATTAGTCCATCTATACTGACCTCCATCAGGTTGCAAATTAAAAATAATTTTTTTTTGCACCTACCTCTGAAAAAATATTTGGGCTTCTAGCTGTGTGTGGGACTTGTTCTATTAGTCCATCTATACTGACCTCCATCAGGTTGCAAACTGAATATAATTTTTTTCTGCATCTAGCTCTGAAAAAATATTTGGCCTTCTAGCAGTGTGTGGGACTTGTTCTATTAGTCCACCTATACTGACCTCCATCAGGTTGCAAATTCAAAATAATTTTTTGTCTGCATCTAGCTCTGAAAAAATATTTGGCCTTCTAGCAGTGTGTGGGACTTTCTCTATTAGTCCATCTATACTGACCTCCATCAGGTTGCAAACTGAATATATATTTTTTCTGCATCTACCTCTGAAAAAATATTTGGGCTTCTAGCTGTGTGTGGGACTTGTTCTATTAGTCCATCTATACTGACCTCCATCAGGTTGCAAATCAAATATAATTTTTTTCTCCATCTAACCCAGCCAATAGTTTTGGCCTAATACCACAGTTTGGCCACTCAGCTCTGCTCGGTTCCCATCCATTGTTTTTTTGTGCAAACAACTCCAGAGTTGTGAATTAGTTAACCACCAAAATGAGTGGAAAAAGGCCTGCTGCTGGTGGAAAGGGGAATAGGCGTGTTGGGAAGGGGAAAAAAGGTTGCGTCCGTGGGGTAGGTGTTAAAGCAACAGTAACATCTGCAGAAGAAAGACCATCTTCCAGCCAAACTAAAATGTCTACTTCTTTTAGCGGACAATGTGATAAGATCCCTTTCTTACGGCCACGCCAATCGCTACAAATTCCAGATGAGGCACAAAAACAGCAGGTGCTTCAACGGATATCAAGTGCTCCTTTAAGTGGGCTCTCCTCCACATCAACTTCAACATCACAAATACTCCAGTCCTCAAAGGTGTCACCCCAATCGCACTTGCTTCCTCACAGCTCCCAAATCTCCAGCTGCCCGTCTGAGTATGAGGTAGAACAGATGGTTGAGTCTGCAGAGCTGTTTACTCATACTATAGCCTGGGAATCAGAGGTCGACTCCAGCGCTTCTGTGAATCCAGACGAGGAAATGATCTGCACTGATGCCCAGAATCTTTATGAGTCGGATCCAGGACCAGACGCAGAAGGTTCTGACCATAATGTAGACCCTCATTCGCAAACTGTAACTCCTGTTGGTGGAGACAATGAGGAAGACGATGATGAGACTCAAATACCTGATTGGAGAGACAACTTTAGTTTTTTGTCAGGGCAGGAACAGGTTGGCTCTGAGGACGACGGTGTGATAACGCACAGGGTGATGATGATGAGGTTGGAGATCCCACTTACTGTCAACCCACAGTCAGCCAAGAGATGAGGTCAGCAGAGGAGGTGGAGGAAGATGCTAGTGACGACGAGGTCAGGTTGCGCCTTCCTGGACAGAGACGTAGTACTGGAAGCACGTCAACAACTGCATCCTCAAACACAACTCTGCCTCTCACCACAAGTCGTGGTGGCTCTTCAGGTCACATGGGTGCTAAGCCTTGCATAGCCTGGGCATTTTTTCAGATCGATAAAGATGACCCAACTCGTGTTATCTGTAACATTTGTCAGCAAAAGCTAAGTAGAGGCCAAAAAATACATAGTTTGAGTACTTCATGCATGAACCGGCACATGGACATGAAGCATAAGTTGCAGTGGGAAGCTCAGTGTGCTACAATGCGGCCTAGCCGGCCGGGCCAACCACCGTCTGCCATATCTTGTGCATCAGCGGCCTCTTCATCCTCTGTGACTGGGGGGACAGCAGTCACACCTGTTTTGGGGCGCAGACCTGCCACCTCTTTACCCGAAACAGCCAGCGTGATTGGCAGGTCATCATTTTCTTTGGAGGTGGTAACACCAGCTGGTGTTGAGCGCTGTCAGACATCGATAGCACCACCTTTGGATCAAGGCAACCTAACATGTCCGCCTGCATCTTCCTCACAGACCGGCAGTTTGCCGGGGACACCCTTATCAACCCCGTCTAAGCACAATAGCCAGCCCTCGGTCCCTCAGATGTGGACAAGTAAAAGACCATTTCCTCCTAGCCATGAGAAAGCTAAGAGGTTGAATTTCACCATCTGCAAGCTCTTGGCTACAGAAATGCTGCCTTTCCGCCTGGTGGACACAGAGGATGTTCGAGACCTTATGTCCGTCGCAGTGCCCCAGTACCAGATGCCCAGTCGGCACTACTTCTCAAAGAAAGGTGTGCCTGCGCTCCACCAGCATGTCGCACACAACATCACCGCTTCTTTGAGAAACTCTGTGTGTGACAGGGTGCATTTCACCACAGACACTTGGACGAGTAGGCATGGACAGGGGCGTTACATGTCGCTGACTGGGCACTGGGTAACTATGGTGACAGCAGGACAAGGGGCTGCTGTCCAAGTCTTGCCGTCCCCACGAGTTGTGCGTCAATCCTCTTTATGTCAAAGTTCCTCCACTGCTTCTGCCTCCTCAACCTCCTCTCGATCTTCCACCTGCACCCAAAGCCTGTCTGGTCATGCCACAAGCTTTCTAACTGCGCAGAAGGGATCCTGCACACCTCCTTACTATGCTGGCAGTAGGGCTCAACGTCATCAGGCGGTTTTTACTTTGAAATGTCTGGGAAATGTGAGTCCCACAGCTGAGGAGTTGTGGTCAGCTCTGGAGAACCAATTTCATGAATGGTTGTCTCCACTGGACCTGAAACCAGGGAAGGCCGTGTGCGACAATGCTGCAAACCTGGGTGCGGCCCTTCGCCGGGGCAATGTCACACACGTGCCTTGTATGGCTCACGTGTTGAACCTGGTTGTCCAGCAATTTTTAGCCCACTATCCCAGACTAGATGGCCTTCTGCAGAGGGCACGGTCACTGTGTGCTTACTTCCGCCATTCGCATCCCGCAGCTCAGCGACTTACATCTCTACAGAAGTCGTTGGGCCTGCCACTTCACCGGCTAAAATGCGATGTGCCTACCCGGTGGAATTCAACTCTGCACATGTTGCAGCGACTGTGGCAGCACCGACAAGCCCTGGTGCAATACGTTCTGACGTATATAGCCTGGGCCAACGAGATCCAGAGGTGGGGCAAATCACGCTGGAGGAGTGGTCTCAGATCAGGGACCTATGCACCCTTCTGCACAGTTTTGAAATGGCGACGAAGATGTTTAGTGCTGACGATGCCATTATCAGCATGACTATTCCGGTGATTTACATGCTGGAGCACATGTTAAACAGAATTCGGAGTCAGGTGGTGGCACAAGAGGAGGTGGAGGAAGTAGAGGAGGAGGAGTTGTATGCGGAAGGGCTAACATCTGCAAGGTCCAGACGGTCGGCAGCACCAAGGCGGCAGGCATGTGAGGGTGGGGGAGATGGTTTTACCAGGGCGCATGGTAGCAGCCAAACTAGTGAGGAAGGTGCAGGAGCCCAGGAAGAAGTGGAGGACGAACTGATGGAAGACTCATCAGAAGAGGGAGACCTTGATCACATTTCTGTTGTGCGAGGTTGGGGGGAGAGGACAGAGGAAGGAAGCATGATTGTTATCTCGCCACCAACACAACAGGGACTTGGTGCTCCTGGATGCGCAACACACATGAGTGCCTTCTTGCTGCACTACCTGCAACATGACCCTCGAATTGTGAGAATTAGAAATAATCCTGACTACTGGGTTGCCACACTGTTAGATCCCCGGTACAAAAGTAAATTTGCCGAAATTATTCCTGCCATAGAAAGGGATGCACGCATGCAGGAGTATCAGCAGAGACTGTTGCAGAATCTTACATGTGCTTTTCCACAAAACACCAGTGGTGCACGTAGTGAATCTCACAGTTCCAACTTGCCAACCGTGGGACCGTCAAGTGTTCAGCACTCAAACCGTAACAGAACCACAGTATCTGCTGGTAACATCAATTTTGCGGAATCATTTCACCACTTTTTTAGCCCATCCTTTGCAAGGCCACAGGAGACAAGAAGTCTGACACATAGTCAACGCCTAGAGACGATGGTACAGGAGTATCTCCAAGTAAACATTGAAGCCATGACTGTGTCACTGGACCCTTGCTCTTTTTGGGCTTCCAATCTGGATAAATGGCCGGAGCTAGCCACTTACGCCTTGGAGATCTTGTCATGCCCCGCAGCCAGCGTTCTGTCTGAATGTGTGTTCAGCGCTGCTGGTGGTGTGCTGACAGATAAGCGCACGCGGCTCTCCACTGATAATGTAGACAGACTCACGTTCATAAAGATGAACAAATCATGGATCCGAAACGACTTTTCTACCCCTGTGTCATCCTGGGGAGAGTAAAAGCTTGATGATTGGTTAAAATCACCCTACCAACCATTTTAAGCTTTCAAATTACTAATCATGTTTATCTGTATCTTGGCTGGAAAATAATTTGGGCTTTGTAGCAGTGTGCAGCACTGATTCTATTAGGCCATCTATAATAAGCTCCACCAGATTTAAAATTACTAATCATGTTTATCTGTATCTTGGCTGGAAAATAATTTGGGCTTTGTAGCAGTGTGCAGCACTGATCCTATTAGGCCATCTATACTGAGCTCCACCAGATTTAAAATTAATAATAATTTTTAGCTGCATCTAGCCCGGAAAATAATTTTGGGGCTCCGAGATGCGCAAGACACATAAGTGCCTTCTTGCTGCACTACCTGCAACATGACCCTCATATTGTCAGAATTCGAAGTAATCATGACTACTGGGTTGCCACACTCTTAGATCCCCCAAACTTTTCGATCAACCTTTTCATTTTAATAAAGACCAAAAAAATGGTCATTTTTGAAATTATAAGCATTAGCAGGTTATTAGAAACTGAAATCAAACAGTTTTCAACTCAAAACTTTATTCTAGGTGATGTTACATTTTCACATAGGACCCCTTGTTCGAAAGGAGCTTCTGAACTCTCTCGTCCATTGAATTTGTCAGGTTTTGGATGGTTTCTGCTTCAATTGTTTTGCATGAGGACAGAATACCCTCCCAGAGGTGTTGCTTAGATGTGAACTGCCTCCCGCCATCATAGACACTCCTTTTGATGATGCTCCAGAGGTTCTGAATGGGGTAGAGGTCAGGGGAGCATGGGGGTCACACCATAAGTTTGTCCCCTTTTATGCCCATATCAGCCAGAGATGCAGATGTTTTATGTGCAGCATGAGATGGTGCATTATCATGCAAAAAAATGATCTTGCTGTGAAATACACGGTTCTTCTTCTTGAACCATGGCAGGAAGTGCTGTTTGAGAAAATCCACATACATTATGGAGTTCATCTTTAGCGCCTTCAGGGATCCTAAAGGGGCCGACAATCTCTCTCCCCATGATTCCAGCCCAAAACATTACTCCACCTCCTCCTTGTTGGCGCTGTAGCAGTGTTTGCGTGGGGTGTCCATCAACCAGCCATCCTCCACTCCATCCATCTGGACCATCGAGCGCTGCATGGCACTCATCCGTGAACAAAACAGTTTTGAAATCAGTCTTCATGTAATGTTTAGCCCACTGGAGCCGTTTATGCTTGTGTGAAGTGGATAGAGGAGGTCGACAGGATGGCATATGCACAGCTGCAAACCTCTGAAGGACCCTGCATCTTGTTGTTCGGGGGACGTTGGAGGCACCAGCAGCTTCAAAAACTTGTCTGCTGCTATGACAAGGCTTTTTTGCCGCTGCTCTTTTAACCTGACGTAATTGCCTGTAGGAAAGAGTCCTCAATTTGCCCTTATCAGCACGCACACGTGTGTACTGTGAATCAGCTACATACTTCTTGATTGCCAAGACACTTCATCCTGATCATCGCACAATGTTGATTGTAGTCATGCCTTGACCTAAACACTCCACAATTTGCTGCTTCTCAGCAGCCGACACATCCTTTTTCTTTCCCATTTTGGCAGAAAATGTAGGCTGCTTAATAATGTGAGACAGCCTTCTTAAGTAGTCTTGCCTTTCATTGGACACACCTGCCAAACTAATTAGCCCAGGTGTCTGCAATTGCTTACAGTGATATAAAGAGCCCTGACACACATCACCATCAATGAGTTTAACTGACAAACAAACAAATTCTTCCCTTATCACTCCTAAACACTTTTTGCATAATAATTTGGAACACAGTGTACATGTGCTTTTCCACAAAACACCAGTGGTTCACGTAGTGAATCTTACAGTTCTAACTTGCCAACCGTGGTCTGTATGGAGTTGTTCAATAAAGGGCCCAAAATTAAGATAACATAGATGGGAGAGGTCTCTATGAATAGGAATTCCTAAGTATTTGATACCCTGTGAGGGCCAGGCAAAGGGAAAGTTGGACTGGATGGAATCCTATATGGATTTGGGGAGGGAGACATCGAGGGCCTCAGACTTCGCTGCATTGATTTTAAAATTTGACCATGTAACAAAGTGATCTATTTCAGCCATAACAGCATGGATGGATATATGTGATTGAGTGATATATACTAGTACATCATCAGCAAATAGAGAGCACTTGTACTCGGTGCCTCCCACCTCAATCCACCTAATATTGGGGTTATGGCGAATTGATGAGAGCAGGTGCTCCGTCACTAGGATGTATAAGAGAGGGGACAGAGGACATCCCTGCCTTGTCCCATTGGTGATTGTGAAAGGTGATGAAAATGTTCTGATGCACCCCCTGGGCCTTGGGACACCCGGAGCCGGACCCTTTTTGGTGGATGCTGGTGGTTGTAGTCTTCGTGGCGGCGACCCGGTTCCGTGGCTCAGGGCGGTCAAACCAGTGGCGGAACTATTTATGTGGTTTTGATGTTTAAATGTCCGACTACGCCACCCGTGGATTGCGGTCAGAGTGAACCGCCGCTGCAGGGCAGACCGCTGAGGCTGGTGTTGTGGGTGCAGCAGATCGTAGCATAGCTCCCCACGGGAGGAGTATAGTCTCAGGGCAGTGTATGCGGAGGATGGGGGTGATGGTGCAGGGCAGCAGCAGTAACGACACGGAGTCAGTGATGCAGTCCAGGGCCTTTACTCACAGTTCTTATTATCCAGACCACGTCTGCAGGTAACGGCTGCCCACGTCGTACTGTGCTCACCAGGTGAGGGGCTCAGACAACTCCCAGATAACTTTGGAGCGCTTCACAGGACCCCCTTTGTGTGTCCTTTGTCTGGCCTTTCTTACCAACCCTTCTGTCCGACTGCCTCGGGCCTCCTCTTGGTAAACTTGGCGCCAGTTTCCCTGACACTATGTGGTGCCGTCCTAGCGGGTGTAGCGAGGGGCTGCGCCACATAAAATGTCAGAGCCTCCGGTTTCTAGCTGAGGGTCGTTTCCTGCCTCCACTAGTTTCGGGGACCGGTCTCCCCCTTTGGCCTGACCCCTCCATGCAGGTGGATTCGGGCGTGCGGTGGCGACTCGCCCGTCCGCACCCCTGGGATCCCTTCATTCCTCGATCCTGGAGCCTTTTCCGCTCCTCTTTCTTCCTTCTCCCTCTTCCAGGCCTGGGCCTCTGTTACTAGGCCCGCCTCCGGAGCAGAGCTCATGCAGAGCCCCTGCTCCCTGCCACTTCTGCTCAGACTTCTCTGCACTGAACTAAGATGGTGCCCACCTTTTATACTCCCTTCTCAATGCACCCAGGAACTGCTTCCTCCCTTCTCCTGCACTACAGGGTTCCCCTTCCTCAGTGTTCCCTCCCCCCACTCCAGCCAGGGACAGGGACTGTCGTGCCCATCTCAGAGGCATATTGGTCGCCCTGCCCCACGGCAATGTGGTGTAATGCATGCAGGTGTCGGGTCCTGATCCACACTCCATACTTACCTGAGAGTGAGATATCACACCTCTGGGTGAGGTGCAATACCTCTGTAGCAACCGAGCCCTCAGGGTGCTACAGTTCCATTTATCTTCAGCCTAGGTGACGTATTGTGATACAGGGCCGTGATTTTGGCTATAAAAGGGTCCCCTAGACCCCTACCCCAAGCTTTTTAAGAGAATCATATATGGCGTGCCAGGAGACTCTATGGAATGCTTTCTCAGCATCCAACGAGAGTATCTAATTACAAATTTTTAACTGCATCTAGCCCAGGAAATACTTTGTGCCTAGTAGCAGTGTCTGCTAGTCAGCGGATTATCCCGGCTGTTAAGCAAGCTACACCACCTGTAGTTTGGACACTTAATTTTTTCAAAGGAAATGCTTCGGGACCACGGGATACTCAGTGAAGAGCATCAGGAGGCACCCCAAGGCATAGGGGCTGGGACTGGCAGTAGGATGCCTTGCGGTGGACAGCCGAGCTCGATCCTTATAAAAGCTTTTTAACTGCAGCAGCTTTAGTGGACGCTACTGGAGCTGGAATTACGCGGCTGCTGGCATGAGACTTGCCCTCCAATAGATCCTTGTAAATGGATTTAAAGTGTATTCATTCAAATTAGAGAGACAATTTAAATTAAAAAGCTTAGAGCTGCCTCCACCACAGGGGGGCTCGCTCGACCCACCAGCGGACAGGCACCAGTATTGGGAGAGGGGGGCTGGCCGTCAGGGTTCACCGCGGCTCTGGCACAAACCCGGCGACACGGAGGTGGCACGGGCAGGAGCGGACTGAACGTGTCGGCTTCTCACTTTTTGGATTTTAGAAGGGCATGACATGCCTATATTTGTGTCTCCCCCTCCTTTTACTCCTCCACCTCTTTTCTTTTCACATGACTATATGTACTTGTCACTTTTCCATGTGTTAGTTGTGTCTTCTGAGCAGTTTGTCAGCTTTTGGACACCTTTGAAGGTGTTTTCTATGTGTTTCTATGTGTTTTTGTTTGCCTGCCATTGGTTTTAACGGTGTTCGAAGGTGTTCGACGAACAGTTCGGCGAAAACACGGGTGTTCGACGAACCGAACCGAACTCGAACACTACGGGGGTGGCTCAACACTACTAAAGAGAAGTGTGAGCCATATCATCACTGCACAGCATACAGCTTGCGAGCCACATGCAGTCCTTCGAAGTATGTTGTGCAGGAGACTCCGGTTCTCATCTCCCTATGTACAGACGTGAATACAGTTAAACACTTCTGAGGTCATCACGCCACACTATGACCTCATCACACTGCTGCTGTTGCTGGTGCTGCAGTGTAGAGGAGGCAAGGGCGAGGCCAGAAACTGTAAGTGCTCACTGCAGGAGGAGCCGAAGAGAAAATATCCTACTATAGGAGGGAGGATGGGGGTTGATGTTACTATGAGGGCACCTTATGGGACAAAGGGGGAGAGAAGGATTGTGACGAAGGCACAGCATGCAGAAGGGCAGGGTGTGTGGGGGGACATCATGGAGAGAGGCAGTGTGGAGGGAATAATATGGAGAGGAGCTATGTGGGAGGGACGTTACAGAGAGGGGCAGTGTTGGGGGCATGTTATGGAGAAAAGCTGTGTGGGGTGACAGTACAAAGAGGGGCAGTGTGGGGGGGACATTACGGAGAGGGGCAGTGTGGGGGAATATTGCGGAAACAAGCTGTGTGGGGGGAATATTAGGGAGAGGGGTAGTGTAGGGGTATATTAGGGAGAGGGGCAGTGTAGGGGGAATATTATGAAGTGAGGCAGTTTGGGGAATATTATGGAGAAGGACAATGTGGGGGGGATATTTTGTGCAGGAAGCACAGTGAAGAGAAGGTATTTATTCAAAGGCACAGCATCAGATATATTTTTATTTATGGGGCAGTATAATGAGAACTTTTATTTTAAAGGGCTCCATGTTTGGAAGTGCTGGTGAAAGCCAGAGAAGAGGGAAGTCTGCATGAAATCTCATCATGGCATTGATTTGCTCATATTTTAATAGGTGCAAAAGAGTACAAAAATCATACCACTGCACACTAATAAACTAGTTACAATGTCTACATTTTTATTCACACATTAGAGATTATTTTAATTCATTGAGATTGTTACTATTGCCTTATTTGTGCTTTCAGGATGCTAGATCACTTATCACAATGATTTCTACTAGCTTGCACATACAAGCACATAATTGCAATGGCTTGTGAGATATTGTTGCAGAGTCTTAATTGTCTTTAAGGATGTTTAGAAATGGTCAGCTTAGCGTTACAGTCTCTGCATAATTTAGGTTTTGCTTTAGAAATATACTGTAACTGATAAAAAAAAACGTATTAAAGAAAATAACAAGTGAGCTAAAATATTTAAAAAAAACTCACGGTGGTTAGGTAGATAACTAGATATATTTTATAGATTTAATATCACAAGAAATATATACTGTAACTAAGCATTTCTTAAGTCTTTGTTAGTAAAGTATTACATATGTGGAAATATCTTTTAGAAATTTTTCAATTCATCACTCATTTTGAAAATTCTGGCTCAGTTTTCCCAAAACACAATATCCGGTTGTGAAATCTGGCAATAACTATATTTTCTACATTAGAAGGCAATACAATAACATTTTTTGTGGTTAATTAGCTTCTATGGACATGTTTTTCTTGTTTGTAATGGAAGTCTTAACCGATACTGGTCTAGATTTTGTGAATACTAAAATGTTAAAAGGCCACAATAAAGTAAAAATAAACTCTTAAAAAATAGTATGATTTTAGTGTGGATCTTGATTTTATCTTCCTAAACAGATATTGCAAGGAAAAAACTTGTCTACCATTTGGTGGTGGAGCAGGCAGGTGGTTGCACTGACAGAATACTGACAGACTACAGCTGATCAGTGACAGCTGATTGATGCAGAGGTCAAGTGACATAACACGGGATTTGTAGCGTCAGTATCATTGGAATGGCAACAGTTCGGAAAGTGAGTACGTGCCTTTTTTTATTTTATGTGGAACAACTAACAATTGAGACGGGATTGTCCACTAGTGGGCAAACCCTTTAAAGAGAAGCAGTGAATCTGGATCATACATTCTAAACTAAAGGTATGTGCTGCTGATTTAATAGGTACCTTCACTGTAGAAATCCACAGCCTGCTTATTCTTTAATCACCATTAGAAGTTTTGGTGCAATAAGCTGTTCATGTATTGGGTGGGCCTATAGGACCGGACTGTCTGTGGGTAAGGTCTTCATCTCTGCCACAGCCTCTCAGCCGCCTATGGTGTAAGTATCTTCATACAGTTTAAAATTCCATGCTAGCGCTGTCCTAGCTGCGGGCGGCACTTGCGCAAATGAATCTGGTTGCAGGCTACAGTAAAATGGCGCCAGTGTCAGCGCATGTGAAGATTGAGTTCTAAGCTCAATGACGAACCAAGATCTTAATTTGCACAAGTGCCACCACCGGTGCTATTTTCCTGAAGCCTGCCGGGAGGTTACTGTGTGCCATTTTACTGAAGCCTGCAACCAAATTGATGAAAGCAATCGCCGTGTGTCTTCATCTCTGCCACCAAAGGCTGCTGAGTGGCCGTGGCAGAGATGGAGATCCTACACACAGTCCCACTCCACAGGCCCACCCAATCCATGAACAGCTTACTGCACCAAAAATTCAAATGGTGATTAAACAATAACCAGGCTGTGGATTTTTACAGTGAAGTTACCTATTAAAACAGCTGCATAACACCTTTATGCACATACCTGTAGTTTAAAATGCCTGATCCTAATGACAGGGTCTCTTTAACCCTTTAACGACCACTGATACGCTTTTTAACAGCGGTCATTAGGGACCTTATTACTCAGCACCGCTTTTTAATGGCGCTGAGGAATTATAGTGTAGCGCCACCCCGCAGCTGGAATTCCCGCAGGCGTCTGCTGTACAAATAACCAATTTATGTATGGTTGTCCAGAAGAAGGAGTTAGTGGACTCTGAAACACGTTGACAATAAACCTACAATTTTATCATACAACTAATTTGTCGTATTCCGGAGAGTGCAGAAACACTTCCAATCTTGCCACTCAAATTCTCTGACAGGGTCTGGGATGCTGTGGTTGGTGCTGTCGAAAAAGTTGATTGTAAACAGACTAAGAAACTGACAGACCCCTTGGATAGAAGGCTTATGACTGTTGAAAGAAGCTAGGCTAGATTGGTCTCTGATATACAGTGAAGAGCAAAAGCGTAACAATGTTTTGAACTTTTGACTTTTAGGCTCTATACCTCACCATCCACTACTTCTTTTAACTTGAGATTACCATCATTTTCTAGACCTTCATCTTGGTTATCTCATACATAAATTTGACTTACAACTATTTAGCATATGATTTGTTATGCAGATTCTCGTCATGTCACTTCATTGTTACTGTTTTGCTCCTGGTGGTGGAAATTTTTTTTTCGTCCTGAATACTACAAATTACAACCTGTTCTCTCATTCCCTAATAGCTCAGTGTGCTATTAGGTTGATTCTAAGGGAAAGGTCACTGGTTGAATCAAGTAGCAGCTATGAAGAAGATTTCCCCAAAAAAGAGAAACAGCATCATCCAGCTCATCAATAGCTGTCTCTCGGCCAAGAAAATTGCCAAACTGCAACATGTGAGTGTCATAACAGTTGGAAGAATACGAAATGACGTCCGTCCAGCCATTCAAAAGCGATGGACGTCCAGGCAAAATATCTGAGTCAACAAGTCGGCTCATCACAAGGTCTATTAGTTTTGGTACGATTAACACAGCAGTGGCGGTGGCTCGTATGCTTCGTAATACTGAGATCACAGATGTCTATGCAAGCATCGTGCAACGCATGTTACACAAGTCTTGAATGGTGGCTTAAAAAAAGGTGAAGAAGCCTCCACTTCAATATGGTCATAAGAAGCGTCGGCGCGAGTTTGCAAAAAAGTACGAAAAGTGAACAGTAGAAAATTGGAAATGGGTGATTTGGAGCAATGAGACAAAAGTCAATAGACTACTCTCTGATGGGTGCAAATCTGTCTGAAATATACAAGAGAAAATGGGGCTAACGGATGGAGAAATTGAAGGATCTGTCAAGTTCGGTGGAGGAAGCCTGATGATATGCAGTTGTTTCCCAGCCAAAGGTGTTGAATATTTCACCAGAATCAATGGTGGTCTCAAAGTTGAGCTATATGTGAGTGTCCTACAAGACAAATTACGTTGTACACTCGAGTACTAAGGGTGTGAAACGGACCACATAGTGTTTCAGCAGGACAACGACCCAAAGCATACTGTATATCGAGATTGGCAAAGTAATGTCTCAATGACAATGAAGTAGAGGTGCTGGATTGTCCCCTACAGTACGCAGACCTCAACCCAATTAAACACTTGTGGGTAGATTTGAAGAAAAAACTGTATACATACCCAAGTGAGTCGACCAGTATGCACCAACTCTGGAAACATGTAAAAGAGACCTGGGATCAGATGTCGGTCAAAATATGTTTGAATCTTATAGAGAGCATGCCCAGAAGGATTCAGACAGTGTTGAAAAACCAAATGTGGATTTACAAAATACTAACAAAATAATAAAAAATGTAATTTAGATTTTTAGGAGAAAAACAGTAACAATGCAGTGACATGACAAGAATCTGCATAACTAATCATATGCTAAATAGTTTCAAGTCAAATTTATGTATGAGATAACCAAGATGATTGTCTATAAAATGATGGTAGTCTCACATTTAAAGCAGTAGTGGATGGGGAGATATGGAGCCTGAAAATCAAAAGTTCAAAACATTGTTACCATTTTGCTCTATTTTTTAAATGTCAGAATTGTTTTTTTGGACAGTGTGAGTTGTTTGGTTATTATTCTCACTTTAAAAGATGAAAGTAAACAAATGAGATGGGAAAAATTATGTTTTTTATTTAATTGCATAATAATTCTGCATACCACTAGTCTAATATATATAATCGTCTTATCCCGTCTGTCTCTCTGTCTGTCTGTCCTTCTGTCCAGGAAATCCCACGTCGCTGATTGGTCCAGCCTTGGCCAATCAGCGACGCGGGATTTCAGAAAAAGATGGCAGCAGTTAGCGGCTCATATGCCGCACGGAGGTCAGCGGCGATGCAGCCGGGAGACGACAGGCGCTAGCCGGTCATCTCCCGGTTGCTCGCAGCAGAAGGACCCCGACTGGCCGCGCCGCAGACCTCCATGCGGCTACCGCTGATCTCCTGACGGCAAGTGTGAAGGGAGGACCGGGGAGCGGCGCCACGGACGGGATACTTCTGCTGCGAGCAGACGGTCATCTCCCGGCTGCTCACAGGGGAAGTACTCGCACAGGCAGCGCCGCTCCCCAGTCCTCACTAATACAATTCGCTGATTGGTCGCGGCCGCGACCAATCAGCGATCTTGGCGCCAAATTTAAACACCGCTTTGAAGGGAGGACCGGGGAGCGGCGCCGCCGGTCGGGATACTTCTGCTGCGAACAGCCGGTTATCTCCCGCAGTGCCGCTCCCCGGTCCTCACTAATACGATTCGCTGATTGGTCGCAGCCACCGGCCAGCCGCGAGCAATCAGCGATTTTGGCGCCAAATTTAAACACTGCTCTGCTGATTGGTCGCGGCCGGCAACCGCGACGAATCAGCAATTTTGGCGCCAAATTTAAATACGCTCTCAGGTCTTCACTAACACAGTTCGCTGATTGGTCGCGGTGGCCGGCCGCGACCAATCAGCGATTTTGGCGCCAAATTTAAACACCGCTTTGCTGATTGGTCGCGGTCGGTGGTCGTGACCAATCAGCAATATTGGCGCCAAATTTAAAGACCGCTCTGCTGATTGGTTGCGACCGCCGGCCGCGACCAATCAGCGATATTGGCGCCAAATTTAAACACTGCTTTGCTGATTGGTCGCAGTCGCCGGCCACGACCAATCAGCAATTTTGGTGGCAAATTTAAACACGCTCTCCGGTCTTCACTAACACAGTTCGCTGATTGGTCGCGGTCACCAGCCGTGACCAATCAGCGATTTTGGCGCCAAATTTAAACACCGCTTTGCTGATTGGTCGTGGTCGCCAGCCGCGACCAATCAGCGATTTTGGCGCCAAATTTAAACAACGCTCTGCTGATTGCGCCCTGTCGGCCGCATACATATTCTAGAATACCCGATACGTTAGAATCGGGCCACCATCTAGTTTCCCAATAATTATGCACACATAGATAATCTAAGAAAGACAAAACCTCACTAATAATCGCCTAATAATTGTGTGGATGGATAAAAAACACAATAAAGTCACACTACAGAGATATAAAACAATATAGTAATGTCATAATGCTGAGATAATACACAGTGATGTTGAAGTATGGGGATAATAAACAGTGAAATCACAGAGCACGAAAAATAGTGATTTCAAGCACATGCATAACAAACAAAGTAATGTCATAGTTGCAGGATAATAAAGCCAGTGATGTCACAGCTCAAAGATAATATAAATTGATGTCACAAGAAAAGAATAATAAATAGTGTTGAGCCACCCCCGTAGTGTTCGTGTTCGGTTCGGTTCGTCGAACACCCGTGTGTTCGCCGAACTGTTCGTCAAACACCTTCGAACACCGTTAAAACCAATGGCAGGCAAACAAAATCACATAGAAACACATAGAAAACACCTTCAAAGGTGTCCAAAAGCTGACAAACTGCTCAGAAGACACAACTAACACATGGAAAAGTGACAAGTACATATAGTCATGAGAAAAGAAAAGAGGTGGAGGAGTAAAAGGAGGGGGAGACACAGATATAGGCATGTCATGCCCTTCTGAAATCCAAACAGTGAGAAGCCGACACGTTCAGTCCGCTCCTGCCCGTGCCACCTCCGTGTCGCCGGGTTTGTGCCAGAGCCACGGTGAACCCTGACGGCCAGCCCCCCTCTCCCAATACTGGTGCCTGTCCGCTGGTGGGTCGAGCGAGCCCCCCTGTGGTGGAGGCAGCTCTAAGCTTTTTAATTTAAATTGTCTCTCTAATTTGAATGAATACACTTTAAATCCATTTACAAGGATCTATTGGAGGGCAAGTCTCATGCCAGTAGCCGCGCAATTCCAGCTCCAGTAGCGTCCACTAAAGCTGCTGCAGTTAAAAAGCTTTTATAAGGATCGAGCTCGGCTGTCCACCGCAAGGCATCCTACTGCCAGTCCCAGCCCCTATGCCTTGGGGTGCCTCCTGATGCTCTTCACTGAGTATCCCGTGGTCCCGAAGCATTTCCTTTGAAAAAATTAAGTGTCCAAACTACAGGTGGTGTAGCTTGCTTAACAGCCGGGATAATCCGCTGACTAGCAGACACTGCTACTAGGCACAAAGTATTTCCTGGGCTAGATGCAGTTAAAAATTTGTAATTAGATACTCTCGTTGGATGCTGAGAAAGCATTCCATAGAGTCTCCTGGCACGCCATATATGATTCTCTTAAAAAGCTTGGGGTAGGGGTCTAGGGGACCCTTTTATAGCCAAAATCACGGCCCTGTATCGCAATACGTCACCTAGGCTGAAGATAAATGGAACTGTAGCACCCTGAGGGCTCGGTTGCTACAGAGGTATTGCACCTCACCCAGAGGTGTGATATCTCACTCTCAGGTAAGGATGGAGTGTGGATCAGGACCCGACACCTGCATGCATTACACCACATTGCCGTGGGGCAGGGCGACCAATATGCCCCTGAGATGGGCACGACAGTCCCTGTCCCTGGCTGGAGTGGGGGGAGGGAACACTGAGGAAGGGGAACCCTGTAGTGCAGGAGCAGGGAGGAAGCAGTTCCTGGGTGCATTGAGAAGGGAGTATAAAAGGTGGGCACCATCTTAGTTCAGTGCAGAGAAGTCTGAGCAGAAGTGGCAGGGAGCAGGGGCTCTGCATGAGCTCTGCTCCGGAGGTGGGCCTAGTAACAGAGGCCCAGGCCTGGAAGAGGGAGAAGGAAGGAAGAGGAGCGGAGAAGGCTCCAGGAACGAGGAACGAAGGGATCCCAGGGGTGCGGACGGGCGAGTCGCCACCGCACGCCCGAATCCACCTGCGTGGAGGGGTCAGGCCAAAGGGGGAGACCGGTCCCTGAAACTAGTGGAGGCAGCAAATGACCCTCAGCTAGAAACCGGAGGCTGTGACATTTTATGTGGCGCAGCCCCTCGCTACACCCGCTAGGAGGGCAGCACATAGGGTCAGGGAAACTGGTGCCAAGTTTACCAAGAGGAGGACCGAGGCAGCCGGACAGAAGGGTTGGTAAGAAAGGCCAGACAAAGGACACACAAAGGGGGTCCTGTGAAGCGCTCCAAAGTTATCTGGGAGTTGTCTGAGCCCCTCACCTGGTGAGCACAGTACGACGTGGGCAGCCGTTACCTGCAGACGTGGTCTGAATAATAAGAACTGTGAGTAAAGGCCCTGGACTGCATCACTGACTCCGTGTCGTTACTGCTGCTGCCCTGCACCATCACCCCCATCCTCCGCATACACTGCCCTGAGGCTATACTCCTCCCGTGGGAAGTTATGCTACGCTCTGCTGCACCCACAACACCAGCCTCAGCGGTCTGCCCTGCAGCGGCGGTTCACTCTGACCGCAATCCACGGGTGGCGTAGTCGGACATTTAAACATCAAAACCACATAAATAGTTCCGCCACTGGTTTGACCGCCCTGAGCCACGGAACCGGGTCGCCGCCACGAAGACTACAACCACCAGCATCCACCAAAAAGGGTCCGGCTCCGGGTGTCCCAAGGCCCAGGGGGTGCATCAGAACATTTTCATCACCTTTCACAATCACCAATGGGACAAGGCAGGGATGTCCTCTGTCCCCTCTCTTATACATCCTAGTGACGGAGCACCTGCTCTCATCAATTCGCCATAACCCCAATATTAGGTGGATTGAGGTGGGAGGCACCGAGTACAAGTGCTCTCTATTTGCTGATGATGTACTAGTATATATCACTCAATCACATATATCCATCCATGCTGTTATGGCTGAAATAGATCACTTTGTTACATGGTCAAATTTTAAAATCAATGCAGCGAAGTCTGAGGCCCTCGATGTCTCCCTCCCCAAATCCATATAGGATTCCATCCAGTCCAACTTTCCCTTTGCCTGGCCCTCACAGGGTATCAAATACTTAGGAATTCCTATTCATAGAGACCTCTCCCATCTATGTTATCTTAATTTTGGGCCCTTTATTGAACAACTCCATACAGACCACGGTTGGCAAGTTAGAACTGTAAGATTCACTACGTGAACCACTGGTGTTTTGTGGAAAAGCACATGTACACTGTGTTCCAAATTATTATGCAAAAAGTGTTTAGGAGTGATAAGGGAAGAATTTGTTTGTTTGTCAGTTAAACTCATTGATGGCGATGTGTGTCAGGGCTCTTTATATC
Source organism: Phyllobates terribilis (assembly GCF_046119375.1). Classification (NCBI taxonomy): domain Eukaryota; kingdom Metazoa; phylum Chordata; class Amphibia; order Anura; family Dendrobatidae; genus Phyllobates; species Phyllobates terribilis. The sequence continues at coordinate 738,428,809 of NW_027362762.1, forward strand.
ACTGTAAGCAATTGCAGACACCTGTGCTAATTAGTTTGGCAGGTGTGTCCAATGAAAGGCAAGACTACTTAAGAAGGCTGTCTCACATTGTAACATACCTGGCGGCGTCCTTGCATGGTGGTCCATCTCCCACTGTGCAAGAGCGCGCACTTGATCTCCAGTCCAGAATGTCTCTCTGGCTTCCCTCCTTGCTGTCTGTTTGTCTGTTTTGGCTGCATAGGGCGACGCCCGCTGAACTTCCTGTTTCTTGTACCTGCTGCGGACACGCCCCTGTTGCACCTTCAGCCTATTGCTGTCCATCTTTGGGTATTTATACCACCTTCTTCCTCAAGATGGCGCCTGAGCATTGTGTCCTGTCAGTCGGCTTTTTGTCTCTGACATGCCAGGTCCTATCCTGTTTTCCTGCCTGTTTTCCAGTTCTGTGTCTGAACTGTGGTCTGTTCTTGTGAACACGCTTCTTGCCTGTTCTTTCGCCTTCTAGGGGCCGTATTCCTAGATCTGCCTGTCTGTGCCTTGCGGTATCTGTTCCCGTCTGAACAGAGTCCTGTTTGTGTCCCTGCCTTGCGGTATCTGTTCCTGTCTGAACTGAGTCCTGTCTATTTCTCCTGTCTTGCAGTATCAGTTCCCGTGTCTGAACTGAGTCCTGTCTATGTCTCCTGCCTTGCGGTATCAGTTCCCGTGTCTGAACTGAGTCCTGTCTGTGTACTCTTGCCTGCTGCCTTTCCTGGAGGCTGTATTTCCAGGCCTGTCTGAACACGCTCCTAGCCTGTTTCTCCCGCCTTCTAGGGGCCGATTACCTAGATCCGTTCCTGTATCTTGTCTGTCCTGTCTGAACTCTCTCCTATCCTTTACCTGTTTTGCCTCTATGTCCGTTCCTTTCCTTTTTCTGCAGAGTCTGTACTCGTACCTAACTCCTGCTTGTTGTCTCTGTACTCCCGTTTGTGAGTTTGTGGTCCACTTGCTACTTCACTGCAAATACCCTGTGGGTATCTGGCTCTGCCTTTCCCTTCCTGTCTGTTCCGTGTGAACAGAGCCCTGTCCGTCCTGCTCTGACTCCTTGCTCACTGCTCCGGCAGCCTTGCTCCGCTCTGACCCTTTTGCTCACTGCTCCGGCAGCCTTGCTCCGCTCTGACCCTTTTGCTCACTGCTCCGGCAGTCCTGTCCTGCCCTGCTTCTGCCCGCTGCTCCGGCAGTCCTGTCCTGCCCTGCTTCTGCCCGCTGCTCCGGCAGTCCTGTCCTGCCCTGCTTCTGCCCGCTGCTCCGGCAGTCCTGTCCTGCCCTGCTTCTGCCCGCTGCTCCGGCAGTCCTGTCCTGCCCTGCTTCTGCCCGCTGCTCCGGCAGTCCTGTACTGCCCTGCTTCTGCCCGCTGCTCCGGCAGTCCTGTCCTGCCCTGCTTCTGCCCGCTGCTCTGGCAGTCCTGTCCTGCCCTGCTTCTGCCCGCTGCTCCGGCAGTCCTGTCCTGCCCTGCTTCTGCCCGCTGCTCCGGCAGTCCTGTCCTGCCCTGCTTCTGCCCGCTGCTCCGGCAGTCCTGTCCTGCCCTGCTTCTGCCCGCTGCTCCGGCAGTCCTGTCCTGCCCTGCTTCTGCCCGCTGCTCCGGCAGTCCTGTCCTGCCCTGCTTGTGCTCGCTGCTCCTGCAGCCCCGTCCGGCTCTGTTCTTGCCCACCGCTTCGGGCGTTCCCTCTGCTGTGGTTGTCTACCGCATCTGCGGTTCTGTGACCCAGTCTGTACTGGGTCTTAACCTTTCTGTGCTCCAGCCCGTCCTTTCGGCCAGTACCTCCCTGCCTGCATACTCGCCTGTATCCACCCATCTGCATACCTGCCGTGTTTGTTTACATCCACCAGTCTGTGCCAGCCTAACCTGCCTGTTCCAGTAATCCCAGTGTGGGTCAACCCCCGTGTCCGGAGTTTGACCTGGAGTAGCACCTGGTCCCTCTGCCCGGTTTCTCCCTGGTGCACTGGCGTCGTATGCCGTCGTGCCACCTTGGTCGAATCGGCCAGATACTTAGTCACGCCCCTCCAGGCACTCTCCGGTCCATGGTCCAGTGGAACCACAACACCCGCACACGCCAGTCAGTCCGGGCGTGTGCATTACACACATTATTGAGCAGCCTACATTTTCTGCCAAAATGGGAAAGAAAAAGGATGTGTCGGCTGCTGAGAAGCAACAAATTGTGGAGTGTTTAGGTCAAGGCATGACTACAATCAACATTGTGCGATGATCAGGATGAAGTGTCTTGGCAATCAAGAAGTATGTAGCTGATTCACAGTACACACGTGTGCGTGCTGATAAGGGCAAATTGAGGACTCTTTCCTACAGGCAATTACGTCAGGTTAAAAGAGCAGCGGCAAAAAAGCCTTGTCATAGCAGCAGACAAGTTTTTCAAGCTGCTGGTGCCTCCAACGTCCCCCGAACAACAAGATGCAGGGTCCTTCAGAGGTTTGCAGCTGTGCTTATGCCATTCTGTCGACCTCCTCTATCCACTTCACACAAGCAGAAACGGCTCCAGTGGGCCAAACATTACATGAAGACTGATTTCAAAACTGTTTTGTTCACGATGAGTGCCGTGCAGCGCTCGATGGTCCAGATGGATGGAGTGGAGGATGGCTGGTTGATGGACACCCCACGCAAACACGGCTACAGCGCCAACAAGGAGGAGGTGGAGTAATGTTTTGGGCTGGAATCATGGGGAGAGAGATTGTCGGCCCCTTTAGGATCCCTGAAGGCACTAAAGATGAACTCCATAATGTATGTGGATTTTCTCAAACAGCACTTCCTGCCATGGTTCAAGAAGAAGAACCATGTATTTCACAGCAAAATCATTTTTTTGCATGATAATGCACCATCTCATGCTGCACATAAAATATCAGAATCTCTGGCTGATATGGGCATAAAAGGGGACAAACTTATGGTGTGACCCCCATGCTCCCCTGACCTCTACCCCATTCAGAACCTCTGGCGCATCATCAAAAGGAGTGTCTATGATGGCGGGAGGCAGTTCACATCTAAGCAACAGCTCTGGGAGGGTATTCTGTCCTCATGCAAAACAATTGAAGCAGAAACCATCCAAAACCTGACAAATTCAATGGACGAGAGAGTTCAGAAGCTCCTTTCGAACAAGGGGTCCTATGTGAAAATGTAACATCACCTAGAATAAAGTTTTGAGTTGAAAACTGTTTGATTTCAGTTTCTAATAACCTGCTAATGCTTATAATTTCAAAAATGACCATTTTTTTGGTCTTTATTAAAATGAAAAGGTTGATCGAAAAGTTTGGGGGATCTAAGAGTGTGGCAACCCAGTAGTCATGATTACTTCGAATTCTGACAATATGAGGGTCATGTTGCAGGTAGTGCAGCAAGAAGGCACTTATGTGTCTTGCGCATCTCGGAGCCCCAAAATTATTTTCCGGGCTAGATGCAGCTAAAAATTATTATTAATTTTAAATCTGGTGGAGCTTAGTATAGATGGGCTAATAGGATCAGTGCTGCACACTGCTACAAAGCCCAAATTATTTTCCAGTCAAGATACAGATAAACATGATTAGTAATTTGAAAGCTTAAAACGGTTGGTAGGGTGATTTTAACCAATCATCAAGCTTTTACTCTCCCCAGGATGACACATGGGTAGAAAAGTCGTTTCGGATCCATGATTTGTTCATCTTTATGAACGTGAGTCTTTCTACATTATCAGTGGAGAGCCGCGTGCGCTTATCTGTCAGCACACCACCAGCAGCGCTGAACACACGTTCAGACAGAACGCTGGCTGCGGGGCATGACAAGATCTCCAAGGCGTAAGTGGCTAGCTCCGGCCATTTATCCAGATTGGAAGCCCAAAAAGAGCAAGGGTCCAGTGACACAGTCATGGCTTCAATGTTTACTTGGAGATACTCCTGTACCATCGTCTCTAGGCGTTGACTATGTGTCAGACTTCTTGTCTCCTGTGGCCTTGCAAAGGATGGGCTAAAAAAGTGGTGAAATGATTCCGCAAAATTGATGTTACCAGTAGATACTGTGGTTCTGTTACGGTTTGAGTGCTGAACACTTGACGGTCCCACGGTTGGCAAGTTGGAACTGTGAGATTCACTACGTGCACCACTGGTGTTTTGTGGAAAAGCACATGTAAGATTCTGCAACAGTCTCTGCTGATACTCCTGCATGCGTGCATCCCTTTCTATGGCAGGAATAATTTCTGTAAATTTACTTTTGTACCGGGGATCTAACAGTGTGGCAACCCAGTAGTCAGGATTATTTCTAATTCTCACAATTCGAGGGTCATGTTGCAGGTAGTGCAGCAAGAAGGCACTCATGTGTGTTGCGCATCCAGGAGCACCAAGTCCCTGTTGTGTTGGTGGCGAGGTAACAATCATGCTTCCTTCCTCTGTCCTCTCCCCCCAACCTCGCACAACAGAAATGTGATCAAGGTCTCCCTCATCTGATGAGTCTTCCATCAGTTCGTCCTCCACTTCTTCCTGGGCTCCTGTACCTTCCTCACTAGTTTGGCTGCTACCATGCGACCTGGTAAAACCATCTCCCCCACCCTCACATGCCTGCCGCCTTGGTGCTGCCGACCGTCTGGACCTTGCAGATGTTAGCCCTTCCGCATACAACTCCTCCTCCTCTACTTCCTCCACCTCCTCTTGTGCCACCACCTGACTCCGAATTCTGCTTAACATGTGCTCCAGCATGTAAATCACCGGAATAGTCATGCTGATAATGGCATCGTCAGCACTAAACATCTTCGTCGCCATTTCAAAACTGTGCAGAAGGGTGCATAGGTCCCTGATCTGAGACCACTCCTCCAGCGTGATTTGCCCCACCTCCGGATCTCGTTGGCCCAGGCTATACGTCAGAACGTATTGCACCAGGGCTTGTCGGTGCTGCCACAGTCGCTGCAACATGTGCAGAGTTGAATTCCAATGGGTAGGCACATCGCATTTTAGCCGGTGAAGTGGCAGGCCCAACGACTTCTGTAGAGATGTAAGTCGCTGAGCTGCGGGATGCGAACGGCGGAAGTGAGCACACAGCGACCGTGCCCTCTGCAGAAGGCCATCTAGTCTGGGATAGTGGGCTAAAAATTGCTGGACAACCAGGTTCAACACGTGAGCCATACAAGGCACGTGTGTGACATTGCCCCGGCGAAGGGCCGCACCCAGGTTTTCAGCATTGTTGCACACGGCCTTCCCTGGTTTCAGGTCCAGTGGAGACAACCATTCATGAAATTGGTTCTCCAGAGCTGACCACAACTCCTCAGCTGTGTGACTCACATTTCCCAGACATTTCAAAGTAAAAACCGCCTGATGACGTTGAGCCCTACTGCCAGCATAGTAAGGAGGTGTGCAGGATCCCTTCTGCGCAGTTACAAAGCTTGTGGCATGACTAGACAGGCTTTGGGTGCAGGTGGAAGACCGAGAGGAGGTTGAGGAGGCAGAAGCAGTGGAGGAACTTTGACATAAAGAGGATTGACGCACAACTCGTGGGGACGGCAAGACTTGGACAGCAGCCCCTTGTCCTGCTGTCACCATAGTTACCCAGTGCCCAGTCAGCGACATGTAACGCCCCTGTCCATGCCTACTCGTCCAAGTGTCTGTGGTGAAATGCACCCTGTCACACACAGAGTTTCTCAAAGAAGCGGTGATGTTGTGTGCGACATGCTGGTGGAGCGCAGGCACACCTTTCTTTGAGAAGTAGTGCCGACTGGGCATCTGGTACTGGGGCACTGCGACGGACATAAGGTCTCGAAAATCCTCTGTGTCCACCAGGCAGAAAGGCAGCATTTCTGTAGCCAAGAGCTTGCAGATGGTGAAATTCAACCTCTTAGCTTTCTCATGGCTAGGAGGAAATGGTCTTTTACTTGTCCACACCTGAGGGACCGAGGGCTGGCTATTGTGCTTAGACGGGGTTGATAAGGGTGTCTCCGGCAAACTGCCGGTCTGTGAGGAAGATGCAGGCGGACATGTTAGGTTGCCTTGATCCAAAGGTGGTGCTATCGATGTCAGACAGCGCTCAACACCAGCTGGTGTTACCACCTCCAAAGAAAATGATGACCTGCCAATCACGCTGGCTGTTGCGGGTAAAGAGGTGGCAGGTCTGCGCCCCAAAACAGGTGTGACTGCTGTCCCCCCAGTCACAGAGGATGAAGAGGCCGCGGATGCACAAGATATGGCAGACGGTGGTTGGCCCGGCCGGCTAGGCCGCATTGTAGCACACTGAGCTTCCCACTGCAACTTATGCTTCATGTCCATGTGCCGGTTCATGCATGAAGTACTCAAACTATGTATTTTTTGGCCTCTACTTAGCTTTTGCTGACAAATGTTACAGATAACACGAGTTGGGTCATCTTTATCGAGCTGAAAAAATGCCCAGGCTATGCAAGGCTTAGCACCCATGCGACCTGAAGAGCCACCACGACTTGTGGTGAGAGGCAGAGTTGTGTTTGAGGATGCAGTTGTTGACGTGCTTCCAGTACTACGTCTCTGTCCAGGAAGGCGCAACCTGACCTCGTCGTCACTAGCATCTTCCTCCACCTCCTCTGCTGACCTCATCTCTTGGCTGACTGTGAGTTGACAGTAAGTGGGATCTCCAACCTCATCATCATCACCCTGTGCGTTATCACACCCGTCGTCCTCAGAGCCAACCTGTTCCTGCCCTGACAAAAAACTAAAGTTGTCGCTCCAATCAGGTATTTGAGTCTCATCATCGTCTTCCTCATTGTCTCCACCAACAGGAGTTACAGTTTGGGAATGAGGGTCTACATTATGGTCAGAACCTTCTGCGTCTGGTCCTGGATCCGATTCATAAAGATCCTGGGCATCAGTGCAGATCATTTCCTCGTCTGGATTCACAGAAGCGCTGGAGTCGACCTCTGATTCCCAGGCTATAGTATGAGTAAACAGCTCTGCAGACTCAACCATCTGTTCTACCTCATCCTCAGATGGGCAGCTGGAGATTTGGGAGCTGTGAGGAAGCAAGTGCGATTGGGGTGACACTTTTGAGGACTGGAGTATTTGTGATGTTGAAGTTAATGTGGAGGAGAGCCCACTTAAAGGAGCACTTGATATCCGTTGAAGCACCTGCTGTTTTTGTGCCTCATCTGGAATTTGTAGCGATTGCTGTGGCCGTAAGAAAGGGATCTTATCACATTGTCCGCTAAAATAAGTAGACATTTTAGTTTGGCTGGAAGATGGTCTTTCTTCTGCAGATGTTACTGTTGCTTTAACACCTACCCCACAGACACAACCTTTTTTCCCCTTCCCAACACGCCTATTCCCCTTTCCACCAGCAGCAGGCCTTTTTCCACTCATTTTGGTGGTTAACTAATTCACAACTCTGGAGTTGTTTGCACAAAAAAACAATGGATGGGAACCGAGCAGAGCTGAGTGGCCAAACTGTGGTATTAGGCCAAAACTATTGGCTGGGTTAGATGCAGAAAAAAATTATATTCAATTTGCAACCTGATGGAGGTCAGTATAGATGGACTAATAGAGAAAGTCCCACACTCAGCTAGAAGCCCAAATATTTTTTCAGAGGTAGATGCAGAAAAAAAATGTATTCAGTTTGCAACCTGATGGAGGTCAGTATAGATGGACTAATAGAGAAAGTCCCACACACTGCTTGAAGGCCAAATATTTTTTCAGAGCTAGATGCAGAAAAAAATTATATTCAGTTTGCAACCTGATGGAGGTCAGTATAGATGGACTAATAGAACAAGTCCCACACACAGCTAGAAGCCCAAATATTTTTTCAGAGGTAGATGCAGATAAAAATTATTTTTAATTTGCAACCTGATGGAGGTCAGTATAGATGGACTAATAGAGAAAGTCCCACACACTGCTAGAAGGCCAAATATTTTTTCAGAGCTAGATGCAGAAAAAAATTATATTCAGTTTGCAACCTGATGGAGGTCAGTATAGATGGACTAATAGAACAAGTCCCACACACAGCTAGAAGCCCAAATATTTTTTCAGAGGTAGATGCAGAAAAAAATTATATTCAGTTTGCAACCTGATGGAGGTCTGTATAGATGGATTAATAGAACAAGTCCCAAACACAGCAAGAAGCCCAATATTTTTTCAGAGGTAGATGCAGAAAAAAAATATATTCAGTTTGCAACCTGATGGAGGTCAGTATAGATGGACTAATAGAACAAGTCCCACACACTGCTAGAAGCCCAAATATTTTTTCAGAGGTAGATGCAGAAAAAAATTATATTCAGTTTGCAACCTGATGGAGGTCTGTATAGATGGACTAATAGAACAAGTCCCACACACAGCTAGAAGCCCAATATTTTTTTAGAGGTAGATGCAGAAAAAAAATATATTCAGTTTGCAACCTGATGGAGGTCAGTATAGATGGACTAATAGAGAAAGTCCCACACACTGCTAGAAGGCCAAATATTTTTTCAGAGCTAGATGCAGAAAAAAATTATATTCAGTTTGCAACCTGATGGAGGTCAGTATAGATGGACAAATAGAACAAGTCCCACACACAGCTAGAAGCCCAAATATTTTTTCAGAGGTAGATGCAGATAAAAATTATTTTTAATTTGCAACCTGATGGAGGTCAGTATAGATGGACTAATACAGAAAGTCCCACACACTGCTAGAAGGCCAAATATTTTTTCAGAGCTAGATGCAGACAAAAAATTATTTTCAGTTTGCAACCTGATGGAGGTCAGTATAGATGGACTAATAGAACAAGTCCCACACACAGCTAGAAGCCCAAATATTTTTTCAGAGGTAGATGCAGAAAAAAATTATATTCAGTTTGCAACCTGATGGAGGTCTGTATAGATGGATTAATAGAACAAGTCCCACACACAGCTAGAAGCCCAATATTTTTTCAGAGGTAGATGCAGAAAAAAAATATATTCAGTTTGCAACCTGATGGAGGTCAGTATAGATGGACTAATAGAACAAGTCGCACACACTGCTAGAAGCCCAAATATTTTTTAAGAGGTAGATGCAGAAAAAAATTATATTCAGTTTGCAACCTGATGGAGGTCAGTATAGATTGACTAATAGAACAAGTCCCACACACTGCTAGAAGCCCAAATATTTTTTAAGAGGTAGATGCAGAAAAAAATTATATTCAGTTTGCAACCTGATGGAGGTCTGTATAGATGGATTAATAGAACAAGTCCCACACACAGCTAGAAGCCCAATATTTTTTCAGAGGTAGATGCAGAAAAAAAATATATTCAGTTTGCAACCTGATGGAGGTCAGTTTAGATGGACTAATAGAGAAAGTCCCACACACTGCTAGAAGGCCAAATATTTTTTCAGAGCTAGATGCAGAAAAAAATTATATTCAGTTTGCAACCTGATGAAGGTCAGTATAGATGGACTAATAGAACAAGTCCCACACACTGCTAGAAGCCCAAATATTTTTTCAGAGCTAGATGCAGAAAAAAATTATATTCAATTTGCAACCTGATGGAGGTCAGTATAGATGGACTAATAGAATGATGCTATGCCCAAAAGATTTTACTACACTAGGTGCAGTAAAAAAATTGGTATTCTATACACAGGTGGTATATCTTGCAACACAGTTAGGCTACGCCACTGACTAACACACTCTGCAATAGGCCAAAAAGGATTAGCTTTGCTAGATTCAGCCAAATGCTGTGAAAAAAACTTGCACAGCACTGGCACAGACCTGCCTGGCAAAAACTGATAGGAACTGATGTAACCTAGTCCTGAAAAGGACTGCAATTACAATTAGTCTTTACTCCCACAATCTATCTATTTAAGAGCACAGACCTGCCTGATAAAAGTCGTAGGAAATGCTGTAACCTAGTCCTTAAAAGGACTGCAATCACAACTATTCCCTACTCCCAAGCTATCTGTAGATTTGTGCGAAAATTGGCTTGAAATTAACAAGGTATAGCGCACACAGCAACAGCGGTGCCGTCTAACACGCAGCTGCAGCAGTGAGAAAATGGTGGCGACGGGGAAAATGGCTTGGTCTTATAGGGCAAGGACATGTGACATACACTGCCAATGACACATGCCCTTGCTTGTGTGAAAAAAGCACTTCGCTCCGTGTGTGCGCTGCTGATAGGCTGACAGATTGCACCTCCCCACTTTAAATGCGGGAAAGAGAAAAAAAAATGGAGATCTTCATTGTTCCTGCAGAGATCCATCCCCTGCCGCTCCCCCCACCCCGCTGTACACTCAAACTGCGTATTAACATTAATTTTCATCATTACTGAGAAAAAATCCAGTTATGATTTTGGTGCACTAACAGTTATCGAACATAACCTCGAACAGCCGAATTTTTCTCAAATCGTTCGTGTTCGCCAAACGGCTCGAACACCGCCCAAAACAGCTCAAATTTGAGATTGGCGAACAGTTCGAGTAGAACAACGCTCATCTCTTATAATAAACACAATGAAGTTATTGAAAAGAAATAGTAAATATAGAGATGTTATAGCAATTATAAACACAGGGTCGTTACAGAGCAGATATAATAAACACAGTCGGGCAGATTTACTAAAAATGTTTAACTTTTGGATAGCACAATCAAGGCTGATCACCAACATGCAATCTGTTGTTTAGTGACCTGTTTAACCCCTTAAGGACTGAGCCATTTTGCAAGTTAATGACCTGGTCTCATTTTTTAAATCTGACCAATGTAATTTTATGAGGTAATAACACTATAAAGCTTCAACGGCTCTCACAAATTCTGAGATTTTATTTTAGTGACATATTGTACTTCATGACAGTGGTAAAATTTGTTTGATAGGACTTGCGTTTATTTGTGAAAATATCGGAAATTTAGTGAAAATTTAAATAATTTCACAATTTTCAAATTTTAATTCTTATGCCCTTAAACCAGAAAGTTATGTCACACAAAATAGTTAATAAATAACATTTACCACATGTCTACTTTACATCAGCACAATTTAACATTTTTGAAACATATTTTTTTTGTTAGGAAGTTAGAAGGGTTAAAAGTTGATCAGCAATTTCTCACTTTTACAATAAAAATTATAAAACCATTTGCTTAAGGGACCACATCACATTTGAAGTGACTTTGGGGGGCCTATACGATAGAAAATACCCAAAAGTGACAACATTCTAAAAACAGCACCCCTCAAACTCATCAAAACCACATTCAAGAAGTCTATTAACCCTTCAGATGCTTCACAGGAATTAATGGAATGTGTAAGGAAAAAATTAACATTTAACTTTTTCCCACAAAAAATTTCTTTTAGCCCCACATATTTTTATTTTCACAAAGGTAAGAGGAGAAAATGGACCCCAAAATTTGTTGTTTGAAAACTACTGTTTGGGCGCATGGCAGGGCTCAGAAGGGAAGGAGCCACCATTTGACCTTTTGAAAGCAAACTGGATGGAATCAAGAGGGGATGCAATGTCATGTTTGCAGAGCCACTGATGTGCCTAAACAGTGAAAAACCACCTACAAGTGACCCCATTTTGAAAACGAGGCCCCTTACAGAATGTATCTAGATGTTTGGTGAAAGCTTGAACCCCCAGGTGCTTCACAGAAGTTTATAATGTGGAGCCGTGAAAATAAAAAATCAAACTTTCCCACAAAAATTCTCTTTTAGCCCCAATTTCTTTATTTTCACAAAGGTAAAAGGAGAAAATGAACCCCAAAAAACATCAGACCGCACTCGGATGACATCTGAAAGTGGTCCAATATTCAAAAACTGACTGAATGGAGAAGGAGAAGATGGAGAGCCTTTTTTTTTTTTACTCTCTCCACCTCCGAGAAAAACTGATCACACTCTAATCAAATTCTGATCGGAGTTTGATCAGCATAATCAGACAGTTTTTCTCAGATGAAGAAGAAAACTGTCGTGTGCACCTGGCCTTACACTGATTTTCACTCTGAGTGGAGCATTTCAGTCCGATCAGAGCACAGACAGTGTGACAATGGTAGATAGAGAAGGTGAAGAGCGGCCAGGAAAATCTACTAATAAAGTAGCAATAAAGTAGTTCCCCCAGGAACACCGCATTTCTAGTTTCTTGGCCTGCGCATGCATATTACAAGTATGTGTGGTGCAGAAGGATCAGTCAGAAGTCATGTCATCGAAAAGATGACAGCACGTTTCCATTGAAAAAGAGGTACAAAAAACAAAAATTTTTAGATAGATACAAACTTTAAAAGCATTCAGTATCTATGTAAAATAAATACATATACACATATGATTATACTTATAATACTAGAGTTTTGGTGATAGGTCCTCTTTAAAGGCTATTAATTTAAAAACATAATAGTTACTTGTTGTCTGACATTAACACCATTTTTCTAACTTCTTTGTTACTTTCTGTTCAAAGCACAGAGTCCTTTCTGTGCTTTGAATAGCATGCAACCTATCAATCATGCACAACCCTGTATGTAGGAGGCAGGACTTGGGCAACAGCACTCAGACCACTCTGCTCTGTCACATTATAGGGGGAGTGGATCCTGAGATCATTACACTTGGGAAATGTAGTCTTGAAGCATTGGCTGAAAGTACAGAATATAACAATAAAAAATTGAAATGGCTGCAGAGGGTTTGAAGAGGAGCTCAAAATACACTCTTTGTTTACATTCAAACTGCGATGCCAAAAAGGAAAAGTCATTGAATTCTGAAAATCACAGGATCAATACATATGTCAATGACCTCCAAATGATGAAAGAATGAAAACATTTTCCAAATATATTGATTAAAAAAAGACAATGTGAGTGGGGGAGGTTATTTTTGACTCATTACAGCTACTGTCAATTAGCAAAGGCAAATTATAATCATATTCTCTATCTAAATATGAAGACATATTAACAGGTGCATCTCACTAAATTAGAATATCATAAAAAAGTTAATTTATTTAAGTTCTTCAATATAAAAAGTGAAACTCCGATATTATATAGAGTCATTACAAACAGAGTGATCTATTTCAAGTGTTTATTTCTGTTAATGTTGATGATTATTGCTTACAGCCAATGAAACCACAAAAGTCATTATCTCAGTAAATTAGAATACTTTATAACAACAGATTGAAAAATGTTTTTAAAATCCGAAATGTTGGCCTACTGAAAGGTATGTTCAGTAAATGCACTCAATACTTAGTTGGGGCTCCTTTTGCATCAATTACTGCATCAATGCGGCGTGGCATGGAGGCAATCAGTTTGTGGCACTGCTGAGGTGTTATGGAAGCCCAGGTTGCTTTGATAGCAGCCTTCAGCTCGTCTGCATTGTTGGGTCTGGTGTCTCTCATCTTCCTCTTGACAATACCCCATAGATTCTCTATGAGGTTAAGGTCAGGCAAGTTTGCTGGCCAAACAAGCACAGTGATACTGTTGTTTTTAAACCAGGTATTGGTACTTTTGGCAGTGTGGACAGGTGCCAAGTCCTGCTGGAGAATGAAATTTCCATCTCCAAAAAGCTTGTCGGGAGAGGGAAGCATGAAGTGCTCTAAAATTTCCTGGTAGACGGCTGCGCTGACTATGGTCTTGATGAAACACAGTAGACCTACACCAGCAGATGACATGGCTCAACAAACCATCACTGATTGAGGAAACGTCACACTAGACCTCAAGTAGCTTGGATTGTGTGCCTCTCCACTCTTCCTCCAGACTCTGGGACCTTGATTTCCAAATGAAAATTGGAACTCTGGGACCCTGTTGGGTGTGTCATTGACTGCCTTCTGGACATCTGTTAAGTCAGCAGTCTTCCCCATGATTGTGGAGCCTACTGAAACAGACTAAGGGACCTTTTTAAACGCTTAGGAAGCTTTGCAGATGTTTTTTGTTAATTATTCTAATTTATTGAGATAATGACCTTTGTATTTTCATTGGCTGTAAGCCATAATCATCAACATTAACAGAAATAAACACTTGAAATAGATCACTCTGTAATGACTCTATATAATATATGAGTTTCACTTTTTGTATTGAAGAACTGAAATAAATTAACTTTTTGATGATATTCTAATTTACTGAGATGCACCTGTATATTACCTGGTACAGTACTTTCCTTACACTTTCTTTTGCTTAAAAATTACACTAAATACAATTTGCCTCAGCCTGTGAAAATGTCAATTCAAGGTGCAGGGTTATCTTATTGTCTCACCTTTAATCCATATCATTTTTATAGTGTCTCCAGTAAATAGTATGATGGGTTTGTATTCTGATGGGGTCACTGTGATTTTATTGGCCCTTGCTTTTTCTCAGGAAATAATGTAAGAATTTTTTCAAGGTCATAGTCTGTAGAGTCCTTTACAGCGCTTGGGATTTTAGTCAATAGAAATGTTAAAAGGCTTGTTCCATTTCAATTAAATTTGTCCCCTCTTCAGTTTACTGTTACAAAACTAACCATTCTGTATTCCCCTTTCCAGGGTCCACTGGTGAGCCTCCTCCTCTGTTCCCAGCATCTGGCATTGGTTATGGCGCTGACATTACCTTGACAGCTCGGTGAAAAAAATTGCAGAATGATGCAACTTAATTCTGAAATCGGATGAGACCCACACATTCAAGTCTATGGGTGCAAGAAAAAAATCTGATGCCACTGTATGGCATCAGATTTTTACGAATACATTGCAATTTTACAACATAGTAAACTGCAAATGGTCTTGTAAATTATTAGTAGTTGCTGTAAAAAATAAACAGATTGTATACGGATGACAAGTGAGAAAAAAATCGTCCCGCTTTTCCGGATTAAAATCAGACTGAATTTTTATAAGATCGTGTGACTCTACAAAAAGAAGCTTCTTCTTTGGCTCCTCCATTGATGTCAGGCTTCTTATCTGCTACCGGTCATGCACAGTGAGCCTCTGATGCCTGGAAGCGTACACCCTGCTTCAGAAGTGCAATGACTTGCATGAGAGAAAATTGCATGCATGCAGAAGTTTTGCAGCTAGCTGGCGATTACACTGTCTCCTGCAAATCACGTTATTACGTCTACAAGGGTGTGATAATGTGCTGAGTGGGCCGAATAGTCTGAGGAAACTAACGCCCCATCTACCAGTCAAAAGATTAATTTGCATATGATAAACTGACTTTAGAACTATTTTTTCTAAAGTTCTGTTTGTGTTAAATCTAATAAAGGGACTGTTAGGCAGGGAGTTTATACAGGAAGATAGAAATGCTGGTGATTTGGGGGCATGTGAGACCTGACAGGTTCCCTTTAAAAAGAGCATCTCTAGCTGATTATGCAGATGTTCTGTCATGAATTTTCAAAGCGATCACATCAACCTCACCAGGTATTTATTTAATAATGTATGCAGTTTCTATTGTCAAATCTGGTGACAGATTCACTTTAATTGTATCATAGATTTCAAATTCTGCTTACACAAATTAACATGTTCTGTAAGATTACTGGATTTATTGGACAGAATTATCGTTTTTTGCTCAACAGTAATTGACTGAATAACATTGATTATACTTTTACTTATCAGTTAACCACAAAAAAAATCAATTTCGATATTAAGCAAACTTATATTTTGGTAATTCATGTATACACTGAGAAGTGTATTGCATCAATTAATATATTCAAATATTTTCATGTCATTTAGATATATTGGTGAAATATAGACTAAATAGTGAATTTTTCTACCAATGTGTCATTCGCCATAGAAATTACTGACATTGAGAGCAATTGGATATGCCACAAATATTTAAATAATTGGATTTTATGATAATCACTCAGAAAGGTGCCAATAATGCTATAATACTCTTCAGGCATAATAAGTATAGCAAAATCTATATGCAAAAAAAAGTTAATTATCGTATTTTTCAAGACTATTAGACGCACTTTTTTCCTCCAAAATTTTGGAGGAAAGTGGGGGGTGCGTCTTATAGTCTGATATACATAAATACTGTGGCTGTGGGTGGTGGGCGATGTGGGTGAAGCGACAGTGGCGAAGTAGCGGTGCACAGGAGGCAGCAGCCGCCTGCTGCAGCCTACACTGTGCCCACTAGTAAAGAAAATGTATATTCACTGCTCCCCACGCCCATCGGTGGGGAGCAGTGATGGGCCCCCTCATCCAGGTATGCTTGGCACCCCCTGATCCCCATCACGGTGCACAGAAAAAAATAAACTTTCATACTTGCCTCCTTTCTCCTCCAGCGCTTTGTCCAGCTCTGTGCCGGAATAGTCACTGCTACCCATGCCAGGACTGCCTGCGTGGGGAGCAGTGACCATTCATTCTTCCTAATAGCGTGAACGCTGTAGCCGCAGTGCGGCTCCTGCTGCGCTCGGCTGTCAGTGTGCCCGCTATTAAAGGCCATGAATATTCACCACTCCCATGGGTGTTGTGAATATTCATGGCCTTTAATAGGAGGCACGCTGACCACGAGCGCAGCAGGAGCTGCACTTTGACTACAGTGTGCGCACTATTAGGGAGAATGAATGGTCACTGCTCCCCACGCAAGCAGTCCTGGCGTGTGGAGCAGTGACTATTCCGGTACAGAGCAGAAGAGAGAGGAGGTGAGTATGATTGTTTCTTTTTTTTCTGTGCAGTGTGGTGGGGATCAGGGGTGCCAAGCATACCAGGATGAGGGGGCCATACATACAGGGATGAATGGGGCCATGCATACAAGGATGAAGGGGGCCATACATACAGGGATGAGGCATGAGAGGGGCCATACATACAGGGATGAGGCATGAGGGGGGCCATACATACAGGGATAAAGGGGGCCATACATACAGGAATGAAGGTGGCCATACATACCAGGATGAGGGAGGCCATACATACAGGGGTGAAGGATGAGAGGGCTATACATACAGGGATGAAGGGGGTCATACATACCAGGATGAGGGGGGCCATACATACAGGGATGAAGAATGCCATACATACCAGGAAGAGGGATGAAGGTGGCATACACACCAGAATGGGTGTGAGGGGGGCCATACATACCAGGAAGAGGGATGAGGGTGCCATGCATACCAGGATGGGGGATTCGGGTGCCATGCATACCAGGATGGCGGATTGGGGTGCCATGCATATCAGGATGGGGTTGAGGGCCACGTATAACAGGAAGCAGGGGGCCATATATTCCAGGAAGGGGGATATTAACAGAATTGGGGAACATTACCCCTATAACAGTGTCAGCAGCAGACCCCCTCCCCCTTAACAGGGCATCATGACTACATTTTTTGCTTAAATCTTTTTTTCCACTTTCCTCCTCTAAAACCTATGGTCCGGTGTGTCTTATTGTCCGAAAAATACAGTAAACCTTGGAGCTATCAGTTAACAGATCCCACTTGTATCAACAGATTAACAGATTCAGGATTAGGCCATTTTTCCTGTTCTTAACCAGATTCATTTTCAGTTTTTTTTCGTACGTGTCCTTTTCATAACTCTAAAAATCTAATCTCTGGAGCATCATCAAAAGGAGTGTCTATGATGGCGGGAGGCAGTTCACATCTAAGCAACAGCTCTGGGAGGGTATTCTGTCCTCATGCAAAACAATTGAAGCAGAAACCATCCAAAACCTGACAAATTCAATGGACGAGAGAGTTCAGAAGCTCCTTTTGAACAAGGGGTCCTATGTGAAAATGTAACATCACCTAGAATAAAGTTTTGAGTTGAAAACTGATTGATTTCAGTTTCTAATAACCTGCTAATGCTTATAATTTCAAAAATGACCATTTTTTTGGTCTTTATTAAAATGAAAAGGTTGATCGAAAAGTTTGGCGGATCTAAGAGTGTGGCAACCCAGTAGTCATGATTACTTCGAATTCTGACAATATGAGGGTCATGTTGCAGGTAGTGCAGCAAGAAGGCACTTATGTGTCTTGCGCATCTCGGAGCCCCAAAATTATTTTCCGGGCTAGATGCAGCTAAAAATTATTATTAATTTTAAATCTGGTGGAGCTTAGTATAGATGGCCTAATAGGATCAGTGCTGGACACTGCTACAAAGCCCAAATTATTTTCCAGCCAAGATACAGATAAACATGATTAGTAATTTTAAATCTGGTGGAGCTTATTGTAGATGGCCTAATAGAATCAGTGCTGCACACTGCTACAAAGCCCAAATTATTTTCCAGCCAAGATACAGATAAACATGATTAGTAATTTGAAAGCTTAAAACGGTTGGTAGGGTGATTTTAACCAATCATCCATCTTTTACTCTCCCCAGGATGACACAGGGGTAGAAAAGTCGTTTCGGATCCATGATTTGTTCATCTTTATGAACGTGAGTCTGTCAACATTATCAGTGGAAAGCCGCGTGCGCTTATCTGTCAGCACACCTCCAGCAGCGCTGAACACACGTTCAGACAGAACGCTGGCTGCGGTGCATGACAAGATCTCCAAGGCGTAAGTGGCTAGCTCCGGCCATTTATCCAGATTGGAAGCCCAAAAAGAGCAAGGGTCCAGTGACACAGTCATGGCTTCAATGTTTACTTGGAGATACTCCTGTACCATCGTCTCTAGGCGTTGACTATGTGTCAGACTTCTTGTCTCCTGTGGCCTTGCAAAGGATGGGCTAAAAATGTGGTGAAATGATTGCGCAAAATTGATGTTACCAGCAGATACTGTGGTTCTGTTATGGTTTGAGTGCTGAACACTTGACGGTCCCACGGTTGGCAAGTTGGAACTGTGAGATTCACTACGTGCACCACTGGTGTTTTGTGGAAAAGCACATGTAAGATTCTGCAACAGTCTCTGCTGATACTCCTGCATGCGTGCATCCCTTTCTATGGCAGGAATAATTTCTGCAAATTTACTTTTGTACCGGGGATCTAGCAGTGTGGCAACCCAGTAGTCAGGATTATTTCTAATTCTCCCAATTCGAGGGTCATGTTGCAGGTAGTGCAGCAAGAAGGCACTCATGTGTGTTGCGCATCCAGGAGCACCAAGTCCCTGTTGTGTTGGTGGCGAGGTAACAATCATGCTTCCTTCCTCTGTCCTCTCCCCCCAACCTCGCACAACAGAAATGTGATCAAGGTCTCCCTCATCTGATGAGTCTTCCATCAGTTCGTCCTCCACTTCTTCCTGGGCTCCTGCACCTTCCTCACTAGTTTGGCTGCTACCATGCGCCCTGGTAAAACCATCTCCCCCACCCTCACATGCCTGCCGCCTTGGTGCTGCCGACCGTCTGGACCTTGCAGATGTTAGCCCTTCCGCATACAACTCCTCCTCCTCTACTTCCTCCACCTCCTCTTGTGCCACCACCTGACTCCGAATTCTGTTTAACATGTGCTCCAGCATGTAAATCACCGGAATAGTCATGCTGATAATGGCATCGTCAGCACTAAACATCTTCGTCGCCATTTCAAAACTGTGCAGAAGGGTGCATAGGTCCCTGAACTGAGACCACTCCTCCAGCGTGATTTGCCCCACGTCTGGATCTCGATGGCCCAGGCTATACGTCAGAACGTATTGCACCAGGGCTTGTCGGTGCTGCCACAGTCGCTGAAACATGTGCAGAGTTGAATTCCACCGGGTAGGCACATCGCATTTTAGCCGGTGAAGTGGCAGGCCCAACGACTTCTGTAGAAATGTAAGTCGCTGAGCTGCGGGATGCGAACGGCGGAAGTGAGCACACAGCGACAGTGCCCTCTGCAGAAGGGCATCTAGTCTGGGATAGTGGGCTAAAAATTGCTGGACAACCAGGTTCAACACGTGAGCCATACAAGGCACGTGTGTGACATTGCCCCGGCGAAGGGCCGCACCCAGGTTTGCAGCATTGTCGCACACGGCCTTCCCTGGTTTCAGGTCCAGTGGAGACAACCATTCATGAAATTGGTTCTCCAGAGCTGACCACAACTCCTCAGCTGTGTGACTCACATTTCCCAGACATTTCAAAGTAAAAACCGCCTGATGACGTTGAGCCCTACTGCCAGCATAGTAAGGAGGTGTGCAGGATCCCTTCTGCGCAGTTAGAAAGCTTGTGGCATGACCAGACAGGCTTTGGGTGCAGGTGGAAGACCGAGAGGAGGTTGAGGAGGCAGAAGCAGTGGAGGAACTTTGACATAAAGAGGATTGACGCACAACTCGTGGGGACGGCAAGACTTGGACAGCAGCCCCTTGTCCTGCTGTCACCATAGTTACCCAGTGCCCAGTCAGCGCCATGTAACGCCCCTGTCCATGCCTACTCGTCCAAGTGTCTGTGGTGAAATGCACCCTGTCACACACAGAGTTTCTCAAAGAAGCGGTGATGTTGTGTGCGACATGCTGGTGGAGCGCAGGCACACCTTTCTTTGAGAAGTAGTGCCGACTGGGCATCTGGTACTGGGGCACTGCGACGGACATAAGGTCTCGAAAATCCTCTGTGTCCACCAGGCGGAAAGGCAGCATTTCTGTAGCCAAGAGCTTGCAGATGGTGAAATTCAACCTCTTAGCTTTCTCATGGCTAGAAGGAAATGGTCTTTTACTTGACCACATCTGAGGGACCGAGGGCTGGCTATTGTGGTTGATAAGGGTGTCCCCGGCAAACTGCCGGTCTGTGAGGAAGATGCAGGCGGACATGTTAGCTTGCCTTGATCCAAAGGTGGTGCTATCGATGTCGGACAGCGCTCAACACCAGCTGGTGTTACCACCTCCAAAGAAAATGTTGACCTGCCAATCACGCTGGCTGTTGCGGGTAAAGAGGTGGCAGGTCTGCGCCCCAAAACAGGTGTGACTGCTGTCCCCCCAGTCACAGAGGATGAAGAGGCCGTGATGCACAAGATATGGCAGACGGTGGTTGGCCCGGCCGGCTAGGCCGCATTGTAGAACACTGAGCTTCCCACTGCAACTTATGCTTCATGTCCATGTGCCGGTTCATGCATGAAGTACTCAAACTATGTATTTTTTGGCCTCTACTTAGCTTTTGCTGACAAATGTTACAGATAACACGAGTTGGGTCATCTTTATCGATCTGAAAAAATGCCCAGGCTATGCAAGGCTTAGCACCCATGCGACCTGAAGAGCCACCACGACTTGTGGTGAGGGGCAGAGTTGTGTTTGAGGATGCAGTTGTTGACATGCTTCCAGTACTACGTCTCTGTCCAGGAAGGCGCAACCTGACCTCGTCGTCACTAGCATCTTCCTCCACCTCCTCTGCTGACCTCATCTCTTGGCTGACTGTGGGTTGACAGTAAGTTGGATCTCCAACCTCATCATCATCACCCTGTGCGTTATCACACCCGTCGTCCTCAGAGCCAACCTGTTCCTGCCCTGACAAAAAACTAAGGTTGTCGCTCCAATCAGATATTTGAGTCTCATCATTGTCTTCCTCATTGTCTCCACCAACAGGAGTTACAGTTTGGGAATGAGGGTCTACATTATGGTCAGAACCTTCTGCGTCTGGTCCTGGATCCGACTCATAAAGATTCTGGGCATCAGTGCAGATCATTTCCTCGTCTGGATTCACAGAAGCGCTGGAGTCGACCTCTGATTCCCAGGCTATAGTATGAGTAAACAGCTCTGCAGACTCAACCATCTGTTCTACCTCATACTCAGACGGGCAGCTGGAGATTTGGGAGCTGTGAGGAAGCAAGTGCGATTGGGGTGACACCTTTGAGGACTGGAGTATTTGTGATGTTGGAGTTGATGTGGAGGAGAGCCCACTTAAAGGAGCACTTGATATCCGTTGAAGCACCTGCTGTTTTTGTGCCTCATCTGGAATTTGTAGCGATTGGCGTAGCTGTAAGAAAGGGATCTTATCACATTGTCCGCTAAAAGAAGTAGACATTTTAGTTTTGCTTGAAGATGGTCTTTCTTCTGCAGATGTTACTGTTACTTTAACACCTACCCCACGGACACAACCTTTTTTACCCTTCCCAACACGCCTATTCCCCTTTCCACCAGCAGCAGGCCTTTTCCCACTCATTTTGGTGGTTAACTAATTCATAACTCTGGAGTTGTTTGCACAAAAAAACAATGGATGGGAACCGAGCAGAGCTGAGTGGCCAAACTGTGGTATTAGGCCAAAACTATTGGCTGGGTTAGATGCAGAAAAAAATTATATTCAATTTGCAACCTGATGGAGGTCAGTGTAGATGGACGAATAGAACAAGTCCCACACACAGCTAGAAGCCCAAATATTTTTTCAGAGGTAGATGCAGAAAAAAAAATATTCAGTTTGCAACCTGATGGAGGTCAGTATAGATGGACTAATAGAGAAAGTCCCACACACTGCTAGAAGGCCAAATATTTTTTCAGAGCTAGATGCAGAAAAAAATTATATTCAGTTTGCAACCTGATGGAGGTCAGTATAGATGGACTAATAGAGAAAGTCCCACACACTGCTAGAAGGCCAAATATTTTTTCAGAGCTAGATGCAGAAAAAAATTATATTCAGTTTGCAACCTGATGGAGGTCAGTATAGATGGACTAATAAAGAAAGTCCCACACACTGCTAGAAGGCCAAATATTTTTTCAGAGCTAGATGCAGAAAAAAATTATATTCAGTTTGGAACCTGATGGAGGTCTGTATAGATGGATTAATAGAACAAGTCCCACACACAGCTAGAAGCCCAATATTTTTTCAGAGGTAGATGCAGAAAAAAATATATTCAGTTTGCAACCTGATGGAGGTCAGTATAGATGGACTAATACAACAAGTCCCACACACAGCTAGAAGCCCAATATTTTTTCAGAGCTAGATGCAGAAAAAAATTATATTCAATTTGCAACCTGATGGAGGTCAGTATAGATGGAGTAATAGAACAAGTCCCACACACAGCTAGAAGCCCAAATATTTTTTCAGAGGTAGATGCAGATAAAAATTATTTTTTATTTGCAACCTGATGGAGGTCAGTATAGATGGACTAATAGAGAAAGTCCCACACACTGCTAGAAGGCCATATATTTTTTCAGAGCTAGATGCAGAAAAAAATTATATTCAGTTTGCAACCTGATGGAGGTCAGTATAGATGGAGTAATAGAACAAGTCCCACACACAGCTAGAAGCCCAAATATTTTTTCAGAGGTAGATGCAGAAATAAATTATTTTCAGTTTGCAACCTGATGGAGGTCTGTATAGATGGATTAATAGAACAAGTCCCACACACAGCTACAAGCCCAATATTTTTTCAGAGGTAGATGCAGAAAAAAATATATTCAGTTTGCAACCTGATGGAGGTCAGTATAGATGGACTAATAGAGAAAGTCCCACACACTGCTAGAAGGCCAAATATTTTTTCAGAGCTAGATGCAGAAAAAAATTATATTCAGTTTGCAACCTGATGGAGGTCAGTATAGATGGACAAATAGAGAAAGTCCCACACACTGCTAGAAGGCCAAATATTTTTTCAGAGCTAGATGCAGAAAAAAATTATATTCAGTTTGCAACCTCATGGAGGTCTGTATAGATGGATTAATAGAACAAGTCCCACACACAGCTAGAAGGCCAATATTTTTTCAGAGGTAGATGCAGAAAAAAATATTATCAGTTTGCAGCCTGATGGAGGTCAGTATAGATGGAGTAATAGAACAAGTCCCACACACAGCTAGAAGCCCAAATATTTTTTCAGAGCTAGATGCAGATAAAAATTATTTTTAATTTGCAACCTGATGGAGGTCAGTATAGATGGACTAATAGAGAAAGTCCCACACACTGCTAGAAGGCCAAATATTTTTTCAGAGGTAGATGCAGAAAAAAAATATTTTCAGTTTGCAACCTGATGGAGGTCTGTATAGATGGATTAATAGAACAAGTCCCACACACAGCTACAAGCCCAATATTTTTTCAGAGGTAGATGCAGAAAAAAATATATTCAGTTTGCAACCTGATGGAGGTCAGTATAGATGGACTAATAGAGAAAGTCCAACACACTGCTAGAAGGCCAAATATTTTTTCAGAGCTAGATGCAGAAAAAAATTATATTCAATTTGCAACCTGATGGAGGTCAGTATAGATGGACTAATAGAATGTTGCTATGCCCAAAAGATTTTACTTCACTAGGTGCAGTAAAAAAATTGGTATTCTTTACACAGGTGGTATATCTTGCAACACAGATAGGCTACTCCACTGACTAACACACTCTGCAATAGGCCAAAAAGGATTAGCTTTGCTAGATTCAGCCAAATGCTGTGAAAAAATCTTGCACAGCACTGGCACAGACCTGCCTGGCAAAAACTGATAGGAACTGATGTAACCTAGTCCTGAAAAGGACTCCAATTACAATTAGTCTTTACTCCCACAACCTATCTATTTAAGAGCACAGACCTGCCTGATAAAAGTCGTAGGAAATGCTGTAACCTAGTTCTTAAAAGGACTGCAATCACAACTATTCCCTACTCCCAAGCTATCTGTAGATTTGTGCGAAAATTGGCTTGAAATTAACAAGGTATAGCGCACACAGCAACAGCGGTGCCGTCTAACACGCAGCTGCAGCAGTGAGAAAATGGTGGCGACGGGGAAAATGGCTTGGTCTTATAGGGCAAGGACATGTGACATACACTGCCAATGACACATGCCCTTGCTTGTGTGAAAAAAAGCACTTCGCTCCGTGTGTGCGCTGTTGATAGGCTGACAGATTGCACCTCCCCACTGTAAATGCGGGAAAGAGAAAAAAAAATGGAGATCTTCATTATTGCTGCAGAGATCCATCCCCTGCCCCTCCCCCCACCCCGCTGTACACTCAAACTGCGTATTAACATTAATTTTCATCATTACTGAGAAAAAATCCAGTTATGATTTTGGTGCACGAACAGTTATCGAACATAACCTCGAACAGCCGAATTTTTCTCAAATCGTTCGTGTTCGCCGAACGGCTCGAACACCGCCCAAAACAGCTCGAATTTGAGATTGGCGCACAGTTCGAGTAGAACAATGCTCATCTCTAGTTGTTAGGCAAAATTGTGAATGAGCCAACTCCACACATCTCAGGATGCTCTACTGTTTATATGACATAGGACTCATGATTAGTGTTGAGCATTCCGATACTGAAATATCGGGTATCGGCCGATATTCGCAGTATCGGAATTCCGATACTTAATTCCGATACTTTTAGAATATCATATACCGGAATCGGAAGTTCCCATAATGCAATGAGCCAGTTTCATTTTATTCAGCCAATGAGGATCCTAAGAAGTGTGGGCACATCCTGTTAGGCATGTAGGCATCTTAACTAATGGCATGGCTGTGATTGGCTGCTGAAATGATGTCATGATGCACTATAAAAGCCTCCGCCACCATTTTGAGCTCACTCTGCTGTGAATTCAGTTAGGGATAGGACGCTGTTGTTCTGAGGGACAGTTTTAGCTACCTATTTGGTCTATTCTGCTTTACCCAAGCTACATTATAAATTACTGTGCCTTGCAGCGCTAGTGCACAGTTCTCTGTGCTGTTCACCGCTGTCTGCAAGGTCTCTGTGTGTGAGTGCAGCTCACCCTGTAGTGTGTGCTTCAGCCACGTCTGGTTGTAGTGCACTCAGTGTGTGTCACTGCCTCATACATTGTCCTTTTTTGCTAATTCATAATTTTTCCTGATATCTCCTATTAGTGTGGTGCTTCCATCCGTATTCAGCTAAATTGGTTCCAAACACACTATATAGGAGTAGATAGAGAATTTTTTTTTGTCTTGCAGCGCTAGTGCACAGTGCTCTGCATCTGCTCTGTTCACGCCTGTCTGCAAGGTCTCTGTGTGTGAGTGCAGCTCACGCTGTAGTGTGTGATTCAGCCACGTCAGGTTGTAGTGCGCTCAGCATGCGTCACTGCCTCATACATTGTCCTTTTTTGCTAATTGAACATTTTTCCTGATTTCTCCTATTAGTGTGCTGCTTCCATCCATATTCAGCTACATTGGTTCCAAACACACTATATAGGAGTAGATAGAGGAGCCTTTCTGCAGCATTGTGCCCTGCAGCCCCAGCCAGATTAGTATTAGCCTATTTTTTGTAGCCTCATCTATTGCATTGTAGGTTACCTTCCTACATTGTAATAGCTACAAAAAGTTTGTGATACTATCAGTATTACATCCTTGGGCACATCCAGTGTCTTTTTGTGACAAAAAAAACCTAAATAAAGTTCACCAAACACTCCAGTTTACAGTTGTGTAGGGCACATTAGCTCATATTAAAGTCTAGTCCACACTTTATAAAATTAGTGTTTCTTATACCTGTTAGCAGCTGTTCAGTAATAAGCACACTAAGCCCTTAGTACTTTTCTGCCTATCTTTATCAGTCTACCAAGATGAAGAAGGCAGGGAGTAAGGCATGTGGTTGTGGTCGTGGGCGTGGAGTTTCTGCAGGGAGAGGACGTGAGGATTCTGTGCCTGCAGGGAGAGGACGTGGGGATTCTGTGCCTGTTGTGGGCACCAGTGACTCAGCATCCCCCAGTTTTACCAGGGAACAGTCCTTTATGTGCAGCTTTGTAGGAGCTAGCCGTACCCCACTGCTGCGGGAGGACCAAATTGAAGCCGTTGTCAGATGGATGGGAGCTAACGCATCAACTTCAATTAGTTCCAGATCCTCTCAGGTCCTGAGCACTGAAGAGCACCCATCTGTCTCTTCACCACCTGCCAAATTGCCCAGGCAGTCAGAGAACCCTGGACAGGAGCCATCTCTACTTCTGTTCTCTGAATCTCTTGGCTTGGAAAGAGGGGGCTAGCCAAGCAGAATTCGAGAATTTGAAGAAGAGGCAGTATGCAGTGATGCGCAACCGTTTTGTCTCTCTGAATCTGAAGAGGCAGGTGGGCCAGTGCCTATGGTCAGCAGCACACCTCAGTACGCATCTGATAATGAGACTCAGGTGCCACTTTCTGGTGCGTACTGTGCTGTCAAGACTACCCAGGAGAAGCAGTTGTTTGAAGAGGGTGGTGTAGATGATGAAGTCCTTGACCCATCATGGCGTGAGGGACAGGAAGGTGGTGGGAGCAGCTCTGAGGAAGAGATTCCCCGAACGGCCCAAAAAGGAGGGAGAGGGAGGGGGCAGACTTGGTTGCCTGTAGCCTCCACTTCGGCACCCATTAGGAGCTTGGCTCTTCCAAAATCCAAAGCGGGCGCTCCCAAGACTTGAAGTGCCTGGTCCTTTTTTGACACAGTTGCAGTGACATTTGCTTTGTCAAACACAAGCTGTGTAATCAGAAGGTGAAAAGAGGGAAAAGTGTCAGCAACCTCAATACCACAAATATGTGGAAACATGTGCGAACCAAGCACGTGGTGGAGTTACAAAAACACACTGAAGACCTAGGCCAACCTACAGCGCCACCTACCACCTCTTCAGCTCGTGTTGTAGCCTCTTCCTCCAGCTCACACACAGCTGGTTCGGCTTCCTCACAGGATCGCCATGGAAGAATCTCTGGCACTGTTGAACAGAGACACAGTGTAATTCCACCCACAGCACCACTTTCCCTGTCATCCTCACACTCCCAGGCCAGTCTACTGCCATCGTTAGCACAGGCATGGGAGAAAAGGCGCCCATACTAGGCAAACCACCCCCGAGCACAGGCTCTGAATGCTGGCATTGCTAAACTACTGGCCCTTGAAATGCTATCATCCAGGCTGGTGGAAACTGACACCTTCCGTAAATTTATGGCATTGGCAGTCCCACAATACAACGTGCCCAGCCGCTTTTATTTCAGCAGGCAAGCCGTCCCTGCCCTGCAACAGCATGCGGAGGGAAAAATTAAACATGCGCTACAAAACGCCGTCAGTAGCAAGGTCCACCTGACCACCGATGCGTGGACCAGTAAGCATGGACAGGGACGATACCTTTCCCTCACTGCCCATTGGGTAAATGTTGTGGAGCCGGGTACAGATCTTGAGAGTGGTGCTGTACGTGTTCTGCCAACTCCAAGGATTGCAGGAATCCAGTCTGTACACATTGACTCCTCCTCATACTCCAGCTCCTCTGAATCAGCGCTGCAGGAGCCGTCATGGTCTACCTCCACATCGACCCGTGAACGGTTGCCTGTTATGATGACCGATATGAGCACAGCCGTGGCCAAATGTCAACAGGCTATATTAAAATTAATTTCTTTGGGGAATCGAAGCCACACAGCGCAGGAGCTCTGGAATGCCATCAAGCAGCAGAGCGACGTGTGGTTTGTGCCAGCGAATCTCCAGCCAGGCATGGTAGTGTGTGACTATGGCCGAAATCTGGTGGCAGCTCTGGGCCTAGGCAACCTCACTCACATCCAATGTCTGGCACATGTGCTCAACTTGGTCATGCAGAGTTTTTTGAGGGACTATCCGGATCTTGATGCATTGCTTCACGAGGTCCTCATAGAGTGCGCTCACTTGCGGCGTTCCAGCAACGCAAGATTGCGCATTGCAGCTCTGCTGTGCCAATTACGTCTTCCGGAACATCGCATCATATGTGACATACCCACCAGGTGGAATTCAACGTTACATATGTTGGAGAGGTTGTGTGAGCAGCAGGCAGCAGTAATGGAGTTCCAGCTGCAGCAGGCGCAAACAAGTCGCAGTGCGCGCCGTTCACACTTCACCACCACTGAGTTGGCCTCCATGAAGGACATTTGCCACGTTTTGCGTGCCATCGATTATTCCATGCGGATGGCGAGTGCAGATGATGCACTAGTCAGCATGACTATCCCCCTTATCTGCCTGCTTGAAAAAACACTGCAAGCACTAAGGGAGGAGGTTTTGAAAGAGGTGGAGGATGAGGAGTCACAAATGCCATCTGCTTCTCTACAGTCTTCCCAACGTGGTTCCTCACAAAGGCCTAGGCAGGGGACACTTTGTGAGGAGGATGAGGAGCAGTCAATGGAGGAGGAAGACATCTGTCCAGAGGAGGGAGGTACACAATGCTCTAGTAATCAGTATCTAGAGCGAGGGTGGGGTGATGCAGAGCAGGCAGAGATCACGCCCCAAGCAGGGGACAGTGTTTCTTGGCCAGTTGGCAGTCTGCAGCACATGGTTGATTTCATGCTGCAGTGCCTGAGAAATGACCACCGCATCGCCCACATTCTCAACACGGCTGATTATTGGGTGTCCACCCTCCTAGATCCTCGCTACCGGGACAACTTACAAAGCCTCATAACACCGTTGAACCGGGAGCGTAAAATGCGGGAGTACCAAGACGCACTGGTGCATTCCATCATGTTCTCCATTCCAACTGAGAGCAGTGCTGCTAGTGCTTTACAAATCAGCTCAGTGCGTCGAGGCAGTGGAGGAAGCTCTGCACAAAGAGGGAGCAGAAGCAGCGCCTCAGAACAAGGCAAGACCAGTATGGCCCAAATGTGGCAAAGTTTTGTGTCCCCGCCACCACAAATGTCTATACCATCACAGACGGCTCCAGTCAGCAGGAGGCAACGTTTCCGTCAGATGGTGACAGACTACATGTCTTGCCCTCTCAGTGTACTCCCAGACGGCTCTTCTCCCTTCAAGTTTCGGGTCTGTAAGCTGGATACATGGCCAGAGCTTAGCCAGTATGCATTGGAGGAGCTAGCTTGCCCTGCTGCTAGTGTATTATCGGAACGCGTCTTTAGTGCCGCAGGTGGTGTACTAACAGACCGTCGCATGCGACTATCCTCCGATAACGTTGACGGGCTTACTTTTCTCAAAATGAACAAGGCCTGGATCTCTCATGAATTTGCCAGTCCTCTTCCAGAATAAATAATTGGTTGGCAACAGTATCCAGGTCTCCTGTTGTGTTCATGTTTCTACCACCTGAACTGTAATCCCTGAGCTCCAACACCGCCAGTTGGTGCTCAGAAATGCAGTCTGCACAGTCAACACTTGCTGCCGTGTTATTGGGGTTCAGTAACGTCAGCTGTTCCCCTGCTGTGTGTCCGGCAAATTCTCCTGCTTTGTCCACATCCACTGTACTACAGATTTAAACCTTGCTCGAATTACACCTCTGGCTCCTCTGTTTTTAGTATTTACCCTGGGCTCCAATACCGCTAGTTGCTGCTCAGAAGTGTCGTCTGCACAGTCAATGCTTGCTCCAGTGTTATTGGGGTTCAGTAACATCAGCTGTTCCCCTGCTGTGTGTCCAGCAAATTCTCCTGCTCTGTCCACATTCACACTACTACAGATTTTAAAGTTGCTCCAATTACGCCTCTGGCTCCACTCTGCTTTTAGTATTTACCCTGGGTTCCAGCACCGCCAGCTGTTTCCCAGCAGTGTCTTTGGCACGGGTACTCCCTCCTGCCCAGCCTGGTTCCAGCACGTCAGCTGTTTCTGGGTAGTGTCAACGTCACTTTGCCTCCAATGCGTTGTCCTGTCGTGTTGCGGTCGGGTTAGCCGACTCTATGGTGCCTGCAGTTTAGGTGACTCCTATGTGGGCTGCGGGATCTGGCAATGAAGGCTGGTTCCATAGTGCCATTAGGACAAGCACCCCCTGTAGGACTGTGGGTTTTGGTAACTGCGGCCGGCTCGCGGCCTTGCAACTTTTTTTTACATGGGTACCTTCTGCTACCCATCCGGGTTCCTGTACCGTCAGCTGGTTCTCGGTAGTGCCTTTGGCTTAGGTGCCTCCTTCTCGGTATCCAAATTCCACCAACGTCTGCTGGTCCTTGGTACTGCTTTCTGGCACAGGTACCTCCTGCTTAGTAACCGAGTTCCAGTGCCGTCAGCTGGTCTTCGGTAGTTCCATTGGCTCTTGTACCTTCTGCTACCCATCCGGGTTCCAGTACTGTCAGCTGGTTCTCAGCAGTGTCTTTGGCACGGGTACTCCCTCCTGCCCAGCCTGGTTCCAGCACGCCAGCTGTTTCCGGGTAGTGTCAACGTCACTTTGCCTCCAATGCGTTGTCCTGTCGTGTTGCGGTCGGGTTAGCCGACTCTATGGTGCCTGCAGTTTAGGTGACTCCTATGTGGGTTGCGGGATCTGGCAATGAAGGCTGGTTCCATAGTGCCATTAGGACAAGCACCCCCTGTAGGACTGTGGGTTTTGGTAACTGCGGCCGGCTCGCGGCCTTGCAACTTTTTTTTACATGGGTACCTTCTGCTACCCATCCGGGTTCCTGTACCGTCAGCTGGTTCTCGGCAGTGCCTTTGGCTTAGGTGCCTCCTTCGCGGTATCCAAGTTCCACCAACGTCTGTTGGTCCTTGGTAGTGCTTTCTGGCACAGGTACCTACTGCTTATTAACCGAGTTCCAGTACCGTCAGCTGGTCTTCGGTAGTTCCATTGGCTCTTGTACCTTCTGCTACCCATCCGGGTCCCAGTACCATCAGCTGGTTCTTGGCAGTTCCTCAGCCTTCTTGTACTTTCTGCTACATTTCCAAGTTCAAGCTTTTTGAAATGGTTCTTGGTAATCACTCTGGATCTCCCTGACGAGGACCCTGAAGACGAGGACCCTGAAGGCCAACCTGAAGAAGACGAGGACCCCGAAGACGACGACCCTGAAGACAAGGACCCTGAAGACCACCCCGTAGAAGACGAGGACCCCGAAGACGATGACCCTGAACACAAGGACCCTGAAGACCACCCCGAAGAAGACGAGGACCCCGAACACGAGGACCCTGAAGACCACCCCGAAGAAGACGAGGACCCCGAAGACGAGGACCCTGAAGACGAGGACCCTGAAGACCACCCCGAAGAAGACGAGGACCCCGAAGATGATGACCCTGAAGACAAGGACCCTGAAGACCACCCCGAATAAGACGAGGACCCAGAAGACGACAGCCCTGAAGACGACGACCCTGAAGACCACCCTGAAGAAGACGAGGACCATGAACACGAGGACCCTGAAGACCACCCCGAAGAAGACGAGGACCCCGAAGACGAGGACCCTGAAGACGAGGACCCTGAAGACCACCCCGAAGAAGACGAGGACCCCGAAGACGACGACCCTGAAGACGACGACCCTGAAGACCACCCCGAAGAAGACCAAGAAGATGACACTGAAGAAGTTGACCAAGAGGACAAAGAACAAGAAGACAACCACCAAGATACAGAAGAACAAGAGACAGAAAACCAAGAAGCAGAAGTACAAGAAGCTGCAGAACAAAAAGCGGAAGAACATTAAGCATAAGACTAAAAATCAGAGCAAAAGATATTATCTAAATTATAAGCAGAAGATGACTAAGCAGTGTATGGGGGTGAGTCCGTTCCTCCTCGTGGTGCCCCTGGAAAAGACCTGCTGCTGCAGGCCAAACTGAACGCGGACAAATCCTGTTGTAAATCTTTTGTGATGGGCAGAACGAAAGGTGTAATGTTCAAACTTTTATAGGTAACAATTACAGGAATGCCTGTCACAAATAAGAATATGATGAAGAAGAAGAATATGAAGAAGATGAAGAAGTAGAATATGAAGAAGAATAATAGTTGAATAAGAAGAATATGAAGAATGTAAAAAAAAAGAATAATAGGAAGAAGGTGAAGAAGAAGAAGATGTAGAAGAAGTTGATGAAGAAGATGCTGATGCTGAGGATGATGAAGGAGAAAGTGTGGGAGAAGTAAAAAAGAAGGTGAAGAGCATGGAAGTAGTGAAACATAAATATCTGACAAAATATAAAAAAGCTTAACATAGTCAATATTTCCGTAACTCTTAACGTCTTAAAAAAAATATTAATTCCTGCTATTCCATTTGATTGGGCTAAACCTCTATGCCTTTATTGTCTCCCCCTCCTCCCCCAATACATTCTACATTATTCTTAGTTGTTTTCCTTCATGTAGAATTAACCTACAAGGAAAGAAAGGGTTTATTTTTATTCCGATATTTCTGTCCCATTGACTTGCATTGGGACAGATATCCGATACTTTTTGGGTATCGGTCTGATCCAATCCGATCCTATATTTCCCGATATCGGAAGGTATCGCTCAACACTACTCATGATAGCGCTCATGTTTGCTTCTCCTGAAAATCATTCTAACTGATGTCTTAAACAGTCTGACGGGGGCTTCATCAGAGAAAATATCTTTGCAAGAAGGCCAGAGACTGGAGTAGTAGATATCTGACACCCCCTGAAGAGATTTGCTGATGTGACATAATGTTTTATTTTCACTTTGCTGCATGATATACTGCTATTACATGACTCTGAATCATTATCTCTTATAGTGATACAAAGGAAGAGGTTTATTACCAGTTTTGACTTTTATTTTGCTAGCTACTTATTGCCCAATGAGCGGTATGCAGCAATCATAAGTTCCACCTGTCCCAATGCTTCTGTAGAGCATGGTGATCATGATTGCCTGGTCTCAGACAGCAAAACAGAGTACAACATTTCTGGGTCCTAGCAGACTCAGATCAGCTTTGCCAGTGACTTCTGTAACTATAGTGAGTTATTTTCCACTGTAACTGGGGCTAATATTGAATAAATTGAACATTAAAGAAAAAGAGATATGTTTTCTAGAGATTTTTTATGATTTCTTTGGGGACAACGTATGTATATAACATATATTATGTGTATGTGTGCAACATCTGGAGAGAAATTAATAAAAAAAAGTAATAAAGGATAAAAGCTCACCACCACATAAAAATATCTATAGAAAGATCACATATTTTACATATAAAATACATTATACAAACTACACATATTAGATATTTACGTGACTAAAATAACCTGGAGGATCAATTCAATAGGCTATTAGGTGTGAGATATGAACAGGAAAAAATATATACAAAAAAAAGTAAATCAATCAAAAATTGCTTTTTTCTATATTTGCATTGCAAAAATAAATTGTATAAATTGCAGATGTCACGGTTCCACCCCTTGGTGTGTCTGGGATGCAGTTACTGACAGCTCAGTCATCCAATCTGGTACAGGGGCTTGCTGAAGCTGTCAGTGTATTGAGTGACAGTTCGGCTGTCCAATCTGGGATTGGGAGGCGCTGGCTGTCTCCAGGTGTTCATTATCCCAGGTGACTGCCAGACTACTTAACTGGGCTGTTTCTCCCAGACCTCTGCCAGACATACATTCAGCTTGTGTGAGATTTGTTTCTCTGTGCCTAGTGTTCTGCGTTTTGATCTTCTGTTGCCTGATCTTGGACCTTGTTCTGACCACCCGTCTGTTTAACCCCTTCTGCTCTGATCCACTATCCTCCTGATATTCTGACTTATGGAACTTTATCTGACTACGCCTTTGTCTCTTCCCTCTGTTATGTCGCACCCTCCTTTATTTGACTTTGGACTCCTTGACTATCTTGTCTCACGGCTCGGCTGTGAATAGTGACTCAGCGTTACAGCAGAGTAATTTATATGTACCCCAAAACAGTTCTAAAAACAATGCCTCCTGCAGCCAAGTCAATGAAAAAATATGAAAATATTATGGCTGTTGCAAATAGGAGAGGCAAAAATTAAAAAAATGACTGGTCATTAGGGCTCATTCATGCCTGGTAATAAAAAAGGCTACGCTCCCACAATGAGCTTAGAGTGAGTTTTTGATGTTTCAGATTTTCTGCACTATTTCTGCACCTGTTAAGTAAATTAGGCTACTTGTGTTTTTTCATTGCACTTTTGAGTGTGTTTTTTACATGCGGTTCTATCGCGTTTTTGACTCTTATTGGTGTGTCATGTTATAAATTAAGCTGCTTTGTTTTTTATACTTCCTGGAATTTGGCTTTGACAAAACTTTATTGATTTAGTCATGTGCATATTTGATGTACTACCACAGTGGAAACATGCTAAAAACACATGTGCATTTATTACCTGTGGATTTTCCACTTCTAACACAAACTCTACATATAAAACTCAGTGTACCCACAAGAGAAATGAAATGTTGAGGATTTGAAACACACATCGCAGGTCAGTTTACGCTGAGTAAAAAAGCACAGTGGATATGAGATTTCTATAAATCGCATGTTGGAACTATAAGTCGCTGCTTTTTTAATGCAGAGAAAATATGAAGCATCAAAAACTCATTTTGGGCACACAGTCAAATGTTCAACCATTTGGCTTCTGCAGCTTGTATGAATGACAGTACATAGCAGGCTGCATAATTTTGTCCACAGCCAAATTGTCAGACAACCTCTCTGATGAGTCTCTAGCTGCTCTTGTGTTTTCCTGAATAAATATCTTAATGCAATTAAAATCTCACACATCCTGTTCTGTTTTCCTTTGTGTCATATAATGACAGACAGGGCAAGTCTAAGGCTGAATAGTGTTTTGTGCAAAATTGGGTATTTGTGTTTAACCCCATTGTCTTTTACTCAGTTTCTCCAGCTTTTTATATCCTAGGACAATTGATTGAGGCTGGATTTACACATCAGTGTTTTGTGGCTCATACTCAGACCACAATGCATGAACCAAGGACTAAAATTCAGCCCTGACATTTGAAAGCACACAGACCCATCCTGTCCCCGCCACCCTTCCCCAGATTGGGGTCTCTATCACTTTTAGTACCCTACCTGCAGGACGTCAAGACTGCTACCTATATTTCCAATAATATCACTATTTTAAAATTTAATAATAATATTGCAATATAACATACTGATCATTCACCAAAACCTCTGTACCATGGCTGATATTACCACTATACAGTGACTATATAATGGTAATATCAGTTCTACACCAGTGCTCTGCAGACCATATATGTGTATACAGTGCAAGTTCTCACAACTTATGTTCTTGCTGTTTGTTGTCATTCATTTTCCCTTTTCTTTTCCATAGGGCCCTGACCATCATGACCTCTTCTCTCCATAACACGTTCCTGTAAAATGTAACACAGAAACATCCTTGACTTCCTAATTTTCCAGCCCCCTCCTCACATTACTCTACCACCACACAAAGCATACAGAGCTATAACCAGTGCCATAGACAGTAATAATGCTCCTCTGTGCCCTGTATAGCAATATATTTATACTATCAGCCATTATCACTATATCAGTAGGGTGCCAACCTCCACAGCTAGGTAGAATCGCAGATAGGGTTAAGTCGGAGGCACAATATGTGGATAATCATGTACATTAGATATATACTGATAATATAAACATATTTATGTATTTATATACAGTATATTTGAGTTATATATCCTTTTGGTCTACTCTAGTTTCCTGTGTTATTGTTTTTTGACTGTGTTATTCATTGTATGTATCTAAAAACTGTATCAATGATTGTCTGTATCATACTAGGGCTTTTACGGGGTGCACTAGGGTAAACCATCATTGAGCAGGGACGCCATTTGCGCTATAATTGTAGGGTGTCAACCTTTGCGGCTAGGTAGGATCACATTTAGGGATAAAATAGGGTGCATTTCCAGTTATACTGATGCATTGTATTGACTTATATTATCTTTAAGGAATATAATTTAGTAACATAGTAACATAGTAACATAGTTAGTAAAGCCGAATAAAGACTTGCGTCCATCAAGTTCGACCTGTTAGTTCTGTAATTGCTAAAGTTGATCCAGAGGAGGGCAAAAACCCCAAATGATTTAGCCAATCTTCACCTGAGGAAAAATTCCCTCCCGACTCTGAAACCAGCAGTCAGAATAAATCCCTGTATCAACCTACTATTTTATTTTATTTTTAAGTATATGCTGAAATCTGCCTGGTATCTAGAAATGCATCCAGTCCCCGCTTGAACTGGTGTAGTGAATCTGACATTACCATCTCCTCACTCAGTGAATTCCATATTCTCACTGCTCTTACCGTAAAGAACCCCTTCCTATGCTGGTGCTGAAACCTTTTCTCTTCCAGTCTTAGTGAGTGCCCTCTTGTTACCGTAATATCCCTCCTTTTGAACAAATCCCGGGCAAGATCTCTATACTGTCCCCTAACATATTTGTACACATTTATTATGTCCCCCCTCAACCTTCTCTTTTCCAGGCTGAATAGTCCTAGTTTTGCCAACCTCTCTGGGTATTACAGTCCCTCCATTCCCTTTATTAATTTTGTTGCCCTCCTTTGTACCTTTTCAAGTTCATTTATATCCTTTCTGTATATTGGGGCCCATAACTGAGCACAGTATTCCAAGTGTGGTCTGACCAGTGCTTTGTACAGTGGAAGAACAATGTTCTCATCCTTTGCAGCTATACCTCTTCTGATACATCCCATTACCCTGTTTGCCCTTACAGCAGCGGCCTGACTTTGGGCACTCCAATTTAGTTTTCTATCAATCAAGATGCCCAAGTCCTTCTCCATCTCTGAATTCCCCAATGATTTCCCATTCAATGAGTACTGGTGACTTCCATTTTTCCTTCCCATATGTATGACATTACATTTCTCCTCGTTAAACCTCATTTGCCATTTAATGCTCCACCTACCCAGCTTATCCAAATCCCTCTGTAGGTCTGCACTGTCCTCTTTTGTATTAATTGTTTTACATAACTTTGTGTCATCTGCAAATATTGATATTTTACTATTTATCCCGTTGACTATGTCGTTAATAAAGATATTAAATAACATTGGGCCTAGTACAGACCCCCGTGGTACCCCACTAGTGACGCTTACCCAATCTGAGTATATTCCATTTATAACCACCCTCTGCCTTCTATCCTTTAGCCAGTTAGCTACCCACTTGCAGACATTTTCCCCCAGCCCCATCATTCTCATTTTGTATACCAACCTATTATGTGGCACGCTATCGAACGCTTTTGAGAA
This sequence comes from Phyllobates terribilis, assembly GCF_046119375.1. Taxonomy (NCBI): domain Eukaryota; kingdom Metazoa; phylum Chordata; class Amphibia; order Anura; family Dendrobatidae; genus Phyllobates; species Phyllobates terribilis. The sequence continues at coordinate 738,466,137 of NW_027362762.1, forward strand.
GTCGAGATACACGACATCCACTGGTTCCCCCTGATGTACTCAAGAGCTAACCTCCTCGTAGAAGTCAATCAGGTTTGTTTGGCAGGAGCGATTCCTCATGAATCCATGTTGGTTCTGGATTAAAAGATTATTAGCATCAAGATGCTCCGTAATTGCCTCTTTAATGAAGCTTTCAAAAATTTTGCCCACAACGGACGTCAGACTCACCGGCCGATAGTTTCCGGCGTCACTTTTCGCTCCCTTTTTGAATATTGGCACTACATTCGCCTGTCGCCAATCAAGTGGCAGAGACCCAGTCTCAACAGAGTCCTTAATTATAAGATATAACGGTCTGTCTATCACATTACTTAGTTCCCTTAGTACCCGTGGGTGTATGCCATCAGGTCCTGGTGATTTGTTTATTTTAATGTTACTGAGGCGTTTCTGTACCTCAACTTGGGTTAGATTTGTCATACTTAGTGGAGGATTAAGCTTGTCACTTCTCATTTCTCCTGTTAGTTCTATTTCCTTTGTGAAAGTTGTCGAAAAAAAATTATTTAATAGATTAGCTTTATCTTCATCTTTCTCTATGATTTTGCCTTCCTCACTTTTTATCGGTCCAATATTATCCGATTTAATCCTTTTACTATTTATATACGTAAAGAACAGTTTGGGATTTGATCTACTTTCCCTAGCAATACGTTTCTCTGTTTCATCCTTCGCTATTTTTATTTGTTTTTTACAGGTTCTCGTTTTTTCCTTGTAACACATTAGTGCCTCCTTACTGTTTTCCTGTTTTAATCTCTCGAATGCCTCTTTTTTGCTATTTAACGCCCCTTTTACGTTCTTGTTCAACCATATTGGTTTCCTCTTATTTCTGGCCCTTTTATTCCCATACGGTATATATCTCTCGCACTGAGTATTCAGAATTCTTTTGAAGGTTTCCCATATTCTTTTTAATATATAATTTTTTGCTTTTGTCTAAGGGATTTTATTACATAAATAATAAAGACTTATTGTTTTCAAGGTAATATTTTATCTATGTTAGACTTGAGCTTCAGTACTATACACATTTTGTCGATAGGCATGGTGCTATTTCTAGAAGCAAGCAGTCATTTTTTTCCAACCTTGGAAAACCAATTTGCCTAAGTTTACACAATGAGAATTTGGTGCATCTTTGACACCTCAGATTGCCACCTATTTCATTGTGCAACCCATCTTAGATATCAGAGGATACGCAGTAGTAATAGTGCGTGAAGAATATCTGCTCAGACAGACTTCATGTTAAATCAACGTCCTGTCAGGCATTTTATCTGTTCAGTCAACCTGACAGGGCATGGAGCAAACTAAAGAAGAAAATACCTTTCTTTAGATGATTGAGATTGAACACTCATTTCTGTTAGTCTGACAGTTTTAGTGCAAGACATATATATAGTTAGGTCCAGAAATATTTGGACAGTGACAGAATCTTTGTGATGTAGGCTTTGCATGCCGCTATTTTTTATTTACAATGAAACAACTGAGATGCAATTGAAGTGTACATTTTCAGGTTTAATTAAAGGGGTTGAACAAAAGTATCTTGTGAGACATTTAAAAATTGAAACCATTTTTTTTACAAAGCCTCCTCATTTCAGGGACTCAGAAGTAATTGGACAAATTGACTTTACCATAAATAAAATGTTAATTGTAATACTTTGTAGAGACTGTGAGCGGTTCCCCTGTCTACTGAGCTATTGCCTTTTCTTCCCTGTCCAAATGCTTATGGTTCCAATTGTCTTTGTTCCCCCTTATTGGTTTGGTCCTCTCCAGGTGTTTTTCAATTTCCCGCTTTGGACCGCCCTATCACATTGTGGGTTTGATTTTGTATGTTCACTCTTCACTGCACTTCCTTGCTGGCTACACCTCTAGGTGCACTTGGGATTAAGATTTTCATCCATCCAGCTCAGGGATTTACCTTGCATGGTGAACACCAGTGGAATTCCTGTAGTGATTCTGTTTGTTTTCTATCCCAATTCCTCTTTCTTTCACCTCTTTAGGTTTCTGGGAGGTTATACTTGTTCCATTTACTTTTGGCTCTCCATAACTTTTCCTCTCTCCCTTATATGAACTTGTTTTAATTTTCTTTTCCTGGGTTTTCTCTTTTTTTTGCACATTTCCCTCTCCTTTTGTTGGCAATGTTTTGCAGCCTCCCCTCTGGTACCTCAGAAGGTACAAAAAAACTCTTGACCTTTTAGAGAGCAAGGTCTAAGGTGGTGTTTTGGAGCTGTGCGGTTAGGGTCTTTCTAGTCTGTACAGGGAACATTTGGATGTGGTAGCTGTTACGGGTCCGTACGCCTGAAACGTCTTTGCAGCAGTTTCTGCCGTCAAATCCTTGACAGGGGCGACCACCAGGAACCGAGAGTAGTGATCCACCATGGTCAGGGCATAGGAATATCCTGACCTGCTGGGTGACAGTTTGACATGATCCAGGGCCACGATCTCCAAAGGTCGAGTTGTCTTGATGGGTTGCAGGGGTGCCTTCTGGCTGCTGTAGTCTTTTCTTCTGAGGCTACAGGGTCCACAATTCCGACACCACCTCTCAATGAAACTGCACATTCCAACCCAATAAAACCAACACTTCAGCAGGGTCTCTAGCTTCTTACAGCCAAAGTGCCCCATCTGATCATGGTAAACTTCCAACACCATCTGGATGTCTGTCTTGGGCACCACTATCTGCCATACCATCTCATGGGTTTTGGGGTTGACGTACCTCCGGCACAGCTTCTCTCTATAGATGAACAGCCAGCTCTTCTCATTCCACAGCTGCTTGGCTTGTAGAGATGCTTCCTTCTCCAGGGAGGAACCTTCCTTGGTTATCAGCTCTTTGATACGGCTGATAAAAGGGTCGCTGTCCAGGGTCTCCTTCCAGCTGTGGTGAGGCAGGGGGTTTAACGTCTTACCATGAGGCCTCCTGGAGGCTCTTTGCTCGTGGACCATCCCATTCTGATGAAAGGCAGGTAGTTCAATCTCCTCCAGGTCATCCACTTCTTCTTCAGTGTCTGACTGGTGAGGCATCCTGGACAGGGCATCGGCGTTGGCGTTCTTGTGGCCCGCCCGGTACTTAATAGTGAATTGGTAGTTTGACAGCCTAGCCATCCATCGTTGTTCCATGGCTCCTAGCTTAGCTGTCTCTAGATGAGTCAAGGGGTTGTTATAAGTGAAGGCAGTGAACTTACTGGAGGCTAGGTAGTGCTTGAACCGCTCGGTGATGGGTTCCTCTCGGTCAGGTGGAGCTTCCTGCTTGCATAGGCGATCACCTTCTCTTTGCCATTCTGCTTCTGACTCAGTACAGCTCCTAATCCTTCGTTGCTGGCATCAGTGTACAGCAGGAACGGTTGGCTGTAGTCAGGGTAGGCTAGGATCTCTTCGCGGGTCAGGATCTCCTTCATCACATTAAAGGATTCAGCTTGCTCCTTACCCCACTGGAACGGGGGATTTCTGCCTCTGGGGGACTGTCCTACCAGGAGGTCTTGCAGAGGCGCTGCTTTCTTAGTATAGACCTTCACAAACTTCCGGTAGTATCCAACTAGTCCCAGGAACTGACGTACCTCCTTGAGGCTCTTTGGTTCCGGCCATTTCTGGATGGCAGTGACCTTCTCCGGGTCTGGTGCTACTCCCTCTGGACTAACAATGTGCCCCAGGTACTGTACCTTTCTCTTGAGCAGGTGGCACTTTGAGGGCTTCAGCTTCATCCCATACCGGGACAGCGACTCAAATACCTCCGCCAGGTGCTTCAAGTGGTCCTCACACGTTTTGTAGTACACTATCACATCGTCCAGGTATAGTAGTACAGTCTCGAAGTTGTGGTTTCCCAGGCAGCACTCCATCAATCTCTGGAATGTTCCGGGGGCGTTGCAGAGTCCAAACGGCATACTATTGAACTCACAGAGTCCCATCGGGGTGGTGAAGGCCGTCTTCTCCCGATCCTCCTCAGCAACAGCCACTTGCCAGTACCCACTAGTGAGGTCAAGGGTGGAGAAGTAATTTGCAGACTTTAAGGCAGCCAGGGATTCCTCTATACGTGGTAAAGGGTATGCATCTTTATGTGTAATGCGATTTACCTTTCTGTAACTAGGGGAGCTGCCCAGGGACTACAACTATCCCTTACTACCCCTGCCTTCTTCATGTCGTGCAACATCTCCTTCTCCTTCTGGTAGTGTGCTGGTGGTATAGGCCTGTAACGTTCTTTGATGGGTGGATGGTCGCCTGTGGGGATATGGTGTTGAATCCCCTAAATCCTCCAAAAGTCAAGTGGGTGCTTACTGAATACCTGCTCGTATTCCCGAACCACCCGGTGTACACCCGGCTTCTGATGGGCAGTAGTGGTGTCTGTCCCAACATGGAGCTGTTGACACCAATCCTCCACCTGGGTTGCAGGGTCATTATCTTCTACTTCATCTGGTGAGGTTAAGGACTCCGCCGTGTGTATGGAGTTGTTATTTACTGTGTACAGTTTGGCAACAGTGGCATAGCGTGGTAATCTAACCTCGTCCTCCCCATAGTTTAGGAGGCATATGGGCACCTTCCCATTGCGTACATCTACTACCCCTCTGGCAGTCAAGAGTGTAGGCCTATGCTCCGAGCTAAGGGGCTCTACTACCGCCTGGTAGCTCCGTCCTTTGAGACCTATTGCTGCTCTACACCAAATCAGCATTTCACTCATCGGGGGAATCACAATGGGTACCGGGTCTGTCACCCGTACATTACCAATTTCACCGCCTGTTAGCTTTACCTGTTGCTGGTACATAAGGGCTTGGATCTCTTTCTGGAGCGCCCTTCTTTGCCCTGGTCTGGCAGTGTCAGCTATCTGTTGGAGCAAGAACAACACTTCTCCCAAACAGTTACTAACAATATTAGTGCCAAGTACCATATACAAGTATGTATCATCAGGATTAGTCTCTACTACAATTAGTCCCTGTTCCTTCAGTTCCACTCTTCCCACCTTTACTGCCACATCCTTTACCCCGACTAGGTTAAGGGGGAGGCCGTTTGAGGCATACATGGAAAGATTTGGATCTGGTGGGTGAAGTTCGTCTATGGATCAGAAACTTTTGTAGAGGACATCAGGCACGATGGTTACCTGAGATCCTGTGTCCTGCAGAGCAGGTGTCGCGAGGCCGCCCAGCACGATGGACAGAAGAGGTCTTCCTCCCACGAACCTGCGGTACCAGTTTGATGGGCCTGAGGGGTCTACTCCTGGGTGTCGGCCCTCGGCCCCAGGGTTTGCTCGTTTAATGGACAGCTCCGGACGGCGTGACCTGTCTTGTGGCAGCAGTGCCAGACAGGGTCTTTCGGCGTGCGGCGCTGGTCACTAGTCCTCCCAGGGGGTGGCGTTGTCCTCCTCCTCCTTCTCATCCAGGGGACATCCTCAGGGCTGTCGGCTAGCAGGATCCTTCCTTCTGCCTCGGGATCCGTCCTCAGCTGCAGGGCACTCAGTACAGTGGTCAGGGTTTTCCTCAACTGACGCCCTTCAGAGCGCAGGCTGTCCAGCTCACTAGGGGACGTTGCTTGCACCTTGGCTTCAGCAGCCACCAGGGAAAAGGTGGACGCTGCAGGCACTGGGGTGGCCCCACCCTGGTAACATTGGATAGCAGTTGTTTCCAGGGGCTGTGGTGCTTTTATAGCCATGTCCTTAAGGGTGTCAAAGGTGGCAACTGGATGATCCAGGGACCACCAACGCACAGTCCTGCACTTCTCTTGAGATCTCAGTCCCCGGATAAACTGTTCCTTCAGCATTTTATTTTCATTATCGATGCTGGTTGGACTAACCTGTTTCAGAGCTCGCAGGGCCCCTTGTAAACACCAGGCATAGTCCCGAACACTGTCCTCCGGTTGCTGAGAGCAGTTGTAGAACCTCATCCGGAGGTCTGTCTCAGTACGATTCTCAAAGACAGTCTGTAACTTTTTAAAGATTGCGGACACTGACTCCTGGTCTGCGGCCGACCAGGTTTCTACTTCTCGCTCCGCAGCACCAGTCAATTGTCCCAATACAACAGCGGCTCTTTGCTTGCCTGTCATAGAGTACATGTCCAGTATACCGCATATTTTCCTTTTGAATCCAGACAGGGTATCTGATTTGCCGCTGTACTGGGGGAGTCACTTCGCTCCAGGGATGTACGGTACTGCCATGGGTATGACAGGGGTGACAGACCCTGTTGGTGGAGCGGCTGCTCCGGCCTGCTCAGCGCCGAGCGCGGGTTGATTATCAGAGCGGTTAACCGGTACCCCGGCGTTGTGCTGTTCTTCGGACATTCTGGCGCCCCCCTAGCGAACCGTGGCCTACCTTCTTTTTCTTTTCTTCCGGTAGGCCGCAGCTCCGCAGGTCGCTTGCGTCCTACGTCAGAGCGTTCACGGGCGCTCCTTCCAGGACCTGGCGCTTCCTAGTTTGACGTCGAGGAGTGGGGCGTGTCCGGGGCTTCGCGCGCTTTAGCAGGTACGCCTCTCAGTTTCCTGCAGTTACGCCCTTCTTCCAGCTCGGTGGCCCAACAATGGCGGCAGTCTTCGCCACAGTTTAATACACAGTTTTTGATTAAAGGTGCACATTACCGGTGGCAACAGGCACAACACTCCGTCGTTGCAGCGGGCACGGAATCCTGTTCGTGACGCCAGGAAAGATTACGCGCACAGGGGATGGGGACGACTCGGCGCCCGGGCCTTGCTGTTAGTTTTGGGGGATGCCGCGGTGGCCGTCTCCCGAGACCGTACCCTGGGGTCACTCTTTAAAAGGGGGTAAAGGAGGAATGGGGTAGGAAACAGTTCGTGACGCCATCCGTAGTGTCTGGTGAGGATCACAAGCGCTGCTACAGTCCTCTGAGGCCGGTGATCAGGCAGCTAGATGGTGCGGCTCCCAACAGGTGGAGCGGGGCCTCAGGGCAGCGTAGGAGCGGGGATGCAGGACAAAGGGGACCGAGCCAGGTCGGAGGAAGAATAGGCACACACACGACAGTTCACTTCAGTACCTTTACTGGTGGTGTTTCAGGCACGATCCAGGGCACTGTAGGGTGAAGGGTGCATTTCAGGATTCTCCCCAGTGAGCGGGTATGGGGCCTCCTGTTTCTTGCCTTTTCCTGTTAAGTTTTATGACCTGCCTGGACCTAGGCCTAACTTGGTCTCTGTCTTGCACCGGCTGACCTGGCGATAGGGCCTTCTGTTGGAGTTCACACTCCCTGGAATTTTGGGCCTCAGTGACTCCTGACCCTTGTATTTCAGTCAGCTTTTGGTATTCCTGGGACTTAGAGTTCGCCAGGGGTTCCGGTAGTTTCTGCTGGTCCTAGAGATCCTTGCAGACGCGGACCCGGTGTCCGGTAAATGCTTGTGGGGTGAGCTGGTTAAGCTCCTCTGACCCCTATGTAGCTCGCTTACTCCACTTGCCTTCGGCCACGCTCGGGGCCCTCACTAGGCTTCACACTGGTAGTAGGCCTCGCTACTCTTCACCGCTCTTATGGTGTCGGCACGTCTTAGGCTCACTAACCTGAGCTCAATGAGTCTGGACTGTGCTCCACTGCAGGATGGCTTCTGCAGGAGCTCCTCTCAACAGGCTTCCTTCTACAGACTGGATTCTCACAGACTGGGACTAGCTCTGTCCCCTGAGGAAACTGTTCTCCAGTCTGAGCTCCACTGCAGGCTGACCTCTCAGGCTCATCTACTGCAGGAACTCACTGACTGCCTAGCTCCACCTTCCCTATTTATATCCCTAACGGGTTCCCTCTGGTAGTCTGAGGTGGAAGTTGGAGGTGTGTGTATGCTGTGAGGACCTCTTGTGGAGGAATCCATCCATGCACCCCTCTAGGATGTGCTCATTCAGCCAAATGCAACAAGGCTGATTGAACATTGCTTTGCAGTAAGAGGCACTCCAGGGAGTGCAATTATTTACAAGAAGCAGTTTTTGGGCTGCACATAGTCCTCAGCCACAAAGTTCTTTATGTACCCTGATGGGTAACTAGAGGCAATAAGGGAAGTGTCCATATCACTTAAATTGTTCATTACAAGGCAAAACACAAGTTAAGATATACATACATGAAAATACACAATATAATACAATACAATACAATACCCCAGGGGCAACTATCTACACTGTCAGAATTTCCTTCTTACTCTCTGTATCTGACAGGGGTCTGCGTGGTACTGGGATACGTGAGGCACTAGTATTTGCACTACCTCCCATTCTGTCAGTACTTGGTGTGGAGGGGCTACAAGACTGCCTTGACCTCCCTGTGGGACTGGCAAGTATACCATTAGTGGGGCCTCCTTGTTCTGCTCCAGCCGGGGATTCTTCTTCCGGAGACTCTTCTTGAGCAGGCTCTTCTGGGGCACCTACAAGTTCTTCTTGCTGTGGGTAGAAGGTGATTACAGGTATGATTACTGCTCCTCCTAGTTGAGGCCAATCTGCCCGGAAATCTCCTAAGTCAGTATGGAGTACTGCTTCTTTAGGCTCCTCCGATACGGTGAGAGGCACTTCTTGTTGGGACTTTAGCAGGTCTGGACACAACTTCAGATGGTCTCTAAATACGGTTGCAGTCGTTCTTCCTCCGTCTTTTCTAATTAAACAGGTCTTCCTATTATCAAATCTTGAGTTTAACACAGTGTAGGGTTTTCTCTCCCACTCGTCATCAAGTTTGTGGTTTCTCCTCTTCCTCTTTAACACCACTTCTCCTGGTGTGAAGGGTTCTGCGGGTGCACTTTTATTGTAGTGGGCTTCCTGCTTGTCCCTCACCCGAGTGAGACTGTCCTCGACACAGGCCTGTACTCTTCTGTACTGCTCCTGTCTGGTCGTGTCCCAGTCCTCAGTGGACATATCTGCTTCTGGTTCTACTACACCAAGCTCCAGGTCCATGGGCAACTTCCCAGGTCTTGCACGCTTGAGATATGCCGGAGTACAATTGGTGGAACTCATAGGTATGTGGTTGTACAGATCTACCAGGTCAGGTAGTAGGCATAGCCTCTGATTTCTCTCCTCTAGTGGTAAGGTCTTTGTTAGAACCTTGCTCTTAGTTTTTTTTTCCTTTGCTGGTCACATGACCTTGTTGGCCTATTTAATCCTGCTCCGCCCTTCTGGCTTTGCTGGACTTCATTGTATATCTACTTTCTAGCTAGCCTGTGCTCTATGTCTTGCTCTGTTAGTTTGCTTGGTCTACTGACCTCTATGTTCTATATATTTTGTTTGTTCGTCTGTCTGCTACTATTTCTGTTAGGAGGTGTCCCATATTCCTCCCAGTCCTTAGTACTTGTAGGGATTCCTTCCTCACATCTATAGGTCTCCGTACAGACTAGCTTAGGACTTTAGCAGGTCTGATCGCAGGATCAGGTTCCCTGTTACATCGTAGGGATTAAGCTGAGTTCTATCGTAGGGACAGATCTCCTCTCTTTCCTTAGCTCTGGTAGCAGAACATAACAGTCTTCAGCAGGTCGATGACGATGTTATTCATCTTTTCACAGAGACCGTTGGTTTGGGGGTGGTACGGGGTAGTCCTGATCTTTTTACACCCGTACAGATGGCAGAACTCCTTGAACAGTTCGGCATCAAAGGCTGAGCCTTGATCTGTCAGCACCTGCTCCGGGTATCCATGGGGCCTGCAGAAGTACGCCTGAAACGTCTTTGCAGCAGTTTCTGCCGTCAAATCCTTGACGGGGGCGACCACCAGGAACCGAGAGTAGTGATCCACCATGGTCAGGGCATAGGAATATCCTGACCTGCTGGGTGACAGTTTGACATGATCCAGGGCCACGATCTCCAAAGGTCGAGTTGTCTTGATGGGTTGCAGGGGTGCCTTCTGGCTGCTGTAGTCTTTTCTTCTGAGGCTACAGGGTCCACAATTCCGACACCACCTCTCAATGAAACTGCACATTCCTACCCAATAAAACCAACACTTCAGCAGGGTCTCTAGTAGAGATGAGCGGTGTTCGACTAGAACTGTTCGCCAATCTCAAATTCGAGCTGTTTTGGGCGGTGTTCGAGTTGTTCGACGAACCCGAACGATTTGCAAAATATTCGGCTGTTCGAGGTTATGTTCGATAACTGTTCGTGCACCAAAAGCGTGTCGTGCATGTCTGGCGCTATTTAGAGCACCAATCATGCAGGGATTGTCTGCCACTCACTGTAATGCCACAGCCATGGTGGTTGTGGCATTACAGTGATTGCCCAAATCGATGGGAACAGTGCCAACAGTGAAACATGAAAAGCCGTCAATTCATCAGCGGCATACACCGGTACCCGACAATTTAGAACCGAAAGAATAGAGCTTCACACATAGATTAGATAGATAGAAACATGTCAGTCACACATATAAGAAGCACAGTGACAGTGTTGCTTACTGTACTTGTCATTTAGTGTAAAGGATTTATCAAAAAAAATAATAGTGTTTTCATGCACCGTCTCTTTAAAAAAGCCGGCCGGCAATTCAGCAGCGGTACCTGACAATTTATAACAGACAGAATAGAGCTTCACACATAGATTAGATAGATAGAAACATGTCAGTCACATATATATGAAGTACAGTGACAGTGTTGATTACTGTACTTGTCATTTAGTGTAAAGGATTTATTAAAAAAAATAATAGTGTTTTCATGCACCGTCTCTTTAAAAAATCCGGCCGGCAATTCAGCATCTGTACCCAACAATTTAGAATAGAAGGAATAGAGAATCACACATAGATTAGGTAGATAGAAACATGTCAGTCACATATATATGAAGTACAGTGACAGTGTTGCTTACTGTACTTGTCATTTAGTATAAAGGATTTATTAAAAAAAATAATAGTGTTTTCATGCACTGTCTCTTTAAAAAAGCCGGCCGGCAATTCAGCATCTGTACCCGACAATTTAGAATAGAAGGAATAGAGAATCACACATAGATTAGATAGATAGAAACATGTCAGTCACATATATATGAAGTACAGTGACAGTGTTGGTTACTGTACTTGTCATTTAGTGTTAAAATAAAGGATTTATTTAAAAACAATTGGCGTGGGGATCCCCATAATTTTAGGCTCTAGCGGAGGTTAACCAGACGGCTGGGGCAGATGTTTGAAGCCTGGGAAGGGGGTAATACCCACGGAGCTTCCCAGGCAACTAATATCAGCCCCCAGCGGAATACCTAGCCTTTACTAGCTATTAAAATGGGAGACCCCCAAAAAAAATGACGTGGGGTCCCCCCTATTTTAATAGCTAGCAAAGGCTAGGCAGACAGCTGGGGGCTGATATTAATAGCCCAGGAAGGGTTCCATGAATATTGGCCCCCTTCCAGGCTAGAAACACCAGCCGTCAGCCGCCCCAGAAATGGCGCATCCTTAGGATGCGCCAATTCTGGCACTTAGCCTCGCTCTTCCCACTGCCCTGTAGCGGTGGCAGTGGGGTAATAGGGTTGGGGTTGATGTCAGCTTAAAATGCCAGCTGACATCAAGCCCAGGTTAGTAATGGAGAGGCGTCTGTAAGACACCCCCATTACTAACCCCATAGTCAAAGTTAAAAAAAAACACAAACACCCAGAATAAAGTCCTTTAATTGAAATAAAGACACATTCCTTTATTGTTCTAAATTAAACCATACTTACCATCACGCCCATTCCAGCTGAAGCCAACGATCTCCTGCAATAAAAGAAAAATAATAAAGCAACCTCATCCTTACCTTTCCATGGTTCCCACGACAGCTTCAGCTCTGCTACATCGAGATAACAGGCTGGACCGCAGCAGAACGCTGCCATCCAGGCTGTCATCCCGCAGACACTGAGAAGCGCAGGCATGCTTGCGCTCTGCAGTGTCTGGCTGTGACGGCATAAAGATGAGACGAGTTCATGTCCAATGAACTCGGCGCACCTCATGCACGTCACTGACAGCGTGGGAGAATTCTCCTGCACTCAGCACTTCAGCGTGAGAATTCTCCCACGCTGTCAGTGACGTACATGAGGTCAGCTGAGTTCATTGGACATGAATGAGCTCACCTCATGCACGTCACTGACAGCGTGGGAGAATTCTCACGCTGTAGCGCTGAGTGCAGGAGAATTTTCCCACGCTGTCAGTGACGTGCATGAGGTGAGCTGAGATCATTGGACATGAATGAGCTCACCTCATGCACGTCACTGACAGCGTGGGAAAATTCTCCTGCACTCAGCGCTTCAGCGTGAGAATTTTCCCACGCTGTCAGTGACGTGCATGAGGTGAGCTCATTCATGTCCAATGAACTCAGCTGACCTCATGTACGTCACTGACAGCATGGGAGAATTTTCACGCTGAAGTGCTGAGTGCAGGAGAATTCTCCCACGCTGTCAGTGACGTGCATGAGGTGCGCCGAGTTCATTGGACATGAACTTGTCTCATCTTTATGCCGTCACAGCGAGACACTGAGGAGCGCAAGCATGCCTGCGCTTCTCAGTGTCCGCGGGATGACAGGCTGGATGGCAGCTTTCTGCTGCGGTCCAGCCTGTCATCTCGATGTAGCAGAGCTGAAGCTGTCGTGGGAACCATGGAAAGGTAAGGATGAGGTTGCTTTATTATTTTACTTTTATTGCAGAAGACATTGGCTTCAGCTGGAATGGGCGTGATGGTAAGTATGGTTTAATTTAGAACAATAAAGAATTGTGTGTTTATTTCAATTAAAGGACTTTATTCTGGGTGTTTGTGATTTTTTAAATACTTTACTAGAAATTCATGGTGGTCATGTCTAATATTGGCGTGACCCCATGAATTTCGGGCTTAGGGCCAGCTGATAATGCCAAGCTGGCCTTAACCCCTTTATTACCCAGTGAGCCACCGCACCAGGGCCCTGGATGAGTTGGGTACAGCGCCAGAAGATGGCGCTTCTATGAACGTGCCATTTTCTGGGGCGGCTGCGGACTGCAATTTGCAGCGGGTGGGGTCCAGAAAGCTTGGGCCTCCCTGCGCTGCGGATTCCAGCTCCCAGCTGCCTAGTTGTACCTGGCTGGGCACAAAAATAGGGCGAAGCCCCACGCATTTTTTTTTTAAATTATTTCATGAAATTCATGGAATAATTAAGAAAAAAAGGGATTCCCTATATTGTTGTGTCCAACCAGGTACAAATAGGCAGCTGGTGGTTGGGGGCAGCCCGTCCCTGCCTGCTGTACCTGGCTGGACACAAATATAGTGCGAAGCCCCACGTCAATTTTTTTTTAAAAAATTCTGCTTCTGACTCAGTACAGCTCCTAATCCTTCGTTGCTGGCATCAGTGTACAGCAGGAACAGTTGGCTGTAGTCAGGGTAGGCTAGGATCTCTTCGCGGGTCAGGATCTCCTTCATCACATTAAATGATTCAGCTTGCTCCTTACCCCACTGGAACGGGGGATTTCTGCCTCTGGGGGACTGTCCTACCAGGAGGTCTTGCAGAGGCGCTGCTTTCTTAGTATAGACCTTCACAAACTTCCGGTAGTATCCAACTAGTCCCAGGAACTGACGTACCTCCTTGAGGCTCTTTGGCTCCGGCCATTTCTGGATGGCAGTGACCTTCTCCGGGTCTGGTGCTACTCCCTCTGGACTAACAATGTGCCCCAGGTACTGTACCTTTCTCTTGAGCAGGTGGCACTTTGAGGGCTTCAGCTTCATCCCATACCGGGACAGCGACTCAAATACCTCCGCCAGGTGCTTCAAGTGGTCCTCACACGTTTTGTAGTACACTATCACATCGTCCAGGTATAGTAGTACAGTCTCGAAGTTGTGGTGTCCCAGGCAGCACTCCATCAATCTCTGGAATGTTCCGGGGGCGTTGCAGAGTCCAAACGGCATACTATTGAACTCGCAGAGTCCCATCGGGGTGGTGAAGGCCGTCTTCTCCCGATCCTCCTCAGCAACAGCCACTTGCCAGTACCCACTAGTGAGGTCAAGGGTGGAGAAGTAATTTGCAGACTTTAAGGCAGCCAGGGATTCCTCTATACGTGGTAAAGGGTATGCATCTTTATGTGTAATGCGATTTACTTTTCTGTAACTAGGGGAGCTGCCCAGGGACTACAACTATCCCTTACTACCCCTGCCTTCTTCATGTCGTGCAACATCTCCTTCTCCTTCTGGTAGTGTGCTGGTGGTATAGGCCTGTAACGTTCTTTGATGGGTGGATGGTCGCCTGTGGGGATATGGTGTTGAATCCCCTAAATCCTCCAAAAGTCAAGTGGGTGCTTACTGAATACGTGCTCGTATTCCCGAACCACCCGGTGTACACCCGGCTTCTGATGGGCAGTAGTGGTGTCTGTCCCAACATGGAGCTGTTGACACCAATCCTCCACCTGGGTTGCAGGGTCATTATCTTCTACTTCATCTGGTGAGGTTAAGGACTCCGCCATGTGTATGGAGTTGTTATTTACTGTGTACAGTTTGGCAACAGTGGCATAGCGTGGTAATCTAACCTCGTCCTCCCCATAGTTTAGGAGGCATATGGGCACCTTCCCATTGCGTACATCCACTACCCCTCTGGCAGTCAAGAGTGTAGGCCTATGCTCCGAGCTAAGGGGCTCTACTACCGCCTGGTAGCTCCGTCCTTTGAGACCTATTGCTGCTCTACACCAAATCAGCATTTCACTCATCGGGGGAATCACAATGGGTACCGGGTCTGTCACCCGTACATTACCAATTTCACCGCCTGTTAGCTTTACCTGTTGCTGGTACATAAGGGCTTGGATCTCTTTCTGGAGCGCCCTTCTCTGCCCTGGTCTGGCAGTGTCAGCTATCTGTTGGAGCAAGAACAACACTTCTCCCAAACAGTTACTAACAATATTAGTGCCAAGTACCATATACAAGTATGTATCATCAGGATTAGTCTCTACTACAATTAGTCCCTGTTCCTTCAGTTCCACTCTTCCCACCTTTACTGCCACATCCTTTACCCCGACTAGGTTAAGGGGGAGGCCGTTTGAGGCATAAATGGAAAGATTTGGATCTGGTGGGTGAAGTTCGTCTATGGACCAGAACCTTTTGTAGAGGACATCAGGCTCGATGGTTACCTGAGATCCTGTGTCCTGCAGAGCAGGTGTCGCGAGGCCGCCCAGCACGATGGACAGAAGAGGTCTTCCTCCCACGAACCTGCGGTACCAGTTTGATGGGCCTGAGGGGTCTACTCCTGGGTGTCGGCCCTCGGCCCCAGGGTTTGCTCGTTTAATGGACAGCTCCGGACGGCGTGACCTGTCTTGTGGCAGCAGTGCCAGACAGGGTCTTTCGGCGTGCGGCGTTGGTCACTAGTCCTCCCAGGGGGTGGCGTTGTGTTCCTCCTCCTTCTCATCCAGGGGACATCCTCAGGGCTGTCGGCTAGCAGGATCCTTCCTTCTGCCTCGGGATCCGTCCTCAGCTGCAGGGCACTCAGTACAGTGGTCAGGGTTTTGCTCAACTGACGCCCTTCAGAGCGCAGGCTGTCCAGCTCACTAGGGGACGTTACTTTCACCTTGGCTTCAGCAGCCACCAGGGAAAAGGTGGACGCTGCAGGCACTGGGGTGGCCCCACCCTGGTAACATTGGATAGCAGTTGTTTCCAGGGGCTGTGGTCCTTTTATAGCCATGTCCTTAAGGGTGTCAAAGGTGGCAACTGGATGATCCAGGGACCACCAACGCACAGTCCTGCACTCATCTTGAGATCTCAGTCCCCGGATAAACTGTTCCTTCAGCATTTTATTTTCATTATCGATGCTGGTTGGACTAACCTGTTTCAGAGCTCGCAGGGCCCCTTGTAAACACCAGGCATAGTCCCGAACACTGTCCTCCGGTTGCTGAGTGCAGTTGTAGAACCTCATCCGGAGGTCTGTCTCAGTACGATTCTCAAAGACAGTCTGTAACTTTCTAAAGATTGCGGACACTGACTCCTGGTCTGCGGCCGACCAGGTTTCTACTTCTCGCTCCGCAGCACCAGTCAATTGTCCCAACACAACAGCGGCTCTTTGCTTGCCTGTCATAGAGTACATGTCCAGTATACCGCATATTTTCCTTTTGAATCCAGACAGGGTATCTGATTTGCCGCTGTACTGGGGGAGTCACTTCGCTCCAGGGATGTACGGTAGGGCCATGGGTATGACAGGGGTGACAGACCCTGTTGGTGGAGCGGCTGCTCCGGCCTGCTCAGCTCCGAGCGCGGGTTGATTATCAGAGCGGTTAACCGGTGCCCCGGCGTTGTGCTGTTCTTCGGACATGCTGGCGCCCCCCTAGCGAACCGTGGCCTACCTTCTTTTTCTTTTCTTCCGGTAGGCCGCAGCTCCGCAGGTCGCTTGCGTCCTACGTCAGAGCGTTCACCGGCGCTCCTTCCAGGACCTGGCGCTTCCTAGTTTGACGTCGAGGAGTGGGGCGTGTCCGGGGCTTCGCGCGCTTTAGCAGGTACGCCTCTCAGTTTCCTGCAGTTACGCCCTTCTTCCAGCTCGGTGGCCCAACAATGGCGGCAGTCTTCGCCACACTTTAATACACAGTTTTTGATTAAAGGTGCACAGTACCGGTGGCAACAGGCACAACACTCCGTCGTTGCAGCGGGCACGGAATCCTGTTCGTGATGCCAGGAAGAGATTACGCGCCCAGGGGATGGGGACGACTCGGCGCCCGGGCCTTGCTGTTAGCTTTGGGGGATGCCGCGGTGGCCGTCTCCCGAGACCGTACCCTGGGGTCACTCTTTAAAAGGGGGCAAAGGAGGAATGGGTAGGAAACAGTTCGTGACGCCATCCGTAGTGTCTGGTGAGGATCACAAGCGCTGCTACAGTCCTCTGAGGCCGGTGATCAGGCAGCTAGATGGTGCGGCTCCCAACAGGTGGAGCGGGGCCTCAGGGCAGCGTAGGAGCGGGGATGCAGGACAGAGGGGACCGAGCCGGGTCGGAGGAAGAATAGGCACACACACGACAGTTCACTTCAGTACCTTTACTGGTGGTGTTTCAGGCACTATCCAGGGCACTGTAGGGTGAAGGGTGCATTTCAGGATTCTCCCCAGTGAGCAGGTATGGGGCCTCCTGTTTCTTGCCTTTTCCTGTTAAGTTTTATGACCTGCCTGGACCTAGGCCTAACTTGGTCTCTGTCTTGCACCGGCTGACCTGGCGATAGGGCCTTCTGTTGGAGTTCACACTCCCTGGAATTTTGGGCCTCAGTGACTCCTGACCCTTGTATTTCAGTCAGCTTTTGGTATTCCTGGGACTTAGAGTTCGCCAGGGGTTCCGGTAGTTTCTGCTGGTCCTAGAGATCCTTGCAGACGCGGACCCGGTGTCCGGTAAATGCTTGTGGGGTGAGCTGGTTAAGCTCCTCTGACCCCTATGTAGCTCGCTTACTCCACTTGCCTTCGGCCACGCTCGGGGCCCTCACTAGGCTTCACACTGGTAGTAGGCCTCGCTACTCTTCACCGCTCTTATGGTGTCGGCACGCCTTAGGCTCACTAACCTGAGCTCAATGAGTCTGGACTGTGCTCCACTGCAGGATGGCTTCTGCAGGAGCTCCTCTCAACAGGCTTCCTTCTACAGACTGGATTCTCACAGACTGGCACTAGCTCTGTCCCCTGAGGAAACTGTTCTCCAGTCTGAGCTCCACTGCAGGCTGACCTCTCAGGCTCATCTACTGCAGGAACTCACTGACTGCCTAGCTCCACCTTCCCTATTTATATCCCTAACGGGTTCCCTCTGGTGGTCTGAGGTGGAAGATGGAGGTGTGTGTATGCTGTGAGGACCTCTTGTGGAGGAATCCATCCATGCACCCCTCTAGGATGTGCTCATTCAACCAAATGCAACAAGGCTGATTGAACATTGCTTTGCAGTAAGAGGCACTCCAGGGAGTGCAATTATTTACAAGAAGCAGTTTTTGGGCTGCACATAGTCCTCAGCCACAAAGTTCTTTATGTACCCTGACGGGTAACTAGAGGCAATAAGAGAAGTGTCCATATCACTTAAATTGTTCATTACAAGGCAAAACACAAGTTAAGATATACATACATGAAAATACACAATATAATACAATACAATACAATACCCCAGGGGCAACTATCTACACTGTCAGAGTTTCCTTCTTACTCTCTGTATCTGACAGGGGTCTGCGTGGTACTGGGATACGTGAGGCACTAGTATTTGCACTACCTCCCATTCTGTCAGTACTAGGTGTGGAGGGGCTACAAGACTGCCTTGACCTCCCTGTGGGACAGACTGGAACAAGCTCTGTCCCCTGAGGAAACTGCTCTCCAGTCTGAGCTCCACTGCAGGCTGACCTCTCAGGCTCATCTACTGCAGGAACTCACTGACTGCCTATCTCCACCTTCCCTATTTATATCCTTAACGGGCTCCCTCTGGTGGTCTGAGGTGGAAGATGGAGGTGTGTGTATGCTGGGAGGGCCTCTTGTGGAGGAATCCGTCCATGCACCCCTCTAGGATCTGTGGCACTAATGCACAGCAGGGGCGCCACCCTTGTTTGTGGGTCTTTCTGGCTTAAGTTTTGTCTTAAGAATGTGAAATGCATACTCGATGGGTTTAGATTTTGTGATTGACTAGGCTATTTCAGAATACTCCACTTCTTTGCCTTAAAAAACTCCTGGGTTGCTTTCGCATTATGCTATGGGTCATTTGTTCATCTTTACTGCAAAGCAATGTTCAATCAGCCTTGCTGCATTTGGTTGAATGAGCACAAATTATAGCCCTGTACATTTCAGAATATATCCTGCTGCTTCTGTCTTCAGTCACATCATCAATAAACACTAGTGATCCAGTGCCATTGATAGCCATGTATGCCCATGCCATCACACTGCCTTCACCATGTTTTACAGAGAATGCAGTGTGCTTCGGATCATGAGCCGTTCCAAGCCTTCTCCATACTTTCTTTCCATCATTCTGGTACAGGTTTATCTTAGTTTCATCTGTCCAAAGAATGATTTTCAATAACTCTGCTAGCTTATTTAAATGTTCTTGGCAAAGTCTAATCTGGCCATTCTATTTTTAAAGCTGATTAACGGTTTGTACCTTGTGGTGAACCCTCTGTATTAGCTCTCATAATGTCTTCTCTTTATGGTAGACTTAGATACTGAAACAACTACTCCCTGGAGAGTGTTCTTCACTTGGGTTGGTGTTGTGACAGGGTTTTTCTTCACTATGGAAAGGTTTCTTCAATCATCCACAACTGTTGTCTTCCATGGACCTCCAGGCCATTTTAAGTTCCCCAAGCTCACCAGTGGCCACTCATTTTGGCTATCTCTCTAATGGATTTTATCTTTTTTTAAAGCCTAATAATGTTTTTTTTTCCATTGAGAGCTCCTTTGACTGCATGTTGTGCGTTCACAGCAACAGCTTCCAAATGCAAATGCCACACCCAGAATCAGCTCCAGACCTTTTACCTATTTAATTGATAATGGATTAATGAGAGAATACCCATGCAGCCCATTAAAGAGCTTTTGAGATAATTGTTCAATTACTTTTGGTCTCTTTAAAAAGAGCTGTAATTCCTAAACCATAACTCCAATTAAGATGTGAATATCCTCAAAGCCGAGAGTCTGCACTTTAAGCCCATATTGGTTATTATAGCGGTAGCTTGAATATGTTTTGGTACACAGCTAAAATTCCAAAACTTGTGTCACTGTCCATTTATTTCTGGACCTAACTAAATATAAATATATACAGTATCTCACAAAAGTCAATACACTTCTCACATTTTTGTAAGTATTGTATTATATTTTTTCATGGGACAACACTGAAGATTTGACATTTTTGATACAATGTAAAGTAGTCAGAGTACTGCTTGTACAACAGTGTAAATTTGGTGTGCCCTTTAATTAATTCAACACACAGCCATCAATATCTAAACCGCTGGCATCAAAAGTGAGTACACCCCTAAGTAAAAATTGTCAAGTGGCGCTGTGGCACCCTGCTGCGCACAGGTACCACAGGACCCAGGGTGCATGGACGGACTTCTCCACAGGAGGCCCTCATTACATACAAACACCTCCACCCTTCCACCTCACACCACCAGAGGGAGCCCGTTAGAGATATATATATATGGAGGGTGGAGCCTGGCAGCTCAGTTAGTTCAGACAGAGAGAGTCTGAGAGCGTGCTGACGCTGAGAGCAGCAAGACGCAGCACGTCTGCTGCGCTGTTCTGAGGCCCCCCGAGTGTGGCCAAAGGCAAGAGGAGAAAGGAGAGAGGAGTTGAGGGGGCAGAGGAGCATTATAGGCTCACCCCGATATACAAACCGGGCACCGGGTCCACGCCTACAGGGTCCTTTATACCCAGTAGGGATCACCGGCATTCCAGGAGGACTACAAGTCCCTGGATGACCTGAAGCTAGACCCATTACAGGAACAGGAACCACAAGGCCCCAGCATCCAGGGAGAGGGGTTACCAGCAGAAGGTCCTACTACCGAGCAACAGGTGAAGGAACAGCACGACACATAAGTTAGGCCCAGTTGCAGGCTGGCCAGGAGCATACAGAGAGGCAGACATGGACCAGGAGGCCTTATACCCGCTCACTGGGGAGAAGTCCTGAAGTGCACCCATCCTACTGAGTACCCTGGACCGTACCTGACATCCTCACCAGTAAAGGTACTGAAGCGAATCTCCTGTCTCTGTCAGTTACTCCTGCTGCGCCATCCGCCTGCACTACAAGTCCCAGCATCACCACCATCAAACTCCACACTGCCCCAGGGGCCCGCTCCACCTGTGGTGAGCAGAAACACCTCAGCTGCCATCCCATCACCCCCCGGAGGTCTCCAGCAGCGCTGGTAATCCTCACCAGGTACCACAGGTGGCGTCACGAACTATTTACTTTATTTTTATTTTTTTTATCCAAGTCACAATCCCCCTTTTTGGATGACCGCCCTGGGTCACGGGCCGGGCCAGCCACTGTGACATATCCTCCCAGCATCCATAGGCCCGGCTGCCGAGTACCCCCGTCAGCGCCCAAAGTGTCAATATTTTGCATGGCCACCATTATTTTCAAGCACTGCCTTAACACCCTTGGACATGGAGCTCACTAGAGCTTCACACATCTGCCACTGGAATCGTATTCCACTCCTCCATGATGACATCACGGAGCTGGTGGATGTTAGAGACCTTGCAGTCCTCCACCTTCCATTTGAGGATGCTCCACAGATGCTCAATAGAGTTTAGGTCTGGAGACATTTCTTTATCAAGGCAGTGGTCGCCTTTGAGGTGTGTTTGATGTAGTTATGATGTTGAAATACTGCACTGCAGCCCTTTTTCCCAAGGGAGGGGATCATGCTGTGCTTCATAATGTTACAGTACATGTTGGCATTCATGGTTCCTGCAATGAACTGTAGCTCCCCACAGCCGGCAGGACTCATGCAGCCCCAAACCATGACACCCCCCACCAACATACTTGACTGTAGGCAAGACACACTTGTCTTTATACTTCTCACCTGGCTGCCACCACACACGCTTGACACCATCTGAACCAATTAAGTTTATCTTAGTCTCATCAAACCACAGGACATGGTTACAGTAATCCATGTCCTTATTCTGCAAAGTGTTTACGGGCTTTCTTGTGCATCATCTTTAGAGGAAGCTTCCTTCTGGGATGACATCCATGCAGACCAATTTGACGCAGTGTGCGGCGTATGGTCTGAGCACTGACAGGCTGCCCCCCCGCCCCTTTAACCTCTGCAGCAATGCTGGCAGCACTCATACATCCATTTTGAAAAGACAACTTCTGGATATGATGTATGACGCTGAGCACAGGCACTTAACTTCTTCTGTCAACCATGGCGAGGCCTGAGTGGAACCTGCTCCCCATTTACACCTGAGACCTTGTAACACTAATGACTCCCATGACACCAGTAAGGAAAAATGGCTGATTGGGCACAATTTGGCCATTTTCACGTAGGGATGTACTCACTTTTGTTGCCAGTAATTTAGATATCGATGGCTGTGTGTTGAGTTATTTAGGGGGCAGACCAAATTTACACTGTTATTCATGCTGTACACTGACTACTTTACATTGTATAAAAGTGTCATATCTTTAGTGTTGTCCCGTAAAAATATCTAACAAAATATTTACAAAAATGTGAGGCGTGTATTCACTTTTATGAGATATATATATATATATATATATATATATATATATACACCCACATATATAGAATAGATAAAGAACACATACAGTGCATTGTGAAAGTATTTGGCCCCCTTGAACTTTTCTACCTTTTGCCACATTTCTGGCCTGTAGGGTGGGGTGACAAGACAGAAGCCTTTGCTTACAAAGAAAAATAGTCTGCCAGGAGCATGTGGGAAAGCATATTATGGTCTGATGAGAACTTTTTGCCCATGATTCCAAAAGATATGTTTGCCCAAAAGAACACCATATCTTCAGTGAAGCATGGTGGGGCCATAATTTTGATTTGGGACTGTTGTTTGGCAGCTGGAACTGGAGGTTTAGTCAAAGTGGAGGGAATTATGAACAGTTCCAAATATCTGTCAATTTTGCAACAAACCTTCAAGCCTCAAATAAAAAGCTGAAGATGCAGATGGATTTCACCTTTCACTAAAACAACCCTAATCATAAGTCCAAATCAGCAAAATGTAATATCTGCGCAAGTTTTGGCTTCAGTTGGCGCCACCCCTTTATTGAGGGTGATGCTTGACAGCATCATTCCAATATTATTCCTGGGACTTGACGCTCTGGCCAGTCAGAAGCTGGGGTTAATTCTGCTCATTTGGGTTTCTATCTGCTGTCAGCACTGGGTGGGGCTTTCACTATTTAGGCCCCTGAGAGCCAGTTCCCATTGTCAGTTAATGTTTGTGCTACATGGCTTTAACTGTGTGCTGTGCATCTGGTGTTTCTTCCTGATTTATCCTGTTCCCTGACCTCCGCTAGTTTATTGACATTTCTCCTGCCTGCCGATTATGTTCCTTTTGGATCTGACCCAGCTACCTGACTAACCTATTTGCCAGCTTGCGCCACCAAGCAGCAAATGACTATGTGGTCCTTGCCCAGGGACCCTTGTGTAAGTCCAGATCCCATACAGGGATTAAAGGGTGAAGGCAATAGCAACTCCTGGGTTCTGCAAATGGAGAAGCTTGTGCCAAGTCTGTTCGTGGTAGCCATTTTAGAGCTTCCAGGTGAATACGAACAGTGCTTGTGTCTCGCCCAGGGTGATATAGGGGACTCGGTACCCGGGCCTTTGACCTTGTTTAGGATGTCACGGCAGTCGGCTCCCGGGCCCATCCTCTGGGGTCTCTCTTGAAAAAGGGGTTTTTAGTGTACAGTTTGTCTCGTGACGCCACCTGTGGTTTCCGATAATGGGTACCAGCGCTGCTGCAGACCTCCGGGGGTGATGGGATGGCAGCTGGGATGTTTCTGCTCCCCACAGGCAGAGCGAGCCCCCGGGGCAGTGTAGGTGCAGATGGTGATGCTGGGCATTGCAGTGCAGAAGAGAGAGATTGCGCAGCGGAAATAACTGACGAAGGCAGGGGAGTGCAGTCATCCGAGTTTACTCACAGTTCTGTTCAAGTTCCCCAGGTACACTGTACGGGTGTTAGCCTCCCACATTGCACTGCGTCTACCAGACAAGGGGTTCAGCACTTTCTCAAGTATATCAGGAGCGCTTGACGGAACCCTGCTTTCTTTATGTTCCTTACTAGACTGACTTCTCGCGCCGGGTCTTCTCCCTCCTGCCCTGTGCTTCCCCACACAAAGTCCCGATCGGGTAATGTGGAGATCCCGGACCTATTTGGTGCCCTTCATTATGGCTAGGGTGAGGTTGTGGCAACTGCACCATGGAAGTGCAGAAGCCTCCGGTTTTTGCAGCCGAGACCTGGAGTAACACGGCTGGTCCAGGGACCGGTTCCCTTCTTGCGGCCTGATCCCTCTGACACTTGGCAGACTCAGGTGTATGGGTGGCTTTCTGCTCCTTCCGTACCCCTGGGATCCCTTATGTTACCGGAGCCTTTCTCCTCTGCTCCCCTCCTGGGCCTCTCTTACTAGGCCCCAGTCATGGAGCAGAGCTCCTGAAGAGATTCTGCTTCCCTCCTCTCCTTATTACTCACTGACTGAACTTAACTCTACTCCCCCTCTAACTAAGATGGCTTACCTATATATACCTCCTATAATGGTGCTCCCCTATTCTACATCCTCCACCCACACTCACTACTGGTTCCCCCTCTCTTTGGTTCCCCCCACTCCAGCCAGGGACAGGGCAGCAGAAGAAGTGCATAATGCCCTTCCAGCCGGCCTGGAGTAGTGTAGTGTTGAATGCGGGTGTTGGGGTTCCGGGCAGCACTCCCTCCTTACCTGAGAGAAGGAGACACCACATCTCTGGGTGAGGTGCAGTACCTCTGTGGCGACTGAACCCCCAGGGGCGCCACACTTGCGTGAAACAAAAGAATGACTTTATCAAAAGGATCACAATTTTAGAATGGCCCATCCACAAACCAGACCTGAATTCAATTAAAAATCTGTGGGTTAACCTGAAGAGGGCGCTGTACACAGGACATGCCCCCGCAATCTGACAGATTTGGAGTGCTACTGCAGGGAAGAGTGGGCAAAGAATGTCAATTCTAGATGTACTATTCTTGTAGACTCCTACCCAAAAAGACTGAAAGCGGTCATAATTTCAAAGGTTACTTCAACAAAATATTAGTTTAAGAGTGTGCATATGTATGCAAACACATTATTTAGTTCTTTATTATTCTAGTGGACCGAAATAAGAAAACTAATGGGGTAAACCTCAACTAAATGAGGATGATGTGGAAAAGAAAAAAAAAAGGAAAAAAAAAAATTCTCACCGTACTATATCATCTCATGCCTTCTTCATTTCAGTGGAGTGCCGTATCCAAAAACTGCTGACCCGCAGAGAATTCCACCAAAAGCATAAAGTGGGAAGGCACCTCCAGTTAAAACAATCTTCAAACTTTATTTCATATCAAAAAGAAGAAAAAAAATTTCCACATGTTGGCGGTAAAAACACTCTGACGCGTTTCTGGTGCTGAGCGCGCCCTTAGTCATAGAGCATACTGCTCAGCGCCAGAAACGCTTCAGAGTGCTTTTTACCGCCAACATGTGGACATTTTTATTTTTCTTTTTAATATGAAATAAAGTTAGAAGATTGGGGGTAAAAAATCAATAAAAGATTAATAATTTGCGCTGGTATAGTGGATGAGACTCGAGATGAACAAGTTAAAAAGTAATACATTTTATTTTAATATAAGTTAAAATAACACTGAATAAAAGGATGGTCACTTGTAGCTTGCGAATTCCTAGCGTGGTTATGTTAAACCATTATGCTCTGGGGCAGGTGACCTATAAGGGGAGATTGAAGATCAAATTAATAGACCTAGTTAAAGGGTTGGTGATCTTAAAGCGAGATAGATGTACGGGCATATACCTGGTTCAGTGGCAGGTACGATGGCAGGTACGGTGGGTTTCTGACCGGATTAAGAGAGGATGGAGAGCTCTTTGATGAATCCTCTTGGGATAGATGTGAGGGGTGAGCTGAATATAGATAGGATGCAAGAATTAATATATGCAGTGCACGGTCTAGGGTGGCTAAAGGATATGGTAGATACCTGTGTAGTTGATCACGGTATGCAGGGACACGCTTATATATTAGACGGGCTGACGGGAATGGATTTAGAGGTGGTCAGCTTTTCTGTAATAGAGTTCTCACCAGGCCTAGGAGAGAGTGAGGAGGTCCTTAAGGGTCCTTTTAGGGCTGATGAAAAGGTTATGCTAGGTATAGAGAGGAGACAATAGTTAATAGGGATGCGTACTAACTAGATTAGTTAGGAGAGCATATATGCCTATATAATATACCTATAGTATATGCCTGGTAGTATTTACCACAGTGTAGGTAGATACAGTGCTGGCCAAAAGTATTGGCACCCCTGCAATTCTGTCAGATAATACTCAGTTTCTTCCTGAAAATGATTGCAATCACAAATTCTTTGGTATTATTCTCTTCATTTAATTTGTCTTCAATGAAAAAAACACAAAAAGAATTGTCCTAAAGCCAAATTGGATATAATTCCACACCAAACCTTTAAAAGGGGGTGAACAAAAGTATTGGCACCCTTTGAAAAATCATGTGATGCTTCTCTAATTCGTGTAATTAACAGCACCTGTAATTTACCTGTGGCACCTAACAGGTGTTGGCAATAACTAAATCCCACTTGCAGCCAGTTAACATGGATTAAAGTTGACTCAACCTCTGTCCTGTGTCCTTGTGTGTACCACATTGAGCATGGAGAAAAGAAAGAAGACCAAAGAACTGTCTGAGGACTTGAGAAACCAAATAGTGAGGAAGCATGAGCAATCTCAAGGCTACAAGCCATCTCCAAAGACCTGAATGTTCCTGTGTCTTCCGTGCGCAGTGTCATCAAGAAGTTTAAAGCCCATGGCACTGTGGCTAACCTCCCTAGATGTGGGCGGAAAAGAAAAATTGATGAGAGATTTCAACATAAGATTGTGCGGATGGTGGATAAAGAACCTCGACTAACATCCAAGCAAGTTCAAGCTGCCCTGCAGTCCGAGGGTACAACAGTGTCAACGTCTGAATGAAAAGGGACTGTATGGTAGGATACCCAGGAAGACCCCACTTCTTACCCCGAGACATAAAAAAGCCAGGCTGGAGTTTGCCAAAACTTACCTGAGAAATTGCAAGGCCAGCACTGTAAATGGTGCCTGTGGATAGTCTGGACTACCCAATGGGTTAGGTAGGTGATCGGCTTGTCATGTACCTGGAGGTGAGCGGATGCTGCTGGAGACGTCCAGAGGTGCTCACAATGTAGAGAAGAAGGCTTGTTGGCGGCCGGAGCGAGTGCAGAGTCCCGGCCGGTGACTTCCACTGCTCACGTGCTTCCGGAGTTGTGCGTGCAGCACTTGGTGAAGTCCTGCTAGGAACTGTGTGACGCGGCGGCACGTGACACACACGTGATCCGGGCAGTACGGAGGCTGAATTAGGACCAGTTCCAATGCATTTCTGAAGCTCCTGCTTCCTTCCTCAGGGATGGTCCTATCCAGCTATGGGGTGCCTTTATATACTGTGCAGCAATTGGAAACCTATGGTTTATTCATTAAAGGCAAATAGTTCGATTTCACTGATCAGTCCTTTTGGCCTGAGAGTATTCAGCTTAAAAATCCATTGGCTTTCTGTTCGTGACATGATTTTAATAAAATCACCTGATCGCCAGTGTTCTGGTACAACTTGAATGCCTGTCACCTGGATCCCTTGAATGGATCCATTGTGTTTCTATAGAAATGTTTGGAAAGTGGGTGGCCTGTGTATTTATGTTTAATATTGCGTAAATGCTCATTAATTCTAACATTCATGGGGTGTTTGGTCCGCCATACATACATTTTATTACAGGCACACTTAAGGCCATGAATGACCCCTGTAGTTGTGCTGTAGCATCATAGCCCCTACTGTAGAGAATCATCAACCAAGAAACCAACTTCGTACCCCATTCAATCAAAAAATTAAAGGCTATTTCTCTTGCAAGAAGTGAAAAATGTGCAAAACAATAGGCACACACAAACAGAAAACTGTCAGTCATGGAGAGGATACATATCCCATCTCAGACTTCATCACTTGCACAACTACAGAGTAGGGTTTAAGCTGAGTCTCAGTGTAGGGATAGCTTTTCCCTCCTATTCCATAGTTCCTAGTTGCAGAACATAACAGTATGTCCAGCCCCGTTTAAAAACAAAAATAAAAGAAAGGTTTTTTTTTTCCTCTCCTCTCCTCTTCCTGGGTTTTCTTCAGTATGAGTACCATCCAGGAGCTTGCTCAACGCTTGCAAGGGTTGACTTTGGAGGTTGCCGGTCTTCAGCAGTACGTGAGTAAATATCCTGCAGAACGCTATGAAGAACCTAAGGTAGGATTATATGAGTGTTTCTCGGGGAAACGACAGGATTATTTTTCATTTAAAAATGCTTGTTTGTTGTATTTTCGGCTCAGACCTAGATCTTCTAAGAGTGAACTACAATGTGTAGAGATTATTATGTCTCTATTGCGTAAAGAACCACAAATCTGGGCGTTTTCCTTGTCTCCTGATGATCATTGTTTGAGGTCTGTGGAGGCATTTTTTGATGCCATTGGTTTGCTGTATGATGATCCTGATCGGGTTATATCAGCTGAGGCAGAGCTCAGTCGTCTCAAACAGGGTTCTCTTGATGCTGAGAGTTATTGCACCCTGTTCAGACGATGGTCTGCAGAGGTCACGTGGAACGACCCTGTACTCAAGTTTCAGTTTCTGGCAGGCTTGAATGAAAGGGTTAAAGATTTGCTCATTGCATTCCCTACACCTGATACTTTGCAAGTTGCCATGCAGTTAGCTATCCATGTGGATAGAAGGTTGAAGTCCAGACAGAATGAGAAGTTTCCTATATTGCTGGATTCTGTTTCTCATGATAATTCTGCTGACACTGGGGAACCTACGCAGGTGGGGGCAATGTCATCCCGTTCAAAGGAGATGGAGGAGGTTCACTGAGGGACTTTGCTTGTATTGCGGAAAGGCTGATAATTTTTTAAAGCAATGCGAGGTTCGCTTAAGGAAAGAAAAAAAAATGGTCAGTAGAAATAACACTCCAGTTCGTATTGCTTTTTTACGTTCTGCTGGGGTGTTTTTCCTAATAATACCACCTGTCAGGGTTGTTCGATTCAGTTTCAGGTAATGGTGGATTGTGGTTCTGCACTTAATTTGATTGATCAACAATTTCTTGAAAAGTATAAGTTCAGTTCTGAACCTTTGTCATCTCCTTTTGCTGTGGTGGCGATTGATAATACTCCCATGAAACATGGGAGCATTATTCGAAAGGTCTCTGGGTTTCCGCTTACTATGAATATGGAACATCAGGAGCAGATTGACTTATTTGTACTTGCTAAATTGCTTTCCCCGGTCATCCTGGGGTTGCCCTGGTTAAAAGTGCATAATCCTTTGCTGGACTGGTCATCTGGTTCCATAAGATCCTGGGGTCAGGGGTGTTATGGTAAGTATTGTAATCTTCACATTGCAGCGGTTGTGAAGGGGGAGTTGCCTGAACCCATTCAGGATTTTTGGAGGGTTTTTTCAGAGGTGGAGTCGAAAGCTTTACCACCTCATAGAGATTACGATTGCGCTATTGAGTTCGTCCCTGATGCTAAACTCCCAAAGAGTCGGTTGTTTAATCTGACAATTCCCGAGAGAGAGGCTTTGAAAGAATACCTTCAGACTAGTTTAGCTGCAGGTCATATAAGACCCTCTAAGTCTCCTGTGGCGGTTGGGTTCTTTTTTGTCAAAAAGAAGGATGGGGCTCTTAGGCCATGTCTGGATTTTCGGGAGATTAATAAGATCACTGTGCGCAATCCTTACCCGTTACCACTTATTCCGGATTTGTTTAACCAACTGGTTTTCTAAGATTGACCTTCGTGGGGCATATAATTTGCTGTGGGTGAAGGACGGTGATGAATGGAAGACAGCTTTTAACACCCCGGAAGGACATTTTGAGTGTTTGGTGATGCCTTTTGGGCTTACTAACGCTCCTGCATTTTTTCAAAATTTCATCAATGACATTCTGAGACCCTTGATCGGTAGGAGTGTTATTGTTTATCTGGATGGTATTTTGATTTATTCATCGGATCTTGAGTCTCATTGGCAGAGAGTCCGCAAAGTTCTTCAGATACTGAGAGATAACACACTCTTTGCTAAGTTAGAGAAGTGTCAGTTTTCTGTCCAGAAAATTAGTTTTTTGGGGTACTTTGTCTCTTGTGATGGTTTTGAGATGGACCCAGTGAAAGTTCAGACTGTGCTGGAGTGGCCAAGGCCTGAAGGTTTGAAGTCCATACAGAGGTTTTTGGGGTTTGCCAATTATTACAGGAAATTCATAAAGAATTTCTCAGTCACCGCTAAACCCATTACTGATCTCACCAAGAAGGGTGCTAATACAGTCTAATGGTCCACTGAGGCTATTGAGGCTTTTGAGTATCTCAAGGAGAGGTTCAGCTCTGCTCCTGTTCTTATCCAGACGGATGAGACCAAGCCATTTTTGGTTGAGGTGGATGGCTCATCTATAGGCATAGGGGCAGTTCTGTCCCAGGAGGGAGAGGATGGCGTGCATCCCTGTGCTTTCATTTAAAAAAAAAATTTCTGAGACAAAGCTCAACTATGATGTTGGGAATCGTGAGTTGTTGGCCATTAAACTCGCGTTCAAGCATTTGCGACATTTTTTGGAGGGGGCTCGACATTAGAGATGAGCGTTGTTCGACTCGAACTGTTCGCCAATCTCAAATTCGAGCTGTTTTGGGCGGTGTTCGAGCCGTTCGGCGAACACGAACGTTAGTAAAAAAATTCGGCTGTTTGAGGTTATGTTCGATAACTGTTCGTGCACCAAAATCATAACTGGATTTTTTCTCAGTAATGATAAAAATTAATGTTAATACGCAGTTTGAGTGTACAGCGGGGCGGGGGGAGGGGCAGGGGATGGATCTCTGCAGGAATAATGAAGATCTCCATTTTTTTTTTCTCTTTCCCGCATTTACAGTGGGGAGGTGCAATCTGTCAGCATATCAGCAGCGCACACACGGAGCGAAGTGCTTTTTTTCACACAAGCAAGGGCATGTGTCATTGGCAGTGTATGTCACATGTTATTGCCCTATAAGACCCAGCCATTTTCCCCGTCGCCACCATTTTCTCACTGCTGCAGCTGCGTGTTAGACGGCACCGCTGTTGCTGTGTGCGCTATACCTTGTTAATTTCAAGCCAATTTTCGCACAAATCTACAGATAGCTTGGGAGTAGGGAATAGTTGTGATTGCAGTCCTTTTAAGGACTAGGTTACAGCATTTCCTACGACCTTTATCAGGCAGGTCTGTGCTCTTAAATAGATAGGTTGTGGGAGTAAAGACTAATTGTAATTGCAGTTCTTTTCAGGACTAAGTTACATCAGTTCCTATCAGTTTTTGCCAGGCAGGTCTGTGCCAGTGCTGTGCAAGTTTTTTTCACAGCATTTGGCTAAATCTAGCAAAGCTAATCCTTTTTGGCCTATTGCAGAGTGTGTTAGTCAGTGGAGTAGCCTATCTGTGTTGCAAGCTACACCACCTGTGTATAGAATACCAATTTTTTTACTGCACCTAGTGAAGTAAAACCTTTTGGGCATAGCATCATTCTATTAGTCCATCTATACTGACCTCCATAAGGTTGCAAACTGAATATAATTTTTTTCTGCATCTACCTCTGAAAAAATATTTGGGCTTCTAGCTGTGTGTGGGACTTGTTCTATTAGTCCATCTATACTGACCTCCATCAGGTTGCAAATTGAATATAATTTTTTTCTGCATCTAGCTCTGAAAAAATATTTGGCCTTCTAGCAGTGTGTGGGACTTGTTCTATTAGTCCATCTATACTGACCTCCATCACGTTGCAAATTGAATATAATATTTTTCTGCATCTAGCTCTGAAAAAATATTTGGGCTTCTAGCAGTGTGTGGGACTTGTTCTATTAGTCCATCTATACTGACCTCCATCAGGTTGCAAACTGAATATAATTTTTTTCTGCATCTACCTCTGAAAAAATATTTGGGCTTCTAGCAGTGTGTGGGACTTGTTCTATTAGTCCATCTATACTGACCTCCTTCAGGTTGCAAATTGAATATAATTTTTTTCTGCATCTAGCTCTGAAAAAATATTTGGCCTTCTAGAAGTGTGTGGGACTTGTTCTATTAGTCCATCTATACTGACCTCCATCAGGTTGCAAACTTAATATAATTTTTTTCTGCATCTACCTCTGAAAAAATATTTGGCTTTCTAGCAGTGTGTGGGACTTGTTCTATTAGTCCATCTATACTAACCTCCATCAGGTTGCAAACTGAATATAATTTTTTTCTGCATCTAGCTCTGAAAAAATATTTGGGCTTCTAGCTGTGTGTGGGACTTGTTCTATTAGTCCATCTATACTGACCTCCATCAGGTTGCAAATTGAATATAATTTTTTTCTGCATCTAGCTCTGAAAAAATATTTGGCCTTCTAGCAGTGTGTGGGACTTGTTCTATTAGTCCATTTATACTGACCTCCATCACGTTGCAAATTGAATATAATATTTTTCTGCATCCAGCTCTGAAAAAATATTTGGGCTTCTAGCAGTGTGTGGGACTTGTTCTATTAGTCCATCTATACTGACCTCCATCAGGTTGCAAACTGAATATAATTTTTTTCTGCATCTACCTCTGAAAAAATATTTGGCCTTTTAGCAGTGAGTGGGATTTGTTCTATTAGTCCATCTATACTGACCTCCTTCAGGTTGCAAATTGAATATAATTTTTTTCTGCATCTAGCTCTGAAAAAATATTTGGCCTTCTAGCAGTGTGTGGGACTTGTTCTATTAGTCCATCTATACTGACCTCCTTCAGGTTGCAAATTGAATATAATTTTTTTCTGCATCTAGCTCTGAAAAAATATTTGGCCTTCTAGAAGTGTGTGGGACTTGTTCTATTAGTCCATCTATACTGACCTCCATCAGGTTGCAAACTTAATATAATTTTTTTCTGCATCTACCTCTGAAAAAATATTTGGCTTTCTAGCAGTGTGTGGGACTTGTTCTATTAGTCCATCTATACTAACCTCCATCAGGTTGCAAACTGAATATAATTTTTTTCTGCATCTAGCTCTGAAAAAATATTTGGGCTTCTAGCTGTGTGTGGGACTTGTTCTATTAGTCCATCTATACTGACCTCCATCAGGTTGCAAATTGAATATAATTTTTTTCTGCATCTAGCTCTGAAAAAATATTTGGCCTTCTAGCAGTGTGTGGGACTTGTTCTATTAGTCCATTTATACTGACCTCCATCACGTTGCAAATTGAATATAATATTTTTCTGCATCCAGCTCTGAAAAAATATTTGGGCTTCTAGCAGTGTGTGGGACTTGTTCTATTAGTCCATCTATACTGACCTCCATCAGGTTGCAAACTGAATATAATTTTTTTCTGCATCTACCTCTGAAAAAATATTTGGCCTTTTAGCAGTGAGTGGGATTTGTTCTATTAGTCCATCTATACTGACCTCCTTCAGGTTG
This sequence comes from Phyllobates terribilis, assembly GCF_046119375.1. Classification (NCBI taxonomy): domain Eukaryota; kingdom Metazoa; phylum Chordata; class Amphibia; order Anura; family Dendrobatidae; genus Phyllobates; species Phyllobates terribilis. Next base: position 738,499,076 of record NW_027362762.1, read on the forward strand.
CAAATTGAATATAATTTTTTTCTGCATCTAGCTCTGAAAAAATATTTGGCCTTCTAGCAGTGTGTGGGACTTGTTCTATTAGTCCATCTATACTGACCTCCATCAGGTTGCAAACTGAATATAATTTTTTTCTGCATCTACCTCTGAAAAAATATTTGGCCTTCTAGCAGTGTGTGGGACTTGTTCTATTAGTCCATCTATACTGACCTCCATCAGGTTGCAAACTGAATATAATTTTTTTCTGCATCTAGCTCTGAAAAAATATTTGGCCTTCTAGCAGTGTGTGGGACTTGTTCTATTAGTCCATCTATACTGACCTCCATCAGGTTGCAAATTGAATATAATATTTTTCTGCATCTAGCTCTGAAAAAATATTTGGCCTTCTAGCAGTGTGTGGGACTTGTTCTATTAGTCCATCTATACTGACCTCCATCACGTTGCAAATTGAATATAATTGTTTTCTGTATCTAGCTCTGAAAAAAATATTTGGGCTTCTAGCAGTGTGTGGGACTTGTTCTATTAGTCCATCTTTACTGACCTCCATCACGTTGCAAATTAAATATAATTTTTTTCTGCATCTAGCTCTGAAAAAATATTTGGGCTTCTAGCAGTGTGTGGAACTTGTTCTATTAGTCCATCTATACTGACCTCCATCAGGTTGCAAATTGAATATAATTTTTTTCTGCATTTACCTCTGAAAAAATATTTGGGCTTCTAGCAGTGTATGGGACTTGTTCTATTAGTCCATCTATACTGACCTCCATCAGGTTGCAAACTGAATATATTTTTTTTCTGCATCTACCTCTGAAAAAATATTTGGGCTTCTAGTAGTGTGTTGGACTTGTTCTATTAGTCCATCTATACTGACCTCCATCAGGTTGCAAACTGAATATAATTTTTTTCTGCATCTACCTCTGAAAAAATATTTGGGCTTCTAGCTGTGTGTTGGACTTGTTCTATTAGTCCATCTATACTGACCTCCATCAGGTTGCAAACTGAATATAATTTTTTTCTGCATCTACCTCTGAAAAAATATTTGGGCGTCTAGCTGTGTGTTGGACTTGTTCTATTAGTCCATCTATACTGACCTCCATCAGGTTGCAAACTGAATATAATTTTTTTCTGCATCTACCTCTGAAAAAATATTTGGGCTTCTAGCAGTGTGTGGGACTTGTTCTATTAGTACATCTATAATGACCTCCATCAGGTTGCAAACTAAATATAATTTTTTTATGCATCTAGCTCTGAAAAAATATTTGGCCTTCTAGCAGTGTGTGGGACTTGTTCTCTTAGTCCATCTATACTGACCTCCATCACGTTGCAAATTGAATATAATTTTTTTCTGCATCTAGCTCTGAAAAAATATTTGGCCTTCTAGCAGTGTGTGGGACTTGTTCTATTAGTCCATCTATACTGACCTCCATCAGGTTGCAAACTGAATATAATTTTTTTCTGCATCTACCTCTGAAAAAATATTTGGGCTTCTAGCAGTGTGTGGGACTTGTTCTATTAGTCCATCTATACTGACCTCCATCAGGTTGCAAACTGAATATAATTTTTTTCTGCATCTAGCTCTGAAAAAATATTTGGCCTTCTAGCAGTGTGTGGGACTTGTTCTATTAGTCCATCTATACTGACCTCCATCACGTTGCAAATTGAATATAATTTTTTTCTGCATCTAGCTCTGAAAAAATATTTGGCCTTCTAGCTGTGTGTGGGACTTGTTCTATTAGTCCATCTATACTGACCTCCATCAGGTTGCAAACTGAATATAATTTTTTTCTGCATCTAACCCAGTCAATAGTTTTGGCCTAATATCACAGTTTGGCCACTCAGCTCTTCTCGGTTCCCATCCATTGTTTTTTTGTGCAAACAACTCCAGAGTTGTGAATTAGTTAACCACCAAAATGAGTGGAAAAAGGCCTGCTGCTGGTGGAAAGGGGAATAGGCGTGTTGGGAAGGGGAAAAAAGGTTGTGTCCGTGGATTAGGTGTTAAAGCAACAGTAACATCTGCAGAAGAAAGACCATCTTCCAGCCAAACTAAAATGTCTACTTCTTTTAGCGGACAATGTGATAAGATCCCTTTCTTACGGTCACGCCAATCGCTACAAATTCCAGATGAGACACAAAAACAGCAGGTGCTTCAACGGATATCAAGTGCTCCTTTAAGTGGGCTCTCCTCCACATCAACTTCAACATCACAAATACTCCAGTCCTCAGAGTTGTCACCCCAATCGCACTTGCTTCCTCACAGCTCCCAAATCTCCAGCTGCCCATCTGAGTATGAGGTAGAACAGATGGTTGAGTCTGCAGAGCTGTTTACTCATACTATAGCCTGGGAATCAGAGGTCGGCTCCAGCGCTTCTGTGAATCCAGAAGAGGAAATGATCTGCACTGATGCCCAGAATCTTTATGAGTCGGATCCAGGACCAGACCTAGAAGGTTCTGACCATAATGTAGACCCTCATTCCCAAACTGTAACTCCTGTTGGTGGAGACAATGAGGAAGACGATGATGAGACTCAAATACCTGATTGGAGCGACAACTTTAGTTTTTTGTCAGGGCAGGAACAGGTTGGCTCTGAGGACGACAGGTGTGATAACAAACAGGGTGATGATGATGAGGTTGGAGATCCCACTTGCTGTCAATCCACATTCAGCCAAGAGATGAGGCCAGCAGAGGAGGTGGAGGAGGATGCTAGTGACAACGAGGTCAGGTTGCGCCTTCCTGGACAGAGACCTAGTACTGGAAGCATGTCTGGGAAATGTGAGTCACACAGCTGAGGAGTTGTGGTCAGCTCTGGAGAACCAATTTCATGAATGGTTGTCTCCACTGGACCTGAAACCAGGGAAGGCCGTGTGTGACAAAGCTGCAAACCTGGGTGCGGCCCTTCGCCGGGGCAATGTCACACACGTGACTTGTATGGCTCACGTGTTGAACCTGGTTGTCCAGCAATTTTTAGCCCACTATCCTGGACTAGATGGCCTTCTGCAGATGGCACGGTCGCTGTGTGCTCACTTCCGCCGTTCGCATCCCACAGCTCAGCGACTTACATCTCTACAGAAGTCGTTGGGCCTGCCACTTCACCGGCTAAAATGCGATGTGCCTACCCGGTGGAATTCAACTCTGCACATGTTGCAGCGACTGTGGCAGCACCAACAAGCCCTGGTGCAATGCGTTCTGACGTATAGCCTGGGCCAACGGGATCCAGAGGTGGGGAAAATCACGCTGGAGGAGTGGTCTCAGATCAGGGACCTATGCACCCTTCTGCACAGTTTTGCAATGGCGACGAAGATGTTTAGTGCTGACGATGCCATTATCAGCATGACTATTCCAGTGATTTACATGCTGGAGCGCATGTTAAACAGAATTCGGAGTCAGGTGGTGGCACAAGAGGAGGTGGAGGAAGTAGAGGAGGAGGAGTTGTATGCGGAAGGGCTAACATCTGCAAGGTCCAGACGGTCGGCAGCACCAAGGCGGAAGGCATGTGAGGGTGGGGGAGATGGTTTTACCAGGGCGCATGGTAGCAGCCAAACTAGTGAGGAAGGTGCAGGAGCCCAGGAAGAAGTGGAGGACGAACTGATGGAAGACTCATCAGATGAGGGAGACCTTGATCACATTTCTGTTGTGCGAGGTTGGGGGGAGAGGACAGAGGAAGGAAGCATGATTGTTACCTCGCCACCAACACAACAGGGACTTGGTGCTCCTGGATGCGCAAGACACATGAGTGCCTTCTTGCTGCACTACCTGCAACATGACCCTCGAGTTGGGAGAATTAGAAATAATCCTGACTACTGGGTTGCCACACTGTTAGATCCCCGGTACAAAAGTAAATTTGCAGAAATAATTCCTGCCTTAGAAAGGGATGCACGCATGCAGGAGCATCAGCAGAGACTGTTGCAGAATCTTACATGTGCTTTTCCACAAAACACCAGTGGTGCACGTAGTGAATCTCACAGTTCCAACTTGCCAACCGTGGGACCGTCGAGTGTTTAGCACTCAAACCGTAACAGAAACACAGTATCTGCTGGTAACATCAATTTTGCGGAATCATTTCACCACTTTTTTAGCTCTTCCTTTGCAAGGCCACAGGAGACAAGAAGTCTGACACATAGTCAACGCCTAGAGACGATGGTACAGGAGTATCTCCAAGTAAACATTGAAGCCATGACTGTGTCACTGGACCCTTGCTCTTTT